>NC_092134.1:119044430-120281930 GCF_043159975.1 Macaca nemestrina
TGGCACATTGATTTTCATGTGGTATTTGCTTTCTATCATAGTAACAACCAAAAACCCAGCTTTGCAAAGATAAGACACCATCAGAAGGAAGAAAGCACAAACTACTGTTGAAACAGTGATTTACCTAAAGCCAGTTTTTTGTGCAGTTCCTGACAAACACTAAAAATTACTGTGTTTCTGTAAATAATTTGAAATACCCCACATTGCCCCTGAGAATTGACTGTGGTACGCTGGGGATCAATAAAACGTACATCCACCCAAAGGAGTCACATATGCCTTTCACAGGTGTGAGGGATATCTTTATGTTCTCCTATAAGATAGTATTCGGTATATGTTGCTAAATAAGGTGAGAAGAAAAAGTATATAAAGCATGTTAGCAAAAGGAAGTAAAGTGATGAATATAAATGCATCTTTCTTATATCTAAGAAATAGAAGGAGAAGCCATAAAACTGTTTCTAATATTTACCTATAGACACAGGAAGGTAACAGAGTGGAGAGATCTGAAATACAAATTAGACTTTTCTAAATATACCTTGTTTTGCACATTTGACTTAGGAAGCTTACACATGTTTTACATAATTATAAAACAATTTTTGGAAGCAGTCTCTAAAAATAGAAAGCTAAATGAAGCAAATGATCTTAACTGCCTATTGATTTTGTGACATAACTGCCTATTGATTTTGTGACATTATCACACAGTAACTATTTCATGTGATTTTAAAATACAAAAATTAAAAACTAGTGGGAAGCTCCTCAAGATAATAAGAACTGCAAAAACATATTAAGCTGTTGTCAGTAATCACATTATTTATGACAGTGTTGGTATTATTATCCTGAGACTATTTTGTGTATATTATGGGTTTAAATAACTATCTTGATGTCATTAAGAACTGGGATTCTTAATATGAAAGAAAGTGGATACAGATTTAAGCTACAGGAGAATAAACAAAAAGTCTCTAGCCCTACAGTTGTCTTGGAAGAACCAATATGAACTCATTATGTATTTTGTCCTAAAATATACATACAATTCTTTACCTCCGTAGCATCATCCAGCATCAGTCTTGCCCTACAGAGATAAGCAAATGTAACACCTTGACTAGTTCTTTCTTTTCCAATTTGATGAAAACAGTGTTCTCTGGGCCCTCTTGGGAAACAGTTAACTGGTATGTTCTCTATATTTTATATAATAAATCCACTCTATTATCCCCACTTCTATTAGTCTTTTACCTCTTTCTCAATTCTCAGACAAGCTAGTTTCAGCACCTCAATCTCATTTACTGTAAGCAAGTTTTGTTCTAAACTTCAAGGAACCATCCCAGCAGTGTAATAGGATTCATTCCAGGCATACTAGTCAGAACACTAAGTCCTGAGTCACAGAAGGGTGTTCATATATCAGCGCACTCTCCATTATCCAGCTTTACATTCTGTCCCTCTACTACAACACTGTGAAGTCTATTCCAAGACACTTTATCTTGGTTTCTGCAAGGATATTTTAGCCAGGTCCTGCAGGTTTTTCAGTGACTAAGCCCTTTCCTTCAATAACAGGGACAATACTTTTCAATAAGGCCAAGCCGAGACCTTACCTTAGTTATTGGTTCAGATTAATATTGGAATGTAAAGGCAGATCCTAGGAGGATGAGTGCTTTTTTCTAAGGCTACTGCCTTAGATGAGGACTTTGCATGGTCTCCAGGCAAAAAGAAGCATCTATCTTCTAGAAATTAGGAGTGGGTGAGTGGGTCAACAGAATTGTTCCAAAGGGTAAGGAAAATCTGAGAGTTGGAGGTTTTTCAGGCACTTCCACCCAAATATCCCTCTTCCTTCTTAAAGTCTCATCTCTTCCCTAAGGGAGCAAACTTTACTATAAAAGACTGTTGGGGCTGTAAATATAACCTTCCTTCTAACTTCGTTAATCTCACAATAAGGTGCTGGCTTAATTTTCAGCACTGTCTGCCCTCTTACTTCAGAATATGAGACTCTCTTTTAATGCCACCCTAGAAGCCTTCTGACTTTCACAATGTACCCTATGTTGATAGTTGGCTAATCAGAACCAGTCATTTTCTTTCTTTGACACATTTGTGACACTTAACAGCAACCAACCAAATTTATATTTTTTTATAATTGCAATTGCCCTCATATTTGTCAACTAACAGAAAATTTGTATAAGCAGTGCATTTCCTTCCATCTATTCTCAAGACAATTAACCAAAGGTAATTGTGATGTCACAGAATATCAAGCACTATCATTACCTATTTTCATCAGAAATTTGAATTACCACCATGTGGTCAACAGTTGTCCAATTCTAGAATCCCACTGTCATTATCAACTGTCTTAGTCTTCTCCAGAAGCAAACATTCATGAAAGGATATAAGTGCAAGCATTTTACTTTTTAAGTGATCCTAAGAAATATCAGTAAAGTGGAGATATAAGGTATGAAAGAGAAGGAAACCAGTAAAATGTGCATTATCAAGCAATTTACAATTGTGGGCAACTGTAGCTTAATCCCACTAGGAGTCACTGAGAAACGGTGCAGAATTATGCCTCAGAGTATTCTCACCTGAGAACCAAGGGTTCTGTCATTCATTACTTATGGGCTGCATAAACAGAAGTGAAGCACATTTATTCCCCAGAATTTTTACCCTGCCCACAAAAGCTCCTGTGACCAGAGATAGACCCAAGTCAAAGAAGTAAAGAGGGTGGCAGTTGGAAACCACCAATCATGAACTGAATCTGTAAGGGAATAAGAATACGAGTGGGGCATTTCTAAGTCTATTTCTTTTTCTCACCTACAAAGCATCCATGACCACTCTCTATTCCTTAAGACAGAGAGTTCTTCTCCACACTAGCAGATTTTCTCAGGCTGTCTTCTCTCTAAATAAGGTTCTCCTAATCTTTCCCCATGCCTGATTGGATCTGTAGAAATCCTGCTTTGGTTTCAAGGTCTCATTAACCTACCAAGTCTTTCCTTATCATTTCAGTTACAATTAGTTCACCTGTTCTCCACCTTCCCATAGCTGTTGCTATAGAACTTTGTTTATATCTCTATCTCATAACTTTGTACATTTTGTACAGTAATAGAATTACTTGAAAAATATCTATGTTGCCCACTAGATTTTAGCTATTCAAAAGCAAGGTCTAAATTATACTGTCATTTCAAAACTTCATAAAACCAAAATAATACTTAAAAGAGTTTTATTTAATAAGCAGCAATTAAATTTTTCCATTCATTCATTCAACAAGTATTTATTTAGTGTCTTCTATGTATCAGTCCTAATGCTAACTACCTGAGATATAATGAAAATCCAGAAAGACATGGAAGCCACTCTCTCCCCTACCAAGAAACTTCAGTTTTTCTCCTATTACGCACTATAGTAAGTCCCGAAATTTTGGGCCTTTTATGATGTGTATTACCTCTTTTATTTTACTACTTTTGCACCACTTTACTCTCTCCCATGTAATTATGATAATTGGTAATACGTATTTTACATACACTTCTCTTACCTCCATCCACCTAAACTCTTGAGCTAAGTAATTGCAATAAATTGTATCTTTCTTTGACATGGTGCTTATGTTTTTTATTGAGAGCATCTTAAACACTGGCTTTCTATGTTTTGAGCTACGGAAAAAAATGATTACCAATGGTGAAGTTTTGATATTAAAAATTTCAGTCCCTCATTATCTTTCTTTGATGTTCTATACATCTACACAAAAACATTTAAACTTTTCTTTGAAATACAGGCAGAAAAAAAACCGCAATGGGTAAAACCTTTCTTCCTTCAATTCAGATAAATTTTTGTTCAGATATTGCTCTCATTTCCTTAGGTTAAATAATAGGTCATGGGGGTGGGGTTAAAATGTTATTAGAGAAATAAAAAGCTAAGTGTTCTCAGGAAAAGAACAATTTTGACATTTAATCAAATGAAAAGCAAAGTACTTTACTTGTAAGGAGCAATGGTAAAATTAAAACAAAATGTAAAGTGAAGGGCAATAAAAAATTTAAAAAGAAGAAATTATTATTTTATTTTAGAAACTTAAAACATATAGCTTACCAGAAGTTATTAATGATTTTTAAAGCCCTTTCTAATATAATTTATAATAGTATTTAATTAATTATCAAGTTCTAAATTGTATTGGTCACTAAGGCAGCCTCTATACCATACACATACTAAAACTTTGTTAAATATTCTTAAGATTCTATTGTAATGCCTGATATGGAATTGCAGTACTTAAATGATTCTGGCCTGCAGCTCATAATCCCAGGTTGTGCATTCATTAAATCTGAAAAGAGGCAGGGAATGATTGATTTTGGATAGGAACCATCTAGAAGAATTAGCAGGTTGGCCCAGGAGTTCTATTGGGTGCCTTTAAAGAGTGATACCACACCTTTTCCTAGGTAAGAAGTGAGTGTTTCAGCATACAGTGCCTACAAACCAACATGCACTCTCTTGGTTAAAAAAGAAAACAGCCTTTAATCACCTAAGCTTTCCAAATGGAAATTATCCAACTGTCTTATCCACCAATGCCATATTATTTATTTCTTATTCTTGGGCTTCTATATAACATAAGTGCTATGCCATATTTAGTATTTCAGGTTGGAAATGTGAAGTGATGCATAGACACTGTACTTAGTCTGTGAGATGATTACAGAATACTGTGACTTGTAAAGGGTTCTCAGAAATAAGTAAGTCCATGAGTTAACTTCAGGCCTTAAAGATAAAAGAATGACAGCCAATGAAATTGTCTGCAATTTCTGAGAACGTGGCTTTCTGGTGAGATAATATTGGATTCTGAAGCTTCTCTTACTCACAATGAAGTACACTTGAAACTGGCTTTAAAGATTCATTTTGTAGGCTTAAAAATCTACCTTTAGGAAAAGTGGGACTGGCAGGTCACCTAGTATAGAAAAAGAAAGAAATGAAAAAAATACATATTCACTCTTCCTGTGAGAATTCCTCGCCTTACAAGTAATACGAAGAGACAGTTTGCTTTCCTTTTCTTCCTAAAATGACCATAAAGTGGTAGTGACCTCAGGAGTCTGTGTGTGGCCCATCTGATGTGGTTTGGGCCTAAGGAAAAGCTAAAGGCTAAATGTATTTTAAGTGGGCTAAAACCAAGATAAACACATCCCTGAGGTCATTATTTCCATTAGTTGACAGTGCATATACAATATTAAAAGCATTGTAAAAACATTATACATTTTTCCAATGTTTTACTTTTGAAGGTCGTTTATCCACACCCAGTTTCTAAACACCGACTCAAAGTAAAAGTAACTTTCATTTCACTGGGGAAGCAATGTTTAAACAAACAAGCAAACAAACAAGTTTAAAAACTATGGTTTACACAATAGAATAGCAGGCTAATCATAGTGCACATTACATCTATCAAACTTGCAGAGGAGTTTTTAACAGTTTTTAGCAGATTGTATAGTTATTGATCTCTATAAAACTTATCCCACTTATTTCTAAAATCAATTTGATGAGGCAGGCTCAGTGCTCAATATAAAAAAATAACTGTAGGATGGGCACGGTGGCTCATGCCTGTAATCCCAGCACTTTGGGAGGCCAAGGCAAGCTGATCAGCTGAGGTCAGGAGTTTGAGACCAGACTGGCCAACATGGCGAAACCCCGTCTCTACTAAAAATACAAAAAAAAAAAAAATAGACAGGCTTGGTGGCGCGTGCCTGTAATCCCAGCTATCTGGGAGGCTGAGTCACAAGAATTGGTTAAAACCAGGAAGCAGAGGTTGCAGTGAGCCGAGATTGTACCGTTGCACTCCAGCCTGAGTCACAGAGCAAGACTCCATCTCAAAAAACACAAAACAAAACAAAATGAAAAACTGTAGGGTTTCTCATTTTTATTTCATTCACATCTCAAATTAGTTTGAGTTAAAAAGAATTTTACATTATGATTTTAGTGTGGTCCTTTAAAAATCAACAGATATTGGCCAGCCATGTGTAAATACAGTTGTGGAAGCTGATTGTACAAGTCTAAAAGCTGTAATCCCATTATACACATCAGATTTATTTGATAACTCTAAGTCAACAATAAAGATAGGTCAAACATAACTATTTATCCCTTTGTGAGGATTTCCTGTATCAGAGAGTATATTTTCATATCACTCAATATCTCTGTGCCACATGTAGTTGTAAAGATTTAAATGGTTCACGTGACTCTGAAATGAAGCCTAATAACCTTATCAATCACCTTTTCTTTTTGAGCAACTACAGATCTGTTTAAACTTGTCTATTAGGCATTTGCTGTTTGTGTTTTCTAAGAAATTTAAGAGGAGTGTATTGATTTTGATGACATTTATTGTATTTCTATTACACTTAAGCTAGTTGTATTTGTGACTAAGCATGCCATTTTTCAGAAGATGAAGGGCAACTTTTCTTCAAGTTACTTATGTGTACATCAGAATGGCTAAAAAAATAAAGACCAGAATACCAAATATTGGCAAAGATAAAGAACAATTGATGTATTCATATACTGCTAGTAGGAATGTAAAATATTACAACCACTATGATAAACTATTCAACAGTTTTCACCAAAGGTAAACATATGCCACAGTGTGACACAGCAGTTTTGCTCCTAGGTTTATTCCTAACAGAAATGAGTGCATGTTTAGAAAAGGACATTTACAGAGAAGTTTATAGTGGCTCTGTACTTAAAATCCACAAACTAGAAGCAACCCAATGTCCCTCAGTAGTAGAATGGATATACCCAAGAACCAGGTGGGTGACATGTCTATCTGTGATCCCAGTAACAGACCCACTGACCTCAGTTCCAACTGTAAACCCTGAAGCAGCCCTTTGACCTTGCCCCAGCCTTGGTCTACCTCATTCCAGGAGCAGTTCCACCTGCCCAAGAATCCAGCAAGAGACATGCTCTCCATGCCCCTGGTAACAGGCCGACTGATCTTGGACCTGAGTGTGGACCTGAAACAGCCCAGTGACCTAGCTCCAGCTCCACTCTACAGCAGTCCTAGAGGCAATCCTGCCTATCCAGAAAACTGCCCAAAGACCTGGTGGAAACCCACCCAGGGACCCATGGGAAACCACACAGATTTATACCTCGCCATCTGCAAACCTGATTGCAGACCCAGCAGCAACCCTATGACCCAGCTCCAGCCCTGCTTGATCACAATCTCAGAGTCAGGCTCATCCACCTGGTAACCTGTTGAGAATCATGCCCAACTATGACCCCAATAATAGGCCTACCACAGACCCTATTGTGGACCTGGCAGCAGCCACATGGCCCAGCTTCAGTCCTGCTCAACTGTGATCCCAGAGACAGTACCATTTGTCAAGGAACCTGGCAGGAGAAGGACCTTCCCTGTTTAAACCAGCCTGTAAACATGGGAAGAGGAATTTTTTTCACCTTCATATGCACAGACACCAATACAAGGCTACATGGATCATAAAGCATCAGACAAACATCACATCACCAAAGGAAACTAATAAAGGTCTAAGTATCTGTTTGTTCTCACATTGCTGTAAAAAATACCTGAGACTGGGTAATTTATAAAGAAAATAGGTTTAATTGGCTCGTGGTTCTATAGGCTGTACAGGAAGCACGGCGGCTTCTGCTTCTGGAGGCCTCAGGAAATGTATAATCATGGCAGAAGACAAAAAGGGAGTGAGGCATCTCACGTGGCCAGAGCAGGAGGAAGGAGTAGGGAGGTGACACACACTTTTAAACAACCAGATCTTATGAGAACTCACTATCACCATGACAACACCAAGAGGGATGGTGTTAAACCATGAGAAAACATGATCCAATCACCTCCCACCAGGCCCCACCTCCAACCTTGGGGATTATAATTCAACATGAGATACGGGTGGGGAAACAGATCCAAACCAAATCTCTCTAACAGCCTATCCTAAAGAAATTGAGATTCATAAACTGCTTAATAGTTTAAAATAATCATCTTAAAGAGCTCAACGAGCTTATAAGACAACACAGACAAGTTAACACATCAGGGAAACAATACATGAACAAAATTAGAAGTTTAATAAAGAAATAGAAACCATAAAAAGAACTAAATGGAAATTCTGGAGCCGAAGAATACAATGACTAAACTGAAAAACTCAATAGAGCTTCAACAACAAATCAATCATGTAGAAGAAAGAATCGGTGAATTCAAAGGTAGGCCATTTGAAATTAACCAAAGCAACAGAAGAAAAAAGAGTAAAAGAGAGAACTCATGGGACTTATGGGATGTAAGCAACCAAACCAATATACAAATTATAGGAGTTCCAGAAGGAGACAATAGGAGAGAGAAAGGGCATAAAGCCTATTTACAGAAATAATGGTCAAAACTTTCTAACTCAAAAAAGAAAAATAGATATCTTGATTCAAAGCCCTGAAATAGACTGTGCTCAAAGAGGTCTACAAGGAGACAGATTCTAATTAAACTGTCAAAGGTCAAAACCAAAGTATATTTTGAAAGCCAAAAAGAAAAGCAACTTGTCACAAGGAAGCCACTATAGACTATAAGCAGATTTTTTTTTTTAGCAGAAACCTTGCAGGCAAGGAGAGAGTAGGATGATGTATTCAAAGTACTGGGAGAAATCTTTCAACCAAGAATACTTTACCTGTAAAATACCCTTTAAGAATGAAAGAAAAATAAAGACTTTCCCAGACAAAAAAAAAAAAAAAAAATTGAGAAAGTCATCACTGCCAGAACTATGCCACAAGAAGTGCTAAAGGGAGCCTTCAAATAGAAATAAAAAGATGTTAAACAACAACATGAAAGCATACAAAAGTATAAATCTCACCCTAAAGGTAAATGTAAAAATAGAATATTGTAATACTGTAATGTTGACAAGTAAATCACTTTAAACACTAGTATATAAATTCAAAGACAAAAGCAGTAAGATTAATTCCAACCACAGAAACTTATTTTTTTTTTTTTTTTTGAGACGGAGTCTCGCTCTGTCGCCCAGGCTGGAGTGCAGTGGCCGGATCTCAGCTCACTGCAAGCTCCGCCTCCCGGGTTCACGCCATTCTCCTGCCTCAGCCTCCCAAGTAGCTGGGACTACAGGCGCCCGCCACCTCGCCCGGCTAGTTTTTTGTATTTTTTAGTAGAGACGGGGTTTCACCGCGTTAGCCAGGATGGTCTCGATCTCCTGACCTCGTGATCCGCCCGTCTCGGCCTCCCAAAGTGCTGGGATTACAGGCTTGAGCCACCGCGCCCGGCCCAGAAACTTATTAAAGAAAACAAAATGTTGAAAGTAAAATCTGATATCAATTACATAACAGAGGTGAACAGTAAAGTGTAGAGTATTTGTATGCAGTTAACGTCAAGTTGTTATCAGCTTAAAACAGCATGCTTTGGGAAGCCAACGCAGGCAGATCACCTGAGGTCGGGAGTTTGAGACCAGCCTGATGAACATGAAGAAACCCCGTCTCTCCTAAAAATACAAAATTAGCTGGGCTTGGTGGCACATTCCTGTAATCTCAGCTACTCAGGAGGCTGAGGCAGGAGAATTGCTTGAACCCGAGAGGTGAAGGCTGCAGTGAGCCAAGGTCCTGCCATTGCACTCCAGCCTGGGCAACAGAGTGAAACTCCATCTCAAAAAACAAAAACAAAAACAAAACAGCATGCTATTACAGTTGTCTGTTCTTTGACAAGGGTGCAAAGAACACACAACGGGACCAAAATAGGTTCTTAAATAAGTGGTATTGGGAAAACTGGATATCCACATGCAGAAGACTACAATTAGAACTTTATCTAACACCATATTAAAAAAGTAACTTAAAATAGAAAATAGTATGGAGGTTCCTCCAAAAATTAAAGACAGACTTATCATATGATCCAGCAATCCCACTACTGAGTATATATCCAAGGGCAGTTAAATCAGTGTCTGGAAGAGATATCTCCGCTCCCATATTCATTTAAGCATTATTCAAAATAGCCAAGATAAGGAAACAAACAAAATGTGATCTACAGATCACTAAATAAATAAAATATGATATAAAGATAGAGAAAGATACACACCATGAAATATTATTCAACCCTTAAAAAAGAAGGAAATCAGTTACCCAGGAGGCTGAGGCAGGAGAGTCGCTTGAACCTGGGAGGTGGAGGTTGCAGTGAGCCGAGATTGCGCTGCTGCACTCCAGCCTGGCTACAGAGCGAGACTCCATCTCAAAACAAAAAACAACAACAAAAAAAGGAAATCCTGTGATTTGCAACAACATAGAAGAACCTGGATGACATTATGCTAACTGAATAAGCCAGACACAGAAAGATAAGTACTACATTATATCACTCATATGATGTCTCAATCCATTTTCTCTTACTATAACAGAATACCACAGACTGGGTAGTTTGTAAAGAAAATAAATCTATTTCTTACAGTTCTGGAGGCTGGAAAGTCCGAGGTTGAGGGCCACATCTGTGAGGGCCTTCTTACTGCCTTATAACATGGCAGACGGCAAGAGTATGCCAACTCAGGTCTCTCTTGCTCTTTTTATAAAGCCACTAGGTTCCATTATGGGTGCCTTAACCTGATGGCCTTTTCTAATTCTAATTACATGCCAAAGGCTCCATCTTCAAATGTCATCAACAGATGAATCTGGGAATTAAGTCTACAACACATGAAATTTGGGGTACACATTCAAACCATAGTATTCTACCCCAGCTTCCAAAGTGTATGTTTTTATCACATGCAAAATACACGTATTTCACCCTAATAGTCCTAAAGCCTTAACTTGCTCCAGCACCAACTCAAAAGTCCAAAGTCCAGAAAAATCAGATATAGATGAGACTTATGACACAATTTATCTTATGGCAAATTTTCTACATCTGTGATCCTGTGAAATCAAAGTAAGTTATCCACTTGCAAGCTAGTTCCAAAATACGATGGTGAGTCAGGCTTAGAACAGACATTCCTATTCCAAAAGAGATAAATAGGAAAGAAGAAAGGAGTAACAGGCCTCAAGTAAGTTCAAAACCCAGCAGAACAGAAATTAAATCTTAAGACTCCAGAATAATCTTTCACTCCATGTGCTACCACCTGGAGGGGTTGGGGCCCCAAGGCATCAGACAGCCCTACTCCCAAGGCTTTTCTGGGTTTAGCTTATGTGGCTGCCCTCAAAGGTTAGAGTTGCACACTGCCTAAACCTTTCCCAGGAGGGCATTGCATACAGAAGGCTGTAGAGTTCTGAGATCCCAAGGCAGCTCCACCTGTGACCCCACATTTCTGCCTGGCATTGGCCTGGTGGAGGCTATCAGCAGTGACTCTGCCTCTGTAACAAGTCTCTGCCTAGGCTCCCAGGCTTTTTAATATTCACTCTGAAATCTAGGTGGAAGTCACCGTGGTTCTTGCCTTCTGCTCCTCTGCAGAATTAGCACCATATGGTCCCGTCTGAGGCTTACTGCTTGTGCCCTCTGGAGCAGCAGCATGAACCACATCTGGGCCTGCTTGAACTATGATGTGGTGTCACCACAATGTGCAGCTTGTATCTTCTGGAGCAACAGGTCAAGCTGCACCTGGGGCCATGTAAGCCACAGCTAGAGCAACCAAGGAGCACTGCATCAGGATCCGGTACAGAGTCCTGAGTCAGCCCTGAGCAGCAAGCTTATACAGGGTGCCCAGGCCCACCCTGCGAAACCATTCTGCTCTAATAGGCCTATGATAGGAAGAGCTGCTTTAAATACATCTGAAATGCTTTCAGGATCTTTCTCTTGTTGTCCTGATGAATAGCCTCTAACTCCTTTCTATTAGTTCTACTCTCTTTAACAAACAGTTGCTTTGCCACACTCAAACATTTTTTCATCCTTAGGTGGCCAGGCTGTAAATTTTCCAAATTCTTACCTTCTGCTTCTCTTTTATTTATAAATTCTGCATTTCAGCCATCCCTTTGCTGCTGAACCTCACTGTAGGAGGCCAAAAGTAACCATCCAGTGTCTTGAATGCTTTGCTGCTTAGAAACTTCTTCCACCAGATACCCTAGCTCATTCTCAAGCCTTTCACAAAACCTTTGGGCATAGACACAATGCAGCCAAGTTCTTTGTTACTTTATAACAAAGATGGCCTTTCTTCCAGGTTCCAATACTTTGATTTTTATTTCCACCCAAGACCTCATCAGAGTAGCCCTTACTGTCCACATTTCTATCAGCATTCTGGTCATAACTGCTTACATAATCACTAAAAAAGTCTAGACTTTCCTTAGTGTTCTCTTCTTCTTTTAAGCCCTCATCACAATCACCCTAATGCTCCTTTCACAACAATACAGGCGTTTTCTAGCCTGCTCCTCCAAATTCTTCCAGCCTCTACCTATCACCCATTTCCAAAGCTGTGTCCACATTTTCAAGTATGTGTTATTAACAACAGCCCCACTTCTTGATACCAATTTTCTTTCTTAGTCCATTTTCTGCTACTATAACAGAATACCACAAACTGGGTAATGTTTAAAGAAAAAAATATTTCTTACAGTTTGGGAGGCTGACAAGTCCAAAGTTGAGGGGCTGTATCTGGTGAAGGCCTTCTTACTGCATCATAACATGGCAGAAGGCAACACATGGCAAGAGAGCAAAAGCATGCCAGCTCAGGTCTCTCTTCTCCTTACAAAACCACCAGTACCATAACAGGGGCCCAATGTTGACTACATTATCTAAGCCTAATTACCTTCCAAAGGCCCCACCTCCAAATACTATCAAATACGAATTTGAGGATTAAGTTTCTAACATATGATATTTGGAGGACACATTCAAACCAAAGCATATGGGGAATCTAACAGAGTTGAACTTATAGAAGGATAAGTAAAATGGTGATTTCCAAGGCATTGGAGTGTTTAGAGAAAATGAAAAAATACTGATCAAAAGGTCCAAAGTTTCAGTTATGCAAGATGAGTAAGTTCTGGAGATCACCATGTACATCATGGTCACTACAGTAAATCACTACTGTATTTGCAGAGTCATGGATACCCCACCCAGGTTACTTAAGGGTATAAGTCTGCTGCTTGGACCCTGAAGACTGGATGGTGAGCCAAGGCCCTGGTGCCCAGCTGAGGAGCGGGTGTCCCTGAGCACTCAAATATCCTGGAGCACACCTGGGAACATACCAGGAAAAACAGTCTCATTGCAAACAGTATGCAAAGAGCCAGAAAAATCAGCTTATATGCAACTTAGAGATGGGTGGTGGGGTAGATCTGCAAAGCTGTCCTGTTGCCACCCAAGGGTGCCCTGCACAAGTCCTAATAAACTCATGTACTCTCCAAGCTGGACTTGTCTGAGTAGTTCTTTGGTCTCTTGGTTCCTTCCCAGTTTGGAAGGATGTTTCTCTATATAGTGCCTGGTTTTTCCTGTAACAGTATTATACACTAGAAATTTGCCAAAAGCATAGGTCATAAATGTTTATAACACACACAAAAAGTTTAAGGTGAGTTTGTGAGATTATAATATGTTAACTAGTTTGATTGTGGTGACCACTTCAAAGTGTATATGAATAGCAAAACATCAAGTTTACACCTTAAATATATATAATTTCTATTTGTAAATTATACACAACCAAGTCGAAAAAACTAAACTGAAGATCTACCTTTTTTTGAACAAATAATATACCAGTCTCCCCTTATCCATCAATTCACATTCCATGGTTTCAGTTACCCTTAGTCAACTGCAGTCTGAAAATATTAAATGGAAATTCCAGAAATAAGCAACTCATAAGTTTTAAGTTGTACACTATTTTGAGTTGTATGATGAACTCTTATGCCCGCTATGTCCTGCCCGGGACGTGATTCATCTCTTTGTCAAGCATCTCTACACTGTACATACTACTTGCCATTCCTTAAACATTCCCACATCTCAGAAATCACCATTCAACACTCTTCTATGAGTTCAAATATTTCATTTAGTAGCAGTCTCATTATCAGATTGACGGATGCGATAGCACAGTGTTTGTGTTCAGTTAACCCTTATTTTACTGAATTGTTTTATTTTATTATTGTTGATCTCTTAGAGTGCCTAATTTACAAACTGAACATATATTATAGGTAAGTATATATAGAAAAAAACACAGAACATATAGGGTTTGATACTACCCACAGTTTCAGGCATTCACTGGGGGTCTGGAATGTATGCCCTGCAGACAAATAAGTTACTGTAGTAGAATGGATAAACAAGTTATAGTGTGTGTATATATACATATATATATATATATATATATATATATATATATATTTTTTTTTTTTTTTTTTTTTTTTTTTTTTTTGAGACGGAGTCTCGCTCTGTCCCCCAGGCTGGAGTGCAGTGGCCGGATTTCAGCTCACTGCAAGCTCCGCCTCCCGGGTTCACGCCATTCTCCTGACTCAGCCTCCCCAGTAGCTGGGACTATAGGCGCCCGCCACCTCGCCCGGCTAGTTTTTTGTATTTTTAGTAGAGACGGGGTTTCACCATGTTGGCCAGGATGGTCTTGATCTCCTGACCTCGTGATCCGCCCGTCTCGGCCTCCCAAAGTGCTGGGATTACAGGCTTGAGCCACCGCGCCCGGCCCAAGTTATAGTATATTAATCCAATGAAATACCACACATTAGTAGTAGTTCTCCCTACTAATTCTATTAGTTCTGTATTTCTGGAGAACCCTGAGTCATACACCATCTGACTCTAAAACCTGTTAAATTCAACACCCATTTCAGAGATTGTGAAAGTCTAAAGTAACTTGCCTCAGGCAAACCACCAGTACATTTGGACTCAGCCTGTGCTCTTTTCACTAGGCTACGTTTCCTCTCAGCTTCCTCATGGAGCAAACAACATGACCTATGCGTCCCTGTGCTGCCCCCTCAAACACACTGCATACTGCTCTGAACATAACGGAGCAGCAAAGAGCGTGAGAGCTGGTGGGCAATTTCCAAACAGAGTAGAAATCTCTCATTTTGCACATTGTGAATACTGAAGCGAAGCTACACAGCAAGAACCAGCTCCAAAGCACATCTCTCCCGAAACCACGATCTACATTCTTTTTCCTTTCTTCCTCCACCCAATAAATGTTTATTTTGTCCTATTCCAGACCTGAAGAGAAGAGAAACGTGAGGGAAGAACAGGCGGTGGCAGTCAGATGAGAGTGGGTGGCACAGTCCCTGCAACTCTTCAGAGAAAAGAAAGGGGCGCTGGCCCAGGCCCAAGAAGTGTCCCTGGGGGCCGATGTCGGCAGGAATCCCCGCATCTCCACATGCGGAACTGAGAGAAGTGCCTGGCAGATTCAATCATACAGTGACTCAAATGTCACAGCATGACTATAGAGAAAGAATAATAGTGGAAGCATCCCGGCCAATTTTCAACAGAAGGGCTCAGGATAAGGAAGCTTAAGAAAATTGCCGAAGAGAATGATAATGACAATAATAAAAACAAATAGCTACCATTTATTGAGCACTTATGTGTCTGGCGCTGTGCTACACACTTTACATATCAACCTGATGAAGTACAGTTATTATCCCCAGTTTATGAGGAGGAAACTGAGGCGTGGCAAGGCTGAGGAAGTTGCCCAAGGGCACACAGCTTGTGAGGTTAAGTCTGGGTACCTTAGCACATAATCACAAGAGCAGGCATTCCGTATTTAAGGCTGTAGCGAGTGCTTGGAGTACGCCATCTCCTTTCCTTCTCATAGAAGCCCTGCTAAGCGTGTATTAGTCTTTTCATTTTATAGGCGAGGTAAATAAAGCTCAGAGAAACTAACTGTTCAAGGTCACACGGTGAATGAGTAGCAGGGCAAGATTCCACCTCCAACTGGTTTTATTTTGAAGCCAATCATAAGCGTGGAAATAACTGCCACAAAAAGTTAACATACCGGGCTACTGGAATAAAATTTTAGTGGAATTTGTCCATTTGATGTATTACTCATAACTAAATCTCAGTGACTCTGATAAGCTGCCTGCAACCCAGGGCCTAAGGTACTGAAACAAGAGAAGCATGAGTTTTATATAGCCATTTTTCCTCTGAATGTCAAACCATCTCTCTCCACAACCCTCACCATCCTAAGTGTCAACAGCAGACACTTGTGTAATCATCAGCACTCTTAGAGTAAAGGCATTCATTCTCTCCTACAGGATCTTGGTGTAACCCAAAACCACTTTTGGTAAGAAAAAAAAGATATAATAAAATATAGAAGATAGACACAGCAAGAACCAGAAAGAATTTCTCTTTCTGGAAAATTATAGAAATCATCCTAATAAAGATCCAGTTCTATGACCCTAAAGACTTCTGCTCAACTAGTGTTAACATCTTTCATGCATCAACAATTCAACAAAAAGGAAATATTAATAAATATAGCTCTTAAATATCTAAACAAATGCTCCTCCTCAATCATAAAAAGAAAAGGGCAAATTAAAAGCACATAGCAAGATTAACTTTAACCATAAAGTAGTGGCAAAGTTGTGGCGGAAGGGAATCACTCTTACGAATCGATGGTAGGAGTATATAATTTATAAGACTCTGGGGGAGGGCAACTTTGCAGCATTTATCAAAAATAAAATGCAAGTACCATTTGATCCAGCCATCCACTCATAAGAATTTATCCTACAGATTTACTTAAGTACAAAATGACCTGTTTACAAAGTTATTTATTGCAGCACTGGTTTTAATAGCAAAATATGTGAATCAATGTAAATGTCCATCAGTAAGGGACTGTTCACAAATCATGGTTTGGCTGTGCAATGGAACACTGCTCACCACGGAAGGAATGAGAAACTCTTTACATATAGAGATTGTAGAAATCTGACATCTATTATTAAGTAAAATATGCATGGTACAAGACAGCGAATGCTGTATTCTATAATATAATATGTATAAAAAGTTAGGCGGATAATAAAATATGCACTCGTATATGAATAAAATGCATTTGAAACATATACAAGAAAGTGCCAACATGCATTGGCTTTAGGGAGAGGAAGCTGTTATTTGGGGAACAGAGGTGGGAGGGAGATTCATCTAGCCCCTGTACTACATGAATTGTTTTTCCAGCTTTACTGAGGTATAATTGACAAATAAAAATTGTATATATTTAAGGTGTACAACTTGGTGCTTTGATATCCATATACTATACCTTTAAAATTTTTAACCATGTGATTATATCTCCTATTCTAAACATTAATAAGTTAAATTAAATTAAAATAAATTATTTTAAACTTGCTTTCCCTACAGTGGGTAAGGTGCAGAATAAACAAACAGTAGGGAAAGATAAGTTTCTTGATACATTTCTGAGTTGTTATAAATATTTAAACTTTTTAATTTTAAAAAATTCAATAAAGATTAAGAAGGCAATTTTTTTCATAATTCCTAAGAGAATTTTTTTGACTATTAAAAGAAAACATAGACTATTGTGCCCTTATATTTTCAAAAAAGCTGAACCAACTATATTCTTTTCCCCTTAAGAATGGATTTCCCTTATTTTCCATTTGGTAAAGATTTAGAAGGGTTGTTTTGTTTTTTTCACCCCCCTAGGTAACTGAAAGCCCAGTTCAATACCTCCTTAGCAAAATAGTGATGCTTGGATCACTAGTGAGATGTGGCTGGAGGTTTCAATGCTCCTATCTGTGGCTTTCATCTGTACATGACAGTGTCCTGAAATTTGGTCACCCTGGTTATGTTCTGATCATTCCCCTTCTTAGAAAATACATCACAGAAATTTCTATATTTTCTCTGTCATTTGGGAACATGGCTCTAGAAAGCTTTTTAATTCTTTAAATGTTTCCAAATGTTAATTGAAGAGCACAACAGCTGCACCAAGTCATAAGTAGCATATCTTTAAGACACTCTATCCTTTATGAAGTGACATTTCCAACACTTCCAGGAAAGTATGAATAGATAGAAACTATGCAGCTACTAAATCAATAAACAGATAGGTGTTTTTTGATATGTTATTTTAATGTACACAAAACATAAGAAGCTTCCCATTAGAAATGAACCTGGTAGAACAAAAACTGAGTTAGTGGCCAATAACACTACTATCCTAGCTGAGTTCCCTGGAGGAAGTATGTCCTAGTTCATGAGGGCTTCTATAACAAAATACTGTAAACAGGATGGCTTATAAACAACAAATACTTATTTATCACAGTTCTGAAGGCTGGGAAGTTCAAGATCAAGGGGCCAGCAGATTCAACATCTGGTGAGGGCCTGTTTTCTGTTTATAGATGGCAACTTCTTGCTACGTCCTCACACGGGGAAAGGAGCAAGGCAGCTCTCTGGGGCCTCTTTTATAAGGGCACCAATCCTACTCATGAGGGCTCTATCCTTATAACCTAATTACCTCCCGAAGACCCCACCTCCTCACACTATCATATTGATGATGAAGTTTCACATATGAATTTTGGGGGGACACATTCAGACCATAGCAAGGTATAAAGTTAAAGAAGTTAAAGAAGCTTCAGCTTCTGTTAATGTATAAATACATGAAACAGAATCAAATCTAGACATGATCATATTTTGGTCCCATACAAAGACTAAATATTCTTTCAACTAAATATTAAAGGGTACTAAGTGGGACAGGAGACCAGTACACAAAGTCTATTAGAAAATGGCTCTTGAGCATTGTATCGAAAGGTACTTAGAACTAAGAAGAGTAATGAAAAGATAAAACCACTTCACAGGTGTGATAGAACTGCATCTACAGTTAGCAGTGAAACAGGAACTGTGGTGTCCCCAACACTGGTATTGCAGCCCTACCCAACTATCCAAATGGCTAGTAGGAAATCAGATAAAATGGTTTTTTTTTTAACTAAATATGTATTGTGTCACTACAGGATATAGATCTTTTATATTCAAAATGTAGTCCATAGACCAGCAGTACTAGTATCACCTGGTAGGATGTTAGAAATGTGGAATCCTAGTCCACCCTCAGACTACAAAGTTAGAATCTGCATTTTAACAAGATCCCTAGCTTGTGATTCACATACACATTAAAATTTGAGAAGCACTGGTATAGAGTATGAACACAAAAGGCAGACAGATCTACACTGAAATCATAGCTCCAGCACTTAGCTTTGTAAATGAGCAAATTATGGAACCTCCTGAAGCTCCAACTTCCTCATTTTAAAAATGGAAATTATAATAGCTGGCTTATATGTGTTATGACAACTAAATGGGAGCACATATAAAAAAACATCAAGCAGAGTACTAGGCACCAAGTAGGTGTTCCTTGAACATTAACTCTCTTCCTCTACACCCCTTCCCATTTTAAAAGAAAAAAAATTTTTTTTACTATACAAAAATTGTAAAGTTTAGAAATTCTTAAATCCCCTACAATATTATTGACAACTGACTTTTGACTTCAATCCACATCTAAGCTAAATGTCTTTGACTGATTCCATTAATACAGCCTGGAGTTTATAATCTTACACAGCCATCATGGAAAAAAAAAAATATATATATATATATATATATATGAATTAGCCAAGCACAGTGGCACATGCCTGTAATCCCAGCTACTCAAGAGGCTCAGGCACAAGAATCGCTTGAGCCTGGGAGGTGGAGGTTGCAGTGAGCTGAGATTGCACCATTGCACTCCAGCCTGGGCAACAGAGGGAAACTCTGTCTCAAAAATAAATCAATAAATAAAATAAAAATTAACTAAAAATATATATGGTAACAATAACATAAGTGAATCATTAATTCAGACTACAGGTCCTGTTGACTTATTTTCATATACACAGAACAGTCACATGTCAAATTTAGAAGCAAGTTTGTATATACATACTTTTTATCTCCCAATCACATAATCAAATGCAACTGTGGCTATAACTATATTTATCTTGAGTCACTATAAATAGTAACATTAAAATAATAATAATGGACTAATTGTATTGTATACCTACTCTTATTTCAGGAACTGAGCTAGGCTATTTATATATTTGCAGGAAAACTGTAAAGAGAAATGTGGAGTCTTAATTAGGGAGGGGGAGTTGGGCTGGCAGGACTGAGGAAAACAAAAAGAGAAAGAAGCTAAGCTGTAAGTCGCCTTTCTTCATGATCCAGAACACACAGCCCTCCTGCGCATATAACTCACAATCTTCCTGCACCCAGGTATTACCAGACCCTCAGCTGATAGAAAAATGCAAGTTAGTTCACTGCAACCTCGGCATTATCAGCACTGCAGAAAGCCCTCTTCAGCAAACAGCACAAGAACCATCCTATGAAATCCCCAGCAAGCATCTGTCTCTTTGCAGTTAGCTCCTCTCTTGCTAACCTTCCTGTTGCTTTCTTGCAAGGTATTTTCCTACTTTTTCCAAAAAATCTGCCTTTCTTTCCTTACTGTCTTGGAACAGTAAGTAAAGAATGCATGGCAAGAGTTACAAGACAGTAAATGAAGAAAGGAAGATTGATCAGAGAAAGAACTAAAAGTTCTTTTCCAAGAAGAACTGTCTAGAAAATCTTTTTACTGCCTGTGCCACCAGGCCAGATATTTGCTAATCACTTTTGACTAGAAACACTACAATGGGTTGTGACATTTTGAGAGGCACCTTGGTGGGAAAGGTGTAAAGTTGTTGAGGAGATTGAAAACGTCTTTCTTCACAGTAAAAATGACACTAGCATAAGTAACTGGCTATCTTCCCATCTGCCTCTTCCCCTAATCCAGTCCTGTAGGTGCCATCAGAAAGTGACCAGCTTGAGGCTGGGGAGGAAATAAAAACCGGGGAGGAAATAACAAACCTAGAAGAGTGCGGCACTGCTAACCAGGAGCTCAGGAGGGCAAGAGGCTTCTAGGAATACCCACTGTTTGAAACCACATGTCATGCCTGGGCCATTGCCTGTCCAGTCACAACTGAATTTTGAAAGGATCAGGAGCAGCCAGCCGAGCAGCACTGGACATGTAAGCAACCGAGTGGGAGCAGTGATCAACAGATTCACCAGGCCCTGAGCTTTCTCCTCCTCAACCAAAGGGCAAGGTGATTACAACTAAGCAAGGCAACTCTTAAGAAAGAAAAATGCCAGGGTGTAGGCTCTCAATCCTGAGGAAATTCTGCCCCAACCCAGGAAGGACACAAACTCAGGCTAGGCTTTAGCCAGAAGAAGAGGCGAACACCTCTAAGGAGTATGGGCTCCAGATAAAATTGTGGGACTGTCTTAGCAGAATAACAGCTAAGAAAGACAGGTAACAAAGTAGACAACCCACACAAAAGAAAGCCAAAGGAACGGATCAGGCTGAAGAAGAATTTTAAATCATCTTAATAAATAGTCTTGAGGAGATAAGGAAAGATTTGCAAATCAAAGCTAAAGCTAGAAGACATAAAGAAGATCTAGCTGGACAGACTATGCAGAATATAACAATTAAGATAAAATGAGGCCGGGCATGGTGGCTCACGCATGTAATCCCAGAACTTTGGGAGGCCAAGGTGGGCGGATCACCTGAGGTCAGGAGTTTGAGACCAGCTGGCCAACATGGTGAAACCCTAACTCTACTAAAAATACAAAAATTAGCCAGGCGTGGTGGCACATGCCTGTAATCCCAGCTACTCAGAAGGCTGAGGCAGGAGAATCGCTAGAACCAGGGAGGTGGAGATTGCAGTGAGCTGAGATTGCATCACTGCACTTCAGCCTAGGCAACACAGTGAGAGCCTGTCAAAAAAAAAAAAAAAAAAAAAAAAAAGATAAAATGAACACAAGTTAACATACTCCTGAGAAAAATCACCATAAACCATATATCCACCTAGCAATATGTCGACAAAATGTATAAACCACCCAGGAATCTGAGAAGTAAATATCAAACTTTGTACTCAATGATTTTAAGATGCCCCTTTTAGTAACTAAAAAAGGTGTTCCAAAATAAGCAATTGTGTGGAAGAGCCAAATAACCCATGGTTTTCAGTTTCATTTAGTTTTGTTTTTTTTGAGATGGAGTCTGGCTCTGTTGCCCAGGCTGGAGAGCAGTGGCAGGATCTCGGCTCACTGCAACCTCCGCCTCCCGGGTTCAAGTGATTCTCCTGCCGCAGCCTCCTGAGTAGCTGGGATTACGGGTGCCTGCCACCATGCCCAGCTAATTTTTGTATTTTTAGTAGAGAGGGGGTTTCACCATATTGGCCAGGCTGGTCTTGAACTCCTGACCTCGTGATCTGCCCGCCTCAGCCTCCCAACATGCTGGGATTACAGGCGTGAGCCACTGCACCCGGCCTAACATTATTAATTTATAATTTATTGATATATATATAAATCTTTATAACCCCAAAGTAATGCCGCTCTTTTAAAACACAAACGAATATTTACAAAATTAAATGTACCAGGTCACAAAGGAAGTCTCAACAAATTGTACAGAATCAGCATCATGGATGATATGTTTTCTGATCATGATGCAATAAAATTTAAAATCAACCCCAATGGCAGATTTTTAAATCTCATACATCCAAAAACAAAATATTATGCTGCTGAACAATCATTACATTTACAAGAAAATTAATTACAAGAAGAATTATAAAATATTTTGAATGAAATAGTAATAAAACATCAAACATTTGGTATGCAATTAAAGTAGTATTTCAAAGAAAAGTTACAGCTTTAAATGCATTTATCAGAAACCAAGAAACCATGAAAACAAATTAGCAAAGCATTAAACTCAAAATAAAACCACAAAAAGAATAATAAGTAAACACAAAGACTCATATAGAAAGGAAATAATAAAGATAAAGACAAAAATCAATGAAATAGATCATTTTTAAAAAATAGTGAAGTTCCTCATAAATATATATATACCTACTATGTACTCACGAAAATTAAAAATTAAAAAAGTAAAGTTTAATAAAATCAAAAGCTGATTTTTTGACAGGATTAATAAGATACATTTCTGATAAAACTGCAAAAAAAAAAAAAAAGCAAAATGCAGGATGAAAGGGGGAAATAACACAGACACAATAGATTTTTAAAAATACGACAACAAAATAATGAATTCAGAAAACTTCGACAAAAGAGAATTTCTGGGAATGTATAAGATGCCAAAAGTGGCACTAGAAATATACTTTTAAACTTCAATTTAAGTTCAAAGGAGGTTACCTTAGACAAAGCTAAAAAAAAGTGACAGATTAAGAGAAGATATTTGCAATGTCAAAATCAATGAGGAAATTCTATTTAGAACACCTAAGGAACTTGAGCAAGCAACAAGAAAAATACAAGAAACCCAGTAGAAAAAATAGGCAGAGGAAATGAATTGTTGATAATTCACAGGAGAGAAACCAAACAGTTAATAATACTTGATCTTTCTGGAATTTTTTTAAACCCCACATAAATAACACAGATTAAAACAATGTTTTACTTTTATAACACTTTATACCCTTCAAATTGCTGGAAAAAAAAAAAGAGAAAGTCAGAAATTGCTAAATGGAGGCAAACTTTTGGGGAAAAAGGAACCTGCATCTGCTGCTGCTGGGACTGTAGATTAGCAAAGTCATCCTGGAAAGGAATTTGGCAATATTTTCTGAAAGTAAGTATGCATATTCTAAGATCTAGAAATCCTATCACTGAATACATACAGCCCGAAGAAAACCCAGGCATAGTTCCCCTAAGGTATATGTACAAGAATGCAGCCTCTTTATGCAAGTGGGTTGTTAGATACCACTCAGATGTCCACCTTCAGCACTGTGTATGAGTAACATGTGGTGGATGAATATCATGAAACTAGAAATGTATACAGTAATATGGGCAGATAATCAACATATATTGCTCACACATGCAAGACATAAAACCAGCTCTATAGTACTAGAGCATTTAAGTACAGTTGACCCTTGAATGATTCGGAGGTTGGAAGTGCTGATCTGTCATAGTTGAAAATCTGCATGTAACTTTTGACTCAACAAAAACTTAACTACCAATAACCTACTGTTGACCAGAAGCCTTATTGGTAACAGACAGTCAATTAGCACATATTTTGTGTGTTACATGTATTACATACAGTATTCTTATAATAAAGTAAGCTACAGAAAATAAAATGCTATTAAGAAAATCATAAGAAAGAGAAAATACATTTAATATTCATTAAGTGGAAGTGGATCATCATAATAGTCTTCTTCCTCATCCTCTTTGGGTTGAGTAGGCTGAGGAAGAGGAGGCACAGGAGGGGTTGGTCTTGTCTCAAGAGTGGCAAAGTTGGGAGAAAATCCGCATATAGGTGGACCTGTAGTTCAAATCTGTGTTGTTCAAGGGTCAACTGTACATTTAAAAGCATTCACAAAATAAATACAATTATTTTTCAGGGTACATACATATCTAAGTGCATATATCGAACCCATTACACTGGATGCCTTAAGTGGGGAGTGATGGAAATGGAGGTGAGCAGCAGTACACTGGAAAACATGCAGGTGTGTAGAGAGAGATGGCAATGGGATACAAACGCAATCAGGTTTCCTGGTCAGCATGAATCCTGCTTGTGCTCTGCATGTAATCCATGGGTTTCAAATGAGGCAAGATAAGCAGACTCTGGCCAGAGACATGAGCAGTTTACAAATCCTGAGAAATTGAACAGTAATACAAAAACCAAAAAGGAAACCCCTTGGGGATGAAGAATGAACACTGGCTACTGTAATCCAGATGAAAAAACTGGTGTGATATAATAAAAAATAAATATTTGGCCTTTGTCCCCAGTTCCTGGCACAGAGCTCTTTAAACCCTTTGAATCTCCTAAGCGATAAGAGTGTCTTTTGTATGCTAACGAGGTGACTCCTGGCTGGGCCCCTGGATAGCTGGATAGCTTCAGGATGGGGAATAGTCACCAGAAAAACCCAGCCATCATTATAGAGTTGGAACTTGCCCCCCTCTCCCCATCTCTGGGGAGGGGAAAGAGGCCAGAGATTTAGTTCAATCACCAATGGCAGTGATTTAATCAATCATGCATAAGTAAGGAGACCTCCAGGAAAACCTTCAAGCAAAAAGTATGAAGACCTTGCAAGCTGGTGAACACACGGATGTGCTGGGAAGATGGCGCACCTGATGAGAATGTGGAAGCACTGAGCCACACAACCCACCCCACACCTTGCCGTATGCATCACTTCTGTTTGGCTGTTCCTGAGTTACATTCTTTATAATAAACCAGTAAACATACATAAAATGTTTCCCTGAGTCCTGTGAGTTGTTCTAGTAAGTTATTGAATAGCCTACTTGTAGCCACTTGGTTGGAAGTACCAGTGACCAGAGGCTTGCAATTGGCATCTAAAGTGGGAAGGGTTGTTTGGGACCGAGGGCTCTGACACTAACTCCAGATAGATGGTGTCAGAATTGAAGTGTTTGATGCCCAATTGGTCCAGAGTATCAGAGATGAGGTGTCAGAACCGGCCAGATCAGTAATGGCTTGGCTAATGGAAGGATTTGCCAATTTCCTGTAATAATCACCAAATAAAAATAGTTCAGTCAATTCAATTCATCTTAAATGTATGATGAAACTCTAGGTTTGAAGAGATAACGTGTGTAGAAGATCTCTACCAGTCCTAAATTTGTCACATAAAGGTGTAGCATACCAAAGTGAAATAATCCTAAAATTTCATCAACCAAAAGAGTCAATATCAGTAAAATATGGGAAGAGATTTATTCTGAGCCAAATATAAATGACCAATGGCCTGGGACACAGCCCCCAGGAGATGCTGAGAACATGTACCCAAGGTGGTTGGGCTACAGCTTGGTTTTGTCTGTTTTAGAGAGATATAAGACATCAATTCATACATGTAAGATGTACACTGGTTCAGTCTAGAAAGGCAAGACAACTGGAAGCAGGGCCTCCAGGTCACAGACGGATTCAAAGATTTTCTGGTTGGCAGTTGGTTGAAAGAGTTTTATCTAAAGACCTGGAATCAATAGAAAGGAATGTCTAGGTTAAGACAAGGGGTTGTGGAGGCCAAGGTTTTATCATGCAGATGAAGCCTCCAAGTGGCAGCAGACTTCAGAGCTCTTATCAGACCTAAAAAGGTGCCAGACTCCGTTAATTCTCTCCTGAACCTGGAAAAAGGCCTGGAAAGGCAATGGGATTCTCTATAGAATGTAGATTTTCCCCCACAAAAGACAAGTCAGCTTCATCCTTCAAATTGCCACCAGGGCTATATTCATTGATTCAGTTTTGCAGGGCTATCTCAAAATATGTCAAAGAAATATATTTGAGGGTAAAATAGTTCAATTTCTTCCAGTGCCTGCTATCAGTCATGTGACGCTGTAGTAGAGTTAGGCTGGAATTTGGTGTCTCATTGCTGTAAAAAGTCTGTTTTGTTGGTCTTAAGATCTCTACTTTAATGTTAAAGCTGTTCAACTGTGCTTGAATTCCAAAGGGAGGAGGCATAACCCTCACTTTTTATCAAGATCTGAACTAGTTTTTTCAGGTTTACTTTGGAATGCCCTTGGGCAAAGGAAGGGCCTATCGGTCACTTAGGAGGCTTCGAATTTTATTTTTGGTTTACAATTCTAATTCCCTTTTTTTGTTGTTGTTTTTTTGGCAGCAACAAGAGGCATGAGAGTTACTCATTAACTACAATGTGCTCTCCAAATTAGTTTGCACAGGACAGGATTTTCTTCTGACCAGAAAGTTCACTAACACACTGTTCTATCTGCATACTTTTTAATGGGATACAGAAATAGCAAATATTAGCTGGTCTAATGCTGTTAGAGTGGTTTATTTTTTTTTGTTTTTTTAGTCAAACTCCTTTCATGATAGCAAAATGGCCTCTCCACATCTCAACATGGAAAACCTAGTCTTGGCTAAGATTTGTGCATTTACTTAATGACCAGGTGGGCTGAAGCCTGCTTTTCCAACAATAAACATTTGTGGGCTTCCATTAGAACTACAAAGAGTCTTTATCTACCTAGAAGTTACGTCCTCTTGTAACTCCATGGGAATTCAGTCATGAGGAAAAGAAAATAAATATTTTACACAAGGTATAAAATGCAGGCCACAAACACAGGTGTGAAAAATGCAACTTTCTTTATTATTGTGTCATGATTTAATTTCTAGTTTGGGCTCCCAGTTCTCCAAAGTTCAGTGGGGGTTGTGTCAACATTCTGGGGGTCTGATACAAGGGTTAGGCATTGAGAAGGGGGTAGGTGATTCTTAACGTTCTTGCTCTTGCATGCATCTTCTGAGCCACCGTGGGTCCACCAGGTTGATAGGATGTACTGAGTTATCAGTATATGCAAAACTTTATACTGAACCAAATGGCTCCATCAGGTCCAGATGTGCTCACTGCTAGTTCCACGTTACTCTACAAGACATAGAATCATTCTGCTGGAGCCCAGGGATGTCAGTGCTGCAAACTGTTATGGCATCTAATCTAGGGACTTGTCCTTCTCCCCAGAATGCCAACCTAGCAAACAGGCCACAGGTCTCCTACCTTTAGGACACTGCATAACTCCATTCTGCTCACTTCTCCTCCACCAACCTAAAAGAATGTCCTCTGCTTGAGGGTCAAAGGAGCCTGCTCTCCCTCAAGGTGCTTCCTGTCAACACTTTACCTATGCCCAGACCTCCACTATTCTGAGAAGGGGAAATCAGCAAGAACCTTTTTACTCTGTTTTACAATCTGTCATAAACGTTCCCTAAGTT
This sequence comes from Macaca nemestrina, assembly GCF_043159975.1. Taxonomy (NCBI): domain Eukaryota; kingdom Metazoa; phylum Chordata; class Mammalia; order Primates; family Cercopithecidae; genus Macaca; species Macaca nemestrina. The sequence continues at coordinate 119,071,925 of NC_092134.1, forward strand.
GGTACAGAAGATCTCGCTTGAAGGGAGCAGGGAAAGTGTTAGCTAGACAAAAGGGAAGAGGGAAAAAGGTGAATTTCCAGGAGAATAAATATAAGCTTCCCTCTCAAAAATTTTATTCCACAACATTATTACTTCTCTCTAGATAATTCACTATATTTCATGTTCAAAATAGCAACATGCTTAAATAAGCACTTAATAGACAATAATGATCAAAAGGAAGAGCAGGCATGTCACAGAATATTGAATTTAAGTCAGTGATTTGATAAGGATTAGGCATGGAATCCTTTACATTCCAAACCACATCACTGGCAGTTAATTTACATTTTGAAATGTATACCTGCGAGTACTAGATTCAGCTGTCAATATCTAAAATAAGGTTGCTGCCTTTGAAACTCCGCAGATGAAGGAATTATACTAAAACTTCTACCTAATGTATTATCAGTGGGACAGAAATATGAAGAAGCCTGGTACTTAGCCCAGTTCCAAGCTGACAAAAGTGTACAGACTGAAGATAGAGAGTGCTGGTTAGGACTCACTCCTGTGCAACCAGCAGAACTCTACCTCAGATTGGCTGAAACCCTAGGAACATTTATTTTTCATGTGACTGAAGCATGTAAGGCCAGCACAGTCTTCAGAGGTGGTTTGATTCTAAAATCATAATGTCAACATAGCTGAGGCCTTGCTTTCTCTGAGGGTCCCTTGCATCAGCCCTCCTCCTTGTGTCAGCTTCATCCTTCAAATTGCCACCAGGGCTATATTCATTTATTCAACAAATATATGTTAAATATCTTTGCCATGGTCTGAATATGTCCCCCTCACCCCAACATTCACATGTTGAAATCTAATCCTCAGTGTGATGGTATCATGAGGCAGGGCCCTTCAGAGGTGTTCAAGTCAGGAGACTGGAGCCCTCAGGGAATGGGATGAGTGCCATATAAAAGGATTTGAGAGGAAAAGTCCATTTCTTCTATTTCTTCCACCATGTGAGATTGTACAGTTTGTCCACTCCAGGTAACCAGCAACAAGGAACTAAGGAACCACCGTGAAATAGAGAGCAACCCTCATCAGACACCAACCCTGCTGGCATCTTGATCTTGAGCTTCTCAGCTTCCAAAATGGTGAGAAACAAAATTTTGTTCTTAAAGAATTACTCAGTCTCGGCATTTTGTTATAATGGCATGAAAGGACTAGGATGCTCTCTAATATGTCAGGCATTGTTCTGTTTTGGGAATGCAGAAGTGAACTAGTGAGATAAAGCATACATTCTAGTAGGAATGACATGCCATATATACAGAGGAAACAAATAGATATAAAATATGGCATTAGTTCAGTAAGCACTCTGAAAAAAATAAAACAGAGCAAAAGAGAGTAACAGAAATGCTGCTTTATCCAAGATGATCAAGGAGCCCTCTCTGAGGAAGAAACATGACATCTGAGTCCTAATTATAGTGTGGGGGCTGGCCATGATAATACTTACAGGAAAAGAGCTCCCAAGCAGTAGGAACAGCAACTGCAAGGACTCTAGGGAAGGAGTGTTTGTTGCGTGCTGGAGGAAGAGTGAGAGGGCCAGTACAGTTGAAGTCCTCTGAGCAAGAGGGATACCAGTGTGAGATGAAGAAAGAGCGGAAGCTAAGAAACAATGGTAGGGATTTGGGAGACCATGCGACAAAGATGCGATATTAGTTTAAGGCTCCCAGGAAGTCACCGGAGGATGTGAGCAGGGGTTATCTGACATGTTTTAAAAGGACCATTACACTGTGGGCAGAATAATCCGTAGGGGTGAAAGGGCAGAAGTGGGGAGTAAAAACAGCAGGTGTGGTGGTTGGATAGAGTCCCCCAAAAATGTATGTTCAAGTCCTAACCCCTGGCACCTGTGAATGTGACTTTATTTGGAAAAAAAATTCTTTACAAATATAATTAAGAATCTCAAAATGAGATTATCCTGGACTTAAGGTGGGCCCTAAATCCAATGACAGGTGTCTTCTGAGAGAAAGGCAGGGAGTGATTTGGCACATAGGAACAGTGAGAAACAAGTCATATGAAGACAGAGGCAAAGACTGGAGTTATGCTGACACAAGCCAAGAAACATCTGGGCCATTCAAAGCTGCAAGAGGCAAGGAAGAATTCTCCCCTCACACTTTGGGAGAGAGCATGGTCCTGCTGACACCTTGATTTCTAATTTCTGGCCTCCAGAACTATGAAAGAATACATTTCTGTTGTTTTAAGCCACCAAATTTGTGACAACTTGCATAGCATCCCTAGGAAACCAGTACAAGAGCTATCACAGGATCCGGACAAGAAATGCTAGTGGCACAGAAAAGGATGCGAGTAGTGCAGATGATGAGATATGGTTGATGGGGTTTACAATTTGAGGGTGAAGCTGAAAAAGAACAGTTTCCTAGAACTAGTAAGATTTGTTATTCTACTCTTTTTCAGGAGAAGAGAGAGGCTCACTTCCCACCATCATCAAGCGATCTGCCGCTCTTGAAGGCAGCCCACAAATCTCAGGAAAAATGGACCCCATCTCTCAGTCTGGGGTAGATTCAAGTCGTTCCCAGACAAAATATCCCGCTAATACGCTACAGAAATGGGCACTTCAAGTGCGAAGTTACTGTCCTCCTCAGCCCTCATGATAGCCAGGAGAAGCTAGGTCAGCTGCAGTTCCCAGGATTAGTCACTTTTAACCCCAAACCTTATTCCCCCATCCTTGCCCTATAGTGCCATCAGATATTCTCATTTCAAATGTGTGCCGTGATGCCAAAAAGAAAATGGGACTGTGATTATCTGTTTCACAGCTATGCAAATGGTCTCTCTCTCTCAACATGAACAAAGAAACGTGCTTCTGCTCCTACTGGTAGCACCTTGTAACCCAAAGAAGCCAGCCAAAGATAAGTGGCCCTGAAGAATGATACAGAAATAGAACTGAAGACCTGCTCATACCATTGGTCTTCAGGTCACACTTTTCTCTGGACTTTGAGCTACATAAGCTAACAAATTGCCCTATTTAAAACTGGTTTGAATTATGGTTTCAGTTCCTTGAACCTCAAAGTATCCTGACAATCTAGTACCTGGTCTCAGAACCATAGAAGCACATGGGATACATTCACTCTAACAGGCTTAGTCTCATCAGGGGCCACTTCTGGAACTGGAAAGAGGTCAGTCTCAATCAAATCACATGGCTAAAATGTCCAGCTACAATGTGAATTAATTTGCAGAACTTTTAAATGATACATTACTTTATCAATTTTTTCAGTTAGTGGAGAAAATCACAGAGTTGAAAGAAGTGCTTACTATGGCATGTCCACAAAAATACTGGGAGCAAGAGAGCTAACACAATTTTATTATCCAAATTCTTATCATCTAAGGAATGGATTTAGATGATCGTTTTAGGTATGTGAGCACCAGATCCAACAAAATATAATACACAGACTGAGTGCCTTCATTTTTATAGATATAACAGTTGTTTCTCTGGCTATTAACCTGAGAGAGGACAATCAAGTTGGTAGAGGAACTGTTTCATGGCAAAACAAACCAACCAACAAACACAGAGCTACCAGCAGCATACTTGATATAATCCAATGTGACCTCCATCCTCAAGTCACTTATTCCTGTTCAGAAACAGAATGAAGTTTAGGGGCTTATGACTCAAAAGCACCATAGACACTGTTCTTCTCTGGGAAGGAAGATCTAGCAGAAGCCACAAACTGGCCATTCACAGACAAATTCAGCCCACAGACATGACTTGTTTCATATGCACACTGTATATTATCGCCATTATTATTGAGCCTACACTAAAAAACAGATTTCATATAAAAATCTGGATTTCTGGTTTCTCTTTAAAAACTGAAAGCTCATTTGTAACTGAGTCCATATTCCCATATGGTAACAATGGCTAGAGTGAGCATACAAGCTCAATTTTGCTATACTCCCCACCAATCCCTGTTCTCTCTCAATAATCCTCATCTACATTTTCTTTTTAACCCATGTAGGCATTTGTGTTTGTGACCCTGGTCTTGAGGCTGCTGGGAGGTTGCAGCTACTGCTTATGTCTCTGTGATTTTGAAAGACATTTGCTTATACTGCCAGAGCTTCTACCACATTTGGTCAATGTTGCCACTATCACGGTTACCCCAATCTTCGTTTCTTTCCTCTTACCTCAGATGGATTGACTCTTTGCAAAATAAGAATTCTTACTGATACATTGAAGAAAATAGGTTCCGTGAGCTTCCATGAGGATAAGCATTGGAGCAGAAGCTGCACCAAAATGTCACTCTAGGGCTGTGATATGGAGAAATCCATCCCAGCCTCAATGGGAAACATGTGCCTAGTCACACTGGTTCTGCCCAAGACCTAGTGCGAGGGATATGGTTTCCTTCCCTAGATCAAAACAGATCCTAGAATGGAAATTAGCACCGTTGACAAGGGGGAGCAGAGAAAGAATCCAGAAAGATGAAACAAAAATATGCAATACATTGAAGGACTTAAGTAGGTCCTTCCCAATTTTCCGTAGCAGTTTTCCTTCCTTAACAAATAGACAGGTTTCATCTTTGTAAGGGAACCATCCTTAGGCTGGAAAATATGATTTCTCCTCTTCCTGGGGGCTCAAGCTACAGTTTTCACATTTATTCTTTTATTAATCTTGACATGAAATTCTGTAAGAAGTCGAAGCCAGTTAATTACCCCTTTGCAAAATGAGAATTTAGGGACACAGCAGTCAATTGACTCACCCATGATCTCATGTTGTAGCAAGAGAGGCCATGCTGGAAGTGAGTTCTGCAGAATTCGATTCCATTGCTCTTTCCACTGAAGCTTGCCGTGTTCACTCACTCCACCTCCCTCTTTAAATGGAACTTCAGTACTGCTATTGTGGCTTTGTATTTAAGTAGTGACATTCAAGGGAAAAGAACATGAAATTCTACGATTTTTATTGATATGCAATAATTGTATTTATGTGTGAGGTATATGTAATATTTTGATATATGCATATAATGTGTAATAATCAAATCAGGGTAATTGGGATATTCATCACCTCAAACATGTATCATTTTTATGTTTTAGGAACATTCTAAATCTTCTCTCTTAGCTATTTTGAAATATACAATACATTACTTTTTAAGGAAAGAGTGATAAAATCTTGGCTTCTTCCTAAGTGTTCCTGATGCTGTAATAAAACACTAAAGTATATGGATGTGCCATCCTTAATATATGAAAATAATGCTCCTAAAACATTTTATGGGAACAAGTGCTTTAAGTTACATTTTTATTGGTACTATCAAATTTGTCTTGACTTAGCCACTTTATTCCACCTTATTCAGAGGCAATGGCATGCCAGAGTCTAAAAGAAATTTCAGGTGCAAAGCCACAATACTAGCTCCATTAACATAATGATTGAATGGACTAAATTGATTAGTTACCAATACAGCATTGAGTAAATTTTTTAGCACAGATGAGTTAGAATAGGGAGCAAAAAATTATATATTTATTTAAGTCTAGGGAGTAAAAGAATAAGAAAAGAAAAACAGTTACCCACACCAACATTTGTTCAGAACTGTGATGCAATTACTACCTGACTACTAGAATGATGGCTGCATGGACCACAGAAAGAAGAAAGGCCACTGATAGAGGACTGAATCAAGGTCTTAGATTTCAATTATATCTTAGTAATACCATCATGTATACTGAGTGGAGGGCATTGGCTAGAAATCACTACTAAGCTAAAGATTAATTCTAATTCAAAAAATTTTCCACAGAATTAACAAACTATCCAATTTTAGCTATGATTTCTAAGACAGTTTCCTTCTGTGACACCACATTCAAAGATCCATAAAGCAGTCTTTTTTGGATTTATTTCACATTCCTCTAGCAGATCCCACAGTGTTCAAAGGAGCCACAGCCAGAATTGGCACAGTGGTTTGCAGTATTTTCCTTGTATCTGAGGAGAAACAGGTTGTAAAGGACTAATCAAATGCTGTCCTCGCAAGAGCAGGGGACGGAAATGCAGGGAAGGAAGGCACTTCCTGCCAGTCTTCACTCCCCCTCCACTGGCCCTCATGCACCTGCAGTGACCCCCAAACCACAGAGGCTGAAATCAACATGGAGAGAATCCAATTAATATTTGTGAGTAGACAAAGTAAAATCTTAATAAAATATAAGAGCAATCTGGATTCGTGCTTTTCAGTGGGGAAAAAATCATTAGGATAATTGACTAATATATGACAAGCTGCAGCTGGTTTGCCTCCTGCTGGGTCCTGGGTTTGCCTCGTGCAGAGAAAACCCCAAGAACTCGTTCAAATATGTCACTCATCCCTCTTGTGACAGCTTTCACTAAATAGTTGGGGTAGAGAGGCTCTGAATGGGGCTTTTATTTTTTCCCTCAAGTCATTCTGCATTTGCAAGATCGAGTTGTTTTCAAATAAGTGGATTTCAACTTTTTAGTAAAAGTCATAGAGAGCTGTTGCCTGGGAGGAATGAAACTTCCCTGGAATTAGCCTAGTGACTGAAAAGGTGCTAGCCAGTCCTTTTCACACCTGTTTAGATACATGGTGCTCTTCAGGGAGCAGAAAGGCTAGGGGTGAGAAGACAAGCTCAGGGTGCCCCCATAACCACAGCTGAAATTTGGTGGGTGCCTGATAGAAAAACAAAGACTAAGATGGGATTGAAAGGCATGGAATTGACTATACTCATTAACGGAATGAAGAAAAGACCATAGAGAAGAAAAACACTAGGGAATTGGAGACCATATTAGTCTGTTTTCACACTGCTATAAAGATACTACCCGAGACTGGGTAATTTATAAACAAAAGAAGTTTAACTGACTCACAGTTCCACACGGCTGGGGAGGCCTCAGAAAACTTACAATCATGGCAGAAGGCAAAAAGGAGGCAAGGCATGTCTTCACAAGGTGGCAGGAGGGAGAGGAGAGCACAGTGGGGAACTGCCAAACATTTTCAAAAACCATCAGATCTCGTGAGAACTCACTCACTATAATGAGAACAGCATGGGGGAAACTACCACCACAATCCAATCACCTCCCACCAAGTCCCTCCCTTCACTCTTGGGGATTACAACTCGGATTACAATTCAAGATGAGATTCGGGTGAGGACACAGACCCAAACCATATCAGACACCCTGTACAACTTCAGCTAAAATACCAAAGATTGCCCATGCTCCATTGAGACATGAAATTTAGAAGATTAAATGCATTTATGGAGGAAGAGCAAGAAAAAAAATCCCATTGTGCGTGACTTGTAGTGAGGGACTTAAGTGTGAGAAGCCTAAAGAGTTTCCATCCAGTGTGCCTTCATGTGCTGAACTGGAAGAGCTAGGAGTGTCCCACAACAGTGAAAACTTCTTTAAAATGTCCTCTCGGCCGGGCGCGGTGGCTCAAGCCTATAATCCCAGCACTTTGGGAGGCCGAGGCGGGCGGATCACAAGGTCAGGAGATCGAGACCACAGTGAAACCCCGTCTCTACTAAAAATACAAAAAATTAGCCAGGCGCAGTGGCGGGCGCCTGTAGTCCCAGCTACTCAGGAGGCTGAGGCAGGAGAATGGCGGGAACCCGGGAGGCGGAGCTTGCAGTGAGCCGAGATCGCGCCACTGCACTCCAGCCTGGGCAACAGCGTGAGACTCCGTCTCAAAAAAAAAAAAAAAAAATGTCCTCTCCATCACAGACTGATACTCTATTTTTCCTGCCACCCAGGCTGGTGTAGAGTGGCTCACTGCAACCTCCACCTCTCAGGTGCAAGCAATTCTCCTGTCCTGTCTCAGTCTCCTGAGTAGCTGGGATTACAGGTGTGTGCCACCTCACCTGGCTAATTTTTTGTATTTTTAGTAGAGACGGGATTTCACCATGTTAGCCAGCCTGGTCTCAAACTCCTGACCTCAGGTGATCCGCCGGCCTCAGTCTCCCAAAATGCTGAGATTACAGGTGTGAGACACCATGCCTAGACACACAGTGTGATACTTTTATAAAATAAATTGAAAATGAATTATTAGGAAAATAACTGCACATTTAGATCCTGTGGCAATTCCAGATTGCTATAAGATTATGATATTCTTACTCTTGATTTCTTTACTGTCTCATCTCAGAGCAGTAACATATAGTTGAAAGGTGGGCGCTGGTTTGTGGACCAGACTTTGACCAATACTGGCTTGCTCCACAGAGACTCTGATCACAAAGGACTACACATTCACTTCATCTTTCAACTTGGCAGATGGAAGCTTCCATGGCATGACCCCTTTAAAGCAAGAAATTTGGAGTCCCAGCTTCTCCAGAAAAGCCTGAGCACTGAAAATAGAGGTAAAGTTTTAATTATGGGGAGAGCGGTGGTACAGAAAATAAGATAGTTAGAAATTTGTTAAAATAGAAAGGATACCGTGAAAAATAATCAAATGACCAAAGATTCCCAGAGAGGTGCTAGGGAGGGCAGGCAAGACACATAAATCATAGGTGAGTAGAGCAAAGAGTACCCATAAGAGCAATTTCAGGGGCAGGAGGCAGATGGCCATCGAAATTGCCTAGGTGGTGGTTCTGCCTAGATTCTGCCCCTAAGACATAGTCTGAGCCTCCATGATTCAGAGCAGGCCAGTGTTGCTCAAGGCTCAGCGGAAATGAGGAAGCCAGCCTCAATGCCTGCCTGGAGGCTGAAAAGGGGGCTCTGTGCATCACATCTGTGCATGAAGGTACCCATCATTGTGCTGTATCTCCTGATATCTTGAGTCACATCTTGTCTCTTAATTTTACTTATGTGTTTTGGAAGCTTCACAGTTTTTCCGTTTATTAAATCTTCTTTCAGCTTCTTCCCAGAAGCTCCTCTTTAAAAACACATAAACTGTTCAATGTGAAAATTTGCTGTTGTTGATTTATAATTCATTCTGAAAGAGCAGCTTTTAAAAAGACAGAGGGAATTAAGCTGAGAGTTAGGCTTGAGATGTACGTGCTTCCCTCGGCTTTTGAATTAGATGTGTTTAATGGGAACATGGACACTAGGGCTGAGCGTAGTGGAAAAATCTATTGGCCCTGCTGATACTAAACATTCCAGCTGAGAATGGAATTCATTTTGGAATACATAAAGCGAATGAACCTGGACAGGCTTTGAAGCACTGTTGAAAAGATTTGGCCTCTCCCTACCTTCATCAGTCCACCAGGCAGCTCTTCTGTTGAAACACTGCTCTCTCAAAGAGAAGCTCAAATCCCAGAGCCCTTCATTGTAGTCACTGGTGGAAAGTAATTTTGAAGTTTTCATTATAGTCCCTATTGAGGACCAATATTCCCCCCAAACATTGATAGTTGGGGCTTTCCACCTGCTTAGCAGGTGATGCTCCTGCCGCTCCATTAGCCCCAGGTAAAGAATGGATACCTATAAGGACTCCCAGAACTCAAAAACTGAGAGAGGGAAGGAGGCGGCGTTGCTCCTTCAGCCCAATTGTTTTAAGTGGTATTAACAAAACTACCAAAGCAAATAAAGAGAAAGTTTTTGCAGAATTCTGTTGGGAGAGTGGAAGTTGGGCTGGAGACAAGAAGGTGAAAGGAATGTTTAGAAAATAACTTTAGAGAGTCTGTTTCAGCAATTGCCCTTTGATTAGAGTAAAAACACTTCCAACTGCTATGCATGAAGCAGCTTCTGACAAGTTTATTTAAAAGAGGTTCAAAATGATGTTAGAAGACAAAATCAGTATCTAGAAGAAAAAGAACAGCTTCTATAATAGGGTCATGCTTTCATATCTTTAGTTGAGAACAAATGCCCCAAAGGATGGCACTCCTGGTTCATGCAGTCTAGTATTTTGTGTTTGATAGTGACCCCCAGGGATGTACCTGGAAGAGCTTGGATGTGCTGTTTAGGGTCACGCTACAAGGGCAAAGCAATCCCAGCTTCTCCAGGAAGCCTCAGTCATCAAGAAAAGCATGCACAACCTATCAGAGTTCATGTGTGTCTCTGCCCATTACCATCTCTTGGTGTTTCACACAGTGAAGACTGGTTGCTGCTCTGGGTAATAATTCCGGTTCTTACCTGCTTATTTTTTAATGTTTTGAGATTTAATAAACAACTCGATTTTTTATCTTGCACGTCCATTTCCAGATTTATAAATTTAAAACATGTCTCCTTCAAGTCTTCAACTTCCCAGGGGGGAAAAGCAGTCTTTTTAATTCTTCCACACATTACATCTGTCTTCTCATTTTAGTTGTCTTTCTACGGAACTTTACCGGCTACAGTACTCAGAAATTAAATAGACACTTTAACATCATAACCATACCTCTATATTAGCTGTATAGTCTTAGGCAGTTCTAATTTTAGAGACAGAGTTGAAAACTTTCTCACACTGCGTTGGATCTTCATTTCCTATAAGCAACTTAATTTTTCTCCTGAGCACATTACTCTCTGGTGTAGTAAAAGAAAACACACACACACATGCACATGCACACACATACACCCACAGTGCCTTCTACTATGCAGCTTCACATACAGTACCTCTTTTAATTCTGAAAACATTATATGGGGCCTATACCACATTTTGTTTATACATTCATCAGTTGTTAGACATTTAGGTTGCTCCAAATTTGGGGATATTATACAAAATGCTGCTATGAACAGCATACAAGCTTTTATGTAGATGTATGTTTTTATTTCTCTTATGTAGATAGCTAGAAGTAGGATTGCTAGATCATATGGTAAATTTATGTTTAACATTTTGAGGTATTTTAACTCTTTATCAAAGTGGGTGAACCATTTTACATGCCCACCAGCAATGTATAAGGATTTCAATTTCTCTTAACCACTTGTCAACATTTGTTATTGCCTGTCTTTTATTATAGCCATTCCAGTAAGTGTGAGGTGATACCTCATGATTTTAATTTGCATTTCCCTAATGATTAATGATGTTGAATATCTTTTTATGAGCTTATCAGACACTGGTATATCTTTGAAGAAAAGTCTATTCAAATCCTTTGCCCATTTTAATATTAGTTTACTTGTCTTTTTATTATTTTCATTATGTTTAATTACCAAATCATAATTGTATTACATTTATAGCATACAATGTGATGTTTTGATATACGTATACAATCTGAAGTAAGTAAATCAAGCTAATCAACACAGCTAGCACCTTGCTTGACATTTTCTGTGGTGATACATTGGAAATTTACAATACATGGTTATTGACTATAGTCACACTGCTGTGCAATAGAGCTCAAAACTTATTATTCCTGTCTAGCTGAAACTTTGTACCCTTTGTCCAGTAACTTCCCATCCCCTTGTTCTCCCAAACCCCAACCTCTGGTAACAACCATTTTCTCTCTACTTCTATAACTTTTGTAGATTGCACATATAAGTGAGATCAAGAGATATTGGTCTTTCTGTGCCTGGCTTACTTCACTTGACATAATGTGTTCTAGATTCATCTGTGTTGTCCCAAATGACAGAATTTCATTCTTCTTGGAGGCTGAATATTTTATTGTGTATATATACCACATTTTCTTTATCCATTCATCTGTTGATTGAAACTTAGGTTAATTCCATATCTTGCCTGTTGTTAATAACGCTACAGTGAACATGGAAGGGCAGATATCTCTTCAAAATACTGATTTCAATATTTTTCAATGTATCTCCTCAAGTGGGATTGTTGGGTTATATGGCTGTTTTATTTTTAGTCTTTTGAGGAACCTCTATACCATTTTCCACAACAGCTGAACTAATTAATATTCTTACCAATAGTGTATCAGTGTTCCCCTTTCTCCACATCCTCCCCAACACCTGTTAACTTTCATCTTTGTGGTAAGAGCCATTCTAATAGATGTGAGATATCTCATTGTGGTTTTAATTTGTATTTCCTTAATGATTAGTAATTATGAGCATTTTTTCATGAACCTGTTTGTCCATCTGAATGTCTTTTGAGAAGTGTCTGTTCAAGTCATTTACTTAACATTTAATCAGGTTATTTGTTTTCTTGCTATCGAGTTATTTGAGTTCCTTATATATTTAGATATTAACCCCTTACCAGGTGTATAGTTTACAAATATGTTTTTCCCACTCTGTGGTTGTCTCTTCACCTTGGTAATTGTTTCTTTTGCTGTGCAGAAGTTTTTCAGTTTGATACAATCCCATTTGTCTATTTTCACTTTTGTTGCCTGAGCTTTCAGGGTCATATTCAAAAATCCTTGCCCAGACCAATAGCATGGAATTTTTCCCCTGTTTTCTAATAGTGGTTTACAGTTTCAGGTCTTACATTTAAGTCTTTAATCCATTTTGAGTTATTTTGTACATGGTATAATATAGGGTCCAATTTGATTTTTCTGTATATGGATAACCACTTTTGCCAGCAGCATTTATGTGAGATTGTAATTGCCCCATTGTGTGTTCTTGGAACCTTTGTCAAAAACCAATTGACTGTAAATATGAGGGTTTATTTCTGGGCTTTCTGTCTTGTTTAAGTGGTTGATTTGTCTGTTTTTACACCAGGACCATGCTGTTTTCATTATAATTGCTTTATAATATATTTTGAAGTCAGGTAGTATGATGTTGCCAGCTTTATTCTTTTTGCTCAAGATTGTTTTGGCTATTTGATGTCTTTGTGGTTACATACGCATTTAAGGTTTTCCTTTTTTTTTTTTTTCCCTGTTTGTGTAAAATGTGAAAAATTTCCAGCGTCGTCGTGAAAAAATAACATAGTGAAAAATGACATTGGAAATTGCATTGAACCTGTAGATTGCTTTGGGTAGCATGGAAATTTTAACAATATTAATTCTTCCCATGCATGAACACAAGATACCATTTCATTTATTTGTATTTTCATCAAATTTTTTAGTGTTTTATAATTCTCAGTATATCTTTCACCTCCTCAGTTAAATTTACACCTAATTATTTTATTTTTGTTGTTGCTATTAAAAAATGGGATTCTTTTCTTAATTTTCTTTTCAAATAGTTTGTCATTAACTACATAGTAATGCTACTTTTTTATGTTGATATTGTATCCTGAAACTTTACTGAATTTGCTTATCAATTCTAGTAGTTTTGAGATTAGGATTTTCTATATAAAAGATCACATCATCATCAAATAACTTTTCTTCTTTCTTGCCCATTAGGATGCCTTTTCTTTCTGTTGCCTAATTGCTCTGGCTAGGACTTCCAGAACTATGTTGAAGAGGTGGTAAGAATGGGCATGGGCATCTTTGTTCCTAATCTTAGAGGAACAGCTTTCAACTTTTCACTGTTGAATATGATGTTAGCTACAGGTTTGTTATATATGGCTTTATTTTGTTAAAGTACATTATATCTATTCTCTTGAAAAATTTAATCACGAAAGTGAGGTGGATGTTGTCAAATGCCTTTTCTGCATCTATTGAGGTGATCATTTTTTTCTTCATTTTATTAACATGGTGAATCACATTTATTGATTTGCATATGTTGAACCATCCTTGCATCCTCGGAATAAATCCCACTTGATTACAGTTAATCATTTTTTAAGGTGTCGTTGAATTAAATTTGCTAGTATTTGGTAAGGATTTTTGCATCTGTCTTCACCAATTATACTGACCTATAATTTTCCTTTCTTGTAGTGCCCTTTTCCAGTTTTGATATCAGAGTAATGCTGGCCTCAGAAGATATGTTTAGAAAATGCCAAAGCCAAGTATGTATCCATAATAATTAAAATTTTCAAAAAATTAAAGAAAATCAAAATAAAATGAGTTTGAAAGTATTCCTTCTTCTTCAGTTTTCTGGAAAAATTTGAGAACTATTGGTATTAGTTTTCCAAATGTTTGGTAGAATTCAGCTGTGAAGCTGAATTCTTTGATGGGAGACTATTACTGATTCAATCTCTGTATTCATTATTAATCTGCTTAGGTGTTTTATTTCTTCATGATTCAGTTTTGGTGGGTTGTACATGTGTAGAAATATATCCATTTATTCTAGACTATCCATTTTTGGTGTCTAAATGTTTATAATAGTTTCCTATAAACCTTTGTATTTCTGTGGTATCAGTTGTAATATCTCCTCTTTCATTCTAATGTTATTTGAGTGTTCTTTTTTCCTAGTTAGTTTAGCTAAGGGTTTGTCTATTTTATCTTTTATCTAAATGAATGCTTAGTTGTATTGTTTTCTATTGCTTTTCTAGACTCTATTTCATTTATTTCTGCTGTGATCTTTGTTATTTCCTTCTTCCTACTAATTTTGGGCTAAATTTGGTATTCTTATTCTTTTTCTGGTTCCTTGAAGTATAATACTAGATTGTTTATTTGAGATTTTTCTTCTTTTTTGATATTGGCATTTATTGCTATAAATTTCCTTCTTAGGAATGCTTATTCTGCATCCCATAAGTTTCAGTATGCTGTGCTTTCATTTTTGTTTGTCTTGAGGTATTATTTATTTCATTTTTTTATTTCTTCTTTGACTCATTGATTATGTATAAGCATGTTATTTAATCTCCACATATTTGTAAATTTTCCGAGATTTCTCCTGTTAATTGATTTCTAGTTTCATGACATGTGATCAGAAAATATACACGACATAATTTCAGTCCTTTTAAATTTGTTAAGACTTGATTTGTGGCCTAACATAATCTAGGCTGAAGAATGTTCTATCTGCACTTGAGAAGAAAATGTATTCTGTTGCTGTTGAATTGAATGTTCTATATATATCTGTTAGGTTCATTTGATCTAAAGTATAATTCAAGTCCAGTGTTTCTTATTGACTTTTTGAAGATGATCTGTTCATTGTTACAAATGGAGTATTGAGGTGCCCAACTATTACTGTACTGCAGTCTGTCTCTCCTTTCAGAGTATTTAATAATTTATATACTTACATCCTCCAATGTAGGGGTATGTATTTATTTACAATTGTTGTTTCTTCTTGATGATTGATCCCTTTATCATTACATAATGGCCTTCTTTATCTCTTTTTATAGTTTTTTTTTTTTTTTACTTAAAATCTATTTTATCTGATATAAGTATAGCTATCACTGCTCTCTTTTGGTTTTCAGTTTCATGGAATATCTTTTTTTATCCCTTCACTTTTAGTCTATGTGTATCCTTACTAGTGAAGTGAGTCTCCTGTAGGCAGCATATGGATGAAGCTTCTGGGTTTTTTTTTTTTTTTTTTTTCCTTTTTTTTTTCAAATCCATTCAGCCACGCTATGTCTTTTGATTGGAGAATTGAATCCATTTAGATTCAAGGTAATTATTGATAGGTAAGAACTTGCTACTGCCATTGTGTAATTTGTTCTCTGGTTGTTTTGTAGATTCTTTGTTTTTTCTTCCTCTCACTGTCTTGTGGTCTGATGGTTTCTGTGGTGATCTGCTTTAAATCTTTTTTATATTTTATGCATCTACCACAGGTTTTTGCTTTGTAGTTAACATGAGGCTTACATAAAACATCTTAAGGTTGGGTGCGGTGGCTCATGCCTGTAATCCCAGCACTTTGGGAGGCCGAGGTGAGTGGATCACAAGATCAGGAGATTGAGACCATCCTGGCTACACGGTGAAACCCTGTCTCTACTAAAAACACAAAAAATTAGCCGGGCGTGGTGGCATCCGCCTGTAATCCCAGCTACTCGGGAGGCTGAGGCAGGAGAATCACTTGAACCCAGGAGGCAGAGGTTGCAGCAAGCCGAGATCACGCCACCGCACTCCAGCCTGGGTGACAGAGCGAGACTCCGTCTCAAAACAAAAACAAAAACAAAAACAAAAACTTTAAATTTCAAATAGGCTGTTTTAAGCTGTTAACTTAACTTTAATTGCAAACAAAACTCTACACTTTCACTCCTTCCCCCCACCCTTTATGCTTTACTGTCAAAATTTACTTTTTTAAATTTGTATTTCTTAACAATTTATTTTTGTTTTACTTATAATTGACATATAATAACTATAATATATGTGTAGTACAGTGTGCTGTTTCAATACATGCATATATTGTATGATGATTATATCAGAGTAATTAGCATATCTATCACTTTGAACATTTATAATTTCTTTGTGGTGGTGGTGTCCAAAATCCTTTCTCTTAGCTATCTTGAAATATGCAATACATTACTATTATCTATAGTTGCCCTATTGTGCAACAGAACACCATAACTTACTCTTTCTGTCAAACTATAACTTCACATTTGTTGACCAACCTCTTTCCATTCTTCCCCGCTCCCTACCCTCACCAGCCTCTGGTAATCACTATACTACTCTGGTAATCACTATACTACCAGCCTCTGGTAATCACTATACTACTATCTTTAGGAAAGATCAACTTTCCTAAATTCTATGTATGAATGAGAAGTGGCACTATTTATCTTTTTTGCCTGGCTTATTTCACTTAATATAATGTCATCCAGGTTCATTCGTGTAACTGCAAATTACAGGATTTCATTCTCTTTTATGGCTGAACAGTACTCCAATGTACAGTTGCCCCTTAAACTACATTTGAACTGTGCAGAGACAGTTATACAAGGATCTTATTTTGCCTCTGCCACCCTGAAATCACAGCAAGACCAACCCCTCTTCTTATTTCTCCCCCCAGCCTATTCAAGATAAAGATGATGAGGATGAAGACCTTTCACTTAGTGAATAAATATATTTTCTCTCTCTTATGAATTTCTTAATAACATTTTATTTTCTCTAGCTTGATTCATTCTAAGAATACAGTATATAACACATATAACATATAAAATATGTGTCAGTTGGCTGTGTAAGGCTTCTAGTCAAGAGTAGGCTATTAGTAGTTAAGTTTTGGAGGAGTCAAAAGCTATATACAAATTTTTCTACTGCATAAGGAGTCAGTACCCCTGACTCCCCTCATGTTGTTCAATGGTCAATTGCATATATATAAAATATATTCTAGCCCAGTCTAATGTAATGAAGCATTTCCTCTATGTTTTCTTCCAGTAGTTTCATAGTTTTGGGTCTTACATTTAAGTCTTTAATCAATTTAGAGTTGATTTTTTGTATATTGTGACAGATACGGGTCTAGTTTCATTTTTCCGCATGTGAATATTCAGTTTTCCTAGCATCATAGTTAACAATTTATTATACCTACAGTTGTTTTTAATAGTTTTATCTTTTTAACTCTACTAGTAAAAATAAAATTGTTATATATACCATGCTTACAGTTTTAAACTATTCTGAATATGACTATGTATTACATATGCCATTTAGTTTTTTATTTTCATTTGTTTTTCATTATTAGTTATCAGCTGCTCATTTCAACTTAAAAAACTTCCTTAGCAATTCTTTTTGTATGGGCCAATGGTGATGAATTGTCTTAGCTTTTGAATATCTGGGTGAGATTTTATTTGTCCCTCATTTTTGAATGACAGCTTTGCCAGGCAAAGTATTCTTTGTTGCTAGGTTTCTTTCCTTCAGCACTTTGAATCTATCATCCCACTCTCTCCTGGCCTCCAGTGTTTCTGCTGAGAAATCCTCTGATATTGGGACTTCTTTAAATGTGACTGTGTTTCTTATCTATTGTTGCTTTCAATATTCTTTGTCTTTGGCTTTTGATAATTTGATCATGACGTATCTTCTTGAATTTCTCTTTGAGTTGAATTTGATTGGAGAGCTCTGAACTTTCTGTACCTGGATGTTGTCATCTTCTATTTCTGGTATTTTTTCTCTCTCTGTTGTTTCAGTGACTCTTAATTATGCATAGATTAGTTCTCTTGATGTTGTCTCATAATTCCCATGAGACCTTTTCTTTTTTTACTCTTTTTCTTCTTTTGACCCCTCTGACTAAATAATTTTAAATATCCCATCTTCTAGTTCACTGATTCTTTCTTCTGCTTGATCAGGTCTGCTCTTCAATCTATTGATTTTTCAGTTCAGTATTTGTATTCTTTGCCTCTAAAATTTCTATTTAGGTTTTTAATTGTTTTTATTTCTTTGTCAAACTTCTCTTTTTGTTAATGAATTGTTTTGCAATTTTTATTTAATTTTCTATCTGCATTTTTCTATAGTTCCCAAACTTCTTTAAGAGGATTATTTTAAATACTTTGTCAGTCATTTCATAGATCTCCTTTTCTTTAGAGTCTGTTATTAGACGTTTATTAGTTTCTTTTGGTAGTGCTATATTGTCCTAATTTTTTATTATTTTGTCCTTGTGTTGTTGCCTGCATATTTGAGGAAACAGACACCTACCTCTTCTAGCCTTTGGTGGCAGTAGACATTCACTATTTAGTCTAGCCTGTGATTCTAATTGAGCCAGTTGGTGGCAAACCCAGACAGATAGACTTTGCTGTTGTGTTCTCTAATTGGGATGAGCTGTTAACTATGTTCTGGGTCAAGTGGAAATGCAGGCTGTGCTCCACAGTCTGGTGAAATCACAGGCTGAACTCTTGCAATGAAGCAGAGCTACTATCTAGGATCTGATCACCCCTGATCAGGCTACGTTGTAGGTTGTCTTCCCTGGGCAGCCAATACTGTCATTTGAGATCTGTTGTTTGGTAGGGCCATGTGCTGGACTCCAAGGCAGAGCAAGGTCTCTGGGATTGCTACTCAACAACTCAGGGTGGGTAGGGCAGAGGCTATGCTCCACAGATACATGGAGGGCTTGCTTCCTTTTCTAGGTAACCTTAAGCAGATCATCAAGGATTGATATTTTAGCCACTTGGCCACTGAGCTTGGGCAGGGCCAGGTGCTTCCTCCATGGCTAATCACCACTCTCCCCGTTTTCCAGGCTAGGGAACGGTTGAGGTGCTCACTAGGGCTTGGCTGGGTTGAAGTTTGGCAACTAAGACCAAGGAATACCAGAGGCTCCTTGTGCAAATAATCACTGACTTGCCCCTATCTTATGGCCTGGGGAAGTTTCAAAGAGAGCCCTAGGGCTGGGTGTAGTAGCAGTCAAGGCTTCCAGCCTGGGAGAACCATCAGCCGTGCTTCCTGCAACACAATACTGTTGGCTAGCCTCTCTGAGGGTATGCCTCCAACTGGCTGGAATGCTGAGCAACTGCCAATATCCTTGCATTAGTTTCTGTGAGCACCATCCCTGTAATTTGATTCTAACTGACCCCAGGTGGTCTGGTGCTGCCTGTACCCCCAATGCTTCCTATGTGTGTGGGGGGTAGACAAGAGAGTGGCTCCTGAGAAGGGTCCCAGACAGGTAGGGAAGCTGAATGTTCACCTTCAACTCTCTTCTTCTGTAAAAACAGTGAGTCCCAGCAATCTGCTGTGCTGGATTGAGGGAGGGGCAGTATGGTCAAAGTGAAATTAAAGTTGCTCCCCTTACCCTTTATGTGCTGCTGTTCTCAGTTCTGTGGTCCATGGCAGTATCACAGCCTTACTCCTGAGTTCTAAGATATTCACTAGAGTATTCTTGTCTGTGGACAGTTTCTAGCTGGATTCTGTTGGGGGAAGTGGAACTGGAGAATTCCTATTCCACCACCTTGCTGAATCAGCCCCTGACTTCTTATTGTTTAGCTATAATAATTCCTTTTTTTTGTTTTTAAGATGGAGTTTCGCTCTTGTTGCCCAGGCTGAGTGCAATGGCATGGTCTCGGCTCACTGCAACCTCTGCCTCCCGGGTTCAAGTGATTCTCCTGTCTCAGCCTCCCATGTAGCTGGAATTACAGGCGCCCAACTTCACGCCTGGCTAATTTTTGTTTTTTCAGTAGAGACGGGGTTTCACCATGTTGGCCAGGCTGGTCTCGAATTTCTGACCTCAGGTGATCCGCCCACATTGGCCTCCCAAAGCGCTGGAATTACGGATGTGAGTCACCACACCTAGCCAATAATTCTTTATATATTCTGGATATAAATCTCTTATCAGATACACAATATGCTAATATTTTCTTTCATTACTTTTCACTTTCTTGATGGTATTCCTTGAAGCAAAAGTGTTTTAAATTTTGATGAGGTCCAAATTATCATTCTTCCCTTTTGTCACCTGTGCTTTTGGTATCTCATCAAAGAAATTATTACCTAACCCAAGATTATGAAGATGTACTCCTGTATGTTTGTCTAAGGCTTTATCATTTTAGCTCTTACATTTAAGTCTGTGGCCCATTCTGAATTAATGTTTATATTCACTATAAGGTAGGGGTCAAAATTTGTGCTTTTGCACGTAGATATTCTGTTGTCCCAGCACCATTTGTTTAAAAAACTCTTCTTTTTACCCATTAAATTGTATTGGCCTTTACCTATAATATTTTGTAATGGTAAATTTGAAAGACCATAAAAAATGCTGCTTATGAGTGTGGTTTATTTTTAGGATAACCAAAAAATAGAAATTTATTTATATTATAGTATATACGTGCACCTAAAATGTTTTAATAGAGTACATATATACATATATGTATACTATGCAAACTAAGATGATAAAAGAGCCTTAGTTAGAAATGCTATTTCTAGTGGTTGGTGTGGATGGGAGAGCTATTAAGAAATTATCTGAAATACTAAAAGAAAATTTGCTGTCAATGCCAGAAGGCCAGATTACAGAGAAAATGGAAGACCCACATATTGATGGGGAAAGACAAGATCCCCATCTTTGGTGACAGTTTAACAGCTAGAATGGATAGATCAAGACCTATCAGTTAATAATTCAGGCTACATTCAACTGAGGGAACACAAACCTTAAGTATGCCAACACATACAGATCAGTCTTACTGATTATGCTCAATTGTTTCATTCATTCACCTCTGAGCCTAGGAAAACTGTAAAGGTTTGTAATATTAGCTATCAGAATTGGGATTTATCACGTTAAGAACCAGCTAAAACAAGCATAAGTTCCCTCTTTTACACAGCTTCCTTTTCTGGTGTTAATATTCTGAACAAATAGTGTTGGAGAGAGGAATGAGTAATCTTTTAAAGACTTCTTTTGTCCTTGTTCTTTAAGTAGCCTTGGTACAAAACTCTCAGTTAAAAAGGAAAAAATTAAGAAGTTTAATTAGGGTTTTTGAAATCTAAATGCAAAATAATCCTTAGGAGTATTATCTCACCCTTGTCTGCATTAAAATTCATCTGCCACTTGTCAGCCCACTTAAACAACCTTTTAAGATCTTTCTGTCATCTCCATCTGCTTGGCACTTCTAGTTTTACAACTTCTGCAAACACAAAAACTTCACAACTTTGGGATCCCAGTAAAGTTTTTCATTAAGAATAGTCCTACCAATAATGAGACAAACTGATTTAGTACTGGATTGGAAGTGGGGAGGGACTATAAGTGACATTTGGGGGGATAGTTGGGAAAATTATAATATGGCCTATTAACTATAATTTTATTCATCCTAAATATCTTGATTTTGATAATTATGTTGCACTTATGTAGGAAACTCTTTGTTCTTAGATAAATGCTCAAGTACTTAAGAGTGAAATACTACGATGTCTGTAACTTACTTTAAGATGGTTCAGCAAAAATAGATTAAATACACACAAACAGAAACATCAAAAGTGCTGCAAATGTGTAAAGTGTTTCATTTGAAATTGACATTGTTTCACATCTAAAATAGTTGTATATCAGCAATTGTATATGGTTCAACCTAATAGAGAAAGACTATATGAGTGAATCTAAATCTGGGTTTCTGAACTTCAGGATTATTAACATTGTTTTAATTCTGTGTTGTAGGGGGAGGCTGTTCTGTGAATTGTAGGACATTTTTAGCACTCACGGCCTCTGCCGACCAGATGCAAGTAGCACCCTCAATTGTAACTACCAAAAACGTCTCCAGACATTGCTGAATGTCCCCTGGGAGGCAAAATCACACCTAGTTGAGAACCACTGATCTAGAGAAATATATAAGGACATATAAAGGAAGGGTACTTTTCTTTCAACTTTTCTGTAGAGTTAAAATTCTTCCAAAAAGAAAGAGTTAGGAAAATAATAATAAATGAAGTCATATATAATATGATTTATATATTAATAGTGAGAGATGAGCAGGAAGAAACTGGTGTGGCAGGAAGTTAGGGTGGATCCTAAGTTGAATTATTTCAAACAAAAGAATAACCTGCAGGCAGGGCAACTTGCACAGGGGGGCTTGCCTAAGTAAGACATGTCTACAGTTTCACAGATAAGAAAGGCTACACAGGTGACTTACCCAGACATGCTTGAAATGTAAAATTCCATCCCCTGACACATGCGCAGTAAGAAGAACAAAGCAATATGAAGTAACTCAAGCCAAGGGCCAGCATGTGCATTAGGAGGACAGGGTGGAGCTACCAGAAATTTGCACCTTATGCAAATGAGACAATGAGCCCTCATGGGTTTCTTATAAAAGTCTTTGCATTAAACTGTAAAAACAGCAACCCTCTTCTGGACCCCCACTCCATGGTGGAGAGCTTTCTTCTTTCGTTTATTAAACTTTTGCTCCAACCTCACCCTTTGTTTTTATGCTTCTTAATTCTCTTGATCTTGAGACAAAGAACTCAGGTGATACCTCACAATGAGGGACTTCCACATTGTAGCGCATTGGCAGGACTATAACAATAGTATTATAGTTGCTGTTAATTAATAATTTATAAAACTAGATCTGGCACCAAATTTGGATGAATTTTATGGGTTTTTTTTTTTTTTTTTTTGACAGAGTCTTGCTCTGTCACCCAGGCTGGAGTGCAGTGGCACGATCTCGGCTCACTGCAAGCTCCGCCTCCCAGGTTCACGCCATTCTCCTGCCTCAGCCTCCCAAGTAGCTGACACTACAGGCGCCCGCCACCATGCCCAGCTAATTTTTTCTATTTTTTTAGTAGAGATGGGGTTTCACCGTGTTAGCCAGGATGGTCTCGATCTCCTGACCTCGAGATCCGCCCACCTCCACCTTCCAAAGTGCTGGGATTACAGGCTTGAGCCACCACACCCGGCCGAATTTTATGTTTTTTATATTTTTGAAACATCAAAATCCTTGAAATATTTAATTCATATACTCCCCCAGTACTTTCACTTGACTCTGCACCCCCCAAGGAAACCCTTCACTGGGCTTCTATTCATCTGAATTACAGAGAATACAACATAACAGAAAGGGAATGAATATTTCTTGAATACTTGCCATATGGCAGATGTCACTTGATGCCTGTCACTTATTAGAATTATTATAAAAGGTGATTTCACTTGTATACATCTAAGGAAACAAACTTACAGAAACTGAACAACCTGATCATGGTGACATGACCTATAAGAAGTCAAGAATTGGAATATGAGACTGGAACTCAGGACTCTCTAACTTCAAAGTCCATGTTATTTCATAATTTCAATATTGAAATTATGATTTAATAATACAGGCCTCTGGCCTGTCTCTGATTTAATAATACAAAAATGCCTGTTGTATCCAAACAGGTTAAATTGGATATTGGACATACTCATTTCTTAAATTTTTACTTTAATTCTACTTTATGGTTTGGTCAATTATTTTTTTCCCTCAGTGTCCCTTCATTTCTCTTCGTTCTTTCTTACTACTACCATTCTTCTTGATTTTTTCATGGAAGCCTGCTCTCTATCTCTTTCTCTTCTCACCACCCCCCGCTTTTTCCCTCTTTGCCTTTTTCCTCTACATATCATGTTCTCAAGGTAGTTATAATATTCTGAAACTTCCACCAAAAAACACAAACTAAAAAAAAATAAAATTCTCCTTAAGAGGAATGCTGGTGTTAGTTGCTAAGACTTGTTGACTTTTTGAACATGTTTTCTTTCAATTCTCTTGTAACTTTAAAATTTTTCAAAATAAAAAGGAAAATAATTATGCCTTGCACATAGTAAGCACTTAATAAATGTTAGATGTCTCACTGTTGTTCTTCTTATCTCAGAGTATCCAATTTTCCAACAGGAGTTTCTTCAAACATGAAGAAAAGCAAATATAATACATATTTTGTAATTACACAATTAAATGTTCAATTTGACTGGCTTCTATTTGGCATGGTAATTTTTTAATTTTGGCATATAATTTGGAAATTCATTTATCCTTTAGATTCTATTCCACAAAAAGTAAACTAGGATTCTAAAAATATTTGTCCATTGAAGATTCAAGATCACATTTTAGAAAATGTCTTTTTTCTCTCTTTCACTATTTTTGAATCACTCATGTTATTCAACCTGCCTCTTCTCTACTCCCCATTTCTTTCCACACACCATGTTATATATATTTACCAAAACATTAAAAATGGTGTCAGTTTTAGGAAAAGACGGCAAAGAGAAAACAAAACAGAAGCTGTTTCCTTACTTGCTTTGGACTTCAAGCAATATGAAGGCCCTCTGGAAAGGATAGACGACTTAGGAGGGAATTATCCAGGGCTCCAAAAGCAATGGCCTAGGGAAAAGAGAGTTCCATTTTTGGGTGGGAGAAACCCCTTCAATCCTGGACATCAAGTTTCTTTTTTAGAAGGTCTGAAATTTGTATAACATTTTCTCATGTTTGTATTAAACTGACCAGAATGATTAAAAGTTCCAAAGGGGCATTTCTTTCTAATGACATATACACACAGATACATTTATCAGACCAGAAAAGACAGAAAAGTGTCTTAAAGGAGAAGGTAGTATCACAGCTTAGGCAGGGTAGGAAAGCTGAGGTGGTATAAGGAGAGAAGGAAGAGTGTGCCAAGAGAACTGGGCATGTGAGAGAGACCAGAAAATTGGAGTAGAATGGGGAGGGGGGCATGCAATGGAGTAAATGTACAAAAGCATGATGTAAAAACTTACTTCACTTTTTTGTCTTTGGAAGGAGTACTTTCTTAGATTTCTCTCATTTGGAAAGCTCGACCTTAAATAGACCTCAAATAGACAAAATGTTTTCACTTCATGTTATGGTGTCCCAATGTGTTAGTGACTACTCTTTGCAAATCACACAATTCCAGTCCACAGTGTACTCCTGGACTCTGATGAATCAAAGCAATGATGAATAGTTGGAATTTCTGCCTGAATAAAGTTTTTATACTTCATAGGTTTTCTGAACATCATCAAGAAAAAAATGAAGAAGAGGAAGAAAAAAGTAGCTGAATGCCAAGAACATCCCCAAAGTAAACAGCAATTCTCTTTAGGGAGAAAACAGTATTTTACTGCTCAAAACTCTAGGTAGCTTCCTTCTTTAGGGAAAGATATTTGAGCTGTAAAATATCTGCTCTGGCAACAAATTCATGAATCACAACAATTACCTGTTTCTTTTGGATATTGGATTTGCTAATTATCCACCAAAGTTTAGATTAGACAGCTGCTACCTGACTTTGTTTAGTATCCAATATGGAATGCTTTTGGCAGTGAATTGGTTTCTCTTTTCCCATCAGGAAAATGGAAAATGAATCGGAAGACTTTACTAAGAATTAGTAAAGTATTAAAAGCAACAACAACAACAAAAACCCTGTAGCTCTAGGTGTTTGAATCTTGGATTAACTGTTGAGGGTTTAATCACTGGGTCAATGGAGAGTGCTGCTGTAAGTGGACGATTAGTAGAAGGTGGATTAAAGATGGAAGAACTTATTAGTAAGAACTAGAAATGCTTGCAGATTAAAAGAATAGCTTGTATGTTTTAGCAAAATCTGTATTTAATTTTGGCATGTATCTGAAAGGAGACATCTGGAACTTGGGTGATGGTGTTGAAATTACCAGTAGCATCTGTTCATCCTTAGTTTTAACCCTTATATCAAAGGAAAAAATGCATTGTATTCCAGAAATCTGGGTAAAACTGTAGATAAAAATATGACATGATCCACTTAATATGCCAGTGTAAAAGTGTACACAAGTGTACTATAATTTTCTAATTTTAGTTTTGGGTTCTATTTTTACCCATTAATTAACACAATTAATAAATGCTTACATTTTCTATAAGATTTATTATTTGTGATGTATGAAAGTACCAAATATAAAAGCTAAGTTTTCTAGTTGTCTTATACTTAAGTAATTATCAGCTAGGAAAAGTCATCTAACTTGGAAATTTGAGTCAGCAAATGCCCAATAGGCTGTGTAAAAATTAGCTACTTAAATGTCTTGAAAATGCTGAAAATATTTAGCATAATTCAACCGGACAAATCACATAAAAAAGTGAGAGTCGGGGAGGGAGTTTACAAAACAATTGTGAGAGAATAATTACTCTAGGTGTGTGTCAGTTATGAAATTTCACTTATTAGTAGGAAAATGTTGATTTCCCCTAACCTTTAGCAGAAAAAAGTCTTATTCATGGATGCCCAAACAACCAGTTAATTTACTTCTTAGAAGTAAATTCTTGCATGAAAAAAAAGAAACACACTCTTTGTTGCAAAAGCTCTGCCACCATAATGACAACTGAACAAAAGCAAAGTAGAGGCTGCAACAGTAATGGTGTTCCAGCAACTATATCCAAACTAGCAAAATGACAAAAACACCAAATCAAGATTTTCTAAATGGCCCTTTCCTTCTCCCTCCCTCCCTCTCTTCCTAACTTCTTTACTTCTTTCGTTCCTTTCTTCTTCACTTAAGTACATTCATTCTTCTTTCTATGTTTTGACATTTTAAAAGTTAATTTCATAGTTTATTTAAATCTCAGAAAACAATTTTCAACCAACTATAGAATTTGAATGCTTTAGTGTTTAAATACTCCCTCCTTATCATTTCATAATTGAAGAAACTGAGGGCCAGAGAGGGTCTCACTCCACTAGCTTGTTGCAAAGCAATGCTGACTTACGTTATAATTAACTGCCGAACTGTTTTATTTTATTTCTAAAAACTTTTTATTTATACATATATACACTTTAAACTTTTATTTTATGTCTCCCAGCAAGTTTACACTTTTTCTAACAAAATCAACAATATAAGGATAATTTAAGTGAAGACATTATCTTTCCTCTCCACACCACTCTATTCTCCATTCCACCCATGTCGGGTTTCCAACTGATTACAAATCCAATAGATTTGCATGGACTCCTTGCAAAACTTTCTTGTCATTTATAACCATCTACCTATCTATAGATAGATATGTATAATAGATAGATGATAGATAGATAGATAGATAGGTAATAGGTAGATACACACACATACAGCATAATTAGACATCTACAGGGTATTTGTTTACATTTTCTGTGTTTACTCCAGTACTGAATCATAATATCATAATATATACACTTTACACTCTTTTCTCTGTTGTTTGTCTTTTTCACTTGACAGCTCTACAAATATATGTGTTTCATACATCCTAAAAATTTATGCATATACATAAATATGTAAATAGGTAAAATCATACATATTGGGGAGTTTTCAAAGCAGTATTTTTTTGTTCAATAATTCTTTCTTTCACTTTTTCTTTTTGTTGTTTGCCTCTCACTACCCACTCCTGCTCTACTCTGAGATCATCTATTTTAATATAACTACACACATATATACATCTATTTTGTGGATTTCTGCTTCTTATATCTCACACACACATACACACATACACACTTAGTTTGCCAGAAAATCAGTTCTCTTGATTCCCCACTGTTAAAGTATAATTCTCAAAAAATTAAAAGCAGGGCTCTCATACAAATTTAGCATGAGCACAAATCAAATATTTATTTAATTCATTAATGAGGGAACCAGCAAGATAGTAAAGCTGCATCAAACATAGAATTTAAGAAATAAATGTTTATACAGTTAGTTAGGAAAGGGATGTTAAAATGAACTTGCCAAGTTGGACATAGTACCAGTTAGTATCCTGCCAGGCAATACAACCATAACCTTTGAGATCTTCTCTACCTGGCAGAAATCATTTGCTTCTAATGGACCAAAAGCTACAAGTTAACAATTAACTTCACAGTGTCTGTGTTCTAATCAATAGTAAATAGTAAGTAAAACAAACATACATCTCCTTGCCTGGGCCTATTAGGCAATGCTCCAGTGATACTGAAAGGACATGCAATCGTGTTTTTGCCTTGTTTCCTGGTTTTTAATAATTTTTCTTAAATACAGGCTAACATCAGTAGACTATCGAATTGTGCCAAGCTTGAGTCACACTCTAAACAAATTTAGAGACTCATCAGAATGACCCCTTTATGTTACTTTTCCTCCATAGTTATGATGACACCCTAGACTTGTCTTTTGGGCCATTTAATTCTGTATAAACTAAATTATTGCTGGTTTCCTTTAAGACCATGGGCTCTTCTGTCATCCTTAGTGGACATGAAAAGTAATTGCTCTAAATCTTTCATATAAAAAGACTTCATATAACTGATGAATTTTTTATTACTGCAAATAAATTTAATAGTTGTAATAATCAAAAAGCATGAGTGTTAATTAGCATTTCTCACTAACCAGCATAAAAGAATTTTGTAATATGAGGTTTACATTTCAAAGTTGCACTATCTTACTTCATTTTTGTAGTAAGAAATGAATGTTCAGACTCTTTTAACATAAATCTAGTGGCTATGCCCATTGTCTTTCTTTGTTGCGCTAGAAGGATAAAATCAACTATTTCTTCTTACTTCCCTGTTTGTAAGGTAAATTGTAGGTTGAATGGTAATTTTTAGACTGATAATAATTTGGCCTTTGTGTTCAATGGACATTAACAGTCTATTGTGAAAAATCAGAAGAGATGCCAGTTTAAGGTAAGAGAGGTAGGGAAGAAGGACCTCAGACTGGAAAGGAATTAAAAACCATAGTTCCCTTTGCCCCTGTCTGTGGCTACTCTCAGAGGAAATGGGCAGCCCCCAGAGCAAAAAAATAAAAAGGTAAGACCCATGCACTAAGTTGTTCTTCAAATAACTAAAATAATCTAGAAAAGAAAAAGAAAAAGTTAGAGAAGTCACACTTCCTAAATCCAGAACTTACTCTAAAGCTACAGTAATCAATTGTGTGATACTGGCATAAGAACCGATATATAGTTAAATGGAAGAGAACTGAAAATCCAAAAGTAAACCCTCATATTTATGGTCAACTGATTTTCAACAAAAGACCAAGACTACTACTCAATGGGGAAAAAAAATAGTCTTTTCAAATAATGCGACTGAGACAATGGGATACCTACATGCAAATTGGATCCTTATCTCCCACGATACCCAAAAATTAACTCCACATAGATTATAAACCTAAAAGTAAGATCTAAAACTATAAAACTCTTAAAGATACACAGGGTTAAATCTTTGTAACATTGAATTGGTCAATGGTCTTTTAGATATAACACCAAAAGTTTTGAAATTAAACCAATTTTCTAAAATTTCTTTCAGGATAGAAGGAGAGGAAATATTAATAGTTCCTAACTCATTCTATGAAGCCAGAATTACTCTAATACCAAAACCAAGACAGTACAGGAAAATAAGACTATAAAACAATATCTGTTATGAACATAGATACAAAAGTCTTCAACAAAACATTGGCAAATCAAATCCAACAATGTATTAAACAAATTAAACACCATGACCAAGTTGTATTTATCAGGTATGCAAAATGTGTTTGACATTCAAAAATTTATTAATGTAATCCATCATATCAACAGGCTAAGAAAAAAGCTCACATGATCTTATAAATAGATACAGAAAAATCATTAGACAAAATCCAATACCCATTTATAATGAAAATTCTCAATAATTTAGAGATCATTAGAAGGAATGCCTCAACTTTTAAAAATCTACAGAAACCTACAACTAACATTATACTTAATAGTAAGAAATTTTCCCGCTAAGATCAGAAGTAAGGCAAGGATGTCCCTGGTTACCACTTTATTTCAACATTTTACTGTAATTCCTAACTAATGCAGCAAAACAAGAAAAAAAAAAATAGAAGGCAGACAGATTGGGAAGGAAGAAATAAAACTTTGTTCATAGGTAACTTGATTACTATGTTGAAAATTTGAAAGAATTGACCCCCCACTCCCAAAAAAATCCCTGCTGGAACTAATAAGTAATTATAGCAAGATTGCAAGATACATGAGAATATACAAAAGTCCATTGCTTTCCTAAATACCAGCAATGAACAAGTAAATTTGAAATTAAAAGCACAATACTGTTTATGCTAGCACTTCCAAAAATGTAATATTTAGGTATAAATCTAACAAAATATCTACAATATCTATGTAAAGAAGACTACAAAATTCTGATTAATGAAATTGAAGAACTAAATGAGAGATGTTCTATGTTCATGGATAAGAGGATTCAATATTGTCAAGATGTAACTTCTTTCCAACTTGATCTACAGATTCAATACAATCCTGATCAAAATCCCAGAAAGTTATTTTGTAGATATCAACGAATTCATTCTAAAGTTTATATGGAGAATCAGAGAACTCAGAATAGCCAACACAATACTAGAGAAGTACAAAGTCAGAGAATCAACACTATCTGAGTTCAAGACTTACTCTAAAGCTGGAGTAGTCAAGACAGTGTGGTATTAATAAGTAAAGGAACAGACAAATAAATCAATGGAACAGAATAGAGAATATAGAAAGAGGCCTGCATAAATAAGGCCAACTGATCTTTGACAAAGGAGAAAAGGCAATGAAATGGAAAAAAAAACAAAACAAAACGATCTTTTCAACAAATGATGCTGTAACAAGTGGACATCCACATGCAAAGAAGTGGATCTAGGCAGACCTTACACCCTTCACAAAAATAAACTCAAGATGAATTATAGACTTAAATATAAAATTCAAAGCTATAAAACTCCTAGAAAGAAACACAGGAGAAAACCTAGATGCCCTTGGGTATGGTAATGACTTTTTAGAAACACCACCAAAAGGCATAATCTATAAAAGAATTAATTGACCAGCTGGACTTCATGGAAATTAAATTTTCAGCTCTATGAAAGAAAATGTCTAGAGAACAAGAAGACAAACCACACACTGGGAGAAAATATTTGCAAAAGATACTTCTGACAAAGGACTGTGAACCAGAATAGATGAGGAACCCTTAAAACTCAACAATAAGAAAACAAAAAGACCACTTGAAAAATGGGACAAATACCTTAACAGATACCTCAAGGTGGAAAGGATGGAAAGCGTGCTTAAGGGTACAGAGTTTTTAGATAATGTTAATAGTCGCACAACTTTATAAATATACTAAAAAATGTTGAATTGTGTACTTTAAAATGTAAATTTATGATATGTGAATTACACTTCAGTAAAGCCACTATTTTAAAAGATCCATTAGACAAAAAGTTATGGAACCTGGATTCTAACTAATCGAGTGCTATCATATTTTTATAACACGACTTCAGACAAGTTTTTACACTTTCTGGCCTTAGTCTCCTCATCTGTACAATAAAAAGCCCTTTCATTTCGGAAATGTATGGTTCTATACCTCTAGGAGTTTCTTCATGAAACAGTCCTTTGCTGATCTGAAAGTGACCACTCCCTGCTTTGAACTCTAATACCATTAAGTGGCTTACATGACTATTATTTGTGCTTCACCTTATCTCCTCTCCTAGAAATGTGAGCCAGTTGAGGAAAGACATGAAATTGTCTTGTACATGTTGGGGATTCAGTGAGTTTTTACATGACTAGATACATGAAACTATTTATATTTAGTACACATTGTAGGGAATTAAGCAGAGAAATGAACAATTTTTAAAAATTTTCATTCCACCAATATAAATTTCCCTAAATTTGACAAAGATTTGATGTTAACTTTTGGCATAATAAAATTGTAAACTTTGTAGAGTTTGAAACACCATATTAACTCTCGTTATACAGATGAGCTTCTATGCTATTCGAAAATAAATTGTGTATTATGCCATGGCAGCTTCACTGATGTTGCTATTAAACATGATGAAAATAATCCAAAATGAAAAGAAATAACATATTTGAACCAGTGTTACTTAATTGTAAATAATCAAGTTTTTAGTATTCTAGTAGGTGTCCTGAACTACATTGTTTTTAAGCAATAAAATCTTCCAAAAAGAGACCTCAGTAAAATACACTATTATTAAATCTGCATTGAGAGTTTAGGCTACTGTTTTCCTGCAATTATTGAGTTTGCAAATTCTTAAAAAATAGAAAATTATACAGGCCTTGTTGCCATATATATAACTTTCCATAGTGTGTGTTTGACAAGCTGAAATTTTTAGACAAAGAAGAAAGTTGTGTATAAATGTAATCAACTGCTTTCTCTTTTTTTCTTTAAATATAAAAGACAATTATCTGAAAACTAATCTTCAGTTTTGAGTTCCTTCCTCCACTGATGAACTACATAATTTAAACAAAAACATTTATCTCTCATTAATAACAATACAAAGGGAAAAATTACGAAAAATTAGTCCTAACCTGCCATTATTCAACTATAACCTCGTAATCCTACTACATTCCCTTTTATTGTGGATAATTACCAGTTCAGAACAACTGAATCCATTCCTAAACGTACAGTTTAGAAAAATTACTTGTAACTGATAAGAACAAATTAAGGCAGCATCAAAATACTTAAGAACCTAGGCAAAATTAAATTCTGGGTAAATAACTGGTAACATCTGAGAACATTTTTCATTCTATACTACATTTTGCACAGAATGTACTTGAAAATCATGTTTTACATTATTAGAGATGCATTCAGTTAAGTACCTACATATCTCAAGTGAGGTAAAGTTTCTATATAGAATTATTCTTCTTCATTTTGGACATGATGCCTTCTATCTTGTGTTATTATAATTTTCAATTTAATGAATATTCATTCACAGTAACTATTCTTCTGGTGTGGATAATAACACACACACAAAAATAAGATTTATTGAGTGTTTAATATAGCACTAAGCACTATACTAAATTCTTTATAGACTTACCTCAATCAACCTCAAGAGCAATTCTACCTCAAGAAGTGGTAGTTTACTCCTTTACATGAGAATATTGGCCAGGCATCATGGCTCATGCCTGTAATCCCAGCACTTTGAGAGGCTGAGATTGGCAGATCACTTGAGGCCAACCTGGCCAACATGGCAAAACCCCGTCTCTACTAAAAATATAAAAATTAGCCAGGCACAGTGGTGTGCGCCTGTAATCCCAGCTACTTGGGAGGCTGAGGCACAAGAATCA
Source organism: Macaca nemestrina (assembly GCF_043159975.1). Classification (NCBI taxonomy): domain Eukaryota; kingdom Metazoa; phylum Chordata; class Mammalia; order Primates; family Cercopithecidae; genus Macaca; species Macaca nemestrina. The sequence continues at coordinate 119,104,771 of NC_092134.1, forward strand.
CTTGAACCCGGGAGGCGGAGGTTGCAGTGAGCTGAGATGGTGCCACTGCACTCCAGCCTGGGCAACAGAGGGAGACTCTGTCTCAAAAAAAAAAAAAAAAAAAAAAGAGAAAAATTGAGACTTAATGACATGAAGTAATTTGCCTAAAATCACACAGTTAGTAAGTGGTTCATTTCCATAATAGACAGTTTGTAGGTATATAGATTTTCAAAAACATCCAGACATCCTCAAAGAACTTGCCATGTAGGGAAACTGTCAGAGAAGGGACCAGGTAGCAAACATGAACTATAAATTAAGATTCACAGTTGACTACGGAACTAATCAACGTAAAGGTTGCAATTTAAAATATTAGTGTTACAGTGTGGGCTGTAACATGAGGGTGTTCTCCAGAGAAACAAAATGGATAGAATGCATATATACATATTTGTTTATAGAGAGATTTATTTTCAGGAATTGGCCTGTGCTACTATGGAGACCCAGGGAAGAGCTGATTTAGTACAAGTCTGGAAGCCATCTCCTGGCAGAATTCCTTCTTGCACAGAAGTTAGTCTTGTAGTCTTGATTCTGTTAGAGACCTTTAACTGATTGGATGAGGCCCACCCACATTATGAGGGGCAATCTGCTTTACTCAAAGGTCACTGCTTTAAATATTAATCTTATCCAAAAACATCCTCAGAGAAACTTCCAGAATAAGGTCTGATCAAATATCTGGGAATAGTGGTCCAGCCAAGTTGACACATAAAATTAACCATAAGGGGGTGCTTTAAAAATATACAAAAACTCATATCCTAAACATCCTGCCCTGTGGTGGTAAGTCCTAGAGATTTGTCTTCCCCAACAGAGAACTGAGGACAACATTATATTTAGTTTTTTATTCACAGGGTCTATCACAATGGGGCAGGGTTGGCAGGGGAATACAGAAAGTTTTCAGGAACTCTTGTCGAATGGAATTAAATAGGCTTGGCTTGAATTGAATTTAATTGAATCTAATTTCTGGTGTTCTAAAATCTCTAAAAAAAAAAGTATGTCCAGAATAATTTAATGCCATAGATACGTCCAGAGGTTTAGGAACTCATAACTCTGTGGACTTCCTTGGTTGCTCAATTTGTGGCAAAAGTTATGTATTAATTATACATTGCTACATAACAAATTATTACAAATTTAACAGCTTATTATCTCACAATTTCTGCAAATCAGGATTCTAAGTAGCAGTGTAGCTGGGTGCTCTGCTTCAGTGTCTTTCACAAGGCTACCATGAGTCAGGGCTGGAATTTCAACTGAGGATTGACTGGAGAAGAATCTTCCTCTAAGTTCATGTAGCTTTGAGCAGATTCAGTTCCTTGCAGGCTGTTGGACTGACAGCCTCAGCTCCTTCCTAGCTATTGGGCAGGGCTGCCTTTAGCTCCTTACCAGGTATGTCTCTTCCTATGGTGGTTTTCTTTACGAAAGCCAGCAAGAGGAAGTCAATATGGAAGGGTTACCAGCAATATACATGTTACAATCTTATAGAATCATGGAAATGACATCCCATCACCTTTGCCATATTCTGTTTGTTAGTAGCAAGTCACAGGTCCCACTGATAGCAACAGGAAACAGCCAAATGCCTGGGCAGATAGGGGCGGGTACCTGGTGAAACCTTATCTCCAAGCCAAAGACACTTTAAAGCCTGAAAGTCAAACTACAAGTTAAATCCTCGGACTGGATTGAGAACTTGTCCTCCTGTTTGGCGTACTTTTCTCTAATTGATCCCCACCCTTCACCTATTTTACACATATCTACCCTTTCCTAATAGGTTTTCTGCACCATGGTGCCACCTTTGCATACTCACAAACCAATATTTGGTTTGTAACCTTTTTCACATACTCACAAACCAATCAGCATACACTCCCCATCCTGTACCTATAAAGACCCCAGACTCAGTTGGTGGAGTAGGGGAAACAGCCTGACTTGAGGGAGAGACAACCTGACTTCAGGGAAGATGACTTGCCTCTCCCATCCCCTCTCCAGTTCCCCTCTCTGCTGAGAACCATTTTCATCACTCAGTACAATTCTCTGCCTTCACCATCCTTCAATCGTCCACATGACCTCATGCTTCTTGGATGCTGGACAAGAACTTGGGGCTCATCAAATGTAGGTACCCAGAAAAGGCTGTCACACTGGCCCATTGCCCTCGCCAACGGAAGGCAGCCACCCCACATGACAAGGCAAGAGACCAACTGAGCTGCTAACACAGTGCTGTCCATTGGAGTGCAGGCGGCAGAACTAAAAGAGCACTATAACACCCCCTCTGGGGCTTCAGGGTCACAGGCAACCTGTGAGGCCTTGGGGTCACAGGCACCCCGGGGGCCGCTGCATTCCCCTCAAGGCAACATGTCTAGTCTGGTCATGAGCCCTACACAGAGCTTACTCCTGTGTCAACGCCTGGAGCAGCCAGCTGGATCCCGTACTCACTTGCTCACTTGCTCCCTCCTGCAAGGGGCTAAGCACTGTGGGCCAAGTAGATGGGGTGCCACTGCCATGAGTTCAGTGAATGGGGGTGAGAAAAATACCGCATCACCACTAACATTCAAAGGGAGAGGACTACACAACAGCATGAATACTAGGAGGTGGGAATAACTGGGGCTTTCTTGGAGTCTGTTCACCACAAGTCACTTCTCAGGATTAGACTTTGAGTTGGTTTTTCAGCAATCTCAGGGCTGCCACGAAAGGAGATTATGATTACTTTTTAGGGCAGACATAAAAGCCTTCAGGTCCTTCAAGGGCACCTAAATGAATCATTTCCCAGGGGTTGTCAGTCCAGAGATGAGACCAGATGAGCAGGAGAAAAACAGAGCACCATCCAGCCACCTCATTCCTATGGTCAGGTGGAGTCCTGAGCTTTTCCCTACACCCAAACACCATCTGGCAAAGAAAGATCAGCTTCAATCAAAAATTGAACACTCAATTTTCTAAAGATTTAATTGAAAGAATTTGTGTAAACTAGACAAAAATTATTTAGTATTATTTAGCAAGTTAAAGGTTTGAGTGATCAGTTGGCATGTTTATGTGGCACATATGTGCCACCTATGTGCGTGTGTGTGTCTGCGTTTCACTTACTACTCTGTTCCTCTTACTATGTTGGAAGTTACTCAGGAGGGAGATTAACTTGGTTACAGGAAATAAAGGCCTAGCACAGTGTGGGTGAACTTTCAACTCCATAAAATTAGAACAGTCTGTAACTCTAAATAATTAATTAGTCACCTATATACCAGTAGACTGCCACTCTACAAAACTCCCAATCCGTTTTTATATGGAAAGGCAGGCAAAAAGGATTATGATTATGTCTCTTAAAGACCAGCACTTAATGTCTGCATTACCTAGGAGTGGGCTGGGGATTTATCTCCCACAGGCACACAGTGCAGGATTAATAAAAATAATAGTTCGCATTTATTGGGTACTTACGATACAGGGAAATAGTCTGTTTTTTCCCCAAATTTTAGTTTGAAATTTCTATAGAATATTACAATATTTATATAGAAATGTAGAAAATTCTATAGAAGATAGAAATTTTTATAGAATATTCTGTATTTCTATAGAATACAGAATATTTCTATAGAATATTTGAAAAATGGCACAATGAACTTACAATGAACTTATATATACTGCTCACACTGATTTCCCAGTTTTTAACATCCTACTGTATTTGTATTGTACATATGTGTGTGTGAGGATACAAAGTATGTACTGGTATTTAAAGTTAATGTATGTATCTTAACATATGTATACTTGGTTGAACTATTTGAAAGTAGGTTTCAGACATTCTGACACTTTTTATGTTTACTGCAATGAGTTGTCCAAGTTTTCAAAGCTGGCCAGTTAAAGTGCTGGGCCTGAAACCCTGACAGTCAAATTTGGAGTCTATGGTCTATTCTGATTCAGTCAGAGGAAGGTGAGAGAAGTGCTGAGAGTGGGCTAGATATGCATAGTCAGCATTGGCCGGGCGCGGTGGCTCAAGCCTGTAATCCCAGCACTTTGGGAGGCCGAGGCGGGCGGATCACAAGGTCAGGAGATCGAGACCACAGTGAAACCCCGTCTCTACTAAAAATACAAAAAAATTAGCCGGGCGCGGTGGCGGGCGCCTGTAGTCCCAGCTACTCAGGAGGCTGAGGCAGGAGAATGGCGGGAACCCGGGAGGCGGAGCTTGCAGTGAGCCGAGATCGCGCCACTGCACTCCAGCCTGGGCAACAGCGTGAGACTCCGTCTCAAAAAAAAAAAAAAAAAAAACATCCTACTGTATTTGTATTGTACATATGTGTGTGTGAGGATACAAAGTATGTACTGGTATTTAAAGTTAATGTATGTATCTTAACATATGTATACTTGGTTGAACTATTTGAAAGTAGGTTTCAGACATTCTGACACTTTTTATGTTTACTGCAATGAGTTGTCCAAGTTTTCAAAGCTGGCCAGTTAAAGTGCTGGGCCTGAAACCCTGACAGTCAAATTTGGAGTCTATGGTCTATTCTGATTCAGTCAGAGGAAGGTGAGAGAAGTGCTGAGAGTGGGCTAGATATGCATAGTCAGCATGAAAGCTGCACCAGAGAGCTAAGAGGTGACGGTTGGGGGAGAGCAGAGGAATTAAAGATCATAGAGAAGGAGGTGGTAACAGAGGAGAATTTTTATGAGGAGAAACGATTATCAAATGAGGAGTGCCACTAAGACAAAAGTCTCCCACTTTTCCTTTTATCTGGGGTGAAAAATATTTATTTTGGACTTGATATTGTAGAGTATAAACCTCTAAAGGGCAGACAGTAGGTTCTGTTTGCTTTGAGTCTAGCACTATATTGCATACAGTCAGATACTTAGACACTTAGTCACTGCTTCTGGTGTTAATGGGCACAGATTTCTGAATCATTGAGTTCTCTAGTCATTAGCATTATACTTAATGTTATATGAACACTATGCCAATCCTCATGAAAACATTTAAATTTATCCCTTCAACTGTCAGGAATATAGCCCTTGGGATATGTAATACAGGAACAATTACAGAGGATCCATTTTACAACATGAATATACATTAACCCTTGCTCATCATCACTGAAAAAGCAGTCCCAAAGTATTATTTAAAAATTATAAGATTCCTTAAACATTATGTACACAAGAGTATATCAAAGAGTTACTCATTATGTTTAAGATCAAGAAACTAACTCCATCACTGTAACCAACACTTGACATAGCTATTGTATGTCTATAATGTGATCAGAGAACTCTAATCATTCTTGAAAAAAAAATAAAAAACAATTAGTTGAGGGAAGAAAACAAAAAGCAATCCTATGGGTTTGCCTAATAATTAACTAATAAAAAATAAATACAAATAAATCAGGACTGCACATTCTATTTACCTACTTGCCTCTGAAGGCAAGTTTCAATTTTTTTTTTTTTTTTGGTTCTGATTTATTTATTTTTACTTTAAGTTCTGGGATACATGTGCAGAACGTGCAGGTTTATTACATAGGTATATGTGTGCCATGGTGGTTTGCTGCACCTGTCAACTCATCACCTAAGTTTTAAGCCCTGCATGCATTAGCAATTTATTCTGATGCTCTCCCTCCCCTTGCCCCCCTCTCTGATAGGCCCTGATGTGTGTTGTTCATCTCCCTGTGTCCATGTGTTCTCATTGTTCAGCTCCCATTTGTGAGTGAAAACATGCAGTCTTTGGTTTTCTGTTCCTGTGTTAGTTTGCTGAGGATAATGGCTTCCAGCTTCAACCATGTCCCTGTATGACCACATTCCTTTTTGTGACTGCATAGTATTCAATGTACCACATTTTCTTTATCCAGTCCATCACTGATGGGCATTTGGGTTGGTTCTATATCTTTGCTATTGTGAACAGTGCTGCAATAAACATACGTGTGCATATATCTTTATAACAGAATGATTTATATTCCTTTGGGTATATACCCAGTAATGGGATTGCTGGGTCAAATGGTAATGTCTGCTTCTAGATCCTTGGGGAATCGCCACACTGTCTTCACAATGGTTGAACTAATTTACATTCCTACCAACAATGTAAAAGCATTCCTATTTCTCCACAGTCTGGCCAGCATCTGCTGTTTCTTGACTTCTTAATAATGGTGATTCTGACTGGCATGAGGTGGTATCTCATTGTGGTTTTGGTTTGCATTTCTCCAATGATCAGTGATGAGCTTTTTTTTTTCATATTTGTTGGTTGCATAAAAGTTTCAATTCTTTTATTCATTCAGGTAGTGGCTTGCAAACTTTTCTCCCGAAAACTTATGGTGAAAAATACATTTTGCATATACATAAAAACAAATTTAAAAAACACTTATGTTTTTGTGTATTATATTTGTGTATATGATTTAGAAAGCTCTTCCCCCACCCCATTAATACAGTACTTTTCAATCTGATTAACAGCTCTTTAGTAGGTCACAAAATCAACTGAGTTTAATCAACATTTTAAAAAACAAAAAAGAAAAAATATTCACAGTGCAATACGAGGAATATAGGGTAAGAATTGTTTCATGAAAATTTTGTTTCAGTTTTGCATGTATGTAGATATGTTTTGGACATTAAGTTATCTGTATATTTCACTGTGGATTTTAGTCAAAAATATTCAACAGGCCGGGCACAGTAGCTCATGCCTGTAATCCCAGCACTTTGGGAGACCAAGGCAGTTGGATAACCTGAGGTCAGGACCTCAAGACCAGTCTGGCCAACATGGTGAAACCCCGCCTCTACTAAAAATACAAAAATTAGCCAGAGGTGGTGGCACACACCTATAATCCCAGGTACTCGGCAGGCTGAGGCAGGAGAATCACTTGAACCTGGGAGGTGGAGGCTGCAGTGAGCTTAGATCGTGCCATTGCACTCCAGCCTGGGCAACAGAGCAAGACTCCATCTCAAAAAAAAAAAAGTTCAACAGTTCACTACTTTATGGCAATTGCACACTGAAAATCATTGCAGTCTACGGGGGCGCAAATAACTCCTCTTATCTTTAAAAATATTGTATTGTAGTATTCATAATGTTGGAAGTTTTCACTATGTCACATCTCAGTTTCTCACTCTCTAACTCAGAGAAAATGAGTTTGAGAAGTGTGACTCAGCAATGTGAAGCTACACACAGGGCCATGGTGAAGTATGGAAAAAAGAAATTCTGAATCACGATTCTCCACTCATCCTTAGACCATTGGCACAGAAAGGTAGAGACAATATAGCAAATACCATAAAAGCAACACCACTTGTTGCTTACACTGGTAAAGAACTACCTATGGGGGAGGATCCAAAAATGGCGGATAGGAGGCAGGACTAACCTGCCGCTCCCACTCGGAGAGACAAGGCAACATGTGGAGACCCACATCATAAACTTTTACTCCAAGAACTACTGCAGGAATACACCAGGAAAGCCAAGAGAAGCTACAGACCTTTTGAAGGAGGTGGATTGCTGCTGCAGGTTCAATGGGACAGCCTAAGAACTGTGAGTCCGTTTGCTTTCTCAGTAGGGAGGCTTGTTCTGGGCCCCCCTCACTGACTGCCTGTAAATACATTCAGGGCTGTTGTGGGGGCACAGTCAGAGCGACACCGGCCTTTCAACTGTGCGGAAGCTGGCTGAGGCCTGTGGCTGCCGGCTTTTTCCCACTTTCCTGGCGAACTGTGTGACTGCAGCAGAGGCAGCCATAATCTCCCTGGGAACATAACTCCATTGGCCTGGGAAACACATCCCCATCCCCCACAGCAGCCGCAGCAAGACCCGCCCATGCCGAGTCTGAGCTCAGACACGCCTAACCCTGCCCCTACCTCGGGGTCTTTATCCCACTTGGCAGCTGAAGACAATGGACATGATCTCTTGGGAGCTCTATGGCCTTACCTACCACCTGACCCTAGAGCAAGCTGGTATCCTCCCTCTACTACCGCAGCCCATGCACTCTTGAGACCGCCACCTCCTGGCTGGAGGCCAACCAACCTAAAACCAGTGCACTTAACAAAAACACAACGAAGGACCCTCACAGAGTCCGCTTCACTCCCCTGCTATCTCCACCAGAGGACGTGCTGGTATCCATGGCCCAGAGACCTAAAGACTGATCACAAGACTCTGCAGACACTCCCCAGTACCAGCCTAGAATCCAGTAGCTCTGATGAGCGGCTAGATCCAGAAGAGAAATAATAATCACTGCAGTTCAGCTCTCAGGAAGCCCCATCCCTAGGGGAAAGGAGAGAGCACCCAATCAAGAAAGCACCCTGTGAGACAAAAGAATCTGAAAAGCAGCTCTTGAGTCCCAGATCTTCCCTCTGACATAGTCTACCCAAATGCAAAGGAACCAGAAGAACTACCTATGGGGATTGAAATATTAATATATACTAAATATACTAATACTAATTCAAATACTTGTATTTAAATTTAAATTAGTATTTAAACACTAGTATTTAAATTAAATGAGTATTAGTAATAATTAGTATTAGTATTTAATTGAGTATTTGAAATACTAACTAGTAATTACATTTAAATACTAACACTAATTTAAATGCTAAATATACTAATAAGAAAATATTACCTATTTCTATATTTGACTCAAACACCATAACTAAGCAACATTAATTCTGATCTCAAATTAATAAAATTTGAGATCAGAAATGTCTGGTTCTCAGGAACAGGAAAAATATTTCCTTTTTACTTATAAATTTAGCCTACTTTCGCTAGCAACAAGTTTTTATGATGATAGCCATTGTAGACATCTGGAGACAAAGATCTGCAGAAAAATATAACCTGAGAATATGGTCCAAGGGAGGATAGCATGACAATTGGAAAAAATAATGAAAGATAAATAAAATTTTTAAATCCTGGTATTAAAAAGGCATTTTTATATGCCTATTCCCTGAATGTGTCAGTACTTTGAGATGGAAGTTTGGAACAGTAGGAAGAAGTTTTTAGTGAGGTAAAGTTTTGAATTGACTCCTTAAGAACATTTTGAGATTTTTTTTTTTAGAGTAGGGATTGTTAAAGTAAAAACAAAACGAAAATAGCAATTCACATTGAAATAGTTCACAACAGCTAAACAAGAGAAAAGTAGTGCATTGAATTAAGAGGTCAGATTAGATTACATAATGACTTTGTTCCTTTTCTAATAATAAGGACTTAAAAATAATCCTTGATAATTGACATGGCACATCAGTCAGTTGTTGTCAGTAAGCAAAACATACATGAAAGTAGCTCTTGGGTTTTGTATTCAAAGCTAAGAATGAATTTTGGCACTGAGTAGTACTGCAAGTCAGCTTTCTGAATTTCACTGGCTGAATCATAGAGTACAATATGCATTTGCTCTTGAAAATGCAGTCCCATTAGTATTCCTACCCCAGAACACCTACCTTTGGGCTATAACTGCACAGGAGAAGGGTGCAGAGAAAGAAGGAGGATGGGGAGAGAGAGGGCAAAAGTTTCAAAGAACCAGCCAGTGCCCTGACACAGAACTTTGTACATGGTAAAATAAAAGACCAAATTGAACTGAGGACCTACTAAGAGAGTATAATAAGGAGATCGATTGCCCAAAAATTATTGCCAGCTTTTGTTTTCTGTTTTAAACACAACTATAAAACAAGATATTGAGTTGCCAAGTTTTCTCCCTCAGTATCCACATACAGAAATAATGAAAGAGAATAGGAATTCCAAAAGGTTACCCTCCCATGATTAAAATATATTTTTCCATATTTCTCAATATTTATGCTCCAATTAAGTTTGTATCAAGAAGGAAGGTCCTCCTAGAACCTTCCACTTAATCTCCAATTACCTGTTAGCTATAGATGTTTTACTTGTTAATGATGGTTTAGTATTTAAAGATGATGCTTTCTTGCATTAACTGAAGAGAGCTTAAAAGCATAGCAATAGTATGATAATTTCTCTAAAACCTAGGGGAGGGAAAAGGAGAAAAGCTACTACCAGTCATTATTCTCTCCAAATGTCTTGTCTATTGAAAGCAGTATGATAGAAGAGGTAGAGAAGAAAGGGGAAGGGAAAAGATAGGGCAAAAATTTCAAAGAACCAGCCAGTGTTCTGAGACAGAAGTTTTTTGTTTGTTTGTTTGTTTGTTTTGCTTATAGTTAAAAAAAAAATACTTCACTAATGAGCTGACAGGTTATTTTTTAGTTATTTTCTTTTGATCTAAATAACATATTATTTTTCTTCTTAGGATTTAATTGATTAAGCATGAAGATATTAGCAAATGACCTGTTTTAATTAGATAGGTATTAAACAGCTTGATCATTTTTAGAGTGACAAGCTGTAGTGTTCACTCATCCATGAACAAAAATTACATTATAGTGTTCAAACTACTTAAATGGGAGTGGTGAATATTATTTATATATTTTGTGTGGAGGAAAAATATTTAACTACAAAATAATAATCTGCTATTATATAAAGTTTAATCTCTTATAATGGAATAACTTGTAATAGAATAGGCAAATAATTCTCCACGTCATCCCAGCTGAAGAAGAGATGAAAACATGGCCTAACCCTATCTAATGAGATGACCTCTTCTGGGACTCTGATACTTGACCAAAAACAGAAGAAACCATTGGATATTATTCATTCATCTCAGAAGAGCATCAAGACCAGACTGTTCCTGAGGTTCTTACATCCTAGTACCTTTTAGGAGTTCATCCCCAAAAAAAGATGTCAGGCCACCAGGAAGTTACAGCCATTACTAGAGTAAACAGATATAGACTGTCCCTCAGAGAAAAACATGGTTTAGCTGAAGCCACAGAAGTCTGCTGCACTCCTGTATAGGAACATTTGGAAAATGCAGAGAAGGGAACATCCCCATGGAAAACCCTCAGTAAAGAAGAGCCCCAGATTCCCATCCTTCAGTGAGACAATTCTGGGATGCATTCTGTTTGCTTCTCTGAAATGCTAGCTAGATAAAGCCACAAATGCCTACATTAGCAACCACAATATTACATCCTTACATTTGTTATTCCTCCTTCTCTGGCTCACTCTAACCACTCTCTCACTCTTGCTTCCTGGGAGCATCTCCGTAACTAACTATCCTGTCTCAGACTCTTCTTGGAGTGAAAACCAAACTGAAACATCTCTATAGTTTATTTAATTATCACAACAGTCAAGTGAGGTGGTATTATTTTCCACATTGTAGAGGCTGATGGGTTAATTTGTCCATTCAATTAGTGAAATAGAGGGGGCTTGAACTCCAATCTTTCTGAATCTAAAACCCATGTTCTAACCATTATGCAAAACTATCCAAACACTACCAGATGAATGACAGTAAGAGTTGGACATATTACTATATAAATGATATTTAATGTGTTTTGTTTAGTACTTATTCATGTTCCTTTGGGTGAGGGCACAAAAAAAAATTCGCCAATCATTTCATTTCACTAAATGTGAGGACAAAGCCATGACTAAGAAGCAGATTAATCAGACGCTCAGCTTTTTCTCCTCTTTCAATTAAAATCTGTTTCAAATTGCCTATGAAGACATATCATAGTGTTTTTTGTTTTTTGTTATTGTATATTACAGCAGACAATTGTTGTTTTGTCTTTCCAGCTTCCATTCTACCTTCTTTTAGTGAATACACACAAATTTTCTTTGGAAAACTCTGTTCCATTTTCCATACATGTGCTTTAAGTGGCACGGATCCAAAGCCCGGCCAGTGACAGCTAAGGAGACTCAGTTTCAGAGGTTTGGGGTTTTGTTGTTGTTGTTGTTGTTGTTGTTGTTTTCTTTTTTTGAACCATTAGTAAAAACTGGAACAGCTGAGGGCCACAATGAAGGGCAGATCTGACTGCAAATAAAATTAAGTATAAGGAAAAAGATGATGGAGATGGAGATAAACTTTCTAAATTCTGGAATGAGATAAGCAACTTCATACTTTTTTTTCTAAATTCAGTGTAATTGGACTTTTGTTGCTTGTAACTCTTTTCAATTTTATTCTCCGTGACCAGTCTTCTAAAATCTCAGACTAAATATGATTTTTAAAATCACCTGGGAAAGCCACCTAGGTAAAATTTGGATACTCAGTTCTTGTTCCAGAAGAACTCCTTGTTACTCCTTCCAGTAACAAGGAGTTCACAACCTCTGAAGAAAGATTATCCTTAAGGTGCTTGAGAGTTTTAAAATTCCTACTGAAATCTTTGCGTGTCAAGCCATGAAAGGAACAAACAAAAATAATATATACTAAATCGCTTAATTATAGAGTATATTAATACAGGTTGTTTTATACCATGTTGGCCAGGTGAGCCTTACTGGGGAGATGAGATTTAAAGAAAGACTTAAAAAAGGGCTAGGGAACTAGCCAGGAAGATACCTAGAGAATTGAGTTACTTCATACACAGAGAGTGGCTAGAGCAAATGCCTAAGTTGAGTATGTACCTGGCATGGTCTAGGAATTGCCAGGAGACCACCGTGGCTGGAACTGAATGAACCAGGACGAGAGTAGTAGGAGATGAGATCCAAGAGCCAGAGGATGGGTGTATATTATGCAAATGTAAAAGTCGTGTATTAATTAGCTGTTGCCATATAACAAATGATCCCACACTTTAGCAGCTTTCTTTTAACTTTAGATTCAGGGGTACATGTGCAGGTTTATTACATGGGTGTATTTCACAATGCTGAGGCTTTGGATGTGAATGATCTCATCTCCCAGGTGGTGGGCATAGTACCCAATAGGTAGTTTTTCTGCCCTTGTCCCCCTCCCCCCTCCCCACTCTAGTGGCCCGCGGTGTCCATTGTTGCCATCTTTATGTGCATATGTCCCTAATGTTTAGCTCCCACTTATAGTGAGAACATGCTGTATTTGGTTTTCTCTTCCATCTTCACTTAGGATGATGGCCTCCAGTTGCATTCATATTACTACAATGGACATAATTTTATTCTTTTTTATGGCTTTTAGAAACATTAAACGTAGTAAACATTTATTATCTCACACAATTCCTATGGTTTCAGAATTTGGAAGGGGCTTCCTGGTGGTTCTAGCTCAGGATCTCCCATGAGGATGCAGCTGTAATATTGACTGTGGGGGGCAGTCATTTGGAGATTTGACTGGGGCTGGAGGATCTCCTTCTAGGACGGTTCATTCACATGGTTCTTGTCAGAGGGCCTCAGTTCCTTGCTATTTGGACAGGTCCATGGGGCTGCTTGAGTATTCTCACAAAATGTACCTGGTTTTCTCTGAAAAACTGATCCAAGAAAAAGAGGCCAATGATATAATGTACTTTGCAATCCAGCCTCAGAAGGCACACGTTATAATTTCTTCAACAACCAGTTTACACAGGTAAGGGCCATTCAGTGTGCAAGGAAATTACAGATCACGTTCCAGGGGTCTGGGATCATTGAAGACCATATTAGAAACTGGCTACCCCAGGTCATAATAGTTAGGAATACGGGTTTTACTATGAGAAAAATGGGGAGTCATTATGAGGTTTTACATAGAACAGTGATGCAATCTTATTTTTATTTTAAAAGAATTACTCTGGCTGCTCTTTTTGTTTTGTTTTGTTTTTGGAGCATAATTTTATTGCTTGTATTTATTTTTAAGCAGTAGAATTTGACTATGTCAAAGAAACTGAAAAGCATGGGAATTATACAGTTCATTGCTTAGAAAGGTGTTGAACCGATACTGTAATTATCCTACACAGACAAAGAAGAAACAATCAGGAGGATAATCCTGCTTTCCAAAGCAGTGGGAAATGGTCATTTCTAACATTTGGGTTGGGTTTTCCATAATGGCTACTCCTACTAAAATTAACTATAACAACTTATTGAGCATTTACTGAGTTTGTAGGTATTAGATTGAAAAGAAAAAAAAAAAAAGATCCCTGTCCATACATAAATATATATATATGAAATATATACATACAAAAAAAAGAAAAAAAAGAAATATATACATACATATATATATATATGGCTGGGGTCAGTGGCTCATACCTGTAATCCCAGCACTTTGGGAGGCTGAGGCAAGAGGATCACTTGAAACCAGGAGTTTGAGACCAGTCTGGGCAACATGGTGAAACCCCGTCTCTACCAAAAATACAAAAAATTAGCCAGGTGTTGTGGTGCATACCTGTAGTCCTAGCTATTTGGGAAGCTGAGGTGGGAGGATTGCTTGAGCCTGGGAGGTTCAGGCTGCAGTAAGCTGAGACTGTGCCACTGAACTCCAGCCTGGGCTACAGAATGAGACTCTGTCTCAAAGAAACACAAAAGCAAAACACATAAAATTATACTATATAACATAACTGTGTAACCAATATGCAAAATTAAACAAAGAAATGAAAACACAAGAAAGTGTTAAGTGATATGGTAAGTACAATTGAGGTGAGCTACTGCGTTGAGTTCAAAGTGTTCAATGGTATGGAATGAAGCTCTCAGCAGCCCTCGCTAGACCCAGACTCCTCCTCGCCACAGTCTTCTCTTGGGGCACTGCATCCTGAGTCCACATTTCTCCAGCTACTAGGGTCCTGGATGCTATTTTGGGGGGCTAGAGTTTAGGAAATAGGGCAGTAGCATGAGACATATTAGAAGGTCAACTAATCAAGGTAAATGATGACAGTAATCCGGTGGTAGCAGTAGAAAGAGGTTAGATCATGAATATTTTTGAAGGTTAAGCACAGAATTTCCTTGCACATTTTATATGGGGTTTGAAAGACTTAAAGGAATCAAAGACAAAGTTTTGATGAAGCAACTGGGAAGATGGAGTTGCCATCAGCTGAGAAAGAGAAAGCAGTTAGTAAAGCACTTAGGTGGGGCAGGAGGAAGGCGAGTCGAGGAGTTCAGTCTTAGAAAACTGACTGTGATGTGTCTGATAGATGTTTGACCACAGTAGTCTAGAATTTTAGAGAGAGGTTTTTTTCCATAGCACTATAAATACATGTATATATAATATTTCAAGCCATGAGGCTGAATAAGATCACCAAGAGAGTGACTGGAGCAAGAAGAAAGGAGGTCCAAGGACTGAGCCATGGGGCTCCCCAGCATGAAAAGATGAAGGAGAAGAGAAAGAACCAAAATGGAAACCCAGAAAGAGCTTTCAGCAAAGTAGGAAGAAATCCAAGAAACTGTGGTGCCTGGAATAGGGGTGAAGAAAACAAGAAAGATGGGTGATTCAAATGCCATTGATAGGCTAAGATTAAAGCAGAGATTTGATCATGGTGCATGGTGACCCAGGTGAGCTTCAGGGGAGCAGGTTTGCTGGAGCAATGTGGGCAAAGGCCTGATTGAAGTGGGTTAAAGAGAATACGGAGGGACAAATTGGAGATCTGACTATGGATAATTTTTTCAAGCAGTTTGCTGCAAATAGAAGCAACAAAATGGGGCAGCAAGCTGGTGGGAAAAGATAGATCAAGAGAAAGTTTTTTACTTTGAGAGAAGTAACATCATTTTTGTGTGATGATACAGTGGAGAAGATGGATAATACAATGTAGAAGGGGAGAATTTCTCAAGCAATCCAGTGAGAGAAGATGAGTTCTAGCGCACAGCAGAGGGGTTGACTTGAGATAGGGACATGGATGATCCACCCATTACCATGACCTCCTACTCAGCAAGAGGTCAAAGTGTGCAGGGGCAGGTGCAGCAGATGGATTGAAGTGGTGATGATAATCTCTGTAAATTCTCTTGTGAATGTTCCAATTTTCTTACTGGGATTTGAAAAGAGAAAAGTATTTTAAATCCTTATCAAGGGCGTGGGAGAATGAATTTTTAAAAACATCTAGTATGATTGCCTTGCAGAATTAAGGGCCCACTTCTAATTTAAAGTCTGTGTGGCTGTGAGTTTTTCTCCAGACAGTTTTAGCTTCAGAGTTGCAGACATAGAGTAGGCAGAGAGTTGGATTTAACCAGGATTGTGGATCTGCCAAGCGAGTGAGACAATGAGGCAGGAGCATGGGAATGGAGGGTGTTTTCAAGGGAGTGACAACAATGATTAACCATAAAATTTAATCTGGAAGAATGTGAGGCCAATAAAAAGAAGGTAAAATCAAAAGATCAGATGTCCTATTAGGGTTGAGGGACTGTTGAGGCCCTAATATTAGAGAGAGTAGATGGGCTGAAAAGGTAAGACACAGCGGTCAGAGAGTAGAATGTTTGAAATCTCGGTTATGAAGGGGTTCAGGGTATGACCACGAAAGAGTACCTAATAAGGTGAAAGATTAGATCTTTGGAAGAGCGATAGTTGAGGAACTGAAGGCCAAAGTGTTAGAAAGATCATATACAGGTCCATTGAAATATACCATCATTAAGGCAGGGATATTATTAGAGAGAATGAACTTGAGGCTTCTATCACCAAGAAATCAGAGGAAATATCCCAGGAATCCATGACTGACAGCAACAATGAGGGGAAGGGTTGACATCATGTGATAACCTAAGATTCGTGGTTGGTTGTTTTTAGGAAGGAGGTAGAGAGAAAGGTTTGAAAGCAGCAATGAGGACACAGGACAACACCCACCCCACCTTCAGGTCTTTGGTATAGAGCTGGGAGGAAAAGCAGCCACCATTAGAGAGGCTGTTGGGAAAATTTGACCTTATGGAGCAGTCGACTTCTCCTTAGAGCAAAAAGGTGAAAGAGGATGAGGCTATCGGGAATTTTGCCTTCAACAGACTCTGAATTCAGAGAGCACAGTGGATGAGTTTTAGGACTTGGGGAGGAGTGAAATAAATAAGGCAGTGGTTTTTCACTGAGACCACAAACATCAACATCACTTGGGAACATGTTAGAAAAAAATTCACATCCTCAGGCCTGACTTCATGCCTACAGAATTAGAAATGAATTCCGGCCCAGCAACCTGTTTTTTTAACAAACGCTTCAGGTGATTCTGATAAACACTAAAGCCTGAGAACCACTGAGCTAGGGACAGATGCTCTTGGGACTTAAAAGACAGGAGAGGAGGGTGACCTGGGACGTTTTGTAGTAGCTGACATAATCATGGAGAGAGGACATATGAGCTTATTCCTGGATTCCAGGCAGATAATTGGGACTAGTCCATGAGTGTTGGGGAAAGGAGGAGAATATGAAATAATAGGTTTCGGGGAGGCTGTCTTCACCCTTGAAGGCCTAAAGGGTCATAGATACAGAATTTCCTCCCGTCTTTTCTTAAAGGGTTTCTATTTGTGCATATTCTCACCATACTGAGCTTACCCTCTACAGTACCTTTCTCTTCCTTCTCTCCATTTTTCTTGATCAATGATTTTTTTGTTGTTGTTATAAGTAACAGAAAGCCATTGTAAGCAGCTTCAATGAATAAAGGAGATGTATACTACGGGCATAAAGACCCTGAGGTAGAAAGCCCAGAGGTACCCGTGTGTGCGTGTGTGTGTGTGTGTGTGTGTGAGAGAGAGAGAGAGAGAGACTGCATGGCTTCTACTACATACTTTTTTTTTTTGTCTCTCGGCATCCTTATGCTGTGCTTTCCTCTGCTCATGCTTGACTGATAACACTCTCATGAGTTAATGAACATTCCTGCGTCTGAGTTGCAGATTGCCAGGACAGCTTGGGTTAGGTAAGTACCTGATCAGCTATGGCTTGAGATGTTGTATCAAAAAATGCAGACATGGCTGCCAGGGGCCACTGTGTAAGGAGGGTTAGGAGGGGTCATTTGCCAAAGGAGTGTGGCAGGCTGGGCAGCCACCTCAAAACATGCTTACAACTGACACTTTGGTCTAAATTAAGGAGTTAACATAATTTAGGTAATAAATACCTGGTAACTTTTTTTCAAATGGTAAGTGGGATAGCACTTCGGCTAAGCATGGCTTTTCTAATAGTTTTATACACTGATTTAATAATTTGGGAGAGAAAAGCTCCTTTTTGTAAAATAAAAGGTACCATTTATCTGAAATTGTAACTTACATATGTAATATACTGAAGTATTTTCTCTCATTGACTTAAATAAGCTAGGCCTATCATTCTGGGTATTTACAAGGCTGGTGCACTCATGCACAGGTATATGTTTTACATTGTTATATGTGTGCTTCACCAACTTTATCTGCATGTTATATAACTCCTGCAAGGTACATTAGAGTGTATTTCGTACTTCCAGCATTATCACACAGACACGTTTCCCAAGGAAATCCTCCAAAAATGGATTTTAATTAAGTAAGCCTTTCTTCTTCTCAGGCTCCCAAAATATTTAATTAAATCAAATTTTCTGAATTTCAGAAACACTTTTAATTATTTTACCAATTATTTCTGAGTATATTTTACAAAAATTCCTTTACAAATATTTCTGAGATAAAAGAAAGTCACGGAGGCCCAGTATAGCTGAAGACAAATGATAAAGTAAACTCAAAACATGGTATGAAAACTAAGCTTAGAAGAGAATCTCTATATGATCAATTGCCTACATCATGTTTAAGATCTTTTTTCCTTCCTTGTCTCTCCCTCTCTGTGTTCTCACTGGGTCTGTCCAAATGCCATACTCCCTTTTTTTTTTTTTCCCCCTGATTCACTTTTATTACTTGTGATGATATTTTCTCTTTTATGTCTCTGGAAAATATTTGAACAGCATTTGTAATGTGAGGCATGCTCATGTTTTTCTGGGTGAAACCTCTGAGACAACAGTCCAATATGTTTATGCAGAACAGATATTGAATGTTCCACAGATTTTTTAAAATACAAATGTACTGCCCTCATTTTTTATCTTAACTTATCCTTTTCATGAGATATTTGAAGAAAATAAAAACAGAAAGAAATAAAAGCTTCAAAACAGCAGTCCAGTCATGTGGTGGATTTTTTTCAAATTGATCATGTGTCATTGCCTTGATGAGGCTAGACAGAGTGAAGTGTGTAGGTGTTTCTGATATTTTTATAATGTTCTGGATTTGGGTAACATTTCTTTATCCTATTTATTGGGAAAATAACTTGGTGTCAGGTTATTTAAGTTATTTTTTGTGATAATATTACTAAATGGGGGTAAAATGCCATGGGAAATTTCTTAATTCATGGTCATTTTCATTTTCAGTATGTTTCTATTTTATTTGTTGTTCTCTCATAGAGGGGCAGTGAGGTGAAGAATTTATTCTGATTTGGGAAGACCTGAATTTTTCTATCATTTATGCAAATGAATGAGGTTGAGGGCAAGCCCTTTGGATCAATCTTGCTTTACAAACACAAACTTTGAGAATCTAATGCTAAAACAAAGGCTTGCTTTTGAAAGTTTTAAGTGACTGTATTTCTTGGTAACCCTGTCTTCACACACCTACATGCAAACTAACACAGTGAGTTTCTTTTCAGACTTTGCCTTCATTATAGTTACATCACTTGTATAGACTGTCCAGTCTGGACATGGCAGATCTGATACTATATGAAGTCAAAATCAATTAAGGCTTATTGTGCTGTCAGTTGATATTTTCTTTATGCAAGATTTGTTTAAAACCACAATGCCAGGAATGAATGTTGAATTAAATGTGTATATTTTGCATAATCACACTATTTGCCACTAACATAAGCTCTTCATACAGAAAGAATTCATAGGATTAAGTCTCCCATGCGTTGAAGTGTATCTGTAGGAAGAGCGACAAATTTGCAAACAAGAGGAGAGAGAGAGAAAGAATAGGTATCAAATTTTGAGTGTAAATATTTTACAGTAATGCTTTAAATAGGGCAAAGATATTATAAATCCAGGTAGTATCATTATAGCAGAAAAACAAAAACAAAAATGAAAAGCAGAAATAGGCAGAGATAGACAGAAACCCAGTAGATAGAAGTATTTCATTCCCTCAGAGGCTTGAAGAGAGGGGTAAGGGAGAAGTAGACATAAAGAAGTATGAAAGGGAGGATGTGAAAAAGATAGGGAGCCTCCATTTCATTAGGAAATTCCCCATGGCCTTTTACCCCCTTTAGTAATATTATCACAAAAAATAACTTAAATTTCATGAATGGGAGGGTGGGGTTCTTCCCTGCTCTTCTGGATCTTCAGGAAATTGAGAAAAGAAAGGAAACCAGATGGCCCTTTCCCTCACCCTCCACATCCATCACCAAATTCCATCAGATCCATTGGAGAATACTGCTCATGGCTGCCCCCTTTGCCCCACCTTGTGCCCACAATACCAGTCCTCCCTGGCACAGGGTAGCTCTCCACCAACTCATCACCTCCACCCTGGATTCCTGCAGGCACCTCCGAGCTAGGCTGTCGGTCCTACCACCCCAGTCTGTTCTGCACCTAGAAGCAACACTCGTTTCCTCACCACCCCAGTCTGTTCTGCACCTAGAAGCAACACTCGTTTCCCAAAAACAACATCTACTCTTGCCATCTCCATCTTTTGTCTTCAAAGTAATATTCACATTCCTTATCCTAGCTTTGAAAACTCTTTCCACTTTTTCCATGCCCACCTCTCCAGCCTCCTTCTTCTATTGGAGTGAGGGGAGGCAGGAGAGTTATATCTTTATCCATAGTTCTGACACTAGCTGCATCTCCTTGATCACACCATACTGTCCTCAAATTTCTGTACTTACCTACTCACTGCTCCTACAGTCCACTATAGTCTCCTTGACTTCCCCTCCACCTTCTACCCCTAGGTGTCACTTAGTTCAGACAACTCCCTGAAGTCCTAGTCCCCAGATGCAATTTAACTTGTCAGAGGAAGGAGAGGATCCATTGAAGAACTTCTTATGGGCAGAATAAAAATGGAAGTATGTTGAAGTCCACCCCCACATGTGGACATTCTCTTTGTCTGGCTCACTCTTTTCCTCTTTTGGATCAATTGCATTTACAGAAGAAGGCATTTGAGTAGACCTCAACCCATGGGGGGATAAGCATCCAGGTGGCTTTCTGCCATTGCCCCCACCAGACATCAGCCAGTTGCCCAGGGTTCAGTCAGCATTTCCTGATGAGCTGCAGCAATTTACCCCATGGAGCGTCTTGGGGACTAAGAGCACAGACCTCCACCCTCAGCCTGACAACCTGTCTCTGTGTTGAAAAACAGTTCAAGGTAGCACTTGAGACCAAACGTGTCATTTTCCTTGTCAAAATGAAAGCTGTAAATTTTAAACCTAATGCTTAATGTATCCAGATATTGAACACAGGGACTTTTATCCTCAGCTTAATGGTCTGTCTAAAAACATCAAAAAAGATTACTTAAAAACTCTGGGCCTCAGAGGTCCTATAAAATTACATGAAGCACCCCCCCACCACCATCATCTCCTCCAAGTTTTAAAAAATGTATTGAAAAACACTTGTGCAATAGATGAACTCCTTTTTTCTTAGCCTTAGATACTAAGACTATGTCCTTGATTACTGGGCAGTGGTTAAGAAAAGCAATAGGACAAGATGAAATGTTATTAGATGACAATCTAAAATTTTAATAGCATTCATGCTCCTGGGAAAGGATGGCTAACTTTATTCAGCATATTCTTGAACAGGAAAAACGTAAAAGTGTGACTTTCTGTCTTTAATATAATGCAACAATAAAGAAGAGCAGCATTTAAAAAATTTTTTAAGGCCGGGCGCGGTGGTTCACACCTGTAATCCCAGCACTTTGGGAGGCCGAGGCAGGCGAATCACAAGGTCAGGAGATCGAGACCACGGTGAAACCCTGTCTCTACTAAAAATACAAAAAATGAGCCGGGCGAGGTGGCAGGCGCCTGTAGTCCCAGCTACTCGGGAGGCTGGGGCAGGAGAATGGCCTGAACCCAGGAGGCGGAGCTTGCAGTGAGCCAGGATCGCGCCACTGCACTCCAGCTTGGGCGACAGAGCAAGACTCCATCTCAAAAAAAAAAAAAAAAAAAAAAAAAAAAAAAAAAAAAAAATTTTTTTAAATATCAGATATCGTAGAGACCTGAGTGGAATAGAAAGATGGAAGAAGGCACATGAAAGAAGTAGAGAGATAGATGCAATTATTTTCTCCAATAAAAGGAAACTCGAGTTAAGAGGTAAAGGGGAATTGCAAGATTTTAGGGATGAGGAAGTTATAACACTGGACCCTAAGAGTCTTGTCAAAAACTCAACCACAAGTACACATTAATCTGAGACCTTAAAAATCCACCCATAGCCAGAGTATCCATGGTCAGTTATATGGCACAGTTTGCTTCCCAGGTCTTACTGCCATCACTGCAAAAATTTTTTGCTGGCACAAACAGAATCCTCATTGCCTCTAGGCTATAAAAAATAGTGGTGTTTAGTTTTGTTGTTTAGTTTTGCTTACAGTCATTATTTTTCTATCCAGAGAAAATTGTGAACCAGGAAGTTTAGAAGATCAAGACTCTTTTCAGCTGTGATATGAAATCTGACTTGATTCTGTACACTGGTGCCTATTCTAGAGAACAGAGTTGCTAATTAGGGGGACACAATGTTCGGGAAAATGACAAGCTTCCAAGTGCCTCCTGAATTCAAAATTTCCAACATCTTTAAAGCACTATAGATTCACAGATGGTAATAGTATCATTTGCTTTACTCGCCTTAAGAGTGCTCTCTGATGTATCTGTTTCTGACATAAAAATAACTCTATTATAGTTCCCACATTTAAGAGTCTTAATTTAATGCCCCAACATTTTGGTGCATGTCTGGCTTACCTGCAGCAGCCTCATTAAGAATGACTCCTGGGCGACCGCAGCATCTAATGGGTTAATGAGGCTGGGCAGCCTCAGCCTGTTAGCAGCTGCTTAAGCAGCAGGCTGGGGAAAGCTCTGTTGATTTTCATTCCTCACTGCTGAGTGATGAAGGGCAACCTATATGCGAGAAATCTGGTCAGGCCACAACCTGTACTCACATACAAAAAAAAAAAAAAAAAAATGCAATTCAATTCATGCCCCAGGTCAACAATTCCTCCATGATCTCTGATATAAGGGGAAGGTCAATGCATTTACAGTATCTATGGGGCTAAAATCAGGAGATTTGGGAGGTTAGCCACTATTTTGATTATCTTCTACTGCAGAAAATCAGGACTCTAGGAGCTGATCTAGAATCCAAATAGGTCTTTGAGCAGTGATGTATATCCCAATTAATGCCATTGACACCTTCAGCGATGATATTTCTTAGCTGATCATTTTGGATCTCTGAACTCATTTTGGGATACAGATTCCCAAATTCTATTTCTAACCAAAGACAGTGCTCTACTGTCTAACAAAAATATATGTTCAGTGAAGAAATTTTAATGTTTCATATTGAATAATTTGAAGTATAAAATAAATGTGATATTTTAATTAAATAAATTGAAATGAGTCCTTCAAACAGTGGTCCTTTGTTCATTCGATACACCTGAAACATCTCCTTTGGTTTGGCTTCACTGAGTAAAAGAATCTCCTGGAGAGCTTGTTAAAACACAGATTCCTGGCCAGGTGCAGTGGCTCACGTCTGTAATCACAGCATTTGGGAGGCCGAGGCAGGAGGATCACTTAAGCCCAGGAGTTCAAAAGCAGCCTGGGCAACACAGAGAGATCCCGTCTCTACAAATAAAAAATTAGCTACGCATGGTGGTGCATGCCTGTGGTCCCTGCTACTTGGGAGCCTGAGGTGGGAGGAGCACTTGAGCCTGGGAAGTTGAGGCTGCAGTGAGCTATGATTGTGCCACTGCACTTCAGCCCGGGTGACAGAGAGAGACCCTGTCTCAAAAAACAAAACACAGATTCCTGAGATCCACCTCCAGAGTTTCTTATTTAGTGGGTTTGGGTGGAGTCTGAGTGCTTACATTTCTAAAGAGCTCCCAGCCCACACCTGCTACAGGTCCACAGACCACACTTTGAGAAGCACTGTTCTAGGCTCCCACTTTTTTTTTTTTTTTTGAGAAGGAGGGCTCCCACTTTCTTAATGTTCTTCTTGCTCTGTGTCTTTGCTGGGTTTTTCTTTTCCTCATGACATCTAACTTGGCATGCACTAAGGCTCCACACCTCTTCTCCCTTTCCTCCCAAGTTATCTCATTCAGTCCCATGACGCTACGTGATATCGCTAAACTGATAAAACCTGATTTTGTCCCTAAATTCATGATTGTACATTTACAGTCATCCCTCCCTTGTCTACATTACATTCCAAGACCCCCAGTGGATACCTGAAACCAGTGCCAAACCCTACATACACTACATTTTTTCCTATATGTACAATACATATGATAAAGTTTAATTTATAAATTAGGCACAATAAGAGATTAATGACAATAATTAATAAAATAGGACAATTATGACAACATACTGTAAGAGAAGTTATGTGAATATGGTCTCTCTCTCTCTCTCAAAATATCTTATTGTACTGTGCTGTGGATAACTGGAAAGTAAAACCATGGATAAGGGGGGACTACTGTACTTGCCCCTCAATATCTCCTGACCCTTCTTTAAACTCCCGAAACTGATCCTCTCCAGTATTCCCCAACTCAGCAAATGGTACCAGCACTTAGGAAGTTGCTCAGGCAAAATCCTTAGTCATCCTTAACTCCTCCCTTCTTCTCATCCCCCTCCAACCCATCAGCAAGCCTTGTTGGCTCTCCTTCAAAATACAGCCAGAATCTGGCCATGTCTTTCTAGCTACTCTGGCAAAGCCACCATCATCTCTTGCCTGGATTATTGTAATCATTTCCCAGATGAGCTCCTGATTAGTTCCCTTATCTCCCACCTTGCTACCTTTACAGAGCAAACAGCAATTCTTTAAGGTGCAAGTCAGTTCTCCCACTTGTCTCCACTAAGCCCTCTCCAGATAATTCAGAACAAAAAGCTGGAGTTCTTAGGCTATCTCATAAAGGTCTACGTCATCTGACCACGTTCCCTCATATTTTTCCCACCTCATACGGCAGAAGTTTCCCCTCACTCACACGCTCTAGCCACACTCACCTCTCTGTTCTTCTTTTCACACACCAAGCCTATCCCTGCCACAGGGCTTTACACATGCTGTTTCCTCTGCTTGAAATCCTCGTTCCCTGGTTAGCTACAGGGGACGAGCTTAATCCCTTTTTCCAGGTTTCTGCTCAAATGCCTACCAAAGGGGCTTCTCTCTAAACGGGCACACAACGCTAATCTGCATGCTGTTTTAGAGAAAACCCCTCATGGTAGACATCTGAGAACCCCATTCTCTAACCCTCTTGACCAGTTTCACCTTTGTTGCCTCAGCACATCTCACCCCTGATGACTTATTTTATATGTATTTGTTCATTGTCTGCCTCCCTTCACCAGAATGCATGCTCCAGGGAAGGAAGAATATTTTCTTCTCTCCACTTCTATATTCCCAGTGCAAGAAATAGTACCCTGTCTGTTGCAGGAGCTTGATATATATTCAGTGACTAAATAAACAAACTGATTGAAAAGTGAACATTTTAGTTTGTCATAAGAATTATTTTTTTCCCTCTCTAGATTTGATCAGTTATTTTATTTAGCCTTAGTCACTTTTAGATGCAACATTTTTACAATATTTATTTCAAGGGAATTATATGGATAATTTGCATCAGTAAAAATTATCCAAAATACTAGTCACACAAGTTTTCAACAAAATTCTAAAAGACTATTTTACTCCCTCCCCATTTTACCACACCCAATTTTTGCTTGAGCCGTGGTCCCCAGAAGCATTAGCCTGAGAAACAGTCTTTTCGAGTTACCCTCAGCACCGAAAAACTGCTGAGTCTATGGATCAAATTGATTGGCCACAGGTGGTCACAATGTTGGACAAAAAATGAACATTTTTAAACACTGTGGTAACTGCTTAGAGTAATACTGCCTGTTTGAAATGCCACCGCAGCTGATTAATGCAGCTCAAGAATTCTCACTGTTGATAAATACAAGAGATGGTGAAAGTCTGAGAGTTAGGTAAAGGGACCAGTATTAAAACAGCTTTGGAAAAATACACTGCAATACACAGCTCCCATTCATCCGTTGCAGTGAAAAACTGTATCAGCGCTCAAAATGACTCCTCTCACTAACTTTCCACCCCACTCAATTTAATTTAACTGGATTTAGGTTTAAATGCTTTATACTCTGAATTCAACTGTCTTTGAGCTTTTTAAAGAGTAATGACATTGATAGTTGAACCTATGGACCATGTTGCATGTTTTCTCATGTTATTTGTTGGACTGAAGCTTGCAATGAAAAGCAACTATTAAAAAAAAACTGTGTGTGGAGATTAGAGTCCACATTTTGAAATGTCAGTAAATACAGTATTTATATGACAGATCATAATGACTTGTAAAAGGCAGCCATATGTGTATCAAGCTCTCAGTCTTCCTAATGTTTTTTCTTAAAAAGAATATTTTATTTTTAAATCTGAAGAACACGACACTAAATGAAAACTATCTTCCAATTTTTTTGAGGAATTTGGAGTATGATCAGAGGTCCTCAGCCCCTGGACTTATCCTTTTCAAAGAGAAACCGGGCAGACATGTCCAGCTTGTGCACTCCTGTCATATCACAACATTTAGAGCAATAGATTTTAAAAAAGGAAATCAAGGGTAGAACATTAGAGTCAGCTCCTCAGTCTTTAATGTACTGTTTCACTACTTAACTGTGCCTAAAGGTAGTTTGCTGGTGTACTTTTACAAATAGCACCATTAACAGAATTTTACATGCTTAGGTCACTTTACTTTGATCCCAGAGAAGTCTTAAAACATTGTACGAATAACACACTGGAGGCTACATCCCTGAAAGCCACTTCTGGGGAGGAGAGGTGGTCCCTGACATAGCAACAGAACATGCGGGACAGTTTCAAACAAAGAACAAAGGCAAACGAGGGTCCTTCTGAAAACCGCCAAGGATGTTAAGTGTTTTCAGAGAGTGAAATCAAATACAACAGCATAAGGCCAGTGGAGAATTTTTCTAGGAGATAGAACCTCTGCTTAAAGTGATTAAGTACTTACTGGTCATCATAGACCTCCAAATTTCACGTTCCCACATATATAAAGTGAATCTCCAAATGCACTGAAATTATATCTCAGGCATAAGCTTTCTTTTGTTCTCATGCCAGTTTGTAAGAGATCTTTACATGAACAAAAGCTTCTGTCTTTACAATAACCATCTTTCTTTAGAAAAGGCATGCAATATACTTTTGGGATGCCAAATCGCACAATAGAGAAAACCAAATAATTCCAGTGAGGTTTGATGAGCCCTCAGCAAATCCTACAACAATTCTAGTCACCTGTCAATCAGGAAGTAGCTCATAAAGAATTGCGTGGCATTGCTACGGTCTATTACCTGTGATATTCCTTTTGGTTCACTTGAGATTTTTAAAAAAATGTATAATGAATGCATTCTATAATTGTTTGAATTGCTGCTGTGCATCTGTCATAAATGGTTTATGGATAACCATCAATTGGTTCTGCTCATCAGTCTAACAAGTTCAATGTACTACTCAGAGCAAAGGATGACTATTTATTTAACAGCTCTTGGCAGGAAAATTTGTTGCATGCCACAACTTTACAAAGAACATTAAAATCAATGACAATTTATAAACCAAAGGCTGGGAATTATGCTTTGGATTCCCATAATTCATCAGAATAAAGCTGTCAGATACCTTTTATTATAAATTAATAGCATGTTGTCTAAGAGCACCACGGCACAGATGTTTTGTCAGTTCAGTACTGACATCTAGTGGACAATGAAAACTATTTCCCCATCTTTTCCCAGCTTGATTTTCCTTCTTTCCCAAAAGATGTATGTTGTTGCTTCTTTAGTCAGATTTTTATCGTGCAAGAAAATATATTTGAGTTGAAGTTTTGCGTATTTGTATTCGAGCTAAAAAATGTGTCACAAGTTTGAACTTTTACTAATAAACATTGGCAACATGTGCTTAATGTAATTCAAAAACTACTCAACTTGCCACACCTTTTTTTTAAAAAAATCTTCTTTTATATTTTAAATATATTAGTACTTGTTATACTTGTGGACTTAATTATTCCCAGTTCTTTACTACTAAATCAACTATACTATATTAAAGTAACAAACTTTTAACTCTAATATTCTCATAAAGAAATAGAAATATAGTTCTAAGATAAGCATTTACTTAGCCTGCATTCGATTAAAATCTAGGATCAATTTACTTTTCGTGAACTTTTATCTTCAATTTGATGCAATTTATGAATAACCAATGTAGTGCAAAAAATGACTTACTTAAATGCATCATTTGTGGATCTTGCTTACTTGCTTGCAAGTAATGCACGAATCTGAGGCTTTCCAAGCTTTCCAGAATATCACCTGATCTGAACTCATGCTGGATAGGATTTTCCAGGGAGGTAAGGAGGCTAAGATGTGCTTTCTCTTCAGAGTCTTTTGGTATTTAGAGTACCTGAAAGTGAAGCAAGGAGAAATGAAACTAGAGTTTATGATGTACCTGCTTTTGTATCACAGGGCACTTTACATGACAGATTAATAGAGTACGGGTCAGGGATGAAAATTAGTGTTCCAATTTTATACGCCTTAAAAGGAACATGAATACATGCTCTAGTGCTGACATCAAGCTGAAATTTCTAGGAGACAGAATGATATCTCTTTACAACTTGAATGTTACTAGAAGACAACAGGTAAAACTCAAGTGAAATCATAATCTGCACTATTCGACTTTACCAAACTATAACATGGTGAGAATGGTATTTGAAACCACCTTGTAAATTTTGTGAAATTTTATATAATCTATTTTAGGCTACTTTGAAAGCAGTGCATTACAATTATTTCAGAAGACCTATGCGATTATTATGAAGGTGAATAAATAGAAAAGAACATAATATCCTCCCGTGATAAAGAGAAATCAACTCCTTATAGTTCTTTATATCAAAGTGGGTAGTGAACCGGCTCAAAGCATAAACCCACAGTTTTTTATACAATAATAGAAAAAGAAGTATTTCCAAGTTTTCATGGTTTTTCATGTAAGAAACTCTACAATCCTAGTCCCTACCTCCAAATTATTATTGGAACATCTTTATAAATAAGCTTTTCCAAGTCATTAAAATAAAGACAATGCATGAATAAGGACAACTGAATAGCATTTTATCAACTAACATGGCTTCTCAATGGATAGTTTTTTACATCACTAAAAGACAAATTAGGTTGCCTTCTTCTATCATAAATAACTAACCAGTTCTTTTAATAAAAGAACTATTATCATACTCACATTAGTCTTTGGCCAACATTTCTTTATTTTTAAAATATTTTTAACTCTCTAGTTATTCCAAATCCTATTCTCATCTCAGCTACTGACCTACTCAAACTATCTCTCAGGAACATTTGAAAGATCCTCGTTGATGGAGAAATCCCTAAATGCTTAAGTACACCTGCCACAGTCATACGTGGAGGCTAGAACATGAAAGCACTGTACCATGTATCAAATGCAGGTTGAGAAGCTTAG
This sequence comes from Macaca nemestrina, assembly GCF_043159975.1. Lineage (NCBI taxonomy): Eukaryota > Metazoa > Chordata > Mammalia > Primates > Cercopithecidae > Macaca > Macaca nemestrina. Next base: position 119,134,000 of record NC_092134.1, read on the forward strand.
GGTGGGTTTTTTAAGTGAAGAAGAAAATAGGTTAAGTTGAATTTAAGAAGAAAGGAAGAAGGAAAGAGAAGAAAGAGAGGAAGGAAGGAAGGAAGGAAGGAAGGGAAGGGAAGGGAAGGGAAGGGAAGGAAGGAAAGGAAGGAAGGAAGGAAAAAGAAGAAAGAAAGAAAGAAAGAAAGAAAGAAAGAAAGAAAGAAAGAAAGAAAGAAAGAAAGAAAGAAAGAAAGAAAGAAAGAAAGAAAGAGAAAGAAAGAGAAAGAGAGAGAGAAGAGAGGAAGGAAGGAAGGAAGGAAGGAAGGAAGGAAGGAAGGAAGGAAGGAAGGAAGGAAGGAAGGAAGGAAAGAAGGAAGGAAAAGAAAGAGAAAGGAAGAGAGAGAGAGAGAAAGAAAGACAGAAAGAAAGAACCACTTATTTGGAAAGCATAACAATAAAAAGGGACCCATAGGTCTTGAACGAAAGATCATGAGCAGGAGATTCAAAGCTGAACCCTAATCCCAGAACGAATCACTTACTGTCCTTTTGTATACCCCCTGCTGTTCAGGCAAGACAGGTCCAAAAACATAGCAGAACCGTAGACCCATATGGGCGCTTCCTCCTGATCAACACAGGGTAAAGGTCTTAGTTATAACAAGTTTTGTTAAAGCCTTCTCCCCATTCCTATTATTTTAGGTTGTGATTGAAGTAGATAGAATCATCATGCATTAAATCTGGAAGGGACCTCAAAGAACACTAGTCTAATCTCAATCACAGACCAAAAAAACAAAAGGAGCCTCAGAAAGGTTAGGGGTGTTGGAGGCCAGTAACATGATAACTGAGTTCCATGATGCTATGGGGTACAGGACTACCAGGGTTGAGACCAGAGGAAGTCATCAAGCTCAGAAGGATTCAGGCCAAAGGGATAAGTTAAGGCTAGGAAAAAAGACTGGAAGATAGCCACAGGAACAGGGAAGGCCTGTCCCAGAACTATGTGGTTGGGCAGAGGTGAGATTCCTGAATAAGGAAAGCATCCAGGAGCAACGACTCATCCAGGCACCAAATTCCAGACCAGACTTTATTTCAGAATTCAAGTAGCATGGGAGAAGTCAAGGTAGGCAGCACCAAAATAAGGACAGCAGAGCAAGGCAGATGGATAAGAACCCAGAGATCCACAAAAGGAAAAAAATACAGTCAAGCTCACAATCAAAGCAAGACTTAGCCCCACTTTCTGCTACCTGAAAAGGACTTCAGAAAACGAAGGTAACTCTGACCCAGGCTGAGAGATTTTATAAAGTTCTATGGAAATAAGATTCAATCCCAGCCCAGCTGAACTGGCAGGTGTGGGTGGTAATTGGAGCACCTGGACAAGGTGATGAGTACAGTATATAGGCACTAAGTGACCGGAGTGTCAGGAGGGCAGATGCTAACAGAACCCAGTTTAGTCTAATATACTGTAAGTATCGGAAACCTCAAATTAATAAGGTGTGCAACTTATACATATGTACAAGTTTGTGTTTGCACACACATGCAAAGACTACAACTTGATAATCTGGGAATATTTCATGTTCAGTTCTTCCTATGTCTTCTCCATTCAACTTTCAGTCATTTTATTGTTTCTTAATAATTGTCTTTCCATCGCCATTCCCAAGTGCACTTTAAAATTATTTTCCTTGGTACAATCACATCTTCTATTTGTTTTTCAACTTTGTTTATAAAAATGTCTAATTTAAGATGTCATTTGCTAAAGAGCCAGGGTACATATTTATTTAATAAATGTTTATACTTTTTTGAGTTTGTCTTAGTACTCTGTGTCCATCCAGGGGCTCCAGAAAAGCACGTGTGGTGCATTCAAATCAGTCTGTGATCCAGCTGAGAATTTTGAATCTAAAGATTTGAAATTTTACCTGACCACATCAGATACCATCTTTTTACTGAATATTAAAAAATAGAGTAAACTTATAATTAAATGGGTTTAAATGATGAAAAACAAAATTAAACTTGTAGGGATTTTTAACTGAATGATTTCAGGTTAACTAGTGATTAGCAGCAGAAAGGAAACTGGGTGGTTTATTAAAAAATGTATTTAATCAATGATTTATAGTTAATTAACTTCATTTAAATCTCTACTTCAATCTGTCACACAGATTTCTATCTTTGAATTTCTTAATTTACAAAGCCAAACTATTATTTGGAGAAATGCGTGGAGGTGGTGAGCCAATTGAAAACTCCAACAGCTTTCTATGTATTCTTTTTGATATTTTATCAGTGAAGTTTTAATAGTTACATATTAACCACATGTTGATGTTATGTGATAGTCCCAAGCAGAGATATCAATTACTGTAACTGATGAAATAACTAAATATCAACAGTAAAAGGACCTCCAAGATGGCAAAAAAGAACATCACAGAGGGGGGAAAATGAGTTGCTGGCCAATATGTAAACAAGAATTTGATTCTGTTTATTTCTTCCTTCCTTCAGATATGTTGAAGATTTCTTTGTGTCTTGTACCTCTCATGGTCCAATTTAATATCTTCCTGCTTTTTAGAAGGTTTTATGTAATTCATTGGAATATTTCCAGGAGAAGAATGAGAGGAAGACAAGAAAAGTGGGGAGAAAGAAGAGAATGAGAGAGAGAAAGAGACAGAGAGACAGAGACAGAGAGAGAGAAAGAAGAGAAAAAGATGTGGAAAGAGAGAGAAGAAAGAAAGAAAGAAAGAAAGAAAGAAAGAAAGAAAGAAAGAAAGAAAGAAAGAAAGAAAGAAAGAAAGAAAGAAAGAAAGAAAGAGAAAGAAAGAAAGAAAAAGAAAGAAAGAAAGAGGGAGTGAGTGAGGGAAGGAAGGAAGGAAGGAAGGGAGGAAGGAAGGAAGGAAGGAAGGAGGGAAGAAAGGAAGGAAGGAAATGATTCACAGGAATGTAAGGCTTAATACATAACAATGCTCTTGGCAAAAGTTTTGCAGTGCTCCACTCCTGGCTTAACTTCTGTTTATTTTTGTAATAATAAATGTTATCAAAGTAGTGATCCTTGAGAAGGAAGATCTATATTTTGCTCCAAGATCAGTATGTCAAAGAGAGAACAATCCCTGAAGTCTTGTGTTTATTTTCATCCCTGACTTGATCTTTTTTCAGAGACTACAAAGCCAATCAGAATTTCTGAAACTCAGTAACAAAAGGCTTATCATTTTACAAATTGTCAAGGCGTCTCCTGTGGTGCACCACAGCAGAGGTGTTGCTCAGGCACATTTTCATAAACTGTGAAATAAAGGAAAACTATTGGGAAGATGAGAATTTGAGCCCCATATCTGGTTGTCACGTGTTGCATCAACCCAAAGAATCTGCCAATGATAGGAACAGGATGCAGAGAAACTCTAGGCAGACAGGGCAAGTCCCTGGCAAAACCCTACCTTCAAGCTGAAAAGCCTGAAACCTGGTGGCCCAAACTGAGAACTTCCATCCCTGTGTGCCTGCTCTCTCCTGATTGGTTCTTTCTGAATAGTGTCTTCACCAGTCAAATGTTGCCTTTTCTAAAATTACCTGTGGCCTACCCCTGCCCACTATCCTGTACCTATGAAGACCCCAGACTCAGCCAGTAGAGAGGACTAGCATCGGGACGTCAGAGAGAAGTGACTTGACTTCAGGGACAATGACTGGACATCAGAATGAGGCAACTTGACTTTGGAAGAGAGGCAGAGAGGTGGCTTGACTTCAGGGGAGAGCAATCTGCCCATTCCCATCCCCTTTCCAGCTCCCTTCTCTGCTGAAAGCCACTTTCATCACTCAGTAAAGTTCTCCACATTCACCATCCTTCAGTTCATCTGCATGACCTCATTCTTTTTGGACACCAGACAAGAATTCAGGATGCACCAAGTGTGGATGCCCAAAAAGGTGGTCACACTGGCCCTTTGCCCTTGCTGGTAGAGGGCAACTGCCCCACACGAGGAGGCAAAGAGCCCACTGACTGAGCTGATAACACTGCTGTCTGTGGATAGTGGAGCTAAGAGAGCATTGTAACACACCCTCTGGAGCCTTGGGGTCACAAGCACCCCCACCTGGACACTGCCACAGGGCCTGCATGGAGTTTGTTCCTGCTGGCACTAAAGCAGTCGGCCAGTTCCTGCACTTGCTCACTCTGGTTCCCACACTCATTCGCTCACACACTCCCTCCTGCGAAGAATTGAGCAGGGTGGGCTGAGTAAACAGGCCACTCCTGTCACAAATCTCACAAAGGGGTCAAGAAAATATCCTGCATTACCAAGTCTCCTTCTGCTTTGAGGACAGAGAGAGCATCTCCCACTTCACTTGGCACTCAGTTATTACTACAGACCCTCACACAAGTAGCAACTCAAAATGAAGAAGCACCTCTTCCATAGATTCTTTCATTGCTTAGGAAGTGTTCTAACCTTTGCCCCTCACTCTATGAAATCTAAATGTGAAAATCTCCAGGCTATCCTTACATCTCGCCTCTAAAATGTACCTACCATCAGCAGTGTGCTGTGTTGATGCCTGTGTTTCTGGGTTAGTTTGTGTGATTTGCATGTACTTAACCTGGAGATGCCTGTCTACTTCAGCACTGTCTGGGGTCATCTCAGAGAGCAGCAACTGGATCTTTATTCAGATATATCTTTTTTTTAAAAAAAATCTAGCATGTAAAATTTCCAACCAAGAAAAGTCTGTTCACCAGAAGACATCTTGGAGATCATTTTTTTTAAATCTTTTGTTTATTTTTTAATTTTTTATTATTATTATACTGTAAGTTCTAATTGGAGATCATTTTGTTTTAATTCCTCAATTTACAGATTCATTCATTCATTCATCTAACAAATACTTATTAATCCCAGAATTTCCCAAAGACTTCAATGATTTAGTCAGAGAAATTAAACATGTTGCTCTGTGTAGCACAGAAATTTAAGGGTGAAATTTTCCTAAATTATCATCCTGTTATTTAATTTCAATGTTGAGAAGCCATTATTGGTATTTCCAGGTGAATCAAAGTAAATGTTAGATATGTTCATTTTTAGTTCCCCAATCTCACTCATCAAGAAGCCTCCCTCCATTCTTTCCCCTTTTTTTCTAAGCTCATCAGAGTCCCTATTCCCATTCTTTTTTATTTAGTGACAAAATAAATATGGAATCAATCATATAAACCAAGAGCAGCACACTTTTCCCTAAAGGGCCAGAAATTTTTGGCTTGCAGACAATATAATCTTCATCCCAACTCCTCCACTCTGACATTGAACTCAAAAGCAGCCATAGACAATAGGTTAATTGAGAGACTGTGATTGTGTTCCAATAAGACTTTACTTACAAAACTGGTTGAGGGTCAGACTTGGCCCATGGGTTGTACTTCACTGGCTCTTGATACAGACTATTGCCTGGGAATGATTACCAGCTAACTCACCATCTTTACCAGAAGATAAATTGCCTTACCCCCTATTGTAATTCCCATCCCTTGATGAAATCTCTTAGGACAGTGCTCTTCAATAGAAATTTCTGCTGTGATAGAAATATTCTATATCTCTGCTGTCCAATATAATCACCACTAGCCCACATGGCTACTGGACACTTGAAATGTGGCTAGCATTACTGAAAAATGTTGATAAATTTTAAATTTTATTAAATTTTTATTAAGTGGCCTCATGTGGTTAGTGGCTACCATGCTGAACAGTGCACCCTTAAGGAGTAATAAAGTCCATCAGGCACTATATTAGACAGATCCAAAATACTGGGAGGTTTATTGTCCCCTCAAATCACAATGTATACATAAGTATACCTATGACCAGCCCTGGGAATTTCAAATGCATTCTTTGTTTTACAAAATAATTCTTTTAGATAATTTCCCAGTATAAAAGTCTGATACCATTTATTAATTTTTATTTATAAACAATCTTTTGGGAATCCATCAGTTGGATTAAATATGCAACATTTTTATTTCTTTTTACATAGCATTGCATTAAATTTGAGTTAATAAAAAATTGTACCTACAATTATAAGAGTTGAGGATATATCTTTCAGTGTGCTCACTACCTGTCTGAAAATACAGACACAAAAACAAATCAATGTACTACAATATCATAAGTTCCCTAGTAAAGTATGCATTTCATTAACCGGAACACAAAATAACTAAACTTCCTGTGGATGGCTGAATCCAAGAAGACTAAAAAGAGGAGGAGGTATTTGAGTTGGGTGTTGACCAGGAATAGGGAGGAAAACCATTTCAGGAGAAGGGAACAGCATTAGCAAAGTCACTTAAGTGGGTAATGCCTTCCAGTTTGGGGGAATGATGAGTAATCTGATATGACCAGAACACAGGGAGGCAGGGTAGCAATGTCCAGAGATAAATTCAGAAAAGTAGGTTAGATTCAAATTGAAAAGGTCATTGTACGTGTGGAAAATCTCTTGAAGGCACGAAGGAATCACCATAGGTTTTAGAACTCGGGGAATGGGGGGTGACAGTTAAGATCTTTGTTGTAATTCCGGTTGCTGTGTGGAAAACAGTTTGGAAAGACTGGAGGCAGGAAGAGTGTGCAAATAAAAGCTTTGTATTAATTTTTAATGCTGAAGATAAAAAAGATTAAGAAGATCATACAACACTGGATTAATGACCATGAATGTTACTCCAAAACTTGTTAAAGTATATATCAAGGGTCAAAGCTGTAGGTCATTGGATAAATTTCATCCATATATGTGTTCTGTTTGACTTTCAACTTTCTTTTAATATTTCGATTTGGCTACCAATATTTATATGTAAGATGATTTTACATGAAAATCCAGATTTCTCTTTAGAGTGTATATTTCCTTGGAAAAATCATAAGATTGGATTACACTGGGCCTGCATTCTGTCCTGGCAACAATCAGCTATTGCTGGGTAGCATCCATTGCACTCCAGACAGAGCAGCAACCCTTGCGCTCCTTGGTTCCCATTAGTTCCTATTATTTGACTTCCAGTCAGTTTCACTCATTTGTGGCAACTGACTGGCCCTGAAGGCATTTGAGTTTTTTACCCCAATTCAAGATGGCAAGTCTGAAATTTCATTCAGTTTTATAAATGTCCTCTATAAATAGTATCTTCAACAATGCCCACTATATTTTTATTCTAACAACAACAGGACTTTAAAATGTTGCTTTCTTGAAAATATTCAACATTTTCAACCTTTTGGTTAACTTAGGCATACCCATCCTTCTTGAATAGCTTCATCTCAAAAATTTAGAAGAAAGAAATAATAAAATGAAGAACCAGCAAATCGCTATTAGACCTGAGCCTTAAACCTCCAACAGAAGGTTTCTTCTGTTGGAGCTTGTGCAGTCAGCAAGTCTTAGGCCAACTGGTTTTCCCAAGATGATTTGTCCCACATATCTATGTGTGCCATCTTCCCTGTGCTAGCTGGAAAGGCCTCTAACTATTTTAAACATCTGGTCAACTCATCGTTTTGAGATAACACCTCTAGTTGGAAATTAGAGGTTTTTATCTGCTTGTCATCAATAAGGATGTGAATAATTAGCAACATTAGTGTAGGTTAAATTGGAGTTAATTTTAACCTAGAGAAATTGTATTACACCAAGCCCTTGACTGTGTAGATGCTGTAGCTTTGTCAGCCTGCTACATGCCAAATAATATGTTCATATATGACAGTCAATAGCTGGTGACATTTTCTTCTTGGTTTGTAAAACTGTGAGTGTTCCTGTGTGTGTTTTGCACTATCACTATTATACAAAATACTGAGTGAGTGAAATGTGTTGCTTCTATGTTTGTATAAAGCCTCTATGACCTTACACAGAACAATATTAAACCACACTTGCTTTATAGGAAGTATATATTCATCTTAATTTTCATAACGTGGGAAGGAGATGAAGCTGTAAAACCATGAGTAATTTTCATTGTGATTATATGACCACAAGGACAAGATGGCAAGGATGGTTTATGAGGAACCATTTTCTCCTGTCTTTTACTAAGTGTTTAGAATGCTCCCACTCTTCTAGTTTTAAGTGGGGGGCGGGGTATAAATTGTCTTATTGTATGGATTCCTTGCCTGGAACCACAAGAGATCACAACACTTAAATGCTAGATCTTACCCTTAGGCCAAATTTTGTGAGAGATGAGTCTCTCCAGCCCCTCAGTTCTATCAATACCTTCACAATGCAGAAACCTCCACAGAGCTGCTGAGTCCAGGAGGCCCAGTGTTGAGAGAGTTGCCTCCACTCTAGGCTCAAAACTGTGATTCCCTGTGGCTCTCTCTGAGCTGCTGAGACTCAGCAGACCTTAGGAGGAAGTTCTTCTTTCTAGTTGGTGGTAAAAATTACCCCTTTGTCAGCTTGACTAGCTAAGCTAGGACAGCCAATCATATGCTAAGGCTAAAATTCTTGCCAAGGCAAGTAGCCAAAGAGGAAAAAAGAAAATGTCAGGACGCTAAAAGGTCAGGGCTGCATCCTTGAGCCATAAGCCTAATCCCACAGGTCTAATTCTACCTAGGAACCTTAGAAGTTTCTAGGGCAACTGTCTCATCTACACTGCCAAAGGCACATGCCTTCCATGTGTGATAAGTTCTTTTTCACTCCAAAGTGGGGAAAAAACAGCCAGGCACAAGGGCTAATGCCTATAGTCCCAGGTACTTAGAAGGGTGGGGCAGAAGGATCACTTGAGCTGAGGAGTTCAAATCTAACTTGGGAAAAATAGTGAGATCCCACCTTGAAAAGAAAGAAGACGAAAGAAGAAGAAGAAAGAAGAAGAAAAGAAGAAGAGGGAGAGGAAGGGGAAGAGCAAGTAGAAGAAGGAGAAGAGGAAGAAGAAGAAGGTGGCAGTGGCAAAAGGAAGAGGAAGAAGAATAAGAAAGAGGAGGAGGAAGAGGAGAGGGAGGAGAAGGAAGGAAGGGAGGAAGGAAGGAAGGAGATCCTGAAGAAGGAAAGGAAGAGGAAAGAAGGAAGAAGGAAGGAGAAAGAAGATCCTCCCACTGTCCACATAGCTATGCTTAAGAATCTTAGTGTTGCCTAAGCAAATTCACTCTCTCTGTTCACAGGGAGCCCACAGTACACTTTGCTTTGGGGCTATTTTCATGAATCAGGACAATTTCATGTACCATTTTGACTCGAGAGACATTCGAGTATAGGTACCTTACATTAGCCATGTTGAAGTATATCATAAAAAAGTACCTAAACATAGCTCTTGATCCCTGTTCAATATACATCGCTTCCTCTGTCCCCAACACATCTATTTTGGAAGATGTTTTACTTTGTTCATTTCAGTGTTACATGGATTTTAGGAGGGCATACAGTAAAACTCCCTTAGCCAATGTCCACTCAGCAAACTTGCCAAATGAATGAATATTCTCCATACCCTTTCTAAACCTTCCTGGCTGATGCCCACAGCATCCAAATGCTCAGATCAGCAGTCTTTCCACATGCTTGCCAAAAGTTCACTGCATTTGTCTCCCCACCTGTTATGCCAATTGTACTTATCTTAATTATGTAAGTTAATACAACTTTTAAATATGAGCGTGAAGAGAAAGAGGGCTATTTCTATGAAACTAAGTTGAATATTTGGAAAGACTTCATAAAGGCAAGTTGAAAAAAATCAGCTAAATTAAGTGAAATGAGATCATAAAAATTTAGAAGGTTTCCATATTTCTTCATGAAAAATTTTAATTTCTTCCTCCACTTTAAATGCAATGAAACTACATTTTGGAATTATGAGTATCCTTTAGGAAAGAAACACCAAACAGAACTCCAATCAGCAAATCCACATTCAATGAAAAGCCTTGCTTCTGTATCAAAAGATTGATGAATGAATGTACATTTGTGTATTTTAAGATAAAATAAAGAGTTTAAGATATGCATGTTATCACTTTTATAATCTTGGCTATCACTGCCTTTTTCAACTTATCAACCAACCTCAAGTCTCAGCTACACTAGATAAGAGGACTTCTAATATATTATATTCATAATAATTTTATTTTAAATAAAGGTTTTAAAAGTTCTTTATAACTATGTTAGTCTTTCAGAGAATATCAATCCCCTTAGCCATAATCATCCTTGTGAAAGAGTTTCATTATAATAAATATAACATACATTACGAGGAGTGCTAAAAAGGTGTGGAGAACTTGAGAGACTTTCTTGGGTTGTTAGGAACTACGAAAAAATAATCACATAATGGCTCAAAAATTATTATTTTCAACATCCTAAACTTTCAAAGGTTAATCTGAGAATTTGAAGTATAGATCACTCAAGATACAAGTTAATTCTCTTAAACTATCAGGCATTTGGCTTATAGGCATGACTGGCCCTTCCTGAAATGCACTTTACATGCATTTTAATTACCCTAAAATGCTGAGGACTTGGCCTATTTCCCGCCACATTCCTTGTTCCATCTTTGGGATTCACCCTCATCGTATTCTCACCCCACACTTCACAGAGAGACTCAAGAATAAGGTTGTCTCCTTATATGTTACTCAGTAATTTTTTTTTCTTTATCACATTAACCATTTGTAAGTATACAATTCAGTGTTATTCACAATAGTGTGTAACCATCACCATCTAGTTCCAGAATTGTCATCCCAAACAGAAATTGTCATCCTAAAAATAACTCCCCCTCCTTCCATGTCCCCTAGTTCCTGGTAACCACCATTCCACTTTTTGTCTCTGAGAATGTTCTTATTCTAAATACGTACATAGACTCATACAATATTTGTCCTTTTATGTCTGCCTTATTTCACTTAGCATAATGTTTTCAAGATTCACCCATGTTGTAACATATGCTAGGACATCATCCCTTTTTATGGCTGAATAATATTCCTTTGGACTTATATGCCACATTTTGTTTATCCATTCATCTATTGATGAATACTTGGGTTGTTGTTTTGTCACATTTTAAGAATTGAAAGCTTTATAGTTTGTTGTGTTTGGGGGGCAAAGTCAAATTGTCATCAGAATGTTCATACTAAAAAAAAGAAAAAATCCCAAGTAGGAGTGGCTGAGTCAAAGCAGCCAGAGCCAGAGCCACAGACACAAACCCAATGATGCACAGTGTGTTATGAACTGCGTTGCTCCCCGCCAAGCGTATATGTTGAACTCATAACCCCCAGTATCTCAGAATGTAACTATATTTGAGTATAGCGTTTTTAAAGAGATAATTAAGTTAAACTGAGGTCATTAGGGCGAGGCCTAACCTAATATGACTAGTTTCCTTATAAGAAGAGGAGATTATGGCACAAGGATGGACGGAGGGAAGACCATGTGAGGACATAGTGAGAAGGGGGCCGTTTACAAGGCAAGAGGAGAGACCTCACCTCAGAACAAACCAATCCCACCAACACCTTGACCTCAGACTTCCAGCCTCCAGAATTATGAGAAAATAAATTTCTATCGTTTAAGCCACCCAGTCTGTGATAAATTGTGGCAGCTCTAGCAAATTAATGCACCATGTCTTCCAAATTTTACCAGTGTGACTCTGCACCACCAAGACCTTGAAGACTATTGGTAGTGAAATATTGTTTCTCCATGAGGCCTTTCCAGGTCCCTTCCAACAGGAAGACTTTCTCTTCCTTCCTTTATTCTGCAGTGCCAGACACACATAAAAAGATCTCTGAGCTCAGCGAGTTTACATTCTAGACAATAGTAAATGAGTGCTGGAGATAGATGAAAAACAATAAGCACAATAGCCAAGTATATTATATTATATGTTAGAAGATGATGAGTGTGATGGGAAAATTAGAAGAGAATGAGGGGGATTGTTAATGTGGAACGCAGAACAATTATAATTTTAAATAGAGAAGCCAGGGTAAGCTTCTTTGAGAAAATGGCAGTGGAGTGAAAACGTCAAAGAGATGAGGAAGTGATCAATGAAGATATTTGGAAGAATGGGAATCCAGGTAGAAAGAGCAGCCAATGGAAAGGCCCTGAAAACAGAGCATGCCATAAAATATTCAAGGAACTGGAGGAAGTTTGGTGGTGTGAACAGCATAAGCCATTGGAGTAGCAAAGAGGCTGGGCATGGTGGCTCCTGACTGTAAGCCCAGTACTTTGGGAGGCCTAGGTGGGAGGATTGCTTGAGGCCAGGAGTTCAAGAGTTCCAGCTACTCAGGAGGCTGAGGTGGGAGGATTGTTTGAGTCCCGGAGTTGGAGACTACAGTAGGTTATGATGGTGGCACTGCACTCCATCCTGGATGATAGTGACAGGGAGTAACCTTGTCTCTTAAAAAAGAGAAAAAAGAGGAAAGGAGAAGGAGAAGAAGAAGGAGGAGGGGGAGGAGAAGGAGGAGGGAAGAGGAAGAGGAGAAGAAGAAAGGAAGAGGAGGAGAAAACAAAGAGGAAACAGGACCGTGTAGACCATTTTAAGGACTTTGGCTTTTATTGTGAGTAAAATGGGAAGCTACTGCAAGGTTTTGCACAAGAGTGACATGATCTGATGAAGAGTTTTCAATGGATCACCCTAGATGCTGTGTTCTAAGGTGGGTGGGCAAGAAAATAAATGAGGAGGTCAGCTGAAAGGCTACTACAATAATCTAGGCAAGAGATTTTGGTGGCCAGGCACAGTGACTCATGCCTGTAATCCCAGAATTTGGGAGGCCAAAGCGGGTGGATCACCTGAGGTCAGGAGTTCAAGACCAGCCTGGCCAACATGGTGAAACTCCGTCTCTGCTAAAAATACAAAAATTAGCCAGATGTGGTGGTGCATGCCTGTAATCCCAGCTACTCAAGAGGCTGAAGCAAGAGAATCGCTTGAACCTAGGAGGCAGAGATTGCAGTGTGCCAAGATTGTGCCACATTACTCCAGCCTGGGCGACAGAGCAAGACTCAAAAAGAGAGAAATGTTGGTGTTAGGGTGGTGTACAAGGGCAGTAGCAGCACTGGTGAAAAGAGGTGCAATTTCATATATAACTTGAAGGGAGACCCAATAGAATTTAATGATTTGATGTAGAATGTAAGACAATTGAGAGTAGTTAAGGATGACTCCAAGGTTTTGGACTCAGCATATCAAAGGACTGAGGTGGCCATTACTTGTGTTAGGCAAGAGTGCAGGTGGTACAGGTTTAGAGGGTGTGGCGTGGGAGTGGAGGTATTAGGAGTTCAGTTGTACAAGTTAAGATGTCTATTAAACATCAAAGTGGAAATGTTAAATAGGCCATTAGATATAGTGATCTGGATTTCAGGAGAGGAAATAGAAGAATTAATATGTCAGTATTTAGCATAAGATAATATTTAAAGTCATGGGACCAAGTAAATGGGTACAGACAGAGAATGAAAAACTTGCAAGGGCTAACCCCTGAGGTACTCCAATTTTAAGACACCATCTTTGCCCTTTCCCCTTGCTTGATCCCATTTATAATTATCTCTAATAAATTGTGCATTTACCACAATCTGTCTTACTTGAATACTCGTCTATACTATACCGTCCCTACTAGATTATAAACTCTCAGAGTTCATAGACATCTAAATATCTTCTTGTGCTTAGAATAGCAACATTACACAGAATAGGTGCCAAAAAAATATTTGCTGAATTTAGCTCTCTTTTATTTCTTTTTCTCTCCCTCTCACAACACACACATACATGCATGTATACACATACACACACACACACACGAGGCTGCAATAGTCCCTGACTATGCAACTTTGCACAGCTTATTTAACCATTTTATTCTATTTTCTTCTTTTGTTCAACATATGCTATAAAGATTAAATGAGATACTACATATGAATACATGGTAGCTAGTCAGTAAAATATAAGCTTCTTCTCCTATTTCAGCTCCTATTTCAAGCTGACTTTAATTTCATTAATACATATATATTTTTTAAATCTATGGGCAAAAAAGGGAAGAGATGAGCAAACAAGCAGTGTTTTCCAAGGTGTGCACTTCTCTTTGAAAAGCTCCTGGTCAAATGTTTTGGAAACACTGAACACCATATTGGCCTCAGTAAAATTCACAGTGCTTGTCAGGATAAAGCTTCCCAGTCATTAGAGAAGAAATTGTTCATCCCAGGATATTCCAAACCATTCAGGCATATAATATCTATTAACATTCTAAGAACATTTTGATCTGAGTAGCCTTAACGAATCCTCTAGGCTTGATGATCCTCCTGTACATAAAGCAAGTTGTTCCTCGGTATGTGTGGAGGATTGGTGTTGGGACGCCCCCTTCCCTCATGGTTACCAAAATCCATGGATGGTCAAGTCCCTAATATAAAATGGCATAATATTTACATATAAGCTACACACATTGTCCGGTACACTTTAAATCATCTCTAGATTACTTACAAAATTGAATACAATGTAAATGCTATGTAAATACATACTATACTGTATTGTTTAGGGAATAATGACAAAAAATAATCTGTACATGTTCAGCACAGACACAAGCATCCTTTTTAAAAATATTTTCTAGCCATATTGGTTAAATCCAGATATGTGGAACCCAAGGATATGGAGAGCGAAATCTTTTTTTTGTAATTGAGATAGAGTTTCATTTTCGTTGCCCAGGCTGGAGTGCAATGGCGTGACGAAGAGCCAACTCTTATATCTTCCTGTGTCTTCTCCTATTTCTGTTAGGGATGGTGTCAAAGATGCCATGGGGTGGGGATGCCACCAAGTGATGATTCAGAGATGATTTTACAGTCTGAACCTTGATCTGACTTCGTGTGAGATCATAAGTTTCAAAAACGTGGTCAGTGTAGCACATATATCTCAATCAATACAGCAGGTGCAAAACACACCTAATCTGAAAAGAATTTATGAGTAAATGGTAGCAATCTTTGGAGCTACTGACTGTTGTTTCTGGTTATGATTGTTGCATGCCTACTTAGCTTCCTTTCACTAAGCTTTATTTGTCTTCGGCTAGAAAACAGGACTTCAGAGTCCTATTTAATCCCTTCATAACTTTTACTCTTGGAAAAGATTCTCTAAGAAAGTCTAATATTCATAAGGTTATACAAACACATAAACTTTGGCGTGTTTTATTAAAAAGCACAATATTTCTGTTAGCACAGTATTTTTTTTTTTTGAGACAGAGTCTTCGCTCTATTGCCCAGGCTGGAGTGCAGTGGTACAATCTCAGCTCACTGCAAGCTCCGCCTCCCGGGTTCATGCCATTCTCCTGCCTCAGCCTCCTGAGTAGCTGGGACTCCAGGTGCCTGCCACCACACCCAGCTAATTTTTTGTATTTTTCAGTAGAGAGAGGGTTTCACCGTGTTAGCCAGGATGATCTCGATCTCCTTACCTTGTGATCCACCTACCTCGGCCTCCCAAAGTGCTGGGATTACAGGAGTGAGCCACCGCACCTGGCCAGCACAGTATTTTCTATAGCTGAATAAGAGGGAAGTTTTCTGCAGTAAAAACCACAACAATCTTTCTGTAATCCGTTAGTTAAAAAGCTAGCTCTTTCCTGATTACAGTGAGCTATGATCGCACCACTGCACTCTACCCTGGGCAATGGAATAAGACTCTGTCTCAATAAATAAATAAATAAGATATTTTTAAAAAAGAAAGTTGTCCTCATCTCTTCCCGTTTAGAGAAGATGAGACTGAGCAGAGAAGAATGGTAGAAGGTCAACAGAATGGTTTGGTAAATCCCAGAAAAAACAGTTGTAAAAAGATAGGTATTTTTGTGTGGGTGATAGGGTATCTCTGAAATAGGGGGCAAGATGAGGAACACTACTGAAATTTTTAAATTACAATAATACAGAAAATCTTAGAGCTACAAGCAACTTTACAGATAAGCTCACTCTACCTCCTCACTTTCTAATGAATGTAAATTGAGGCCAGTGAGGTAAGTGTAAAATGTCTAGAGACATCTAGTTAGAGGCTGGGCATGGTGGCTCATGCCTATAATCTGAGCACTCTGGGAAGCCAAAGTGGGCGAATCACTTGAGGTCAGAAGTTTGAGACCAGTCAGAAGTTTGAGACCTGCTTGAGCAGCATGGTGAAACTCCATCTCTACCACAAAACACAAAAATTAGCCAGGCATGGTGGTGCATGCCTGCAGTCCCAGCTACTCGGGAGGCTGTGGCAGGACAACCACTTGAACCCGGGAGGTGGAGGTTGCAGGGAGTTGACACGGCACCACTGCACTCCAGCCTGGGTGATAGAGTGAGACCCTGTCTCAAAAAAAAATTGTTAAAGACATCTAGTTACAAATATTCTGGATCATCTTTTGTCAACCCAGCGTCATCTTTTTACCAATGCAGGGCTATCTTTTCTAGTATAAGTCAGTACAGAAAGATAATTTGCCACTCTGGTTTAAAGATAATTTTTAAGAGTATGTGTGTGTGTGTGTGTGTGTGTGTATACACATTTTATCCATTAAAGCATGAGTATATCTGGGAAGAACAATGCATTTTTAAAGGCATTATTTGACATTAAGACAGTATATACAGTTATCTTGATTAATTATTGAGAGTGGACTTGGGTATATTAGGTATATCATCTTCTTGATTAATTTGAACTGGACATGGCCTAAATACCAAAAAGTCTAAATAATTCAGGGAGATACCTAGGAATATTTCCCCTGTTAAGGACAGAGACTGATTGGAATAACAGCACTTCAAAGTGACGAGTACTCTGCCCAAAGGAAGGGGCTAGAGACTTGGTCCAGTTGTGAATCGTTCTTTTCCATTCTATAAACTATAAAAACGAACACACGAATGGAAAGGATTTGGATTTAGATAAAAGAAATTACTCCATAACGCTAAATTCCCCATGGCACCACAGCATAAAAGTTAAGACCAAGAGTTGGAATTAGACCAACGTGGATTTGAATCTTGATTCCAACACCTAACTGAAGCCTTAGAAAATCTACTGACTGGTTTTAAACTTCATTTACCTCCACTGCAGAACAGGGATTATAATCTCTACTTTTAAGGGTCCTTTTGAGAATTAAGATAATGAATACAAAGTGCTAATCACAAGGCCAGGGAGATAACAAGTACTTAGTAAGTGGGAGCTATATGACTAGCAAGGGGCTTGTATCAGTCAGGGCCCACTGGACAAACCAGCAGTACATATAATCTCCTACTGGTTGTTTCTCCAGTGGACTCTGATGTATATGTGTGTGTATAAAAGAATTATTGCAAGGAATTAGCTATGTGATTTGTAGGAGCTGGCTAGGCAAGTCAGAAATCCACAGCGTAGGTCATCAAGAAAGGCAGGCTAGAAACTACCAGGCTGAACCAGATAGTGTACTCTGTAAGCAGAATATCATTTTCCTCAGGGAAATCTCAGTTCTATTTTTTTTTTTTTTTTTTGAGACAAAGTCTCACTCTGTTGTCCAAGCTGTAGTGCAGTGGTGCGATCTCTGCTCACCTCAACCTTCACCTCTCAGATTTAAGCGATTCTCCTGCCTCAGCCTCCCGAGTAGCTGGGATTACAGGCACCCACCACAATGCCTGGCTATTTTTTTTTGTATTTTTAGTAGAGAAGGGGTTTCACCATGTTGGCCAGGCTGGTCTTGAATTCCTGACCTCAGGTTATTTGCCCGCCTCTGCCTCCCCACGTGCTAGGATTACAGGCATGAGCCACCACTCCCAGTCTCTCAGTTCTATTTTTAAGGCCTTTTATCTAATTAGCTTAGGCCACCCAAACTATCTAAGATAATCTCCTTTACATAAAGTCAACTGATTACGGACTTTAATCACATCCACAAAATACCCTCACTGAAACTCTTAGATTAACATTTCATTGAATAAAACTGAATACTATCACTCAGTCATGTTGACACATAAAACTGAGCATCACAAGGTTAAATGGAAATGAACAATCCACTGATATTAAAAATTGTAAGTTATCTATTCCAGAACCTTATTTATGTGACATTTACTGAACCCTACTGAATAGCAGGCACTGTGGCAGCTAAAGGTTACAGAAATGAATCACCTTCCTCTGAATAAGCACAGTTTAGTTGGAGAGACAAATGTCTAAACTCTCCTAATAAACTATGGCAAGTTCGGCATGGTGGTGCATACCTTAGTCCCAGCTACTCAGAAGGCTGAAGTGGGAGGATTGCTTGAGCCTAGGAGTTCCAGGTTGCGAGCTATGATCACACCACTGCACTCCAGCCTGGGTGACAGAATGAGACCTCACCTCAAAAAAACTGTTTTTAATTAGTACATTTTTATGTTTATAACCAATTTGTTTCTTGTTTTGTAAATTGCCTATTCTATCTTTGTTTATAAGGTTGATTGCATATACCTATCAGCGGATTGTTAAAGCAAGATCTTTGATAATATTTACTTATTTAAAAGTTGCATTAATGTATCTCAATCAATAGCTAACATCTGATTAAACACACTTAAGAAATTGTTGATTGTTAATGATAGTGGATGTAAATTGATATTTTAAATAGTCTTCTACATAATTTCAAATGTATTGGGCTAACTTTTGTCAACTCTGATTATACCATTTTTCTTACCTGAAGAAGAATTTGAACTACGAGTGGAAGTTTTAAACTGTGCCATTGTCTAGTTGCTCATTTGTACTGGCATTATTTACATCACCTTCAATGATGGTTTTTTTGTACAAATCTTTTGAAAGCACTTGTCCATTTTGCGAGGAGTAATCAATATAATCAGGCACATATAAGCTGTGGTGCTTCACAACATGCTTACAGAAAACAAACAAGTAAGTCCATACCAATCAACCGTTTATGTTTGGAATTTCCTTTCTTTCTTTGAGTTATCTCATGGACTATGTGTAACACATGGCTGTCTGACACGCAGACTGGGTCAAGGCACCATTGCCCAATCATCGGCTGTATTTTACCTAATCTAAGAAGCGATATATTTACAACAGTGTATTTATGCATGACTAAGAAATGAAGAATAATGCCAATTTAAATGTAGAACAATGGATTCTTAGCACTTAGAATTTCTGTCTTACATTGATTGAAAGATCTGTTATACATATATAAGAAGGAAAATACAAAGAAAATAAATAAGCAATCCAGAAACATTCAGCTTCTGACGCTTTGGAATAACTTTTAGACCTAGTGTCATCAGTGTCCATGTTTTTCTATATGATATCCTACACCATTCCATCATGAGTGTTGGTCACACAGCATATCTTGAGAGAGTGCTTCTGAGTACTCTTCCAAGCTGCTCACCATCATTCTGTAAGTTTCTATGTGCATGTGCAGGTCCCAACAACTTTGTCAGAAACACTGCCTGGCCAACAGTAATCGTAAGACATAGACCAATTATAGAAACCTTAGAAGAAAAGAAAGCAAGCGCATCACAAAAAGTTTAGTAAAGTGTGATGTTATTCTTAATTTTTATTTAAAAAATGAATGTAGGTAGAACTTTTAATCTTTTCTGTCTATTTGGCTCATTTTGGAGACAATGGTTTTATAAAATATGTTCAAACCTTTTGGCAATCTAAACTTAATCTGACTTTCCAAATTCATTTCCCTATATCCTCCACCTACCCTATGCTTTCATTACACCAAATAACTCCTTGTTCTTTAAACAGACTGAACATTTTCTACTTTTGTGCTTCTCCACGTAAATGGCATTCTTCTTTTTAATTACCCATGTTCTTCTGCTGACAAACTCTTATTCATCCTTCAAAGGTCTGCTCCTCTAAAAGTATTCCAATGCCTCTCACTCTTAGGTAGAATTAGTCACTCTTTCGTCATTGGGCCCATAGAAATTTTTACATATCTCTATGCCATAAGTTTTCCTTCTGTTTCACCGTAATTTTTTGCACCTATCTTTTTCAAAGCTAGGCAATGGATTCCTTGGAATTTCATTGCCAATGTAGGCAATGAAGAGGACGAAACATATGTGAACCCCATTTATATCCCCAGTAGCAAAAAGACAGTATGTCGTAGATGCTCAACAAATGATCATTGTCACTACTAAATTATTTAATTAATTTTGTTAAGAAATAACATGGGCCCCCAGTAGATTAAAAAGCATCCAACGTCATTTTTCTAACATTCAAGAACCATTATTTTTCATCTATAGCCTTTGAATGTTCAGAACAATTACTACCAGTAACAGATGGATGGAAAACTGGGTAAGAATGTCTCAATATCTTGCTGAGTTCAGTAATTAATTCAACTCACAGTTATTGAAAACTTACTTTGTACCACTCACAGAGGTAAGTAAAATAGTATCAAACCAGAAAGAGCCCTTTTTGGTTTTTTTGGCAGAAGAGAGATTTTAAATGGATTTAAGATAAAACTCATAAATTTTTGTAAATAAATTTGTCTTAGTCCATCTGGGCTATAACAAAATACCTTTGGGTAATTTATAAACAGCATATATTTATTGCTCACAGTTCTGGAGACTGGGAAGTACAAGATCAAGGTGCTGGCAGATTTGGTGTCTGGTGAGGGCTCCTTTTCTGCCTCATAGGTAGGGCCTTGTTGCTGTATCCTGACATGGCAGAGGGACAAAAGGGCTCCCTCAAGCCTCTTTTTTTTTTTAGGCGGAGTCTTACTCTGTTATTCAGGCTGGAATGCAGTCGTGTGATCTCGGCTCACTGCAACCACCGCCTCCTGGGTTCAAGCTATTCTCCTGCCTCAGCCTCCCGCGTAGGTAGGACTATAGGTGCCTGCCACCATGCCGGACTAATTTTTGTATTTTTAGTAGAGATGGGGTTTCACCATATTGACCAGGATGGTCTCGAACTCCTGACTTTGTGATCCACCCGCCTCAGCCTCTCAAAGTGCTGGGATTACAGGTATGAGCCACCATGCCTGGCCAAGCCTCTTTTATAAGGGCACTAATCCCATATATGGAGGTGGAGCCCTCATGACCTCATCACCTCCCAAAGGTCCTATCTCTTAATACCATCACATTGGGGGTCAGTTTTCAATATATGAGTTTTGCAGAGGACACAAACATTCAAACCACAAGAATATTTAAAATACGTATTGTATAAAATCCCAATCCTCATCTCGTAATATTTTGTGTCACTTACTCTGCTTAATCACACTAGTCCTGGCTGTTCACTTCACAGAACAAACATCCACCTCAAACTCTCACACCAGAGCCTTTAAGCTTTCAGCTTACCCTTCCTGGGATGCTCTGTTCCCAGATTCTCACATGCCTGATTCCCTCACTTTATTCAAAAAGAATGTCCTCCGTCATCTTGCATCCCTTTACTCTGCTTTATTTTTCTTCATAGCACTTATTCCTACCAGCCATAAAATTAGATATCTACTTGCTTTTTGTTTTCATTGACTATATTTCCAACTAGTATATAAAGTCAATATGGACAGGAACATTGTTTTGCTTGCTGCCATGTTACTAGCACCTAAAACTGTAGATGCTCAACAAATAAACAAATGTGTGTCTCTTTAGCTCCAAATGGAAGAGAGGTTTTAAGCCAGTAATTCATAAACTAGGCTTCTGAAAAAGATTTGAAGAAAACTTGCCTGATCCTCCCACTGATTGGCTGAATTTATTATTTCCAAGGTGAATATAACACAATTCTGACACCTCTTCCTATACCAATTAGTAATATAATATTCATTAAATACCATGAAGTCCAATGATTAATAAAGCAGAAGAATTTTAATGAACTAACACTTGGTATTCAGATATTTAATTTATTTCCAGAAGGTGATTACTTTAACAGTTCTGTACATCAGTGTGTACTGGGAGAATAGAGATAGGTATCCACTTTAATCTATCCATCTTAAGCAATTCTGCAGTCTTTTCAAAGTGATACTCATTTAAATTTCAATTAATAAGACACTAGGTCTGTTTAAATGAGCCCCTTGAAAAAGACTGGCCCCCAAATATGGCTTATTTGACATATCTACCTTGATTCTAAGGATGACTTCCAGTTTCAAATTAAAGTCATGAGGCACAGTTAGGCAGAAAAGGGGGCAATAAATTTCCAATCAAAATAACTGGGAAACTTCCTTTGATTCCCAACATAACTTTGGGCAAATCATCTAATTACTTATTCTCAGTTTTTTGGTTTATCAATGTGAATAACAATACATATTGCTAGCATAGTTGTAGAAATTAGAAGAAATAGTGCATTAAAAAAAAAACATGCCAAGCACAATGGCTCACACTTACAATCCCAGCACATTGGGAGGCTGAGGTGGGTGAATTTTTTGAGCCCAACAGTTCCAGACAAGCCGGGGCAACATGGAGAAACCCCATCTCCACAAAATATACAAAAATCAGCTGGGTATAATGCATGCATCTGTGGTTCCAGCTACTTGGGGAGCTGAAGTGGGAGGATCGCTTGAGCCCAGGAGATGGAGGCTGCAGTGAGCTGAGATCACACCACTGCCCTACAGCCTAGATGACAGAGAGAGACCCTGTCTCAAAAATACAAACAAACAACAACAACAACAACAACAAAACACTTTGAAATCTATAGAGTGCAAATAAACACTAGGATGATATCAGTATAATACTAGTGACAGAGGCACGAGATAGCCATATGCCTAGGCAAATAGGGAAAGGCCCTCCAGGGAATCTCTGACCTGCCCCACAAGTATATGCACCAGATGTCTTTGTACAGATAAGGGAACCTTCACAGGGTCTTGCCCGGGCATGCCCACAATGGACTGGAGACCCACACGCATCGGGAGAATGGGGTGGAGCCACTAGGAACTCACACCTTATGCAAGGAAGGAGTCTGGCCTCTTCAGCTCATGTGTGGTTTTCAATTTGTGAGGTGGAAGCCTGCATGCAGTATACCTCCTTTTGTTGAGAGCTTTCCTTTTGCTACATAAATTCCATCCTCCTCACCTTTCAATGTGTCTGCACGCCAAATTTTTCCTGGTTGTGAGACAAGGACCTGAAAATCCTGAGTCACTAACAATAATAATAATAGTTTTTTTCCTCTCCATTATTGATTGAGAATTCAAATCGGTATTAGTCTGTTCTCATGATGCTAAGACATACCTGAGACTGAGTAATTTATGAAGAAAAGAGATTTAATTGACTCACAGTTCCACATGGCTGGGGAGGCCTCACAATCATGGTGGAAGGCAAAGGAAGCAAGACATGTCTTACATGGCAGCAGGCAAGAGAGGGCTTATGCAGGGGAACTCCCACTTATAAAAGTATCAGATCTCATGAGACTTACTCACTACCATGAGAACAGTATGGGGGAAGACCCACCCCCCTAATTCAGTTACCTCTTACCAGGTCCCTCCTACAACATCTGGGAATGACAAGAGCTACAATTCAAGATGAGATTTGGATGGGGACACAGCCAAACCATATCATTCCACGCCTGGCGCCTCCCAAATCTCATGTCCTCACATTTCAAAACCAATCATGTCTTCCCAACAGTCTCCCAAAGACTTAATTCATTTCAGTATTAACTCAAAAGTCCATGGTCCAAAGTCTCATCTAAGACAAGGCAATTCCCTTCTGCCTACAAGTCTGTAAAATCAAAAACGAGTTAGTTACTCTCTAGATACAATGGAGGTATAGGCATTGGGTAAATACCCCCATTGCAAATGGGAGAGATTGTCTGATACAAATGGGCTACAGGCCCCATGCAAGTCCAAATCCAATAGGGCAGTCATTAAACCTTAAAGTTTCAAATGATCTCCTTTGACT
Source organism: Macaca nemestrina (assembly GCF_043159975.1). Taxonomy (NCBI): domain Eukaryota; kingdom Metazoa; phylum Chordata; class Mammalia; order Primates; family Cercopithecidae; genus Macaca; species Macaca nemestrina. The sequence goes on from NC_092134.1 coordinate 119,157,490, forward strand.
TCATGTCTCACAACCAGGTCATGCTGATGCAAGAGGTGGGCTCCCATGGTCTTGGGCACCTGCGCCCCTGTGGCTTTGCAGGGTGCAGCACCCCTCCTAGCTGCTTTCACCAGGCTGGTATTGAGTGTCTGTGGCTTTTCTAGGCACATGGTACAAGCTGTCAGTGGATCTGTCATTCTGGGATCTGAAGGATGGTGACCCTCTTCTCATAGCTCCGCTAGGAAGTGCCCTAGTGGGGACTCTGTGTGGGGGCTCCAACCCCACATTTCCCTTCCACACTGCCCTAGCAAAGGTTCTCCATGAGGGCCCTGCCCTGCAGCAAACTTCTACTTGGACATCCAGGCATTTTTATACATCCTCTGAAATCTAGACAGAGACTCCCAAACCTCAGTTCTTTAATTCTGTGCACCCATAGACCCAATACCACATGTAAACCACCAAGACTTGTGGCTTGCACCCTCTGAAGCAAGAGCCTGAGCTGTACTTTGCCCATTTTAGCCACAGCTGGAGCTGAAATAGCTGGGATGCAGGGCACCATGTTTGGAGGTTGCATAGAGTGGGGGAGTCCTAGGCCCTGACCACAAAACCATTTTTCCCTCCTAGGCCTCCAGGCCCGTGATGGGAGGGACTGTCATGAGGGTCTCTGACATGCTCTAGAGACATTTTCCCTATTGTCTTGGTGATTTGCATTTGGCTTCTCATTACTTATATGAATTTCTGCAGCCAGCTTAAATTTCTCTACAGAAAATGGGTTTTTCTTATCTACTGCATTGTCAGGCTACAAATTTTCCAAAGTTTTATGCTCTGTCACTTCTTGAATGTTTTGCTGCTTAGAAATTTCTTCCACCAGATACCCCAAATCATCTCTCTTAAGTTCAAGGTTCCACAGATCTCTAGGGCAGGGGCAAAACGCTGCCAGTCTCTTTGCATAGCAAGAGTGACCTTTACTCCAATTCCCAACAAGTTCCTCATCTCCATCTGAGACCACCTCAGCCTGGATTTTATTGTCCATATCACTGTCAGCATTTTGGTCAAAGCCATTCAACAAGTCTCTAGGAAGTTCCAAACTTTCCCACATCTTCCTGTCTTCTGAACCCTCCAAGTCTCTAGGAAGTTCCAAACTTTCCCACATTTTCCTGTCTTCTTCTGATCCCTCTGAGCTCTTCCAACCTCTGCCTGTTACCCAGTTGCAAAGTCACTTCCACATTTTCACATATCTTTACCGCAGCACCCCACTACCTGATATGAATTTACTGTATTAGTCCATTCTCACACTGCTAATGAAGATATACCTGAGACTGGGTAATTTATAAAGGAAAGAGGTTTAATGGACTCACAGGTCCACATGGCTGGAGAGGCCTCACAATTATGGTGGAAGGTGAAGGGGAAGCAAGCCACATCTTACATGGCAGCAGGCAAGAGAGAGCTCATGCAGGAGAACTCCTATTTATAAAACCATCAGCTCTCATGAGACTTATTCAGTACCATGAGAAGAGTATGGGGGAAGACCCACCTCCATGATTCAATTACCTCCCACCATTCCTTCCCACAACATGTGGGAATTATTGGAGCTACAATTCAAGATAAGATTTGGGTGGGGACACAGCTAAACCGTATCAAAATCCTAATGGTTTGTTGGATTTTCTCCATCCGACAAGTGAGAACATGCTTCGCTTTAGAAAAAATATATATATTTTAAAATAACCCACAAAAATATGTAGACAAAAATCTCCTATGCTGCTTCCAAACCACTTTAAAAGTAACTACAATCTTGTGCTGCTTAACAATAGTGATATCTTCTGAGAAATGTGTTGTGTCACTGGGTAAACATTGTAGAGTGTACTTACCCAAACCTAGTCATTTCACTAGTATGGTGGCAATTTTAGTGGTATAGCCTACTGCACACCTAGGCTCTCTGGTATAGCCCATTACTCTGATCGCTATAGTACATATGGTCTGTCGTTGACCGAAACGTCATCATGCAGCATATGACTGCACTAAAACTGCCATAAGACTACTGAAATGACTAATCTGGATTAAAATAGTGATTTAAAATAAAGAAACATTCATCCTTGAAATCTCAGAAAGAGAAAATTCCATTCATACAAGTATAATCAACGAATGTGCCTCAAAGGGGAAAAGCATTTGGGGACTGTCTAATTCTTATCCTAAAAACATCTAAACTTAGCTTCCTGGATAACATCTAGTCCCTCAAAATGAACCATCAACCCCTACATTATCTTTTACCTCAACATTATATAAGGCAAGAGAATGAAAGAAAATATTGCTAAAAGCAGCACATTTACATCCACTACAGAATGATCGTGCTACTTCCCTTATAGTCCAGAGTACATTTAATGTAATTGAAAGGAGAGGAAAATGGTTTTATCTTCCATATTAAAAGGAATAAGGTGCTTTTTACCTTTTCTTTTCAAAAACATCACAGAGAGAGCCTTCTACTTCTTTCCAAGACAGAAGAACAAGAACCAGATTTACCTTACTGCTGCAAACAACTAAAAAGCACACAAAATATATAAAGCAATGGTTTCTGTCAACAAAAAGAGTCAAACTCTGTAAAATATTTGAAGACATTTATTCTGAGCCACATATGAGGGACCGTGGCTCATGACATAGCCCTCTGGAGTTCCTGAGAACGTGTGCCTGAGGTGGTAAGGGCACAGCCTGGTTCATACAGTTCTGGGAGACATGAGACATCAACCAATATGTTTAAGATGTACATTGGTTTGGTTCAGAAAGGCAAGACAACTCAAAGCGGAGGCTTCCATGTTATAGGTAGATTTAAAAATTTTCCTGTTGACAACTTGTTGAGTTTATCTGAAGACCTGGGATCAATAGAAGGGAAATGTTTAGGTTAAAATAGAAGGTTGTAGAGACCAAGTTTTACTATGCAGAGGAAACTCTCAGATAGTGGACTTCAGAAGGAGTAGGTTGTAAAATGTTTTCTTACCAGACTTAAAAGCTCTTAGCTGATTATCTCCCGAGTCTGGGGGGAAAAAAAGGAAATAAAAGAGGGGGAAAAGGAGATTCTCTATAGAACGTGGATTTTTCCCACAAGAGACAACCTTCAGGGCAACTTCAAGATACAGCAAGGAAATATATTTGGGGTTAAAATGTTTTTATTTCTTCCCTTATTTATTATGTGATGTTATGCCAGTCAGGTTAGAAAGCAGACCACACTATATAGGGTTAAAATAAAAACTCCTCTGATGAGATTTTTATGGTTTGTAGCGCATGACTCCTCAGGCCCTTTAGGTGGGAATTTGGACAAGAGAAGATAATCAGAGTTTAGTTCTCATTTCCATAACATTGGTATATTAATTAACAAAGGACAGAGACCCCTGAAAGATAAGAAATAAAGTGAGCTCTACAATTGTTTCAGTGTGTTTTCTTTTTTCTTTTTCTTTTTTTTTTTTTTTTTTGAGATGGAGTCTCGCACTGTCTCCCAGGCTGGAGTGCAGTCATGCAATCTCAGCTCACTGCAACCTCTGCCTCCTGGGTTCAAGCAATTATCCTGCCTCAGCCTCTCGAGTAGCAGGCACTATAGGCACATGCCACCAGACCCGGCTAATTTTTTGTATTTTTAGTAGAGATGGGGTTTTACCATGTTGGTCAGGCTGGTCTCGAACTTCTGACCTCGTGATTCACCCAACTCGGCCTCCCAAAGTGCTGGGATTACAGGCGTGAGCCACCGCACCCGGCCTTCAGTGTATTTTCTCAAGAGAGTTTCCAGGCCACAACACAGAGAAAAGGAACACAAGAAAAGCTTAGTAATTGGCCTGAGCTGAGGAGACCTTACTGAAAGCCAAGAGAGGCCAAGACAGCTAAAGTCCCCTGGGCAGAGCATTAGAGAAGAGAGAGTTACGCAATAAGAGGACCTCGAAAATCTGCAGAAGATCCTCCTCAAGACTACAACTAAGGACTGATCAGAACGTGAGTGTGAGGTCTGGTGAGATGAACCACCTGGAAGAATTAAAAGGAACAATCCTAGGACCTAAGGACAGAAAATAGTCCCTGTTCTCACTAGCCAGAGTGGAAAACCTTCTAATTCAGAAACAACAGATAGAGGCCTCAGAAAGATTTGCCTCAGTTATGGGACAAAATTGACTCTAGATTAAATGCAGTCTTGCCACCTAAATAAAAGTTCAAGAGCAAAACCGAAGAGGATCAAATTGTTTCCAAGGAACTTAACTACATCCCAGAAAAGGCACAAAAATATCGTAGGGAGACCAATGGAACAGAATAGAGATCCAAGAAATAAAGCTGCACACCTAAAATCATTTAATTTTCTATAGAGCCAACAAAAACAAGCAATGGGGAAAGGAATCCCTATTCAATGAACAGTGCTGTGACAACTAGCTAGCCACATGCAGAAGAATGAAACGGACCTGTACATTTCACCATAAACAAAAATTAACTCAAGAAGGATTAAAGATCTAAATGGAAGACCTCAAATCATAAAAATCCTATGAGAAAATCTAGGAAATACTCTTCTGTACATTGGCCTTGGCAAGCAATTTAAGTCCTCAAAAGCAATTGCAACAAAAACAAAAATTGACACAAGATCTAGTAAAAGTCAACTTCTGCACCGCTTCTGCAAAAGAAGCTATCAGCAGAATAAACAGGCAACCCATAGAACAGGAAAAGAAATAACATTCACAAACTACACATCTAACAAAAGTCTACCATCCAGAATCTACAAGGAACTTAAACAACTCTACACAAAAGCAACAACCCTATTAAAAAGTGGGCAAAGGACATGAACAGATATTTCTCAAAAAAAAAAAAAAAAAAAAAAAAAAAAAGATACACAAGTAGCCAACAAACATATGAAAGAATGCTCAACATCATTAATCAGAGAAATGCAAATCAAAACCACCAGGAGATACCATCTCACACCAGTCAGAATGGCTATTGTTAAGAAGACAAAAAATAATAGATGCTAGTAAGGCTGTGGAGAAAAGAAAATGCTTATTCACTGCTGGTGGGAATGTAAGTTAGTTCAGCCCCCGTGGTAAGCAGTTTGAAGATGTCTCAGAATAGTAAAACCTTAACTACCATTCAATCCAGCAATCCCATTACTGGCTATATACCCAAAGTAAAATAAATCAGTCTACAAAAAAACCCCACATGCAGTAATATGTTCATTGCAGCACTACTCATAATAGCAAAAATGTGGAATCAAAGGTGCCCATCAAAGGTGGATTACATAAACAAAATGTGGTACATATACATATATATGCCAGGGAATATTATGCAGCCATAGAAAAGAATGAAATCATGTCCTTTTCTGCAACACAGACGCAACTGGAGGCCATTATCCTAAGTGAATTAATGCAGGAACAGAAAACAAAATATAGCATGTTCTTACTTATAAGTGGAAGCTAAATATTGAGTACTCATGAACATAAAGATAGGAACAGTACACATTGTGAACTATTAGATGGGAAAGAGAAGGAGGTAAGGGCTGAAAAACTACCTATTAGTTACTATGATCACTACCTGGGTGATGGGATCATTCATACTTCAAACCTCAGCATTACTTAAGACACCCATATAACAAACTGGCACATATACCCCCTGAATCTAAAATAAAAGTTGAAATTATTAAGAAACAAACATTTTAAATACCATAGAATACAAAAAGTATACAGAACTCAAGAAGGTGATATTCTCAACGTCTAACACCCAAATACAAATTACTAAGCATGCAAATAAGTAAGGAAACACGACCTACAAAAAGGATAAAAATAAATGAACTAATAAAAATAAAAGAAACAACACGGATGAGAGAATGAGTAAATAAGACTATTAAAATAGTTATGATAACTGTATTCCACATATTTAAGAAGCTAGAAGAAAGATATTAAATTAAACAGAGACATAATTTATATTAAAATACTCAAATCAAACTTATAAAAATTAAAACTATCAAGTATGAGATTAAAAAAATGCAATGGCCTGGGTTAACTGATATTTAGTCGATGCAGATAAAATGATAGTGAACTTGAAAACAGAAAAAGAAACTATCTAAAAAGAAACTCCAAAGAACATTTTTAACCACATGTAACAAGATAAAGACAAAATTTTAAAAGAAGCCAATGAAAAATACACATTTGTACAGAAAAACAAAAATAGGGATAATAGCACATCACTTGTTGAAAACAATGTAAGCAAAAAAAGAGATGAACAACATCTTTAAAATACAGAAAGGAAAAAACTCATACTGGAAATCTTGGCCTAGCAACAATATCTTTCAAGAAGAAAGCAAAATAAAGACTTTTCAGACAGACAGAAAGTGAAAGAATTCATTAACAGCAGACCTGTATAACAAGTGTTAAAAAGAATTTCTTCAGGCAGAAGAAAGATGATACCAGACGGAAATCTGCATCTAGACAAAGAAATAAATGATACTGGAAATGGTAAATATCCGGACAAATAGAAAATAATTTTTTATTAAAATCCCTTTTCAAAATTATTGACCACTTAAAAGTCAAACAATGCAGTATGGGATTTATGACACATCTATATATGACACATGTGAATATGACAGTGATAGGACAAAAGTCAGGAGGGGGAAGCTGAAAGTGCCCTGCTGTGCATTCCTACACTATACATAACGTGGTACATTATCACTTGAAGGTAGACAGAAATAAGTTAATGATAAATTAAAGATGTATATGATACACCCTAGAGCAATCGCTAAAATAACACAATGAAGTGTTGTAGTTAATAAGCCAATAAAGGAAATAAAATGGAATAATAAAAATAATTCAAAAGAAGGCAGAATTTCTTTAAGGGAACAGAAAAGACGATAATAAGAAAAAAAATAACAAAGTGGTATGTAGATTTAAACTTAACATAACTAACAATCCCATTCAATGTAAATGGTCTGAACACCCCAATTAAAGGCAGAAGTTGTTGAACTGGATTTTAAAAAGCAAGACACAGCTACAACTTACCTGCAAGAAACAAACGTAACATGTAAAAACACAAGTGGGTTATAAAATAAAGGGATGAGAAAAGATAAACCAACCAAAATAAATCTGGAGTTGCTATTTAAATATCAGAAAAAGTATATTTTGGAACAAATAATATTAATGAGAATAAAAAAGGTCATTTTACAGTGATTAAAGAGGTTAACTATCAAGAAGACATAACAATTCGAAATAGATATGCACATAATGACAGAACTGTAAGATACACAAATCAAAAACTGGAAGAGCTACAAAGAGGAATAGTCAAATTCACAATTATAATGAGAAATTTCAACAAATCTCAATCAATAATTGACAGAAAATCAGCAGCTATGTAGACCACTTGAACAACCTTATCAATCAGCTTGGTATGATTGACATTTATAGAACACTCCATTCAACAATAGCATAATACATGTTCTTTTAAAATTATTAACACATTTTATGTTAAATAATAAGGGGATAAGAGAAAAAAGAAAAGAAAAATATTAGGTGAATATATACATATATTCAAACATGTTAATATCAAAATAAGGAAGAAATACTCATAAATATTACAGCTCTTCTTTCTGTAACAGATCACATGGTTATAGCTGTATATTTATGACCTTCTTTCTCCACCCATTCTGTATTCCCTTTGCCTCCCGCAAGCATCTCAGGTTAGCTACTGGGTCTAGGCCTACAACAATTAAAGCATAACAGCCCAATTGAGTTGTGTCTGAATTAGGTTATTGCAGTTTCCCATTAACCTATTCACAGGACACAGGAATGCTAAAAGAAACTAGAGAATCCCCTAAGTTTTATACATACTCCTCCGTACTCCCATTGTGTAATAGTGGCCCAAATTCCACATAATAGTTAGGATCAATCACCTCAACCATTACAGTGACCTCCCTCTTTGCCTGTTGATTCAGATGCATGAGAATCCCAAAGTGACCTGGTGGCAGTTTCAAATTCCAGTTCAATGGACTCATTGTTTTGTCCCACTTGGAAGTATTTTCCTTTGCAGCTGAGACCTCAGCAGAGCCTGTGGTTGCAGGGACAGCAAGCAAAAATTTAGACCACTAGTGGTTATAGTAAAGAGGGCCACCCCTGCTTCTACTCCTTGATCCCTGGACCTGTGAATTCTGGCTATGGGAGGGAACAGTACCATATATGGGACACCAATTTAGTGCACATACCACATCCTGGAGAACATTGTTCTAGCACTGCAAAATATTGTCATCTAGCTGACACTTTAAGTCTTCAAAAGTGGATTCCACTACTTTTTTAAGCCGGCTGCTTCAGAATGATGGTGAACACACCTAGATCAGTGAATTTCATGATTATGAACCTATTGGCATACTCTATTTACTGTGAAAACAAATGTCTTGGTCAGAAATGATGCCAAATAGAATCCCATGACAGTGGATAAGACATTCTGTAAGTCTGCAGATGGTAGATTGGCAGAGCCTTTGTGGATAGGGAAGGAAAATCAACATTCAAGTAACTGTTTATACTAGTAAAAGCAAAGCACTGCCCCTTTCATGCTGGAAGTGGTCCAACATAATCAACCTGCCAACGGATGATCACCCCAGAGATGGTGCCATATTAAGAGCCCAGTGTTGATCTCTGCAATAGCAGATTGGGCACTTAGCAGTGGCTATATCCACATTACCCCTGGCAAGTGGAAGTTTTGTCACTAAGTCCCATAACCCCCATTTCTGCCACCATGGCCACTTTGTTCATGAGTCCATTGGGCAATGATGAGAGTGGCTGTGGAAAGATTCATGAGTCCATTTGGCAATGATGAGAGTGGCTGTGGAAAGAGGCTGACTGTGATACATAGAACTAGTCATCCTAGACATCTGATTATTAAAATGCTCCTCTGCTGAGGTCACCCTTTAAGATGTAAATATCTTCACATTCTGTGCTGATTCAGAGGGATCTATCCACATACCTCTTCTCAGACCTTCTTATTAATTTTCCAATTATGTTCCTTTCAAGTCCCTGCTGATCCAGCCACACCATTGGCCACAGGCCAAGAACCAGTATATAATCTCATATCTGGCTATGTCTCTTCCCTGTTAAAATGAACAACTAGGTACACTGCTCGGAGTTCTACCCACTGGAGGATTTCCCTTCGCCCCTGTCCTTCAGGACTACCCCAGAGTGTGGTTATAGTGCTGCACGTCTACTCTCCATTGGTGCTTTATACACTATGCAATCAGGCCAGAGATTTTGTTCCCCCTCAATCGGCTGATTATAGAGAATTATCTGTGAGACTGTAGATGTGGGTTAAAATGTAGCAGGAGTAGAGGCCATGGGAATTTGAGTACTTACTTGTGCCTTCAAGGCCTGCTTGAGTCAAATTGTATATAGCACTTCCATTCAATAATGGAGCTCTACTGTGCACACTCAACTTTATGGCTTGGTGGGTTAGAGGATACTCAGTTCAGGGTAGCTAAGGATGCATGATAATTTGGTGGCCCATGATTTGAGGTCATATGACAGTGTCTCAGATACGAAGGAGACTTAGGAGGTGAGTTTAAACCCTAGAAAGACAGGACTTATAAGCTAAGACATTTCCCAACCATCAGAAGAATGTTCCAAAAGTGGCTAACCAAAAAATCATGACAAATATCTACCATAACCTATTCCTTGACTTCCCGACATCAATTACACTCTTCTTCCATACCTAAATGTAACAATATCATTCCAACAACAATAAAGTATTCTCAACTATCATTAAACAACTATCTGTATGTAAGAGAAAATGCCCTTGCCCTCTGCCCAGAGACAGGGCCAACTGAAAAAAATCATTTGTTCCTGCATCATAATATCTAATCCTCCTTTAGTATCATTGCAATTCCAACTTGACATTTTGCAAATTATAGGTTAAACTGCTAAGTTAACCACCACCAAAATGTACTACATAAATAAATACATTAAAATCAGCAAATGAAACATTAGTTAAAATGCATACATGAAACAGCAAAGAAAATATGAACAGAGACTACTTCTGAGTTCTCATTGCAAGTCTATGTTGGTATTCGTGAATTCTGTATCAGTTGACTATGGCTACAATAATGCTGCATAGCAAATAACCACAACATTTTAGCAGCATTTATTTATTTGGTTCATGAGTCTACTGATCAACTAAAGTCAGCTGGTATAGGCTGAACCCAACTGGGCAATTTTGCTGCTTTCAGCTGGACTTGCTCACATGTCTGTGGCTAGCTAGGAGTTGGCTGCTCTAGGCTGTGCTTAGCTGGGGTTGGCAATGTTTCATGTGTGGGTCCTCCTTGGGCTAGACCAGCCCAAGCATATTCTTTTCATAGCTATGACCAAGGTACAAGATTACAAGTGGAAACCTGTGAGATCTCCTAAGGCCTAGGCTTGGAATTTGTACATCATAACTTCCACATCATTCTATTGGCAAAAGCAAGACACATGACCAAATCCAAAATCAAGGGGCAAAAGGGATGATGGAAGAAAGGCTGAAGAATCAGGGCTACTAATGCACACTACCAAAGCTTTTTCTTTTACTATCCACTCTGTTTCCTTTGCTCTTAGCCGGCACCTCAGCAGTTTGGGGGGGTTTGCCTGGTTGCGTGATGCAAACATCACCTCTGAGGGGCCTGAGCCCTTTGTGGTCCTGCACATATGAGATTCCTATAAATTCCTCTTCACTTTTCCCAATGGACTTGACTTCCCTTTTATGGAGTTTTTATTACATCAGGTGATCTGCTCGCCTCGGCCTCCCAAAGTGCTGGGATTACAGGCATGAGCCACCGCACCTGGCCTAAATGTCCAATATGTAATGTCTACAAAGATACTAAGACACAAAGGACCCAAGAAAGAGTGAGGGGCAGGAATAAAATTGGGAAAATGTAGTTTCAGAAGACAAAACAATATTTCAAAGAGAAGTAGGTGATCAAAAGACAAATAGGATAAATATTGAAAAAAATACCCTTTGGATTTAGCTGCACGAAGGCTCTTGATGACTTAATAAGCGCTATTTCCATGGAGTAATGGTGAAGTAGCCAGAAAAATTATATGTAATGATTTATATCACAGTTCATGAATATAAATCATGAACCATGACTTATATTCATAGTTCATGAAAAAATAGAAGTGTCAGCTCTTTTGTGGGCACAGCTTTTCCCATGAGATGCACCAGACTTCCAGTTCTGCATGCCAGTGCAGTGTGGCCAGTGCACATCCCATAGGCACCAGTGGGCTCCAATGTACTCAGTTCACCACCCAGCACCTGCCTAAGAGCCCTTTAGCTCTCCTGATTCTCCCTTGACTCACAGCTACGTGGAGTTAGAAATCTGGTGGGATTCAGTGACAAAACTGCCATTTATTTCCAATGCGTGCCATTCTTTCACACGCAGGTCGCCCCAGTTCCTTCTTTGTCCTAGTTCCACCCATTTCTTACCAACTTTCTTCAAAGTTGTGGTATATGGTTTTCACCTTTGTCACATATCCAGTGTTAATACCATGTGTTTATTATTTATGTTTTTCTTTAGACATTACAGCGGGACTCTAGGAAAAAAATGTATGTATATATTTGTATTATGTATTATTTATTTGTTTCTATATAAATATGTAAATTGTTTACATATTACATATTTTATACATAAGGCAGCTTAAGTATATTGATATACTCTATATGATATATAAATATATGTTATATATAAATACTCTAGCTGCCTTATACCTGGAAACCTTAGAAGTTTAAAATTTTTCAATAGATAAAAGTATCAAGGACTTTGTGATGCCTGCCATTTCTCTCAAGTTTAGAAATGTCTCCATCGAGAGACAGAAAATGTATTTCCTTCTCACTTTTTCTATTGATATGATGATATTGGTTTTTCAAATGGTTTAACAATTATGTGGGATCAGAGGAAATTTGTAAGTTTTTAGGGGAGGTTATATCTAGGGAAGAAATCAAGTTATGAAAAGAATGTAGAAAAACACTATCATTCAAAAACCCAAATATGGACAATTTATTCTTACATACAACTAAACATTTGTGTTTCCTGTGGGCAAAATACATTCATAAAATTTCTGCAGAAATAATTAAATATAGAAAAATAAACAGGCATTATTCACCTTTGGCTTCTCTAGTTACCTGACAATTCACGCTATTGCTTACTTCACATATTTTGTGGTAAAGACAACCATTAGCTTGCAAACACACAGCTGGCAAAATGGACGCTCAATCATGTTGTGGCTCTGGCATCATTATTATTTCTGAATTCACACTAATGCTTTGATCTATCCTTTTAATGCAAGCAGAAATTCTTTTCTTTGAAGAAAGGCAGTCTTGACTTACAGGTATGAGAATGACACAGTAAAACCTGAAATAACACTATTCTAACTAAGCCAAATTTGTATTCTGCTACTTTCTGCTTTAATGAGAACAAGACAAGTAGTCCAAGTGGCCAACATTCATTGAGGCTTCCTATGGGCTAGACCCTGTAAAAGGTGATTTTTACACATTAACTTTCCTAATGTTTTTATACTAGCACGAGTCAGGTGCTGTTGGTCACTCCATTCTACAGCTTAGAAAACCACGACTTAGATAGGTTGCCTGAGATACTTTTCATGAGTATTCTTGCATCAAATATAGCATTGAATTTGCATGACATAGGAAGGGGTCCTGCGTAATTGTGAACAGTGTCTCCACTATGATCCCCTCCCAGGACCATTTATCTTTTTCATGATACTGTCACACACATACTCTTTTATAAGCTCTCCAATCTGCTCAGTGGTGAAGAAAGTGATTCACTTCAGTGAAACAAACCCATGTGGCGATTTTTATCAAAAATGATCTATTTCATTGTGTGTAGGATAGTAAGATTCATACAATACATGTCATAGAATAAGTTCTCCTTAATTTTATGTGCTAAAATAGAAATTATTTAGCATTTTTACATTATACTTCTACATTGGCTTTAAAGACATTTTTAATCTCAGTATTCTGCAATAAGACATCTTTTGCAATGAATATTAATACACTTGTTTCATGTAAATGTAATATATACATTTCTGCTTCTTTAAAATGAAAAAGCAGTCTCAAGGATGCTAAGGCATATGTTTTAAAAGAAATTCATGCTGGTGTTCTTGGTATTTTATTTTAACATGCTCTCTAAACCTTCCCTGCCACTACCGTCACCTAATCAGAGATTCTTCATTTTCAGTGTCCTCTCTGACTACCCCACTTCCTGACAGTTTGCCAGATTCTCACAGACTTCCAGAATTGACAAAATACACTGTGAAAAAATGTCTTAACAATGTGCAAAGTTTTTCAGGTATTTTATTGAAATATGTGCATATTACTTACAATATTGCTTAATAAGACATAAAACTGGAAAGTGTTCAAAAGTTAAAGCCCAGGCTGCTGTCATCATCTTCATTCTTGTGAACTTAAATTACTTTTGTTAAAGAGAAAAAAAAAAGGAAAGCAAATGTGGAGTTGACAAAATATCCATCCTAGAGGCTAAAAAAAAGGAAGGCAGACTTCAAAATCAACCCAAACTACAGATTCAGTCATCCAGTCAAGCCAACCACACCCTTCTCTTTTACAGTTGGGTCAGTCGCAAGGCTCAGTAGTCCCAGCACTGAAGAGAGGAAAAAAGCAATTCACTTCTGTTGCATAGGATCAGAGATTTCAAGCTCGAATTAACTTTGGACCACTTTAAATCTACCCCCTTTATCTTACAGATATGAAAACCAAGACTTCATTAGTTTTCAGTTTCAGGGTAAGTCAATGGAACAATCAAGAGAAATAAAAGTGCTCTGCTCTCACCCACATGCTCCTTATTTTATGATATATGACCTTATTTGGGGACATGCAGTTCTAGGTATAGATCATTGCTTTCATTTCAATGGAATTATCCATAGTATTTCCATTTCAATAAATTAATAAAGAGCTTAAACTAAGCCAATAATTTGAAAATTTCATCAATAAATGAAAAAATAAAAGATTTCTGAGCACCCTTCAGTATTAAAGAAAATTAAACCTACACCTCTCCCTGACACAAAAAAGAACTTAAAATAGTTTATTTTCTAAAACATTCTAGAAAATAAAAACAGATTAAAAATACTAAAAAATATATACTAGACGGTCACGCTGTGTCAGCCTGGGTCATATGGGACTAGAAGGCAGGTATTAAATTCTACTAAGTTCCTATAATAAGGACTCAGATTGAACTCTGAGCTTCTCATTGCCCTTAAAAAAAAAAAAAAAACTTTCTAAAACTTGATTAAAAATAAAAATTTTTATTTGTAGATTTCACTAGTATTAAGTATCCTTCACAAATAGGTTAAAATTATTTGCAAGAAAATTTTCCTATAGCCAACTTAATCCATTTAAAAGATCTGAGCCAATTAAATGACATAGGGACTCTGGTAGAATGGCCCTTTTCACTAAATATCTTCAAAAAAAAATCTGACTTATTTCCTCATTCTTTTTTTTCTAAAATGAGAATTCTGATTTCTTGTTTATTTTTTAAATCATTCATTCCCTTCATATTTAAAAGACTATTTAGAGATTATATATATGCATATACAGATATACATATATCATATAGATCAGAATCATAGATTTTTAGAGTTGAACTGAATCATATATATTTTAAGTTCAACTCATTGGTTTTACAGATATAAAAATCCTTCCTCAAAAAGGTATGCTTTTTTACCCCTTGCCTCAGAATTAATTCATTTCCAGGCATCTAGGAAATGTCTTTCCTCTCTCTTAGTGTCACAAAACTTTGGAAACTCAGGCTCAGACATTATGACAACTGTTATTTCACTGTTTTACAAACTATATGAATGTAATTGCTGAACAGTCACCCAGAATATTACAAAGACATAGTACAGTGCTGTTTTCAACATGTTATTAATGGCCATTTCAATGCATACATTTTTTTCTAAGGGACCAAATGACACATGACAGTTTGAACATGTGTCCGATTTGATGACCACTCTTATCTACCTTTTTAGTACAATCATCAACAAGGTACTTATTTTTAAATAAAAAGATAACAAATTCTGGCACTCTAACTGCCAGCACTCATACCATGTAAATAAAGTATATCAGCTTTATTAGGGTCCTCAGTTGCAAACACTCTCTTGACGAGGAATTTATTAAGAAGATCCTGAGTACCTCCCAAAATTGCCACGAAAGTGCAATTTTGGAAGAGGGAGAGAAACAAAGGATTTCCAAAAACAGCTCAGAGTGACATCACTAAACCAGTCTGGTGAGGACACAGATGCACCACCCCACACATTAGTCACCACAGCACATGCCGCCATCAACTAAAGAGCCCGACATTGATGATGCTGCTGTGGCCCTGCCATGCTGCCTGGTGGACACTGGTGTGGCTTCCTCTGCTGCTGCCACCATCAACGTGAGCTGCCTACTTCATTGCATCACCCATGCCCAATTCAAACTTCAAAGCAAGCACATCCAAACAGCAATTCAATTTTCCTATACCTTAGCAGCAAAGAAGACTAAGCAAGTAAGTGGCAATTTTGAATTCCGCAGCAAGAGGTGAGATACAGCTTCCACCAAGATTCTGTGTTTCTTTTAGAAGATGGAATCTTGCTCTGTCCCCTAGGCTTGAGTGCAGTGGCAACCAACCATAGCTCACTGCAGCCTGGACCTCTTACACTCAAGCGATCCTCTTGCCTCAGCCTGCTAGAGTAGCTGGCACTACAAGTGTGTGCCACGATGCCCAGCTAACTTGTTTATTTTTATTGTTTGTAGAATCAGAGTCTTGCTATGTTGCCCAGGCTGGTCTTGAACCCCTGGGCTCAAGCAATCCTCCTGCCTCAGCCTCCCAAAATGCTGGGATTACAGTCACAGCCACCAGCCCTGCTACACCACCAAGCTTCGTAACGTGGGAAATCCTCCTAAGAAATGGAGCTCAAATGCACATGGCTCCTGGTCCCCATAAGCAAATATTTTCATTCACTGTTCTCATTTTATTAACAGCAACATTGTTAATAGCATTAACAGCAATGTTGTTACTTCATGGTGATCTGCCTTGAAGAAGAGCTAGTGAATAAATGACTTTGTAAGTCACTCTTTAACTTGAAAAAAAGAAAAGCAAACTGTAGATTCATTTGCCTTATCCAGATTTTGACTCTGCTGTGATGACAAATTTTCTCCATGAAGGAAAAAAACCTTCCAAATAGAAAATGTCTGACCAGTCTCTACTAGTTGCTAAGTTAGCATACATTTTCGTGGTAAAAAAAAAAAAAAAAAACACCAATTTTATTTTCTCCCCATTTTATTACAAAGTTGTCCTAAAAGATGAAATTCGAGTAATTTTCAAAATCTATTTCTTACTGAACACACTGAGGAACATTTTCCTCTGAAGAAAAATATTTTTTCTCTAAGCAATTCAATCACTTCAGGCATGTCAAGGGTCCACAATCCAGGGATGGGCTGCCCCAGACCTAGGTTTGCCCATTTCATCAATACCATGTTTACTAAAAACTAGCATCTTCTTGAAAATTTTCTGGTCAGCCATCTGGACAGCTATCTGGACAGCCCACACATGCTTGAGCAAGAATTTAATCTCGTAGGTATAATACATTCCTCAAGATTTAATTCAAATAGGAACATTTTTATGTCACACTCAAACTATAGAGATAGGAAAGTTTAGAAATTCCAAATTTGGTAATTACACAGAAAACAAACTTTGTTACCAATTGCTGGGGCAGAATTTCACTCCGCTTTCTTGAATAATTTTCAAGAAGGCTTCTTATGTACCCTCCTATGAAAGAAATATCATTTCTCTATTTAAAAGTGATTTCTTTAAAGTGTACAAGGAAAGATGGGGTCGAGGGGCTTCATCTTTGCGATGTGGAACTGACTAAAATGGAGAAAAGAACTGAGTAACATTTGAATGGTGCAATTTAATTACCAAACTTCAGCCTTTATTTTGACAAGTTGATCTCTCTTTTTAATAAGTGTAATTGGCATTTAAAGATATGTCCACGATGGTAAATTATGTGACTGGGGATTTTAGGAAATGTTTTCCAATTTGGCAATAAGGAAATATAAAATAATTTAAATATCATAAAAATACTAGTGAGCATTCAGGTGGTTTTTTTTTTTTTTTTTTTCAGACACAAAATGGGGGGTGAAGGCCTTGGTTAGAATCAGAGACTGCAAACATTTATTATAATGTTAATCCTATATTGCTTTTGATTTTGCGTGTGTGTGTGTGTGTGTGTGTGTGACCTTGCCCAATTTATTCAACTTATTTGGTGATTTTATAATATTCTGTGATATCACCACATTTTTCTGATATCTTTAGTAACTCAGTGAAATTCTACTAGAGTACTAGTTATAAAGTGATTTGAGAGTTTTCATTTCAATGTAAAATTTTTTTAGAACATTTATTTATTCATTTAGGTTTTTTGATTGAATAAACCCTTAAACATGTTTACCTAGAAAAATGTAGAACTCCCTTAAACGTGTTTCCCTAGAAAAAATGTAGAACTCTAAGGCCTTCTGAATTAACTGAAAGCAATTTTTTCCAATAACATTTAATAGTCTTCATTTCTTTTTGAGGAATTATACTGCCATGAGCATTTTTGTGATGTTTCATCCACTGAAGTAAAAACTTACGGCAGTTTAATTCCCCAAATAAAAGGGGTTGCTGTAAACATAACTGAGTTATCAGGAAGCAGATGGTTTTAATTATCTACATAAAAAGCTATTTATATTGGGAATTTGAAAAAACAATCTAGAAACAATACTCATTGTAGAAACATACATTTAATTAATTTGAGCTTTAAAAAGGAATGACGAGCGATTATTAAGTGTTACCTAAAAGTCAAATCGACATTAAAGGCTAGTTATGGAAAACTTGAGTGCCTCTGAGACAAGCCTTAAAGAACTGCATTGCATATGTAATTGTACATTTGATCTCTTACAAACAAATTCAGAGGAAGAGGATTATTTAAAATCAGCACAAGCTCACTTGCGTGATAAAATAATAGCCTGGGCTTGATCCAGGAAGTAAAAAGTACTAGGAACATTCGTTGGGACTTCAGAACCAAGGGCAATTCATGCTGGATAATTTTTCTTTTTCCTCCCCTAAAGATTCTTTTTCCTTCTTTCTTTCTTTCTTTTTTTTTTTTTTTAAGCTAGGAGAAACAGCATAGGGTAGTAGTTAAGAGCAAACAACCCTCGGTTACAGGGTTGCCAAGTTTAGCAATAAAAATAAAGGACATTGAGTTAAATTTGAAATTCAGTATAAGTTCCATGCAATACTGAGACATACTTATACTTGAAAATTATTTGTTGTTTATCTGAAATTCAAATTTAACCGAGTGCTCTATATTTAATCTAGCAACCCTGTCTAGGTGCCAATCCTGTCTCAGTCACTTACTAGCTACATGAATTTGGGCAGGTTATTTAATGCCTCTGTACCTGGGTTTTCTCATCAGTATAATGAGGATAATAATAGCAACTAACTTACAGGTTTGTTTGACAATTAAATAAGTTAATGTTTATAGAGTGCTTAGAATTGTACTTGGCATATAGTGAGTACTATATATTTTGTTAAAAAACATTATTCCTGCTTGGAAGAAAAAAATAAGTCAAAAAGAACAGCTTTAGAGCCTATGTGAAAAGGTCTTTTGCCTTAGTATTTCTGCAAATACCTGTGTGTTAATTACAGATCCATGTGTATCAGTTCTTTCAGTTACTATTGATGCACAGGCTTTAGGGAAATCACCCCCCAGCCCCTCAGGAATACAAAGCCCCAGACTACTCAAGTATTTGCCTATGTAGAACAGCCACTTTTATCCAGAACTGGATGAATACAAGTGCAAGTATAACTCAAAAGGCAGGCGGAAAATCCCTTGGTTGGAGCAGTCAAGCTACATGGGCATTCACTAGGAGTCTGTAGTTCTCCCTGGTAGTGACTCTTTACTGTTCAGCCTCCAAACAGAAAGCTACCTACCATTCTGTCTCCCAAAAAGAATGAAATCTGGTCAACTGCTGCAAATGAAGCATGAAGGAACACACAAGGAGAACACCAGGCAATGGTGGGAGTGGGGGCAAACCCAGTGCACTAATAAAGAGCAGAGTAATTAATCAGGGGAATATGCAAATAGCATTAGGACACTTGGGACAGGAGGGGCAGTGGTGAAGGTGGAGAAAACCCATTTAAAATTCTAAGGACAAGACTTGGTTCTTAAAGGGAATTTGCAGCAGTATTTTCTAAAATTCCAAACATTAAGGATCCTATATTCACTTCCTAGGGCTACTGTGACAAACTACCACAAACCACGTGGCTTGAAAATAATAGAAATTACTTGTCTCGCAGTTGTAAAACCCAGGAGTTCAAAATCAAGACGCTAGCAATTTTGGTTCCTTCTAGAAACTCTGAGGGAGGATCTTGCCAGCTACATTAGTCTGTTTTCACACTGCTATAAAGATACTGCCCAAGGCTGGGTCATTTATAAACAAAGGAGGTTTAATTGACTCACAATTCTGCACAGCTGGGGAGGCCTCAGGAAACTTACAATCATGGCAAAAGGTGAAGGGGAAACAAATGATATGGACAGGAGGCAGGGAAATACTGGGTAGAAGAGGGAGGATCCCTGGCAAAGGCTCCACCCTCAAGCCTGGAAACCGTTGCCCTAAATGAGAACAATTACCCCTGTTTTCTAACCCGAATGTTGCTTTTCCCAAAACCACCCTGGCCCATCACACCCCGACATCCTGTACCCATAAAAATCACAAACTCCACTGGCAGAGGAGTAGAGCAGCGTGGCAGAGAAGGACAGAAGAGAAGAAGTGTCTGAACATCTAAGAGGCAACTGGATGGTCAGAAAGGAGTTTGCCTCTTTCTGGGAACGATGATCTTACCACTCCATCCTCTTTCCAGCTCCCCGTCCCACTGAGAGCCACCTCCATCACTCAAAACCTCCACATTCACCATCCTTCAAGTCCATGTGACTTGATTCTTCCTGGGCATCGGACAAAGACCCAAGTACCAAAAGGGTAGGGTGTAAAGGGCTGTCACCCTGACTCTCCACTGAGCTGGTTAACACTTAGCTGTCGTGGACAGCAACTGCTAAAAGAGCATTAATTATAATATATCCCTGAATGCTACAATGGGGCTGAAGCCTAGAAGCCCTCACTCTGGTCCTACCACCCACTTGCTTGTATGTTTCCCTCCTGCAAGGGGTTTGAACACGGAGGCCAAGTAAGCAAGCCACACCCCTGTTGTAAGTCCCGCAAAGGGGTCCAGGGTCCTCCCCCATCTCACAAGGACCTTCTTCATATGGCAGCAGGAGAAAGAAGTGCAAGCAGGTGAAATACCAGACACTTATAAAACCACCACATCTCGTGAGAACTCGTTCACTCTCAGGAGAACAGCACGGGGGAAACTGCCCCCATGATCCAATCTAAACACGTGGGGATTACAATTCGAGATGAGATTTGGGTGAGGACACAGCCAAACCATATCACCAGCAACTGATGTTCTTTGGCCAATAGATGCATGACTCTAATCTTTGTCTCTGCCTTCACGTGGCCATCTTTCTTGTGTTTCTGTGGCTTCTTTTCTGTTTCTGATAAAGACACCCATCATTGGATTTAGGGCCCAACCTAATTCAGGATGATCTCTTCTCAAGATCCTTAACAATTATATTTGCAAAATCCCTTATTCCAAATAGGGTTACAGTGTGACGTTTCTGGTAGATGCACCATTTGGCGGATGGGGTAACACCATTCAATCCACTCAATACCTCAAAACAAATAACTGACAGTTCAGAGTAGACTACCTTAGAATAGAGCAAAATAGAATATGAAGAAGAAAATCAGTGGAACTTAGACAAAACAAAATGAGGAGTTTAGCATAGACCTGAACGGAGACCTACCTCTTAGAAATACTAGATTAAGTGTTTTCATCACTTATTTAATAAAGAGAAATTAGAGACTCATATTTAAAATTTACTATCACAGGCAATTTGCCAAATACCATTTGCAATACACCTTATAAAGTTCATTTTTAGTCATTTTCAACAAATCATTTTTTATCTTCCAAATTGCCCAACTTTCCCCAGTCCTAGCAGAGACAGTTGTAAAATAAATAATAACAAGAATGTGATGCCCACAGTCAGAACTAGGCTGGTAGAATAATTCAGGAAAAACCTGCCTAGACTTCTAAGTTTGCTACATGCTACCCGAGGGCATTTTGGAAATAGCCCGAGGTCTCCTATAATCTAGTGATTTTAACTTGCATCTTTAAGAATCTATTACTTGCCAGGTTCTAAACCAGGAGGGTTTTTAATATTGTATATAACTCTCACAGCCACACTATAATGGAGGTGTTATCTACGTTTTATAAATGACAACATCAGGATACGAACCTAGGTCTTTCTAACAACTAAATTCATCTTAATCCTTCCTTCAAGGTTGAAGAGTATATTTGGAACATGGAAACCCCCTCTAGTTAAGCAGACCCATTTTCCTTCTTTGTATCTTTGCAACATGTAGCACAGTGCTAGACATTTCCTATGCTTTGTATAAATGGGCGATGACTTGTTGAGTGGAAAGCGAAACATCCTGCGACAAACCTGGGCTGAAGAACTAGGCTGAATCCAATTCATTATATAGTACTAAGAAACTAGTTATCCACTTCTGCAAATGTCTGGGAAGTTCAACTAGATAGAATGATGAAATTTTCACAGTAAATACCTACAGTCTGGTCAGACAACCTACAAGGGCTAAAACTTCTGACTCAGAAAAGTATCTTTTCCTAAAAATGCAAAGGAAGTAACAAGAAGACAGCTGTGTTGATTCAGTTTAAGTAACAAGGCCATGCTGTTTCGAATACCATTTAAAGGTAGACCATATGAAACTCAGTATTTATACATTGCAATGCAGATTTTGTGGTTATTAAAAAAAAGTACCATGATTCTTTGTTAGAATTTAACAGATTAGTCTCCACCCATCCATCAAAATAATGATTTAAATGAACTCTTGGTTATTCAAAGGCAATTTATCCCATTTACCTAGACCCTTTGCTTCTCCTGCTTATTAATCATAATGATAACTATGAATTCCTGGTCAAAGGGTAGAAGGGACATGGAGATATAAATGAATCTCAAGCAAAACAATGTAGATACTTATTAGCAGTTAATACGAAAGTTTGCTAGAGAAAAAAAACATTGCTGCCACAAAATAAAACATTAATCAAAAGTTTATTTTGTTTTGTTTTGTTTTTCAATTTCCAAGTGGTCTGTATCTGTGATCTCTCTGTCCCTCAATACTCAATACTCTACCATATAAAGAATTAGAAGAGCAAGTCGGGCACAACGGCTTAGGCCTGTAATCTCAGCACTTTGGGAGGCTGAGGTGGGAGGATCAGGTAAGCCCACTTCAAGACCAGGCTGGGCAACATGGTGAAACCCCATGTCTACAAAAAAAATTAGCCAGGCATGGTGACACATGCCTGTGGTCCCAGCTACTCAGGAGGCTGAGGTGAGAGGATCCCTTGAGGCCGGGAAGCAGAAGTTGCAGTGAACTGTAACCGTGCTAGTGCACTTCATCCTGGATGAAAGAGTGAGACGCTGTCTCAAAAAAAAAAAAAAAAAAAAAAAAATTAGAAGAGCAATTCATTTTTGCTCTTATTAGCCACATTGATGAGTAACATCAGGTACTTCATTATTATGTATGTCTCAAAATGTTGAAAGTGTGTGATAAAATCTAAAGAATATGTTCTGTCCTGTTTTAGCTGCAAAAGTACAATTCTGAAATGATAAAATTATTCTATGGAAGAATGGTTAAGAATTTTGCCTCCTATAATTTACCATGAACCCAACTGATTATATTTCTAAAGCAGGGATTGCTAGAATTTAGAAAGATTTGGTGCAGATTTTGATTATATTCATTTTGATATGTTTGTAGTGGAACTTCGAGGGAATTGGAAGAGAATAACGTTAGCAGCAGGGAGTTGTGAAGCTGTGTCGCCCACCAGCATGACTAAGGGGTCTTTGGTTCTCATGGCCAGTGGAAGAGGTGAGAGAGGTGGAAGTGGGTGCAAGTACACTGTAATGGGAAAGGAGGAGATGGAGCCTAGTGCCAAGAACTAGCCCGTGTCACTTGAAAACCAACTCTTTGATCCTCTTGAGTTGTCAACAACACCTGATATATGCTCATTCACTCATTCATTCAGCAAGTAGTCATTGTCTCCATAGTCTATATTTGTATTTGGACACTTTCCAGTTGTTGAGGCCTCTTGTAGTCATAAAAACATGGTAAAATCAACACAAGTAAGGGCATGTTGAATAACAAACACTAGGGACATTGCGGATATTTATCAATGGTAGATTAGTTAAATTATCTTCAATCTATACAGTTGAATACTATAAAGCCTTTGATACAGAAGGGCTGGGCTCCCAGCTAAACCCCACCCTTAAGCCTGGAATGGCAGCCCTAAGTGAAAACCGCTGATCCCATTTTTCTGCCCATATGTTGCCTTTTTGGCCTGCTATGCCCCCATCCTGTGCCCATAGAAAGAATTCAGCTGGCAGAGCAACACAAGCAACTGAGCATCAGGGATAAAAGCAGCTGGACATCAGGGATACAAGCTGCTGAGTGGCGGGGATTCAAGCGGCTGAGTAGCAAGCAGAGAAGCAGAGTGTCAGAGACTGTGGATAGACACAGCTAGCTTCAGTTGGTGCGGCTTCAGGGAAAGATCATCTTCTTCCTGCACCATCCCCTTTCCAACTCCCCATCCTGCTGAGAGCCACTTCCATCACCCAGTTAAACCCTTCACATACACTACCTTTCAATTTGTTTGTGTGATCTGATTCTTCCTGGATGCCATACAAGAACTTTGGTGCCAAGACAGCAGGGGCTGCTGCCATGACCCTCCACTGAGCTGGTTGGCACTTGCCCAACCTCGGACAGCAGAGCTGAAAGAGCATTGGCTGTAACACATTTGGATGTTGCTAGGGGGCCTACACAGAGCCTGCTCCCGCCGAAGAGGAGTGACTGGCCAGTTCTAGCATTCATTTCCTCTGGTTCCTGCACTCACTTGCTCACACGCTCCCTCTTGTGAGGAGTGGCCAGCAGCAGGCTGAGTGAAATGAGCCACTCCAGTTCCTGCCCACGAAGGCGGTCTACGTCAAGGGAACAATCTTGTCTCACTTTTAAAGGATACAATAAAAGATATCTCATAAAGAAAAATGTATGACATATTATAAATTTTTATGATTTTATAATAATTTATAAAAAGTATAAAAGTAAAACATACTTTAAAAAAGAATATATAATATATAAATACATAGGTTATTAAATACTGAAGAAGACATACTTAAAATTCCAACAATGTTTACCCTTGGAGTGGTAGAATTACAGAGAAGTTTTGCATTCTAAACATTTGTGACAGGCAGAATAAGGCCCCCCAACCACCAAGATGTCCATGCCCTAATCCCCAAATTTTGTAAATATGTTACTTTTCATGGCAAAAGGGACTTTGTAGATGTTATTAAGTATCTTAAGATGGGCAGTGTATCTTGGACTGTCTGGGTGGGCCCAATGTCATCATGAGGATCTTTGTAAGAGGAAGGCGCAAGGGTCAAAGTCAGAAAAGAAGGTGTGAGGTCAGAAGCAGACATCAGAGTGAGAGCCTCTAGAGACTGAAAATTCTCTCCTAGAGCCTCTAGATGGAACACTACCTTGATTTCAGTTTCATAAGACTTATTTTGGACTTCTGATATCCAAAACTAAGATAATACACTACTGCTGTTTTAAGCCACGACGTTTGTGGTAATTATTACAGTAGCAACAGGAACCATTACAGCATTCCACATGAACTTTCTATGTTTTAACAAAGCATCAATAATTTTTAAATGTATATGCTAAGTGACTTTATTTTCATTTGTCCTGTTATGACCAAGGTAGGTAGGGTTTATAGTACTTCCCAAGAAGCTAATCAGAAAGCCTTTAAAACTCCCAGATCTCTAAACCCCTCCGCTGGAACTATGGTGTGAACTAGGTCTTCAGTCAGATGCCTCCACAGCACATGTCCCTTGTGGCACACTTAACTCTTTCATAATAGTATAATAGTATTGTATTAAATGAAAGGCCACCAAAAGAAACAGAAGTCTTGGCATGAACGTTAAAGCAATCACCAAGCACTTTGTATGCTATTTCATGGTATGCCTCTGCCCACACCCCACCCATTCAGCCCGCTCGGTTTCATTGAGTTCTGATAAGTACTTTAATAGCATTTATCTACCGTTGTAGCTGTCAGGTTTTTGTTGTTCTGTTTTGTTTTGATAGGGAAGGACTTTTTATAAGTCCAAGTATCTTTTGCTTTGCAATTAGATATCTTTGCCTAATTCATGTTGCCTGCATTTTTAGATTTCTATCTAATACAAACTATTAACCCATAAACCAACACTAGACACAAATTCCAGGTATTTATAACAGGTAGAATTGTGTCTTTAAGGAGTTGACAATCTTTTGGAAAGGCCAGAAAAAGACGCATGGTGCTTTGAAGTATGGTAGAGATAAGCACACAGGCCAATTCCTAACCGCAATCCTAGGAGATCTGAGAAGGGACACTGGAGAAAGTGATAACCAAGCTGTACAACCAACAGAGCCTGAGAAGTACCAATCGATCTAACTGGGTAAAAGACAGTTGGAACAATTCTCACATTTCTGCTGTCACCAATAATAACACAACTAACATTGGCTCAGAAACTCACAGTTGATGAAGCATGTCTCAAATACAGTGGAGGTTAAGTGAGACCCCATCTCTTGTTATTTTCCCTATCGAACACTTATGAAAAAGAGCAGATAAGTTAAATGAGCTGCCCAAGAAAATACATATGTAGCTAAGTAAATATATTCCATCAGCAAATTCCCCATTGTCAAGCTACTTCCTAAGGAAAGAGACACAACTTAAATGTATCATTAGAAACTAAAGTATGACTTAAAAACAAATACATATCTCTTTAAAAAATCACCAAAAAATGGTATTCAGTTTCTTGCCAAAAAACACCATAGCCATCTGATGAAACTATCTAAAAATGAGCAGTAGAAGACTAGATTCAGTAATATTAAATTTAATTAATACCAAATTGTAACCGCTTTCCCAATGAAAGCTAAAATCAAAATGACAAAAAATTTGAAGCTAAATTATTTTCAACAATTGTCTTGAATCAGATGCTGTTACTGCCGCCTCCAATTTTCACTGATTGCCAATTCCAAGAAAAAAAAAATGATAATTTTTTTAAGTTGTGAGAATTTTTAATTTAATGAAACACAAAAGCATGATCTCCAAAACCAAGTCATAAGTTATTTGGGATAATATTTTAATATAATATCTATATGGAACTATTTCAATATCAGTTTCAGCTGAGAATTCCAACTACTTTCAAATTCTAAAGTGAGGGACAAGACCAGCATGCAATAAAGATGGCCAAAAACCTGTTTGCAACTCTTAGCCTTTTACTTATAACATAGTTATGTTAAGAAAAACTATTCAAAATTTGGAAATGCAGCAAAAAGATGACTGCGTGCTCTTTCAAAGTCATGCAGAAACATGGCCTATTGATACCACCTGTGGGTTACCTGATGCTCTGAAGTAGAAGTCAGCAAGCTTTTTCTGCAAAGGGTCTTATAGTAAATATTTGAGACTTTGTAAGATATGGTCTCTATCTCAACTACTCTGTCATTGCGGTGTGAAACAGCTATATGCAATACATCAAAGAATGGGAGTGGCTGTGTTCCAATAAAACTTTATTTGCAAAAATAGGCCTGGTTTCATTCAGCCTGTAGCCTGTAGTTTGCCTACGCTTGCTCTACAGAAAGATACCTTTCCTCTTTACCGTAGCTTGGTGCCCGGAATCTGTGGCATATTAGATACCCAGTTGAAGATGATTAACAAATTACAAATTATTTTTGCTCGGTAGAGATGAAAAAGATTTCTGCTGGATAGAAAAAAATAATGCCAAAGGATACCATTTCATTGCTCCATAAGACATTAGCCAGTTTTGTATGTAACTTTTGTATCTTGTTTCAGCATTCTTTCTTTCACCAACCTTATTATACTTACATACTTCGGTATCTCTTATCCTCAATTGAACCATCCCTCATTTTCATCACTCAGTTATGAGTAACATAAATCTTTGGCATGTGCTCACTGCATATTTGTATGAGAATTAGGCTTTTAACATTTTTGAAAAGTGTATTTTGACAGGTATAAAAGGGTAAAGTAGGAACCTGGAGAAGGATTTCTTTGAAGAAAGCTAGCTTGTGAGTCATACCATGCACCTCCTTGGGAAAGGTGCCTAAGTTTACTCCTCCCCTCAAGCCTAAGGAATAGGCTTCATAGGATCCCTTAGAGTTTTGATGTGTGTCTCTGACAGTATGGGGGATACTCTGGGATGTAAACTCTAAAGGGTGAGTGACTGTGGCTTGCTGGTGGCTCCACTGTTGGAATAAAGAGAGTGAGTGGCACTATGAGTGCCCTATCCATTCAAGACTTGTCAGGCAATAAATGCTTGAGTATTTCCTGCTTTCCACATGTGGGCTATGCAAGGGGAGCTATCTTGGAGTTGTCTCAGAGTCTGCTAAAGCAAGTTGTCTGGAGACACAGGGCACCACTATATACCTAGGGGCTAAGAAAGGAGTTAGCAAGGAGCCAGCCAGAGTCAAGGGTTTGGGAAGGGAGAGGGTGATTCCCAAAGAACTCACAAAAAAGCATTCTTAGAGAAAGAAGCTCAGATGCTGTTGACACTACCAATAATTGTATGTCAAGTCAAACCTTTCTGCTGCCTTTGGCTACTCATTTTCCTGCTGCAATTCTAAGAGAGTCCAGAAATCAGCTTAGTGAGTGGAATAGAAGCTCTAGGCAGAAATAGAAAAGAAACTGACCATGCTATTCTAACTACAGGAAGCCAACTCTCAGACACAAAGTGTGATAGAAGGAAATTTCAATAAAATGACACATTTTGATTATGATGCTGAACTGACAGTATCAATTACTAAACTAAGAATACAGTGATCAGAACAACTTTTATTAACAACAGTGACCAGAAAGAATGTCACTTGTCCTAGAGAGCAGGTTTGCCAGGCAATGAGGCAAAGGAATTGAGAGGTTTTCTGATGACATCCACTTGCCCCAGTACTTCTGAAATGTATTAATTAGCCCAAGGAGGAAGTGAGAGGGGAAGGTGAAAATCTAGCTTTCCTCTGGGAATAAAATAACAAATACTCAAGACTTTCTCATTTAGAAGGCACTTAGCTACACCTGGGGATCAGGAAGAGAAAATTTTGCCTATATAATAAACCAATAAGGAAAAGGAACAATTGGAAAACAAAATATGTTTAGAGTGATGCATTTGTGTTGAAGATTTCATCTGAGTATTTTTCTTCACTAAAAAAATGTTTCCAACCATATTAATTTGTATGATCACTCACGCTGCTCCTACCAATTCATTTTAAACCTAAATTCATGATTTTTAAAGTACATGTTCATCCGAAAGGCCATTTTACAACTTTTAGATTTGCTTTATTTT
Source organism: Macaca nemestrina (assembly GCF_043159975.1). Lineage (NCBI taxonomy): Eukaryota > Metazoa > Chordata > Mammalia > Primates > Cercopithecidae > Macaca > Macaca nemestrina. The sequence continues at coordinate 119,186,049 of NC_092134.1, forward strand.
CTAATAAATGATAGATACAGAGCAATGGTTCTCAACTAAGGGAGATTTTGCCACACAGGGGACACTTGGCAATATCGGGAGATATTATTGGTTGTCATAACTGTAGTGGTACTGTGGGCACATAGTGTGTAGAGGCCAGGGATGCTGCTAAACATCCTAAAATGGACAGCTCAGCCCTCCACAACTAAGCCGTATCTGGCACACAATGTCAATAGTGCCAAAGTCGAAAAGTCTGAATATGAACTGATCTTCCAAGGAGGGTTTGTTTAGTTGTTTTGAGGCATAGAAACAAGATACAGCCATACCCTCCTGTTAGTTGTAAATTACAATATAAGCTAAAGTAACATTTTAGAGTCTTAACATTTTTAGTCTACATATAATTTTTAAATTTTTATTTCAGGCTAGGTTTCATTTAAGGTGTATGCTTATATCCTCAGTCTTTTGTTAAACAAATATGTTACAAACGTCCCATTGTTTATCTGGATCTAATCCTTAGTTTTCTTTATCTGCCCCATTTTTATCCCCTACTGTTCTGAGAATTTATATGCTGCCAACTGCATAAATGCTTTTCACATGTTCATCACATGCTTATTTTTCAAGCAACTTCTCAGAGAAGATGTTCCCGTACAGATACTCTCCTTTCCACTGTTTACTGCCATTCTACATAAATAACAGATTGCAGTAGTGATATCACTGGATCTGGTAGGGGGGAAAAACACCAATAATAATGTTTTTCTTTTCAGTCAATCTATTAGCAGTATGTGCGCCTTTCCCATGAGCCATTTTTGCTAACCATTATCAGAGCTACTCACCATCAAAATCATCTTTGCTTTTAAAAATAACCCTCTTTCCTTCAGCATGTTGGCTGTCATTTATTAGGTTGGAAAACTGATTTTTGCTTTTGATATATGGATTTTGCCTTATGCTTTCCTGTGTTTGTGATAGAGTAAAACTCATTCCGGTCTCTGGTATGTCACCACATTCTCTCATTTCATAGAATTGAGAATGAACAATAGCAGTGATATAGAGAGACATAGACAGACCTAGACATAGACGTAGACATAGACATAGATGTAGACATAGACATGGACATAAATATAGATATAGATCTTAGAAAATCTCTCAGATTTTAATTCCAGAATTTCAAATCCCCTTTATTTTAAAACCCAAGTGTATATGAGAGAGAATAATTCCATTTTTTTCTGACTTAATTCAAGACATAAAATCATGGATATCCAAGAAGCCAGTAGAGCTTATTTTTATAAACCTTATCTATTTCTTGGAATCTAAATGTCGTAGGGCTGAGTGGGCCTCTTACTTGAAAAGATTCATGTTCCCTTCTAGAGAGAAGGCCATATGGTCCAATTCTGCTGAGCAGCATAAGTAATTGCTTAAGACAAGACTTGCCTTTAAGGTCAACTAGACAATGTCTAGCGTTAACTTCCTTTTTTTTTTTTTTTTTGAGGCTGGTGGGTAGACAGCCATGAACGCCTATTTTTCTCTCCTCACACTTGTGCTGACCAACCTTCTTCCTCTCTCCTTCCTCCTACCTTCCCTCTGGTTGCTGTAACATTTATTTTATTTATTAGTTAAATTATTTTAACTTTGAGTTGCATTTATTCAATATTCATTCGAGTTAGTTTTGTATTCTGTTGAATGATTTTTATCCCAACCTCCAAGTGTGTGGAGGGTGCTGCTGTTCCTAGTGGACAGGGTTTGGTCCCTTAGAGAGAGCAATAAATCTGAGACGAATAGCAAGAAACAGACACAGATAATGAAACACTCCACTCACCCAGGATTCATCAACTGCTTCTATTTCTGCTGTTGGCATATGCCTTGCTACTCATCCGCTATAGATTGCAAAGCAAGACGTTGCATTTCTATACTCCAGTTTTTCTTAACATTTAGAGATTTTGAGTCTTGTGTAGAAGGAACACAGTTTAATTAAATCATTTGTATCTAGTCTCATATGTTGTATGTGAAATCTCTCTCACCCTTCCAACTCCTATTTTCTGTTCAGTTACTTATGATTGATTAGTGCTCGCTTGCCTCTTTATTTATAGGCATTGGCTTTCCATTTAATATTTCTTAGTGCACTTATTTTTTTTAACTGCTGCTGCTCTGATTTTTTGGCATACACACTAGTGCCTTCTGGACTGTGCTAAGCTTTGACAAGACTGAAGAGGAGGCCCGACTGAATTTGTCTAGTACAGCTAGCACTCCACTCAAAATAACTTTTCCTTTAAAAAATCTATTTTTACTGGTTCAAGCCTCATCTAATCTTTCAATCATAAGGTTGAGCCTTGCATTTTATTTTAAAGTACAAGGGGTAACATTTAAGACATTAATAAATAGAAAAAAAAATCGTTTTTAATTCTGTACATTTAACATAGATTAATTTGATAAAATTAAATCTGTTGTTTGACTCTACTGAGCTAATCAGCTTTGTAGGCCAAAAATATCAAACACTTGGCCTTTTCCAGTAAAATATCTCATAGTGAAATCTCTTTTCCCTTTGCCAATTCTTGAACTCCATACATGACATGGAGCACTACTTCCAATCGTAAATGAATAATCATGTAAGAAACGATCTAGTTTGTCATAAGACAGCTTACACTAGAACTTACTCTAACACAATTGCCCATCCAGTGTGCCTGTCTACGACCGATGCTAAATTAGCACCATCTGAGTGATTTGCTTTTTTAGGGAAATAGGATTAACAAAGGAAATTGAAATTATTAAGAGATATGAAGGAAAATTTTTTAATTGGTCCAAGTTTGCCTGTGGCCGACTGGACCGCTTCATCATCTCCTGATGGGGTCTGAATTCATTATGTTTCCTGAGACTGTGGAAAATTAATAATAAGAGGAAATGGGAAGTGGCAAAACTAAACGAATTCAAGAAAAATAACTGATTATCTGTAGTTTCCCATGACTGTGGAAAGATTACAACTATTGATTCAAAAGACAAAATAAGTTTATTTTATTTTACTTTTGAGTAGATAATAAATGTACCTGATTATAAATTAAAACATTAAAAACAATGCAGTAAAAGGCCTCACTCCCACGCCTGCTTTTATCTGCCCTGTTCACCACCTGCCACCTCCAAAGGTAACCAATTTTATTAGTTTCTTGTGTATCTGTTCAGAGTTTCTTTATGCAATTATAATCAAATGTAAATATATATTCATATTCTTCCTATTTATATTCACATTCTTCCCACTGTCTTATACAAAATATAGAATATGATATATACTCTTTCAGATCTTTTTTGTTTTTACCACCCAATAGAAGGGAAAAGCTTTCCATCTCAGTATATAGGGAACTTCTTTTTCTTTTTTAGAGCTACTTTGTATTACATTGTAGGGAAGGGACCACCATTTATTTAATCAGTTTTCTATTGATGGACATTTAGGTTATTATCAACCTTTTGTATTACAAAGAAGGTTACAACAAATAAGCTTTCATATAACTCATTCTTTCTGTGTGAAGTTTTATCCATAGGATAAATTTCATGAGCAAAATTTCTGAGTCCAAGGGAAAATGCATTTATAATTTTGATAGGTAATACCAAATTGTATTTTATAGTTATTGTGCCATTTTAAACTGATAAGTAAAAAAAAAAAAAATGCTTTTCAGTTTAATTTGCATTTATCTTATTCTGAGTGAGTTTGAACATTTTTTATGTCTTAAAGGCCAAGTTGCATTTCCTTTCCTGTGAAGAGTCTGTTTATATTATTTATCCACTTTAAGAAAACATATCTAGTCTTTTTCTTATCACCTCTAGGATCTCTGCAAATATTAGGGAGATTAATTTTTAATTCATAATAAAAATTACAAGAGTTGCAAATCTTATTGTAAATTTTCAGTTGAATTTTCCCCAATGTGTTATTCATCTTTTAATTTGCTTATGATAGTTTTCATTCCACGGAAGTTTTTGATTACATATGTATAATCAAAAACTATACAAACTATATATAAACTATATATATATTAAACTACATGTATAAACTATATATATATAGTTTTAATGTGGTCAAATTTATTAGTTTCTTCTTTTATGATTTCTGAATTCTTGATCATATTAGAAATGCTTCCCTACTCCAAAGCTAAAAAGTAATTCACCCATTTTTTTTCTTCTACTGTATTACTTTTATGGTTTCATATATTACATTTATACCTTTAATACATTTGAAGTTTTTCACAATATACTATACAAGCTATGGATTAAACTTTGTTTTTTTCCCAGTAAACTGTTTTATCATCCCAATATCAATATTGTTTAATGAAACTTACTCCATCTTCTCCCCATTGATTAGAGATCCACATAAATGCTTTAAAAAACAAATAAATGTATTTGTAAGATTCAGTCAATAAAAGCCTAGTTTGTAGCTAAGTGCTTCAATCATATTACCATACATCATGCTTTCAATTCTCTCTTCCTTGAAACATAGACAAAAATGAACATTTTTTTAAAGTTAATTTTGGCCCAGTCTATAGGATATAAAGGAAATTACTAAATGCATAGAAATATTTTATTTATTTATTTATTTTTAGAGACCGGGTCTTGCTCTGTCACCCAGACTGGAGTGCAGTGGCACAGTCATAGCTCACTGCAGCCTCAAATTCCTGAGCTCAAGCAATATCCCACCTCAGCCTCTGAGTAGCTGGGACTACAGGCACGAGCCACCAAGCCCAGCAAAAGTTTTATGTTTTGTGGAGATGAGGCATCACTATGCTACCCAAGCTGGTCTCTAACTCCTGGCTTCAAGTAATCCTCCCACCTCAGCCTCCCAAAGCACTGGGATCACAAGCGTGAGCCACAGGGCCCAGCCAAAATACTTCTTTATTGTTACCTGGCAATAGTTTTATGAGGATCATTCTAATGAAAATATGATTAGAGATGACTATTTTAAAATATGTAATAACGATAGACAGCCATTAAGTGCCCACTAATCACCAGATAATTGATCATGCAATTTTGTATATTTTGTCACTTAATTCTCACAATAACCTCACAAAGTTTATTATCACTCAGAAAACAACTTAGGCTCAGTAAGTACCTAACAGAATCAAGATTTTAACTTAGGTCTGCCTTTCCTGCAAACCCACATTCTCTACTGATACTCATTCTCTCTCTCTTTCTGTCTTGTTCTCTCTTGCTCTCTTCCTCTCTCTCTCTCTCTCTCTGTCTGTGTGTCTATATAGACAAACATAACATATGTGTATATATATATACACACACACACACATAAGTATAAATACATATATTTATTTTATATATGGTTTATATATATGTATTCCATAGGCAAACTATAATAAAAAAATACATACTTATTGAGTGTCTGTATGTGCTAGGCATTATGTTAAGCACTTTGCACATTTAATTCAATTGATCTTCTTTTTTTGCTTGTTTGTTTTTTGAGACAGAGTTTTGCTCTTGTTGCCCAGGCTGGAGTGCAATGGCACAGTCTCAGCTGACTGCAACCTCTGCCTCGTGGGTTCAAGCAATTCTCGTGCCTCAGCCTCCCGAGTAGCTTGGATTACAGGCGTACGCCACCATGCCCGACTAATTTTTTATGTTCAGTAGAGATGGGATTTTACCCTGTTGGTCAGGCTGGTTTGGAACTCCTGACCTCAGGTGATCTACCCACCTTGGCCTTTTTTTTTTAGACAGCGCCTTACTCTGTCACCCAGCCTGGAGTGCAGTGATGCGATCTTGGCTCACTGCAGCCTTGACCTTCTGGGCTCAAGCCATCCTCCCACCTCAGCCTCCCAAGAAGCTAGGACTATAGCTGTGTACCACCATGCCAAGCTAATTTTGTTTTTATTTTTTGTAGAGACAAAGTCTCACTATGTTGTCAAGGCTGGTCTAGAACTCCTGGACTCAAGTGATCCTCCTGCCTCAGCCTCCCAAAGTGCTCAGATTACAGGAGTGAGCCACCATACCTGGCGTGATCCTCATTTAAAAAAAAAAAGAAAAAAGAAAAATTCTATTAACCTCATTTCCCAGATGGGAAACTGAGCAAAGAAAGGATAATTTTCCCAAAGTCATACAAGTAATAACAGGTGGTATCAGAATTTGAACCTAGATGACATATCTCAGTACCCTTGCCCTTGCAGTACTTTATTATACTATGTCATTGTGCACATGGTTGGCAATAAACACCATTAATGTGTTAAAGTAGATCCAATATTAATGAACCTTCAATTAACCAAAATGCTCAGAGACTGGGGCCAATAGACTGATCTCCCAAGTTTTACATGGATATTCCACTCTTCCTACAAACTCTTTTATTTTTAGCATCTTGACCTAGTAAACACAGAACACAGAAAATAATTTGATCTTCCTTTATGATGAAATATCCTGTGGTGCGATGTGCTTCTTTCACACTGCATGCCTTATCAAAACATCCCAGTTACCCTATAAATATATACACTTACTATGTACACACAAAAAAAATTTTAAAAATTCAAAGTAAATTGAAAATAAATAAATAAATATCCTATGGAAAGATCAGGTCATCCTTAAAGCTGTACTACAACTATTCATCTGTTTCCTCTTCTCCAGGGCTTTCTCAACTGACTCCCTCTTTCTACCAACCTCTCAGCAACTGCCTTCACTATGCTCCAGCCTGAGTTTGAATACACCTCTGTAACCAGTCTTGACACTTAACATTACTCTCTTGTTTCCACTCAATCTCCCTGCTTCTCTCTCACACCCTTTCTCAACTCCACTTCCATCCTCAATTTCACTTAAAGGTACTGTCTTATTCATACCTATGTCCAGACATAAGCCTGGCAAACGAGTCATCACACATAAGTGTTTCATTCAATAACACCTTAAGTGATTTCCCATTTCCCTTTCTACACATCAGCCTATCTCCTAGAATGAGTCATTTTCTTCTTCCTACCAGCTCCTAGCCCCACCCCTTAGCCAGATGTGTCCTATAATCAGATTATTCTATGCTTCAAAATTATCCTTCCTTAAAATAGTCAGATCCTTAGTGCTCTGACCTCAGCCAAATAGCCAAATAGCCCTGAGGAAAAGAAAATCAACTGAAACTATTAGTGAACACTCAACAGCCCAAAGTGTTGGCTCTCCAAATGAAATATAATTTTAAAAGAGACAAAGCTAAACCAAAGAAATAAACGGCTAATAAAGCATTGTGGGTATTTTGGTAGAGGAGGAAGACATTTTTCCAGAGGCTCCTTACTATCTCCTGCACAAGTACCTTTCTTCACATGCCTATTAAGGATATAGGTGTATATAAGAAATTTAACAAAAAGCAAACTAAGCTCTAGACCATATTTTAAATATGCGGGTTTTATTTGCTTTTGCTACATTCCTCGTTTTCCTGTTATCCTCTTTCTATTTGAAAGCCAAGTTCAGAAAGTTTTTAATAAATTGAGGGTTCAGATTACAATCAATTTTGGGTATAAGTATTCATCGTCCAATCTTACTGCTTCCTTTTTAGTTTATGAAACCCTGCTGAGAGTTTTACCAATCTACATAGGCTGAGTTGTGGCTAATTACATTTTTGTCTTCGTTTATACCATAGGAAGAGCTGAAAATATCATTAATTCCTGAACATAAGAATTTTTATAGCATATTTAATCACTGTTGCAATCCATTTGATTCACCATATTAACAAACTAAAAAATAAAAACCATATGGTCTTCTCAATATATTCAGAAAAGCATTGACAAATCCTACGTACATTCCTGATATATATATATATATATATATATATATATATATATATAAACTTTCAGCAAACTAGGAATAAAATAGAACTGTCTAAACCGGATAACAGGCATCTACAAAAAAACCTACAGCTAACATCATACTTAATGGTTATATTCATTTTTTAGGGCTGCCATATTACAATACATCAGACTGGGTGGCTTAAACAACAAAAGTTAATTTTCTCACAGTTCTGAAGGCTGGAAGTCCAAGATCAGGGTCCAAGATTATGGCTGGTTTCATTCTGAGGCTTCTCTCTGTGACTTGCAGATGGCTCTCTTCTCTGTCTTCACATTGTCTTTCTTCTGCACTTACACGTACCTAGCTCCTGATGTCTTCTTATAAAGACCCCAGTTACATTGGATTAGGGCTCACCCATGTCCTAATTTTACCTTATTTGCATTCTTAAGAGCTGTCTCTACAAATAGTCACATCTTGAGGTACTGGGGGTTAGGACTTAAATACGTGAATTTGGTGAAGAGGAAGAAAACTCATCCCATAACAATGGTGAAAGACAATGCTTTCCCTTAAGGTTAGGACAAGGCAAGAATGTTTGCTCTCACTACTTTATTCAACATTGTACTAGAGGTTCTAGTCATTTCAGTAAGGCAGGAAAAAATAAATAGGAGATATTTAAATAGGAAAGGAAAATTCAATTGAATGTATATGTACAGCCAATGAACAACCAAAAAATACAATTTAGGATTGTACTTTTAAAACACAAAAATACAATTTTGAAACTTAAAAAATACAATTTATACCGGGATCAAAAGTCATGAAATACTTAGGGATAAATCTCATATAATTTCTGCAAGATCTGTCCAATGAAAACAAGAAAACATTGCTAAGGGAACTTAAAGAAAACCCAAATAAATGGCTATATATAAATTTTTTATTGATTAGAGACCAATATTGTCAGGATGTCAACTCCTCTTAAATTAATCTATAGATTCAAGTCAATCCCAGTGAAAATTCAGCAGGCTTTTCTGTAGAAACTGACAAACTTGATCCCATTCTGAAAATGCAAAGTGCCTAGAGTAGCCAAAATAAATTGAAAAGGAAGAACAAAGTTGACTAAATAACTCTGATTTCAAAACATAAAAACAAAGCTGTCTTTATTTACTAAAGATACTTAAATAGACCAATGAAACAGAACAAAAAACCATGATTACTTCTACCCATATGTGGACAACTGATTTTTGAGAAATATGCAAAGGCAATTCACTGAAGACAAGATAGTCTTTCAACAAATGGTACCATTTTCAACAAATAGATCATTAAAAGAAATAAATTTTAATTCAAATCTTATATCATATACAAAAATAAACTCAAAATGAATTATAGACCTAAATGTAAAATCAAAACCATAAACCTTCTTTAAAAAAATGAAAATCTTTGTGACTTTGGATTAGGCAAAGATTTCTTAGATACAAAAAATATATATAGATATGACTATCTATAAATAATTAATAAACTAGAATTTATTGAAATTAGAAATGCATGCACCTCAAAAACATTGTTTAAACAATTAAAAGACAAGCCACAGCCTGGAGGAAAACACTGTAAATCCCATCGTCAACAAAAGACTTGTATCCAAAGAACTCTCAAAACTCCATTTTTTAAAAATCCAATTTAAAAATGGTCAAAAGACAGAAATAAATCCACATATATATGGTCATCTGACCTTTGACAAAGATGTTAATAATACACAATGAAGAGAGAATAGTGTCTTCAACAAATGGGTTTGGGAAAACGGAATAGCCATATGCAAAGGAATGAAATCATACCCTTATCTAACACCATACACAGAAATCAACCTCAGACTGCATTAAAGACAAATGTAAGACAAGAGATCACAAAACTTAGAAGAAAATGAAGGGAAAAGTTTTGTAATATTGGTCTTAACAACGGTTTCATGAATATGACATCAAAAGCACAGGCAACAAAAACAAAAATAAACAAGTGGGACTGCATCATACTAAACAGCTTCTGTATAGCAAAGGAAATAATCAACAAAGTGAAAAGGCAACCTGTGGATAAGGGGTTAATATCCAGACTATATAAGGAATACCTACAACTCAACAGTAAAAATAAAATAACATTTAAAAATCCAATTTAAAAATGGAACTTGAATAGACATCTCCAAAGACGACATACAAATGGCCAGCAGGTATATGAAAAAACACGCAACATCACTGCTAATGGGAATGTGAAATGGTACAGTTGCATACATCCATGTAAAGGTTTGTGCATGGATGTTCATACAGCTTTAATTATCATGGCCATAAGCTGGAAACAACTCAAATTCCCACTAATAGGTGAATAGATAAATTGTGGTATATCCAGACAATGGAATACTATTGAGCAGTACAAAGGAATGAATTATTGATACAGATGACATAAATGAATCTCAAAATAATTATGCTAAGTTAAAAAAATCATAACCACAAAAAGAGTATACTTTATCATTCCACTTAAAGAAAGCTCTATAAAATGCAAATTAACCTATAGTGGCGGAAAGCAGATCAGTGGTTGCCTAAAGGGGTCAGAGGAAGGAATTAGTAAGGGGAAACTTTTAGAAGTAATGGAATATTCTATGGTGAAGATTTCACAGGTGCATAAATATAACTAATCAAATTGCATGCACTAAATATGTGCAGTTTATTGTATGTCAATCACACCTCAGTAATGAAAAAAAATTTACAGGGAACATCTCATTCTCCAAATATTTCCCAAATTCTAATTTTCACCAAAATTCACTCTGCCTTTGCTTTTGCTGTTCTCTCAGGTTAGGAAGCTCTCTCTCCTTTCCTACACTTATTCCTATCATCCCACCTGTCTATTAAAATTCTTCTTGCTCCCCAAAGTCTGAGTTAAGCTCAAGGAAAATGCCATCTCTTTCAAAAGCCCTTCCGACTATTCCATTTCTACATGAGTTGCTCCTGTCCTTATAATCTCACCTGGTTATTTCATTTTGTCTTTGTAATCCATATAACTTTTCTTTTTGAGACAGGGTCTGGCTCTGTTTTCCAGGCTGGAGTGCAGTAGCATGATCTCAGCTCACTGCAAACTCCACCTCACAGGCTCAAGCAATCCTCCAGCCTCAGCCTCCCGAGTAGCTGGGACTACAAGCATGCCACCACACTTGGCTAATTTTTGTATTTTTTGTAGAGAAGGGATCTCTCTGTGTTGCCCAGGATGGCAACTGAGCTCAAGGGATCCAACTTCTCAGAGTGCTGGGATTACAGTCATGAGCCACCATGCCAGGCCCAGTTAATTTTTATGTACTCATCATCCCCATCACACCGAAAGTTCCTTGAGAGAGAGGCTGTTACTTTTTCGTTGTTGTTAATTCTACCTACAGCCTAGCAGAGCTTTTGGTCATGGAAGTACTCTATAACTACTTCAAGGGTGAATAGCCCCACAGAAGGAAGAAACAGAAAGTAACATATTCCATTCCCTCAGCTCAAGTTTTCTTCTGAAAGGCAACCTCTATTCTAATACTCCAGTTTGTGCAGATGTGCTGAACAGCACTCATGTGTTATCTACACAAGGAGCTCATTTTAAACATGTCTCCCTGGAGATAACCTCTTAACCCAACGGAATGATTCTTGTGGTGGACGTTTAAGACATTCTGGCAGGCTGGTGGGGAAAATAACATTAAGACAAATAAGACCTTACAATGCCCTCGCGTGATCCTGAGCTGGAAGTCCGCTCTAAGAACAGTGGTACAGGGAGTGATCTCTCACTAGCTGAGCCAATAGATTTTTTCCACGTTCCCCAATAGATTTTTTTCCAAGTTCCCCAGTGATCCCTAGAGAGTAGCTATGAGACTTGAAGAATCTGACTTGTTGCCTCCTGTGTTACCTGAAAATAAGAGATTTCTGTGGCAATTTTTTTTAATAGATGAGAAAACTGAGGGACAAAGGGATCCAGAAGTCACAATAATTTAGAGGCAAAACAGATGTTAAATATTCTAACTCTCCTGAGCCCAGGCCAGAATCTCTTACAGAGTTTTTTTAGAAAATGTTTCTTTACTATTTTATTAAACACTGGAAAAATATTTGACATCCAACAAAAGTTTTTGTGTTTTAAGAAAGCAATACTAATAGTTTGGGGACACAGATTGCTTATTTGGATATAATAGAGAGTACAATCATATTTTCACCAGTGTGTTGGTTTAAGAGCTATTTATTTTTTTTAATAGGCTGATCTAACCTAATTCAAAAGAAACAGAATGTGTGTTTAATGTAGCAGCAACTAAATAGGCTTCGCAGACTGTGGGAAAGGCCTTTGAGGTTGAAGTTAGGAAATGTTAACTCCTTGACCACTCAGAATCCCTGAGAGTATAACAAAATATGTACATTTTTTGCTAGATTGTAAAACCCATGAAATGTAAAGATCTGTTATTTCCTGCTTTAGCCTCATTCATTCATTTATCATATATTCTTTGTGTGTTTGATATATGAAAGACTGTTTTGCACCTGGGACATAATGACAACTGAAGTCCCCTTCTCTCACTGAACTTACATCCTAGTAGGAGAAGATAACCAATCAATATACACAGCAGAGAGTGATAAATGCTCTTCAGAGATTTAAACTAGGGCGTTGTAATTGAGAGTTATCAGATGGCCACTAGTTGGATGATCAGGAAAGCTTTGTTTGAAGAAGTAACATCTAAGATGAGAACTGAATGACAAGGAGAAACCAGTCATGCCAAGAGCCAAAAATGCACCTTCTAGACAAAAGTAATGGCCTGATAAGGCACAAAGGAGGCTGGCATGTTCTAGGAAAAGAAATACAGTGTAGCTACAGCCTGGATGTGGAACAGGGGAGCAGTGGACAACGAGGAACAAGAGGTACACAGGAGCCAAGTGAGGAGGGATTTGTAAGAAAGAGTAAGGCGCTCAGATTTTATTCCAAGTGTAACAGGAAGTCAGTGGAGGGTTTGGGCATTAGAGTTGCATGATCTGATGTATCATTTTTAATGGTCCCTCTGGCTACTACCTGGAAAGTGGGCTATGGGGGAGGCAAGAGTAGAGGTAAGGAGATCAGTTAGGATAATATCACAGTAGTCCAGGAAAGAATGAATAGGGACTTGGCCTAGTGCAATAGTAGCAGCATTAAAGAGAAATGGATAAAATCAAGATATGTTTTGTAGGTAGAACTCATTATGCGATTGGAAGGATTCAAGAATAATGCCTAGAGTTTTAGCCTGACCGACATTTACTATGACTTAATATGTGTTTTTAAAACATCATTGTTTAAATTTTAATTTACTTAAACTCATTAGACCTAGAATTTTAGATACTTTATGATCCCATATCTTACAAAGGATAACACCAAATCCATGCCAGTAGTTAAGAAATTTGTTAGACTAGTTAGTGAGAGTTGGTATTGTAACACGGATTTCCTTGACTTCCCATTCACTGCTCTTTTAGTGACACTATGCTAAATAGAACAAAGCCATAGGAAGTATTGTTCCTACTGTCTAAGAGCAACAAGACAAGATCAGCCATGTTGTGATGAACAGTCCCTTTCCCCAAGTGTACATGGAGAGCCAGACACAAGCTAGAGGATCCACACCTCCCCCTGACATATCTAATCAATCATAAGACTTGTTCATTTCATCTCGTAAACAATACTTCTAAACCCTAGTCCAAACTCCCAGTTCTTCCATTTCACACTTGCCTCTTCCAGTCCATTCCCACCAACATGCAGGCTAATTTTTGTTTTAAGTTTTCTCAGGTCATTTAGAAGTGTCATGTTCCTTCCTGCTCAGGGAGACACATGCTAACCTCTCTGAAACCTCGCCCCTTGCCAACCCACTCTTCTTCACTTGGGCCTATTTAATTCCCATTCTGCTTTTGAAGCATTGCTCAAATTTTGCTTCCTCAAAGACATATATTTTTTGTCACCACTACCCCCAACTAGGTCAGATATTTCTGTTATTTATAGATCACTATTAATTTTTATAGAATGTAAATTGTGCAATTGGCATTTAATATCCATCTTTCCTGGTAGTTGAATATCTGTCACCCCTGCTCTAATGTAAGCTTAATGACAATTTGTACCTATTTGTCTTGTTTACCTCCATGTCTGCAATTTCTATAAACTGTCCGATATGTCATAGGTAATTAATGAATATTAATGAATTAAATAAATTAATGTATATGTTCTTTTTGGCTGTAGACAAGAGATATCTCAAATATAGTTTATGTTACTAAAAACTTCTATAAATGCTAATTACACACAAACAGGAATGTCACATTTGACAGGAAACTAAATAATTGAAAGATAATAAACATGCTTAACCTCCACAGAAGGGGAAAACATGAACAAGAAACAGGGAAAACTTGGGTAAGTTCAAATTTAACCAAAATTACCTGAACATTTACACAAGTATTTACTTTTGCTTTTAGACATATTATCTCACAAATGCTTCCCAACCTAAAATAACTCACCCCATCACCCATGGCAACCCCTCTCTATCCAACAACTCTGCTTTATTTGTCTTCACAGTACTTAATTCTGACACACTCTTATATTAACCATTTACTATTGTCTGTCTTTACCTCTATAATATAAGCTCCACAAGGGCAGGGACTTCGTATGATTTAAAACTATATCCCCACTAGAATCTGACACATGGTCGGTGCAAAATAAATATTTGTTGAATGAAGGAGTAATATTGGGTTATCTGAACAACCAAGCAAAATAGAGATTATTTCCATTCACAGTTGACAAAACTGATTGTCTAAAAACATGAATTACTACTTGCTCAAAATTGTGCAATTTGTAAGTGATCAAGCTCTGATTCAAACTCAGGGTTTTATAGTCCCCAGTATAGGTCCCTGCTCACAGAGTAGAACACGTACTACCTAAAAAGGCCTAAAGCAGAAGGAGAATCATTTACTAATTCAGAATGAGTTTACTCATTCAGAGATTTCTGATTGGAAGTCCCAGATATGGGTGAAATACTTGCACAAAGTTTTTAGCCTTCGCTGAGAGGCTGAGTCTGGACAGTCAACCAGCAAGACATCGCTTCTTGGTATCATAAACAGATTTGATGGTGAGGGAGAAGAGTCCATTGGAAACTTGGGTTGAGATGATGGAACTAGAGGTTGGGGAGGAAATAGGAAAAAGGAAAAGGCTTCAAAGAAACATGATGCCTTATGAATATCCCACCAATACCTGACCTATTCCCTGAGATACTGCCCCAGGCTTTGACACTATTCTTTCTCACCTGGGAAGAATTTTCCAGAAACTGGGCCCAGAACAACCTGCATCAGAAACAGAAGTGATGAATCACAAACCTTTGGGTGGAACCTATAAATATACCTTGTTAACAAGCACGTTGGCTGATTTTTGTGCATATGAAAGTTTGATCACCACTAACTTAAAAATTAGGATCATTACCATGTTGACATGATACCCAGACATGTTAAAGAGCATAAAATATGGTGTCCATGTAAATACTCCCAGCCCAGGGCCAATGTGGTTTAGAAAAAAAAATTATTGAACAGGTATATCTGGTTATAATTTTTGTTTCTGCACAGCTAAACACAATCAAGGTAGTACTCTCTGAAATGTTTGCTTTGATTGTTTTCCTCTTCAGTCATCGTGAAATTTCCTACAGAAACATTCAGTAGAAATAAATCTTCAAATAACCATGAGCTGATTATCTACAGTGTTAATGGTAACAAATAAATCTGTGAGCGCAGTAATTAGTAAGTAATTGCAAAAATTTTATCTTTAATTGTTGTGCCTTCTTTGTTTTTTCCATTTGATTTTGTGGTTTACTGGGGATGCTGGGTGACATTCCTGGGCAGGGTCTTCACACTAACTCTACAGAATTATATGTGAAAGCAACATTACCTTCCTCATGGAGTTTCTGCGAGAACTAAGTGCAATCACATAGAAAAAGTACCCAGCCCATTGCCTTTGAGCACTGTAGAAACTCAACAAATGGGAGCTGTGAAGACTGTATTTCAATTTCTAATAGACACGTGCATGTCCACATAAAAATGAGAGGAGGCAAATCTTTTGAGGTTTCTATTTTCATTCTTACAAATATATTTCAAACTAAATATATTATATTACATTATATTTGAGCTAAATATAAATATAATTAAATGTATTCTCACAAATATATTCTTTTTTTTTTTTCTTTTTTCTTTTTTGAGACAGAGTCTTGCTCTGTCTCACCCAGGCTGGAGCGCAATGGCGTGATCTCAGCTCACTGCAGCCTCCACCCGCCACGTTCAAGTGATTCTCCTGTCTCAGCCTCCCGAGTAGCTGGGACTACAGGCATGTGCCACCACACCTGGCTAATTTTGTATTTTTAGTAAAATAGGGTTTCACCATGTTGGCCAGGCTAGTCTCGAACTCCTGACCCCACGTGATCCACCCACCTCGGTTACCCAAAGTGCTGGGATTACAGACATGAGCCACCTCACCCAGCCTCACAAATACATTCTAAACTAGTTTATAGTCTCAATTGTTTACCACTCCATTCCTCTCCTTTATTATTACACAAATAATTACAGGCACATCACCAATGTTACGATAGCCATAGAACATGTTGTCTTAGCAACTCACCCTCCAGGGAATCAAGTTTTGGTCTGGAAGTCACAGCCTGCTTTTGACCCTGACCCCACATCCACTTGGCTTCTCTTTCCTGAGATGGTGCAGTCATGTCTTCAGGCAAGTGACATAGTCAGGCTTCTTTCTTTACCCAGATGTCAAGCATACCTCCATAGAGTAATTATTCATTAATTTTCAGAAAAGAACATTCAACTCTCATGTATTTTTCAGAAAGTTAATCTTAAACTATTCATCACAACCTAATTTTCCATTATAATACTGTAGGAGGCTTGGCTAAAGCATGAGCTGTCGGTCTGTTTCTCAAAACGCTCTAACCTTCACCCTTAAGTGAAACCAGGTAGTCATGGGCTACTCACCTGGATGTTTAGGCCCCTCGTATAGCTCTTTTGGGCCACATCTTTCAGATCATGCCACAGTGTAAGACACAGCACCACAGAATGCATGTGTGTGCCTTGAGCAGGTTCATGGCACCACTTTCTAGGATGTCACTTGTACGAGGACTTAGAGAAGACAATTTCCTCCCATGCCCTCGGCTACTGGATGGCTCAAGAATGGAACTTCTAAAATCCTAAAAATGCAATCTCCAACCAGAAAGCCTAGCTTCGCAGCCGAAATCTTCTCTTCACTCTGAGTCTTTCATGGAGCAAGCAGGCAGAGAAGGACCTGTTCAACTATGCGGTTCATCTGTTCTCACTTTTGCTCCATTTCATGTGTGTTAATTAAAACTGGAAATAGGTTTTGTGCCAACATTACAATACAAATGGAAACAGTTGCCTTTTGGAAAGATCATTTTGGTCTAAAAAGTAGAAGTTTACCCCTAAAACTTGTCTTAAATATTTTGAAGTTGGGAAGCTATGTTTTCTGAAGGTTACGAAGTAAAAGCTAAGATATGAGTTCTGATCGTTATTCCAGGAAAACCTGTAAAGAAAAGTAACTGTGTTGGTCAAGCCTCATATTTGTAAGCATTAGGTACTAACCCTGACTCGTTTAAGTGGAAAGGAGATTTTTTTTTTTAAAGGATATTGGGCATTCACAGATAAGAAAACTGGAGAATCAAGCCTGGGAGACTATCAGTCCAAAACAGAATCCAAAAATCCTAAAACCACCGCTGCCACTGGGAATTCCCATTTTTGCCTCAAAAGTCCAAACCACAGGCTGCTACCCTGACCCATGGAAGAGCATCTATCTCCCTTAGACCTGGGCTGCCATCTGTCTACTTCTCACCCACCCTCAATGCTACCCCCAAGAGCCTACAGATGGCACCACTGCCAGACATTACTGTTATCAGGCACTGGACCAGGACACACATTAATGCTCTCCCGCTGCCCACCTTTAGGAACAGGATGCAATTGCCCTCCCTATCATCACTTCTCTCAGATGAGAATCCGGACAGTTTCTTCTCCTCTTCATCAGCTTCCCACACAAATCTGGGCAGAAGTGTGTGTGCGTGGTGGAAATTTTAGGTCATATGCTCATTACTCTTCCTGCAAGGACCATTGGAAATGAGACAATCTGATATATCCAGCTGTATAATAGGAAGGAGTTTCTGCCTCATAATGTGGGAAATTTCCAGATATTGGAAAGGCAGTCGAGATTGTAGGTAGCCAAAAAGAGTAAACAACTATTTACTACAACAATTGCTCTTCTCTTCTTTAGAAATATAAATTTAAAATGTCCCTTGAGACTAGGTGTAGTGGCTCATGCCTGTAATTCCAGCACTTTGGGAGGCCAAGGCAGGCAGATCACTTGAGGTCAGGAGTTCTAGACTACCCTGGCCAACATGGTGAAATGCCATCTCTACTAAAAATACAAAAATTAGCTGGGCGTGGTGGCGCATACCTGTAATCCCAGCTACTTGAGAGGCTAAGGCAGGAGAATCACTTGAATCTGGGAGGTGGAGGTTGCAGTGAGCTGAGATAGTGCCACGACACTCCAGCCTATGCAACAGAGTGAGATTCCGTCTCAAAAACAAAACAAAACAAAACAAAACAAAACAAAACAAAACAAAACATCCCTTGAATATGGGACATAGCAGTGGACATAGGAAATATTTTTGAATCAAAATCTTCTAAGAAGGGTGATTTCTTTTTCCTGTCTTCTATGGCCCTGCTAAAACTGTAAGCACAGAGATGAAGACAAAGTGAAGATTTCCAATTTTTCACGAAGGAAAAGCCCAGCTCCTCATGTCTCCTGACTTAGCTCGTAATAACTTCACTCTTGCTCCTTCCGTTTTTGTATGCAGTGATGTTTTCTCAGAGGATGTGCCAAAAGATGTATTCCGGATAGACACTGAAATGTATTCTGAATACACCACAGCTAAAGAACCTTCCTGGGCGTATGATAGCTCAGTAAAAGAAGAAAATCTAAAACTTTACATTATGATGAATAATTATTTATTACAGATAAAAGAATATTTCAAACATCGTATGACAGTATTTATGATTCCTAAACATAAATCCTAGATGGCACTTTTCTCAGCATTGTTTCAACAGGTTCTCCTAGTTACTTGGAAGTTAGTCCTACATCTGCCTAACATTTTCTTTTAACTTCAAATTCTCAATGATCTATTATACATTATATGGGCAATCAATAAATACTCATTGACTGGATATAAGGCTGTATCACTCTTTCCAAAAAGTCAACAAAAAGGAGCCATGAGCAGTCACTTTGGAGAAATATGCTTCTCTCTCCCCTTTATGGGTATTTGCCCACCTGCTTTTTCTGAAATTTACCCAGTTATGACACATTATATCAATTAATAATGAATCTACTGAGTATTTTGTAAATGATTTACTCATAAATGAATTTCTATTAAAATTAGAGGGAGAATTGTATTTTAAGGTATTGTGTTAATGATACAGTCAGGAGGCAGGGAAATAATGGGTGGAAGAGGGCAGTTGCCTGGCAAAGGCCCCACCCTCAAGCCTGGAAACCCATGGCCCTACATGGGAACAGGCATTCCTATTTTCGCACCCAAATGTTGCCTTTTGGCCTGCCATGCCCCCGTATCCTGTACCCATGTAAACCCCAAACCCTAGGCTCCGCAAACAGAAGAGCAGAGGAGCAGAAGAGTGACACAGCAGGGAGGGAGAGAAGAGAAGGAGTGTCTGAATGTTGAGAGGAGTTTGGCTGGGGATGGTCAGAGGGGAGATCGGCCATGGGATGGCCAAACTCCAGGGGAAGATCATCTTCCCACTCCATCCCCTTTCCAGCTCCCCATCCATCCCTTTGACAGCCACCTCTATCCAGCAATAAAATCCCTGCATTTACTTCCTTCAATTTGTCCGTGTGACCTGCTTCTTCCTGGACAATGGACAGGAATCCAGGTACCAAAAGGACACTGAGCTGGTTAACACTTAAGCCGTCTGCAGACAGCAGAGCTAAAGGAGCACGGTAACATGTTCACTGGGGCTTTGGGAGTCACAGGCACCCACCCCTAGATGCTACTGTGGGGCCAGAGCCCAAAAGCACTCATCCCACCTCCTGCACCTGCCTGTTTGCATGCCTTCTCTCACATAAGGGGTTTGAGCACGGCAGCCAAACAGATGAGCCACACCCCTGTCACATGTCCTGAGAGGGGGGTCAGGGAACTCTCCCATTTCATTAATACCCTGTTTGATATAGTTTTAAAACAAGAGAAAGTCATGAATTTGTTGTGGGTCAATACAAACCACAAGTGCATAAAATAAATATGCTGAATATCTGAATGCTCCCCTTACCTCACCCTCCTTACAAGGAGTAGGTGCAAGGTCCTTTGAGTCTTAGGAAACAGGTGAGCAAGGTAGTCAGGAAGAAGCTAGAGTCCAAGGGTCATGAAAACAGAAAGCACATGGGAGATGCCAAGGGAGTCAGGATGGGGTCAGATTAAAAAGAGTCAGCAGAATTTGGAGTCAATATGTAAAGACAAAATGAAGAACCTAGGACTAAGAAACAGAAAACAAAATTGTGCAGAAATAAGGAATGTTCAAACACACACACACACACACACACACACACAAAAGCGAAGAGACAGAAGGGAATCCCACACAGTGGCCTAGAGCACTGGCTCTCAAACTTGGATGAATTAACGGGATCAATTGGAAGTCTAATAAAATACAGACAGGCCATCTCCAAAAGACAAAGAAGCTGGCCCTGGAAGTAGGAGAGGATCTGGGCCTGGGTATTTTTTTTACCAAGTTTCTCAGGTGATTCTGATACCAAAGTTTGAGAAACACTAGCCTAGGATGTCAGCTACCAGAAGCAGAAAGAGGACTCTGAAATATTTTAATGACTTGTGTGAGAAATAATATTCCTCCAAAACAATGTGTTGGATTTTCTACTTCACAAAATGCATTCTAGGATAGTCAATTATCTCTCGTGCTGCAGGTCTTTAGGTGTGAGGCGGAGAAATACATTTTTCCAAAATGGGGATGGAAACACAAGTTAAATGTTGTATATAATGCCTTCATTGTATTGTCATTAACCGCAGGGTCTAGTAAAGGAAAAAAATTGTCATTTCCTCTTGACTCTTCGCTTCAGTATTTGGCCACAGCAGACTTTATATAAACATGCTATTGTGAGCGTCAGTCCCCAAACAAGTAAGCTGCTACCTCTGGCAGATCTTAGCCCCACACCGTGTAAGAACAAGGCTTGTGCAAGTAGCCAATTTCTCAAGTGTATTCTTCAGGCAGGTGCTACTCTGTCCCCTCACCTGCACCTCTGGCCCTTTCATGTCCATGGTTCTAGTTCTGCCTAACTTCTTACGGCCTCAATCATGTTAATCAAATAATGGATTACTTAAAATAAAAATCAAACAAAACAAAGCATGAGAAAACTTATTTAAAATGCATGGCATTCCTGTTTAGGAATGTGCTTTATGCTACCGGTATGATTTTTGTTGACATGTGGCCAGGAGATATTCCTTACAGTTTTGTGCCATTTTGCTGAGTAGAGAAGCTTTGTAGAAGAAAAGGGTCTTTCCAACCCGTGATGTGTTACCAGAAATTGGGGGTGTGTCTGTGTAAACGGAGGAGAGAGGAAAATCGTATCATCAGGGTGCTTGTGATGGATGAGTTGCGTTAGGTATTATCCCCATAAATTACAAATGCTGAATCTGCTATCTTCTGTCAGTCTAGATAAATTGGGGGTCTTGCCCATAATTGACATGACTACTGACTACTGACTCTCGCAGCTAAAACCTGTTCATTTCCTGCAAAGAAGAATCTTAAAGTTTTATACACCCATTCTTTAAGACAACTGACTTTTGAACTGATCACATCAGAAACATCTAGTAAATGCTTGATGGATTCATTAAATCTGTTTGCGCACCTGTGTGAAGCCCTGGGTATTCAGGGTTTTTTTTTTTAAAAGACATGCCTCTCTCCCCCAAAAACTCACAGTCTAGTGGAAAACTCAGACATGATTTTAAAAAGGCTGGCCTACTTCTCCCCGATAACCTCCAGAGCTCTGTCTCAGGAATCCCTTAACACTGTGATGCTCTTCTGTAGGCTTTAAAAAAAAATCTATTTTTACCACTTGCTTGTCTTTTTCTTTTCAAGTCAAATTCCTTTGAGATTCCTTTCTAAAGTGTACCCAAGAACATTTTAATTCTGAGATTGAAATTTATAAATGCAACAGCATTTTTCTTAAAGTGCTAGAGATAATAGCTAGTTCTAGGTACTTCAAAATCAAAAGACCTCAAAAACATCCTTGGGGATTTAAAATGTTTTATTGAGGAAACCACACCTAAGTTTAAACAAAAGGCTTACCAAGAGCCAGAGCTACACAGCTATCTGTTACAAAGAGAGACAGAACATTGAAAGAAAAGAAGATGGGCCTTGAAGCAAACAGAACTGAGGTTGAATTTAAACTCTAAACTTTTTTGCTGTGTGATGTTAGGGCAAGTTGCTGAATGTTCCAAAATTTCATTTCCTAGTGTTTAATTGTACATAAAACTGCTTTACCCTGTGACTGTAAGGACTAGAAAAATGTTTGTGATGTGCCTCACATGTATGAATACTTTATAAATGGTAGCTATACTTGCATTATTCCTAGCTCAATTACTTCTAGAAATTCAGTTATTAACTACAACTTGGGTAATTACACACCAATAAAACAACTACTTTAAAAATCTGGTTAATAATGATAGCCTGGGATAAAATAGCTCCGTTTTTCAGATATATAAGCTTTCCTCTCCCATATACTTAAAAATACACAATTAGGGACCTAACTCAATTCCTCCTGGAAGATCCCCAGTCACACTGAGCCTGTCCTAGAAGACGGATGAACCAAGTCTGTTACTTAGTGCCTCACTCTCTGGCTTCCTCAGCTCCTTGCCTCCCTTCCGCTTCCCCTTCCCCTTCCTCTGCCTCTTACTAAATGTGTTTTCTATGTTTTCTCCTCTTCAATACTTTCACCATGAGGGACTGTTTGGAAAATTAAGGCTCCTTCATTGCCTATTTTTGGTTTTCCAAATTCCCCTTACATTATCATGTGTTGACTAAAACTGTCGAAAGTCGCTGATGATGGACATACTCTGTATCACAAGACAAAGCTGCGTGCCCAGGGAACAGTGAAAATATAATTCTTCCAGGTTAGGGTCCTCGAGCGCCCATGAACTCGTTCTAAGTAATTCATAAATATAAATAGCTTCATGATCAGTTTACTCATAATAAAGCTGAAAGGTTAAATAAAACATCAAAGTTAATTGTTTCTGATTAGAAATATATCAACTGAGTCAGCCATCATGAATTCTCTCATGCTGGTCAGAAGTTTCGAATGGCACTTTCTCTTTCTTTCTCTCTCTCTCTCTCTCTCTCTCTCTTGCAAAATAATGGGAAACCATTTTAACAACAGTTTCTAAGACAATGTTTCAAAATAAGAAATCTATGAGAGAAAAAATAAAGTCTATTTTTTGTTGGCAGAATTTTGGAAAACATTAGCCTATCTTGTTTATGTGGGAGTTAGAATTGTATTAAACCATAACACTTTCTCGGTAACCCTCCCCATTGCCAAAATTCCATGTCTCTGGAGGGAGGGTCCTATGGCCTACGATTTCTTGGCTGAGCCCTTTTACTTGTTCTTGGTAACATCAGACATTCTCCATGCCTCTCATTGGCTAAGTCATTAACCACCATTGTTCAATGCTTCATCAACAAGGAGAACTAAAAGAATTAATATATTTTGTAAATTAAACTCATTCTTGTGTTTTCCAAGACTGTGTAATGTTTTTTAAAAATCAAGTAGTAAAACTCATTCATTAAATATATTTACAGAAGGCCTCAAGAGCTACAGTAAAAAAAAAAAAAAAAAAAAAAAAGAAGAAGAAGAAGAAGAAGATACTGCCCCAAAGCATTCTAAGGCCTGTTAATATCCAAATACCCTTTTGTCAACAAAGCTAATTATCATAACAAACCAGTTTTAATTAATTTTATTTATTTATGTGCCTCCTTTAATTGCATTTCTTTTACACGACTCACACCTTTCTAGCATTGTATGGTAAGATAAACTATAAGCTTGTCTGCCAAGAGTAAATTCTTGCTGGACAATTGCTGAGGAATTTCTTCTACCAACATAAATATGATGCCATTTTCTGTTGATAAAATTGATTCTTGACTTGCGCCACCAATCATTTGATCTCTCTGAAGGAAGAAGTAGTGAAAGAGACAAGGAAAGTCTGAATATAATTACGTTTAAGAAGTAAACCTGAGTGGAGAATAAGGACCTGTGAAAGAAAGCAATTGTTTTCATCTTAGAATATGTTACAGCCAGCGATGGGAAGACCAGAGCTCTAAGAAAATAGATTTTTAAAGATTAGTTGGGTAGGATTCCTTAGACAGAAACTCTGAGAAGGGAGATGACTCAAGAGGGAAGAAAAACTCACAGAAATACAATTCTGACAACACAATATCAAACAATCCTACTAAGGAAAAGAAAGAAAAAGACATGGCAATCAAATGTAGGTGAGCCGCAGACAAGTGTCATGGAACTGAAAAAAGAAAAACAGTCTAGTAGGCTAAAAACAAGAATAAGAAAAAGCTTTCAAAAATGCTAACAATCAACAAAAAGGGCTTTTTTTTTTTCAGTTTGAAGCAGATGAAAGAAATACAAAGAAGGGTACGTGGTTTGGAGCTGCTGAAAGTAGAGAAATGATAAAGTCTAGAATATCAGTTCCTGTTTTGTGTGTATCTTCTGTAAAGGGAAATGCCAAAAAGCCCTGAAAGGCAAGAATGAACCTCTAAGGTAGTATTAAAGACCAAGATGGGGCAGAATCATGCTAAAAAATGGCAGCCAACTATATTAAACAAGCAAAGTGCTTCTGACCAGGTGAATTCCATCTCAGGCTTCCAAAAGAAATCACAAAATGAAGTGGCTGAACCCATGAGAATTTTGCATTGAGGAAAACTGGAGAAAAGGAAAGGCATTAGAAAGTGGAGACGAGCTAATGTTGAGTTAATATACTTAAAAGATGAGAAGTAGGAGAGGGTGGATTTCATTAATTAAAGTCTTTTAAATTCTGTGTTGATTGTGGGCAAGGCAGGAATTGAGAAAATCAAATGAGATCAATATGGAGCCAGCATGGATGTGGGATGAACAATTCAAGCCAGACCTAACTCATTTTCTCTTTTGATAAAATTACTAGAGCGGGAGACAAGGAAAATGCTGAAGACATATGTGTCTGAATTTCAGTTAGGCATTTGACAGGCTCTCTTATTTTACCCTTGCAGGGAGTAGTTCCCAAAATGGTATCTGCAAAGAACAGACTTCCATAGGATATTCATAGGTATGTAGGGAGTGTACACAAATACATTTGGAAAATATGAGTTAAACAAAATATAATTTTCAGTATTTCGAAGAGTAATACACTGTATATGATAACATGCATTGTAGCTCTTCAAGAAGAGAATATAGTGTGCACCATCTCCCAAACTTTTTCTAATATAGCCCCCATTTCTGCTTAGGTAAATCTATTAATATCATCTTGAAATAAAATTTAGAAAATGTTTTATTGGAACAAGAAATATGTGCTGAATAAAATCAACAGTAGAAAGTATATTGATATTAGATCCACCATACCCATAACAGAGTTCTGACTTGAAGAGAGGTCTCCAATGGGGTGACGCAAGGTTTTGTCCTTAAAGCATCATTGACTTGTCTGAAAAATGGGTGCCCATTTTCAAAACTATGGATACTATAAAATGGAAAGTGGTTATCAATATGTCACCTTATAGAATCAAAATCCAAAAAGATTTCAACTGGATGCAACCATGAGTTGATTCTAAGTTGAATAATACATGTAAAATTCTACATATGGTTGGGGGGAGGTACAAATGCAAAATGAAGGTAGGTTGAGGGAGAAGAAAAGTTAGTAGCAGTGACCTGTATGTGCAGAAATTTCAGATCTGGAAAAAAATCTCATTATAAATCAACAGCACAATGTAGCTACAAAAAAAAAAGTCCTAATATGCTCTTAGACATTAATCGAATTACAGAATACAGGACAGTGGAAGCAATAGGCTATATCTGCTCTACTAATTGTGTTCTGCCTTAAGGGCCATGCTTCAAAGACACACTACCAAGTAGGATAGGATGGTTACCAGTAGGGTAAAGGGGCATGAAATTGTGTATGAGGCATTAAGAAATGAGGCAGAAACTAAGACTACTTTGTCTACAGAGGGTGCACTGAGAAGACACAATAGTGGTCTTCACATATTTGGAGGATTGTCCTGTGGAAGGAGCAATAAACTTCTACAGAACAGAACTGGGTTGAGTGAAGGCTCCAGGAAGTATGGCTTTGCCTGAACACAGAGTTGTTTAAAGCTGGGCTGCTACTGACATTTGTGAATTGCCTGTTGCTGGTGTGTCCCAAAAGAAGTGTGACAAATGCTTAATGGACACATAGTACAGGGGACTCATATGGGAGAGTGTAGGGACAAGAGTGACTTTATTTTAAGTGCTAATCCACCATGTGACCCCAAGTCCGGGAATGTCTCCAAGATGTCTAGTTGATGTATTACTCTTTATATAGAAACACCTATTCACTGTAAGTTTTGCCTTTTCTCCAAAACAGTACTTGATGTTGCATACATCATAGGCTATAGCCACCTCCACATTCCTTCCAGAGCACATATACTTCTTCCCCAAGATGGAAGCTCTCAGTCAGGGGTCAGGGAGTTTGCAGTGTAAAAATATACCTGTCTTACAGCCACCCAAGACTATGCTTCTGTCTATAAATTCCCCTAATAAATCACCCTATACGACCAAACCAGATTTATCTGCTGCATCCTTTGGTTTCTTGGTTCCTTCTGTGTTTGTGAGCCACTTTGAATATATGGCCCTTTCGTGGAACAGAGAGAAATGGACTATATGGTTTTTAGTACTTTTTTAAAAATCTTCAGATTTACGGTTTGGGCTACAGACAAAGGCATGGTGGTCCTCACTTGATGGCCCAGAGTTCTTAGAGAGAATGAAGAAGTCAAAACCAAATCCAGAACCTGTACACTAGAACAAAACTCAAGGGAAACATAGGGTCTAAAATCTTAGTCTCTTGGCCCTAGTCTCTGGCCTGAGGGCAGCCAGGCCACGCTAAAAGCAAGATGGTGCCACAGCTTTATGTCAGGGTACCAGATCTTAAACCCTATCAAAGAGTTTGAGTTTGAGGCTGTTGACCTGCCATATCTATTGCCAACACCAGAACCAGCCCAGCAAGTGAAACAAAACTGAGCCTCTGGGGATGTATGGGTTAGGAGAGGTACTGAATCTTCCCAACAGTGAGGAAAAAAAGGGTAGCAGATGCTTGAGAAAAAGTCCATTACCTTATGATAGATCTTGGACCTTGCAGAAGATTATCTCTAATGTTACAATTTTAAATTAAACAGCAGAGATTTTATTTCAACATTAGACTTAAAATGTAAAAAAAAAATGGTTCCCTATTTGGGTACACAAATAAATTCACATATGAATTCATTTTAAAAATCATGGATCAGTCAACTATAAAAGAGAATAAGTGGATTGAACTTAAGGGGATGACTATACCACGGAGAACTGCATTAAAATTCAAAATAGCCAAGAAAAGCTGAATTATATAACACATAAAAATAAGAAAAGCCATAATAACAAAAGTAATGAATAATAATACTAATAATAATGATAGCAAGCACTCTGCAGCAGGCACTTCTCTATGAAGTAGATACGGTGGTAAACTTTTACTCCCACAACAACCCTAATGTACCTACTATTATTATCCTCATTTCTACAGTGGGAAATCTGAGAAATAGAAAAGTAAAGTAACCACAGTAAATACAACCAAAGGGTCATATCCCTAAGCAAAAAAATATAAAAAACACAAATTCAAAATGGGGCACATATTAAAAAAGAAAAAGATAAAGAATGCTAGGACCCCGAGATTTGCAGGGTACAGAAAAGCAGTATCTCCTATGCTGATGGTGGGAGTATAAACTGATATAGCATTTCTGGAAAGGAGTTTGGCAATAGGTATAAGAAGCCTTAAAAATAACCAGTTTCTTCTTCAATCCAGTAATTCCATTACTGGAAATTCTCCTAAAGAAAAAAGAAAATAACTGTGAACAGAGGATTCTCCATAAGATCATGCATTGTGTCATTGCTTATAATGAGAAGCAAATTGTTTCAGTAAAATATGAAAGCTAAAAATGCCAAAATGCAATATAATCCCTAAAAATGATGCAGTCAATACATTTACACACATTTAACAATACTCCCAATATTTTCTGAGTGAAACACAAAGCAAATTCGTTCTGAAAAAAAAATTTGAAGATGCATGTTTCAAAATATGAAGATTAATCATGTCGTTTATCTGAATAGTGGGATTGTCAGTCAACATTATTTTCTTTTTTTGGAGATTTCTGTGTTTTCAGATATTGTGACAAAGGGCCAGTTACAGGAGAAGTGACATAACACTGTGATTAAGTATAGTCTCTGGAGCCAACACATTAGGGTTCAAATCTCAGCTCTGCTGTTACTCTCTGGGTGACTTTGAGTAATTTACTTAATTTTCTTATCTGTAAAATGGGAATTAAAAACCCTCATAGAGTTGTTGTGGAAATTAAATGTATTAATCGATGTAAAGCACTTAGAATAGCACCTGGACCCTGGTAAACATTAAAAAGAATTAGTAACTATTTGTACTGCTTATAATATTAAACAAATTCACAACAATAACAAAAATTTGTCATCAACCAGTTTTTTCAGAATATAAAATCCACAACTTTTAACCTGTACATTTATGAATTTTCAGAGAAAAGTATAAAACAACATTCCACTTCAAATAAGAAAAGAAATCCACTATGTTACCAAGAGATGACGTAGGTGGCCACACACAGTTATTTTTTCTCAGAGCACACCTGTTTGTTGTGTCTGTGTCTGGTATTGAGACATTTTGTAGTCATACAGCTATTATTAGCCCTATCATTTCCAGTCAAAAAGCAACAACTTTAAAGTATAGTTCTAAAAAGTATATGATTATGATGGAGGGGAACACAGAAAATTATTTTTAAAAGTTAAAGTAGTGGAAAGATGATGAAGTATTAACAGGTGAGATGAACCATTGGGCCATAAGAAAAATTATTTAGGTAAAAGAGCAAATCATGTGACATTTGAAAAATGCCAGATCTATTTGATTAACAGACATTAGCAGCAGATGAGGACAGGTTTGGATACAGAAAACAGGCAGGAAATTTTGAGGACATGGCCAGAAGAGGAGCATCAAAGCTTAGCGTCAGGCAACCCAATTCATCAAGATTGGTTATTGGAGAATTTAAATGTTAAGTGTGGTAAGCGTGCTGCAGATTAGACCTTTGTTACAAACCATGAATGAATCTGTTGGTCAAGGCCTCCTTTGAATCAGTCCAATTTCCTGTGGAGTGGAAATGTGGTAGCAATTTCACCAGAAGCACTAAGGAGGTCCCCCACGATGCTTACGGAGAGTCAGAGAGGAAGCTTTTACAGCCTCAATAGATTTGCAGTGGAGACAAAACCATCTATTTTGAGAAAAAGTGTCTGATAGACTGCCTACCAATAGGGAGAATTGCATGCCTTCTTTCAAATCTTCAAACATATTTTGTGAGAAGGTGCTGAGAAAAATGCAAGTTTAAGCCCCTCTCAAGAATATTACTATGGCCTTTCTGTTCATTATAAAGCTATTCCTAAAGCCTGTGTTATACTTTTCATGTGGTATTGTGTCATTCTGATTTATGTGCAAATGGACTTAGGAACAACTTTTTTTATAAGTAGAGAGGCCTTGTGTTCTTAGCTTCAGTGAGGTCCCCAGAAAACTTGGAAAAAGGAAAAATAAAACCACCCAATGAAGACATCATGCACAGATATGCAAAGTCACCTGAAGGAGGCAGAAGGGTTCCTAGGACAGCAAGACCAAATATAAATATATTAATTGTTTTTAACTCATCCAAATAAAGAACAAATTAAGCAAAAGGATTGTTAATCCAAGATGGAAGTCTAGAAAATATTAATGGAAGAATTATTGAGGCAAAGGCTGGCAGTTCATCCTAGTGTTGTCCGAGAGAGGAGATAAGGCTAATGGATTTTGAACATGCTAGCCTTGTAGGTAAGGCCAACTCTAATGGAAAGACGGATACATCTTATTATGTCAGGCTGATTCCATTAAACATGCAATTCATCTAACTCTTCTCATTCTATTTATTCAATCAATAAGCAACCTTCAGATTATGAGCTGCCTTCCTATGTAGATATACCTACAGAGACATAATGCTATGTTGATGAAGCACATGATAAACATTCTGGTCCTTATAAGCATAATTTCATATTATATATAATTAAATTGGCTGAGTATTATTTCGCTTTCTGTCTAATTTGACAACAGAGAAAATCCATATTGATCCATACATCTGAGGTCATTTTTCATTGAAATTTGAAAACCTGGCATTATTTTAGACATCAGTCTTCCTAAAGTTGGTTAATGTGAGTCAGCTCCTAAGAGATGGATCTTCTCTTCTTATACCGACTGAAGAGCTGACTTTGGGCCCAGGTAACTAAGGCCACCATGCAATCCCTGCTGACCTACCCTGATATCACTGTTAGCAGCAGGCAAGCATTCTACATTTCTATAAGGAGTAATTCAAGAATTCTTTCTGTACTCAATGGTGGTCATCTTGGGCTCAACCGGAAGACCCATGTGTTGGAGAGGAACCAGAGGAAAGCAACACATATGCTATACAGATTAACTAGGTGTTTTAATGCTGGAAAATACACAACTGAGAAGAACAAATAAGAAATGGTCAGAGTCATGTGACTCCAGAAAAGAGTGGCCCTAGCCATAGCTGAGTACAGACTGTAGAATCCAATCACTGTGTCTTTTTAAACATGGTCCATACTTGGGCACTGGTTTAGGAACACTGAGAATCTGACTGAATTTATTAAGATATCCTGCCTAAAACATAATATCACTTGTTGTCCATGATTGTTATTGATCACATGGATGTAACTGTGCCAAGTTATACAACGCTATCATTCATTTTGAATTCCCTGCAGAAACCTTATAAGTACCTGTCCCACAGTAATTTGAGTGACTTCATCTACACGTGGAGATCTTTCTTCCTTTCCTCCAATTCCTCGAGACTCCATTTCTGATATGTTAACTAACAAGAACAACTGATCTTCTTATTAAGTCAGATTTTTTTCACTGTAAGAATCCAAGTAACCAAAAAAGCTCAAGAGGTTCACAGAAAGGAAGTAGTTAAATGATAAAAATGTGAAATGTTATGCAGCAAGCTGTGTACAATTAACTAGAATTCAAATATACACCTTGTTCCAATCCAAGCCATTTATCAGATAAAAATAGTCTGCTACAAGAATGTCATGATTAATGAGGTGAGACTCCAGCTAATTACTGTTTCCTCCAGAAGTAATTAGGTTGGCATTGCTAATCAAGATGAATGAACACTCTGACCCGCTTTTTTAAATGTAAAACTATGAGCCGCTACTGCAATAACATCATTTAGTTCAGGCAATGTAGTCTTTATTAGGCTTGTAGTTTGATTAAATTCTTTTGTTACACCAGGCTTTCCACACATGAACAGATGAATGCTGTGATGTTCAAAGAGTTTTTCACCCTTAATTAAAGACTGAAAAGGCTTGTTCAATTCACAGGGCAATACATAGGACAGGTCTAAATTGATAGCTTTTAAGTCGAGAATAAGGGAAGGATTCTTAGGGCTTGCCCAGCTGTGAGAGGTCTCCTCCTCCTACTATAATTCCACTTATTACGTGGGAGAAATGAATGTGAAATACTTTTATTATATTTTATTAAACAGCTTTTTCGTTTCATCGCAGCCTCTTTTATGGAACACAATGCATATATCTGTACTTACTTATTTTTTAATGCAATTAATATAAGGGAGCGGGGAGTAAAGTGCATTCAATACCATTAATAGAACAAACCGCAGTGTGGAACACAGGTCTCGGTGAAAGCAGGCAGAGTATGTGTTGCTGATTCCCGCAGTTTACATTAAAAGTGACTAACGTTTCATACTAATGGTTACGGTGAAGGAAAAAAGAAATATTTTTTTCAAGATATGATTCTATTTCATTCTCTGTCGAGCAAAGGGGCTCATTTGATTAGCGGCTAAATTTATATCAGTAAACTCTGAAGATGATCACTTATGAATCTTTCACACACACACAAAAAAGTCAGTATCTTCACCCCTAAATTTGTTAGCTAGAGGCTAAAATCAGGTCTTGGCAAACTCATCACTTCCGCACACTTAATAGGTTTCTTCATCCGCCTCCCCTTTCTTCACTCCTTCACCGATTTCCATTTTCTGTTTCCTCATATTTTTCTATAGTTATTCCAAAAGGGTAGGATTATCCTCTCCACCCTTCCTCTGCCAGTTGGTTTATATTTCCACTTGCCAGGTTGGGAAATCCTATTTTTATATCTTCTACTTAATTATATTCCCAGTCTAGAATGTGCTGTCTCCTCTTTGATTGATATGCTTGGACCTCCTGCTGCTTTGTTTTTCTCTGCGATTTTGTATACAGGAGGATAAAATAATCTTCAATTTTGACACCTCGTCTAGGTCTAGAAGTCAGTTTCTTTTTCGGGGGTTTTTTTACTTGTAGAATTTCATAAATGGCTTTTAGCATTAGCCATCTCCATTTTTTTTTTTTTTTTTAACCCTGTCTTCATTTAAAAAGATCTGAATACGGCTGACCTCCAGGCCTGACACTGCGTGTTCTCCTGAACTCCTTTTAACAAGCAGCAGAAGCCAGCCCTTCTAAGCCCCATGTGTGACAGAGACACAGAGATGGAAAATGGGCCACAAAGCCTCTTTGTTCAAACAGAAAACCCACACACCAAAGCTCACGAGCACCAGGATAGGTAAATGCGGCAGGACATGCCCCACTGCTCGAGGGTAATTGTCAGGGTGTCATTAGACAGGACACTTCATTCTCTTTCCTAATTTTCCAGTTGGGTTTTGAATTTGTCATAGTTCCGTGTCATTTACTTTACTCCATCGTTATTCTACACCAGGCTGCCTTCCTTAAATGTGGCTCCCCTCGCGTCGACGGGGAGCGTTAGATTTTGTCCTAGGATCTTGTATTAAATAGCTCCCAAGCTT
The DNA here is from genome assembly GCF_043159975.1 of Macaca nemestrina. Taxonomy (NCBI): domain Eukaryota; kingdom Metazoa; phylum Chordata; class Mammalia; order Primates; family Cercopithecidae; genus Macaca; species Macaca nemestrina. The sequence goes on from NC_092134.1 coordinate 119,219,015, forward strand.
TTTTAGACTTGTCTCTCGGGTTCTCTCTTTTCCTTGGTGCCTGTCTGTTTAGCACAAGGATAGCTCCTGTTCTGCCTGATAAACCCAAGCTGGTATCTTGTGCTTTCTGCCATGTGTTATTTAATTAAAACATGTAGTTCTTTCTTGGTCTTCTAAATAGTTCTGGCACCATAATAGTGACTGAGACTGGGGGCAGCAGTAGGACTTAATATAGGACTGTTGACCTTGATCTAGCCTTTTACAGTTTTATAAATTTTTTTGTTTGTTTTATTATGTAGTCTCGACTCCTGGTAAGAATTAAGAATAAGCTCTTTGAGTTCAGATAAAGTACCACGGACTTCTAATATACATTCCTAAGTCTACATTCTTATTTGCCTGAATTATACTTCCTAAAAAAGAAGAAAAAAAAACTCAGAAAAAAATTTGTATGACAAGTTATAAAGAAGATAGTATCTTTAAGTTGGACTCCATGATGACATTGGTTGAGTTTATACAGGAAAAAAGAAGATACATATTAAACATTTAGCAGAATGTCTAACAATAAAGTCATTCACGATAGTACCCCTCTTCCTTTATTCTTTTTCAATAACACACAGTTTAATTGAAGGACTCCAATTTTTCTCTAATTCTACACTTCACTTGTTTGTTTTACAGCTATTTCATGGAAAATAAAAGTTAATCTAATCCCTCCCAGCCTCTAATCTAACCCTTCTCAGGCTCCCTGTTCATTTGTTTCTGAAATTACAGTCTCTCTGTGTTTCTAACCCAAGACTGCATCTTTGTGATTCAATTTCTTAATGATAAAGCAGGATTTTTTTAAAACTTGCTTTTACTGAATTCATAAGAATTACATGAATAATAATAGTAAATAACAGTAGCTGATCCTCAGAGTCATGACCTTGAGGAGTGAGCAGTAAAGAAAATTCTATTGAGGTAGCAGCAAGAAATTTAGAAAGTGAATCCTTTTAGGGGTAAACTACAGATGGACAAACAGTGGTTTCTTGAGTAAAATAGGAGAGTCAAAAAGCCAGGACTTTGTACAACACCAACCTACCAGGGCCAAGACACGAACCCAGCCAACAGCAGGGGCTCCAGCAGTCAAGCAAGGCAAATGTCCAGAAAGAGTGGCAAATTCCGTCTTGATTTAGGAAACTGTCAGCACAAGGGTTGCAACAGATGGTAGCAAGGTCCCAGCACAGAGACATGGATTCCAAAAGACCATTGATATTTGGAAGTTTCAACTGCAACCATTTCTCATGTAAGACCATCTATCTATTTCAGTTGTAGCCACTGGGAGGGAGGAAAGAAGTCCATACATAGCAAAAACAGCAAGAGCCTTATTACACTTATTACCTTCCTGAGGTTCTAAAGCAGGACCCAGAACCCCGAAGAGGCTGTAAGATAAGATTTCAAAGTAAAAAAAAAAAAAAAAAAAAAAAAAGCATTAGCCTAGGCCTGGGCGCTGGAACATACAGGAGAAAAGTAAATTGCATAGAAAAATTAGCTGGACATGGTGGCAGGTGCCTATAATCCTAGCTACTCAGGAGGCTGAGGCAAAAGAATCATTTGAACCTGGGAGGCGAAGATTGCAGTGAGCCAAGATTGTGCCATTGCACTCCAGCCTGCACGACAAGAGCAAGACTCTGTCTCAAAAAAAAAAAAAAAAAAAAAAAAAAAAAAATTTGCAGGAGGATCTCAGGGGCCAACTGGCCTGCAGAGGTATAATCAACAACCACTCAATAGCCATTTAATAAGTACACAATGTATAGTGCAAAAAGTAGGGTTTTAGCCATCATAGAGTTCATAGATGAGTGAAGAAAACAAGAAAAGTAACTAGCTAAAGTATAAAAAGTGCTATAATATAATATTCTGGAATAGTCACTAGCTAGTCTGAGCTGTGGAGGAGAGGGTATTGTGAAGAATCTCCCTAGAGAAACTCATGTTTAAGCTGAGGCCAGACCCAGGGTCTTTTCTGCTGTAAAGGAGAACCTGGGAACAATTCAGGAGACCCGTATTTAACACTATAGCATCCACAGCCACACCTACTACATCCGAGGGAAAAAAAAGCATACATAGAGGAAATCAGGAAAATATATTACTTATTCATTACTAGCTAGGGATTCAGTCCTAAACAAGTGCATGGAAACCTTGATCCTGGTGACCTCATGTAAGCAAAGAGGAATACTTTTTCTTTGATGACAAGAAGTCTAAGCAATCTAGATTAACATTTGCTAAAGTGTATTCTGTGGATCACTAGTCTTATAGAATAATCCATATCAAAAAGGATCATATGGGCAAGTGCCTTTGGGAAACTTTGAATACTGTTACCATCTCTCAGAGAATCATAAATCATACTTTATATGTTTACTTTATTTAAATTATTAAATAATTACTATTGTTACTATGTATATGTATATAGTTATGTAAATGTCTGTATCAATTCATGTAAATAAGTATATGTTGATTATATATATTCAAGGCACCAAAGATTTACAATTAAGAAATGTGTTTGAATTTTATGATCATAGTATTTCCCAAACTTACTTAACTATAGAACTCATTTTTGTGTAATAATCTTTACTGTGTCTTCAACGCATTTTACTTCATGAAACGGTGTTTTAGACTTGGTGTCAGAAAACTTATTTTGTAAAGGACTTGTCTTAATCTGTTCATACTGCTAGAAAAAACAATACCACAAACTGGATTATGTAGAAAAAACAAACATTGTGTTTATTTCTCATAGTTCTGGAGACTGGGAAGTCCAAGGTCAAGGAGCTGACAGATTTGGAGTCTGGCGAGAGCCCACTTCCTCATAGACAGTGCTCCCCTTCCCCGCTGGCTATGTCGTCACATGGTGGAAGTGGTGAGGGGTCTCTCTGGGGTCCCTTTTATCAGGGCACTAATGCTATTCATGAGGTCTCAGCCCCCAAGACCTAATCACCTCACAAAGGCCACACCTCCTAATATCATCACCTTGAGGATTAAGATTTTCACATAGGAATCTTGGGGGGAAACAAACATTTAGAACATAGCATGGCCAGAGAGTAAACATCGAAGGTTTTGCAGACTGTACAATTTCTGTCACAATTAATCAACTCTACTGTTGTAGCACAAAATCAGTCATAAACAATATGTGAGTGAAGGGCAATGACTGTTTTCCAATAAAACTTTAGTTATAAAAACAAATATTAGGCCAGATTTGGCTCATGGGTCAGGATCCAAACCCTGGTCTAGACAAGGAGATATTATCATAGATCCTACACCAGCATTTACCCTTAATCTCTTGGTGACTGGGATGCTAAAGTACAGTGATAGCCAACCTGAGTAGAGATGACATTAGGCCTATTCTACCCAGAAAGGAGAATCCAAAAAGAGGAACTGAAGAATGGAGAAATGAGAAAGGTCAAGAGATTACACCAAACAAAAACAAAAGGTTTTTATTTATTTCCTGAACACATGGATACCTCCATCGCTTGGCACCAGGGACTAATCATATCTTTGGTCACATCTCTTGTCAGCACTTTCTTGGGTAGAGTGAGTGGTAAACACCTGAGTTCCCTTGGAGTAAACATGCATAAATGTTTGAAGAGAAATTAAGGAAAGCCAAGACTGGGGGATAAGAGCAGAGGTGAGGGTTGTCAGTGCTGCCTCTCTTCACTATTCCTTCTCCATATCTTCAAGTAGCCAATAATCTGGGTCTGCCCTAACTATGGGGTGATAAGGTAGCTTTATGTTTTTGATATTTTTCCAAATCTCCCCCATGGTCTAAAATTCTACCTTTTTAGAAGTAGGGATTGGGTCTTGCCATGTTGCCCAGGCTAGTCTTGAACTCCTGGCCTTGAGTGATCCTTCTGCCTCACCCTTCCAAAGTGTTGAGATTACAGCCATGAGCCACCATTCCTGGCCCAAAATTCTACCTTTAGAGATATTAAGTGAGAAACATAGTACAGACATTGAAACCAAACAAACCTAGTAAAAATGAATGTTACCTAAAACAAGTACAGCACCTTCCTATTAGTTGATTGGAACAGATACATTCATCTGATTAGCAAGATGATTTGGAGTCTCAATGGGATAAGGTTCCAATTAAACAAATTTCCTTGTGGTAAAGCACAGAGATGACTAGCTCTGTGTATGAAGTTCAGCATGAGGCTATTGACCTCATTATCACCTTTCAGCCCTCACCTCTACCCACATCCCAACCTTCCTTTACCTTTTTCTTCTTTTGGTGTTTAATACAGAGTTTTGGCTGTAAATACCTCGTAAACACAAGTCTCCCTCAGTACAGCACACTTATTGGGAGATGTCAAGGAGGGTTGAAAGCTAGGGAATAGGAACCTTTGGGGAAGGGTTAGTAAAGAGAGAAAAGCTTTGGAAAGGGTCCCCTTACACAAAGCTGAAAACATTAGCAGCCTAAGTTCTACAACATTGATTGTTTGAGCTTAATCTTGCCACTTTATCACTTAGAAGGATTTTCACTCACATGTTAAGGATGCAATAAAGGGAACATCTTTCTAGGCTTAATTCCCATCCGTGAATTAATAATGGAAATATTACAGGAAAATGATATGTCTTCTTGGAATCCAGAAAATAAAAAAGAATGAATACTAGGAATAGTCAGATATGTACTGTCTATGGTCTATCTTTTTGGATTATCCTTTCTGGGTAGAATAGGCCTAAGGTCATCTCTATTCAGGTTGGCTACCATTCTACCCTCAGACCACCAGAAACACACTTGAGGGTAAACAAAGTTGAGTTTCTTGACATATTACAATGTAGGAGAACACACACACCATAGAGGACTGTGGGGCATCTCAGTAAGAAGGTGTTTGAGTGTCTTATAGAATTTGAGCTTGTCTTCAGTGCTTTGGGGAGGATTCAAGGAAGTGAGGCTTTTCTCTGAATTCAATTCTCTCAGTATGTAAAGGTAACTCTTGCGATTGGGTACCTTAATAATCTGAACCTATAAGATGAAAAGAACAAAGTGAGTCTAAAGTTGTGATTCAGAAAGAAGCAGTTGTCACTCATACTAGCCAGAATTAAGAGATGTTTGGGCATTTTTGTGACTTTGGAAAATGTTCATGTTTTTGCTATGTTTGGACGTGATTGTGGAGTGGTCTTATTTTTGGCTTGATCCATCACGGCCACAGAGTAGAGGTGTCTAATGTTACTGTTCTGTAGGATTGTTTACATTTTACAAGAGAACACTGTGGCCTAGTTGAGAGTGCCAGGTCAATTCCTAGCTGTCAGAAGCTGCTTTTTCCTTTTTCAGTACAGCATACTTGAGAAAAGCAGATTTGAGAAATGTCAGAAGAATGATAAATGTGATTCAATGGGCATAAGCACTAAAGGGAAAATTGTTTGAAAGAAATGAGAAGTTCTAAAACGTGAACGTTGGGCTAAGAGGGATCCATTAGCAGAGTGCAGCTCTACCAAAATCTGAGCCAGGAGGAAGAATCTTCATGCAAATAGATCAGGGAGAAGAGCTCTCTGATAAAGTCAAAGCAGTGAAGATTAGAGACAGGAGAGTGAAAGAAAACAAGGTATGTCCATGTTGAAAAGGGAAATTAGGTAGTAATTACAGCTATAAAGCTGTTGCAGCTTCGTGTTTAGCACGGCCTGATCTGCTTTGCCAGGTTGAGAATGGGTGATACTAAATAGCATCATGAAGTAGTGGAACCTCTGAGTTGAAGGGGACATATCTTCCATTTTTTCCCTCCAGATCTATCTGCCATCCTTATGTGCTCCCCATGAGGCTGACACTCCAAGCTACATCCACAGATTTCCCTGCCTTCTAGCTTCCAGTGTGATTTGGTCAATGGGAGTCACCAGCAGGAGATAAGAGGAAGGGAGGAAAATGAAATGGGGTGTTGATTTTCCTGGATTCCTCATTGCTGGGTCATGTGCTATTTGTCCCTTTAGAAAAGGCCACATTTCCTGCCACGCAGTCTTTTCCATACCATGTCCCTCTGGGGTTAGTGTTCATTCCATCTCTTGCCTCTCCAGACCTGGGAATAATAACAACCTGCTACTGTTACTAACTTTGGGGGCCTATACCTTTCCTGCTCCTTTCCTAAATGGTTGCGAGAGTTTCCTTATTAATCTCTTCTCCTTTATCTAGTTGAGCATACCATCTACTGCTGCTGGTATTCTGACTGACACTAAAGTAATGTAGTCCAGCATTCCTCCCAAACTAAAAAGCTCTTCAGGAAGAGGATGTCACCACATTGAGTGACAGGCTATTCTGTTTCTTCTCCTAGGTTCATGCCAGCCAACATTATTTTTCTGTTTCTTGTTTTTTCACTTATATAAGTTCTTTAAAACTTGGAGCATTTAGGCACTCTTATGCTACTTTGGATTTAAGATACTCCTTTCCTCCCTCATTGATTTTTACCTGACATTGCATTACCTAACTGTCATGTTTTAGACTTCTCATCTTTTTCAAACAACTTTCTTTTTAGTCTTTACACCTATTGAACCCCTTTTATCTTTCTTCTAGTATTTCTCAAATCTTATGTAGGACAGGAATCTTCATTTTGTTCTTTTTCAAATTTGATGTAGCCATTTTTTAACTTTATTATATATCTTAGAATGTGTTTCACAAGTTTCTCAAAAATTCAGTTGGAGTCCAGCATTAAGTTTTCCGATTAACTGGGGGAGAATTGACACCTTTACTTTTAATTCTCTCATCCACCAATTATGAAATATTGTTCCATGCATTGTTCCATGTCTTTAATAAGATTACAAAATTATCTATACTAAATTATTATGCATTCTTAAGAGTTTGATTCCTAGATATAGTATAGACTTTGTTGTGATGTGTATGTTATTTTATATTCTATAACATTTTTAGTTGATTTTTGCTAATGTAGAGAAACACTACTGATTTTCCCTTAAATCTTTTATCTGATAAATTTGCTGAACTGTTATATTAGCATTATTTCTAGTAGCATTTTTTGTTAGTCATACTGGATTTCTATGAAGATCATCATATCATATGCAAATAATAATAATTTCCTTTCAAATCTTATATAGTGTACATTTGTCTTGTCTTACCACATTAAACATGACTTCCAAAAACATGTTACACAGTTGTAGTGATACTGGTTATCTTTGTCTTGTTCTTGACCTTAATGGACACGTAGCTAAATTTTCTCCACTATATATAATATTATTAAAGTTTTTCAGTATGTATTATTCATAAAGCTAAGAAAATATCTTCCATTACTGGTTTATAAGATTTCTAAAAATTATATATTGATACTGAACATAGTTAAATGCTTTCTCTGCATCTATTAAAATTTTTCTTCTTTGTTTCATACATCTGGTAAATTATACTGATTGTTTTTCCATTGTTAAATCATTCTGGCATTCCTGTGATAAAATATTAATAATGAATCATTAGATTCAACTAGCTAGTATATTATTTAGGATTTTTACGTCTATCTGCATACACTAAATGGGTGTGTGTATATATATACACATATACATATACACATGTACACATATATATATAACTGCGTATGTATATATATTCACACATACACACTGTGTGTATGTATACATATATACACACATACACACACATACATACACACACATGTATATACACACACATATACACACACACATATACACACACAACATATCTATATATGTAGTGAGTGAGAGTACTTCACTATGCAGTTTTGAAATTAAGGTTATTCTAGTTGTGTAAAGGAAGCATGGCAGCTCTAAATTGTTTTCTGTTATGGAACAATAAGAGAGAGATTATCAGACACTTAAAATTTTGATAAACTTATCTGAAAAATTGAGCCAAAAGATTTTGAGAGAGAAGATACATGTTTCAATTTCAATTTTCCAGTTATTTACTTTTTCTTCTTCTTCTTCATTTATGTCATTTTATATTTTTCCAGAAATGTATCTACACTGTCATCGAATTTATTGGCATATAGTTGCTCATATATTTTAAATCCCATATCTAGAACAATGTCTTCATTTTTATTTCTTTATTTATTTGCAGTTTGACTTTAATTTTCTTGATTAGTCTTGCCAAAGACTTACGTACCTTATCAGTCTTTTCATAGAACAACTTTGAGTTCTATTAATCTCTATTTCCTTTCATTTATTTCATTGATTTCTGTCATTATGCTTTTTATTTTATTCTCTCTTATTCCTTTAGGCCTTTTCTATTAGTATCTTTTGAACTTCTTGAACTGAGTGTTTAGCTCAGTATAAAAAAGTACAAGTACTTTAACTGTTACACACATTATCTCATGTAATTTTTCACTATTCTCCAATTCTTTTTCAGTGTACTTAATATTTTATATTTACTATAATGGTTTTTATAGCAATATTGGTTTCTAGATTTAGGTGATTTTTTTTTTTAAAAGAGATGGAGTCTCTCTATGTTGTCCAGGCTGGTCTTGAACTCCTGGGCTCAAGTGATCCTCCCATCTCTACCTCTCAAAGTGCTAGGATTACAGGTGTGAGCCATCACACCTGGCCCAGCTTTAGGATATTTTAAAGTTATCATTTTATTATTGACTGGCAGACTGAAGATATGGTCAGCATGATCTCGATTCTTTAGAATTTATTAGAACTTCCTTTACGAGTCACAGTTTTTGTGTATGTTTCTTGCATTCTTTTTAAAAATGTATATTTCCTAAGCCAGGCACAGTGGCTCACACCTGTAATCCTAGCACTTTGGAAGGCTTAGGTGGGCGAATCACCTGAGGTCAGGAGTTCGAGACCTGCCTGGCCAACATGTTGAATCCTGGTCTCTACTAAAAATACAAAAATTAGCTGGGTGTAGTGGTGCACGCCTGAAATCCCAGATACTCGGGAGACTGAAGCATGAGAATCGCTTGAACTCAGGAGGTGGAGGGTGCAGTGAGCTGAGAGAGCACCACTGCACTACAACCTAGGCAACGGTGAGACTGTCGCCAAAAAAAAAGTGTATATTTCCTGCAATTGAATAAATCTATGTTGATATATAGATTTATAGTATATAAATAATATATGACATCTATAAAACTTTATATCCAATAATACACTTTATGTATAGGTTTAACATGTTGGCCAGGCTGATCTTGAACTCCTGACCTCAGGTGATCCACCTGCCTCAGCCTCCCAAAGTGCTGGGATTACCGGCGTGAGCCACCGCGCCTGGCCTGGCCTCTTCTTATAAAGGCACTAATCCCATTCTTGAGTGCTCTATCCTTACAAACTAATTACCTCTCCAGAGCCCCTCCTCCAAACACCATCACACTGAGGATTAATTTTCAACAAACAAATTTAAGGGGATGGGGAACACAAATATTCAATTCATAATGCTCTCCCTGTGGTTGCTGTACCCTACCTCCCATCTGTGGCCACGTTGGTATCTATAGTTTAGCTCTGAAATATAATAATACACTTCTGTTTCTTTATGAGGAGACTTTTCTTGTTTGGATCATAATAAGATTTCTACATTATTTATAAACTGTACTTCATGTATCAATTAAAGCATTCTCTTGGATTTATTTCTCTTCCTCCTGGGCACTTCTTCCAAGAAAATTTTCAAATACGGTTTCTATGTGTCAACACTCTAAGACCATGTCATTACCAAAAATATCTTTATTGGGATCCTCCATTGAAAAGATCATTTAACCTAACGTAAAATTATACTTTAAACAGATTTTGGAATTAGAGATCTGGGTTTTCGTCCCCATTCTACCACTGTCTGTATTACCTTGAACAAGTTGCTTAACATTGTGAGCCTCACTTTTCTCATTTGTAATGAAAGAATGCTAATATCTACTTTGCAGCATTGCCAGGGCAATTGTTGATGCATGCAAAGTGGTTAGAATGTAGCAGGTACTCAATAAATGGAGCTGCTAGAAAATATAAAACACTATAATTTAAAGTTATTTTCCTTTAACATGTCAGCATTATTACTCCATTGTCTTTTTGCCTCCAGTATTGCTAATGAGAAGTTTAATTTCAATCTGATTTATTTAATTTTGTGAATCACCTCTTTATATCTGGAAGCTTTCAGGATTTTCTCTTTGATATTCTTAAATTTCCCACCTCTAGGTGTGAGATTTTTCTTATTTATCCTATTTGGTACCCCATAAACTCTTTCATGTCACTATTACTCACTGTTATGGAGTAAACGTGTTCCTCAGATTTCATCTGTTGGCCTAATCCCCAATGTGGCAATATTGAAAGGTGGAATCTTTAAGAGGATCATAAGAGCTCTGCCTTCATGAATGGATTAATCCACTTGTGGATTAACAGTTTAAGGATTAATGGATTCATAGGTTATCACGGGAGTGAAACTTGTGACTTTATAAGGAGAGGAAGAGAAACCTGAGCAACCAAGTACAATATTCAGCCCCTCTGTCATGGGATGTCCTGCACTGCCTCAGGACTCTGTACAGAGTCCCCACAAGGAAGATGGCTCTTATCAGACACCAAGCCATGCCCTTGGACTTATGAGGCTCCAGGATTGTAAGAAATATGTTTATTTTCTTTTTATTTTTTAATTTTTATTTTAAGTTCACAGGTTTTATTATATAGGTAAACTTGTGTCACATTGGGTTGTTGTACAGATTATTTCATCACCCAGGTATTAAGCCTAGTATCCAAAAGTTATTTTTTCTGGTCCTCTCCCTCCTCCCACCCTCCACTCTCAAGTAGACCCCAGTGTCTGTTGTTCCCTTCTTTATGTTCATGAGTTCTCATTATTTAGCTCCTTCTTATAAATGAGAACATGCAGTATTTGGTTTTCTGTTCCTGCGTTAGTTTGCTAAGGATAATAGCCTCCAGCTCCATCTGTGTTTTCACAAAACACATGATCTCATTCTTTTTTGTGACTGCATAGTATTCCATAGTGTATATGTACCAAATTTTTTTTCCAATCTGTCATTGATGAATATTTAGGTTGATTCCACGTTTTTGCTGTTGTGAATAGTGCTGCAATGAACATTCATGTGCATATGTCTTTTCTTTATATATTACCCAGTTTCAGGTGTTCTGTTATAGGCAACAGAAAATAGATTAAGACATTCATCTTTATTTAATTATGGAAAATCTTTAGTTATTATTTTTTGTTTCCTCACCTCTATTATACTTTTTTCTATCTTTTTGAGACCACACCATGGCTCTACTAGCACTTCTTATTTATCCTTCTTACCATTACTTTTTCTTTTTTTTTATTTTTTATTTTTTACTCATTCTCTGTGTCTTCTGCAAAATATTCTCAGACTTGTTTTACAGTTTACTAGTTTATTCTTTGCCTATAACCTCCATGCTATTTATCCCTCACTGAAATTCTTGATTTTAATTGTTATAATTTTTATACTCATTTTTCCATTTGACTTTTCATTATAACTTTTCATTATAACTGCTCCTTCATGTTTCATACAACCAAAATTCTCTCATCTCTTTGAGAACATGTATTATATTTATATTTATTCTAAACTCTGTATGTTTCATTAATTTTGATCTACCTATTACAGACAGCCTAGTTTGTTCTCTTTTTATGCATGTTGTACTTCTCAGCTATCTGGCTATTGCTGCCAATGGAAGCTTATTTTCCCCTAAAAGAACTATCAGGCCGGGCACGGAGGCTCACACCCATAATCCCAGCATTTTGGGAGGCCGAGGCAGGCGGATCACCTGAGGTCGGGAGTTTGAGACCAGCCTGACAAACATGGAGAAACCCTGTCTCTACTAAAAATACAAAATTAGCTGGTCATAGCGGTGCATGCCTGTAATCCCAGCTACTCGGGAGGCTGAGGCAGGAGAATAGCTTGAACCTGGGAGGCGAGGGTTACGGTGAGCCGAGATTGCGCCATCGCACTCCAGCCTGGGCAACAAGAGCAAAACTCCATCTTCAAAAAGAAAAAAAAAAATTATCAGTCTTAGCTGAACTATGCAAAGCTCATACACAGCTTCTGCTCTCGTCATAGGTTTATGAGGGTAATCAACCCTAGGCCCGGGAGCCCAGGGTCTTCCCCAGTCCTTTTTATTGCCCTCTTTCCTGCTGACCCTGTTCCTCGGGGAATATTTTTATTCCTCTAACTTTGAAACTGCTCTCTTCAGAGGACTTTTGTTCCTTGACATATTGGCATAACTTGGGGCACGAAGTGGTATGGAAAGAAGGAAATGCTTTGGGGGCAGCAAGTCATTTTTTATCTGCTGTTATTTGCTCCTCACTCAGGCCAGTCTCTGGAATTGCCCTTCTGTTGCCTCAAAAGCCTTCAAGGCACTAAGCTGGCTCCACCATTTTCTCTCTTCCACAGTTACATGTGAGCAAACGATAACCTATCCAGGGCAATATATCCAGAAGGAAAAGTATACAACTCAGAAGTTCTCTCCCAACTCATTTCCCAGTTCAGTGCAGACGCGCGCACGCACACACACACACACACACACACACACACACACACACACACTCTTTCTCTCTCTCTCTCTCTCTCACACACACACACACACAACTTCCCTCTCTCTCTTTGTTTTTTTTGTTTTGTTTTGTTTTGTTTTGTTTTTTGGAGGGGGACGGAGTCTCGCTCTGTCGCCCAGGCTGGAGTGCGGTGGCGCCATCTCCGCTCACTGCAAGCTCTGCCTCCCGGGTTCAAGCGATTCTCCTGCCTCAGTCTCCCGAGTAGCTGGGACTACGGGCGCCCGCCACCATGCCCAGCTAATTTTTTGTATTTTTAGTCGAGACGGGGTTTCACTGTGTTAAGTGTTTCTTTTTTTGTTTGTTTGCTTTTTGAGACAAGAGTCTCGCTCTGTCACCCAGGCTGGAGTGCAGTGTCGCCATCTCAGCTCAGTGCAACCTCTGCCTCCTGGGTTCAAGCGATTCTCCTGCCTCAGTCTCCCGAGTAGCTGCGACTCAGCTAACTTTTGTATTTTTAGTAGAGACAGGGTTTTACCCTCTTGGCCAGGTTGGTCTCAAACTCCTGACCTCAAGTGATCCACCTGCCTTGGCCTCCCTTAGTGTTAGGATTATGGACATAAGACACCATGCTGGGCCTCTTCTTGAATGTTTCTTACAGTCATTACTTTAGGTATCTGGACACTGTTTCTTCTTTATGTGGCTCTCTAGGTCTAAACTCTGAGCCACGCAACACGTGTTGGCTCACTATCTTGTCAGAAATGTATCTTTATTTTTCTACCACATTAAAGATTTTTCCCAGTCTAATAAATGAAAAATCTGAATCTAAGTTTATAATTTGCCCAAAAACGTATTTCTTACAAGTGTCCACATATCACACATAATAAATGGATAAATGGATACATGTCCCAGCCTATTAGCCATGGGAGATGGGGAGAGAGAAGCTATCCAAACAAATATAGGGCTCAACCCGCAGACAAGGGAATCAAACCCAGCTTTGGTGTTTAGGTTTTATGTTCCATGCCATAGAAGGTAATCACTATAGAGCGTTTTCTCAATATAGTGTTCAACCTCTTAGCCTATATATTCTCTAGATGTAGACTCAGAAGTCCGTCTTAGACATGTTTTGAGTAATGTCCAGTGAGCAAGTGGTAACCAAGAGGAAGCCATACTCAAGAGCAACTAAGAACCAAACAGTATTTTGGAACCACACAAAATATTATAAGTCTCCTTATCTCTAGCACATGAGAAAATTGGTGTATTTAAGAGTTGGGAAAAAAATTTACTTTTCCACCTTCCAAAAGAGAGGACAATTTTTATGAGGGCTTATATTAAATATTAATTGCTATGCAACAAATTACTCCAAAACTTAGCAGCTTAGAAAACAAAAATCTATTATTTCCTACTTTCTATGGCTCAGGAATTCAGTAGCAGCTTAGCTGAGTGGTATGGTAAGGTCTCTGGCGAAAATTCAAGAAAATATGTCAGTAGGAACTGTAATTATCTGAAAGCTTGACTGGAGCTGGAGTATCTCCTTCTAAGATGACTGACTTAAATGGCTGTTGGCTAGAAGCCTCAGCTCCTTACTAGCTGTTGGCAAGAGGCTTCCATTTCTCACCATTTAGGCTGCTTGAGTGTCCTCACAGCATGGTTTCTGACTTCTCTCAGAGCAAGTGATTCAAGATAGAGTAAGGAGGAAGTCAAATGTCTTCTACGATCTCATCTTATTTGCTCTATACCATTACTTCCGCCATATTCAATTTGTTAGAAGCAAGTTACGACGTCCAGCCCACCCACAAGAGGAGAAGAATTTACCTTCATTTCTTGGAGTGAAAGAAGTGACAAAGAATTTGGGAACATTTCCAAAAATCACCAGTGAAATTTTGAATAGTACAAATAAATAACGGGTCTCCCTTAACCAACATAAGGCTTAACCAAATTAAGCCTTATCCAATTCTGAGACTTTCTTTGTAAACTAATTTAACAAAGGATTTCAAAGATGTGAAAACATTTCATGATGTAGCAAATGAATGTTATTTAAACATTTCTCTAATAAGCCTTTGTGATACTGACAAATGCTGGCTAATGTTATTAGGACTCACGGAAGTTAGAACTGTTTGAAAAAATTATCCAAAACTTGGAAATAAGACAAAAGATGCCAGAAGTACTTTTCAATGTTATACTAGAGCATCGTCTAACACTGAGGTCCTACACCCCCAGGCCACAGCCCAACCAGTACCTGTCCATGGCCTGTTAGGAACCAAACCACACAGCAGTAGGTGAGTGGCAGGTAAGCATGAAGCTTCATCTGTATTTACAGCCACTCCCCATCGCTCCCATTACTGCCTGAGCTCTGCCTCCTGTCAGATCAGTGGTAGCATTAAAATTGCATAGGACTGTGAAACCTATCAGAAACTGTGCATGCAAGGGATCTAGATTGCAGGCTCAAATTTTTCCACGGATGTTGGGGGATGGGGGAGACCACGAAAAAATTGTCAGTGGAGAAACTGTTTTCCACAAAACCAGTGCTTGGTGCCAGAAAGGTTGGGGACCACTGGTCTAATAGGTCTTCCCAAGGTTTGTTTAATTTTCTAGGGAAATATATCTTTGTTTGACTGATTATTTACTGTTCATTACAACCCCAGGCTCTACGAAGCTACATGTTAATTTGCAGATTTTTGTCTTAAGTGATGATTTCTCTCTGATAGAAGAAATGATCCTAACTCTTACAATTTTATTGCTGCATAAGCCATAACTTGTCTTTTCTCAATTTAATAAGTTTATTTCATCACACTATTCATGGGTGACCATATAAATCTTCATCCCTCAAATTATTCTTTAGACCAGCTTTACCTTCCAGCTACATCCCTCATTCATGAGGTAAATAAATCTTTGACATCTTACTGTGTATTTGTATGAGAATAATGCCATGTTTATAATTTTTTGAAAAGTATACTTTAATCATTTAATAATGTCATTTTATTTTTATTTTTTGAAACAGGGTCTTGCTTTGTCATCCAGGCTGCAGTGCAGTGGCACAAACACAACTCAGCCTTGACTTTCCAGGCTCCAGCAATCCTCCCACCTTGGCCTCCAGAGTAGCTGGGACCCTAGGCATTACGCTACCACACTCAGCCAATTTTTGTATTTTTGGTAGAGATGGGGTTTCTCCATGTTGCCCAGGCTAGTCTTGAACTCTTGACCTCAATCAATCTACCCACCTCAGCCTCCCAAAGTGCTGGGATTACAGGCATGAATCCCTGGGCCCAGCTTTGAGGGGATTTTCCCAGTAAGATAGACTTGTCTGCTGCAGTCTATTCTAATGTATTGTCCAAGAAGTACACATTATAAGCTGCTTCCTCTTGAGAACATCTTTATGGGGATCGTGGAGTGAATCCCAAGAGCAACATAACTTTTCTTTCATTAAATCTCTGTTTTTTATTCTTCCTCTGATTTTATGTTTTTATTTTTGTTTTTGGTTCTTGGCCAAGTCTGGTTGCTGTTGTTGTTGTGGTTGTTGGTGTTTGTATTTCATCTAATTTATGGTTTTAGCCATGACTTTTTCTGCCATCGAGGCCAGGGATTATTAGTAAATAATGAATCCTTAGGTAGTATATAGAACACCTTGTGTACACATGAGTCCGGTCTATACATGGCTGATAAGTTATTACCCGTTGGAACAAACAATGATTGGAAATCTGATTTTATGGTATGACTATTTGACAACCTTTTTCAATCTAGTGAGAACCCATTCTTGGTCAGGTAAGAGATGAAATATCATCTAAATTGTTCCACTTTTTGGTTTGTTGCTTTGGCTTTTTGTGAGCTTAACCTAGTTAGGAAAAACTTTATGCCCACTGGAAAGGAGAAAATTTCTTTGAGATCTGTACTAGTAAATTTCATTTTTCTGTTTACCTTAGACCTTTGTCTATAGTTATAGAATTGAAGCGGCAAGCTCTCTGTGTGTCTCTGTGTCAATAATTGAGAAAGGCATCTCCTTTTTATTGTGTGTGCATGAAATATTTCCTACCTCTGGATGGTATTAATATATTAAGTTATAAAACCTCTTAAATTAAAGAAGCTCTGTTCTGCTTGGGCAGTAGAGAACAATAAGAATCACATAAATTTAATGTTTCCAGAATTCTTATAAAGTAAAGAAACTGAACTTCTAATGTTGAGTGTGTTAGCCATTAAGAAACAAAAACAAAGCCTTTTACAGAAACTGCCAACTCAGAAGCATTTTTATATAAGCATCCAAGTTCATGTAATAAATGTGAATATCATTAGACAAATCAAAATGAATTTCCACGATTTTGCTTAAAAGAGCTTTACATCTTTTTCCTAACTTTATCAATGTGGAGTATAATAAAAAAAATACTTTTTTAAATTGTATTTGCTGCTCACTAAGAAACTAGGAATCTGAAGTTCCTAGACTTTGTAACTGCTTTATTAGTTCAGATAAGTTACTATTTCTCTCATACATTTTTTTAATTGAGGAAAATATAAAATTATATGTTCAGTGAAATAGAATTATAATTCTGATAAGCATTTTATATCAAGAGTTATTATGTCCTGTACTGTGTCAGTTAACACTAATTTTCCAAGATCATTTTTTAAGTTTTAGACAAAAAAACTAATACTAAATTGAGTTAATTAATGGAAAATTCTTGGATATCTACACAGTTTCTAAGTAAGCATAGTTTTAAGACACAGTATACACTCTTGTTTCTTATTTTTACACATTTTAAGAAATCTATGCCTCTGAGCTCTGTCAACAAATGTATTCATTTGTGCTACTTTAAAAGGTATAAAAGGGAGTGTGTAGCTGTAGAGGTTGCATGTACTCAGGCATTTTGTAGTTTGCCATAGTGCTTGTATATAACAGACAGTTAACATTTACCTACCTTCAATGTTTTTCTGATTAATAGGAGTTAGTTGCTTTGTTAATGCTGAGTTGTTGATGCTATACTAGAATAATACGGAAGAGAAGTACAAATGCGTAAGAAAATGAGATGTATGTGAGAGAGAGAGAGTTTTTTTCAAAAGAAAAGGAAAATGGTTTTGTTTTGAAGTAAAGTTTCTTATTTGAGAATTTGGAAGGAATTAATGAAAGACAAAACTTAAACGGATATAGAAAGTTGTAGAAGACTACAGAAAGTGAATGTTATTTGCTTTGGTTTTGAATACCTGCAAACAATGTCTAAAAAGAAGAAGTGCAAAAACAGCATTGTACCGGTACAAAAATAGATACACAGATCAATGGAACAGGACAGAAAACTCAGAAATAAGCCGCACACCTACAACCAACTGATCTTCAACAAAGTCGACAAAAATAAACAATGAGGAAAAGACGCCCTAGTCAATAAATGGTATTGGAAAAACTAGCTAGCCATATCCAGGAGAATGAAACTGGACTCCTACCTGTCACTGAACACAAAAATTAACTCGAGATAGATTAAAGACTTAAGTTTAAGACCTGAAATTATAAAAAATTTCCTAGAAGAAACCCTAGGAAAAACTCTTCTGGACATTGGCCTGGGCGAAGAATTTATGACTAAGACAACCAATGCGAATGCAACAAAATTAAAAATAGGCAAATAGGACTTAATCAAACTAAAGAACTTCTGCCAGCAAAATAAACAATGAACAGAATAAACAGACAACCTACAGAATGGGAGAAAATATGTTCAAGCTATGCCTCTGATACAGAATTAATATTAAGAATCTATAAAAAAAATCAACAAGAAAAAAAAACCCATTATAAAGTAGACAAACAAAATTAACAGACACTTCTCAAAAGAAGACATACACAAGGCCAACAAACATGAAACAATGCTCAACATCACTAATCATCAGAAAAATGCAAATTAAAACCACAATGAGATACCATCTCACCAGTCAGAATGGCTATTATTAAAAAGTCAAAAACTAACAGATGTTGGCAAGGATGAAGAGAAAAGGAAACACACTTATACACTGTTGGTAGGAATATAAATTAGTTCAGCCACTGTGGTATGGAGATTTCGCAAAGAACTAAAAATGGAACCACCATTGACCCCAGCAATCCCACTACTGGGTATCTACCCAAAGGAAAAGAAATCATTTTATCAAAAAGACATCTGTACTCATATGCTTATCACAGCCCTATTCACAATATCAAAATCATGTCCATCAACAGTGGATTGGATAAATAAAATGTGGTATATATGCACCATACATATGTATACATATACACAGCCATTAAAAAAAAGAATGAAATCATGTCCTTTGCAACAACATGAATGAAGCTGAAGGTCATTATCCTAAGTGAAATAAGGCAGAAACGAAAAATCAAATACCAAATGTTTTCGCTTATAAGTGAGAGCTCAACATTGGGTACACATGGACATGACGATGGAAATAATAGTCACAGGAGAATCCAAAATGGGGAGAGGAAGGAGAGAGGTTAGGGTTGAAAAACTACCTGTTGGGTACCATGTTCACTATTTGGGCAATGAGTTCACTAGAGGACCAAATCCCACCATTACACAATACACCCATGTGACAAATCTGCACGTGTACATGCTGAATCTATAGTTTTAAAAAAGTAAATGAAAAAGAAGAAATGCATATGTAAAAAGAAAATCAGCAAAGTGTGCTTAGTTTGATGCACTAACTCCAAATATAATGCTTTAGTGAAAGGTTAAGAATTAGGTTTCTCACTTTGAAAATGAAAAATTATTCTTAGAGTAATTAGTCAGCTCTTAATAAGAGATAGTAAAAAAGTATTCTTCATGTTTTCTGTTATCTGCCCAGGTAAGAGGATTCTGTATCTCACCAAAATAACTTTATCTACTTTGTGCTGAATTTTTATAGCCTTAACTATTTTTTTTTTTTTTTTTTTGAGACTGAGTCTGGCTCTGTCGCCCAGGCTGGAGTGCAGTGGCCGGATCTCAGCTCACTGCAAGCTCCGCCTCCCGGGTTTACGCCATTCTCCTGCCTCAGCCTCCCGAGTAGCTGGGACCACAGGCGCCCGCCACCTCGCCCGGCTAGTTTTTTGTATTTTTTAGTAGAGACGGGGTTTCACCGTGTTAGCCAGGATTGTCTCGATCTCCTGACCTTGTGATCCGCCCGTCTCAGCCTCCCAAAGTGCTGGGATTACAGGCTTGAGCCACCGTGCCCGGCTAGCCTTAACTATTTTTTACAAACAGAATCAGCAAACTTAGAAGACAGACAATAGAAATTACTCAATCTGAAGCAGTAAGAGAATAAAAGATTGGGAAAAAAAGTAAACAAAGTCTCAAGAACTTGTAGAACAATATCGAATTGTATAAATATGTGTAACTGGAGACACAGAGGTGACTAGATAGAAGTTAATTCTCTCAGTACCACATGGCTCTAGATTTGTTGACTATACTCCAAAGAGGCCTATATATGCAAATTCACATATCTTGCTGCATCCATATAAATGAAAAGGGACAAAGCACAATGTAACTAACCTTTCGTGTGATCAAGAATAATCTTCAGGTATTATTTATAATTGGGAGAAAGGAGAATTGTTAAGAAAAATTATCCAAAACTTGAAAATAAAGCAAAAGAATGACAGCTAACCTTTTTACTGTCATACCATAGCATTCTCTAATAGGGCCACCCAAAACCTATTTATTTTCCGCAAGAATGTATTTGCACTTGACTTAATATTTGCCATTGATTATAACCCACGTGCAGTTACATGCTAACTTACAGATTTATATTCAGCAGAAACACAAATGATTTGTTTGATGCATGTTCATTTTGTACTTACATAAGTTATATTTTTCATCTTTTGAAATATATAATTTTTTGAAAGATGAAATGCCTGAAATTCAATTTTTGAAAAGTCAAATGACCACATATGAAGCTTGGATTATAAGCAGAAATTGACACCAACTCTTCTCCAAGGAGTAATTTTGTGTGTTTCTTTTTAGGGGATGAACTATATAGCCTTAGACAATTTCATGTAGCAGCTGATTTCATGAGGCAAACAAAGCCTAGATGTATAGGATTAAATGCTGCTTTATAAATCATTAAAACCATCCTAAAATCAATTCAAAAATTGACCAGAAGCCATTGCACTTTGCTCCAAAGAGAAATAACATGCTGAGTAAGCAACACAAATGCTACTCACTCTTTTCCAAACTGAAGTGACCTGCTGGGTCAGCACGGTGCCAGCTAAAACTCTAGCCAACAAAGGCAGTAAAAGTCAAAGAAAGCAAAAACTACTGAAGAGAAGCCAAAATATTGGAAATTTCATTGAGTGTCGTGTTAGTAACTGTATCAGTATTCAGTTCTGGGAAAAGCAAAATGGTGGAATAAGATTATAGACACAATGGTATAAGATCATATACAAAAAACTATCTTAAAATACATGCTAGGAAGTGATCTCAAGACTGGGGGAGATGCCATAAATTCCTATAAGATAAGAAAATCAGGTTTTTCATGTCATCTGATATTGATCAAGAGACCTAAACTCTAATCAGTTATAGATTTTGACTTCAAAGAACAGCAACAGCCCTGGCAACAGAAGCAGCAGCATCTTCCCATGGAAGATTTAGCCTCTGTGCACTACTCATTCCAAATCATTTCCTGATTCACCAGAACCAGCTCTTTTATGCTCATGTAAACACACTAAGGTCCTGATGTAATGTTATCCTTGGAACCCATGCCCTGTGATGCTAGTGTCAATTATATTTTACAAAAAAATAACCTTCTGGTATCTCCAAAACCTAAACAGGCTTGGCTGGGTTGAATAAACATGTTCAATCATTCCTTTTCTCCCGATCCCACAACAAAAACAAAACCAAAACAAGAAAAATTCCAGAATATGCCCTATAATAATGGGAGAAGCATTGCTGATTGAACATGAGCTACATACACAGAAAGTCATCTGAGAAAATGGAACACAAATACTCTCCTAAAATCCAATTTTAAAAACATTGTTTATTTGCCTTTCCAATTGGGCCTGAGAGTACTACTTCTAGAGGCTTGTGCCAGCAATGCAACAACAGCATTGAAATGGAAAAGAAGTGGAAAGAGGGTAACATTTCAAGTCAGATTTTTTTCTTACAGAGCACATGGAATCTGGGAGAAAAGTGAAAGATGTAAAGAAAGAAATATAGCATTAATTAGAGGGCATAGCTTTGTACAGCTTGAAATACAATTTTGTGATTTTTTTGTTTGAGTGTTTTGTTTTGTTTTTATAAGCTTGCTACACTGTGAGCTCTGTGGGGATACTATTCTTATATCCCCAACTTCCAGCACTTGTAGTACCTGGAATACAAAAGGCACTTGCTGAAAACATGATCAAATTAACTAACTCATGTACTATTTAAAAGTATAGTAATGATTACCCCCACTATAAATCATGTTATCATTATATATCATGATTACCATTATAAATCGGATTTCAGATAAGGCTAGATATGAAGAAGTGTTGCAGGCCACAGCTTCTCAAACTTTAAGGTTCTAATGTTCATACAAATCACAAATCATCTGCATATCATGTTACAATGAAGATTCTGACTCAGTAGTCTAGGTTGGACACAAATTCATAGGTGATGCTAATACTGCCAGTTCATGGACCACATTTTGAGAACCAAGATTCTGGGCAACCCAATGCTTTGTGACAACAGAGGAGACTCCAGAGCGGGGAGTTGATGTGTAGAAGTCTGTGGGGCAAATGACTAGCAAGGAAGGAGGAAAGCTTGGGCCACGCAGGCATCAGTGGGGTGCAAGGTGATTAACCATTCGAGGAGCATGTCCATGGCCCCTTTCCCTTTTCACTCTAGAAAGTGAAAGCCTTTGTTTCTGTTAAAAAAAAAAAAAAATTCCAAGAATCAGTGAGCAAGCGGGAGAAATATGTAGGGAACAGGGCTGTCTTCTTACCCTTGATGTCATGTTATAGCCATCCTCATGGCTTTATGAGGCTGGATGAGATATCTCCTTTCTGGCACCTTCTTGAGGATCCTCATGTCCTGGAGGAGAGACCTTGGCTACAACCACAGGAGACCAACTCCCCAAGAACTCAGGAGTTTGAAAGAGATTGTTCAAGCATTACAGATTGAGGCATCACAGATCGCACCAACTGGCTGCCCCTTTCGCTCTCCCTCATTCTACCCAGTCCTTAAGGCTAATCCCTCCCTCTCTGCTCCAAGACTTGCAAACACTGAAGACACAAAGATGGTTCCCACCTCGCCTGCCCCCTCCCCTGTGCCTGGGTTCATCATTCTTCACACAGCCGTCATACCAATGAAGCACAAGATGCTCTCAAATAGATTGCCCCTGTTTGAAAAGATTGTTTCAGGGTCAGAGTGACTGAATCTATTCAAGTAGGCTACTGGCCCAGAGGTTGGGTAAATCTCTCATTTTAGCCCCTAAAATTATCTTTTGAGCTCAAATTTACACAAACGCAAAAAACTTAAAGACCGGAGTTCAACGTATGGGCTGGGGACAGGGAGGGTCCAGTGAGGCACGCAGAAACTGTGGCTATGTCCAGTTTCTCACTCTCCACCAGAGATGTGATGTTTAATTGCTTCATATCTCCCCTTTTCCTACAGTAACTCAGATTGTCAGCGACAGCTCCGGGGCTTGGGCCACAAGCCTGAGGCGCCAATCAAGAGGTAGGTAGAAAGATGGGAAGCGGAAAGCAGGGTGTGCTTGCCACTGAGCTGCCACCCTCAGGGCAACCTCGAGGCACAGCAGCTCCAGGGAGCATTATAAACATGGAATGCAATGTAAAAGGTGTCCCTGGGGCTGTGCGACTCTACAGTCTGGGAAGGGATCTTTGAGAGAAGAGGACCTGCAGGAGAGGAGTGCAGGAGGCAGAGTGCAGGAAGGTCAAAAAGGGCAAGTGGATTCCAGCTCAGTTCGATCTAGAATGTTTATCTTTAAGGCCGGGTGCAGTGGCTCAGGCCTGTAATCCCAGCACTTTGGGAGGCTGAGGCGGGCAGATCACTGGAGGTCAGGAGTTCAAGACCAGCCTGGCCAACATGATGAAACCCCGTCTCTACCAAAAATACAAAAATTAGCCGGCTGTAGTGGCGCATGCCTGTAATCCCTGCTACTCTGGAGGCTGAGGCAGGAGAATCGCTTGAACCTGAGAGGTGGAGGTTGCCAGGAGCCGAGATCGTGATACTGCTCTCCAGACTGGGTGTCAGAGTGAGACTCCATCTTAAAAAAAAAGAAAGAAAGAAAAGAATCTTTATCTTTAAATCTATGTGGGTATGTAGACAACAACAATGATGGCGAAAACATATATTGCCTCAGGAAAATATCGATGCTGTCATTAACTGCTAGAGAATAAATGAGGTTATCTGCCTGGCTCTGTAAAAACAACTTAAATGATTGTCTCATGTTGTAAGCTTCTAAGCATTTCCCCAATTATCATGCTTTATAATAAGGAGTATTCATAACGTTAAATGAGTCAAGTTACCTTGATGGGAGTCTTATTTTATTACAACAATAACCTATAGAATATGTAGTCGGTGTGCCACTGTTAAAAAAAAAAATTAATTGGGAGGCCATTAGGCTGAGACAGCTCCAATACCTTGGGTTCTTATAGGAGCAAACCAAACCCCAATGTAAATAGTAAAACAACACTTAGGCTGAACTAACCAGAAACTGACAACTAACCACCAACTAGAGACTTTCCACTTTCACCAATAAATGTATTTTCTTTTGTTTTGTAAAAGTTTTCTCTCTTGCCCACCTCCACCTGCCCAGTGGAGCACTGAACTGTTCGTGATCTGGCACTGCTCAGTTCATAAGTCACTGAATGCTCAAATAAACCTGTTAAGATTTTAATGTGCCTAAGTTTATTTTTTAACGTCCCCATACCAGAAATTAACCAATCCAGAGGAAAAAATATTTTAAGCATCAACAAGAAATGCATGACAAGATGGATGCATAATTACCAAAGAGAAAAACCATGAGTGATAGCTGAGTTTTGAAAGAAACAAAAGACCAATCATGACTGACTAGTGTAATCTCAAGAAAAATTAGCAATATTAAATGCATGCTCAGTGCCATTGTGCTTCGTCTCTTTTAATCCTCAACAATCCTATAAGATTGGTCCAATTATTTTCCGTATTTTATCCCTAAGTAAAGCATAAACAGGATAAATAACTTGTTCGAGGCCATCCAACTTGGAGGGGAAGAAGTGGAATTCAAATTTGAGCTTTGTCTGCAGATCCCAAGCTTTTGCCACTAAGACGTAGACTCCCTAGCACCAGCAAGCAACATTTATTCCTCAATACCTTATGCTAAGCTGAGTGTTTCATATCCATTATCTAAACCATTAGCATAAATAAATGGTCATGCTCAGTTCTACTCCAGCCAGTCTGAAAAAAAACAACAACATCAAGAAGCCTAGAAAATGGGAGTCCAAAGAGGAAGGATTTCTTAAGGTTTCCTCAGGATCGTCCAGAGGATACAGCACTCTGGCCAAATGGTGTGAGCAGTCCAAACCACTTGGTCTTAGGGATGTTTCAGATCAAGGCCATGCAACCAACCCCTCTTGCTCTGATACCATAATTACCAAGTTTCCTGGTCATGGTCTTATTTCTTTTTGTGTTTGTTTATTTGTTTTTGTTTGTTTTGAGATGGAGTTTCCCTCTTGTTGCCCAGGCTAGAGTGCAAACTACAACCTCCACCTCCCGGGTTCAAGCAATTCTCCTGCCTCAGCCTCCCGAGTAGCTGGAATTAAGGCACTCACCACATGCCCAGCTAATGTTTTGTGTTTTTAGTAGAGACAAGGTTTTACCACGTTGGTCAAGCTGGTCTTGAACTCCTAACCTAAGTGATCCACCTGCCTCGGCCTCCCAAAGTGCTGGGATTACAGGAGTAAGCCACTGCGCCCAGCCCATGGTCTTAATTTTTATGTTTCCTTTTTTTCCCCCTACAAGAAGGGAATGAAGGAACCATTGGCATCACTGCATAGCTTTCTCAGAATAAATTAATAAATTGGCATCTGGCTTATACATCAGTGTTTTGTGAGTTGGAATAAATCAAGTCTGTTCATATGACTAAGCTGTCAAAGTTGAGTTATTCGACCTAAAACGTGGTAACCACACCAAAGTATTGCCATCCTGAGACTCTTGTGGGAAGGTGGCTGACCTCCTCACATCTCTAGATGACATAGCTATTGTGTGTCTAACTAAATATATGTGTGTTCATTTTTTTCATGCATTGTTTTTCCAAGCCAACACAATTTTTAAAACTCGGGAAGCACATCTTTTGACTATGGGCTAGATGCCATTAATTCTAAAGTACACAATTCAACAAAAAGATAAAGAAAAAGGTGGAAAAGGAGGAGAAATAACCACTGATTAATTACCAATGGGAGTGCTATTTGGGAAAAACGACTCTGAACAAAAATTACTTGTTTTCAACTGAAGATGTTGAATAGAAATACAAAGCAAAGTGATGGAAAATCAACTAAATAAAGGCCTTAGAGAAAGTCAGAAGTTCTTTGGTCTATTCCTAATTTCCAGAAAATGCTTTTACAAATGGTCAGGCAACTGAGCATCTGAGATCTAATTGTGTCACGTCAAACAAACTAGTTTGATGTTCTCCTTTTAGAAGAGCAGATGGAGTAGTCAAAAGACTATGAGAAACCCCTTAAGAAAGATGTGACAGTCTGAGGGACAGACTTAAATTAATGTTTAAAAAAATATAAATGCTTTGATGAATTAGAAAGGATTTTTCAACCCAGATCTAAATGAGATTTTCCTCGTTCTTTAAACAATGCCAAAGTAACTTTCTGGTTTTAAAGAAGAAAAGAGTACAAAAATTTAAGAATTTAAACAAAAATTAATTCCAAGAAAGAGTTCCTTAAGAATGCACCATCAAGGAAAACATTCTAAATCATTTTCTTCTACTGAAAAGTTCTTAAGAATATAGAGAAGTGCAAAGAATGATATTATAAACACATATATGTCTACTATACAGTTTTAATAAATGCTAACATTTTGTGATACTTTTTTGAGAGAAATAAAACCTTCCACATATACTTAACATTCCTTCTATTTCCCATACTAGTCCAATTCTCTTTCCTTTCTCCCCAGAAAAAAAGCATTATTATAAGTTTTGGCATACACTGCATCTACTATATATGTGTGTAATATAAAAATATGTAGTATTATACACACATAGTATATATGTGAAGTATATGTAGTATTAAAATACAGATTGAGAACAACCAAAACTTTCATATCTCATGTGACTCATGTATCTCATATATCTTTTTAAATATATTCTTAAAATTGCTTCTAACAATGAGATATTTTAAAGGAAACTTTTCGGAGACAGTTGGTATGACTAAAAACCACTGACCATTTCTACTTGGAAAATAATTAGAATCTAAACGAAATTTAGAGCAAGGAATTTATTATAGTGAATTCTGAAATCTATTTTATAAATTTTGAGAAGATACTATGAATGGGAAAGAATTTCTAAGGTGGTGAGGTGATTAAAAATGCTACCAAGAAGCTCACAGTTCATAAACTTAAAAGTAGAGATGAAACAAGTCCAAAATAGATGTCAAAGGTGAACCCAGATACTGTAAAAGACTGTGATGGTTCATTGAATTCTCTTCCATCCATGTGAAGCTACTCTCTGGCAATAACTTACACAGGTTCAGAAATTACATTAACTCTTCAAACCTCCAGAGTACTGTTTAGTAAGTTATTACCTGATGTACTAAATTTTCTTAGCACCTAAATTATTCCCAGAACTTCATTTATTCCCTGGGCTCAGGTTATGGCTTCCAGAAACCGTAGAGTCTCCTGATCACTCAAGAGTTCCTGTGACACCCAATAGTGCTTATCAAATTATTGACAAATAATTTAGGCCACCTGGAAAATCCAACTAAACAAGTGAAAGTCACTCTTAGGCCACCACGTTCACTTGCTTAAAGATAACAGAGTGGAGAAGGGTCAATCTAAAATATTCAGATCTATTAAAGATAGAACCTATTGACCATGTGGCCAGTCCAAATGGCCATTATGATTGGCAAGCAAAGCCAATTCAATAAATAATGATTCACTTATTGGTTTTATGTAGTCAGAGTTTTAGCAAGTAATAAGTGCTCTATAAGTCTGGCTCTTGGTCAGACTTCTTGGGGTTATTAACAGTCCCTAGGTAATTTTATTAAAAAGAGAGGTATTGATCCTAGTATTCCAGCCAAATTCTAATTTATGGATTTATAGTCTAACCTTCCCAAATTCCCTTGGATTAAGTGGCCTACTCCCAAAGGACAATCACCCTGAGCTAATATGCTTCTCCCAACCACAAGCTTCCCTTGCAGGAAAGCTCCCCAAAATAAACTCTCTCTGGTCTAACTCAACAACACAGAAGTCTTCGTGGGTTTGAATAAGCCTCTTCAACTATCATACACTCAACAATGTAAAATCATATTTTAATCTTTTTTAGTAAGAGATGTGTCTTTAGTTAGTCCATTGCAGGATCAAATGAACAGAACATTGACAGATGTTCATTTACAGCTGTCTAATTTCTCTATAGATTTTGCAGTTGTGATAGAGAGAAGCAGAAGTATAGGGAGCAAAGCTGTTGAGTTTCGACTCCTTCTGGAAGAAGAGGTAATAAATAATTAGCCTTGCTCTTACTCCCCTTGGAAACAGACATTAGCCTTACTGGTCCAGAAGTGGAGGTTAGAAAACACCAAACAATTTCGTTATTTTACCTAACTCAGAAATATGATCTTTACTTTTTTCCTAAGAACATCGAGGGTAGATACTCTTTACGGGGGTGCAGACCAACATGACATCAAGTGGCTGGGCCAATAAGGTAAATATGTGTAGTGGACCACCAGTCCCCATTAAAACTTGGAATGAGAAGCCATGGACTAGATAATTTTTCAGTCATCCTCGGTCTTACAAGTGTGTAATAGGAAACTAAATAGTTGGATATTTGTTTGATTCCATTTGAAAAATCAGTTGATTCAGGGAGAAAAAATGAGTTGAGGCTATGGGTTGACATCACATAGGCATTAATAGGTTGACAGGGTTTTGGTTTTTCATATGCTTGTTTTGGTGTCAGCGCATAGCTCAAGAGATCTATGAAATCTAGGGGAAGATTTATTTGGTAATAGGGTTAGAGGCATTATTGTCATGGAAAACAATATAAATGACCATAGCTCAGAATGCATTAATGCCATTTCTACGCATTTAAATTACAGCATATTTGGCTGTGAAAAAATAAGTGCATCTAGTAAACACATAAACAGGTATTTAGGGTCTAAATAATAATCTTTTCTAACCAATTCTGACACTCATTAGCACCTTTGAATATAATTTTATGCAATTTAATTTTTTATTTATAAAACTGTTTCCAGGTGTGATTATTATTCAGCCATCACAAGATATATTTTTAAAAACAAAAAAATGACAGCATTCACTTCAAAATTTATGTATGCTGATAGAATATTCTAATTATACAACAAAGTAATTGTGTTCATGTAATTTTTTTGATATTAGTTTACACTGCAGATGTTTGCAAAGGTAAAATAAATAAAAACTCCAAAGCTAATGGAAAAACTCCAGGTATTTTCCATTAGTACTATTCCCTATTTTCTTATGGATTATAACTATGTAGCTTAAGGTGATGTTTGTTCCTTCTTCAAGTCTTTTTCTTAATCTGCCTAACCAGACACCCCAAGCACAAGGAGAAACATCATCTTTGCAGGAGTATTGTTACCAGAGCCAACTATGACAGCAGAGTATGAAAGAGTTATTTCAAAAATAGACTCCTAAAGTTGAGAAACTCATGAAAATTGAAGACAGGCTTCATTTATTTGTGATTCTGGCAACAGAAGTACAACAAATTACCCCCAGTACTAAAGAACTCCAGAAAGGTATTCCACTTTAGGTAGAAATACTATTGCAATCATTCATTCATTCATTGAATGAATTTATTGAGCACCTACTAGATGACAGGTAATGTACTGCGGTGGTAGGGATCCAAGAATGAACAGGATGGATCTTTGCTCTCGTCTAGTGGGTAGACAGATACACAAGAAATTTGCTTGTGGTGATTAAGATTGCATGTCGAAGATGACCTTCTCCTGGGAATGATGGTTATTCAGGAAAAACATTAGTCAGGCCTGCCTCAGAGGAAGATGGTCATGTTTAAGAATGACAAAGGGCAAAAAGTCTAGTTTCAGGGCTCCTGTGCAGCAGCCTGACAGCATTAGAGACTGCCAGCAGAAACTCTGTGGTTTCCAGCTTAAAAGTTACCCCCTACCCCGTGCATTATGAATGCCCGAAGACAATGCCATCTATAGGACACTGCCTGACTGTGGAGCATGGTGACATTTTCTGCCTGCTGCATTGTTTATTTTCCCTTTCTCATAATTAAACCTTTTTCTAATCCTATAAGGTAATAATATTTGCAAATGGAGAACACCTGGCTATCCATTATGATGAATTTTCCAGGCTTCTGGGGAAAGAGTTGTTCAAGCCAAAAGAAATCTCACACACCCCCAGAAGTAACTCGAGCCCTTCATAATATGAATACATGGGTGCAGAGGTTAAATGTATATTTAAAGCAGAGAAACCATGAATATTGCGTCTCCGTATGTATGTGTGTGCATGTGTGTGTGTGTACGTGTAATCATCGAATTCTAAGCTTGTAGGGTGTGCTTTATATCTATATCATATGTTATCCAGATACCAGTTGTATATTATAAACTGCATATGCAATACCATATGGACACCATAAAATATCACATGTGTTGTCAAGATAATTTTATATTTAGTGCATGATTAAAATGTCCTATATTATATACCTATCTTTTCTGTGTGTACATAGATTTGTCTAACAAATTGCCTTCATTACCAAATTCAGATATAAATCAAAGTTAAAGTCGCTTTACTTAAATTTAATAAAAAGCAATATGGAAACGTGAATACAGTTTGTTTTTTCTTCACTAGATTTTTCTGCCATGCAGCATTTAACACTGGTGCAGCTGTCAATACCCATTCATCTGCTATCGGGCAGCTTTTTCCTTTCACTCACTGTGACATTTTTAAAGTGGCAAAAAAAAAAAAAAAAAAAAAAAAAAAAAAAGCTTAAAACAGCATATTTGTCACTTTTTTCTTTCTGGTGACCTTTTAAGCACTAGGGAAAATTACTCTATATGTACTAAACCCTTTAATCATTACATGTACATTTCACAATAGTCCTTTATATAGGGGTATGATTTAATTAAATTTAAGGAATTTACATTGTACATGCTGCTGTTCATTTAATTATTCAAAAATTTAAACACAAGAAAACCTCATCGCTTTTAGCTATGGCAACCATGTAATGCAACTGTAATTTATATTAAGACTCATTTTTATAAGTGGAATTTCAGAAATAACTTGTGCATACCCTCAGCTTCCAGCTTCTAAATTCTGATAAATAGCTACATGAAATAGACTTATTCAGTAAGTAAAAAATATGTGTTGCTAGTGAGGCATGACAAGGAAGGTTTTGAGAGAGGAGATGTAAGAATGAGTCTCAACTCTATTTTGGATCACTGTGTGACCTTGAGGGAGTTGCTGAATATCTCTGATTTGCACCCGGAATCTCATCATGTGTGAAATGAGATACTGATAGCCACCTCTCTCCAGCATAGTGTGATTGTGAGGAACAAATTAGCAAATATTTGTATATGTGCCCTGAATCTACAAAAAAATGAAGAGGAATATGATTTTTAGTTCAAAACCACAAATATTCTGTTTTCTAGAAATGGTGGATAAATTAACAATTCTTATAACATGCCAGAAAGAAATCAAATATTTAAAACAAACTAAAATGACAACATTAGCAACATATTATTCTAAAACTAGAAACGGAAATACTGCTGCACCTGCTATAGAATGGCTTTAAAAATTGCAAAAGGTAATAATTCTGGATTGCCTCTTTAGTCTCAGTTTTAGTCTCATTACTTTGATATAATTGACATGTCTTTAAAAATGACCAGGTCTTTTTCCTCCTACCCTCTAAACTCTGTGGCCTGGCGTAGTAGAAAGTGGATGAAGTTTACAACAGCAGTCCTAGAACAGAGTGATCTTCGCCATTTACAAGCTGGTCACCAGGAGTAACTTAGCTTCACAAAGCATCAGCTTTCTCATCTCTACAAAACAGAACATCATATCTACCATATAAGTTTTGTTGTGGGTCATAAATTGTGTACCAGCATAAGATCCTGATGAATGGTATTTATTACTGCTGTTCTGGCAAGAAATCTCTTGGCACCCTTTACAATAAAAGTGACCCAGTGACTTTATGTATTCTGTCGTGCAGTAAGCATCCAGGCAGAGGTCAAGATGCAGGTGGTCCTCTTCTTCCAAGAAGTCCTCTTGGAGCCCTCCTCCTTTGTCTTTGACATGCTGGGAAAGCAAGGGCCTATCATGTCCATAGGTAAAATGAAGTTACATTCCAAGCCCTCCCCTTGAGGCGAAGGATCCTGATGTCTTTCTTTCCTCCCCTCCCCAGTCTTCTCATATACACAAATTTAGGGTGGGGAATGGGGTCAGGTGGTGCCTGGTGGTCATAGGCCCGTTCTAATAGAGTACACTAAGCATTGTAATAAAGATGACTACACAGATCATTTGAAACCATTCAAATCGGAGGTTTGGAATAGGAACTTGGATCGAGTCAGAAAGAATGAATGAAATTCTCCAGGCTGGCAGGAGGGAGGAGAAAGATTCCTCAAACAAAGACAACAGCATGCTGAAACCTAGACAAATGAAATGGCACGGCTGGGCAGCCTCACTGTGGCTGGCGTATGGCTTGAGGGCAGATGAAGATCAACAGTGATTGTTATATGTGCCATTCTGAGAAGTCTGGGTTTCATCCTCTATTCAGCTAGGACCCAGTGATGTTTTCAGCGAGGAGATGACACTCCCTGACTTGTGTTTTAGGAAGATCTCTTTAACATTTATGTGGAGAATGGGCTGGGGTGATAAAAGACTGCACGATGATGGATTGTACAATGAGGGTAGGCTTTGGAATAGTCAAGCAAGAAAAAGCGTGATCCTGAACTAAGGTAGCATTGGTATAAACAGGAGGAGAAATTAGGAAATGGAACCAACCAAACTTAAATGAATGACCCTGAGGAGTAAGAAGGAGAGAGAGGTTGAGGATATCCTGGATAGTTTGAGCAGATAGGAAACCAATTAAATATGATAACATTATATGTATTTCAAAAGGAAAATATTCAAACACAATTACATCCAAAGACATCAGGAAGCAGTCACATGCTTGCACTTATTTGTAACAAATGTTTGCATTTAAGAGACATTTTTAAATTTATATTTGACATTTTTAAACAAAGAGTAAATAACTATATTCCTATTACTTAAAATCACCTTGAATGTGTGACAGCTACCAATGCTGGGTCATCTTATTGGCAATGATATGCTTTTCCAAACTGGGGGTTAACCCTTAAACATGATGTCATGCTCAATAATGTTCTCAACAAAGAGTCAGGTAGTTTCCCTTCAGTTTACATGGCAGCTGCATCTTAGAAAATGTCATATATGTTTAGGCGGTACAAGCTTACTTCATGTCCATACGTAAAATGAAGTTAGATTCCTAGCTTAGAAAATTGTAAGTGGCTCTTTTCACCTACGTGAATGGCTGGGGGGAACATTTGAAGTTGTACAGAACACAGGACATTTCTTTAACTGTCCCGTGCTCCATAAGGTCCTTAGCATTCCTGCCTTCTCGCAGGCTGTTGTTAATAGCCAAACCATTGTGAAACCTAAATCACTGGGATGATTAAACACCTTCCCAGTGAAATTCCAAAACATTCCTAGGGAATGGTATCACTCTGACCCCACTGAAAACTAGAGTGCTTAGGGAAAGTTCCAGAGAAAACACCACAGTTTCCTCTTTTCATAGCAGCTGGGGAGACCATTTTAGCTCTGGAAAAAAAAAAAAAAGAAAAAAATCAACTCTTTAAAAAGAACTTTGATCCTGCTAGTTGAGAAATCTTCTTTGGTGTGACTCAAACTGTACAAGACACACTGATGGCCAATCAAAAAGGATGAGAAGGAAAAAGACAGTATCGCATCCATGCTTTCATTTTTAAAGTGTCATTTCTACCTCTGCGAGCTTGTGTGACCTTAGGCAATTCATGAACTGTAACAGGCATTTCTTCGTGCCCTGAGTGTCCAGGGTAGAGCTGGGAACAAGACACAGCGAATGGCTCTATCCTTTACTTAATGGGTGGGCCTCGCCCGCTGGTTTGTTGGATCCAGTATTGCTCTGGAGCCAGCTTTCACCAGCTTTTGAGAGCCAATCTAAATCTTCAGGAATTTTGTGAGCCAACTGACAATATGTTGGAAGCTTAAAATTGGCCATAGCGATAATATTTAAACCATGGAAATTGGCAAACACTAAAAATCAGGGCTCTCCCCACTCCCCAGAGCCAGTTGTTAAACATTTACCAGTATACCACTGGTTGAAGCTCTCCCCGATCCTGTAAGAAAGGTAGAGGTTGTCACCAGGGAGGCATTTTACAAATGCCCATAATCCTCTATGTTCTGTCAGCCTCATAGGCTGCTCATTATACCCTCATGCTTGGTAATAATGTTACAGTAATCCTGTTACTTATGGACATGCCGATGCTATTTTTCTGAAGCACCCATGCAAGTGTCTCATGGGTGGGCAGTCCCTGTGCTGGGCACTGACATAGACAGCCAAAATGGCTCGCCCTAAATAGACACCTCTGGAAAATCCTAACACCCCCATCTGTGAAAGAATGCATTTCAGCCCTCCCCTGCTAATCTTCTTACGGTAGCTAAGTTTTACTCAAAGCTTCAGCTTAGACATAAACACTAATTCACTCACTCTTCAATCAATCTGCCACTATGGCAAGACCAAGCTTGGGGAAAAGCCACAATAGCCTCAAACGCAACTTGAAACTGACAAATCCCTTAGCTTCAGTTTCTGGGCCAAAAAGAGTTAAGAGTTTGTCAGCTTCAAGTCACTAGAGGCTTTAGAAGTCAGTCAAATCTGCCGACTCAACACATTTTGCTTTAAATAGGAAAGATGCCAACTGAAGCTGAATGGTAAAAGAGATTTCCAGGGAGTGGTAAAACTAAGGAGAAGGCAGGAGAAAAGAATATGTAGTGATAGTAATAATTCCTTTTTCAAACAATGTGACAGTACTTTTACTAGATATTTCTTCTCCTTTTTCCATTATATCCTCTGTGCTAAGTATTATTTTGGCCATTTTTACAAGTGGCAAAATTAGAATGGTCAGATAAATTTCCCCGTGCATTTGGGGAAATTAGAACTAAAATCCTGGTTTTCTGATATCTTCCTCTCAATCACTTCTACTCTAGATATGTGTTTCCCATTTGGCAACAGGAAGATAACATAACTAAAACATCCCTTGAGCCACATCCATACTTAGGATTTTATGCACATGAATCTGTTTAAAAAATCGTTGAAAATAGTCAAATATCCATTTAGTTCAAGTGAATTCTAGCATTAAAAATATATTTATAATCTGTGATAACTTCATATGCCATTATCTCCTTACATCTTTTTTTCTTTTTCCAGCTTTACTGAGGTATAATAGGCATACAATAAACACAGTAAGTGTACAATCTGATGTTTTGATGTATGTATAAACCCATAAAATAATTACCACATACAAGAAAGTCAATACAGTCATCCCTCAGTATCATTGGGGGATTGGTTCCAGAATCTCCCTCAGGTACCAAAATCCTCAAATGCTCTTTTCCCTTATATAAAATGGTGTAGTATTTGCATGTAACCCACGCACATCCTCCCATATACTTTAAATCATCTCAGGATTACTCATAATACCTAATACAATATAAATGCTATATCAATAATTGTCATGCTATGTTGTTTAGGGAATAATGACAAAAAAGGTCTGTACGTGTTAAGTATGGACACGATTTTTTTTCTGAATATTTTTAACCCACCGTTGGTTGAATTCACTGACACAGAACTCACGGATGTGGAGGGCCGACTGTGTGTCCAACACATCAAAAATTCCTCATGCCCTTTGTAATTCCTCTCGTCTACCCCTTCCAACCCACACTCACCCCAGGAAACAACTGGTCTATCTTCTGTCAATGAACTAAATGTTCATTTTTAATGTTTTATAAACGTAGACTCATACAATATGTACTCTATGACCTCTTTCATTCAGCATAATAATCTCAAGATATTGCCATATTGTTGTATTACCAATAGTTCCTCTCGTTGTGTTGCTGAGTAGCATCTCATTATGTGAATATGACACAGTTTGCTTATTCATTCACTTATTGATGGACTTTTGATTTTTTCCAGTCTGGGGCTGTTATAAATAAAGCTATTGTGAACACTCATGCGAAAGGCTATCTACTGACATATGATTTTAATATCTCAGAGCGGAATGGCTAGGTCTTATGAGAAGGTGAATTTTACTTTTTAAGAAACTGCCAAACATTTCCAAGCTGGCTATGCCAATTTACATTTCCAACAACATAGTATGAGAATTCCCATTCCTTCACATTCTGGTCAACACTTGGTATAGCAATCTTTTTAATTTTAGCAGTGCTAACAGGTGTGTAGTGTTATCTCATTATGGTTTTAATT
The DNA here is from genome assembly GCF_043159975.1 of Macaca nemestrina. NCBI lineage: Eukaryota > Metazoa > Chordata > Mammalia > Primates > Cercopithecidae > Macaca > Macaca nemestrina. The sequence goes on from NC_092134.1 coordinate 119,255,046, forward strand.
TGTATTTCCTAATGAATAATGATATTAAGCATCTGTTCATGTGCTTCTTTCAAATCCACATATCTTCTTTGGTTAAATCTATCTGCTGTCCATTTTTTGTTGTGTTATTTTTATATTATTGACTTTTGAGAGTTCTATGCATATAACGGATACATGTTCTCTAGCAGATACATTCTTTGCAAATATTTTCTTTCAGTCTGTGGCTTGTCTTTGCATTCTCTTAACATCCTTTGGAGAGCAGAAGTTTTTAATTTTGATGAGATCTAATTTATCCATCTTTTTGTTTTATAGACCACACCTTTGGTGTCATATCTAAGAAATCTTTGCCTAACCAAGGTCACAAAGATTTTACTTATGTTTTCTTTTACAAGTTTTAGAGTTTTAAGCTTTACATTTAGGCTTATAATTCAATTTGGAATTCTGAGTTAATTTTTTTATATAGTTCAAGATTTGAATTGATGCTTGTTTGGTTTCTTTTGCACGTAGATGTCCAATTGTTCCAGCACCATTTGTTGAAAAGACTATCCTTTCCCCCACTGAATCGTCTCTGCACCTTTGTCAAAAATCAGTTGTCCATGTATATGTGGTTCTATTTCTGGACTGTGTTCTGTTTCATTGACCTATTTTTCTATCCTTATGTCTTTACCATTGTCTTAGTTAGCTCAGGCTGCCATAACAAAATACCATAGACTGTGTGGCGTAAACAAGAGAAAGTTATTTTCTTACATTTCTGGAGGCCAGAGTCTGAGATGAGGGTTCCAGCATGGTCAGTTTCTGGTGAAGTCTTTTTTCCAGACTTGGAGACAGCTAGCTTCTCACGGTGTTCTCACATGGCAGAGAGAGAGAGAGAGAACAAGCTCTCTGGTGCCTCTTCTTACAAGAGCACTAATCTCATCGTAGGACCCCATCCTTTGGACCTCAACATATAGATGGGGGAGTGTGGGTGGGGACACAAATATTCAGTCCATAAAACTATAGCATTCATGCCCTGAGAGTCTGGGGGTTGAGTAAGAAGAAGGAAAGATGTAGTAATAGTGATAATTTCTACTTCAATCCAACAGTGCTTTTACTAGATATTCCATCTCCATAACTGATTACTTTACAATAAATCTCAACATCAGGTGATATTAGCCTTCCAATTTTCTTCATGTTGATTATTCTAGGTCCTTTGCCTTTCCATGTGAATTTTAGAATCAGCTTGTCAATTTTGACCCAAAAAGAGACCTGCTAAGCTTTTATTGAGTTGTTATTAAATCTTTAGATCAATTTGAAGGAATGACAATTGAACTGTATTTCTATATGCATAAGAAACATTCAAAAAGTAAAAATAATACCACTTATAACATCAAAAATATGAAATACTTAAAAAATTCCAATAAAAGATGTGAAAGACTTGTACCCAAAAACCACAAAACATTGCTGACAGAATTACAGAAAACCCGAATAACTGGAGAGCTGTATCTTGCTCACAGGTCAGAAAACTCAATATTGGAAGGATTTATTCTTCCCTTTAATAATGGAAGCTGATGCATTTTTATTTTTCTTGGAGATAGGTGAGGCCATTTGACTCTGATCTGCCTAAAAGAATCCCAGCAAAAAAGTGTGTATCATCTCTGGGTCATATCTTTTTCTCTGTTTTTCTTTTCCCATGGGCTGGTCCAGATGAGGACAGCACCATAGGGTAGTGCATTTTCAAGTGTAGTTCCCTGACGAGCAGCATCAGCTTCCCCCGAAAACTTGAGAATGCAAATTCTCACTCCCTGAACTATTCAATCAGAAACTCTGGAGTTGGGGCCCAGCACTCTGTTTTAAAAGAAAAACCCTCCAGGTGATCCAGGCACAGACTGCAAAGTATCAGTTGGAACATGGTTGGCTGAATATGTTTTTGGAGCAGTCACCTACTCTCCCAGGACTATCTCCACCCTCTTATATGATGGAGAAATAAACTTGTCTTGCTTGAGACTTTGTAATTTTTGTCCCCTAATCTGTCTCTAACTACACCTCCATTGTGCCTCTACGTGATATTATCCTGACCTTGTATAGATAAGTTTCTTTCAGGACATATGGTTTATCTCAAAGATAGTATCAAGATTATCACTACATGTCAAGGGTTATATTTGCCTATACTGAGGGATACATCATCATAACTGGTAGTATCTTTCCTATATAACTTGTGATGTTTTGAGAAGTTGGATAAACAATAAAGCAACATAATGTGCTGTATTCAAAGAGATAATTTTATAAATTGTCATATATGTTAGTCTTAAAAATTATGAGACTTACATATTTTCTCTTTTTGCATAATTCTCTTTTTCTCCAACTTTGAGGAGAAAATATGAGATTTTTTTTCCTCTCCAAACTATTTACTTTTTCCAATCTGCTCCCATCATGTAGGTACTTTAGTTGTCAATAGCAGCCAGAATTACCTTGAATACTTGTTCAGGGGAATTGAAAAGGTATGAACAGCCCTAATGCCGAAAGTAAGAAAAATAATGTCTTAAATAATATTCACAGTTGACTGTTCTTCAAGCAAGAAAAAAGAGAAAGAATTGTGACCTGGAAAGAAACCAGTTATTTTATATATAAAATTGTATATAACATAAAATATATATATTATACTTCTTATATAATCTGATCTATATAGCTCAAAATACATATATGTTTGTGTGTATTTTACACATATATATATAGTAAAAGTACAGTGCAATAACTCTTGGTGGAAATTTTTCAATGGTTCATCATGAAACACTTCTTACGGTGCTTCAATAAGCCGGGCAAAGTTGACTGGAGTACTTCCTGGTGACAGGAAAATTCAAGTGTTCACAGCTCATTCAATATTCTACTTATTTGCTAAGCACCTCCTCTGTATCAGACAGCCTCTTCAATTGTTGAACAGCCGTAATTGTTTAAAAGTTCTAACTCATATTAAGATGAAATCCTCCTGTAAAGAGCTTCAACAGAGCTCCTTGCAGAAACTCACTGTGCTAAGAGCTGGAGATAGAGATACAACTGCCTTCAGGGAACTCACAGTGTCCTGGAGGTAGGGACAGAGGGTCTGATGACAGAATTAATAAATGCCAATATATGGATGTACAGAATGCTTTGAGAAACTAAAGGAGGATGTCCTAAAAGATGAATAGGAATCAAAAGAGAAACAACATTCTGGGTACCAGGAAGAGTATAGGTACAAGCACAGAAGCATAGAAGAGCAGGACATTTAGGAAACCTCTAGTAGCTCTGTATGTCCAAAATTAAAGGTTGTGGAGTAGATGCTAAGACTGGCAAAAATCTGTAAGACGCATATTAAGAAGAGACTTGTACATCACGATGAGGGGCTCAGACTTTATTCTCCAGGCAATGGGGAATCAGTAGAAAATATTATGTGAGCAAGTGACATGATTTGCCTTCTGATTTGAAAAATTATTCTGACTGAAGAGAATGAATCAGAGAAAAGAGAAAACATAAGAACAAGAGGATACCTGTAAACAGTTTCTTCCCCACTCTTCCTCCTGCCCTCTCTCTGTTGCCTCCTCCTGCAAGAGAAAATATATCTAGGCTAAGGTAGCAGAAGTGAGGAGGTGAATGAATCAACAGATCTGAGAGATATGAAATAAGATTCTCATCAGTATTTAGTAATCAACTCAGTATGGGGAGTGAAGGAGAAGGTTGTAGTTCCGTCGCCTGGAGCATTACAAAAGTCTTTCCTATGACAACCCTTTAGTCATTTAAGAATGATTATCACCTTCTTTCCTTCACCCCTCAAACAAACCAATTCTTGTCCTTCACCTTAGTACAATAAAATGCCATTCCCCAGTCCCCCTATTTCCCAGTGTTTAAGTGGGTGTAGAAGGTGCTTATCTAAAATTTCTCAACTCAACAACCTACTCAAAACTCAAGAAGTAGATAAATGTATTTCTCTCTAGCCTATAAGAATTCACACCAGCCAAAAGATCTCCCTTACTGTTTAGTTGTCAAAAAAAATATATTAATGCTTCTAAATCAAGAACAAAAATAAAGTCACTCAAAAATAAAGTTTAACATTTCATATTTTTGGCACTTAAAATATTCTTCTATTTGTGCTTTCCTAACATGAGCATATGACTTGCAAAGCAAAGTAGCCATAAATCAGGCTACTCTAACACCCTCTTCACAGACATTTGTCAGGAAAAATAATTAGTATACTGGCTAAGAGAACACTAATAAAGCAGTGCATTTCATTTCATTTGGTCCTTATTCAACAACTGCAAAGAGTTCCAAAGAAAAAGACAAAGAAAATTAGAATTATTATTATCCTACACCCAGCTTTCCTGATGGAGCATATTTCTTGATGCTGGCAAAACTCCTGGACCTAATCTTTATTTTTTAACCTATTGATCCTTTTCCATTAGTGACAGACTTGCTCTGCTACAAGGGATGGGTTTCCAAATTGGCCTGAGGGAGGCATGTGGGTTAGAAACAATATTGTCATTGGCCTAGTTTTGGCAGGGTTGGTGGAAAGTCAGACAACTGTTATGTTTTGGAGTTGCAGGCTAATAGTGCCCTCTGTTTTCCGTTTTGCTCCCATCCACAGAATTACCAGATGGCCAAGAAGCCACTAGAACAGAAGTAATGTCCCAATACAGTGGAAAAAGACCAATCCAGTAAACACTCTAACATCCATCCAGTGACTTAAAATAGCAATCTAAATGTTCTAAAGATGAAGGGAAAAAAGTAGAAAACATAGCAAAAACTCTTTCAGCCTGACTCCTTTCACCTGAATACATGGTCTTTTCAGAGCAATACATTTACCACAGATTCCAGCACCCTCAAAATGTTCCACCCATCTTCCCAAATGTCCGCCCCTGTAGCCCAGTTGACCAGGATTGCTCAAAAGATTTAGAAGACATTTCCTAAACTTCCCAGAGATTCTCAGTCAGTGGATCCAGGGTGGGGCATAGTAATCTATAATTCTTTTTAAATCCAAAATATCCTTATCAGAATGATTTCCCATTCATCTTGATAGAAGGTGCTTTTAATGCTGCTTCCTCCTGAAGGAACCTTCTGTAAGCCTTGCTTTTTCTCCTGTAAGCAGGCGGAGAACAGTGGAGCCACCAACACACAAAACTACTGTTTGTGCCTGGCTAAAGACCGTGGTGATTTTATAGCACCCTGGGCATTTCATATCCATGAAGTGCCTGGGGCTCTGCATCAGGCACTCCTTGCGTTTCCTCTTCTGGAGAGGGATAAAAGAGATCTTTTGTGAGACGCATGTTCTCACGGGTAGGTAGTCACCACTAGAAAGGGAAATATGTCATTTAAAAAAAATCTTTCCAAATGATTCTGATGGTCACACTGGGGAACCATTTAAAGGAATCTTTAATGGTCTATCTGTAGGAGAGATTTTCAAATGAGGTGCTGGTGTTAGAAATGGAAGTCATTGGTTGGGTAACTTTCCAATTTTAATACATCCTCTGCTCCTACCTCCAAGTTTCTTCCATGCTTCCTAGTGGAGAGGGAATATAGTACACAGGGTGAGTAAGAATTGAAAAGCACTGTCTTTGGAATGGAGAGTCAGGGAACTGCCTGGAGAGAAACGAAACAAAACAAAACCAAACCCTCTCGCTCCGATAGTGTAAACTAGTTGGGTGCAAATATAAAACAACTGTTATCACCACCCACCTCAACGCTGGTTCATTCTATGGGGCAAGTTCTTCCTCTGCTCCTGGAAGAAATTCTGAGAAGGTGAAACTGGTTTTTCCTGGCATTTTCAGATAATAAAATCATTTTGCCTGAAAGAGTCTCATGTTATAATTAAAAGTCATATCAAAACCATAGAGTTTAAAGTTAAAATTTCTCTCCTCCCTGACTGGGGATCTATCTGCTCCCCCAGTTTGGGCCTGCACATTCAATCTCTTCTTAGTTTCCCTTCCTGCTTCTCCACCTCCTCTCCCTCACTCATCCTGTCCCCCATGCAAGATTGAAGGTGGGACTAGGGGCTGGGGTAGGCAAGGAAGAGAGGTAAGGTTACAGAGAGAAAGGTCTTACCTGACCAATATTGATGCAACCTGACCCTCCTTCCCCCTGGCTGGCTAATTCTTGCTCACGAGATGCATTAAGCGTTCTTTGAAGAGCTCCTGTCATCGCTGGAGATGTCTCACCTGCAGAACCAGGTGAATTCATTTCCTCTAGCTGGTAATTCACAATTCCCTGAGCACCTGACTTTCACCATATACCTTCAGCCTTTTCTATTGAGGTCTCCTTGCCTTCCCTCTACCAGGTACATGGGCAGGGCTTAAGGCAGTTCAAGGGTAGCTTTAGCTCTCACATGTTGTCTATATTTGATCCATGAAAGACTCACGTGTCATTCTCTGTTGCACCAACACAGCAGGAAACTTTGGCCAGAGCATCTTGCTTTTAGGTGCTTTAACCATGTGTCAGATACCAGTCCACTGTATCCCCCAAACAGCAGGGAATCCTATCAGAAACCTCAATTTATCCCTGTGAAGCCTATTTCACTTGACTTTAGGTGAGGAGGAAGCCCATTCCTCTTACTCCATAGCCATGAAGACAGGGTATCAGCAGCATTCTAAAAACTCTCTCTAAAATTTTTTCTTTCTTTTGACCTCTTCAATTTCTTTCATAGATTGAAGATAGGTGATCTGCAAAATCAGTTTATAACACCATCTTCTCAAAATGTTACGTGGTGTATCTATTGTCATGAGGCCTTAGGTGAAACAGGGATTTGGAGAGTCCGATTTTACATTTTGATGGCTAAAGCCCTAGTCCTTTGGACTGTCACACCAAGACGGTCAATGGATTTCCATTAGAGGATCCGAACGTGCCCTGTATTCCAGTTGGCTCTTTGACATTTAAAGTCTGGGCAGACTGGCAGGCCCCTTTTGCCAAGGAGCAATTACTTCCGTAGTAATTAGGTCTGAAATCATGTTGCCTGTTTGAATCAAAAGCAGTTATCTGCACAAGATAACATTCAATGAGTGCAGACACGGTAGAGTAAATAAACAACCCATGTTTCTTCAACCAGGCACAGCCCTGTATTTTACAGCAGTTAAAGATTCTAAGGGTATTAAAGATTACGAGAATGTAATCATACAAATACCAAAGAGATTTGCTAATTAAAGCCAAAATCTGGAAGTATAAGCTGAAGTTATTAGTGTTTATATTATAATAGAAAAGAAAAAGAGGGACAAAGAAGGAAAAAGAAAAGAAATCTTAAATGGTAAACTGAATAACAAAATCATAAAAATGTAAATATATCGAGGATTCTAAAAATCAACTATTTTAATACCTTCATCTTACATAAAATAATAACAATAGTAACAAAAAACACTACTGCACATTTGCTATGTTTTAAGCACTTTATAATAATGTTATCTCATTTAATCATCATATATGAAAGGCTGTGGTAGATTAGATTATTGCTCTCAGATCGTCACGCACTCCCTTTTCCTGCCATGTAACTTTCTGATGCAGTGTAGTGGGCAGAATACATTTCACCACCCCATTGATGTTGGGCTTCACCACGTGACTAGCATTGATTAATGGGATGTTAACACATGTCACACAAATACAAGAGTAAAGTCTGCTTTCTAAATTTGTAAATTGTGTAATTTGACTTGCCATTTTGCATTCCCGAGATTGGTGCCGGACAAGGAGAATGAAGAAACATATGGAGCAAAGCTAAACTCAACCTGGAGCCTAGAGCCAAGGCTCACCAGTGGGCATCCTGAAGCAGATGTGCCCCAGAAAACTTGCAGGCCCATGAACCAAGAAAATTAATGCGTGTGGTAAGCCACTGAGTTCTGGACAGTTTGGTATATGGCATTATTTTAGCAATAGCTGACTAATACAAAGGTCTAGACAAAGAGAAAGAATATCTGCTTATCACCAAGGCTGAAATACATTTAAAAATCTTCATATTCCCAGTTTTCTTTCATATTGCTTATTTGTCTCAGTTTAGATACCTTAGCTCTAACCTGTGCTCATTGCTGGAAGTTAAGAATTTTATCTGAAAAAGAGTTAAAAGAGTAACTCACAGAAGCTCTCAATTACTACAAAAGTTTACACACACACACACACACGAACCTTTTTGTGGGTGCTTGCTTCGTCTGAGATGGAAAGAAACAAATGGACATCTATAATAGGTCAGCTTCAGGATGAACAACAGTAAGCTGACTGACAAGGGTTTTTTATGCAAAATGTACTGTCAACTCCCAGGACTAGAAGCATATAAAAACCTAGGCATCAATCAATGGGTGTTTATTGAGTGCTTATACAATATTAGGCTGAGGGAAAGGTGGTGCTTGGGAGTGGGGGTTTGAGGAGTGGCTAAAAATAAAAATATGACAGAGACCTTCCCCTGATAAATTTTATTCTCATTCTAACAGAAACTCATAGTTTCAAACTCCAGAACACTCAGATCTGCATGGGAACTAATAATTTGTTTCAAAAATAAACGTCAAATTGGCTAACAAACAAAAACATCTACTGCCCCCCGCCCCGACAAAAATAAATTCTACGGCAAACATTTAGTCAATGCTAAAAAAGTAAAAGCATTAACTTTAAAATTAGAAATAAGACAAAAATGCCTGCTATTACTATTTATGTTCACTTTATACAAGATATCAGAGCCAGTAGAATAACAAAGAAAAAAGAAGTCAAAAGTGTGATAACTGGGCTGGACGCAGTGGCTCACACCTGTAATCCCAGCACTTTGGGAGGCCGAGGCGAGCAGATCTTCTGAGGTCAGGAGTTCGAGACCAGCCTGACCAACATGGTGAAATCCCATCTCTACTAAAAATACAAAATTATCCAGGCCTGGTGGCGTATGCCTGTAATCCCAGCTACTCAGGAGGCTGAGGCAGGAAAATCGCTTGAACCCGGGAGGTGGAGGTTGCAGTGAGCCGAGATCATGCCATTGCACTCCAGCCTGGGCAACAGAGCAAAACTCCGTCTCAAAAAAAAAAAAAAAAGTGTGATAACTGGAGAAGAAAAACCAACAACTACTATTATTTACAGACTATATGGTTGTATATATAGAAAACTAGAAAGAATATATAATGTTGGAACCATAAAAAATTTTAAATAGTCTGGTATAAGATTATTGGTATGAAGATCAATATTAAAAAGCCAACAGCACTTTATTTTTTTATCTTTTTAAACAAACTTTTATTTTAGGTTCAGGGCTACATGAGCAGGTTTCTTATATAGGTAAACTTGTGTCATGGGGGTTTGGTGTACAGATTATTTTATTTCCCAGGTAAGAAGCACAATTATAGTTTTATATACCAGAAATACACCTTTAGAATGCATAACTTTTAGGGCCAGGTGTGGTGACTTATGTGTGTAATCCCAGCACTCTGGGAGGCCAAGGCAGGCAGATCAATTGAGGCCAGGAGTTCAAGACCAGCCTGGCCAACATGGTGAAACACTGTCTCTACTAAAAATACAAAAATTAGACAGGTGCACTGGCATACTCCTGTAGTCCCATGAGGGACTCAGGGGGCTGAGGCATGATAATTGCTTGAGCCTGAGAGGTGGAGGTTGCAGGGAGCTGAGGTCATGCCACTGCACTCCAGCCTGGATAACAGAGTAAGACTTCATCTCAAAAATATAATATGTAAATAACTTTTAAAAATACCACTTAAAATCCAACAATAAAAGAAAGTTGTGTGAATAAACTTAACAAAACCTTTCCAAGATTTCTATGAAGAAAAACATAATACCTTACTGGAAGGTATGAAAGATAACTTACATAAATTAGAGACATACCATGTTCACGAATTATATGAATGGGTATGTATTATAACAATGTCAATTACCCCTAATTATTCTTTACATTCAACTTAATTTCAGTCACAATCCAATAAGGTTTTTAAGGGACATTACATGCTAATTTCTAAAAATCTCATGTAGAATTAATGGACAGATAGAAAGATGGATAGTTATGTGACAAGGAAAAATAATAAAATGTTAATTATAGAATCTAGGTGGTGGGTTCCTGGGTGTTTGTTTACAGTAAAATCCTTTTAACTCTACTTTTGGACTTTTAATAAGAAAATGTTTCGGTGGAGGGGAAATCATTTGGAAAAGCCAATAGCTACGAAAAGCTCAGATGCTCCTAAAAAGGAAGAACAAAGTGCTTTACCACATGGGAAAACTTTGAGTGAAAGTTATTAAGACAGTGTGGTATTGGTGTGAGAACAGACAACTGAATCAACAGAACATGATAGAGACCAGGCATCTATGAAAACCTAATTTATATCAGATCCGACATTAGAGATCATTGGAGAAATGATACACTATTCAGTAAATGGTATGAGGAAAATTGGTTATCCATATGGAAAAGAAAACATTGAAGACAAAACTTTAAAACTTTTAAGAAAAAGATAAGAGAATGTCTTTTAAATATCTTTATAAAATAGAAAGTTTTTCAATAGCAAAAAGGTATAACTCATAAAGGAAAAGACTGATCAATTTTATTACATTAAAATTTAAAACTGCTATTCCACAAAAGATGACATCAAGGAGTAAAAGATTATCCCACAATCTGGAAAGAGTTATTTTCAACTCATATAACTGAAAACAGATTAATATCCATATTTTATAAAGTACTCTTATAAATCCTTGAGAAAAAGACAAACAACCCTACAGCAAAAAATGGGCAAGTGCAGAAGGATGAAAGGATGTAAAAATCTAAAAAGCTATCCTGGGGGAAAGAAATACACAAACTCCTTTAGGAAAATTAACATTTTTAGTGGACCTCAACTTTGAAAGAATCAAGCTAAAACAAAAGTGGCACGTGCTTATGATATACTGTGGTAAATTTGCAAACCTCCCATAAATTATAATCTAGAAGCTTACAAACCACATAGGACTTCATGAAGACTTATTTATTACTCTACCAAAAAAAAAGTATGAATTATGGCTAAGTATGCCTTTCTGTCCTCGGAAAGACAGCAAGGGAGGCAAAATCATAACCAAATATCCTTTATTTCTCCCTTATCTTGTTTCTTCTTTCCTTCCTTCCTTTCTTCCTTCATCCCTCTGCTCCTTCCTTTTCCTTTTCGTTTCATTTTCCTTCTCTCCTTCTTCTATCCTTTCTCTCTGTCCTTCTGTACTAGTTTTCTAATACTGCATAACAAATTACAAAATACTTATCTAGGTGCAGTGGTGCACATCTTTAGTCACAGCTACTGAGAAGGCTGAGGTGGGAGGATCATTAGAGCCCAGGAGTTTGAGGCCAGCCTGGGCAACGTAGCAAGACCCCATCCCTAAAAATACAACAACAAAATCCTTAACAATACAAAAAATAAATTATTATTTCACAATGTCTGTGAGTCAGGTGGCCAGTAACAGACTAACTGGGTCCTCTGTTCAGGGTCTCACCAAGCTGAAAGTAAGCTGTCAGCCAGTGCTGTGACCTCATCTGTGACCCAGAGTTCCCTTCCCAACTTATTCAGATTGTTGTCAGAATTTAGTACCTTTCACCGATAGGACTAAGGGTCCAATGTGCTTGCTGCGTGTTGGCTAGGAGTAACTCTCAGCTCCTAGAGCCTGCCCTCAGGTCCTAGCTACCTGACCCTCCTACAAGGTGCAACTTACTTCCTCAAAGACAGCAGGAGAATCTGTCTCGTACTACAAATCTCTCTAACTTCATTTAAGAGCTCACCTGCTTAGGTCAGGCCTTCCTAGGAGATCCCTTTTGATTAACACACATTCAACTGACTAGAGACCTTAATTAAGCCAGAAACCACAACTTACTTAGAAAGCTAGAGAAATAAAGGCCAAGTCACAGAGGACTTTACAAACCACATATGGAATGTGACCTTCATCCCAGCAACAGTTAGAAACCAATGAAGGACTTGAAGGTTTTTAAGAACAAAAATGTCAGAATCAAATGGTCAGATCTGCACTTTAGAAAGATGGCTCCAGGGGGCTGTAAGAAGGAGAAAGAGGGAGGTTCCACTTGAACATGTATTTGTGGGATGGAAGGGGAGCATGTGACAAAAATAACTCTAGACGCTGCCCTCAAGATACTATGCCATGCACTTAGAAACTCTTTAATTTGAAAAACAATTGCTGGGCATCTATTCTATCCCCAGAGACAAAGCTTATAACCAGAAAAATAGTCATATACCTGTCTTCTTCTAACATGCCACAAAAGTACATGTATGGCTTTTGAAAAAATAGTTGAGAGAGGGCAACGGTCAAAATGTGGAAGGGAATAAAATTTAGGGGAGAAGGTTAGCACACCAAAATGTATACTGTATCTTCATTTATGGTTTCCAATTAGGATAAAATATTCTTAAATTTTTTTCAAGTCAAAGGGGTACAAGAGACTTGGTCAATTACAAAGACACTGGGTTCACAGGATAAACTTGTTTAGAGGAAGAACCAACATTCCAGAGAGTCAGACTGAGCAAAACTTTTCACATGGATCATCTGCATTATTTTAAGTAGTAAACTAAGAGCCGGAAGAGGTCAAAATGAGGGAGTGAACCGTGCGCAGCAGGGTTTGCAGGAAAAGGTCTCCTGATGAAGGGAAGACAGAATACAGCTCTGCAGAGAGGAGGGGCAAATCCTAGTAATGAATTTATCTCTATACACACCATTCGATTCTTATTTGATTTGTCAAAGGGCTTAGGGGTTATCTTGTGATTGGAAAGCCCCACATGTATAATAAATTGCTAACTTCATCTCTTGACTGACTTGTAAATCTTGAATCTTTTCAGGGATTAACTACTTGCTAAATTCATTTATCAAAATTAAAACTAGGTTTTCAGAATGCTGCCCTCCAAATCCCAAGAAACTATGAAAGATTAACCTTTTGCAGAGCCTTCCAGGCTGCGCACCAGTGGGTGACATCAACACAAGTGATTAATAGCAGGTATCTAAGGTCTGGGGGAGATGCTGACAGACATTCTCCCAAATGATGGCATAAGTCAGCTACTAATCAATCTAAGAAAACACACATCCTGATACTCTTCATACTAACGAAGCATTTCCAATTAATATTTAGAACATCCATAGGAATTCTGTTTTGCACTAGAACCAGAGGTTTTAAGTGTATCAGACCTCCTGAATATTGTAAAACAGAATTCATTGACTCAGCCATTTTTAGTCATTCTAGAAGCATCAGGAGCAGCGGCAGAATTAAACCTCAAATCCAGAGTTGTAGCTGTTCCGTGATGCTGTTTTGAAAACAGAGCTTTTGCTAACATTTTTTATACCAGGGATGCTCGCACCATTTGAGCCATACACAACCTATGTGCTCATCGTAAAGGAGCGCACCCCTCTCTGTTGTCTTTCTCCCTTGTCTATTTACAGCCTGTGGTGTCATCTTGAGGCCTTAGAAGCATTTCATCCAAATAACCACATTCACACAAAATGTTCCAACACCTTCCCAGGACAATCCTTGACATTTTCTCTTCCCTCCTTGAGTGGCATGTGCTGTGAACCTGCTCCTTCTTACATCTGAAATGGCAACTGGGCGAGTTAATGGTCCCCTCAGATCCTCTACATCCATGATTCTTGTAAAACAAACTCTTTGCCCCAGTTCATAACAGCCCTGATGATGCCCTAAAGAAAGTGACACTGAGACTTTGCCTCCCACTAAAGGGTACAGGTTAGACTCAGATGGGGGTATAAAATGGCATGAGGGCCAGGCACGGCAACTCGCGCCTGTAATCCCAGAACTTTGGGAGGGTGAGGTGGGCAGATCACCTGAGGTCAGGAGTTCAAGACCAACCTGGCTAACATGGTGAAACTCCATCTCTACTAAAAATACAAAAATTAGCTGGGCATGGTTGTGCATATCTGTAATCCCAGCTACTTGGGAGGCTGAGGCAGGGAATTGCTTGAACCCAGAAGGCGGAGGTTGCAGTGAGCTGAGATGGTACCATTGCATTCCAGCCTGGGTGACAAGAGCAAAACTCCGCCTCAATAAATAAAAAATAAAATAAAATAAAATAAAAATGACATGAGCCATTTTATTTAATATAATACCAAAGTATTCCCAGATTCTCTTAACTGTACTTCATGGAATTACTCCCTCTGCATTTTCTAAACCAGTGGTGAGCAATCTTTTCTTTTTCCCTTGGGGACTACTAGCTTACAGGATAATCATTTAGCAGGGGATCATAAGAATACAGGTCATACTAATTCCATTTACTTTATAAGCATCTGGTAAAGCCAGGATTACTGAGCATTTATGGCTACCATGTACCGTGTGAAGCAATTTATATACATTATTTCTACCAGTCTTTACAACAATTCTCTAAGATATGTTCAATTACCAACATCCATTTAAACATGAGGAGACTGAGGCACTAGAGTGTAAGTAACCTGCCCAAAGCTAGGGAGTGCCAAGAGCAGCTCAGACCCTGGTCCACCTGGCCCCAAAGCCTGGGCTGTCCTTACTGATGACTGCCTTCTCTTTCATCACTGTGAAGTCCATGGTAGGCCCTAGAGTCACGTGGATGATGAGTCACTTGGATGCATAAGACAGTATTTCTGCTCCACTACCCCCTGGGGCTTATATTCCAATAAAAACAGGTTAAAACCTATTACAGAGCTAAGAACAGAGTCATAGTCCAGCATGGCGGATGCAGATATGAACTCAGCCTAGAAGACTGAAGAAATATTCCCTAGAGGAGTGACCTTCAAGCCGTGAACGTGGTAGAGAGTATTCAAAGCGGAACAGGTGCCGTACTAAAGCACACTGTTAGAAAAGGGCACGTGCTAGGAAAGGCAAGAAGCTTGACCTGACTGCAATAGCAGCAACAGAGGCAGGAAGAGGAAAGGGAGGAAGAGGAGGAGAGTGACAGGCAATGGAAAAGGTTAGGTTAGGCCCCAGTGGCAATGCTTAAGAGTCTAGATATTATTTTTCAGGTAAGGGCACCCATTGTTTCTGAGCAAAAGCGTTGCATTACGAAGCCTGACTTTTGGGGTTTTTTTTTTAAGGAATACTAAGCAAGTGGAAGTGTGGTAGAGAGAAAGGCCAGAAGCAGAAGCACCTGTTTAGAGTCCAGGACAACAGTGAAAGCAGGTGGAAAGGAAACACCAGACAAGGTACATGTCAAAGTGTCTCCAATGGACTTACCACCATATTTTATACCACATATTTATTGATTGATTGATTTTCTGTCTCCCACGAAATTATATGTTCCATGAGAGCAGGGATTTTTGCTGAATTCTTAGTGCTCAGGACACTGCCTTATAGAACCTCCATAAATGAAGCAAACCAAAAGGAGTTTAGGGGTTGAATTTAATACACGAGAGAGTGGAGCGACTGAGAGATTACGATAAAATTTCTAGCCTGGGAAACTGGATGGATCATGCCAGAGATCAAGAATACAAGACAGAAAGATTTTGAAGTATCTACAGGATTCCAGAGTGACATATGCAGAAAGCTGTTTGAAGTTTGGGACTGGAGCACAAGAGAAAGGTGGAGGCTGGTTTCAGAGATTTGGGGATCATCAGTATAGAGTTAGAGATGGTATTGAAGCTATGGAAGCAGAAAAAACCAGACAGAGCCTACGAGGAGAACAGGGGAGAGGAGTAAAAAACTATGAGCAAACACAACATTTATGAGATAGGAGAAGCCAGCAAAAGAAGCAAGGAAGAAACAGTGAGAAAGACAAAAGAACTGGGAGAGAAGAGTGTTCCTGAAAACACCAGAGGAAAGCATCCTGAAAAGCAGAACCCAGTGCATTTGGGGACAATCAGATGTGCTATTGGCTATACACAGGTAAGAGAGAAAGAAGATAGAAAATAGACCATCTGTATTTCGAAACTAGATGATCATTACAATCTTTATAGAGGACATTGTGGGGCACGGAGGGGATGACTGAATGTGAATTGTTGAAAGTTCTAGAGAAGGCAGGAATAGGGCTACCACCAGCTCACTAACCCATTTGTGCAAATTAGAGAAAAACACCCCTTCCTGGCTAGGAACAAAGGCACAGAGACTGACAGGTGGAGCACCCCCTCCTCTTGAGCTCAGTTCCTTCATGCAGAATGCAGCCTGCCCAGCATCACGCAGTGGCCCTTGCTAGGATTTAGACAAGGAATTCGTTTAAAATAGTGAGACCAGAATGCCAGCATAAGTGAAGAAGTCAACCTCAGATGAAGAGAAAAGATAGAGTATGTTGCAGGAGGAGACAGAAAAATAAAATGCAACTCAGAGTTTAAAAAGCATGGTAAACGTTTGAAACAGAAAAAAATAAAAATTTATTAGAGGCAAGAAAAATGATGATCTAACCCATATTGATAGTTCACCTGAGGCTAAATACTAGTGCCGCAAATTGTACAGGTATATAATTTTTTTTTTCTGCAATGTTCAGAAGCCCAGCAACAGGAACAAAGAAAGCAAGTTGTTAGCTTCATCTTAAGTTTTTTTGGAAAATTACAAAATGCTTCACTACCCATTTTAAAAGTTGACAGCAATCAGAAAAATCCAGACAGAAGGAAACTACAGAAAAATAACTGTTCCCTCAACAAATAAATTGCAAGTTGAAAAAAAGAGACAGAAAGTGGAAACCTGTAGAATAAAAAACATTAAGAGAAAAACCAACCAATCACAAATTGAACTTTATTTGAATGCTGATTCCAATGGACATATTATAAAATTATTTTTAATTGACATTAAAGGGCAGTTGGAGATTTGAACATTAACTGGATTTTGTGATACTGAGAAATTGTTACTAGTTTTAGGAGCAATACTGGCATCATGGTTAGGTTCAAGAGTCCTCATGAATGATAGACATATACAGGTCTGTTTACAGATGGACTTGTTACTGAACTGAAACTTGCTTTCAAATAAAATAGGAAGCAGGAAAGTGAGTGGAACACAGGTGAAATAAGAGGGGCCGTGAACTTATGACCTTAAATCTGGATGACTGACCTATGGTGAAGGCTGTGATCAGTTCCTATGATAGGTTCATAAGATTTATTATACTATTCCGTGCACTTTCGTATAGGTTTTAATTTTTCCATAATAAATTCTGTTTAATGTAGTGACAAAACTAAATTCTATTCAGTGAATAATGGAAAAATTCCACTAGTTCTAGTGATGGCCAGTTAAGGAGATAACATGAGAAGTGACGGAGAGAAAAAATTTCAAAAGAGGGATAAATTAGAAAAAAGCAGAAAAAATGTAAAAGACAAAACACAGCGAGATAAAGGCATAAACACGAACAGAAAAAGAGGGTACTATCAGAGTGAAAGCAACACGAATTTAAAGACTCAAAAACAGACGTGAAATTACATTACCACCTTGTGGTCTTTTAGGATATTGCCCCTAAATACTCAAATGATGATGTTTTTTCACACCTGTAGGCATTTGTGGGAGTATCGTCCCTATGCTTGAACCAGGTGTAATTTAGTTAAAGGCCATATCTAAGCTTCAGATAGGAGGTTTCTCATTTGTGATATAAACTTTTTTGAGTCTTCTAATATTTTCAGACTCTACTCCCACTTGTTACAAGGTCTCAATATTTCTATGCTTCACTGTCCCAAATTTCTCCCTTTATATATTCAGGGTTAGCTTCCAATTTGGTATTTCAAGACTTTATTAACAAATTCTTATTCACCTTGTACAAATGCTTAATGATTTTTTTTTTTTGTTTTGTTTTGTTTTTTTTTTTTTTTTTTGATACGGACTCTTGCTTTGTCACCAGGCTGGAGTACAGTGGCGTGATCTCCGCTTACTGCCACCTCCACCTGCCAGGTTCAAGCCATTCTCCTGCCTCAGCCTCCTGAGCAGCTAGGACTACAGGTGCCCACCACCACACAGTGGCTCACGCCTCTAATCCCAGCACTTTGGGAGGCCAAGGCGGGTAGACCATGAGGTCAAGAGATCGAGACCATCCTGGCCAACATGGTGAAACCCTGTCTCCACTAAAAATACTTAGTAATTTCTTGACTTTTTGGTTTTATAGTATTTTATCTTTTTCCAAGACAAAGTCTCGCTGTCGGCTTTACCATTATATTTCCTGCCTGACTGATCTTATAATAATTTCTGACTCTTATGTTTTTGAGCATTCTACTCACCTTTCTCTTACCTTCTCAACTCCATGGCAGTTACTTTTCTTATAGCATGTGACAAAGTCATGTAATACAGTCATATAATGTGGCACCACAAGACAGGAAAGGATTGGACTGTGGAACCAAAAGGAATCTATGGCTGTAATGGCCCCGCTATTTAGCCAGATGACCCAAGCCAGGACATTCTATCTCTCTTGTATTCAACAGTCCAAGTAGCCCAAATGCTGTTACCATTCCCTCGTATTATCTTTTAAATTCGCCCTCCTGTCCTCTCCTCCTGTGTGAGCCCCTGCAGTCCTCATCTCTGGCATGGATTGATGCACTAGACTCCTAGCTAGCACCCCTACTTCCATCCAGTCCAGAGTCCCTCCAACTGACCGTCCGCACTGCACCAGTTACTTCTCCAAAATGCACACGGGATCATGTGACTTTCCGCTTAATATCTTCCAGCACTTCTTAACACCCACAAGAAAAGAATACTAAATGCTGACAGCCAACCTCTTAATACAACTCCTGCTGCTTTCTAGGATCATTCACTGCTGTTCCCCCAACTTACACAGGCTGCTGCAGTCAAACCAGGCCTTGCTGTTCCCAGCTAGGCCACTGTATGCTCCATACTTCCTTGCATTGGTACGAGCTGTATCCCTGTCTGAAAACCCACTTTTATGCCTGGTTAACTCCTAATCTTGGTTAGTCTTAATTTGGATTTAACACTCATGACTCGGCTCACTCCCCGACTGAGTAGTCCCACAGCATTCCCACACGATTACACTTAACTGCCTGTATTGTAATTATGCATTTACTGGTCTCTCTATAACCCCCTACCCCCAGCTCCCCAGAACTCCAATGCAGGGTAGAGACTGAACTATGCTGTATTTATTTCAGTAGTCCCAGAACCTATGCCCAGCAAGGCATGGGTATATAAGGAAGATTGGCTGCAGCTGTTTGTAGGAATTTGATCTCCACAGGATACAGGTGGCCAGAGCTTTAACGAAGAAAAGGTGATACCTGGCCGGGCGCGGTGGCTCATACCTGTAATCCCAACACTTTGAGAGGCCGAGGCAGGCAGATCAACATGAGGCCAGGAGTTTGAGACCAGCCTGGCTAACATGGTAAAACCCCATCTCTACTAAAAATACAAAAAATTAGTTGGGTGTGGTGGCGCACGCCTATGATCCCAGCTACTCGGGAGGCTGAGGCATGAGAATTGCTTGAGCCTGGGAGGCAGAGGTTACAGTGAGCCGAGATTGCGCCACTGCACTCCAGCCTGAGTGAAAGAGCAAGACTGCCTCAAAAAGAAAGGGAAAAAAGAAGGAGATACCATTTGTGGCTTAGCACACTGGGCAGGTATTTTTTTTAATGATGATTAGCTACTGTTAGCAAGGATTCTCAAAGTTCAGGTAAGAATAAAAATTTGTTTAAGTCTTTCAGAAGTAAGTACAACAAAATATGTCAAAAATATGCATATCATTTGACCCAGAATTCCACTTGTAGGAAGTGAAATTGACAATGGGCACAAAGATTTAAATATAATACTGTTTTTCACAGCAGCGTTAATATGCTGGAAAAGAATAAAAACTGGAAACCTAAAATGTCCAGAATAGGCACTTGCCAAAGTTAATCATGGTATAACATATAATAAAACTCAGGCAGCTATTAAAAATGAACATTTTCTGAAAAGCAGGAAAAAATGATGTAAAACAACTGTGGTCAGTTTTTTAGTGTACATCTGTATGTGTATGTGGGTTCATTTGTGACATGGCCTAACGCAATAAACTTATGTATGTACATACATTCACACACAAACAGATACTTAGCATAATGAAAGGTTGGAAAATACTTATACCAAAATGAAAATAGGGTTATAAATAATTTAATTTTTGGTTTCTCTGTAGTTTCTGATTTTTCTCCAGTGAACAAGCATCATTTGTAATAAGGGAGGTAATAAAGGTTATATTATTTAAGAGAAGAGGAAGAAGAAAAGAAAGGAGGCTGCTAAGCCCCTAAGGCCATCAAGCAAGGAGACTATAGGAAGCTTACCTGAATTTAAAAAAGCATCTGAATCTTAATAACAGAAAGACCTATGGAGTTTTACAGAAGGTTAAGTCAATTGGTTATATGTGCCTTAGTGTCAAGTCCTCAAATCAATATGTACTTGAGGTCAATGTCAGTGAATGGAAATTATTTGGAGAGGAGGGAGGTAGGGGGAAGAGGTGATATCTGTCAATATTATGGGTCAGACTATTCACATAACCCTTCTTCCCTTTGTTGCCCCACCCCACCCCACCACTAGGCCTCCATTCTTACTACAGGGACTTGGAGAATACTAAAGACTTCCCTTCTTCGTGGAGGATAGAAGGATATCTGTGGAAGCAGCACAAGAAGAATATCTATGCCATACGCCCACCCTTCTATCTGGATCTACATCACCAGCCTTGTCCTAACTAAAGGACAGATTAATTCTTTCCAAGTGCTTAGAAATTTGCATTTAGATTTCATCAAGAATTTTCCACTGATTGATTTACAAATTAAATCTTTAACACAAAGAATCTCTGGTCTCATTAGAATAAATATAAATAAATATAAAATAGTTGTGTGGAGAATTATTTTGTTCAGACCAAAAAAAAAAAAAAAAAAAAAGACCACTAAAACTATAATAAATGAAAGCTGAAGATTAAAAAAAAATGGAGATACCAAGAGTACACTGAGTTTTCATAAACTTCAGCTATGATGTTGAAAGGGTTCAGGTAATGGAAAATATTTATTGTTATCATGTTTGTTTTAAGATAAGAAGACACATTTGCATTTCCTGTCTTATGGGGAACATTCTTAAGAGGAAACTAATTGAACAAAGAGAGGACATAAAGGAAATCACTGGTATTGAATGGGATAAAGAGCATTTTTACTTCTGAGGTTGAAGAAAAGTAGACGAGGAGGGTCCATAATATTTTTAGTTTTGAGGATGGAATGTGGTGGGACATTTTAATTGATTGTCTGTGAAATTAGAGGCAAGATCAAGTGCGAGGGAAAGAGGGGTACAAGGGTTAGACAGTGGTTTTAGAAGTATCATGTTTTTGGGAAAAACGCAGCAAATAATGTCTTCTTGGGAAATAATGTGTTGTCCCAGGTGTTGTTCTCTGGGAAGCAGAGACTGAAAGAGAGTATAGAGTAGAAAAGTTCATCAGGGAGTAACACCTATGAAAGAGGAATCATGTCTTATGAGGGGCTCAGCGTTGCTTTCTGTTGTTGACTGGTCAGAGCTTCAGAGGCAGCAGATGAGGCTTGGTAGAAACTCAAATAGAGCCTAAAAATAGCCTCCATCCCTGCTAACGTGGCCACTTCATGCATGCGCCCATCATGTTAGCCCTGGGGTGGCCACTGATGAAAGCTGGCTAATATGAAATGGCCAAGCCGTTTTGTCTACTTAGTTGTTTAGTGGCTCATCCATGGTGGATTCCATGTTTGGGGCATGTTAGCGTATGACAGAAAGATCCTTAAATTTTGTGCCTACTCCCGTGTGTCTAACTATATGTCTCTCTCCCAGATCTTGTCACTAATCTTCACATCTTCTTTCCTTCCATCTCTGACCAGCTCCTCATTGCCCATGAGTCCTTGTACAGCATAACCTCCTTCCATACAAACTGGATAGCCTAATAAACCACCCAAAACTCTGTCCACTAGGAATATTTTCCTTCACCACTGTCTTTCAAGACCATCCTGAGTGGAGTAGTAATTCAGCTGCTATCCACACCCAGCTTACGCTCATATAAGGCCACCTGTTTATAAAGCAAGCCCAGGCTTTCTCCTTTACCTTCAGCTGGTCATATAAGACCACCCATGCTGGTCATATAAGACCACCCATGTATAAAGTGGGGGAGGGGTGATGATGCCAATATGATGAACAGCATAGGGGGATGGGTTAACCACCCATTCAACCTGCTTTTATCTTCTGTCCTGTTCATGTCTAGTCCCCAGTTTCCTATTTTAAATTTAAAATGAATTGCCACTGGGCCTGTCTGAGTTTTTAATCTAGTAGGACCAACAGAATCCAGATCATGATGGCCAGTTCAAGATGCATAATAATTGGGGGTCCCATAATCAAGTGCTCCATCTCTTGATTATTTGGGGTCCAGTAGCACACCAACAGCTATTTTTCAGAAGGCGATTAATTCTGTGCTGCAGATGGCAAGACTACTCCAAAACCTAAGGGTTTTCTCCACAGGGAGAAATTCCGTATTATATCTTTTTCCACCATTGACATCTCTAACATCATAGGCTCTACCAAACATATAGTTCAAGTGGCCAGGCTACTTTCACCATAGGCTTGACTTGTTGAAAAGGTCTTATCAGCTCCAAGTCCAACTCAAATCTGACATCTTCCATATCACCAACAACATGGGGTGAAACAGTATACCTAGGTGTAGAATATGTTGTCTCTGCAATTCAAAGAGATATCCTAGGTACTATGATTTCTTCTTCGTAGGCAAAGATGCACAATAAAACATTTGTCTTTTACTTTGGAGGGGATGCCCCAGCATGATCTTTACCACTGAACCCCTAATTGTGTTAAGTCGTAGGTCCCTAAATCTTCTTAAGGATTATCACATATGTGTTTTGCCAAGGCCTCTAGCATGTTAGCTACCTCTTGTTCATCCTGCCTGATCAGCAGGATGTCACTGATGTAACGGATTGGTATGATGATTTCCAGGGTATCCAGATGGTCTAGATCTGTTTGGACTATATTATGGCACATCATGATGATGCTAACAAAGCCTTGGCATATGGTTGACTCCCCGTGCAGTTTAGTAGGTCAAAAGGGAGAAATGAGAACCGGAACTCACAAAGGTCTTGGTCTAGTCTTGGAGCATACCACCTGGATGGCAGTCTCAATCTCAGCTGGTCACAGTACCAAAAAGAGACTTTTAAAATTACCAAGATGGTACACCAAAGCATGGGGACCACGGCAGGGGACTCTATTTGCTCACATCTAATGATGGTAATAGTCTCCATAATTCTTAACTGGTCAAGCTCCTTAGGCTGTTACTTCAAGCTTCTTGATCGTGTTGATAATCGTGACCCCCTCATTTCTGGCAGTTAAGCACAACCATCTGGCCTCTACGCTTCAGAGCACTATCATTTCCAATACCACCAATGAGAAAAGTTCTGTGGTAGCCTCTCCTGTCTGCAGAACTGGCTTACAGAGAACTGTCACTGAACCTCTTGACTGGTGGCTCTTTCATCAGCTTATTCCTGACAGCCTTGGTGAAACGATGTGTCCTCTTTGCCTCCCTATAAAACATACCCTTCTGATGTGTCTTCTGGCCTTATATATACAATATTATATGTCCAGCCTGTCCACTGTTCTCAACCCTTTACGGTAATATCTTTTTCTAATGTATGTCGTGGCAATTCAGGCATTTCAGCCTCATTCATGTGGGCCATCATTTTTTGCCCGGGTAGCAAGTTTGCATCACCCCCCGGAGCCCTTACTAGAATGTTAAATTGCATATCCCAAGAGAGTACCATCAAGTCAATACATTCATTGTAAGTTACCAAAGAGACCAGCTCTGTTATTTAGTTTTCAATTGTTTGCTAACTGACCTCAGCTTTTCTTTATCCATCTACAGGTTACCAATGCAATTTATAACAACAGTTCAATTCAATTATCTTTATATTTATCATTCCCCTTATTCATTTAAAATTCCTGAATAATCATGCTACACCAATGGATTTCAATCCGCTAGCACACCATCCTAGTTCATCATTAGTGAAAGTAGGTCACATGTTGCTTAACCATGAGGATATGTACTGAGAAATGCGTTGTTAGGCAATCTCATCATTGTGTGCACATCATGAAGTGTAACTACAGAAACCTAAATGATACAGCCTACTAAACACCTAGGCTATGTGGTACAGCCTATTGCTCCTAGATTACAAACATGTACAGCATGTTACTATACTGATTACTGTACACAATTGGAACACAGTGGTATCTGTGTATATAAATATATCTAAACATTAAAAACCTACAGTAAAAACATGGTCCAAAAGATACAAAGTAATACACCTGTATAAGCTACTTTCCATGAATGGAGCTTTCAGGACTGGAAGTCAAGCTCTGGGTGTCAGTGAATGACTGGTGAGTGAATAAGAAGGCCCACGACATCACTGTATACTGCTGTAGAC
This sequence comes from Macaca nemestrina, assembly GCF_043159975.1. NCBI lineage: Eukaryota > Metazoa > Chordata > Mammalia > Primates > Cercopithecidae > Macaca > Macaca nemestrina. Next base: position 119,279,277 of record NC_092134.1, read on the forward strand.
TTTATAAACACTGAAGACTTAGGCTACACTAAATGTATTTCAAAATATTTTTCTTTATTCAATAATAAATTAACTTTAACCTAGTGTAACTTTTTTACTGAATAAACTTTTTAATTTTTTTACTTTTTGACTCTTTTATAATACTTAAAACACAATCATACTGTGCAACTGTACACAAATATTTTTTTCTTTATATCCCTATTCTATATGCTTTTTTCTATTTAAAAATTTTTTAAAAAACTTTTTTGTTAAAAAATAAAACACAAACACACACATTAGCCTATGCCTATACAGGGTCAAGATTATCCAGACTAAGCCATAAGAATTTTTCAGCTTCCTTATCATCTTATGGGACCACCATTATATACATTGTCCATCATTAACCAAAACATTGTTATGTGGTACATTTCTTATGAAATAATGATAACAGATATATTTAGTAACATTATACAATGATAATAAAAAATTATATCCCAGTAAAATTATAACATGTCCATTAGGAGATATATGATGAGGACATACATTATTGTTTGTGGTGTCAAAAAGTTACAGGCAACCTGAGTGTCCATCACCGGGAGAAAGGATAGGTGAAATGTTTTCGATGCACACTAAATGGTTGTGCAGCTAACAGAAACAATACCTTAGAAATACATATTCACAGAGCTACAAAAATTAATCCTGGAAATACAGTGCTTGGTGAAAAAAGTGAGAATAAGAATGCGATGACTAAATTAATGTTATGTGAATTTAAATGGCCATAAAACTATACACATATTGTAAAACTACATTCAAATTTAAAAATATATACAATAAAATGGCTGCTTATTAGGAGCAGTGGAATAAGAGTGGAAGGCATGGGTAAAAGGGAAATGAATTAATAAATTAGAGCGCAAACTGACTAGAAGTGCTTTGCAAGGACAAACAATGCTAACATGGCTTTAACAGAAGAGCATGATTAACTCAGCTATCTATTCCTGAAGTCAACTGCTCTTAAAGGTGCAGTCTACAATGGAGACTTTGGAATTGGGGAGCATCAGCTAACAAAGTTGTCACGGGGCAGGGCCAACCCCAGGGGCAGGATATATCCAAGTCTAAGAATTGGCTGGATATTGGTGAGAGAAAGATGGTGGTGGCCAGTAGTTAAAAAGGCTGGCAGGAGGACCTGAGGTGACATGCCATCATCTAGCCTAGATAATAATAGGCCAAAAGGGGGATATCTGGACAGAAATGAATGCGGTCCAAAGTCTGGAGGTTTTACGAGGTAAAAGAAAAGGTGAAGTGAAAGGGAAAAAAATGAAAAAAGCTGGATGAATAGAAAAGCATAGCCAAAGATTGATACTAGTTTTTACATTTCAGTGGTGATACATTTTTCAGGTCAGGAGTTAGGCACAGATTATGACTATCCACATGGGAAGTTGATATAAAATGGAAATGAATAATACTAAAATTTGAAAACGCCCAGGCGCTTCCAGCCTGAGTTGCTGGAAGGGTCATTCTCAAGTAAGCTGCCTGTGGTGATAGCAGCAGTGGGAGACTGGGACTCAGAGATACTAAAGCTCTTCATGAGGAAGAAAGAGCGACCAGAATAGGAAATGACCAATAGGAAAGATAAGTCGGGTGTGACATAGGCATGTCTCATGAACTTTGCATAGTGCAAGTGTTTGTTGGCAAGAGATAGCAGTGGGAGGCTAAGAAAATATCCACAAGTCTATGAGCCCTCCCTATGGAATAAGCATTCTTTATTCCCTCACTTTCTTAATAAACTTGCTTTCGCTTTATGGACTCACCTCAAATTCTTTCTTGCATGAAGTCCAAGAACCCTCTCTTGGGCTCTGGATTGGGGCCCCTTTCTGGTAACATTTTGGTTACCATATCTTAGTATTTTACAAATAGAAAAGACTCTAGAGGTAATCTCATTTAATCTGATTATTCTATAAATGAGAATATGAAGCCCAGAAAACCCATGGTCATTAATGGGACTTCTTGCCACCTGAACGGGGCCTTTCTACTATATAACACTTTACCTCTACTTTCTGTCTCCAGTGAGATACTCAGGGTTGACAAGGATAAACAAGAGAAAAACGAAACTCCATTCAACCTTTACAAAGACTTGTGAAATTAGCAACCCCCCTCTCATTCTTCATTTGTATTGCAAAGGCAAATGAGCTGATATTGTCAAGACAATTACCAGGTAATTTAAGACAAAGAATTCTCCTCCTCTAGCTAAGTAAGGAAATTCACTGGCAAATGTGGTCAAATGGTTACATTTTCTTTCTAGTTAATGAATTTTCTGTTTTAGAATATTTCAAAGCTGTAACTCAGAAATATTTTTTAGCAAGATTGCTTTAGGTTCTTGTTAGGGATGTCACCAAGACAGACTTTTACAAGGCACCTACACAGCCTTCTGTTTCCATGTGGAAAAGAAAAAAGAAAACCTGCAAGAAGCACAATAACATTTTAAATTCTTTCCAAGTGTTACAAAACTAGAAAAAAAAGGGAACGGTTTTAGTTAGCTTCTTGAAATGTGGTGAGAAGATTAAAATGGCAATCCTTATCAACTAATTACTAAATATATATTTTTATAAGAGTTGAAATAAATTTTCAACTATTAAGATTCATAATATAGTTGAGAAAACCAGCTAGAGAAATTGCAGTAGAAACCAGAATGTTTGATTCATGATGTTGTGTTGAATTAAAATAATACAGTAAAAATACCTGATATGTCAAAGAAGAGATTTAGGCTGATTCTTCTTTTGTGATAATCTCATTGAGAGAAGGGGTCAGAGGAGATAAAGCAGTGCAATTGCCAAATCTTAATAACAGCCATTTTTGAAAATAAAGTTTTGGTATCAAAAGTCGGTAATGCTTGGCTTGAGTTTTATTGACTTTTATGTAATAGTCTGAGAAAAACAATTATAGGTTTTGGCTGAAACTCATCTAGAGAGATAAAATCGTTTAATGCTTGTTTCAATGTTATGGACACACATTTTTAAGACCATACACTGGTGGGACTTTAAAAGCTGCAGGGATGCTAGATTCTAAGAAGACTGAATTCTAGTCGCCTCTAGGAAATCAATGGCAGTTTACAAAGTATTTAAATACTTCCCTCAATTCAGGCCCAACTAAATAAACTAAAACCAAACCATACAGAAATATGTGGTTAAAAAAATGAATTCACAACTTCCAAAGTAATGAAGTACAGGTTCTTCAATGCAGCAGATTTAAGAGCATCATATCAACTCAGAAAAAAAATGATTCTGGACAATTATTTCCAGAGTTTTTAATCTCTTTCCAAAATCAAATCCTGTCTTTGTGTCTTTGTGGAATGTGTTCCTAGAGCACTGCACTGAGACAGGGGATGGGGGCAAAAAGACAGCTGACGAACAGAAAGATGGCTCTCCGAAAGTCTTACCTCCAAAGCAGTTTTTAAAAGTTTTAACAGAGTAGGAGTTAACCTGGTCAAGAGGATTAGAAGAAAAGTATGAACAACAACAAAAATGAATTTAATGTATATCATTGTGGAGGTAAGAATCAAACAAGGATAGGGACACTGTTTGCCTATACAGAAATGTTATATGTTCTAACATGCAAAGAATGTTAACTAAATAAAATGCGAGAAAAAAGAGAGACAGAGAAGTAGAGTAACATCACCGACTGTTCAGTAAATAAGATGGAGTCAGAGGATAGAATTTAAAACTGACAGGCAAGACAGGAAAAGCTAAATAAGAGAAAAAGCCCCTATAAAAATTATATAAAGAAAATCACTAGAACAAAAATACAAACCTTCCTGAATACAGATAGCAAAATAACAAAAAAGACAAACTAGACGCAGAAAAAATAACAAATATTAACAATACATAGTAATTTTAACACAGACTAATATGGCCAGAGTTGAGTCCAAACATATCAGTCATACAAAAAATATGAATGGGTACATTAACATGATAAGATTTCAAACTGACTCACAGGGTAAAATCCAATTATATGTTATACATAAGAGACATATCTAAACCAGTAACTCAAAAAAGTTAAAGGGATAAACAAACATAAACCAGGCAATTAGAAATAAGAAAGGAGGGTTATGATCCTAATGTCAAAGTAGAATTCAGACCAAAAAGTATTAAATGGGATGAAGAGTGAAACCTTACAATGGTAAAAGCCACAATTTACAATGAACATCTAACAATATGTATATTTTTGCACCGAATAACACAGCAACAACCTATATGAAGCAGAAACTACAAGAGATACAAGGTGAAATTGACAGAATCACATAACGATCAGGAACTTCAACATATCAAACTTTAACATATCATAGGGACAAAAAAATGAGAATGACATTTCCCAAATTTCATAAAAGGTGTAAATTTATAGATTCAAGTGGTTCAAAACCCAAGCAAGATAATAAATACAAAGTAAATTGCACCAAAGCATACCATAATCAAATTACTGAAAACCAAATGAAAAAAGAAAATCTTGAAAGTAGTCACTAAAAAATAACACACTATGTACAAAGTGACATTCATCTGAATGATCAACTGCTCATCAGAAACAGTGGGGGTCAGAACAGTGTTTTTAGAAAATACAAGAATGGAGGAATAAAGGAGAGTTATGTGTGCAATTTGCTCTCAAATAATTCACAAAAAGAAATATAGATGTAGAGAGAAAATGATAAAACAAAGCAAATATTTATTGGAGGGCATGGGAAAAAATAGGAGTTCACTAAATGATTCTTGTGACGTTTCTGTATATTTGAAATGAGTTCAAAATAAAAAGTTACAAACACAGATGAAAAAGTATAGAGGCATGTGTGTGTATAGTAGTCTACATATATTTATTTTCTAAAATGTCCACTGATGGAATGTAGAAGTAGCAAGAACTCAGGCTGGGCATGGTGGCTCACGCCTGTAATCCCAGCACTTTGGGAGGCTGAGGCGGGTGGATCACCAAGTCAAGAGATAGAGACCATCCTGATCAACAGGGTGAAACCCCAACTCTAATAAAATTACAAAAATTAGCTGAGTGTGGTGGCGTGTGCCTGTACTTGCAGCTACTCAGGAGGTTGAAGCAGGAGAATCGCTTGAACCCGGGAGGCAGAGCTTGCAGTGAGCTGAGATCGCACCACTGCACTCCAGCCTGGGCGACAGAGCGAGACTCCATCTCAAAAAAAAAAAAAAAAAGAAGTAGCAAGAACTCAGTAGTAATAAGCACCTGGCACCCGGTCTTGATTTCTAAATACCATTCTCTAATAAATAGAAAAAAAAAAAGAAATAAGAACTCCTTGAAGAAATAGTTGAATTGAGGGTTGAGGCAGGGAAGGTACAAGATGAGCCTGAAACACCTCATGTTAGAAAAAGAAGTGCTCACAAAATTATGTAGCTTTACACTGCAAATGCTAGAGGTTAAGAAATAATAATAAATACATACAAATAATTATTGTAGCTGAAGTGGCTACATTGTCTGGGGGAAATACCTGGGGTTTGTCGTCTCCTGCCATAAAAATTTAGGACCCAGACACACACAAGGAGTTTAGGAGCAGAGGTTTAAGAAAGGCGAAAGAAAGAGAAAGGAAAACAGCTCTCTGTCTAGTGAGAGAGAAGGGACTTTGGAGAGGAAAAGGCCATTCAGCCACCTATGTCTGGATTTTATAGACTGGCTTGAGGAGGCAGTGTCTGATTTATGTAGGGCTCACAGATTGGGCTCACAGATTGGTTCCATCATATTGCCCGGGAATGCTGGATGCCCCACCCTCATCTTGTTATGCAAATGAACTTTCCCCTTGGCCAGCACCATCTTATCTGCTCCTTACTGTACATGTGGCTGGCAGAGAAGGGAAGACCAGCTGCCATTCTGAACATGATTGGCACAACTGCCGGCATCTATGTCTGCAGCTCAATTTTACAGGCTGCTCTTTGTTAGAAGGGAAAATGATTTGGGGCTGCTTTCCTTTCCTTTTTTTTTTTTTTTTTTTTTGAGACAGAGTCTTGCTAGGTTGCCCAGGCTGGAGAGCAGTGGCCCGATCTCAGCTCACTGCAAATTCCACCTCTGGGATTCAAGCAATTCTCCTGCCTCAGCCTCCCGAGTAGCTGGAACTACAGATACACACTGCCATGACTGGCTAATTTTTTTGTATTTTAGTAGACACAGGATTTCACCGTGTTGCCCAGGCTGGTCTCAAACTCCTGAGCTCAGGCAATCCGCCCGCCTTGGCCTCCCAAAGTACTAGGATTACATGTGTGAGCCACCAAGTTAAAAGGAAAACCATACTGAGGACTTCAGTACCCTCAATATCTGCATCAGGAATTTCTTCTTAATTCCTGTATCGTAGGCATGTTGAAAGGATACAGAAGCCAAGCTGAAAAAGTTCCCAATTGCCAAAATGAAAAACTTGAGCAACAAAATTATTTTTTGGTCAACAACTTGGCCAAAAAAATTATTGTAGTGGATTATAGGCCAGTGAATTAAGTATCTGAGTCCTTACTGATCTAGTTAAATAAATAAGTGTAAAAAAGGTATCCCTCCTTATTTCAGCAAAATTCCAATTTTCAAATGTAGAAGAGGGAAATGGAAAATCCGTGTTAGACAAACACAGTAATTGTTGCAAACAAAACCCACCAATGGATGCTAAAATTAATGGCAAAAGATTTGCATAGTTTCAAAGTATCCCTCCCCCACTCCCACACAGGATATTAATTAAAAGGGGAAAACGGGTGGAAAAAAGGAGGGATGGAGGAGAGGGAGAATTGGGAGGAATCCAGCAGATACCACTTTAATCAAATGATCAAAGTTTACAAAAACTAGTAATTTGTATACTAACATCTTATAAACTCTCATGATACATTCTAAACAAGCACATCAATTCTGTGGAATTCTTAAAAACACACACAAACATAATCATAGTGGGTAAAGGGAGAAACAAATATGAATGAGAGAGGCAAGGAAAAATTCTAGTTAGAAGCTGGAGGTATAACTCGGCCTTTTGGCTAAGATCAAGTGTAGAAATTGGAGGTAACAGTATGAACTCACAATCTCTAAAAAAGAGATTTATATATAAATGTGTGTGTGTGTGCTTTCTTGCTCTGCCAGTCAAAAGAACCTAGGATGGATCGGTGATATCTCAGGAGTCAATAAGCACACCAAGTTCTCAGATCTTAGTTTCTAAACACCATTCCTCCTAAATGGAACCTCTAGGTTCTTTGGAGAAATGGCTGATTCCAAGGCTGAGGCACAAAAGGTACACGATGAATCTAGAATGTCTTCTTTTGCCAGAAAGTAAGCGCTCAAAACATGTTGGGAGCATAGCAAAAGGAATCAAATTTGAGGGGCTCCCTCAAGACCAATCTCAGACAATTTTAACAATGACATGAATAAATAATAGTATTAATAGCAGATTATAATCCACTGAATAAAACAGAAATCTATGAGTCTACACTTAAAATACAAATAGATGATAGATGATTGATAGGTAGGTAGGTAGGTAGGTAGGTAGATAGGTGCAAATAAGAGGACAATTCCTTTCAGTAAAATGCTGAGAAAAGGAGAACATAGCAATATTTTTAAAACACCATTTTACAATCATCATAATAAAGACTGGATTGGATGAGAATTATCAAGTATTGCTAAATCAGGGAAGGAAAAAGGGGATGTTTGTAGGGGAGCAAAATACTCAATCTAAAGCACTTTCCCACAGATTGCCTATTTGTTGCAAGGGGAAAATATACAGTGAAGACACAGAACAATACTTCAACCAGGTGATCAAAATTAATAAGTGATGTATCCTTGTTAAGGTATCACACGTGAGATGAGGAACTTGTTGATGTTATCCCCAGTTGGGGATACATAACTGCAAGCTAATCATCAGAAATTCTCAAACCCAAACTGGAAAACATTCTACAAAAAACCCCACACATGAACACAAATTAATGACTATTTTTGTTTACGGACAACTGACCTTCATGGCAAATAAACATCATCTGAAGGCAGAGATCATCTATCACACTATCTGATAATTTTAAGAGTTTGTTGTTTAAATGGATAATCCCTGCCTAGACCATAAGATGCTACGTCTCAGTGTCTTTATTCCTCTATGTTTCCCAACTCTGGTTCCAAAGAATAGTGAAGACACAAAGCATAATAGTCAGAAGAATAGTGAATTTTTAAACTAGGTAAACAGAATGTTTATAAGTTATGTAATATTCCATAGTCTCATCTCAACCAAATTTTTCCAAAAGTAAACATTTTTTCAAAACTTTTTTGTAGGGAGACCCCTTGAAACTATTGCTACAAAATAAAAGAAGAAATGCTCCATTATTGTAAATACAAAATTGCATGCAGGATTGTGTAAAGACAATGCCAGTTTAGACTGCCAGAATGAGCCAACAGTGCATGATGTGCTTCCCCCTGCAGAGAGCCTGTGACACGTACAGTCAGGGAGGCTTCACATCACCAAGATTCCTATCCCAGAAAAGCAGATGTTCATAGCTCTGGGAATGGAATGCGACCCTTGTGGAGAGCCTATAAACGGATGCATGAGGTGTGCCTGTCCATATGGATAAGATGGGGCTATAAATGCCCTCATCTTGCCTTGGCTCTTCTAGGCCTCTTTAGGCTTAAGGCATACTCCCTTCTGAGAATTTCTGGTCTAACCGGTTGTCTAGCTTCACGTCCTGTTTCTATGGATTGTTTGTAACCAGTTTTTGCTGCAACTGTTACTGCTGATTAATATCTTGCTAATCGTAGGTTATGAAAAGCCCGTGTTTCTGTTTTAAGGCTCTGTTAGAAATTACTGATGCACACACTGTATTATAAATTCTTATCTCTGTATATTGTACTTCTGCATACAGATGTTATGTTAAAGAATTACTTCATCCTCATGTGACCATCTCACCTCATAATCAAATGACCCTAAATCCCTCACTAACCTACCCCCGCTCTCACTAAACTTAATAATAAATGCTGGTATATCCAGTGCATTGGCGGCACCGTGGGACCAGAAGGTGATGACCCCCTGGAAACAGCTTTCACTATGTTGTGTGGGTCTATTATTTCTCCACCTGCTGATCTGCCTGAGAGCAAAGAAAGAGCCCTGTTGCATTGTGGGCTGCTGGCCAGATCCCACAATACTTTTTAATGTATATAAAACTAAAACCAAACCAAAAAAAAAAAAAAACCTAGAATTTAGAATTAGAATTTAAAGAATCACTCCACATATACACTTATATACTAACTTTGGAAAGTCTTGTTTGCAGATATTCACAAGGAAAACCTCAAAAATAAGTTGAAGTAACAAAATTTATGAATACACTGTAGTTAGAACTCAACTTTATTGTTACAACCAATTTTTATTTACAGAATATAAATCTCTTCAAAAAGATACATTCCTTCATTTAATCAATGGTAAAAAGCCTTATTAACAGAAATAAAGCCTAAACATCACTTATATTTGAACTGAAAGACAAACAGCTTCATTAAAAGTTTATGAACACATAGTGAAAATGTATTTTTACTTAACCAGTTACATGAATGAGGCTGTTTTTAATTTTCTTCACTGCCAACCTCATTTTAACCACAGAACAAATTTTACTTAAATTAACAGTAGTAAAAATGTAAAACTTAAATTTTAAACATGAAAATATGAAACAAAACCACAGGAAGTATCTTCATTACCAAACAGATTAACAAATTCTTAGACACTCAGATATTTTCTGAGGCATATCAAAACACCTACATCAAAAGTTGCATTCATTTAAGAGGTATCAATACATTGTCAGTGCTGAGACTATTTGTAGCACTTACATTATATACAAAGCAGCATTATACTACTATGCTTCACATTTGATAAACACGAATTTAAGCTTTATGCCACAATTTCCCAATTCAACATAGAGCTAACGCAATGACAGTTACTCAATTTCATTCTTTTTCTTCTGAAACTGAATAAGGAAATTATCATTTAAGCACATGGAAAAATGGCCATGTCTTTTTCCTTTTAATAACAGTATATTTTAAAACTCAAATACTTCATATCGTGGAGATCTGACCTAGCTGTACAAAGGCTCCTAAATACAGTGCAGCCAAAAAGTTTCCACTTTGCAGACTCAATTTATAGCCAATTTAGTACAGATAAATACCGGAAACTACTTCAGATTATTGGACAATAAGAATTTCAGTGTGTCACCACCTGTAATTAAGTAGCAGCACACCACAACCACAGCAAGTAAACACTAATCTTCTCCACTGCCTTTTTGGGGTCTTTTCCAGTCCCCAGTGGTATCCAGGGATACCACTGGGTTTCAACTTATCTCTGAAGGTTCCTTTATTATGAGTTTTGAAACTTAACTAATGCATCACCTATAATTCTGTCGGCCAGTTTTTTTCTTACCATTCACTAATTAGTTTCAAATACAATATGTAATGTTTTCAAATTTTTATAAACACAGGTGTTGTACTAAAATGATTAATGGCATTTGAAATACCACAAATTGGTAAGATGTAAACCAAAACAATGGGATTAAGAGTATTTTAGAAAGAAATTTTTTGATAACTAGAAAAGCTATAGGATTCACAATGAATACAGATACAATATTTTTAACCCTGCCCTTTTATTACATCAGTAGTATAGTAAGTGCATAAAGTATAGAAGAGAAAGAAAATTTCAGGAGAGAAACCTACAAAAAACTTGAAGTTTGATGCGTCAAACACAAAAGAGTTTACAGTTCCCATAAGCACTATCATAATTTTTTCCTATCCAAATAATTCAGGTCTTCATTCCATTTCAAATTGTAATCCAGAAATGAAGATTTTCAGTGTAAAAAACTGTTCAGAAAAATCTAATTCATTATGTAATACATCTTATTAATTTCAGTCTTCAAGTATTCAAGTAATGCATACCCAAGTATTTTCTGTTACAGCAACACATTTACAGACTAAGCCTCAAACATGGGGAAAAATTCATTTAAAATAATTGATACACTTTTCTGTCCAACGACATCAAACCCAAGACATGACACTGGAATCACACAAGTGGTATATAAAAGTTAAAAATTTTAAAATAAGGTGGTTCAATATAACTAACAATGTCTTCTTTTCAAAACAAACTGATAACAGGTTATCTTAATATGTAACTAAATTCCCAGTAAAAGGATATTCTGGAATCTAATGGACTAAAGAAAAAGCAGAGCAAATCAATTTTGAAAAATGAAGCTGCTTTACCACATACTTAAAATTATTTTTCCTCTGTGCATAATAATTACTAGCATTTGTTTTCTGCATAAAGTAGCACAAGTTGCTGTCAACAAGTTTGCTAGCATAAAGCATCGTAACTTTGTCTATCAACTGAATGACTGATTGATTAAAAGCTTAAGTCTGTATCACTTTGGAATGTTTATTAAAAGCAATTTAAAGCAGAAAATCGAAATGACAGTATTTTCACTTATATTATGAAGACAGGAATTCGTAAAATGGTACAGAAGGCTTCTGTGTAATGTAAAAAAGAAATAACTATATAATTTTAAAAGTGGAGGGTTCTAACTTTTAATTGAGAGTGTTTGGGGGAAACTTTTTTCTTTAAATCTGGAAGCTGTAGTAACATATATTTATGAAGTTAAATATTTTTAGTTCGGCAAAAATGGAAACAGTTGTCATTACAAGATTACTTATGTCTTTTCTGTCTTTTATGATCCTATCAGGATCAACTTTAAATTTAAAGAAGTCATTTGAGATATGCTTAAGTTGAAGTAAAGACTTATTATTTGTCTTGTTTCTGTATATATGGAACTTAGATTCACATTGGGATATATAAAATTTCAAGGTTTTTTTGTAGAAAAAAAATTAACAACCCTAAAAATAGGAAATTATTAAATTACATTTTTAATTTCCTTTAGCTTGGAATCATGAGTCAAAGAATGGAGCTCTATTCATATAACAGTGTACAAATTCACTGCTTCCAGGAATCTAACCTCACAAAACCTAACGGCTAACTAAAAAATAAAGAAAAGTCTTATTAAGCATTGAGAGGCTAAATAAATAAGTACTGACATTAACCAAAGCCGACAAACCCTATTTCCAGTTCCTGTGATCTCACTGTGCAGCCACAACTGTTGGCTATTTTTAGTCTAAAACCAACAAGCTGAATCATTTCCTTACAGAAAAATTTCTACATAAGGGAAGAGAATGCAAAACAATACACAATGCAAGATACAATTCACACTAATTTACAAATTTTTATTTACATTATTTTATATACATTCCAGGCAGACCTACTTGATGAGTTTTGTGCTCATATTGATCTCAGATGATCATGTGTACTGTATGATGTACTACCACATCTCTTTTGATTTCCAGAATATGGTGGTAGCAAGGGGTTAGGAGGAAAAGAAATCACTGGTCAGGTGAGATCATACAAGTATGAAGGGGAAATAATGAAAAAATTTGTGGAATTTTGCTTGTTAAAGCATCCAGGCCACTATGGTCTATTGATTAACATTGAATATACATGAATGCCACTTCTTACAGCCATTTTCATATTTACAAAATGAGCTTACTACTAGTTGAGTTATTAGGTAAGGCATTCAAGTTCCTTAGCTTAACATAAAAAGGCAACAGACATCTCAGCACACCACAGGACAAATTTTAGAGGGATGATTTTAGAGCACTTTGAGATTTACCCTTCTTTAGAATCCCTTAAGCGGGTGATATAAAAGAGAAGCAATTCTGAACCCTATTACTAGCCTGCACCACGATCCCAAAAACCTACACAGGAAGTAGGAGCATCACAACACCCAAAATCTAGCCAGAGTGGGGAAAATAGATTAAGTATCTTATTTTGTTCCCAAGATCCACTGCATATTCCCAGAACTAAAGTGAGAGCCTTTATTCCTGGTGACATTCACTTCCCTATGAATCTCTCCAAAAAACTTACAATAGTGTGACAGCTAGTAGCTATGCACAGTCTATCAGCAATGGCTCAGTGAATCTCTATTCAAAACAGTTTGAAGTAAGAACATGGAGTAAGGTAGAAAAATTATCTTCTCTCCTCCCACAGTTCTACAAGATATATACTGTTGCACTTTAGAAGGCAGAAAGAAAAAAAAAAAAAAATCGAGTATTAACACATTCTTTATCTGTTTTATGAAAATGTTCCAACCATAGACAAAAATTCCACCTAAAACAATTTTTCAAGTTCACACTAACATTATAAAAAGCTACTAGTTGTTTAATTGGTTCCATTCACTTAATCAACTAGGCAAAGTTCTATTGATCTTACAGTAATATGGTTTGTAAAAACAAAAGTGAACATTTATAACATTGGGGAGGTAGAAACCAAATCTGGTCTAACACTGTTATAGATACAAACATATTTTAAGATTCTATTTATGTAACTAGAATTTACCATTTAAAATGGCCTGTGTTTCTATTTACTTTATTAGCTTTAAAAATCTTGAGATAATCCAAGTATTTTAAAGCATTTGTCTGAGAATATTAAGTCATTTGGAATACATCAGACTCCTCAGAAGATTTCTCAGAGGATAAATTTGTAGTTGCATATTTTGAATATGCAGATCCAGTAAGCCAACTTTGTACATGGGCACTTATGTGACCGAAGTGCAAAGCTTGTCAGACTAATTTTCTAAGTAAAGTTAACCATGACTGCCCAACTACAACAGCAGACTTCAAAACCTGAAGCCTATTTATCTATCTGAAAGATCTAACTTCTTTCCATATAATAATTACCTCCTTCTTACCACCAAACTAAATTAAAAATACAGTTAAACAAAAACAAGAGAAATAAACAAAAACCCTCCTGCCATGACTATTTCTGCTTAATTCACATTTTGTCATCTGTCAGATTTTAAGTGTACAAGATCAATGCCCTAAGTGTTCCTTATTTAATTACATAACTGCCTCTACATATAACGCTGAACTTACATATATCAAGTAATCATTTGCTATCACTCTAAAAACACAGAACCAGACTAAAACATGAAACTAAAATGTAAGGAACGAAACATGAAACTAAAACATGAAACTGAAATGCAAGGAATGACTCTGGATGGGTAAAAAATAATTAGCCTAAACAATATTTTCTTATTTCCACATATGATAAACTTTGTATGTTTGTTTTAAAAATTAGCAATACTACTGACTAATAATCAAAAACATAAAGCATCTCTAAAAGTAAAAGAAAATTTTTGGTTAGAAAGAATTTGATACTGTAAAATTTTCAAAACTGAAAATAGTAACTTGATCATATTTAGCATTTGAAAACATTATTTAATACAGATTTTGGTAACATTAACTCATACTTATTCCAAGATTATATGGTAAATATTTATATTTATACTGCCAGACTACGTAGAGAAATGGGGATTTAATTCTAAGTTATATTACCCCAAAAAGAAATACTTTCTAATATTGAATTCAACAAGATGTACCACCAACACAGACAGTGAATGTATTTCACCTTCCGAAACAGATATTTTTATATGAAAATCCTAAACTATCTACATCAGTCAATGACTGGCATTTCAAGAGAAAATGATTCATTTTACTTACAATGCATCAAGATAAAAAGGTTACACTGAACAACTAGAATGTTTACTGAAATTAATATTAAAGTAAAACTGAAAACAATTTATCTGGGACATTTTCATTGCTTACACTCAACAAACATGAAACAGAGAAAAACAGTCACAGAATCCTGTTAAGTTTATAATAAATAATTCACATACAACATAGGTTAAATTATCAAAGAAATGCTTAAACTGACATCTTTATACCTTTTGCAGATTTAACATATTTCTAATCCACCACATACTGAGAGCAGTAGGTATATTTCTTGACATCATTCAGTCTATTTAAAAAATAGATTGATTGTTTAGAGGCATAATTTATAAAGCAAGATAACCAAATTAAATAACAGAATTTTAACTAATATTGGCTTTTTGGGATTTCTTAAGAAAAGATTCACAAGCATTGCTCAGCTACTGGAGAATAATTAATCTCTTCTTTACTCAGGCACTTTTAATGCAGTAACCTCAGGCTTCATTTTAAAGTACTGGTTAAAACGAACAATTGCATACCTAGTGAGAAAAAGAGAACAACAAAAAAATTAGTCAAAGCTGAAAAACTTGGTCCTCCCCTTATTTCCACTCAATCTTCTCTAAGCTGGTTTTTTTAAAGTTTAACATTTTCAAAGGACATATTTTTAGTTTACTGCACCACCTACTGGACACTTTTCTAATCCTGTGAGCACTTAACAGCTTACAGCAATTTCTTCACAGACCAATTACTAAATGTATGCAACTTTTATAATTGATTGCAAATAACTACAATATTCCCTGTGAATTCTAAATGTTAATCCAAACAAAAGCAGAGACCAATGTAATCCATATAATAAAATTTAACTCACCCAAGGAAATCAAACTCAATAGTGGAGTATTTGGCTTGAATCAAAGCCCACAATCCCCAAAAGAAATGAGAAGCCTTAAAAGAAGGAAAGAAAAATAAAAAATTATGATAATGAATTTCTCTGTAAAACACATATGAATTGCTAATTCTATCCTCTAAATCAACTCCATGCACCACACTTTCTTGCTGTTCTTTTTATATACAGTGTCTAAAACCTAGATCATATTGAAGTCTACACCTGCTAGATGGCAACAGATCACTTTCGTCAACACCAAAGGAGGTTATGGTAAATTACAATCACTTGAAAAATAGAGGTCAGTTACTGTGACCTGCTTTTTTATAAAGCAAAGTTTACTATTAGCACTGATAGATGTTAGTGTTTTTAAAGGTTATAATTGCTAACAGGCTTACACATTATATCAAAGGCCTTTGTTTCTTGACATAAAAATATAAACACAAAAGAAAACCCAAATCTCACAAGCAATAAATATATTTAAATGTAAAAAATGTTCTAGGGGTGAAAAACATCTGAAAATTGTCTTATTGGCTTAATTCTGCATAACAGACTACAACATAAAGTAACACAACTTATGTCAGGAAAAATATGGGCTTTGGACTTACAGGGAAATTTAGTATGTAATCAGTAACTATAAAATAATTATGTGTGCTTTACAATCTATTTTCAGTTGAACATGGTAATATTTTAAAATTTGAACAAGATTTCACTTCCCAAGAAATACTATATTCTAACTAGAAATTCTAAGTAGAAAAAGTATTAAAGACAAGGTTTTTGTTTCAGCTAAATTCATTATAGCAACAGTAACAAAGGGGCTCTAACAAAAAAGTACTCAACAGCCGTGACCCTGATATTTTTAAATACCAAGGTCAAGCAGCACAGTATATCAAAAAGAATTCTTAATTTGAATTACAAGATGTAGAGGTTCCAGTCCAGGCTCTATCTCTGAGTACCTTTGCAACCTTTAATAAGTCACAAACTTTAGTGTCAGATCTATCATTTACGAGATGGGAATATCAGCCATTCTGTATTCTACATAGGATTGTTTTAAAGACTAAAGGAAATAATATATGTAAAAACAAATTTTCAACCTAAAGATCTCTATTTAAAAAGCACACTGCACTTTGGTTTTGGCTTCCCCAAAAAATATCACTAACCATCCAGCTCTTCAGGAGGCTGGTGATCACTAGAGCCCAGGAGTTCAAGGCTGCAGTGAGGAGCACGCCACTGCACTCCAGCCTGGGCAACAGAGTGAGACCCTATCTCTTAAAAAAAAAAAAAAGAACAAGAATATAATTTCTTATCTGATACAGGGATAGAAAAGAATAAACAATGTAGCAAAGACTAAACAAGTAAAGTCACTTGCACATGAAGCATAATAGTTTAAAAAAAAAAAAAAAAAAAAGCTGGGCTCTGGTGTGTGGCTTTAAGCACCAAACACGGTGCCTTTATTTCCTCATCTGTAAAATGTAGGTCATAATAGTGCCTATACCTGGCATATAACAAATATTCAATAGGATGCTAGCTATTCTTACTACATGAAACCAGAATGATTAAAAATGATAAAGATTTTCAAAAATGGTCTTCTATCTAAAAAAGTGTATCGGGTATTGAGAAATGAAGTTACGAAATTAGAGGACTTTCTTCTTTTCAAAGTCTACATCAGAGGTTCTTAAAGTGGTCGATGAACCCATGGGAGGTTTCAGAGGCCCAAAATTACTTTCATAATTACATTGATATGTTACTTGCCTTTTTGACTATGTTAACGTTTACACCAATGGTTCAAAAGCAGTGGAGGGTGAAGCTACTGTTACCTTAAGTCAAGGCAGTCGTAGCAAATCACATTAGTATAACAGTTTTATTCTTCACCATCACACAATAACAGTAAAAAGCCACTAAAGAATGTCCTTTGTGAAACCATTAAAACTATTAATTTTATCAAATCTCTACCCTGAAATACAAGCTCTAGTATTCTGTGGGAGGAAATAGGCAGTACATATAAAGCATGTCTACTGCATATCCAAAGTACAATGGTTGTCTCAGGAAAAACACTTAGGTAACTGACTTTTGAGTTGAATTTGCACATTTTTAATGCAACACCATTTTTACTTGAAAAAAAATGACTAATATACAAACTGGAGTTATCAAACTAGAGTTATCAGACTTGGGTATTTGGCAGACATTTTCCCAACTATAAAAAAGATAACTTGTCATTTCAGTGAAAATAACTGACAGTATTTGTTGCCAATGATAAAATTCAAGTTTTCACCCTAAAATTAGAACACGAGAAAAGTTGTATGTGATTCTGTGAGCTTAACAGCTTCTCAATATAGTACTGTAAGTTTTTCTGATGACACTGGTGGTGATATCAACACATGTGATCTTTAGCTATCTTATAATGAGATGTGTCAACATTTGGAAGATCTATACAACTCAATGAATCAATTATTTTCCAAATAACTAATAAGCTAAAATTACCAAATCACATACAGGTAAAAGAATCATTCAATCTGCAAGATAAACCAGTAGATCTTAATGTAATACAGTAAAAAGTTAATTGATATGTTCAGATTATTCACAGCAACTAACCTTTAAGAAACTATCACTTGTTGAGTTTTGGTCTAGTATCAAAAAAGAATATCCACAATTATCTGAAAAGGCAAAATACTCCTCTTTTCCAGCATGCATGTGTGAAACTTTTTTTCATATACTTGAAATGAAACAATCCATCACAAAAGATGTAATGCAGAAGCAGATACGGGAATCCCGCTGTATTCTATTAAACCAGACATTAAAGAAATTTGCAGAAGTGTAAAATAATGCCATTCTTCTCACTAAATTGTTTTTTGTTTTGAAAAATAGTTATTCTATTTATGGTATTTACGTTAATGTAATGAGTTTATTTTAAATATATATATATACTTAAATGTTTGAATTTTGACTTCTAATATGGTAAATACTGCCAATTAATTCACAAAGACAAAAGCTTGTAGAGGTCTTCAAAAAAATTTTAAGTGTGTAGAGGTCCTAAGATTGAAAACTTTGAGAACCACTAGTCTAAATCGCCTTGCATATTTTACATTGATATAAAATCACCTATAGATGGTATCCTAATCTCTTCTTCCTACTAAATTTATTCTGTAGTGGAAAAGACTGAGAAATCAAGAATCATTCTGCATTTTAAAAACATACCAACTTAGCTCTTCTCACCATTGTCAAGCAGAGATGGTAACTATATTTCTCAATTAGTTTTTATTCATATACTTAAATAAATTAAATGATTCTACACTAAAGAAGCATTATCCATAAAATCTCACTGAAATCTCATTTGTGTAGGCAACCATTTTTATAGGGGGAAAAGTGATAAATTAATATATAACAGTGGATTCTAAATGGATGAGAAGCAAAGGCAGAAAACAGCCCATTGGTCATTTGCATCCCCCCAAAATATAAGTACACCCCAAAAAATAATAAATTCTGTAACTATACTATTTCTTTTACATTTGGAGGTTATGGATATGTAAGTCTCTCTGTTAAAAGGTATTTTAATTTCTACACTACTCACCCCTGTTGCAAAGAAATATTCAAAGCTTTATATGGTAAGTAAATAACTAAAATCCCAAGTGTGCATATAATGGGGAAAAAAGAAAAAAAAGAAAAACTCCTCAAAGTCATTATGTATACTGTTTGGTTTTATAATGCATATACCTACTTTTGTTTGCCACCATCTCAACATTAAACAATCAATGACAAGTGAAGTCTTATAATCTTCAGAAGTCTGTATCATGGCCTGAGCACTAAACATTTACTAACCATTTGTAATATTTCAAAACACGTATACCCTGATCTTATTATTCAGACCTGCTTTTCTTTTTATCAAAGCAGCTTCATAAACTATCTGAGGAGGAAACAGCACTTAAGACACATCCATAAGGAATAAGAGAAATCTGTAAAGGGATGCAGGGAAAGAAATCTGTAAAGGGCATTCCAGGTAGAAGGAATAAGCTTCTAAGTACACAGACATGAAACATCATGGAGTATGTCGGCACAAAATGACTCTGCTAGGGCTGATGTAGGAGGTGTGAAGTAGTGGGAAATAAGAGTTTGCAGATGCTGTCATTTGGATTTCATTCTGTAGGTCACAGGGAGCCATAAAATAGAAAAGTGACACAATCTAATTGACAAATTAAATTCTAATTACTAGAAAGGATCACTTTCTTAATAAACAGGATAAATTAAAGACAGGAAAAACAACAACAGCAGCAACAAACTGAAGGCAAAGAGACCAGCAAAGGCTAATGTTAGTAAGAGATTAAGTTCTCAATCAAAAGTCAAAAATAAAGGGAGAAGGGGATGAAATCAAGAACATTTTAGGAAGCAAGAACAGAACTTGGAAGGGGTAGACCCAAATCAGAACACTAGGGAATACTACTAACATGTAAGAGGGCTGGGAGAAGAGGAGGAAAGAGGAGCCAGATTAAGAGACTGAGCAAGACAGTACAAAAAGAGAATTTGTCACACGGCTTTAAAATGATGTATTCCCCCTCCCTGCAAGAATATGGCCAGGTGAGATGGCTCACACCTGTAATCCCAACACTCGGGAAGGCCAAGGTGGGTGGATCATTTGAGGTCAGGAGTTCAAGACCAGCCTGGCTGACATGGTGAAACTCCGTCTCTACCAAAAACACAAAAATCAGCCGGGTGTACCAGCAAACGCCTATAATCCCACCTACTGAGGCCAGAGAACTGCTTGAACCCAGGAGGCAGAGGTTGCAGTGAGCCCAGATTGCGCCACTGCACTCGAGGCTGGGCGATAGAGACTCCATACTGGAGGGGGAAAAAACCCCACAAATATGAGAACTATCAGATCCTGTATGTAAGAAAATGCAATTACTCCCACACCCTAGGAGAATGCGAAGTCTTATCAGGCCCTATGATGGTTAATATTAGGTGTCAACTTGATTGGACTGAGGGATGCCTAGTTGGCTGGTAAAGTATTGTTTCTGGGTGTGTCTGTGAGGGTGTTGCCAGAGGAGACTGACATTTGAGTCTGTGGACTGGGAGAGGAAGACCCACCCTCAATGTGGGCTGGCATCATCCAATCGGCTGCCAGCCTGGCAAAAACAAAGCAGCAGAAGAAAGTCGGATAACTTGGCTTGCCGGGTTTTCTGGCTTCCTTCTTTTACCCCATGTTGGATGCTTCCTCCTGCTCCTCCTGCCCTTGGACATCAGAATCCAAGTTCTTCGGCATTTGGACACTTGGACTTAGACCAGTGGTTTGCCAGGGGGCTCTTGGGCCTTTGGCCACAGAATGAAGGCAGCATGGTCAGCTTTTCTGGTTTTGAGGCTTTCAAACTTGTACTGAGCCACTACTGGCTTCCTTCTTCCTCAGCATGCAGACAGCCTATTGTGAGACTTCACCTTGTGATCATGTGAGCCAATTCTCCCTAACAAACTTCCTTTCACATATACATATATCCTATTAGCTCTGTCCCTCTGGGGAACACTAATACAAATTCCATATGTGAGTGCTTGGGGTGAACTCCTTCTCCTCTTTGGAATGTTACATTACACTTTCTCAGAACCCATGTGAGTAACCGACCTCAACTAGTGGACTTCAAAATGCATATAAACATAACAATTTGACACTCCGAACACTTAGTCTATGACAGGCTGCACTCTGTCAGCTACTTCTCCAAAAGCAGAGTTCAGGCCTCTATAGGCCTTGGAGCTCTGAAGTCTCATCATGACAACACTAACACTACCTTCTTGCATTCAGGAACTTCAGGTGTCTTCAAGGATCTTTCCTATGTTGGTCAAGCCCAAGAAACTAATCGTAAAAAGGTATAGCTCAATCCTCTCCTGCTTTCATCCTAATTGGACTGGACTTTTAATAATTTGGAACTCACTCATTATATAGTTAATGTACCTCATCTATTGAGTATATTCCCTGTGAGATTTGTTCAGGTTGTTCTTCCTCCCTTTAAGCATTGTGAACCTAAGGGGAAAAAATTATCTTTGTACGGCAATAAAGTGTGTAATTCATGAAACTAGACTTCGATAATTTCCTTGTTTTCATCATATATAAAACTATCACAAAGTCAACGAGAGAATATTTTTTAAATCAATGGTAAATACTGCCAAATGCTACTGACAGATCAAGGAAGATAAGGACTGAAAAATTTACATTGGACTTAGCGATTATGTCATGATTGGTAAGCCTTACCTGATTTTCTTTTTATAGTAGCGAGGGAAAAGGCAGATTGCAGTGTCTGAGAAATGCATGAAGGACAAGGGAGTAAGATTGAGGGTTTCCTTTTATTTCACATTGCAATCACAATTATTGATTCCTTCAAATGCTTGAGATGTGACAGGCACATACTCAATAAACAGTGGGAGGAAATTAAGAGTTAGTAAAAGAGGAAGGTAAATGGCTAGCTAAAAAGAAGCTACAGAAAGTCTTGAAAAAGAAAAGAAGGTATGTTAAAAGAAGGTAGTAACAGAGGCCCTGATGCAAGAAAGTTGTGACATCCCAGAAGGGCAGGAAAATCACACAACAGACGATCAGCAGAATTCTGATCAAATAAGAACAGGAATCGAAACAAAAACTGTCTTGATAAATAAAGGGCTTTTCAAAATCTCCTTAAGCTGAGAAGCAACTTCAGCAAAGTCTCAGGAGAAAAAAATCAATTTACAAAAATCACAAGCATTCCTATACACCGATAATAGACAAACAGAGAGCCAAATCCTAAGTGAACTCCCATTCACAATTGTTGCAAAGAGAATTAAATACCCACGAATACAACATACAAGGGATGTGAAGGACCTCTTCAAGGAGAACTACAAACCACTGCTCAAGGAAATAAAAGAGGACACAAACAAATGGAAAAACATTCCATGCTCATGGATAGGAAGAATCGATATCGTGAAAATGGCAATATTGCCCAAAGTAATTTATAGATTCAATGCTATCCCCATCAAGATTCCATTGCCTTTCTTCACAGAATTAGAGAAAACTACTTTAAATTTCATATGAAGTCAAAAAAGACCCTGAATAGCCAAGACAATCCTAAGCAAAAAGAACAAAGCTGGAGGCATCATGCTACCTGACTTCAAACTATACCACAAGGCTACAGTAACCAAAACAGCATGGTACTGCTACCAAAACAGATAAATAGATCAATGGAATGGAACAGAACCCAGGCCTCAGAAATAACACCACACATCTACAACCATCTTATCTTTGACAAACCTGAGAAAAACAAGCAATGGGGGAAAAATTCCCTATTTAATAAATGGTGTTGGGAAAACTGGCTAGCCTTATGCAGAAAACTGAAACTGGTCCCCTTCCTTACACCTTATACAAAAATTAACTCATGTAAATCAGCCAGGCATGGTGGCGTGTACCTGTAGTCCTAGCTACTTGAAAGGCTGAGTTGGGAGGATCCCTTGTGCTCAGGAGTTTGAGGTTGCAGTGAGCTATGACCATACCACTGCATTCCAGCCTGGGTGACAAACACCTTGTATCCAATAAAAAATAGGCCTGGCATGGTGGCTCATGCCTGTAATCCCAGCACTTTGGGAGGCTGAGCCGGGGAAAATCACTTACGCCCAGGAGTTCAAGACCAGCCTGCGCAATATAGAGAGACCTCATCTCCACAAAAAAACTAAAAAATTAGCCAGGTATGGTGGCCCTTGCTACTCGGAAGGCTCAAGTGGGAGGATTGCTTAAGTCCGGGAGGTTGAGGCTGCAATGACCTGTGATCACATCACTATACTCCAGGCCTGGATGATAGAGCAAAGACTGTCTCAAAATAAAAATAAAAGTAAGTAAATATTAAAATAAAATCAATTTTAAAAGAAATGACTGTCAAATTTTACCAGTAAAAGAGTTATTCTGTACATCTTATTTGGCCTTCTAAATTATAAGCATTTTGAAAGAATGCATTTTTTAAAATTCTTCCAATCCACCTGACCTAGAATAACAATAAGTACTTAGTATCTGATTAATGAATCAGAAGTACAGGTATTTTTCAATGCCATGTACAGATACAGTCACAGTATCCCCCCAAAATGTTAAATGTCATCAAAAGTTTGCAAGGAAATCCAAATCAGCTTTCTAACAGCAAACAGTGGGACTGATGACTAAGAATTGATGAGCTATGTGTACTTTACATGGAAATTAACTAATTCAATGAATAAATGGAATATTAGGTTTATTCTGAAGCTCATTAAGTAACCTAAAGAGAAAGAAAGGCCTACATTCTCTAAAATCATGCTTAAATACAATAAATAGAAACAGCAGACATCCTAGGACCAGCTGTAGAGCATGTCATTAATTGACCCAGTAGTTGTACCGAAAATAGATATAAGAACAGCAGGTAAAGGAACATTTCAGGACACTCTCTTACTTCGGATGTATTCTGAGTAACTCTGGTCATACGGTACTTTTAAGACTATAAAAATGGTATACTTGTATACCACTAGGGTCTATCTGTACAGACAACATAACAAATATTTCCCGTGTCAACTGTACAAAATTATATTAAAACTGAAAAGCAGCAGCTAAAATAGCCTTGGCTTATTATTCCATTTAATTATCTAACACCTTAGTTGAAAGATCATTCTAATGTATCATACTGTTCTCAAAAGATAATTTAATGAGCTAATTTTTAAAATATAAATGCATGAAAAGAGAAGTAGGTCTTAATAATAAAGCTTTAAGATACCAATAAAGCTGGAAATAACTGCTTATCAAATGAAGGTCAAGAAGACAAAACACTGGATAAGTCATAAAAAACATAATCCTACTGGTTCTTCCAACCTACATTTATCATATAAGATCTAACTATAAAATGTGTTGTGGAAAAGCTCCTTTCCTGTAAAATCTGACTTTGATGTAAAGAAAGGAATAGACTAAGAAATTGTTTTATGCATCAATCTTAACCCTAATAAGAATCCACTCATTAAACAAATAATTACTGAGTACCTACCATATGGCCAGGCATTGTTCTAGGGGATAGGGATATAGTAGGAAATGAAACAAAATTGTCTTAAAAGCAATGCAATGGGGTAATGCATACTGTAAATGGTCATATATTTTCACTATTCTGAACAAAAATTCACAAAACTTAAAATAGGAAATTGTCTAAGATGAAAAAAATTTAGAGGCATTTTAAATTACAGTAAGAACCATTCATTAATTCTGTACATTTAAACTTACCAATGCAAACTGATTGACTTGAATGAAGAGTATTTCTACCTCCTTTTCAGTAACTTCACTCCCAAAGCCCTTAAATTCTTTGTAGGCTTCAAGGTAAGCACGCAGCCACTGGCTCTGGAGTTCTCTATCTGG
Organism: Macaca nemestrina; assembly: GCF_043159975.1. NCBI lineage: Eukaryota > Metazoa > Chordata > Mammalia > Primates > Cercopithecidae > Macaca > Macaca nemestrina. The sequence continues at coordinate 119,304,056 of NC_092134.1, forward strand.
ATACAGACTATAGTCTACATCACTTACACCTTTAGAAGAAAAAAAAAATACACTGAAAATTTTTAAAACATAAACTCTTCTGCATACCTTAATAATTCCTAAAACCACCATTTTTTCATAAAAAAATGAAAAGTTCCATTTTGGCTAGAATGGTACATGTTAAGTAAATAGCATTTATTAAAATAATAAACCAATCATTCTGTATTTCAGCTTAAACGCTAAGGCACATTACTGTTGATCACCAAATCAATTCTCATGGCTTCAATTTTTCCTCAAAGTATGTAGCTAGAACCAGCTGCATCACAAACCCAAAATATGCATTTTAGGAAGCAACCCAGGAAATTCTTAAGCATGCTGACATTTGGAGAACCACCTCAAAGTGTGGCTATAAAACTTTTTAAAACATGACTCATGGTAAGAATACTTTTTTTTTTTCTGGAGACGGAATCTTGTTCTGTCGCCCAGGCTGGAGTGCAGTGGCGTGATTTCAGTTCACTGCAACCAAGAATACATTTTTTTTGAGACCTTATACATATAACCAGCTGATACTAAATTTCACACAACAGTATTTACCCCAACAACATTTTCCAACTCTGATATTTTGTTTCTCTTTTCCATTCCTTGCTTTGAAAAAAAAAAAGTCATTACCCCAAAAATTTAATTTCATGATCTGTAGTTTGGAAAATACTAACCTAGAAGACAAAGTTCATACTATTTTCCTTAGCATCCAAGGTTCTTTATAAGTTGGTCTAAATCTACCTCACTAGTACCATAACTTTCTAGGCTCCTTCATGAATTTTATATCCTATAAAAGTAGTTTTTTACACATCCAAATTCTACCTAACTCACAGGTTTTAGCTCACTTTTTTTGCTCACGAAATCACTGAAGATCACTGGAGTTTTCTATTTCATATCGACGGCAATGACTGTCTATATTAGTAATATGGTAATATTTCATTATATGTACAGCTAGTTCCCTTTCCATAGATGAGATATGTAAAAATATGTACAGCTTATATGTATATGATAAGCTTGGTAGTCCAAAACAACTGGAAATGTCAAATTAAAATTTTTCCCCAGAGTATTTCCCAGTCTGGTAATCTGAAGTATATAAAAATACATAAATACATAAACTTACACAAATATAAATTCAACAATAAAAAATTTCTACTATGTATAAACCATTCAGGGGTATGTTCTAATCTTTAGCTTTTACAGCATTTCATATTTCTAAATAAAGAGTGATAAAATGGATTTTAAATTATTTCCATTTACATTTAAAAAACTAGTAATTTTAATTTAAGTTAGGGGTAAAAATGACCAACTTTTCAATATTCACAGCCAAAGACAAAAAAAGGTTATTGAGTTTTTAGTGAACCAACATTCCAAAAGCCCCAGTTTACACTGGAAACAGCAAAGGCTTTTTAAATGCTTAAAAATTAGCTTCAAATCTTAGTTCTCTGTATTTTACTGTGACGTTGGTAAGTTTCTTTTTGATATGTAAACTGGGAATATTACCTTGTAGGGCTGTTGTGGAGAAAAAAATGAGGTAAGATTTATGAAGCACCTTATACTATGTCTGGGCTCAACAGAAGCCACAATCATTATCTTTCTCCTATTACTTTCTGATGGCAATTAAGGAAGAAATTTTGGTCATCTCTGCTTTCCTCCAGTGACAAACAAAAGCAAAGAAAAACGGTCAACAACATATGGGAAAATGTTGCTCCTGCTCCCAGTTTATTTGCTTTAAAAAAGAATAAAATATTCTGCAAATACCACTTCAAAGCTACATAAGTTACTCTATTAGTTATACCTGCAAATTCATTGAAATGATTTCCAATGTCATATGCCAGGTAGTTGTATCCAGAATATTCATAATCAATGAACTGTACATCACCTATGTGAGACACAAAAACAAAGACATTAAGAAATCACATATAAGATCAGAAAATCCCTATGCTATTTGTAATTAAATAGCTTCCAATATTTTGTCTCACTGTACGTGCTTGATTACATGCACTTCTGAGACAATACAGGGTAAGGCTGTGAATTTTATGGCAATGAGCTTTACAAAATTCAAATTATTTCTCTTGGTCAACAGCTTCTTTGTAAACACTAATGTCCACTTTTTTAAAGAAAAATGAAAAGACAGTCATTCTCCAAGTTTAAACAAAAGCAAAATACATCTTTCGCCACATGGGGGCACCAGTTACTTAAAAATTCAAGTTTAATTAGAAACAAAATTTTTATCTTTGAAAATTGCTAATAATCTGTGTAATTTTAACAAAAATTTTGATACTCCAAGAGTAAACTGACAAGCTTATCTACATATGGAAATAAAATATAAACTTTTCAAGACCTGAATTCTGTAAATCTTGCAATAATGCTATAATACTTGCTGAGCAAATTAAGTAAGATCACTAACAAGAAGTTAGTTGCTATCATATGCTTACATTTTCCTGTAATACTACCTAAGGTTTCCATATCTGAGCAGCATTAAGGTGGTGGTTTTATCTTATAAAAAAGCAAAAGTATGGTTTCTGTTAACGTTTATAAATGTGAGAAATTTTTACATAAGCTAAATAGATGCCTATTCTAAATTACTGCTACATATATAGGCATGTCATTATAGCTCTCCAAAGATAATCTAGTTCTTTCATACTACTACTCAGGAACTTTTAACTTTTGAGTAATATTATAAAGGATTTGCCTTAACAAAGATATAGGTCCTATATTCAAAAGAAAAAGCAAAAGAGACAGAGAGAAACCTTAAAAAAAAAAAATCAATGTGGGTCACTGTCTTCACCAGGGATCACAAACTCAAAGGCTTACAGGGTGTGGAGTTAAAATGGATATATGAACAGAGATGGCTGTAAGAATATAGAAAATGTTTAACACCTGCATAGTTACACTGTCTTCTAATCATCAGGCTTAGGTAGGAGAACAAATTCCTGGTCTTTACACATTGTTATTTATTTCCCAAATAAAAACAGCTTTTGAATTATAGTATCTTGATATACATTTGTAAGTTTAATTTTGGAAAGTATTTGATCATATTCAAACACAAAGAAAAACAAAATTATATGACAAAAAATGTCATGGCAAATTGTGTTTTACATAAAGGCAAATATTTTTAATATAATTGTATTTAATATATAATTCTAAACTTATATAAATAAGTCACATCTAGAATAAAATAAGTGAGAATAATCAGTTATAACCCAGTTATAAAAATGTAATGTGTATTATAATAATAAATATAAGATTTAAAAATATTGGTGACAATAAATCACGGCAATTCAACTACCTCAAGTATTATATATTTTTTTCTCTCTTTGTTTTTTGTAGAGACGGGGGTCTTGCTATGTTGCCCAGGCTGGTATTGAACTCCTGGCCTGAAGTGATCCTCCTGTCTGTATACCTGAATTCACAGAACATCACTCCACAAGTCTTAGAGTTAACCAAATCACTTTACTAAACTGCAGAATGGGAAGTAGAAACATGTTTTAAAGTTTCTTTTCTAGGAATCATTGGGAGTAGGAGAGTGAAGAGACAACCATCATGATAAAATACTCACAGGCATGAAAGTAAAATGAAATAAAACCATGAAGAAATCTCATTTTCAAAAATAATGACCAGGGAAATTACAAATGTCATATGAAAAGGAGATACTAAGTAGTAAACTGTGATCCAAATTAAAATATGCCTACAGAGAAAAAATATATATGTAAATAATGCATGTGGGGAAGGATGAATGGAAATAAACCAAAATGTTTAAACTATTAACAGGTGATAGACAAGTGACTTTTTTCCTTTTATTTTTGTTATTTTAAAATTTATGTACAATAAGTAATAGAAATAAATTAGAGGAAAAATGTTATTTTAGAAGAGAAAAAGATGAATTCCCTATACAAAACTATCAGTAAAAAGACTAAAACCAATGATTTCAGAGACATCTATCCACCAGACTTCAGAAACTCAGGATACAAGATTTACTAAGTTGTACAACTGATCTAACCTAACAGTTTTAATATGTAATTTTTAAAATCTGCAGCTGTTGATAGCTTTAGCTCTCTAAAACAAATTCTTGTAGAGCTCATATTAACTGTTACATGCCAATAAAAATACACAGCCCAGTCCTGAAGCTTACTTTTGCCACATAAACATAAGCTTCAATTTCAATTTTCAAAATTATATTTAGAATTTGGCAAATACAGTTAAAATGGCAGGTAAAACATGCCTGCTTGTAGAGTAAATACAATTTAATTAAAGCATAGCACATTTTAACAAAAGTTAAAATCTGTTTCACTATGAAAATTTTAGCAATGACTTTTTGTAGTAACATTAATTAATTAAAACTAGCCTTTATTTTTAAATGCTATGTTGAGTTTACAAATAATGAAATTTTAAAAATAAGAAAATGAAGCTAACAAGATACAGATGAGGCTGTTACCAGGCTCCGTGCATGTGAACAAGTGATGCGATAAACCTCCAGTCAGTGCGTTTAAGAAGCACGGGGTGCGCCGCCACATGGCAGCAACAATGGCATACCTAATCTGTAGCAGATGAAGAAAATTTGGCAAACTCACATTGTACAAGACACAAAGCTTAAAAGGAAAAAAATTAAAAAAAAAAAATCTGCATTAGCTATTCTTTTTCAAACTATTGCAAACAAAGTGGAACTCAACCTTAAATTTAATCTTCTGCAACAAAGTAAAATTTAAAAAGCCAACTTCCCGTAGTTAGGGTGCCAGAAAAATCAAATTACTGGAAAATGCTTTCCTAACAACAGAAAATACACTTTTTCCTTCTATAAAGTTAACTTCTGATTTCTAAAATTTCCCTTTATTTAAATGAATATCCACATCAGCAATAAAAATTAACTAGCTCATATAGCAAGATCATCTTGTCAGTTCTTTAAGATACGAATTTTTAATTGGGGTTTCAAGGATGAAAAGACAATTAGAATATTCCCTAAAATTTTATGTGTATGTGCACTTTCTTAGGAGGAGATTCTCAATTTTTCAGATTCTCAAGGGACCCTTGACCTTTAAAAAGTAAAGAACTACTACTTTAAGGCCTAGGAGTGTTATTTTAGTTATCTTTATATAATTATCACAACGACAAGCACATAATGGGTAAAGTATATAATTAATGGATGAAACTACAATTTGAATTTTCCAAACCTACATTTTTGTCTTTTATTACTTTATTTCTTGCGTATCTTTATCAGGGTAATCAAATCCCCACACTACTGGTTAAACTGTTCAAATCTTAGTAAAAGACTGAAAACAGTCTGCCAATTTTTAAGGTACTTTAAAACCAAAAAATAATAATGTATTACCTAAAGCTGTCTAATTATCACATGACATGTTTGTCTGAATTCCTTTATTTTGTTGTTAGGAGAAAGGAATAAAAATGAAAAGCAAAACAGTCAATATGAGAACCTGAAAAATCTTTCCAATTCACCCTACTTGCTCTGCAATGTTAGGCAGGTTCAAAGAGAACAATACGAAAAGCAACTATAATCCTAATGTTAGCAAAATGTTTTCTGTCTTATACAGAAAAAGGGAGTATTCTAGTCTGAAACACTTTCCCTTCAATCCTCATGCTGGTGTCCTGTAGTACTCTGTACCCCTTCACCAAGGCACTCATCATTCTAAATGTAGGTATCTGTTCAGTGATTGGACTTCTCCACTACATGACACACAGCCTCCTGGAGGGGCAGTAGGGTCCCCTTCCTCTTTCATCATGCAATCCACAAAGCAATCCCTAGGACACAGGAAATATTTAAATGCTAGTGGAAAAAATGGAAGTTTTGCAGAAAATGCTGACACACAATAACACACTTGCTGGGGTAGGGGGAAAGACAAAAAAGCATGGAAAACTAAAGGAAAAATGTGGTGTTTCTGACATTTTCATTCAAGTACAAGACTGAACACAGTGGGCCAGAATGCATGAATGAAAAAACAAACAAACAAACTAGTACCTATATTAGGTCCCTCTTTCTTAATAGCTTCAGGTTTTTACAGTTCATTTAAGTTTTTTATTATCTGACTTACATTTTATTTTCTGCTAACTAGTGGTTGAGAATACAAATTAAAGCAGAGTTAAAGATTAAACTACATTTAGAAACACCACCCTAGAAAACACAGTTTACCAAACACAAAAATCAATTTGTATTTATTTAAATTTTTTAAAAGTACCAATGTAAAAACTCTTCTCAGTCATTAAAACATGAATAACATGATAACTACTAAGCTTTCTCAGGAGTAATAGTAAGTGGATAAGATTTAGAGCCAAACAAGTGACTATGGGGACTCACCCATTTTCTATTTATATTGTGTAGAACTCTTAAAACAAAACAAAACAAAACCTGATTTACTCTTTAATTCCCAGAAAAAGCTTTCCTTTTCTTCTACTCATTTCCTTAAACAGCTGTAAATCAGCTTCTTGTATTTTGCTGACAGAGAAAATAAACAGTGATTGCCATTACTGACATTTAAAGTTACATATTAGGTATTTACATGAGCTTTTAGGAAGAAATGGGAGAGAGGAGGAGAAATGAAAGTCACCAAAAGTCATGAGACCAATAAACATTCTGAGAGAGCATCAAGACATGAGATAGAAATCTCAACAGCTTTAGTAATTTCTTGATGTCAGTAGTTAAATGATTAGTTGAAATTAAAATATTAGATTTAAAGTTAGTCATAGGCAATATTACAATTTGTTCTGCTTAATATAAAGTCTATTAAATTAATGATTGATTTAAAAGATGACTGATAATTCCTATAGTTTTGGAGCAAGAACCACTGCTTTTGGTTTCCTTATTATATATCAAATTCTACCATCATTATCATTAAGTATTCTTTTCTTACCTTTTTAGGATGTCATTTCACTGAAGGCAAGGAATGGGCCGCTGCTTACCAATCACCTAATTCCTGGCACTAACTTTTCAAAAATCTTGACAGCTACCATCAACTTCAGAAAGGAAGCTCACTCTTCTCCCATGTCCTGAGTCCTGTCAACTGACATGGTGAGAGTAGGTAGAGGCAAAATTTCTTCCTGTGATGCCTATCAGTTCCAATAACATTCGCATGTAAAAATGCCTACAAACTGCAGGGTGCTCATAGTATGTGTGCCTTGTGTATAAATATGACCCATATATACATATACACACATTTGTAATTCTAAATTAATATCTCAAGTTATAGTTAAGATAGAAACTGAAAGTTGCACTTAAGACAAACTGAATTGTCATATCTATCTGTTAATTTAGTCCTACCATCTAGCCTATAATAACCATTTTTCATTTTTTCAGAATCAGATACACTTTGTAAAACAAACGCTATAAACATAATACAGGGTTGGTGAACCATGTACCTTCAGCCCAAATCCAATCCACCACCTATCTTTGGAAAAAGTTTTATTGGAAAACAGCTACACTCATTTAGGTATGTATTGTCTATCGCTGTGTTCATGCCTCAACACACAGCTGAAAAGTTGCAATGGAGACTATCCAGCCCACAACGCCTAAAAGTTGTACTACACAGCTCCTTACAGAAAATGTTTGCCAACCCCTTTGTCAGTATAATAGCTACAACTAAGAGCTGCTAAGTCCTTGGTCCAGTGCTATATATTTTATATGCATAATCTAAAATCTTGTTAGCATCCATCTGAAGTAGATACTGTCTCTAAGTTACAAATAAAGCAAACTAAAGTTCTAGACTATCAGTAGCACAAAAACTGCCTCAGAATCTGTTAAACACAAAATTTCTAAGCCTATCTATAAAAATTATTGTTTAATTGGTCATGGGTGGGGCCCAGAAATCCAAATTTTTTCCCAAGTACCATAGGTGATTCTGATGTAAATTGTCAAGAACAGTCTGTGTTTACATAAAGACATAAAGAGATAAAATGATAGGTCTAATACTACTTATTTCTGTAAGTAACTGGGTAGGGATCTAAACTCAAATGTGCTTACTTCCAAAATCTATACTCTTTCTGACTTCTCTTGGTAGTAACCAAGCTTTAATTGTATCTGCTTTTAAGAGTCAGAGATTTTCTAGTACAAAATCTAAGTTACTATGGTTTAAACATATATGCAGAGACATCAAGATAATCCAGTATAAATTTAAGAAGTTTGCCTAAAATTTGTACTTCTGAGAAATTAAGGGTCTGAAACATACTGCAGACAAAGACTGAGCTTGATGATTTCAAGGCCAGTTCCTTGGCTTTCATCTTATTATGTTTTATCTATTGGTATCTCAAAGATGGGTACACAATAATGAAACCCGGAGCTCAAGTCATATGAATGACTTAAGAAGTAATAACAAATCAAACATGTTTGTGAATATGCAGCTTAATCATTTATTTTATATGGAAATTATCTTTATCTCAAAAGAGTCAACATGGCATTTATACGCTATAATAAGGCAACTAGTTTAAGAAGGTAAATAACTGCAGTCTGTATCTCTAGCTTTAATTACCCTTTTCAAAATTGCTGCCATAAGTGTTAATGCTATGCTACAATCTCAAATATATAAAATTTATTCCTGTGATGCCTATCGGTTCCAAAAACATTTGCATGTAAAAATGCCTACAAACTGCAGGGTGCTCATAGTGTGTGTGCCTTGTGTATAAATATGTTATGTATACATATACCCATATACATACACATCTTAATTCTAAATTAATCTAAATTAATCTCTCAAGTTATATTATAGAGATTAATATAAATTAATCTCAAAATTAATCTCTCAAGTTATAGTTAACATAGAAACTAAAAGTTGCACTTTTAGTGAACTGAATCGTCATGTCATATCTATCTGTTAATTAAGTCCTATATTTACCAGTTATATGCTTGCATTTAATATGCAAACATATCTACTAGTTATATTATATGCATATTATATTATTTGCATATTAAATGCAAACATATAACTAGTTTGCATATTAAATTTACTCAATATTGACTATTTTTGTCTATTAAATTTATTAAATAATATAATTCATACCTTTTAAGGCATGGTATCTTCTACTTATAGTAAACACTCAAACATGTCATATAGTTAAATTACCTCAAAACCATCAGCTCCTAATTTCAAATGTAACACTAAAGACTAGGCTAAGTAAGCGTCTTGTCATACTCTAGTTTTAGATTTTTATTTGAACATTCTAACCATATTTCTTAATGCTTATGTTTCAACTAATCACATAGAAATTACTTTTTTAAACAGATACCATGGGATCAAAACTAGCCTTCCTAGTGAACATTATAAAACCACTGGTAAGGAGATAAAAAAAACCAGAACATTTCTATAAGTAAGACACATACATAACCACAAAGACTAAGAAAAAAACAAATGATACAAAAGAGACTTCAATAAAAAAGGCAAATTCTAAAAAATGTATCAAAACAGTTCACCTGTACAGCTGTAAAAATTTTCTGTGAAAGGAAAATTTGACACAAAAGTATGATTCAAGTAACTTGGCACAAAAACAAATGACAACCTTGCATTCTTAAGGCTGAATTGAATAAAGATTTTATGTGAAAACATGGGAACTTTTCACATAACTGATCAATAGTTTAGAGATAAGTGACCATTTAAATAAAAAAGTGAAAATGTATTTTTTAATACCCAAGACAAAGTAATCTGATTTTTTTGGTCCCTTATTTTTTGGTTTTATAAACAAGTTTGTTCTGTGAAATGAATATGCAAAAGAAACTTATAAAAATAAAAATATGAAAGTTTAAAATTATATTCTAAAGGAAATAACAGATTCTCTTTGATCAACTTGCAGTTAAAAATAAAGCTGAGTGTCCACTTCAAATGTAAGATGAAGTCCCTCACTTGAAATTCCATTATATAAAATGTTTTATTAGGTCCTGCACTGAATTTACAAGCTCATACACTGCTTTAATGCGTAACTAATGCTCTAGTCTCACAAATGGCATTGAGATTTGGTTACCAGTATATAATGTAGTGCATATATACTATGATAATTATACATAATAGACAAAAAGACATTAAAGGACACTGTCAAGTACTTAATATTTTAGGGTACGCTCGAAATTTTAAAAATGATTCCACACAAGCATTTCAAGATGATTCAAAACAAAAATGTTAGTTCAGTATGTTTTTGAAAAATAGATCTCTAATCGACATTGAAATATCAAACATAAAAAATTCTCGAATATATTTTTGGCAATATGTGCGTAAGCCTACCACTCGACAGTGTACCTTTCGTTTTCTTAAAGTGAAAGTCAGCTATATCTATCAACCTTTGTATTTGAATAGTCCCGCCTTACACTCTAAGAAGGGTCATAAACAGTAATTTAATATAATTATGACCATGCTAATGTGAATTCTTAGGCTTTAGTATATTTACAACAGCGCAATTTTGATTCAAAATCGGCTCTTTCAACTGTAATAACTATCTTCAAAAACTGGTTTTCAGGCCAGGCACAGTGGCTCATGCCAGTAATCCCAGCACTTTTGGAGGCCAAGGCAGGAGGATCACTTGAGGCCACAAATTCAAAACTAGCCTGGGCAACACAGCAAGATTCCATCTCTACAAAAAAAAAATTTTGAAATTAGTCAGGCATGGTAGCATGCACCTGTAGTCCCAGCTACTCAGGGGGGTGGGGCAAGAGGACTGCTTGAGCCCAGGAGTTGAAGGCTGCAGTGAGCCATGATTACACCATTGCATTCCAGGCCTGGGTAACATAGTGAGATCCCATCACTTTAAAAACAAAACAAAACAAAACAAAACAAAACAAAACAAAACAAAACAGAGAAGGCCGGGCACGGTAGCTCATGCCTGTAATCCCAGCACTTTGGGAGGCCGAGGTGGGTAGATCACCTGAGGTCAGGAGTTCAAGACCAGCCTGGCCACCATGGGGAAACTCTCTCTTCTTAAAAAAAAGAAAAAAAGAAGATACAAAAATTAGCCGAGCGTGGGGATGTGCACCTGTAGTCCCAACTACTCAGGAGGCTGAGGCAGGAGAATCACTTGAACTTGGGAGGCGGAAGTTGCAGTGAGTCAAGATTATGCCATTGCACTCCAGCCTGGGTGACAAGAGCGAAACCCCATCTCAAAAAAGAAATAAAAAAGTAAAAAAAACTAGTTTCCTATAAAATGAAAACACAGTTTCAAAAACATTTTTTGTTAGTAAGAATCCTTCAACTAAAATTTCATTTTTAAATTTCAATTTAGCGTTGAAGGGCATCTATCATTTAGCAACCAAACCTCAAACCACTTTAGCCAATAATATAATACAACCGAGTGGTTCTTAAATATGAAAACAGAAAGAAATTGAATACAGTGTACAAATATGAACACAAAAACATTTCACCAAAAAGTATCAGGCTACCTCAAAAAATGTTGACATTATTTACCAAGATTTCTTGATTACTTTAGTAGACATAAATTTGAGAAACTACAAATAATATCTCCTCCATCTGTAGCTCTCTCCTTAGCATCAAAATAACTAACAAATCAACATATTAAATAGATAATGAGAAACCTGGAGACACATTTGTTTTTAATACTGTTGTCCTTCCCAACACTGTGAGAAAATTTTTCTATTTATAAAGCAGTTCAATGTCACTTTGTTGATTTTCCACATCCCCCGTTATAAGCAGGTACATGTTCAATTCATGAACAACCAAATAAGTTTTGCAATTAAATTTATAAACAAAATCATTTCATCATTTTATACTTAAAAATCCCACAGAAATCACAATCTGTTTCTAACCAATTCTAAAAAACATATTTTATACAAATATTAAAAGAATATATATCCTAAATTATCACAGTTACCGTAACTTGATAACCTAAAAGAAAATCTTTAAAGGTTTCATGCATGATCTCACTCCTTGCATTTGAATTTATTTTATTGATATAGAGATGAAATGACCATTAAGAACATAAAATAAATCAATTTTACTTACTGCTAAGGTCAAATACCTACCTTGTTTCTCATTGTAGATTATATTCTTACACAATAGGTCATTATGGCAAAGCACAACAGGTGAGCCCAGGTTGGAAAGAATCTCCTTCATCCAAGTCATCTCTTCCTGAAGAATCTGAGAGCTTGGGATATCACTTAGGAACCTTTTAGTTTTAAAAGAAGAGTTATATCTGGTGTGACTTTTTTTTCAAGTTTGATTATGTCAAAAGTTAGAATAAAGAAAATCTATATAGTAAGTTTAGACATGAATAAGAGAAACTGAGCAGCAATTAAAATGTAGGACAAAAGTTAAAAAAAAAATCACTAAAAACTTGTGTTTCTAAGTGATATACATAGGTAATAGTTAACAATTACTAAGTACTATTCTAAGTAATTTACATTTATGTCAATTTTATAGATGACAAATCAAAGAGACAAAGCATTTAATAAACAGAAGTTTAAGAATGTTATTTAAAGTTACAAAGACTATTTTAAAAATTAAAAATACGTATTTCAAGGTTGAAAGGGTAAATGCAATATAAATCTAAATTCTCAGAAAAGTCAAAAGATTACTGTCTATAAAAGTTGATAAAAAAGAAAGTTATCCTTATATAATCCAGTTATGTTAAAAACAGAACTATTACAGAAATCGCCACAGAGTAGTGAGACTGTGAAGGGTGGGAGGCAGCATGGTGAGCTGGACTAGAAATTGTGGCTTTTTGTCCTGTCCTCATCTATACTGATTATTATCTACACTTGTATTAATTTAATTAAAAAAATCAAAGGAAACAAAATTGGCTGCTACCACTCATTCCTCAATAGCACCAATCAGGCTTACAAAACAGCTATACTCCTTCCCTCCTTCCCTTAATACTTGATGACGTCTTGATTCTTTCTCCAAAGTCTCTCGAATTACTCCTTGCCTCTCCATTAACAGTACAAATACAGATTCTTTTTACATTACTTAATTTGCCTGTTCAGGTGGTTTCTACCTATATTTTCCCCACTACTGTATTCTTCTCTACGTACAACTTCCACAAGTAGTCCTCATATGCTCTTTTCAAAATGGTATGACTGGTCAAAAATGCGGTGCTTTTTTTTTTTTTTTTTTTAAAGGTAGTGTTGAATGAAAATTGTGGGATTCAAAGGATTATAAAACTTATAATCATGAACAAACAAAATGGAATAAAAGAAATACAAAATGTATTTAATATTTTAATTGTGTGTTATGTTCTAGCTGTATTATTTTCTACTGGGGTAAGGGTTTTCTTCCTATTATTTACCATAGTACACCTCCAGCTTTTCCAAAGAATCATTAACCTTAAGGATTTCAAATAAACCTTGGAGAGCCTAGGAAAGAAATACAACTCTAATAACCTTCTTTGAATAACAATAGTAATTTTTAAAACAGCAGCTACCTCAACACTTACGTGATGACCAGGCACTGTTATAAACACCTTTACATATACTATCTCGATCTTCACAAAACCTCTCTAGGGTTAATACACTACTACTGTAATTTCCATTTTATAGATAAGAAAACAGTTAGGTAAGTTCCCTAGTTGAGTGAGTTACACAACAGAAATGTTAACCAGTAGGACTGAGATTTAATCTGTTTGGCTCCAGGCTCTTGTGCTCTTATTCTATATAATACTAGACTTGCCTCTCAATTCTGCAGTATCTTAAAAAGTCAAGAAAAATCTTGCTTCACCATTACCACCTACCTTTTTATTTTTAAATGGTGTTCCCCTACTTCCACCTCTGCCCCTTGCTGTTGTAGGGCATATTTTTTGGAAGGGGACACTGAGGGGGACAAAGAGGCAGTTTTTTCTGTAGTGCCATCTGACAGCCAAAGAATCAATGCTTATTTTACTTCAATGCAAAGAAAGAAAACCTGATTTTATACAATGAAACTTTACAATTACCTTTGAAACCCTATCATAGAGCAAAGCAACATAAAACATAATTTCAAATGTAAAAATAATTGTACCTTTTATTAATGTCTTCATCTACAAATCCTGTGGGAATGAGAGAGAAATACTTTCCCATCTTTAGCCAAAGATTAGATTTGGGGATCCAGCCATTGTGTGCATGGATAGCATGGATTTTAGCAAGCTGACGAGCTATTAGCCTGTTTAAAACAAAACCGCATAAAAAGAAAAACTTAAGTATCAAAAAGGTCAAGTCTACTGACAAAGATTCTTGATGAAACTTGAGTCAGTCTCCTGAATCTTCTTGTAGACCTACCTGTGCTCCCTGTTGTTAAAACCAGTTTTAGCAAGAATCCTACTGAGTCCGTTTAGCGAGAGTATCCCCACCCTTGATATCTGATCAGGTTCCTTATCCTTCACCATTCCCCAAATTAATTACTCTGGCCATCTTCAGCAAGAACCATTAGGTTGTTTTACCCAGAAACCCCTTACTCTGATGTTACTCTTAATCTTCCACCCACCAACCCCTACCCTGCTCCTTGGATATACATTCCTACTTGCGCATGCTGCATTTGGAGTTGGGCCCAGTCTCTCTTCTCCAATTCCAAAATCCCACTGCTGTGGTCCCTATACCTGTAACTCAATGATTCTGAAGAAAGTCGGCCTTATCATGCTTTAGCAAGTATCACTAATAATTTTTTCTTTAACAGTTATGGTGCTGTGACTCAGAATCAAATTCATCACTGGACCCAGGACCCTATGTTTGCACTTTTGAATTCACTTCTGACTGACTGATGGGGATCCATTGGTGAATCAGATTCCTGAACCACTGAATATCCATTGAAGCTGGTAAGAACTTTAATACTTAAGATTTTGAGCGTACTCTCTGAAACTAGATTTGAGTCCCAGGCTTCCTTTGAAAGGTACCTCCTAGGCTGGAGGTCCTTCTTTCTGTCTCTCTTTGAGGCCCCTCTGTTCTCTCCATTGGATCCTGCTTCTCCCATGTGAACTTCTCTGTCCCCTGAAATCTGTCTTTTCGAACCTCGGCTCTACCAGCTCTGTCTACCCAGTTCTTGTTAGCATGATTTTCCTAAGGAACTTCAAAACAAATTAATTACACAGGAACTAACAAAATTCTGATTTAACTGGCCTGGTGTGCAGCCAGGACACTGAGATATTTAAAACCTTCCCGAGTCATTTTAATATGTAAAAACATTTGAAAACCACTTAAGGCCCACAGAGAATCTAGCATTATATCAATCCTTAAATAACACGTTTAATATTACATTTCTATATTATTGTGAATATTCTTGTTTTTGTTTCATTCCTAGTAACTAAAGAGTCCTGATTTTCCTTTGGAGAAACTTCTGTCCCTCTTACTTTTAGTTCATGTCATTACTACAGAACTGATTTCAACCCTAACTGCATCCCATGTCCATCACTCACTTCAATAGTGAGTGAACATATGACCCTGACTTGCTCAGAGCATTCTATCATTCAGGCTGGTTCAGCACATATCACCCAAGCCAAGCCAGAGACTTGATCTCACTTTTGTTGAAGCTATTAGAAAATTAGGAAAATTTTCCCCCTGGGGTGGTTAAACTGGTCAGAGAAACCAACTGATATTATTATGGAGAATCCTAAGGAAAGTTTGCAAGAAAAAAAAAAGGTAAAAGAATAAACAGAATAAAGTGATATTCCTAATGACATTGTTAGAGTCCCTGGATTTACCCCATGTTTGAACTCAGTATTCGCAATTACAAGTACCAATAAATTCCTTCTCCTTTATGTCACTGTAAATTGTCAAATTATCATCCTCAATCAACAGTATTAGTCTCATCTTTAATCTAATACATTATTAAAATATTAAAATCCATAACCTTTTTATATATGTGTACTTTGGTTCATACCTCTCAAACAAATGAGTAAATAAACATTTACTTTTACAAACTAAATCATTTTGAATGACCCTCCCTAAGACCATAAACTCATGTCCACAAGAATACAGAAAACAAATTATTTTTATGTCAGTCGCATATATACACAGAAAGTAAGCCCAAATGAACTGTGGTACTTAAGCACCAGGCAACTTGATGAAAAGGCCAGGTGGTGATAAAATCAAAACAAAGGAAAGTACAAATGCATGCATGTACACGCATGCACACACAGACACACACACACTTTAAGCCAGTTAAAACTGGTTTTAAAACTTCAGAGAAGAGGGGGAAACAAAAAGCTTGAATAAAGATACAATCTGTGTTACATGAAACACAAGGGGTGATCTGTGTCAACAGAATATTATGTCTTAGAAATATTTACTAAAGAAATGAAACAGATGATTTAGGAGGGGGTCACACATATTTAACTCTAACAAACTTTATTTGCTGTGATTTTTTAAAAATAAATGAATAATAATATCATTTCTAACAGTTTTACCCCAGGGTTTATATGAGACCTTGATTTGGGGTCTCTTACAAAATGTAATTTTCCTTTTTGCAAAGGGGACACACATTGCTGGAACAGACAGAACTCCATGACTTCCTCATCTGCTCCATGCTGGATTCAGAGCAGGTGGGAAGAGAGGCAAATGTCTGGGAGAGCAGAAGGCCCGTGTCACTGGAGGGCTCGGCACAGTAGTTCTGCTTTCAGTGAATAAGCAAAACTCAGGGAAGTAGCCATCCAAGTGCTGCAGTTATTTCGAAATGTTTTCCCAGCAGTCCCTTTAGAACTCAGCCGTTTCTGCTCTTCTGATCTGAAACGATCAGTGTAAGCTTACTGAGATCAGGAGACAAGGAGGCCCTGCACATCACACGGATAAAGTCAGACAACTATAATACTTTTGCTGCCTCAAGTTGTTTTTTAAATAAAGTATTTTGAAGTTCATGAGAATCATGCTGCAGTATGGTCATTCCAGGGCAAATATATATTTCAAGATTAATCTAAAGCAGTTTTTAAATTACTTCAATTTTCTGTGTACTAAAAAAATGTAATGTTAGAAGTTGTCCAGTTACTCAGCTGATAGTAACTGAAATGTCAGGTGGATTAAAATCTATTTTGGATTTTTAATAATCTCATGTACTAATAATTGTAACAAACAAAAAGGTTTTCTTACACAAAAACCAAATGAGCATCCACTTAAAATACTGCCTATTCTTTGATAATAAAGCCACATCACCTTCTTCTCATACTCCAGAATTCAAGCCAGTATCTACAGGTCTCAAAATTACTGGTCTTTTTTATCTTTTATATAACACAATTAACATGTAAAGTGTCTTAGTCCTTTCAGGCTGCTTTAACAAAAATGCCATAAACAAGGTAGCTTATAAATGACATAAATTTCTTTCTCACAGTTCTGTTCCTCACAGATGGCACCTTCTTGCTGCGTTTTCGCATGGTAGAAGGGGCAAGCAAATTTCTTTGGGCCTGTCTTATAAGGGCATTAATGCCATTCATGAGAGCTCCACCCCCATGACTAATACTGCCAAAGGGACACACCTCTTAATACTATTTCACTGGAATCAGGTCTGAACAAAAGGTTTTTGAGGGGATACAAATATTCAGATCATAGCAGAAAGGAAGGCAGTTGATTTACAATACAAATCTTCTCACGGAAATAAGTATACTTCGATTGTAACCGTGGCAGCCACCTATATACACTTAAAAACTAGGCTTTCTGAAGAGATTTTAAAAAATTATGACCTAATCACAAGTTCCATACTCATCTAAAATTTTTAATTAATAAGGACTGAACAAAGCATGAAAATTTTAAAGAATGATTTTTAAGAAAATTAACAGTTTTTACTAAAAATCGAATTCAGCAAAGCTGCAGAACAGAAAATCAACACAGAAAAATCAGTTGCACTTCTACACCATTAACAATGAACAATCCAGAAAAGAAATTAAGAAAACAATTCCATTTACGATAGTATCAAAAAGAAATAAACACTCAGGAATAACCGTAATTGAGGAGGTGAAAGACTTGTAAATTGAAAATAATAAAACACTGCTGAAAAAAATTAAATACACAAATAAACAGAAAGACACCCCATGTTCATGGATTGGAAAACAATATTGTTAATTTTTCAATACCACCAAAAGCGATCCACAGATTCAGCGCAATCTCTATCAAAATCCCAAAGGCAATTCTTGCAGAAACAGAAAAATCTATCCTAAAATTCATGGACTCTCAAGGGACCCGAGAGTCCATGACACTGAAAAAGAGTAAAGTTGGAAGTCTTACACTTCCTGATTTCAACTTATTACACAAAGCTGCTGTAATCAAAACAGTATGATGCTGTCACAAAGAAAAACATATAGATAAATGGAATAGAGCAGAGAACCCAGAAACAAATCCACAATTATACAGTCAAACAGTACTCAACAAGGGTGCCAAGAACCTTAAATGAGGAAAGGACAACAATGGGAAGAGAAGAACAATGAGGAAAGGACAACAAATCGTACTGGGAAAACTAGACATCCACATGCAAAAGAATGAAGCTGGCCCCTTTCCTTACACCATATACCATATACGAAAACTAACTCAAGATGGACCAAAGATCTAAACGTAAGAACTAAAAGTATTAAAACGCTCATGAGAAAACAGGGATAAAGCTTCATGACACTGGATATTTGGCACTGATTTCTTGGATATGACACCAAAAGCACAGGCAACAAAAGTAAAAATAAACTCTACCACATCAAAATTAAAAACTATGCACCAAAGGACACAATCAAAAGACTGAAAAAGCAACCTGCAGAATAAGATAAAATATTTGGAAATCATGTATTTAACAAGGAGTTAACATTCAGAACATGTAACAAACTCCCACAATTCAACAACAAAAAATAACAAATAACCCCATGAAAAAATAGGCAAAGGACCTGAATAGGTGATTCTCCAGAAAAAGTAAACAAATGGTCAATAAGCATATGTTCAACATTACTACTCATTAGGCAAATGCAAATCAAAAGCACAATATGATACCACCTCATATCCATTAGAATGGCTACTATAAAAAATAAAATAACTGTTGGTAAGAATGTAAAGAAATTGGTGCCCTTGTGCACTGTTGATGGGAATATAAAACGCTACAGCTATTACAGAAAACAGTATGGTGGTTCCTCAAATAATTAAAACCAGAATTACCATATGATCTAGCAATTTCACTTCTGGGCATTTATCCAAAAGAACTGAATGCAGGGTATCAAAAACATATTTACATATTCATGTTCACAGCAACATTATTCACAATAGCCAAAACTGACTAGCCCAAGTATACATCCATGGATGAATAAACAAAATGTAGTATATAAATACAAAGGAATATGATTAAGCCTTGAAAAAAAAGAAAATTCTGACACATGCTACACAACATAGATGAACCTTGAAGTGTTCATGCTAAGTGAAATAAGCCAGTCACAAAAAGACTTGATTCCACTGACATGATGTACCTAAGTAGTCAAATTCCTAGGGATAGAAGGTAGATGATGGTTGCCAGGGGCTAGAGGAAGGAAGGAAGATTTGTTGTTTAAAAAGCATAGAATCAGCCAGGCCTGGTGGCTCATGCCTATAATCCCAGCACTTTGGGAGGCCAAGGTGGGCAGATCACCTGAGGTCTGGAGTTCGAGACCAGCCTGGCCAACATGGTGAAACCCCGTCTCTACTAAAAAATAAAATAATTGGCCGGGCGAGGTAGTGGGCACTAAAAAAATACAATAATTGGTAGGGCGAGGTGGTGGGCACTAAAAAATACAGTAATTGGCAGGGTGAGGTGGTGAGCACCTGTAGTCCCAGTTACTTGGGAGGCTGAGGCAGAAGAATCGCTTGAACCTGGAAGGCAGAGGTTGCAGTGAGCCGAGATTGCACCACTGTACTCCAGCCTGGCCGACATGGCAAGACTCTGTCTCAAAAAAAAAAAAAAAAAAAAAAAAAAAAAAAAAAAAAAGAATTGCAATTTTACAAGATAAAAAAAAAAAAATTTCAGGAAATTAGTTGCACAACCATGTGAATGCAGTAACACTACTGAGCTGTACATGTTAAAAAACGGTTAAGATGGTGACACAGGAGCCAGGAAGAAATTATTTAGGCAGATAGTGAAGGTAAAGGAGTTATCGGCAAGGGCTCCCTTTTAATAGAAAGCAGCCCCCAAATCACTTCTAACAAAGAGTGGCCTGAAAATTCAAGCTGCAGACATAGATAAGCAAGCTAGAAGCTTGCATAGGTAAATGCCGGCAGCTGTGCCAATAGAAAAGGGCTACCTGGAAGCCAGGTATATTCAACATGGAGCCTCCACATCTTCCCTTTTCTTTGTCATCATGTGTCCAGTAAAAGAAGCAGGCAACATGGCACTGGCCAGGTAGAGAATCATCTGCATAATAAAAGATTAAAGTGGGGCCACCAGCTTCTACACGCTTTATGCAAAAGGCACACCTGGTCCAACCAATCTTTCGTGCCCTATGCAAATCCAACACTGCCTCCTCCAGTTAATCTATAAAACCCCGTGCGTTTCAGCACAGAACTGGCAACCCATTTTCTCTGGGACCCCTCTCTGCACAGAGAGCTCTTCTCTTTCTTTTGCCTATTAAACTTGCGCTCTTAATCTCACTCTGGTTGTCTGCATCCTAGTTTTCTGTAGCTGTGAGACAACCAACCTCAGGTATTACCCCAGATAAAAATGCTGCTTCAATGGTAAATTTTATGTTGTACTTACCATAATCAAATTTTTTCAGATCAACTATAAACAAATCAAATTTTTATTAACTAAATAAAATGCTCATTGAAAAAGAAGAGTTCTTAGAAACACTTTAATCAAGTGTACCTCAATTGTTTTCTATTAGCAAATATCATATACAACAGAAAACACTACATTTTTGTATTTCCTATTTATTTAAAACATTATTTTTAAATGTTTCTTTTTTATATATTTGCTGACACAAAACATAAGCAAATCAAATCCAACAATGTATAAAAATAAACTATACACTGTGACCAAGTGGGATTATCTCAGGTATACAAGGCTGGTTCAATATTTGAAAATTAGTTAATGTAATCCATTACATTAACAGACTAAAACAGAAAAATCACACGAACCTATCAACATGTGCAGAAAAAGCATTTTGCAAAATCCAGCACCCATTATCATAAAAACTCAGCAAACTAGGAATAAAGAGACAGTATCTTCAATCTGATAAAGAATATCTACAAAAAAACTACAGCTAACATCCTACTTAATGACAAATAATTTGAAGATTTCCCACTGAGATCAGGAATAAAGAAAGAACATCACTTTTTAACCAATCCTTCTTAACACTGTACTGAAAGTTCTAGCTAATGCATTAAGACAAGAAAAAAAAGGCCGGGCGCGGTGGCTCAAGCCTGTAATCCCAGCACTTTGAGAGGCGAAGACCGGCGGATCACGAGGTCAGGAGATCGAGACCATCCTGGCTAACCCAGTGAAACCCCGTCTCTACTAAAAAATACAAAAAACTAGCCGGGCAAGGCGGCGGGCGCCTGTAGTCCCAGCTACTCGGGAGGCTGAGGCAGGAGAATGGCATGAACCCGGGAGGCGGAGCTTGCAGTGAGCTGAGATCCGGCCACTGCACTCCAGCCTGGGCGACAGACCGAGACTCCGTCTCAAAAAAAAAAAAAATAAGAGGCAAGAAAAAAAAAAAACTGTCTTTGTTTGCAGACAACATGATTTTCTACGGAGGAAATCTAAAAGAATGGATCAAAAAAACCTCCTGGAATAAGCAATTATAGCAAGCTTGCAGGATAAAAAAAAAAATATATGAAAGTCAATTGCTTTCCTACATACCAGTAATGAATAGTGAAATTTGAAAATAAAATGCACTCCTTTTACAGTAGCACCCCCCAAAATAAAATACTTAGGTATAAATCTAACAAACTATGTACAAGATCTATATGGGGAAGATTATAAAACTATGATAAAAGAAAGCAAATAACTAAATAAGAGATATTCCATGTTCATGGATAAAAAGACTCAATACTGCCAAGATGTCAGTTCTTCCCAATTTGATCTACAGATTCAGCGCAATTCCTACCAAAATCCCAGCAAGTTATTTTGTGATATCGAAAAACTGATTCTAAAGTTTACATGAATAATGTATCCCAAATATACACAATTATTATTTGTCAATTAAAAATAAATTCTTAAAAAGTCAATTTTAAAATGTAAAAAAAAAAGTTTTTATAGAGAGGCAAAAGGCCCAGAATAGCCAACACAATATTGAAAGAGAAGAACAAGTTGGAGGACTAACACTACCTGACTTCGAGACTTACTATAAAGTTACAGTAATTAAGGTAGTGTGATATCTGCAAAAGATTAGACAAACAAATGAAGAAACAGAATACAGAACTCAGAAATAGACCCACATAAATAGTTAACTGATTTTTGAAAAGGAGCAAAGGAAATAAAATGGAGAAAAGACAGACTTTTCAATAAATTGTGCTGAACAACTGGACCTTCACATGCAAAAACATGAATCTAGACGTATACCTTACACCTTCATTAAAATTTTGTCAAAATGGATTGCAGACCTAAATGTAAAATCCAAAACTAAAACTCTGTGAGAAGATAACATAGGAGAAAATGTAGATGACCCTGGATTTGGCAATGACTTTTAAAAAACGACAACAAAGGCATGATCCATGAAAGGAAGAACAGATAAGCTGGACTTCATTAAAATGAAAACTTTCTACTCTGCAAAAGACACTGCCAAGAGAATAAAAAGATAAAGCACAGACTGGAAGAAAATATTTGCAAAACTCATATCCAATAATGGATTATTATCCAAAATACACCAAACAGCTCTTAAAATTCAGCAATAAGAACACAAACAACCCCATTTCATCAAAGATACACAGATGGGTAAATAGGCATATGAAAAGATATTCCATATTACGTATCAGGGAAATGCAAACAAAAACAATACGATACCTATACATTTATTAGAATGACCAAAATTCAAAACTCTTACAACACTAAATGCTGGTGAAGATGTGGAGCAACAGCAACTCTCAGTCATCGCTAGTGGAAATGTAAAATGGCACAGCCATTCTGGGAAAGTTTGGCGGTTTATTACAAAACTAAACATACTCTTACCATACAATCCAGCAATCATGCTCGTCAGCATTTACCCAAAGGAGTTAAAAATTTGTATGTCTACATTAAAATCTGCATAGAGATTCTTATAGCAGCTTAATTCATAGTTGCTAAAACTTGGAAGCAACCAAAATGTTCTTCAGTAGTTGAATGAACAAAATAGATTTGGTGTACATCCAATGAAATATTATTCAGCACCCTGAAAAGAAATCTGCCAATAAGCCATAAAAAGACATGGAAGAAACAAATGCATATTACTAAGTCAAAGAAGCCAATCTAATGAGGCTACTTAATTAAATGACTCCAAATATATGACATTCTGAAAAAGGCAAAACTGGGAAGCAGTAAAAAGATCAGTGGTTGCCACTGGTTAAGGGGAAAAGAGGGATGAATAGGCAGAGCACAGAGGATTTTTTTAGAGCAGTGAAACTCCACTGTATGACACTATTAACAGTGGATACGTGCATTATGTATTTGCCCAAACCCACAGAATGTACATCACCAAGGGTGTACCCTAATGTAAACTGTGGACTTTGGGTGATAATGGTGTATCAATATAGGTTTGTGTATTATAACAAAAGTACCACTCTGATATTCATAATGAGGGAGGATGTCTGTAGAGGATGTATCAATAAAAAATATGTCTTTAAAAAGATCTAAGTAGAGAAAAATAAACAAAGGCTTTGGCATTTTGGAAAGAAATAATATATAAGTAGATCTAACCAAAAAGCATAGAAAAGGATACTTTTACTGAAAACATGTTTATAACATTGTATCAAATACCAAAGTCGGCCTTGACAAACCTTCACTGTTCTTGATCAAAAACTATAATTTATTTTTTCTATTTGAGGTTACTGAAAAAGATAAATCATGTTTTACTCTTTGCTTTAGTTAGAAGGAAACTCATGTGGCCTTTCTCTAGGAACTTCATGAAATATGTTTTTGTATATATACAAAACCAGCTTTGGGGGGGATCCAATTTATGCATCTATTCATTTTTACTGCTGTTATATAGGTATTTGCCAACCACTGTGAACAGACTGAGGATTTATAAATACATGCAAGCCTAAAGATTACCGAACAATTGATATACAGTAAACACAAATGTATTAATCAGAATCTCTTAATACATCTAAAGATCAGACTCATGTAAAAGTAGAAAATATATGTAATGGCTAAAAACTAGGGTTTGAACAGATTTCTATGCCAAAATATTTTAATATATTATTTGATATAGGTTTACAATAGGTAAGTGACACTGGTACATTCCATTTTTACCAGTTTATTAACTTAGCAATTCTTAAACTATGATCAGGGAGCCCCTGGCCATCCAAAACCCTTTCAGGAATTTTGTAAAGTTGAAACTATTTTCACAAGATATTATTTACCTTTCTCACTCTCATTCTCTCACAAGTGTACAGTGTAGTTTTCAAGAGGTTACATGATATGTGATAATTTCATCACAATGACAGCTAACAGGACATGTACTTGATATTCTTTTATTCTAAAAAATTTGTTTTAGTATCTAATATGGCAAATATTAATAAACGTTAATCAAATATTAAAACAAAGCTCTTTGGGCACCCAGCCTCAAAGAGCTATAAAGAGGTCTTGAGACCAAAATGGTTGCGAACTGCTGCTTTAACCTATGAAGTAACCTGCTGTTTTCCAATCAAGACCATTTTCTAGGCCGGGCGCGGTGGCTCACGCCTGTAATCCCAGCACTTTGGGAGGCCGAGGCGGGCGGATCACAAGGTCAGGAGATCGAGACCACGGTAAAACCCCGTCTCTACTAAAAATACAAAAAATTAGCCGGGCGCGGTTGCGGGCACCTGTAGTCACAGCTACTCGGGAGGCTGAGGCAGGAGAATGGCGTGAACCCGGGAGGCGGAGCTTGCAGTGAGCCGAGGTCACGCCACTGCCCTCCAGCCAGGGGGATAGAGCAAGACTCCGTCTCAAAAAAAAAAGGCCATTTTCTAGAGTTTTCAAGAGCAGAAAGAGAATTTAAGTTGGCAATTTTGGAAAAATGATCAAGCATATATGACATTATTCTTTATAGAAAGCACAATAATAATGAACAACTTAACAAAGAATTGTTAACCAAATTAATAAAATTTTACTAAGCGAGAACTCTGAAAACATGAATAATTAAGTAATAAGCAATTGTTAGTAACAAATGTATAACACGTCAACTCAAATACTAACTCGAAAACACTAAGCAGAAGCCTCGACTCTCTGCAGCTGGTTAATCCAAAAGCTCTTGTAGTTTTTCCTTTGCAAAGAGTCAGTGACGAGAACTGCAGATATAAAGAAATTTACTTCTTTCTTTTTAGGGAAAACAAGAACAAAGACAAAAACCCTAGCTAAAGAAAGTTTCTAAGTTAACCAAATAGTTGTTCAAACAAAGAAAAGGCAATTTTAAAAAATATTTCCTTAAGGCACTTAAATGCCCATATTTTTCAAAAGGAAAAATTCAGAAAAAATGTATGTACCTGAAAATGGCTGGATTGCAGACATGCTTTGGATCCAATGCTTCGCCTTGTATAAACTCATAGCATAGTCCATTATTGAAGGTACAGTAGAGTTGTGGTGCACACCCATGAGCCTGCAACACTCGAAAACTCTTTACTTCCTCATCTCGATCGACTAATAACTCAGTCTTATTGCCATAAATTCTCACCAGGACTACATCCTCCATGGTATTTCCCACGTAACAGCCAATAAGTTTATTTGTGATTCCATCTGTGAAGAGCTGCCAAAAATAAAAATTAAAAATGGGGGGAAAAAAGGAATTATCTATCTTTACAGAACAGGAGATAAATTGAAAATCATGAGTTAAATACTTATTAAAGAAAACACCAACTTCTTAACATAAAAGAACCATCTTTGAATACAATTTTATTTAACATCTATAATTTTAATTCTATATTTAAACTAAGGGGACAACTAATGTTAATATGTTGCCCTTAATTCATATAACATGCCTTCCTTGATCCAAAGTGTTAATTATTCACTGTCTTCAATATTTCTATATAACTTTTTTGATACATGCCATTTCTTACAGTCCACCTTGTATCACAATCTTTGCACATCTGTGTGTGTATATGTGTGTGTGTACACATACAGGGAATCTCTCCTATGTCCAACAGATCGGAAAGTCTCTGAGAATGGGAACACTGCCCTATTCCTGGTATGGTTCATTACTTATAGAAGTCCTTAACAACATTCATAGACTTGTTACTAAATATACAAATATAATCTACCATAATTTAATTATGGCAAATCTCCAACTTACTAAAAACTCAATTTTAAATATTAATTTTAAAGATTATCTAACATAACATGCATTAAACATTGTGTTATGCACTCAGGGTATAACAGTTTTGACTATTATAATTTAACCACTATGGCTATAAACAAAAACACAACCTTACAGAAAGACAAAAGAGGTAAGTAGAGATTTCTATGGTATTTTTTTAAATGAGACTTTGGGGCTTGTCAAGACCTTTAAGTCAAGTACTTTAAATCCTTTTTTAGATCTGAGCACAGAAGGTGTATTTCAAAAGGAAACAGGTGATTAGCAACACTAATTATAAAAGTCTATTAAAAATTATAATTTTCATTTTCCTCTGTATTAATCTGACACTAGAACTAACACTTCACTTCTATTATAATTCAGAACTTTTGGAGGCTCCCAAGTGGAACAAAGGGAGAAAAGAAGAAAGCGAAAGCAAGAATTCAGGACATTTTTTCCATGTCAACAGGGCAAGAATAGGAAAAAAGAACAGAAGTTTTAAAAGTATGTATACACATTTAACTAATGCTTGAGAAAGAGGGTAACTATTTCTATCTCAATTAGACTGATATGACATTAAATGACATATGAAAAAAGATGTCAAACTATTTACTAAAACTATTAATAATATACAACTAACCAGTGTTGAGATAATGGTTTTTATTATATATAGGTCTTAGCTGTTACCTTTATTCACATAATGCAGTAAAACTTCATGAACTAGTGTAAAGGGACTTATTTTGAATATCCCCATTTTTTAGATATGTGCATACTAGTGTTGCTTTCCACCTAGATTTCAAAAAGACTGTATGAAAGACACTGTCAGGAAGTATATATACTTAAAATGAGTATTTTTTTTATCATAATTGTAATTTTATTAAAATCTGCAATGAAAAACATGTTACTTCTTATCACAATGCCACTATCAATTCACACATGCTGTTCTGTAACTTCTTCAGATGTCATAGATAAAATATTTCAAATACAGTAATAAAGATTGAGAAACCTTTTAACATTCTGAAATGTTTATAATGAATGAAACTCTGGGCTCCTCAAACTCCAGAAATCATCATCTCCATTTTCTGAATCTTCACAGCAAATAGTAGGTGCTTAATACTTAATACTAGGTGCTTAGCACTAGAACTCATATAGTTACCAACATTAATGTCTTCATCCAGCTTATAAAAATTGCATTCTCGGGAGGCTGAGGCAGGAGAATGGCGTGAACCCGGGAGGCGGAGCTTGCAGTGAGCCGAGATCTGGCCATTGCACTCCAGCCTGGGTGACACAGCAAGACTCCGTCAAAAAAAAAAAAAAAAAAAAAAAATTGCATTCTCTTGTTCTTGCCTATAATGATCAAACATATCCCTAAATTGACCATGCTATATTATAAACATTTATTTGTGCAAACATAAAAAGATGTATACATTTAAGGGCTAGAGACAGATATGATTACTCAATACAGATTACTAAACACTAATTAAACATATATAAAGATGACAGTGTCACAACTCCAATGACCCTGGCCCTAACTTTCTGTATTGCGCAACAGCTACATAATTGGCAATGAAATGATAGGCAAAGAAACCTCTAGAATGAAAAGATATGTGAATAATATAATTCCACATTTATCAAAATATTTTATGTATAAAGATTTATTTGTCTACAAAGATACTAGGTAGTTTAAATCTTGTTTCTTTATTTTTTTGTTTCTCTGTAAGTAATTTAACCTTTTATCTTTTGGCTTATGTATGTTTACTAACTTGTATTTTTACAGCAATGAACCTGGTTTACTAGTGGAAAAATCAGTAGCAAAACAATGGCCTGGCACTCAGTAGGCCTTGAAGTCATGCTGAACATAGTTTTACAAAACATCAATATTCAACATCAGATGAGGTCACTCTGTGATTATAATGGATCCAGAAAACAACAAAACTACTCTGTAATCATGTCTGAAGGTGGAAAAAAAATACGAACTTTGTCCAAATGACAAAAATTACCAAATATCTCCTTATCCTGGCTAATATGAGTGACTGCTGCTCTTTTCCAGTCAAACTTTGGCCCAGCTTCATTTCTTCAGCCTTCTAGGTAAGATTAAGATACCCCTAAGTCATAGACTTATCCCACTTCCTTCCTGACAGCATCCAATCCAGAGAATACCCTGTTTACCTCGAACCCTCCACCAAATCACAGACAAATCCCCACCATTCTCAATGATGTAGTTCTCCCTCACTGCAGTGAGTAATAAACCCAACTTCTTCAGCTACAGGTGAGTTTCTACCGGTCTCTCACTGGAGAACAATGACTTCAGTTTAAAGATGTACAGGTAATACTTCTTACCTTTGCATTGTTCCCACCTCATATATAAACCACAAGTAACTCAATGTGCTGAACCATCTAAAATATGCTATTAAAATACACTATACACACTCTAGCTATGTATACTATCTTAAATATATACTAGAAATATAAAATTCCACCTCAGTAGAGGTGAGACAAAATATAAATCTTAGTGAGCTCCTTTTAATGGGGCTTATCCTGCACTATTTGTTAAGTATTTCACACGGCAGTAGTTGAGAGGATGAGCTACAGAGCCAGAGTTTGAGTTTGAATCCCAGCTCTGTTACATACAAACCGAGTAAACTTAGGCAAGTCACTTACCCTCTGTGTGTCTCTATCTCATATATAAAATCAGTATATTAGAATCTACTTCTTGCATTGCTCTGAAGATTAATATGTTATATACATAAAAGTACTTAGAACAGTGCTTGGCACTCAGTAAGCTTGTAAATGTAGCCAATTATACATTTAAATTTCAATACAAAACAGCAAAATAATGTTGAAATTATAAAATAATTAAGACTAAAATATATGTTAAAACAATATTTAAAAACAATACTTTAAATATGTCTCTAAAAGTAGCTTAAATCCAAATAGCTAAATGTTAAATATCATTTCTGGGCAAATTCTCTTTCACATCTAAAAAAAAAAAAAAGGCTTTCAACTTAGTTAGAAATGCCATTCAATGTTACTCTCTCAAGTTAGTATTACCCTGTATGCATTTGGTTTTGCACGACGAATTATATCCCGTTAAACTTTAATCCCTAAAATGTATACTACTAAGCTAGTAAATTTAGCTACTAATCACTTCTAATCTTTAGTTTAAATATTAACATCTTTTAAATACTAGGAAAATTAATAACGGATTCTCAATTTGTTCTCTGCCTTACCTCATCACGTAATTTTTAAAAACAACATCTATATTGGTTAAAAATACAATTTAAACTTACCCTTTAACAAATTCCAACAACCCAGGAGTCTATTTTTTAACTGCTTAATATTGATGAAGTTATCAATGTTACTATGAAAATTGGCAATTAAGTAGAATTAAGCGTTTATCCTACATTTTATGTAAACCACATTTCATAATATCCAAACTGCTCTAATTAATGAGAGAAAGTTATGTACCAAAGAATTCCAGTTGACAAATGTGGAGGATACAACAGAAAAAGTATTTAGGAAACAATCTTCAATGAATAAGACCATTAGATGAAAGATTGACAGGTAATTTTATAATGGTAGGAGTCATTTGTCACCTCCTGATTTCAAGAAACAATCTGACATGTTATACCTTCTGATGTGATGCAATATGAAATATACTGCACTACCCATGATTTGAAATCTAATCAAGCTTCTAGATCTTCTCTCTTTTTTTTTTTTTTTGACAGAGTCGTGCAGTGACTCTCCTGCCTCAGCCTCCCAAGTAGCTGGGATTAAGGCACCTGCCACTACACCTGGCTAATTTTTGTATTTTTAGTAAAGACAGGGTTTCCTCATGTTGGCCAGGCTGGTCTAGAACTCCTGATCTCAAGTGATCCACCCGCCTCAGCCTCCCAAAGTGCTAGGATTCCACGTGTGAGCCACGATGCCCGGCCAGATCTTCCTATTCCTAAGAAACACCACATGGCTGGCCACAGTGGCATGAATGCCTATAATCCCAACACTTTGGAAGCCAGGAGAATCACTTGGGGTCAGGAGTTCAAGATAACCCTGGCTAACGTGGTGATACCCCGTTTCTCTAAAAAAAAAAAAAAAAAAAAAAAAAAACACCACAAAGAGGAACAACAAAAAATATACAAATCCACAATGTGGGTCTTTCTACACAAACGCCCCACCAATAGTCAATAGTATGGCAGTCTAGTTTACGGAGGCTTAGGAAACACACAGATGCATCTAGTTTGTTTCCTAACTCAAACAAATATGTATAAAAATATTTTTTGAGGTAAAATTTTATTATGAACTGGCTATTAAACAGTACTTAGACATTACTACTAATTTTGCTCGGTGTTATAATGGTGCTGTGATCATGTAAAAAAAAAATTTTTTTATGTTTACAAATGCATATGGAAATACACAAAGACAATGACAAGGTCTGACTGAGATTTGCTTTAGAATACTTTAAAGGGGTTAAAAACCAAATGAAGCAAATATGGATTCTGGATAATATACGAATATTTTATTCTCTCAATTTTGAGTATGTTAGAAAATTATAGTTTTTAACTTGCATAATACAACTAATCAAAGTGTAAGTGAGGAACTCTAGAGCTTCTATTAGAGAATTACAAAATATAAAAGATCAAGGAGAAATTCTAGAGTTTCTATTAGAGAATTACATAATATAATATAGCACAAGTATGTAACATTCACTTGCTAGCAGATTCCAAAACAAGTAAATGATAAAACTTAAAGACAGGCCGCGCATGATGGCTCATGCCTGTGATTCCAGCACTTCAGGAGGCCGAGGCAGGTGGATCACTTCAGGTCAGGAGATCGAGACTAGCCTGGTCAATATGGTGAAACACTATCTCTACTAAAAATACAAAAATTAGCTGGGTGTGGTGGTGCATGCCTGTAATTGCAGCTACTCACGAGGCTGAGGCAGGAGAATCACTTAAACTCAGGAGGCAACGGTTGCAGTGAGCCAAGATCGCTCTACTGCACTCCAGCCTGGGAGACAGAGTGAGACTCCGTCTCAAAAAACAAAACAAAACAAAACAAAACACCTTAAAGACAGGTTAAAAAGGGGGAAAAAAAGTTAAAAGGTCCAAGTGTTATGGGACGGAAAAATATATTATGCGGGCATGTATCCCACCCACTTCTAGAGGCCAACTTCTTTCTCCTTCCCTTCTCTGCCAAATTTCTTGCAAGAGAATTTTGTATTCAATTATTTCCACTTCCAAACCTACCATCTGCTTTTTTTTTTGTAATTTTTATTTTTATCAATCAACAGTAGACCTCCTGCTAAACTACTTTTCAACTCTCATGCTATTTAATTCCTTATTTTTAAATACCATTCTTAAACTGCTTTTCTGTAAAGTCTACACATTATCTGAGACTTCTTATGAGACTGAGCTTTCTTATTTTCTTCACACATATACTCTCTCTCTCTCTCTGTCACTTCTCCTATCTTCCTCTACCCAATATAAGTATATCAGATTTTTTATTTTATCAATCTTCAATTACACTATTTTGTACACATCCTGCCAAACCCCAACATGAGATATACTGTAAATTTCCTTTCCGGATAGTTTGTTTCCTCTTTAACTAATAACTGGCTTATTTTCTTATTTGCTTACTTTTTAATATACCTATTTGTACTCTCTATATTAGTGACTTTCAAATTGGGCTATAAAGCCCTCAAGGAATGGGAATGGGAATCCAAGTGGGCAAAAAAGCTCTGCTATATCCCCAGCACATACAAACGCACATGTGCGCGTATACTACACTACCACCATCTTGCCCTCGTTTATTTCACATATACATGACACTTGGGGACAAAATTTTATTTAAACAAAGAATTCTAACCCTATAGAAAAGGTTGAAAATCACCGATAAAAATCATCTAATGGGCCACTTTCACTCTTGGCCAAGGCAAAGTAATGGGGACAGGATTTACCCTTTTACTTGAAACAACCTCTCTCCCACAAATAAAAACCAGACAAAACATATGAAGTAACAATTTTTAAGACAATGGACTTTAGAGAGAACAGTGATTCCTGAGAGATGGGAAACAAACAATATGAACTCTATGATTGCCCCCAGCTTAATGTCTTGAGAGAATTCTCAGGTCCCAGCAAAGGGAAAGAGAACCCAGATGGAGCTTGTGTGGACTTCATTAATTGAGATAAACTGAGCATCAGAGAATATCAAAACAGCTAGAGTATGCAGGACAGAGTAGTAAACCGGAAAGACAGGGAGACAGACAGAAAGGAGACAGCACTCTAGAGGATCTGCAAATGGCCCCACTGTATCCCCTTGGTATCCGAGGGGATTCATTCCAGGACCCCACCCCCACAACACCACCAAAATCTACAAATGCTCAAGCCTGTTAAATTTTGTTTTACATTTTTTTGTTCGTATTATTTTACATGTTCTGAAAGTCTGTTATATAGAATGATGTAGTATTTGCACATAACCTATTTATATTCTGCCACACACTTTAAATCATCACTAGATTACTTACAATACCTAATACAATGTAGATGTTATGTAAATAGTTGTTATACTGTATTGTTTAAGAAATAATGACAATAAAAAATATCTACACGTGTTCAGTACTGAAACAACCATCTTTTTTTTCTCTTAATATTTTCAATCCGCAGTTGCTTGAATCCACGGAGGCAGAAGCCATGGATATGAAAGGACAACTCTATATGCTGCTTACAAAACACATAGAGAAGTTGATGTAGCTAGCTATCTTATAACAGATAAAATAGACCTTAATGAAATATTACTAAAGATAAGGAGGGACATTTTGTAATGACAAAGGGATTGATCCACCCAGAAGATATAAAAATTCTAAATGTGTATGCATCCAACAATACAACTTCAAAAGATACAGAGCAAAAACTTACAGAATTAAACAAATCCCATAATAAATGTAGGAAATTTGAGCACACCATTCAAGACCTCAATTTTAATTTTTTTAATGTTTATAGATAACACTATTTTTTTACAAGACCTCATTTTTTTGAGCAGAGAAAAATCATTATGTAGTAAAAGCTCTAAACAACAAAATTAAAAATCCAAATTAACTGACATACACAGAAGCCTACACTCAACAACAGAATATTCTTTTTCTTATCTTTTTTTTGAGAGGGTCCCACTCTGTTCACCCAGGCGGCAGTGCAGTGACACAATCACAGCTCACTGCAGCCTCAACCTCCCAGGCTGAAACAATCCTCCCACCTCAGCCACCCGAGTAGCTGGGACTAAGGCGTGCATCACCACGCCCGGCTAAGGTTTTGCATTTTTTTGTAGAGACAGGGTTTTGCCATGTTGGCCAGGCTAATCTTGAATTCCTAGAGTCAGTCTGCCCACCTCAGGCTCCCAAAGTGCTGGGCCGTGCCCAGCCAAGAACATACTTTCTTTTCAAGGCTACACAAAACATTACCAAAATTGACTATGGGCTTCATTATAAAGCAAGCCTCAACAAATATCAAAGGATTAAAATCACTTAGAGTATCTTCTCAAACTACAGTGGATATGAGTTAGATATCAATAACATACACACCAAATAAAGCCGGTTAAGATAATGAATTTTTATGTTTTTATAACAATTTTTTTAAAAAATTAAATATGCATCAACTCAATGGAAAGGAATCAAATACACATGTAAAATAAGTGAGATAAAGAAAAAAAACACCACAATGGCAATTAGAAAACATTTTGAACTAAATGATAATAAACACATATTGTCAAGCAAGTGGTATCTGTAACCTAATATCAACACTAGAAGTCTTAGAACTTCTTTCTGTTCATTGTTTCTTGGTATCACAGTCACCAAAGAACACACGATGCGCAGTCAAGCACTGCATGGAACAACGCTTTACTCACACAGAGAGGAGACAAAGCAAGATCAGCTTCAGTAATGGGTGCTGGTCTCCCATGGTGGGCAAGTGCCTCCCAGCAGCTGATGCCAACAACTGGCCTACACAAACCCCTCCTGGGCTACAGCAGACCAACCCCATCCCTCCATCCCCTCCCCACTGGGGAGACACTGTAGGTGAGCCAGGTGACATACGACACACATGCTGAAGCAGAGCAAAGGAGTACACACTGAGTCGAAAACAGGAAAAAATATTCCCACATAGGAAAAAATAGGTCCAGCACAGGCTATGAGGACTCTTACCTCTCGGTAAGAAAGTGTTTCAGGCCCAAAGCCCATTTCTATTTGGTGAGAAGGGATGGAAGGACTGCGTGCATGAGACTGCCTTTCCCAACACAAGTCAAGACTTGTGGATACTTACAAAGACATGTAATGAACAATATATTAGAAATTTAAAAGGCAAAAAATTAGTGCTTCCAGCTCAAGAAGCTAGAAAAATAACAGCTAATTAACCTTCGAAAACAAAAAAAGGATTAGGAAGGAAATAACGAAGGACAAAACTATCAATAAAATAGAAAAACTCAACAGTCAAAAATTGTTATTTTTTAATAACTTCAAAAATAGCAAACTTTTGAAAACTTCAAAAGTTTGAGATGTGATGGTTCATGCCTGTAATCCCAACACTTTGGGAGGCCAAGGTGGGCAGACTGCTTGAACTCAGGAGTTCAAGACCAGCCTGGGCAACATGATGAAATTCCATCTCAAATAAATAAATAAATAAATAAATAAATAAATAAATAAATAAGCTGGGCATGCGGCGAGCACCTGGTCGAGGCTGTAGTGGGCCATGATAGCACCACTGCATTCAATCCCGGGCAACAGAGTGACACCTTGCCTCAAAACAAACAAAAATTATTCTTTGAAAAGATTAACACAGTTGATAACTTCTTAGCAAAATGTATGAAGACAATAAAGTGACACAAATGATAAAGAAATGAACTTCACTACAGACCTTAAACATGTATTATTAAAAGCAACTCTTCCAAAAATAGAAAAAAAAAGAAATACCTCCGAACTTGGTACCAAAACTTGTCAAGGACATTATAAGAAAGGAAAATTTCAGACCAATCTCTTTCATAAGCAGAGTTGCAAAAATCCTAATCAAAATATTAGCAATTGATACAATAATAAAAAAGAGAATATATACAACCAAATAGGGTTTTCTCCAGGAATGCAAAGGTTACTTAACATTTAAATTTTTTTAAAATCAAAGTAATTCACCTCAATAAGAGAAAAATTAAGAAAAATCTTATAATCATCATGAAATGCAGAAAAAACATTTGGCCAAATTCATCATTCATGACGAAAATACTTAAACAAAGAATAAAAAGAAACTTGCTTAATCTGGTAAAGTCATTAAAGAAAATCTATAGCATATATCATACCTAACAATAAATTATTGAAAATGTTCTCCTTAAGACTGGGAAATAAAGGATGCCCACTATTAACTTTCATCTTTTTCAAGTGTGTTAGAGAGGTCCTTACTAGTGCAGTAAGACAAAAAGACAGAAGGACAGACAGCAATTATGTATTATTTTCAGATTTTACATAGAGAAAATGCAAAAATAATCTACATAAAAACCTTTAGAATGTGAAAAATTCAATATACAACAATTAATTATAATCCTATATACCAACAACAAAGTAATTTTTAAGTGACACCCTTTACAATAATATCAAAAAGCATCAACACCTAGGGATAAATCAAATAAAACACGAGATCTCCACAGTGAAAACTTCAAAAGTTTGAGAGAAATTAAAAACCTAAACAAGCGGCATATATGATGTTTATTAATTTTAAGATTCAATCTTGTTAAAAGAATTCACTTCTCCCCAAATCTATCTATTGATTCTACAAAATATAATCAAAATCCTATCCAGTTTCTTTTGTGGGAATTCCAGAATTGAGTCTACAACTTATATGGCAACTTAAAAAGTCAAGAATAGTCAAGGCAATCTCAAAAACGAACAAAGCTGGAGTCCTATACCAAAGCCTATAATAACTACATCAAATACCAAGTCCTGTAGCAATGATTGAGCGTAATCCACACAGAGTGGTACTGCTGCAGTAACAGACAAAACAGACCAAAAGAAAAGAACAGGCGGGGTGCAGTGGCTCGCGCCTGTAATCCCAGCAATTTGGGAGGCCAAGGCGGGCAGATCACTTGAGGCCAGGAGTTCAAGACCAGCCTGGCCAACATGGTGAATCCCCATCTCCACTAAAAATACAAAAGAAAATTGGCAGGGCATGGTGGCGGGCACCTGTAATCCCAGCTACTGGGGAGGCTGAGGCAGAAGAATCACTTGACCCCGGGAGGTGAGGCTGCAGTGGGCCGAGATTACGCCACTGTACTCCAGCCTCAGTGACAGAGTGAGACTATGTCTCAAAAAAAAAAAAAAAAAGAACAACAGAATTCATAAACAGATCCACATATAATGCCATCCGATTTATGACAAAGGTGACACTGCAATGGGGAAGTATTTTCAACAAATGATACTGCATCAACCGACAGCCATTTGGGAAAAAAATGAATCATAAACCCTCCACCTCAAACCATACATAACAATCAATTATAAACCAGATGGCTTATACATCAAAGTGTAAAATATGAAATAATAAAGCTTCTAGAAGAAAATAGGAATATCTTCATAACTTTGGCACTGGAAAAGATCTCTTGTTCAAGACACAAAACATACTATCCATTAAAAAATTGAAAAGTTAGTCTTAAGACTATCAAAAGACAATATTAAGAATAAAAATGTGCAGTCGCAGTGGTTCACGCCTATAATCCCAGCACTTTGGGAGGCCGAGGTGGGTGGATCACCTGAGGTCAGGAGCTTGAGACCAGCCTGACCAATATGGTGAAACCCCGTCTCTAGTAAAATTACAAAAATTAGCCGGGCGTGGCGGCGTGTGCCTGTAGTTCCAGCTACTCAGGAGGCTGAGACAAGAGAATCGCTTTAACCCGGGAGGCAGAGGTTGCAGTGAGCCTAGATTGCGCTACTGCACTCCAGCCTGGGCAACAGAATGAGACTCTGTCTCAAAAAAAAAAAAAAAAAAAAAGAAAAGAAAATGTAAGCCACAAAGCAGGAGAAAATACGTGAAAACATATTTCTAAAAGAGGACGCAACTAGAATATATAAAGAATATCTACAAACCATTGAAAACATATTTCTAAGAGATGACTCATCTAGAATATATAAACAACATCTACCAATCATTGAGAAAAAAATCAGATAATCCAACAGAAAAATCAGCAAAAGGCTTGAACAGGAACCTCAAAATAGAACACATACAAAAAAAACCCACACACACAGAAAAAAGATGCACTAATTGTAGAAACAAGAGCAACTTTATTTTAAAATGTTAATCTACCATGTAACTTCTGACTAACCGTTGTCCAAGAATGCCTAAAAAATGTCTTTCTGTAGAAATGTCCATTCATTGGTTGCAGAAATTGTAAGTTGTGACACCCACAGCCACCTACACATTCCTTCCGGAGCATGCATACTTTCCCCAAGACATAAGACCTGGGTCTGAGGGGTTGTGAGGTAGAGATCTACCTGTTTTGTAGCCACCCAAGACCACACTTCTGCATCTAACTTCCCCTAGTAAGTCACCCAAAACCAACGAACTGGATTTGTCTGCCTCCTTTTTTGGTTTCTTAGCTCCTTCCACATTTAGAGGTTGCTTTGCATATATGGCCCTTTCACAAAACAGTAGTTATCAGGAATATGCAAATTATACCTGGAATAAGATACTCCAATACCTACCAGAAAGAAAAAATAAAGGCAGACAATAGCAATTACTGGTAAAGATATACAATAACTGAAACTCTCACATATTGCTATTAGGAATATAAACCGGGACAATCACTTCAGAAAACTGAAAGCGTCTAACAAAGCTGAAAATACACAAACTAGATGACTCAGAAAGTCTACTTATAGGTATTCACTTAACAGAAATGGATATTCGTGTTCAAAAAAAGTGTATTTGTAAGAAGCACAATTTGTGATAGCCAAAACATGAAAACAACCCAAGTGTTAACAGTAGGAGACAAATAAATTGAGGTGTATTCTTAAAATGGAATGATAGTCAGTCATAGAAAAGAACAATAACTATACACGCTTGAATAAATCTCTCAAAATCTGGGCCTACGCCAAATCAAAATTTTTTAAAAAATGATGCCATTATATAAAATTCAAAAAGAGGCAAAACACTGACACAAGGCACAGTGGCTCACACCTGTAATCCCAGCACTTTGGGAAGCTAAGGTAAGAGGGTCACTTGAGGCCAGGAGTTCAAGACCAGCCTGGCAACACAGCAAGACCACATCGCTACAAAAAATTAAAAAACTAGGCAGGCATGGTGGCATGCACCTTTAGTCTCAGGTACTCTGGATGCTGATGTAGAAGGGATCGCGTGAGCTCAGGAGTACAAGGCTGCAGTGAGCTATGATAGCATCACTGCACTCCAGCCTGGATGGCAGCACGAGACCCCATCCCTTAAAAAAAAAAGTAAAAATTTAAAAAATAATAAATAACAACTAAGTCACATTATGTTTAACATGATCATCAAATATTAGGTTTGTGACTACCAAAAATTATACTCCCATTCAAACATGGGAAAATGTTTATAAAGGGCTAGTGAAAAAAAGAATATAAAATTATATATATGATTGCAAATATGTAAAATAGGTTTAGGAGAAGTAGACGGTAATAAAAATAAAACAGTTGTGAATAGAATATTGATGACAGGAAATTGATTTTTTTTCTCCTATTCAGTCGTGGTACAACCTTTCAGTAAAACTAAATTATTTCATGTTCATATCGTTTCTTGTACAAAGACCTTCATGCGCTTATTATTTTTCTCAGAGTACTTACTTTAAAAAAATAACTAATTCAAAACATTCTATTTTGTTAATTAGAAAAAAAAAATCTGCTATTATGATTACCACTAGAGGGAGGGAGAGATCAAGACTAAGAAGGAAAATGAAGATACTCGGTTGCTGGAAATTAGTTTTCTTTTCCTGGGTTGGGGTGGGTAAACGTTTTACAACAATTTATGATTCGTCCATTTTTCTACATGTTTGCTTTTTTTTTTTTTTTTACAATTTTTAAAAGAATGTTAAAAATGTATTTATAGCCATTCTGGTATATCAAAGAGTAAAATAACTCCTTAGAAAACAAAATAAAGAGAAATAGAACCTCTGATTTCTTAAATAAAGGTCTTCTACTACTTCCCTATCTTTGTCATCCACTCCTTCCCCCACAAAAAACACCTTAATCTTCTTCCCTAACCTGCAATCAATTAACAAGTCCTGCACATTTATATTCTGAAATGTGAAATCTGTACCTTATTTCCATCTCATCTGTCCTAATCTGGGCCCCAGCGCCTCTTGTCTGGACTAACGCAACAGTCTCTCTCAAATTATTTCCTCAAGTTTTTTAAATGCAATACACTGGAAGAAATATATTTATCATTTGATATAATATGTACATAGATACTTTTTTTTTTTTTTTTGAGACGAAGTCTCACTCTGTCGCCCAGGCTGGAGTGCAGTGGCGCGATCTCGGCTCACTGCAAGCTCTGTCTCCCAGATTCACGCCACTCTCCTGCCTCAGCCTCCTGAGTACCTGGGACTACAGGCGCCCGCCACGACACCCAGCTAATTTTTTGTATTTTTTAGTAAAGACAGGGTTTCACCGAGTTAGGCAGGATGGTCTTGATCTCCTGACCTTGTGATCCACCCGCCTCGGCCTCCCAAAGTGCTGGGATTACAGGTGTGAGCCACTGCGCCCGGCAGTACATAGATACTTTTATATAAAACTAAAGCACGCTTCACAAAAGAATACGTACCACTGGGTGCAATGGCTCACGCCTGTAATCCCAGCACTTTGGGAGGCCGAGGCAGGTGGCTCACCTGAGGTTGGGAATTCAAGACCAGCCTGACCAACATGAAGAAATCCCGTCTCTACTAAAAATACAAAAATTAGCCGGGCATGGTGGCAGGTGTCTGTAATCCCAGCTACTCGGGAGGCTGAGGCAGGAGAATCACTTGAACCCGTGAGGCAGAGGTTGCGGTGAGCTGAGATCACACCATTGCACTACTCCAGCCTAGGCAACAAAAGCAAAACTCCATCTCAAAAAAAAAAAAAAAAAAAAAAAAAAAGGAGTACTTACCTTACTACTTGCAATGCTGTTTGATGTATCCTCTACAATTACGTACTCTAACTCATCTTTTTAAACTGTAATGGTCTCAAGACAGTATTGATTTGGCATCCTATTAATGTATGGTAATCACCAGTTTCAAAACCAACGTTCTGAGTGATGACTTATTTCCCTATTTAAAACATTTCCCTCAAACAACCCTTCTCTACATTCTTGCCTGTCACTTCTCTAATACGTGATATAATTTACCTGCTTAACAATGTCCAGGCCAGGCGTGGTGGCTCACGCCTGTAATCCCAGCATTTTGGGAGGCCAAGGTGGGTGGATCACTTGAGGTTAGGCATTCGAGACCAGCCTGGCCAACATGGTGAAACCTAACTCCACTAAAAATACAAAAATTAGCTAAGCATGGTGGCGCAGGTCTCTAATCCAAGCTACTTGGGTGGCTGAGGCGAGAGAATAACTTGAACCCCAGAAGTGGAGGTTGCAGTGAGCTGAGATCACACCACTGCACTGCAGCCTGGGCGACAGCGAGACTCTGTCTCAAAAAAAATAAAATAAAATACAAAAATAAAAACATCCAGTGGCTTCCCATGATGTCCTAAATGATGAGCAAGCTGCTCAAAGTCTAGATTCATTGCCTTTGTGAGACAGTTTTCCTTGCTCAGAAATGTTTCTCCTTTCAGTCTGATCTCATCTACCCTTCAAAGCTTAGCTCAGGTACCCCCACTTCTATGAAGCCCTCTGTCCTACATTCTTCCATGCCTACCTTGGGCCACAGTTAGTTGTCCAAGGACTCTTACTGAAAACTAGCATTATACCTAGTACAAAAAACATGTGTTAGAATTACTGAATTTTAGGAGCTCACAATTCTCTCAGTTGGGATGGAAGAACTGGAAATGAGAGGTGGAGGAATATAGTACCAAAACATACTATGCGTAATTGTAGGTATATCATTGAATTCTCATGACTATTTTCCAAGGTAATCCCATTTTATAGGGACTTTAAAACTTGCCAAAGGTTACAAACGGCTGGAAATAATATTGAAAAACCATCCTCTTTCCATATTATGCTCAGTCCCCAAAAAGACGTGATGCAGTTTACATAGTCCAAGTTACACGGCTATTATACATGAAAACAAACTAGCACTTTAGGCTCCCGACTGCATAGTCACATCTTAATAAAATACATGGGAGCCTAACAAACTTTTCATGTTTTTGATGGGCGTCTATTAAACATTATATACTTTATTATTCTAAAATGCTGAAAACAGGGAGGGAATAGGAAACAGAAAACTGGATATAACCACTAATATTAAAAGTTACACTGAATATAAACTATGACTCCTTATTCGTATCTACAGGACTCAAGATTTCCTATAATTCTTAGGGAAAGTAAACTAATATATTGTTTACTTTTTTAATGTATTAAAAAATTAGCCGTAACTTAATATATTAGCTTACCTAAGACTTTTCAGAAGCTACCGCTGAAAGGAACAAACTCATTTTTTTAAAAACAGAAAAGAAAATCGATTATTATATTAGAACACTAATGGAGACATAACTTAAGAGAGCAATTGTATAGATCTGGCTTTTTCTTCTTCCTTTAAGACAAAGACCAATATAAAATATTAACTATCAATATTAAGAGTGGTTACAGGTTCTTAATAGACTATTTAGGTAACTACCTCCAACACTGTTAGAAAGAGGAAGGATATGAAAACTGCTGTGTAGCTACACAACCTAACACAAACATAAGTTTCCATGATAGTTCACATATGCTTACAAAATATAATGAAAAGATTTTTAAAAACATGCATTCAAAAACATGCAAAAACCTGTAGTAAAGCAGAAAGAACAGTACATTTTTGAAACTTCTTGTGTAATCTTTGCATGTGAACTAAATTTGAATGTTCATTCCATAAACATTACGTTGTTATAATTTTCTTATTTGTCTTCCCCATCGGACTAGGAATTTCAAAGAGCAAATGTTTGTTTTTTGATTCAAGCATCCAATATATAGTAGGTGCTCAGCAGCAATAACGATTATCATGAAAGATAGCATTTATTTTACCCTCACAATAACCCACTGAGGTAGGGACAACTACTGGATCAATTTTACAGCTCAGGATACTGGGACAGGAAGTTTAATGATTTGACCAGGGTAACAAAGCTAGTAAAGTACAGAATCTGGACTCAAAACTAGCACTGTGTTCAAACCTCATGCTCTTGAGTACTGTAACATACTGTTATTGAAAAACAAAGTTGCTATAAGGTACCATATAGCAAACAATCTCATTTAGACCCAGTAAAGGAATAAATACATTAGTTTTGTAAGGTTAAATAATAATTATGGTGTTAATATCCTACCTATGAAGCCTTTGTCATTATCTACTATAAGTTCCAAGTAATAGAAAAATTCACAGTGACAAAGTTAGCGAGAAAAACAACATTGCTTAATACAGCAAACAGAAAGATCCTGAGACAACATAACTGGAATATTCCAAACACTAATTCATCAGCTCTTCAGAAAATGAAAAACAATTTTAAGAGTCCATTGAGAAATATTTTGGACCTGAGACGTGACTTGATTCTTTATTCCTTTATACAATGACTATCCAAAGAAAAGTATTAAAAATTAAAAATCCAAATCTTCAAGTAAGTTAGAGAGTTGTTACACAACAAAAGTCACTATCCTAAAGGAAAGCTGAAGTGATCCCTTTTTCCTAAAATGGTATCACGTATGAAAAAAGTAATGCAAATTTATGTTCAAGGGAACTTGAAAGTAGAATCTTTTTATGAGCCAAAGCTTTTAAGAAATTAATTTTATACAGAAGCACTTTCCCTGCCTTAATCATAATATACAAACAAAACTCTTGGTCAAAGAACAATAATTCATAAGATGGTTTCTCATCTCAGATCTGCCATTTGTAAACAGCAAATTCAGTTTCATTAACTATATAATATATATTAACAGTACTATCTACATCTACCTCACAGGATAGTTGGGAGAATGTATGTGAAAAGTGCTTTATAAACAGTAAAGGACTATTAAATACAAAGCACTGTGGCTGTATTGTTGTTTTAGATTTACTCTGCCTATTCTGTTACTATACTCTGAAAACCTCACCACCTCCTTTATACTTTATTCTTTTAATCTAGTAAGAACAGGAATTCTATCTAAAATGAGATATATTATTGCAGGTGCCCACAAGTTTTGAGCGAAGACTGGGCTTTCTATCATTTTGACTCTAGTCTTTTTTTAGCTTGTTTTTTCTTTTTATTTTCTGATATGTTCTGGATAGTTCAGCTTGCAGGAATAATCAATCACCAGATAAGTATCACTACAGTAAGTTTCTAAGGTA
Organism: Macaca nemestrina; assembly: GCF_043159975.1. Lineage (NCBI taxonomy): Eukaryota > Metazoa > Chordata > Mammalia > Primates > Cercopithecidae > Macaca > Macaca nemestrina. Next base: position 119,347,844 of record NC_092134.1, read on the forward strand.
TACTTCAAGTATATCTTAAACATACAAAAATGTTAGAAAAATACTGAGGAAAAAAAACAGGCTAAATTACTGATACTCGACTGCTCTAAAATTACATTATATTCTGTTAACTATATAATACATACTTCTTCTGAAATGTGAGGTATGATTTGTATCTGTTTCAAGGGAAATACAATGAAATCTCAAAAGAAAATATTTCCATTGAGATTTACTTTCAGAATTTAAAGAAATTCTGAAAGAAATTTACTTCAGAATTTAAAGAAATTCTGAAGCATTATGAAAGTAGAGTTTGTAATGACCTAGAATGCAAGGCGCCAGATCTATTGAGCTGAAAGGTGAACTCATCAATTCAGCTTAGCAGATGCTTTTAGGCCAGCTTCTAGACCAAAGCTTTGCTTGCACATGGAGGGAATGTATTTCTAACTAATAATCATCTTAGGGAAAAATAAATGGTTGTATTTACCTGCACTTACAAATATTAAAAATTCAGATTATAAACCCAAAGGTCTTTAGGTTAAAAGTTGCTACAAGATACCAATATTTAATCACACGTAGTTACTTTCCAACAAGCAAAAACAGTTGAATGTCACTACATTTTGCCCTTTTTTACCTACATCCTGGCTTACTTCACTGAGTTTCACCTAAAAAAGAGATAGTGTCTACCTAATATGGTTGTTTGGACGACTAAAATAAAAAAATATAACTTACCTAACCCCACAGTAGCTATCATTACTATTCTACAGACAAATACATCAAAGGAAATTCCAGTCTTCAAAGCTTCAAACTTTAAAGTCACTGCTTAAAAGTAACTGATCTGCCAACGCTGGAGTTTACCAGGAAGTAGCACTCTTTAATTAATAATATTTTATGTGTAAATAACTGCCAGAAAATAAAGCATCTTAATAAATTTTAGAGCCTTATATAATAAAATACAAATAAATTGATAAACTAAACCACTACTGAATTTCAATTTGGAAGATGCATTTCCTTTAAAGGAAATATATTTTTTAAATGACATAAAAATCACTTCGCGTTCACTATTTCCTGTATACTCGGCTAACAAATACTCCCTTAAATTTCAAAATGTGTTGTCTAACAGTTTCTTTTCCAAAACATACGGGTCCTTTTAAGCTGCTTTAAAAACTCTTCTAGGCAATAAGAACTGAAACTAACGCGTGAAAACCCAAGTGTCGGGAACTGCTCTGAGCCCTAGGCACTGCTCATGTTTTATTCATCTCTGTATGGGTGGCTGGCTAGTTTAGCAAAGAATTTAGCAAATAAATCAACAAATACTGGTGAATAAATTAGTCATCAAACCAGGCAGATGGTTTGGCTAATTCAAATGAATGTTCTTACATTATTGCTCAGATTTAGAACAAATCCCAAATATCCCAGCCTCGAAAATTACTGGGTTTTTTTGTTGTTTGCAAGGGAAAAGGAGAAAATGAGATCTATTTTCGTATCTAGTTCCTGAAACTAAAGCTAAAAACAAATTAGTATTCCAAAAAAAAAAATCACGTAGTGGAAATCATAACTTCCAACTTATCAGAAAACTCCTAGAGTCTCAGGGATTTTTCTCCTCCCAATTTTTTCTCTATCTATCAATACGGTGTCCCATGAAAAGGAAAGAGTCACAAGCCACTGCTCCTTCTAGTATCAGGTATTAATTTCACTAAGACGACTTTAATAATTCAGAAATATCGACTCAAACAAAACAATGTGTGTGGTGCTACCTAAGAACCGACCTAGCGATGCATGGTCGTGGTCATTACTTTGGGAATAGAGTACGCTCGCCAATCGGAGGGTTTGGGAAGACAAAACGCAGTGTGAGGCATCAATGAAAGCACATCGCAGGGGGAGGGGTGAGGAAGGAAAAGATCAGAGAGGATTAATGACTGCATTACTGGTGGGACGGGAGGAGGCAGTCGACGACCCCGTGCAAGGGGAGTGGAGAGGTTCATTTTGCAGTGACCGTGGACTGGGGAGTGGGAGGAGGGGCAACTATCAACAGGAATCTCCCCCCTGTGGATGGGTGCGTCACTTACGCAGCCGCTTCTGGAAAGAGAAAATGTGCCCTCAGGTCAATCTCAAAGAGCAACTGCGACGGGAAGGGGGAGTGACCTTCCTAGGTGTGAGGGGAAATACAGGGTCACTTCCCAACGGACTTAGGGAGGAGATGTTGCCCTAGGTCCTCCTCGGTCATCGTGGGACAGAGGCGATTGTGGTGAGGACCCCCACAGCCGCGTGAGGGACATAAGAGACCCAGAGCTGAGGTGTGGGCGTTACCTGCAGGGTCACCTCCTGGGGGTCCCAGTGAGGCCGCAGGTGTTGCAGGAGGCTCAGGGCTCCCTCCCGGCAGCGCTGCTCCTCCTGATCCTGAACGGTGACGTTCAGCTTGGGCACCTCCGGGGAGCCGGGAGGGACGTGGATGTAATTGGCCATGGCCCAGGCGACGGCGGAGACTACCACCACGACGACGGCGACGGCGACCACGAGAACGGCGGGCGCCGACAGACTGGTGGATCCTTCCGTCCCGGGGCGCCCTCGCGGGAGGGCTGGGGGCGCTCGGACGGGCGGGCGAGCGGCAGGAGAACGTCTGGAGGCGGCACTGTCGCCGATCCGGGTCTGGACAGCAGCTGAACTGAGCCCGGGCCGCTCTCGGGAAAAATTCCTGTTGTCGGCGCTGGACCGCGGGCGGCCGCGGAGCATGCCGGGGCTGGCCTGACGCTGGCGTCACGCGCGGGGCGGGGCCTGCGCTGCGTCAGGGGGCGGAGGCGGGGTTTCTCGCCTTCCGTCACAATGGAACCGCTGTACCGCGATGGACTTATCGGCCTGCGATTAGCACACACCCATCCCTGGGAACTGCTGGTCTGGAAAGCGGGGCTGCTTCTCCGGGATGAACCCGAGCCCTGCCAAGCCCCTCAAGGCATTGAAGCTTTAGCTCACCTGATCCGAAAGATCGTGGGGATCCGGGCTCGAGTTAAAGACTGAATTTTTGTGGGAAGCAAGGGACACGTTCTAAAATAACCCTAGGATCACTCTCCGAACTTGTGCTGAGTCTAGGCAAGCAGTGTTACTCAGTCGCCTTGATCTTGGAGCTGCTGTGTACTGGGGACCTCATACTAGCTGGGTTAACTGTATTCCCATTACAGTACACGGGATCGCAGTACTCGGGACAAGCTGAGTTCAGGTATTTGGGTAAGAAAACTGCAACACTTAAGTTATTTGTGGAGTAAGATGTTCGACCATACAGAGAATAATTAGAAGCTGGGGAGAACAGGTTAGAGTCTGGTATATAGAAGAAAGGGAAGGAAAGGAATAGTTTTGAAGCTCAACACTAGAACGACCCGATGTCCGTGCCAGGGTACCCCGAGTGGGCCATGAAATCTTGCGTCTCAGTGCCTTACAGGGAATGGTAGAAACTGGATAAGCTACAAGTAAAGTATTGGGGCCTCCTAATTTTCCTTTTTGATGGAGGAAAACGGTCTGGGATTCTCTGCAGCACTTAGTACTTGGTGAATACGTTTGTTAGTAGTAAATAAAACCCTTAACTGGACTGAGTTTCATTAACATTCAAAATGTTTAATTACTTCACCAGCATTAAGTTTACATCCTGATTGTTAAAGAAAGAACCTACTTACCTTTGTAATTCACAAAATAATTACTTCACCTATAACGGTAAACTTCCTAAACTAAAAAGAGGGGTGGAAATGGAGCTTTATAAAACAGCAAAGAAGTTGATTTAACATTTTTCAAATTTAGTGGGTTTTTTGGCTTGCTTTTTGTTTTTATTTGTTTTGAGACGGAGCCTCACTCTGCACCCAGGCTGGAGTGCAATGGTGCGATCTCGGCCCACTGCAACCTGCGCCTCCCGGGTGTAAGCGATTCTCCCGCCTCAGCCTCACGAGTAGCTGGGATTACAGGTGCGTGCCACCACGCCCAACAAATTTTTGTATTTTTAGTAGAGACGGGTTTCACCACGTTGGCCAGGCTGGTCTCGAACTCCTGACCTCAGGTGATCCACCCACCTCGGCCTACCAAAGCGCTGGGGATTATAGGCAGGGCGCGGTGCCTCGCTGGCATGAGCCACCGCGCCCTGCCAGATTTAGGCATAATTTTCTACTAGAAACATGAGAGTGTGTGTTCCTTCCACTTGGGGGAGAAATCGTAAATATACTAATACTTTCACATTTCAGAGAGTATCCCTTGCATTTTTGTATAAAATGTATTTTTATTAAGCAGTTGACATTTTAAGAATTTTAAAACTTTAAGAATTGTAAAATAATTTAAAATTATGTTGCAAACTGCACTAGTTTGTAATGGTAAATAAGAGTCCATTAACAAGTAGAAGAAAAAGAAAAACAACTGTTAGGTACCTGAGAAAAAAAGTAACAAAAATGTACAGGATCCATGGATAAAATTAATGGAGAAATGAACCATATTCATAAATGAGAAAAGATTAATATAAAGGACTCAATTTTCCCTGAACTAATCAGTACATATAATGCAGTTCCAGTTAAAATCTCAAAAGGGTTTTTTTACTGAACTTGTTAAAATGACATTGAAATTCATATCAAAAGTTAAGGTCCAAGAAAAGTGCTGTAATTGGGGAGAGAGGAATGGGGACAGGTAAGATAAGGGAATATATTGGGAGGACCAATCCTACCAGGATGTATTATATATTGGTTTAGGTATGGGCACATAGGCTACTAGAACATAATGAAGTCCCAGAACAAAACCCATACACATATGAGAACTTTGTATATAACAAAAGTACCATTACAAATTAATGAGAAAGTCCAGACTGATCAATGAACAGAAGTGGTACAGTTGCTTTTTGTATGAGAAAAAAATTTTGATCCCTCCCTCTTATTAGGCATAAAAATTAATTTGGGGAAGATTAAAAACCTAAATGTTAAAAGCAAAACTTTAAAAATGTGCAAGAAATATCAATTCTTATCAACCTAATCTACGGATTTAATTCTAATCACCCCAGGTTATGTCGTAGATATCAGCAAACCAGTTCTAATGTTTACATGCAAAGTCACAAGAGCCAGAGTAGCCAACACAATATTAAAGAAAAACAAAGTCAGAAAACAGACTTGAAGACAGTATAGCTGGGTGCAGTGGCTCATGCCTGTAATCCCAGCACTTTGGGAAGCTGACGCAGGAGGTTCACTTGAGCCCAGGAGTTCAAGGCCAGCCTGGGCAACACAGTGAGACCTCATCTCTCCAAAAAAAACTTAATTAGCCAGGTGTGGTGGTGCACACCTGTAGTCACAGCTACTCAGAGGCTGAGACAGGAGGACTGCCTGAGCCCAAGAGATTGAGGCTGCAGTGAGCCATGATCAAGTTACTGCACCCAAGCCTGGGCAACAGAACGAGACCTTGTCTAAAAAAAGAAAAAAATAATAGTATACATTCCAGTAATCAAGACAGTGTAGTATTGAGGCCAAGCCGAGTGGATCATTTGGGTTCAGTAGTTTGAGACCAGCCTGGCCAACATGGTGAAACACTGTCTCTACTAAAAATATAAAACTTAGCTGGGCGTGGTGGCAGGCACCTGTAATCCCAGCTACTTGGGAGGCTGAGGCCGGAGAATCACTTGAACCTGGGAGGTGGAGGTTGCAGTGAACCAAGATCACACCACTGCACTTCAGCCTAGGTAATAGAGTGAGACTCTGTCTCAAAAAAAAAGAAAAGAAAAGAAAAGAAAAAAAGACATGTAGTAAAGTGTAGTATTCTCAAAAGAATAGATAAATAGATCTATGGAACAAAATAGAGTCCAGAAATAGATCCACACAAATACTGTCAACTAATATTTAACAAAGGAAAAAGGCAATTCAAATTTTGAATAAATGGTGCCAGAACAACTGGATATACACTTGCAAAAAAAAAAAGGATCCAGACACAGACCTTACACCTTTCACAAAAAGTAATTTAAAATGGATCGTAGACATAAATATAAAACACAAAACTATACAACTCTTAGAAAGCAACGTAACAGAACATCTAGGTGACTCTGGGTTTGGCAGTTACTCTTTAGATGCAACATCAAAAGCGCAACCCATGAAAGAAAACTGGTAACTTGTACTTCATTAAAATTAAAAACTTTTGCTCTGCAAAAGATAGTTAAGAGAATGAAAAGACAAGCCACAGACTGGAAAAAAAATGTTTGCAAAACATATTCAATAGAAGACTTCTATTCAAACTATACAAAGTACTCTTTAAACTTAACAATAGAAAACCCCAATTTTAAAATGAGCAAAAGATCAGAACAGATATCTCACGAAGAAGATATACAGATGGCACAAAAGCATGTGAAAACATATTCAATATCTAAACAATGAGATACTATTACATATCTATTGGAATAGCTGAAATCCAAAACACAACCAACCAAATGCTATGAAGATGTGAAGAGGAACTATCATCGCTGGTAGGATGCAAAATGGTACGGTCACTTTGGAAGACAGTCTGGCAGATTCTTACGGAGTTAAACATAGTCTTACCATACAATCTAGCAGTCATGTTCCTTGGTACCTACCCAGATGACCTGAAAACTTATGTCCACACAGAAACTTGCACACTAATGCTTCTAGCACCTTTATTCATAACTGTCAAAAATTGGAGCAACCAAGAAAATAGATGAATGTACAATAAAAACTGCTACATCCATAAAATGGAACATTATTGAATGATGAAAAGAAATGTAGGATCAAGTCACAAGAAGGGAAGAATGGAGCATAGGAGATTTTTAGGGCAATGAAACTATTCTATATGATATTATAATGGTGGATGCATGACATTATAAATTAGTCAAAACTCATGCAATACAACTATGCATGTTGTATGCAATACAAAGAGTGAACCTGAATATAAATTGTGGACTTTAGTTCATATTTGTATTTTTGTCAGTCAACATACTCCCTTGCTGTAGTAGTTAATAAATGTAAATGAATAAAACAGTCAGAAAATATAGAATCATATCTCTATGATTGTAAGTTAGAGAAGGATTCCTAAACAGACTCATAAAGCACGTACTATGAGGAAAAAGGATTGATAAATTTGAAAACATTAAAATTTGAAACCTCATGACTGAAAATACCATGAAGATAAATGACAAGCCATAAAAAGATAAGATATTTGCAATGTGTATGATCAAAAAAGTATTTATATTCAGGATACTAATAATAAATAAGGAAGTTAATCACCCAGTAGAATAACTGGCAAACAAATAGCAGTTTGAAGAAAAAGAAATCCAAATAGCCAATAAGCTTTTGAAACGGTACCTCCCTAATTGTAATGTCTAATAATTAAGATAATGTAAATTAGAATAATAATGAGATACCATTTCACACCCATTAGATTGGAAAAATTTTGAAGTCTGATAATGCCAAGTATACATTTCTTGTGGAGAAGTATATTTATTTGTAAAAACTTTGGAAAACAATTTTGCAAATTTTTATAAAGTTAATGGTAGACATTCTTTACCATCCAGCGGTTTCAATTCCAGGTAGATGCGAAAATCCCATACCATGTACATGATAAAGTGTGTACAAGAATGTTCACTGCTGTCTTGCTCCTTGTATTGCTAAAAACTGGCAGCAGTCTAACTGTCCCACAATATGAAAATGATTAGGTGGATGGATAGTTAGATCAACAGATCATTAGATGTTAGAGAGATAGGAATATATTATGACAGAATAAAGATGGCAAATGGAACATATGCATCTACTTATGCACATATTCAGGAGGCAACAGCGGTCCTAGAAGTCGAAATTCAAGCAATAGTTCTGGAAACCCAACAGCCCTTCTGATTAGTTGAGTTCTCTGTCTCTTCTCTCCACCTGTTTTTACCTATCTTCTGTTTCTAATTGTCTGGTTTTGCTTCCTCATGATTTCTGTGTACTGGCTTCTTTTCATGTGGCTTCCTATCATTTAGATCTTACTCAAAAGTTGTTCTCTGGAGGGGCATTTCCATCCATCACTTCCCTTATCACAACGACCTGTTTTATTTTTTATATATCGTAAAACAATGGGAGTTACCTTGGAATCAATGTATTCACTTTTATTTTCCCAGCAAAGCAGCAAAAGTTTATTAAGCATAGTAACACTCCCAGAGAGGGGAGAGTGCGCTGACATCTGTGAAATGAGATCAGCTAAAATCAGTGTATGTTTTATTTACCTTTTTAGTGTCCCTCTTACGTATTAGAATGTTAATGCCAGCAAAGCAGAGCCACAGCTTGTCTATTGCCACATTTCCACTGCCTACAATAGTGCCTAGAACATAAAAAGATAATAAATGCTTAAGTCCACCTAATTAGTCCTGAAACTGTGCCAGTCTCACATAAGAATAGCACTCAGCAAGGGGCTGTATCCGCTTAACTCATTATGCTGAAATCACCTGCCTGATCATTTCCTAGGCCACTGGCCAGCCCACTAGTTATCTTTGAGTCTGGAAAAAAATCTTAGCTACAGGGTGTCAGTAAAATATTCCAGCATCTTGCAACACAGGTCGAGAGAATATAACATAGCTATAAAGATGTAACATTATTTTGAAGTATACAACACATTTAATAGTCCCTTTCCCATACTTCACATGGCATTGGGACCCTCCAATACCTGGAATGTCCTGCCTCCTATGTCTGCTTCTTACACCCTTACTCATCCTCCAAAGCTTAACTCTCCAGCAATCTTCTTCATGGAGCTTATCTGGATTTTCCTAGTCCAAATTTACTTCTCCCTCTTATATATCTGTTAAAACACCTACAAAATTCTGCCTTATGACACCCACATTGTAGATTTAAGTCATAATGATTATACCACATATAAAAGACTAGAAAAGCTGTTTCTAACTTGTTACATAATGAGCATTTGTATGAGGGAATGAAAGGATCACTGAATATGAACCCAGGGGTGCTCTGGTTGTTACGTGACAAGGGTGTGGATTCAGACCCCAAGAGAGGGTTCTTGGATCTCATGCAAGAAATAATTCAGGGCGAATCCACAGTGCAAAGTGAAAGGAAGTTTATTAAGAAAGTAAAGGAATAAAAGAACAGCTACTCTATAGACAGAGCAGCCCCAGGGGCTGCAGATTGCCTATTTTATGGTTATTTTTTGATGATATGCTAAACAAGGGGTGGATTATTCATGCCTCCTCTTTTTAGACCACATAGGGTAACTTCCTGACATTGTCATGGAATTTGTAAACTGTCATGGTGCTGGTGGGAATGTAGCAGTGAGGACAACCAGAGGTCACTGTCATCACCATTTTGGTATTGGTGGGTTTAGGCTGGCTCCTTTACTGCAACCTGTTTAATCAGCCATCCATCTTGTTTCTTCTGAGCAGCAGTCAGAGATCACTAGTTGGTTTACAGGAATAAGCAGGGCTGGCCTAAATTGCAGAAAGAAAAACAACAGATGAGACTAGAGTTTAATAGCAAGTATACCATAGTTACTGAAACATAATCTCTCTCCAGTTTCCCATTGTTACTAAAGACAAATTATGGTAAGACCAATTTGCTTTATTATACTTGGCTTGATTATTTGTATAAAGTGTAGCAAAAATCATAATTTGCCATATAGGCTTTTTAATTGGCTTTGATGGAAATTTGTTCCATAAGGAATCTCAGATAAGACTTTTTTAGAGCCAAGTCCTGCCATGGGTTTGCACCCTCAAATACCCAAGTTGAGTAAATTCCTTTCCTCTTGGGGTCCCAAGATAACTTGGGGCTTCTGGACCTGAGAAAAAGTGACATTCTTTACTTACCACAGGTAGAAAACCTGTACAAGGGACTGTGTAGGCAAAGTATGAGTCTAGTTCCCCAAAGGGCTTTCATTGGTTTTACAAGTCAAGTTTGACTCCTTAAAGGAAAGCACACCATTCCAGTTAAAGCCTTGGTAAAATAACCAATTTCTCCAATTGCGTCCTGTTGCAAAAGAAAACTGATTCTTATTGCACTTATGCAAATAAGCACACTTAACTTATTGCCATACGTTAAGAATACTCACAAATAGTCTCCAAATTCTGGAGAAATCAGATAGAGAGAAACAAATATGCTCCAAATGTTATTCACAGCAGTATAGTTTACTCAATTGCTACAAGCTGTAAATAGCTCGAAAGAAAAGTTTTCTTGACTCTGGAAAAAAAAAACAAAGGATCAGCAATGTTTTAAGCAAAAAGTCACAAAGATTACTTCTGCTTTTTATTGATTCTGGTTATTTAGTTAACTTCTGTTTTGCTTGATATTCATGAACACTTTAGCTGTCTGTGACAGTTCTGAAAGTTGTTTCCTCTATTCTAATGTCACAATTTTCAAAGTGTCAGAAACCTGCATATAAGAATGTCTGTTAGAGTTCTATAGCTGATTATAAACCAGCTTCTATGGAGAGTTAAAACAAGACAAAAATTGTCTGTGGATGACCAAACGTCTTAGGAGAGCCACAGTCAAAAACACAATTGACAAAGGAATTTTGGTTACCTCTCTGGCACAAAATGATTTTATGTAACAATATAATTACTCATAACACACACTAAGCCATATTAGAATTACAGAAGTTTCCCATAATTTTGGAACATATATTAATAACACATTTACAGCCCAAAGAAAACCAAACACCATTTCATATTTGATAATGCTTCCTATGTAATTTATTTTTCTTGAGACAGAGTCTCGCTCTGTCATCCAGGCTGGAGTGCAGTGGTGCAATCTTGACTCACTGCAAGCTCTGCCTCCTGGGTTCACACCATTCTCCCACCTCAGCCTCCCGAGTAGCTGGGACTACAGGCACCCGTCACTATGCCTGGCTAATTTTTTTGTAGTTTTTGGTAGAGACAGGGTTTCACTGTATTAACCAGGATGGTCTCAATCTCCTGACCTCGCGATCCACCCATCTCGGCCTCCCAATGTGCTGGGATTACAGGTGTGAGCCACCGCGCCTGGCCCTATATAACTTTTATACCAAATAAGCCAAATGTCACTGTTGCATTAGTGCATTATTGATATCAAACCCAATTCTTAATGAAACCTTATCAATAAATGTATTTAATTTTTATCAGTTTGACCAAAGGTAAGATTTTCATAAACCTTTTACAACCCTTTACAATTTTTGTTAAAGAGCAGATCATAAGCAGGGTTTTGCTTTAAGAAAAACCTGTTAGGCCAGGCACGGTGGCTCACACCTGTAATCCCAGCACTTTGGCAGGCTGAGGTGAGTGGATTGCCTGAGGTCAGGAGTTTGAGACCAGCCTGACCAACACAATGAAATCCCATCTCTACTAAAAATACAAAAATTAGCTGGACATGGTGGTATGCACCTGTAAACTCAGCTACTTGGGAGGTTTTGATAGGAGAATCACTTGAACCCAGGAAGCTGAGGTTGCAGTGAGCCTAGATCACACCACTGTACTCCAGCCTGGGCAACAGATCGAGACTCTGCCTCAAAAAAAAAAAAAAAAAAAGGGAAAACCTGTTGTGCTTTTATTCCAGTGGTTAATTTGCAGAAAAACTGAATAATATCCCTTTAACTTTAGCCAATGTCCACACAGAATCTGTTTTACGGGTTAATTTTTCATAAACCATTAGACATTTTTCCTTTCTTAAACAATCCTTTAACACTTTAGGCAGAAAAAAAATCTACCTTCCCATGACTTCTTATACTCTTTCACCAAAAACACATTTTACTTTCTTTACACACCTTGCATGTAAAGTTGTTTCTTTGTAGTTTTAATTACATGTTATAATGTTAACTTTTAGCAACTTCTATTTTTGGTGAAAACCTTGGTAAATCTGAGATTTTAATTATGTACTAAGTGTGGATCCTACTCTAAGACACACCAGGCAGAAGTACATATAAGAGCTGACTCTCCAGCATAGCTAGGGGGTGTGGCTAATTCTACATGTTCCCAGGCCTTACCTTACTTAAGCAGGCAAGTTGTACAGTAAGAGTCATGGTAGCATTGTATGAAGCATTTAGAAGGCCTAACAACCTTTGAATTGTACATTTCTTGCATAAATTCCCTCCACAAATCCTTTCAAGACTTACACAGACTATCTGAGACATTATTGAACTTTCTGACTTGCCCTAAACATCAATAGTCATTTTACTTTAAGACAAGAATTGGCCATACAAGATCATTTCTCATATAAAATCTCTTTTTTTATAATTTTCTTTGTATAGCTAGGGGGCATGGTGAATTCCACATGTCCCCAGACCTTATCTAGAATCTAATGGCTTTAAGATAGGTAAATTGAACAATTTTCAAGCAGTTTATGACCTTAAAGCATTTAGTAAACTTATTATCTGACCTGCATAATTTAGACCAAATATCTTTACTTACCAATAATTTTTAAAACTACCTTGGCCGGGCACGGTGGCTCATGCCTGTAATCTCAGCACTTTGGGAGACTGAGGAGGGTGGATCACGAGGTCTGGAGTTCAAGACCATCCTGGCCAACATGGCGAAACCCCATCTCTACTAAAAATACAAAAAAATGAGCTGGGCATGGTGGCATGCACCTGTAGTCCCAGCTACTTGGGAGGCTGAGGCAGGAGAATCACTTGAACCCAGGAGGCGAGGTTGCAGTGAGCCCAGATTGCACCACTGCACTCCAGGCTGGTGACAGAATGAGACTCCATCTTAAAAAAACAAAAGAAAACTATCTTTAGTTCCCAAAGATTACTTAAGTCACGTGACTAAAAGTCATTACACTTTTTTACTTTTCTGATAAAATATTAAGCTCTTATTATTTTTCAAGTAAAGCTATTTCATATGTAAATGTCACAAACATAATACATATAAATACATAGACAGAAGATACAAGATCATCCCCTCGGCCAGGAATTGAAACCTGAATCCAGGCCACTATTGTGAAAAGAGAAAGCATGACCACATGGTTACAAGGTCAAGTTCCCAAGGGCATAACTGACCAGAGAGAAACTTCATCCAGTTTACACACACACACACACACACACACACACACAGAGAGCGGGGGGGAGAGAGAGAGAGAAACCAGAAATCTGACTGGTAAGAAATTCTTATCCTTTTGCTGGCATTACAGGCTTCTGGATTCCCTTTCCACGAGCAGCCCTAGTGACCCAGCTGGCTGTACACAGCCCCAACAGCCAAGCCACAACACAAAGGAAAATTATCTTTTTCTGTTCTGGCCAGAGCAAAATACATGTGACAAAATGTAGACATTAGCCACTCTGCTTAGCACCCATTATTAAACTTGAAAGGCTTAGACTTGCCCCTGGTCGGGCCCCATCATGGTTAATCCAACCTCTGATCAGGAATTTCAACATGTGGTCTCTGGGCAAGATGGTCACCCTGAATAATAGAAAAGATAAGAAAGAGAAAGGAGTGAAAGAAAAGCATTGCCTGTGGCAGGGTGGGGAAGGCAAAATGATCAGGGAGGCCAGAGAAAGACCCACCCATTGCATCGACACTGAAAAGGTCAGGCGGCTGCTACAGGGATCTTTTCCAGCAATCCTATCAGCTTTCAAGTTTTGCCTTTTGGGGAGGAAAATGCTCCCCATGTCACCCAATCCTGTACATGCCTAATCCTAGCACCCACAGGTCTCAGCATAGAGTGCAAGGCAGATTAATCCAAAGAAAATAGCAGTTAACAACCCATAGTGCCGAAGCTGTCCTTGGCCAAGAGGAACTTTATCAAGAGGGGCCTCTAATTCCCTAAATCTTAGAAGACCTCTAATCCCCTTCTAAGTTGGGCCTCTAACCCAAGGCCAGTCAAGCATCCTTGCCTTTTATTAAGAGGGGCCTCTAACCCACTCTGTCTTAGGAGAGACTATAACTCCACTGACTTGGGCCTGTAACAAGCCCATTCTTTATCTGGGTACCATACCACTTACCCAAAGTCGTCCAATCAGTGTTGCATTCTATTTCCTTCAGGTTGGGGGAGGTTTCTTTAGTATTGTCCCTTCACAATTGGCCAGAAAGATGCTACAGGACCCCAACACTTACCCAAAGGTAGCTGTTGGGTCCGGGTTTCTACACTATAGTCCCTCCTGTGGTCACTAGAAATATGTTATAGGACAGGGGTCTGGATTCAGGCCCCAAAAGAGGGTTCTTGGATCTTGTGCAAGAAAGAATTGAGGGCAAATCTGCAGTGTAAAGTGAAAGAAGGTTAATTAAGAAAGTAAAGGAATTAAAGAACAACTACTCGATAGAGCAGACCCAAGGGCTGCTGGTTGCCCATTTTTATGGTTATTTCTTGATGATATGCTAAACAAAGGGTGGATTATTCATGCCTCCCCTTTTTAGACCATATAAAGTAGCTTCCTGATGTTGCCATGGCATTTGTAAACTGCTATGGTGCCGATGGGAGGGTGGCAGTGAGGACGACCAGAGGTCACTCTTGTCACCATTTTGGTTTTGGTGGGTTTAGGCCAGCTCCTTTACTGCAACCTATTTTATCAGCAAGGTCTTTATGATCTGTATTTTGTGCCAACCTCCTATTTCATCCTGTGACTTAGAATGCCTTAACCATCTGGGAACACAGCCCAGCAGGTGTTAGCCTCATTTTACCCAGCTCCTATTCAAGATGGAGTTGTTCTGCTTCATATGCTTCTGACATGGTCATAAATGTTTTAATTACAATGGGATTAGATTTAGTTACCAGAGTGTTGCAGGAAGTCAGGGACCCTGAACAGAGGGGTTGGAGCCATGGCAGAGGAACATAAATTGTGAAGATTTCATTTTAAGATGGACATTTATCAGTTCCCAAATAATACTTTTATAATTTCTTATGCCTGTCTTTACTTTAATCTCTTAATCCTGTTATCTTCGTAAGCTGAGGATGTATGTCACCTCAGGACCACTGTGATAATTGTGTCACTTGTACAAATTGATTATAAAACGTGTGTTGGAACAATAGGAAATCGGTGCACCTTGAAAAAGAACAGAATAACAGCAATTTTTATGGAACAAGGTAAGACAACCATAAGGTCTGACTGCCTGCAGGGTTGGGCAAAAAGAGCCGTATTTTTCTTCTTGCAGAGAGCCTATAAATGGATGTCCAAGTAGGAGAGATATCGCTAAATGATTTTCCTAGCAAAGAATATTAATATTAATACCTTGGGAAAGGAATGCGTTCCTGGGGGGAGGTCTATAAATGGCCACTCTGGGAATGTCTGTCTTGTGCAGTTGAGATAAGGACTGAGATATGCCCTGGTCTCCTGCAGAACCCTCAGGCTTACTAAGGTGGGGAGAAACTCTACATTGGTAAATTTGAGGTCAGACCGGTTCTCTGCTCTTGAACCCTGTTTTCTGTTGTTTAAGATGTTTACCAAGACAATACAGGCACTGCTGAACATGGACCCTTATCAGTAGTTCTGCTTTTGCCCTTTGCCTTGTGATCTTTGTTGGACCCTTATCAGTAGTTCTGCTTTTGCCCTTTGTCCTGTTCCCTCAAAAGCATGTGATCTTTGTTTGACCCTTATTAGTAGTTCTGCTTTTTGCCCTTTGAAGCATGTAATCTTTGTACTTCCTCCCTGTTCTTACACCCCCTCCCCTTTTTAAACTCTTAATAAAAACTTGCTGGTTTGAGTTTCGGACAGGCATCATGGTCCTATCAATATGTGATGTCACCCCTGGCAGCCCAGCTGTCAAATTCCTCTCTTTATACTGTCTCTCTTTATTTCTCAGCCGGCCGACACTTACAGAAAATAGAAAGAACCTGCATTGAAATATTGGGGGTGGGTTCCCCCAATACAGAGTAACAACATAAAGAATTTGCAGAAGAAAACATTCTGTGAAACAAGATCATGTAGGCATGTCTAACAGCTAGATCATCCACCAAATTACAAACATGTTCAAAATGAAATCACTCTCACACACCTCATAGAAAATCAGTTAATTCATGTCATTGTAGAGAGAACTGAATATTCAGGAATTCAAAACATCTGTGATACCAGACTTCAAAGACATGCATGCTTTGTCCCACCTTCCATGAAAGCAAGGGAAAAAGAAGGCCACTAAGGGCTGAGATTTTTAGAGATGCTACGTCAAAATGAGGCTGCCACTATTCTGCACTTTTCGACTTTAAGACAGACTAAGGGATCTGGTCATCTATAAAACTGCTGCAGCAACCACATTAATCATCTAAGAAAGGCTTACTACTTACATGTGTGCTCAGTTATAACACCTAATATTTAACTCTATACAACCTGCCTCTTGGTTCTTATTCTATCTTGTCTCTTTTTGTATTTCTAGAATCAGAAATTATAGAGTTATAAATTATAACTCTATTTCATACATAAGATTATCTCGAGAGCTGGAATTCTATCATTTTCCCCTTTATATCCTCAGCAGTTTTAACACTGTGTTTACATATTGTAAATTATAATTGTGGGTTTAATTGAACAAAGAAACATACCAAACTGTCCCTAATTTTCTTTTCTTTTTTTTTTTTTTTTTTGAGACGGAGTCTCACGCTGTTGCCCAGGCTGGAGTGCAGTGGCGCGATCTCGGCTCACTGCAAGCTCCGCCTCCCGGGTTCCCGCCATTCTCCTGCCTCAGCCTCCTGAGTAGCTGGGACTACAGGCGCCCGCTACCGCGCCCGGCTAATTTTTTGTATTTTTAGTAGAGACGGGGTTTCACTGTGGTCTCGATCTCCTGACCTTGTGATCCGCCCGCCTCGGCCTCCCAAAGTGCTGGGATTACAGGCTTGAGCCACCGCCCCCGGCCTCCCTAATTTTCATAATCTAAAATATATAAGGGAAAAATTGTAAACATCATTATATGAGTAATGAAAAAGGATGTACCTTACAAATGTTAGATCACATCTTTAAGCCATAAATTGTGAGGTCAGCACAGGAATAAAGAGATCAATACAAAAAGAAAGATTCAAGGATATATGGTATGTAGAATGTAAAAAAGGCAAAATTTTAACTCAGTAGGGGAAAGTTATTAAAAAATAATATTGAGGCTGGGCACAGTGGCTCACACCTGTAATCCAAACACTTTGAAAGGCTGAACAAGGGAGGATCTCTTGAGCCCAGGAGTTTGAGACCAGCCTGGGCAACAGAGTAAGACCCTGTCTCTACAATAAATAAATAAATAAATTAGCCGAATGTGGCCATGGTACAAACCTAGAGTCCCAGCTACACAAGAGGCTGAGCCGGGAGGATTGCTTGAACCCAGGAGGTTGAAGCTGCAGTGAGCCAGCCTGGGTGACAGAGCAAGACCCTTTTTCAAAATAATAATGATAATGATAGATTACTTTTCACAGATTTTGGTAAAGTCGTTTCAGTAATCAATGTTGCTTAAGTTGTAGTAATAGAAAATTCACAAGTGCTGATAAATACTTCATCATTATATAAATATCAAATATATGCATATATATTTGCATATATAAATGCAAACACATAATATTCTAAAACTATATTTATACATATTTATATATTATGTATATATAATATATACATACATACATTCAGTATATATATACATGTATATATATAATATATACACATACATAATATAACACATATATGTTATGTATGTATATAATATATAAATATGTGCATATATAAATATAGGAATTTATAAATATATATTTCTGTATATAACAAATATACATGTATCTCAGTGACAAATACACGACTCTAAAGATGAAAAAACAGATACTTCGCTCGCTTAAATCCTGGAGGTTTCTTAATCCATTTTTCCTCAGGGCTTAGGTAATGATTGGCATTTAGTAACCACTTAATAATTAATTGTTGAGTGATAAAACTGGTGACAGACTAAATATGTTCTGCATTATAGTTTAAAATTTCTTTTTCAGACTCTATGCTGAATTGAATAATCAGCCTTTATTGTTTTACTACCATTCCAACATTCCCCCAAATGAATGCAATCACTTTAACACCAATTCCTAAGTTAAACTTTTAATATCTTTACACCTATTTGGTTCTTCATAAGGAATGTTTTCAAAAATGTTTTGATATTTTGAAGAGAGGATTTCAGAGCAATTATGTACCCACAAACTACAAAAGGTTAATGCCAACTACTTGTGTGACTGCAGTATATGAAAGACACACAAGAGGCCGGGCGCGGTGGCTCAAGCCTGTAATCCCAGCACTTTGGGAGGCCGAGACGGGCGGATCACGAGGTCAGGAGATCGAGACCATCCTGGCTGACACAGTGAAACCCCGTCTCTACTAAAAATACAAAAACTTAGCCGGGCGAGGTGGCGGGCGCCTGTAGTCCCAGCTACTCGGGAGGCTGAGGCAGGAGAATGGCGTGAACCCGGGAGGCGGAGCTTGCAGTGAGCCGAGATCGCGCCACTGCACTCCAGCCTGGGCGACATTGTGAGACTCCGTCTCAAAAAAAAAAAAAAAAAAAAAAAAAAAAAAAAAAAAAAGAAGAAAGACACACAAGAACCATTTTTTCCAGCTTCAGATTCTACTTGGCTTTGCTCCAACGCATGCAATGTTTTTAAGACTTTCTTGCTCTTAAAGATGTAGTGAAGGGGATTAAAAGGATGTGAACTTTGTAGTTAGACAGTCCTGCTGTCGAATTTGAGCAATTTATTACATCTCTTTTAACCTCAGTTTCCTCATCTCTGTTGTTATCACTGCAAAACCATCGCAAAACAGTGATAACAACAGTGATGCAGAGAAGATTTAAATAGATGATTGTCAAGTCTTTGAAATAATTCCTGGTGCTAGGAAGGGATCAAATATGTTTTGAGCCAATATTATTAAATATTTATCTGAATTAAATAAAACGGTATATAATAGCTATTATTGCATGAGTTATGTTATTATTAGTAAGTAGTAGAAGAGGTAAAAGATGTTCTTAACTTAATCCAGGGAAATTGTTCCAATGTTTAAACTTTAATTAGTTCAGAACCCAGAACTTCAGAATCTAGAACTGAGTTAAAACTTTGGGGTCTGCTTTTCTTTTCTTTCCTTGGGGTAAGTTTATCACAGGCTAGCAGGGAATATGCTGGGAAAAAGTAAAGAGAGTATCAAGGACCTACTTTCTCTTGTCCTTTGTTATCTACTAAGTCTGCTCATGTTACTCTCCTTTTTTTCCCATTGTATATTTTAAAGCTGCTGTGAGTAACATGACCTGGAAAGAGAGCACTAGCAAGGAATAAAGAGTGATACAGTGACTGGTGGCTAAGAGATAATGTCTGCAAGTCACCTAAAACCATTGCAGACACAGGGAGATTGGCTTTTATGGATTTGGAGGATTCCTGATTTTGAAGACTCTGATGATTGCTAAAGAGTTAAATGAAATACTAGTGTGTTTTTTTGTGTGTGTTTTGTTTTTGTTTGTTTGTTTTTATAAAAACAGGCAGAATGTAGCCCTATTAATTGTAAACTGGCGAGATAAACCAGGATGCCTTGGTAACCACTAGACAACAGATTGTCAAGAAATCCAGTAATAACCATCCAAAAGAGTTTAAAGTACAATGAGGCGAAATCCTGATGGCTTTAAAAGAATAGAGCCTACTGTACCAATTAATTAACTTTTATGATAGTGTTAGACCATTAGTGACAACGAGGAAACATTGGATTTAATATATTTGAACTGTGGTAAGATGTGATTCTTTCTTTTTGTCAACACATTAAAACCATATGGTCTAGAATCCACTATTATAAATTAGAAAATTGACTGGAACTCTTATCCAAATGGTTCACAGTACTATTGCTGCTGAAATTTACTAAATGGGTCTATTTAAGGATCAGTCCAAGGGATTTTTAATATACTTATATGAGACAAGGATGAGACATTTTACAAAAAACAGTAGGAGTTTCTACCCACTCATACACCTCTGAGTCAGTGCTTAGAAACAGTAATTGCCAAACTGAGGTACACCTTCTTGACCCAAAACTATATGTCTGAAACAAATATGTAAGAGGTGTCCAAACACAGACCTTCAGATGGAAAAAATAAAAAGGAAGGTGGAGGAGAAAAGGGAAAGAGAAAGAGAGGTAGAAAAACCTAAATAATATAAGATGTCCTAATTAGCTATAAAAGGAATACAAAACTTATGCATTTAGATAGATACAAATTGACTCCTTTAATGTAGTTATCTCTTGAGCTGATCACAAAATAATAAATGATAAAAGCAGTACACATGACAAATTATAAAAAACCAAAATTATCAACCTGAGGGTGAAAACAAGGACCAAATATTATGAAGCAAATGAATATTCTTCTAAGTAAAAACTGAGTCAAAAGGAAATTTAAAATATATTGTAGTAGGCCATTCTTGCATTACTATAAAGAAATACTTGAGCTTGGGTAATTTATAAATAAGTGAGATTGAATTGGCTTACAGTTCTGTGGGCTTTACAGGAAGCATGGTGCTGGCATCTGCTAAGCTTCTAGCGAGGCCTCACCAAGCTAACAATCATGGTGGAAAGTGGAGGGGGACCAGGCACATCACATGGTGAAAGCAGGTGAAAGTGAGAGAGTGGAGTGAGGAGGTGCCACACACTTTTAAATGACCAGATCTTGCATGAATTTAAAGCGAGAACTGACCTATCACCAACGGAATGGCCTAAGCTGTTCATGAGGGATCCATTTCCATGGTCCAAACACCTGCCACCAGGCCTCACCTCCAGCATTGGAAATTATATTTCAACATGAGATTGAACTGGGGACAAATATCCAAACTATATATACACTGATATTATTTTCAAATTTATTAATATGAAAACTATATACAAAAATGGGCTACTGCTAAATCAGAACTTTTTTATTATCAGAATAGGAGAAGAGAAGATAAGCACTGTGCTTAACATTTAAAAAAATATCGGGGCTGGGTGCAGTGGCTCACGCCTATAATCCCAGCATTTTGGGAGGCCGAGGAGGTGAGCAGATGACCTGAACTCAGGAGTTTGAGACCAGCCTGGGCAATGTGGTAAAACCCTGTCTTCACAAAAAATACAAAAATTAGCCAGACATGGTGGCTTGCACCTGCAGTCCCAGCTACTTGGGAGACTGAGGTGGGAGGATTGTTTGAGCCTGGGAGGCAGAGATTGCAGTTTGCTGAGGTAGCACCACTGCACTGTGTCTCAAAAACAAAAACAAAAACAAAAACAAAAACCTACAGGGAGGGGAAATGGGAAGAGCAGTCTCTCTTTCAGCTTAGCCAAGGCTACCTCAGCTATAATAGAATGTGCAAATATAAATGGGATTCTGTTGTGCCACCAATAACCAGTTCAGGGGAAAATATTTTTTCAAAAAAAAAAAAAAAAAAAGATTGCACAGGCATTTGCAGCATAAAGAGTAAGTTACTCAGGAATAAAGATGTGCAAGAACTTTTTCTTCTTTGGCATATGCTCATTTTAAAATTATAAAATATTAAAATGTAGAAAGAAAGAAAGAGTGTCTTTTTTTCTACTTGGCAATCATTACAAATAACATTAGCTCCACACAGTTTCGTGAAAAATAATTTAATCCAAACAGTGATTAGTCTAAACAACAAAGTGGTCAAAACACATTCTCAGTAACTAACTTTTATACATGATGCTTCATTTACCAATTTCTCAATCATTATACATCTTTAATAATTTTTGTCTGGTTTTGGAATTTTTCAGTTGGTTTTCCTGTTTTTCTTAAGTATTTTCAGCTAATTCTATAGGTCTGAGCTATATGAACACTGAAATTTAAAAAATAACCTAGATACTAAGTGGGAAACAAATTTGTGTTATCCAGGCTGCATAAACTTAGGCAGTCAATACATTAAAATGTAGTCACGAAAAGTATCCATTGAAATGAAAAACAAAATAAGGTGATCAAACTGTATGTAATGTGCTTTCAAGTTAAAAAACTAAAATTAAAAAATACATATATATGCACATATATATCTATATTTATGCTCAGAAAGGGATTTAGGAAGGTAGAAGTCATTGTTCAACATAAACAATATAAACCAATATTTTTATTGTAAATTGACAAATTATTGTATATATGAGGTACAAAGTGATATTATGTCATATATATACATACAATGTAGAATGATTAAATCAAGCTAATTAACACATCCATCACCTCAAATACATATCATTTTTTGTGGTGAGAACATTTGCAATTTACTCTCTTAGCAACTTTTTACATCTTTTTTTATTTATTTTTATTTATTTATTTATTATACTTTAAGTTCTGGGATACATGTGCAGAACGTGCAGGTTTGTTACATATGTGTAAACGTGCCACAGTGGTTTGCTGCACCCATCAACCCATCATCTACATTAGGTATTTCTCCTAATGTTCTCCCTTCCCTAGCCCCCCACTCCCTGACAGGCCGTGGTGTGTGATGTTCCCCTCCCTGTGTCCATATGTTCTCATTGTTCATCTCCCACTTATTATTAACTATGGTCATGATGCTGTGCAATAATCTCAAAAAACATATTTCTCCTAACAGAAACTTATTACCTTTTAACCAACATCCCTACTATCCCCAGCCTTTGATAGCCACCATTCTACTCTCCACTTTTATAAGGCTTCCATTGTTTTTCTGTTTGTTTGTTTGGTTTTTTTTTGTTTGTTTTTTGAGAAAAGAAGGAAGGAAGGAAGGAAGGAGAGAGGGCGGGAGCAAGGAAGGAAGGAAAGGAGGGAGGGAGGGAGGGAGGGAGGATGTCTTGTCTGTCGCTCTGTCACCCAGGCTGGAGTGCAGTGGCATGATCTCAGCTCACTGTGGCCTCTACCTCTTGGGTTCATGCAGTTCTCCTGCCTCAGCCTCCCAAGTAGCTGTGACAACAGATTCATGCCACCACGCCCGGCTATATAAGTATTTGATTGTTTTACATTCCACATTAAGTGAGTTCATGTGTTTTTCTGTGCCTGGTTTAGTACACTTAGCATAATGTCCTCCAGGTTCATCCATGTTGTCTCAAATGACAGAATTTCCTCTTTTTTTAATGCTGAATACTATTTTACTGTGAATATATACCACATTTTCTTTATCTATTTGTCCATTGATGGACACGTAGGTTGATCCCATAACTTGGCTATTGCAAATAATGCTGTAATGAACATGGTAGCACAGACATCTCTTCAACATACTGATTTCATCTCCTTTGCATATACACCAAAAGTGGCATTGCTAGATCATATGGTAATTGTATTTTTAGTTTTTTGCAGAATCTCCATACAGGTTTCCATAATGGCTATATTAAGCTACATCCCCATCAACAGTGTAAAAGGGTTTACTTTTCTCCAAATCCTCACCAAAATTTCTCTTTTATCTTTTTTGATAATAGCCATTCTGACAAGTATGAGGTGATCGCTGTTTGTGGTATTAAACTGCATTTCCCTAATGAGTAGTGATGTTGAGCATTTTTTAATATATCTGTTGGTCATTTGTATGTCTTCTTTTGAGAAATGTCTATTCAAGTCTTTTGCCCATTTTTTTCTTTTCTCTCTCTTTTTTATTTTTTTCCAGACAGAGTCTCACTCTGTTGCCCAGGCTGGAGCGCAGTGGTGTGATCTTGGCTCACTGCAACCTCCATCTCCTAGGTTCAAGTGATTCTCCTATTTCAACTTCCTGAGTAGCTGAGATTACAGGCACTTGCCACCATGCCCGGCTATTTATTGTATTTTAATTTAGTGGAGATGGGGTTTTGGCATGTTAACCAGGCTGGTCTTGAACTCCTACCTCAGGTGATCTGCCTGCCTCGGCCTCCCAGAGTGCTGGGATTACAAGCATAAACCACCACACTTGGCCCACCCACTTTTCAGTCAGGTTATTTGTTTTCTTCTTAATGAATTTTCTGAATCCCTTATACATATTGGGTGTTAATCCCTTATCAGATGTATGACTTGTTTTTGGACACTTGTGTACCTTCTTTGAGAAATATTTGTTCATGACTTTTGCCTGTTTTTTGATGAGGTCATTTGGTTTTTTGCTTGTTCAATTGTTTAAGTTCCTTATAGATTCTGACTATTAGACCTACGTGGATGCATAGTTTGTGAATGTTTTCTCCCATTCTGTAGATTGTCTGTTTACTTTATTGTTAGTCTCTTTAGCTATGTAGAAGCTCTTTGGTTTAATTAGGTCCCACTTATCAATTTTTGTTTTTGTTGCAATTGCTTTTGAGGTCCTAGTCATAAATTCTTTCCAAAGACCAATGTCTAGAATGTTGTTTCCTAGATTTTCTTCTACAATTCTTATAGTTTGAGGTCTTACATTTAAATTTTTAATATAAGCCTGGTGCAGTGGCTCATCCTTGTAATCCCAGCATTTTGGGATTTGGGTGGATCACTTCAGCCCAGGAGTTCAAGACCAGCGTAGGCACTGTGGCGAAACTCTGTCTCTACAAAAAATTAAAATATTAGCTGGGCCTGGTGGCATCTGCCAGCTACATGGGAGGCTGAGGCAGGAGGATCACCCGAGCCCAAGGAGGTCAAGGCTGCAGTGAGCTATAAACCTGGCACTGCACTCCAGTCTGGATGACAGAGTGACTCTCTGTCTCAAAAAACAAACAAAACAAAACAAAATATAAGTCTTTAATCCACACTGAGTTAATTTATATATATATGTTGAAAGATAGGGGTCTAGTTTCGTTCTGCATATGGCTAGCCAGCTATCCCAGCACCATTTATTAAATAGGGTGTCATTTCCCCAGTGCTTATTTTTGTCAATTTTGTCAAAGATTAGATGGCTGTAGTGTGCAGCTTTATTTCTGGGTTCTCTATGCTGTTTCATTGGTCTATGTGTCTGGTTTGGTATGATGTTTTGGTGACTGTAGCCTTATCATATAGTTTGAAGTCAGGTAATATGATGCCTCCATCTGTGTTCTTTTTACTTAGGATTGCTTCAGGTATTGGGCTTTTTTTGGTTCCATTTACATTTCAGAATAGTTTTTATATGTCTGTGAAAAATGATATTGATAGTTTGATAGCAATGGCATTAAATCTATAGATTGCTTTGAGCAGTATGGCCACTTTAAAAATACTGATTCTTTCAATCCATGAGCATGGAATGTTTTTCCCTTTGTGTCACCTATGATTTTGTTTAGCAGTGTTTCATAGTTCTCCTTGTAGAGATCTTCCACTTATTTGGTTAGATGTATTCCTAGGTATTGTTTTGTGTAGCTATTGTAAATGGGATTGCATTCTCAATTTGGCTCTCAGTTTTAACATTAATGGTACATAAAAATGCTACAGATTTTTGTACATTGATTTTGTATTCTGAAACTTTATTGTAGTCCTGGGCTTTTCTTTGATGGGAAACTTTTTATTACTGATTCAATCTCCTCATTATTGTTCAATTCAGATTTTCTATTTCTTCAAGATTCACTCTTGGTAAGTTGTATATGTCTAGGAATCTATCCATTTCTTATAGATTATCCAGTTTGTTGGCATATAGTTGTTCAAAGTAATCTCTTATGATTATTTTTATTTCTGTGTCTCGTCTTTCATTTCTGATTTTGAGTTTTCTTCTCTTTTTTTCTTACTATAGCTACATGTTTATCAATTTTATGTTTTTAATAAGCCAACTCTTAGTATTTTTTATATTTTTCTATTTTTTTCCTAGTCTCTATTTTATTTATTTCCCCTTTAATCATTGTTATTTCTTTCCTTCTGCTCACCTTGGACTCAGTTTGTTCTTGTTTTTCTACTTCCTTGTAGTATAACATTAGATTGTTTATTTGAGACCTTTCTCTTTTTTGATATAGGCATTTATTGCTATAAGTTTCCCTCTTAGAATTGCTTTTGCTACATCCTATAAGTTTTGGTGTATTATGTTTCCATTTTCATTTAACTCAAGATAATTTTTAATTGCCCATTTGATTTCTTCTTTGACCCATTTCTTGTTCAGGAGCATGTTATTTAATTTCCACATATTTATGAATTTTCAAAACTTCTCCTGTTATTGATTTTTAGTTTCATACCATCATGGTCAGAGAAGTTAATTGATATGTTTCAATCCTCTTAAATTTGCTCAGACTTGTTTTGTGGCCTAACATATAATTTATCCTAGAGAATGTTACATGTGTTCTTGAGAAGACTGTGTATTCTGTTGCTGTTGGATGAAATGCTCTGTATATGTCTGTTAGGTCTATTTGATCTAAAGTGTAGGGCAAGTCCAGTGTTTCCTTATTAATTTTTTATGTAGATGATCTGTTCATTATCGATAGTATGACTTGAAGGCCCCTATTGCAATTATTATATTGCAATCCATCTCTTCCTTCAGGTTTTTAAATGTTTGCTTTATATATTTAGGGGCTCCAATGTTGGGTGCATATAGATTTACAATTATTATATTCTCTTGATGAATTAGCCCCTTTATTATATATAATGACCTTCTTTGTCTCTTTTTATAGTTTTTTTAAAATTTAAAGTCTGTTTTATTTGATACAAATATAGCTACCCCTGTTGTCTTTTGGTTTCCATTTGCATGGAATATCTTTTTCCATCTCTTTACTGTCAGTCTATTTGTGTCCTGAAAAGTGAAGTGAGTCTCTTCCAGGCAGTATATAGTTGGGTCCTATTTTTTTAAATCCATTCAACTACTCTGTCTTTTATTGGAGAATGTAATCCACTTACATTTGTCTTAGTTTATTTTGCACTGCTATAACAGAATACCACAGACTGTGTAATTTATAATGAACAGAATTGTATTGGCTCATGGTTCTGGAGGCTGGGAAGTCCAAGATCAAGGGATCAGCATCTGATAAAGGCCTACTTTCAACCTAACACAGTAGAAGGCATCACATAGATGATAGAAAGAGCAAGAGGATGCCAAACTCATCCTTTTATAAGGAACTTACTCCTGTGACAATGGCATTAATTCATTCATTAGGATAGAGCCCTATGACCCAAACACCTCCCCATAGGCCTGCACCTCCCAACACCTCCACATTGGAGGTCAAGTTACCAGCACATGAACTTCAGGTGGCACATTCAGACCATGGCAACGTTCAAAGTAATTATTGATAGATAACAGCTTACTAATGCCATTTGATAATTTATTTTCTGGTTGTTTGTAGAGACGGTATTTCTTTCTTCCTCTCTTGCTGTCTTACTTTGTGGTTTCATGATTTTTCTGTAGTAGTATGCTTTGAATCCTTTCTATTTATGTTCAGGGATCCCCATGAGGTGAGATTGAAATGGGCTTCCTGGAAAGCTTCTTGGAATGTTAAAGAAACTGGATATTCACTTCCTAACTCCTTTCAAGACCACAAAAATCAGCATAAGGCTAGCATCATTGTTTAAAATGTGTTTAGATATAAAGAAGTTGAGAGAAAAAAAGTCAGATAATCAATATGTGAAAACTAATGACCACGAATATTAAGGTTTGAACTATTTTTTTCAAAATATTTATTTACTTGGCTGTGGTGGCACATGCCTATAATCCCAGATACTTGGGAGGCTGAGGCAGGAGAATCACTTGGATACAGGAGATGGAAGTTGCAGTGTGCTGGGATTGTACCACTGCATTCCAGATTGGGCAAGAGAGCAAGTCTCCTTCTCAAAAAAGAAAAACATATCTATATATGTATATATGCATATATATATATTTATTTGCTATATGTAACATACAACCATAAAATACATATGAATTTATGGATTTACTTATATATAATTTTATATACATGTGTATCTTACATCATTTTTATCATATTGTATATCAGGTTTTGTATAATGCTTTTTTATCATTCACATTATATACATTTTTTCATGTGATTAAAATTCACAGCATAATTTTGTTGGCTACATATTATTGTCATACAACATTTATTTATTTATTTGTTTATTTATTTATTTATATTGTGGTTAAAAAGCACATAACATGAAATTTACCCTTTTAACCAATTTTTAACTGTAGAGAATTGTTATCTACACAAACAGCATGGATCCAGTTAGCCAACTGGGCCTGCTCAGCTGGCTTCTGAATGGAAGTTCAAGGCTTGCTTAGCAGGTAGGTAAAGTTAAGCTGGTGTAATAACCACTCACACTCAGTTTTCACATTGTAAAATATGAATACTTCTACTAACTAGCTCGTCAGATTATTAACTAGATTAAATACAATGTATAAATCACTTAACACAAAAGCAGAGTACCTACTCAGTACACATTTCCTTTTATTAATAGTACTGGTCAGTTTATGTCAATCTGAACTCGTAATACCAGTGGGGACCTTGAGATATTTAGAGGCTTAGATCACTTAAATTAATTTTACATCATTAAAAATAAAATATTTTGTTTTCACTAACTAGCACCATGTTTTCACTTTTAAAATGTGATGCATACAAATGAAATCTATTTGTGTGTGTACGTGTGTTATCATTTGACTTACATCACACAGTGTCTGACAAAAAGTAATAAATCTTTCTTGAATGAACAGTATTGTATGGTTATAAAGCAGCTACCACATACTACAAACTGTGAAATGTTATATTCTGAGTTCACACAAGACCTACATCACTGAAAGCCTTGGTTGGTAACAGTAGATAAAAGGCTTAATGGATTCATTGACTTCCCATAAACAAATAATGAAGTTCATAGTCTATCGTTCATTATACCTGGGCTGAAGGAGACTCTACCATACTTATCTGTCAAGAGCTCTAACTAGGAGTGAAGGAAGGAGTTTCCCTTCCTGTTTCAAGTCCCTTGGACAACAAGCTGGCTAACATTGATGGGGAAGGGACACTTGTGCACAGAAGTAGGTAAAACTAGGCACCGTTCAAAACCAGCCTGGCCAACATACTGAAACCTCGTCTCTACAAAAAATACAAAAAATTAGCTGGGCATGGTGGTGGGCTTCTGTAATCCCAGCTACTTGGGAGGCTGAGGCAGGAGAATCGCTTGAACCTGGGAGGCGGAGATTGCAGTGAGTCGAGATCGCGCCACTGCACTCTAGCCTGGGCAACAAGAGCAAAACTCTGTCTCAGAGGGGAAAAAAAAGCAGGTCAAACTAGGCTGAATTTTGAATAACTGAATATGACTGAAAATCTATAGGATTTTCCTGAGGTATCATTAAGACATGAGTCAGGGGGATTTGATAAAACAGAATTGAAGTCATTTAGAAAAAAGTTCTACCTTTATACCCTAAGGCAGAAAAATCGCTTGTTGAACTTGTTATGCATATTTTGACGGCAGAAAGACTTTTAAAAACTTTTGAAGTCCATGGTCGTACCACCTGAGTGTACTTGATCACATCTGGAAAACTTTTAGAGCCATTAAAGAGTTTAAGAACCTTAAAACCAAGGAAGAATTAATGTGACTTATGACATATGATACTTAAGAAAATAATTTACACTACATGTAAATCACTTGATATTAATATTAATAACAGTATAATAAATACATAGTGTAATAAAATTGTTATATTTTCATTAAATTTTATCTTGCTAGAAATACCACTTGTGAATTGTGCTTAATAATTTATAACAAAGACAGTAGGATATCTGAAGGATGTCCCTCCTTCCGTTTACTGCCTGACAAAAACTTCTACTTGTATTTCCAGACCAGTACAAATGCCACCTCTAGGAATGTTATAAATAATATACTTCTATATCACTTTGTATTTTAATTATCTGGTTTTTTTTTCCATAACTAGATATGTGTCCTTCAAAAATAAGAAAATATCTTATTTTTGTATTCCCTACCTGGTATAATGCCTGACGCATAGTAGGCAGTTCATAAGTGACTGAGTTATTTAATAAGTCAGTCATATATAGAGTCATGCGTTGCTTTACAATGGGATACAGTCTGAGAAATTCACTGTTAGGTGATTTCATAACTGTGCAAACATCATAGACACAAACCTCCATAGTCTATCCTACCATACACCTAGGCTATACGGTATAGCCTAATGCTCCCAGGCTACAAACCTGAATAGCATGTTTTTGTATTGGATATGTAGGCGATTATGACACCATGGCAAGTATTTGTGCATCTAAATATGAAAAAGGTATAATTTTTAAAAGGAATAATAATCTTATGGGACCACTATCATATATGCAATCTGTCACTGACCAAACATTGTTATGTGAGGCATGGCTGTATTTCTCATCATTAGAGTTGAAATTAAGTTTTGAATAACTAGAATATTTTGGGAAAGTCATTGATGTTCATGAGCATGAGGTGCTCAATGTACTTGTTTAGTATGACCTTTTCTCATAAGGTTACAGGAGATTTACTGGCAGAGCTGATAATTGACCTTATTGCTCACCAAATTGCCAACTCTAACATAGATATTAAAAATTATGAAAAACATCTAAACTGTTGGCTTTTTAAAGATCACTCTGTTTACTTCAGGCTGTGATGCATTTATTACTATGAAGTCAAAGAACAGTTCTAAGAGATCTTAATTTCCCAGTAACATGATAGTGAGCTGGATAGTGGAATATGACCTATGGCTTGCAATTCTACGCGAGTGTTTAACTTCCTCAAGTAACTCATTAACCGTTTGTCTTACTAAGCAAAGTGCAGGATGATTCTGAAATAACTAGATAGACTAATAAATGTTTTTGCAACAGGGAAATCTTTCACACTTGTATGCTGTTATTAAAATAGATACTCTACTGTGTGTGATCTGTCTTAATTCACTGAGATACTACCTCAAATTTTTCGCTTGGTGTGTTTCTCTTTTAACTTCAAATGTGGTGCAGACAGAGTTATAAAGCCCTCATTTCAACTTTGCAAGCCTTTGTGCATTCTTTCTCAAAACAATGGAATTTTCTACTCAGCACATACTCAAATGCATGCAAGGAAATATTCTAAGAGGTAAATACGGTAATGCAGTGATTAATTTTTTAAAAGATTCTGTTTAAAAAGTAAACTTAATATTGTTTTATTTATATTCTTATATGGAATGGTATACCTTTTAAATTCTAAACTAAAGTGACATTGGTATTAATTTGGCTACTATCCTAGTTTTACAAGCCTCACTACAGGTATTTTCGTATCTGTAGACTTGAGTAAAGTGTCCAATATAAGGCCGGGTGCAGTGGCTCACGCCTGTAATCCCAGCACTTTGGGAAGCTGAGGGGGATGGATTGCCTGAGTTCAGGGGTTCAAGACCAGTCTGGCCAACATGGTGAAGCTCCGTCTTTACTAAAAATACAAAAAAATTAGCCAGGCATGGTGGCATGTGCCTGTAATTCCAGGCACATGCTTAGGAGGCTAAGGCAGGATAATTGCTTGAACCAGGGAGGTGGAGGTTGCAGTGAGCTGAGATCTCACCACTGCACTCCAGCCTAGGCAACAGAGCAAGACTCCGTCTCAAAAAAAAAAAAAAAAAAAAAAAAGTCTGATATAAAGATAAAATTTTTCGGCACTTTGGGAGGCCGAGACGGGCAGATCACGAGGTCAGGAGATCGAGACCATCCTGGCTAACACGGTGAAACCCCGTCTCTACTAAAAAATACAAAAAAACTTAGCCGGGCGAGGTGGCGGGCGCCTGTAGTCCCAGCTACTCGGGAGGCTGAGGCAGGAGAATGGCGTAAATCCGCGAGGCGGAGCTTGCAGTGAGCTGAGATCCGGCCACTGCACTCCAGCCCGGGCGACAGAGCACGACTCCGTCTCAAAAAAAAAAAATAAATAAATAAAATAAAGATAAAATTTTTCAGATGAAGATGAAATATTTTCAGAAGTAGTTCTAAGTGAAAACTCAGTTTAGCCACAATCTAGACATCTACGTCTGTCTTGTTCATCTTTTGTTTCCTAGCACATAAATTAATCTACCAAAAAAGAACCTGAACTAATTGTCTTAAACAGTACTTAAACTGAACTGTAATTAAAGGATTTTCTTTTTTTTCAGCAACATAATGGGTTTATATTTAATATACTACTTCTTATCAGGAGGATGTTACTCAGTTAATATAAAGGTTTTTTTAACATTAAATCTCTTTTCCATGCCAATGTCTTTAAATCTTTTCTGCATTTCATTATTAGATACACTGAATGCATTTTTCTAAATGTTTCTTTTCCCCCAGAGATAAAACGTTCCCCTTTTTGGCTGACTATTTGATATCTAAATACAATATCAACTTGGGAGATAACAAAACAAAATTCTAATAAAAATATGGAGAAAAGACTGCGACGATTCAGGAGGCAGTGATTACAGGTGAACAGTGGTGATTTCCTAGACTTCTGGGCAAGAACTTCCTTCTTTCTATTTTATGTGCTTTGAAATTTTAAAACTATGAACTATTATGAAAATTTCAGCCATCTTACTTCTTTGACCACCTTTCTAACCAGCAAATACAAATCATAGGCTGAATTTTTCAGTGCATAATTTGTTGTAAAGAAAACTTTCCTTTTTCCATATATATACATATATCTGTTTGTTCCCATTTCATAGAAACAATGAAGAATGTAAAACTCCCCTATTTACTGATTCTTGAAAACTTTTAGACACCAAAGCTCAGGTTTAGCCTCAATAGTACAAAGGTTTTCAGGCTGAGGTTTGATTCAGTAGGCCCTTCAAAGTCACATGTGTCCATATCTTTCTAGTGCAAATACCGGCAAGTAAGCACAAATGCCTGTAATGCTGAGAACCACACCTAACAAGAGAGCGATTACATCACTGGCTTCTTCTGCTTCAACAACAGGTAGCATCAAAACAGTGACCTGAGAACTAAGGACAACTATGTTGAAACTGAGGTCATGCTGTTGAAATCTTGAGGGCTGAAGGTTCCAAAGAAATGATATACATAGAATTCTATCTGACTTGAAATTTTCCTTTTCTGGAGCTCCAGATGCTGAGACTAAGAGGTTCCTCATGAGGCTGCTTTGCAGGAAGCAGTCATTACAGGAATCAAAGCATTTTCGTTCCTTTTGATGCATAACTATCTTATCTACACACAGATGATAAGAGCACAGAAAAATGTTATTTCTGTTATTTAGTAATGATTCTAATTTAAAACAAATCCTTAGGTTGCACTAAAAGAAACATCTCGATCAAGAAAAGTAATAGTTCCACTGAATTGGGTTCAAATAAAATGTTTATACAATTGTTATTAATTTTTTAAAATTTTTTTGAGACAGGGTCTCACTCTGTCACCCAGGCTGGAGGGTGGTGGTGTGATCTCGGCTCACTGCAACCTCTGCCTCCTGGGTTAAAGTTATTCTCTTGCCTCAGGCTTCTTGAGTAGCTGGGACCACAACCATGCACCACCATGTCTGGCTAATTTTTGTGTTTTTAGAGGAGACAAGGTTTCACCATGTTGGTCAAGCTGGTCTCAAACTCCTGGCCTCAAGTGATTCACCCGCCTCAGCCTCCCAAAGTGCTGGGATTACAGGCGCGAGCCACTGTGCCCAGCCTGTTATTAATTTATAATGCCACTAAAATAAATACAACAGAATAAGACTTTTAATGAGGGTGTGGAGAAATACAACCAGAAAATCTAACCTATATCTGTGCCTCCTGGCCAGTAACCCTTTAGGAATTCTGTATGGAGAGCAGGTCAGGTGGGAAAGATGTCTGGGGCTGGCCCTTGGTGGGAGGCTGCGGCTAAGAGGAAAGGCTCAGGTTTGGGAGCCCAGAGCCTTGCCTGGCTCTGATCTCTGACTTCTAGAGCCCCAGCTGCTGGCCGATTCTAGAATATCCTACTTGATATGATCAAAAGGCCTAGGAGAGCTTGGGGCCCTCAGTGGCAAAACAACAATGTCCAACCCTTGGTCTCCTCTCTTCCACTTTTTGTTAAACAGCATCCCAGTTGGTTTTTCCCACCAGTGGTGCTGTTGAGATTTTTAAAATATTGCCTCCATTTATCAAGGAGAGAAATAATAACTAAGAAATATACCCTTAAAAAATATTTATTTCTTTTTCTAAAAATATGGGAGCCAACATTCCATTCATGGAAGAAAGACAAGGCCAACCCCTTACCCTCAGAGAGGTCCACCTGGTTTGACATTGCAATACTTCTCATTTTTTTTTGGTTATTATTTCATTTCAATTCCATCCTTCTATTCTTCTTAGTCTATATCCATAGACCAAGGGGCACACAGATACTCAGATAACTGCCAAAAAAAAAATTAGTTACTAATATATAATTAACATTTATTGAACATTATGCCAGCCAGTGTTTTAGATACTTTATAAATATCATTAATTTTCTTTCTTTCTTTCTTTTTTATTTTTTATTTTTTCAAGGTGGAGTTTCACCCTTGTTGCCTAGGCTGGAGTGCAGTGGCACAGTCTCGGCTCACTGCAACCTCTGCCTCCTGGGTTCAAGCAATTCTCCTACCTCAGCCTCCTGAGTAGCTGGAATTACTTGGCATGCACCACCGTGCCTAGCTAATTTTTTTTTTTTTTTTTGTATTTTGAGTAGAGACGGGGTTTCACCATGTTGGCCAGGCTGGTCTTGAACTCTTGACCTTAGGTGATCCGCCTGCCTCAGCCTCCCAAAGTGCTGGAATTACAGGCATGAGCCACTGCACCTGGCCTAAATATCATTAATTTTCACAACCACTCTATGAAAGAAAACCATGATTCAGTATATAGTTCTCTTCAAGGAGAGAAAAACTGCTTACTAAAACTGAGCAATATTAGGTAATTGTGTGAATCCATTCCTAAAGGGCATTGCCTCCACAATAGACAATTATTTTCAGTTGTAGTTGTATGAATGATATATAATGCCACAGCTGAAATCCTGCTGCTCTGAGAAAGTTAAGAGTGCGTCCAGAGAAACCTGAGCAGGTTAGTGAAGCATTCAAAAATGCTGTTGCTTGTGGAAAGGTTAAAATCACTGTGACACTTTAGCATAGAGAAGAGACTACTTAGGCAGCTATCTTCAGATATTTGAAGGGCATTTTGTACAGAACAGATTGGATCTTATTTTTGTATTGCTGCCAGGCACAAATAAGATACATGAAATGGGACAGGGAGACTTTGTGAGTCAATGAGTTCTCTTTGCATTGCTAAAAGTGCTCAAGATTATCATTATCAGGGTAGAGCTTGTTTTTGTTCTTTTTAAATTTATTCCAAAACAAATACGAAACAGCTTTACCAAAAATGAAAGGAAAGAAATAAAGCAGGAAGGTAAAGCGGGAAGATAGGCAGAAAGGAAGGATGATAGAAAAGAGAGAGAGTTTGGGAAAAACATAAGGGGTGATCCGTTAAAGATTTTTTCAAGAAGTAAATGGAAAGTAAATTTAAGATGAGTCACTGTTTTCCTAAGAGAATAGGAAGGTTTATCCAATGTATGATCTGGTAAGTATATCAAAAATTTTTTTTTAAATTACATAAAAAAGATCCTAAGATACAAAATAGTCAATGTTGATGATATATATGATGGATATTGTCATATCTTTTTGGTAGGATTATGTATATTCATACATTTAAACAAACAATAATTTGACAAAATAAAGCATTTATAACTTCTGCACCATAATTCTACTTCTGTGAATCTATCCTAGTGAAAAAAATCGTAAGAAGCTGTGAGCATAAGCATATTCATCACAGTGTATTTTTTAAATAGCAGAAAATTGGAAATAATATAAATCCAATTATAGAGGAATAGTACATTAACTGCAGCACATTCAATGGATAGAATGTTATGTTGCCATCAAAAAGATGTTGTCGGCTGGGTGCAGTGGCTCACACCTGTAATCCTAACACTTTGGGAGGCCGGGGAGGGTGGATTGCCTGAGCTTGGGAGTTCAAGGCCAGCCTGAGCAACACGGTGAAAGCCTGTCTCTACTAAAATACAAAAAATTAGCTGGGCGTGGTGACATGTGCCTGTAGTCCCAGCTACTCAGGAGGCTGAGGCAGGAGAATCACCTGACCCTGGGAGGCGAAGGTTACAGTGAGCCAAGATTGCCTCTCTGCACTCCAGCCTGGGCGACAGGGTGAGAGCAAGACTCCGTCTCCCCGCCGCCAGAAAAAGGATGTTGTCAAAGAATGTGTATCAGCAGGAGGCTAAGGCAGGAAGATTGCTTGAACCCAGGAGTTGGAAGCTGCAGTGAGTTTTGATCACATCACTGAACTCCAGCCTGAGTATACATAGGCAAAACATTTTTTAAAGGACTTGTAAAATTTACTTGGCTCTCTTCTAAAATTGTGAATAAATTCCATTCATATACCTCAGTGACATTTCCCACATTTACCTCTTCTTTTCAATTCTCTGCAACCCCACATTATTCTGGATCCTCTTACTTATAAACCACAATCCAATATTCCCTTTTCCCCCTTTGTCAGCTGCTTTCTTTCTCTCTATCCCCCTCTATCAGTTATTTTTTAAAAATTATCCCAGATCAATTTAGTTTTTCTCTCCCTGCCTTCACCCCTTCCCAATTTTGAATTCTACATATCAAAAGTCCATCACTACAGCCTGGCAGAAGATGAGTCTTCTCTGGGGGAAAGGAGGTGGACGCCGGAATGAAACACACAAAGTCAGCATTGTCTCTTGTGGTAGAGGGAAGGTCATCTCCACATTAATAATTTTTTATCCTGTTTAGTCATAAACCAGTTAACAAAATTTAAGATACCAAATATTGAAACTTGGTACTCAAGTCTTATAGTCAAACTGGTTTTGGTTCAAATAGATATACTCCCATCAGAAATACATGAAAATATCCATAATATACACCTGCATCAGCATTGGGCATTTTATTTCTTAGTCTCCTTTTTCAGGCAAAACTAACAAAAATTATGTTAAAATACTGATAAACACACAATTATAACATTAGCATAAGTGGTGGTGCTGACATGTAAAGGACTAGAAAGGTCTCCCAGACAGAAGGGCCAGGATTTTACCGTGAAAATAAAACTTATTTGGAACTACGTCTTAGGACCCTGCCAATTTCTTGCTGAGTTAAGACGTATGATTTACATAAATCCTGGTTACATTGAGGGGCAAAAGAGACGAGAAATAGCCAGTTGTTAATGGGGAATATGTCAAGAGGAAGGAAGACAGAAGTGAGGGCTGTAAGAATACTTAAAACGCTTCCTTGTTTTTGAATTTTTAAAAATTTCAATTTCTAAACATAATTGATTTTACTAGAGGCCTGCTGCTGTCTTTGATTAAATGAGAAAAGATTAATTGCTAGACCTTGCACCCCACTAGATGCTTCCTGTAATATCCTGTTTCCTGTTAACTACTTAATCAATAATTTAATTAAAAATCAGTAGAATTACAAGTATGTAGGATAAAGTCCCATGAGGTCCTGGAGGGACTTTAAAATACTTTAGCAACAAAAAGAAAGAAAATAAGGGTAGCTAAAGCCCATATGACAAAATTCCAGCCCATATGACAAAATCTGGGTGGTGCATGTATGAGGGTTCATTATGCTAGTCTTTCTATAACACTTTTGTGAGTGCTTAACATTCTCCATAATATTTAAATCAGTAATATGATGAAGGCAATTTTGAGCTGTTTTAAAAAATAAAGTTTCTAAAACTAAAGTTTTCTGTCAACAAAGTTGTTTTTATATTACATCTTGATTTATTGATTTATGTAGAATAAATATAGATGAAAAAATACAGATGAGTTCCTGACATATAAAAAAAGGTCTAACTATCCAAGGATGAAAAAACTATGCATATGATAAAGATCAGATTCAAGAAATTTTAACGTTAGACATTAAGAAGTAACACCAACTTGCACTTCTTATTACAAACAAAGAATCCAACGTGCCTTTGAATTGTTTCCAAGATTCTTCACTTGCTCTTTTCCATCTTCTGTCCCACTTTTCTTGGTCTTGTACCTCAGTCTTGGATTTAGGTTTAAACACCCTTTCTCTTCACTCGATTGTTCTCTTGTTGGTTTATTCGAATGGAAAAATGGAAAATACGCGATGTAGGATTCAAGATAAAACGGCTTTTGGATCAAAAATATTCTTAGAAGAACTGGGACCAATACCAGGAATGGTGGTAACTAAAGAGAGAAGGGAAAAGAATTAACATGTTTTGATTAGTCTATTATGTGCCAAGGCAGTATCATGGATATATATAAACAGCAGGGTAAGACATTTTAAAATATTGATTAAAAGAAGCTTATTATTATTTTCCTTTTTTTTTTTTTTTTTGGCAGTGTCTCAATCTATTGCCCAAGCTGGACTGCAGTGGCACAATCATAGCCCACTGCAGCCACGATTT
Source organism: Macaca nemestrina (assembly GCF_043159975.1). Classification (NCBI taxonomy): domain Eukaryota; kingdom Metazoa; phylum Chordata; class Mammalia; order Primates; family Cercopithecidae; genus Macaca; species Macaca nemestrina. The sequence continues at coordinate 119,385,886 of NC_092134.1, forward strand.
CCTGGGTTCGAGTGATCATCCCACCTCAGCCTCCTGAGTAGCTGAGACCACAGGCGTGCACCACCACACCGACAAAGTTTTTAATTTTTTCGTAGAGACAGGGCCTCACTATGTTGCCCAGGCTGGTTTCAAACTCCCGAGTTCCAGCAGTCCTTCCACCTTGGCCTTCCAAAGTGTTGGGATTACAGGCATGAGTCACTGCATCCGGCCTATTATTTATTTGTTGAAGAGTCACTAGAGTGGCCCTATTTTTTATGCAAATGCAAGACAAGCAGGGTTCTTTGCCCTGTAGTGATGATATAGCAAATATCTTCTATGACTCCATTGAATCAGTCACTCACTGTGATTCTGGGAATGTGAGACTGACTACTGGCACATTTGCATAAGGAACCCAGGGCCTTCTGGGAGGGGAAAAAAATCCTAAATATTTTCTCTGGGAATATTCTGCTCCCTCTTTCTCTGAGGTGTGAAATTAGAGAATACTGCTGAGCTAGAGAAGGTAGGCTTTATTCATCCAAGAGCCAGTGGTAAGGATAGGCAGCATGTCTCCTAAGATTAATATAGAGAAAGGTGTTATCTGAACTGGTAACCCCAACCCTTGGCACTCAAATAATAAAATACAGAAGCAAGTAGAATAATAAATATATTTATACTTTTTTCCACATAAAGAGTTAAATAATAAATATATTTGTACTCTTTTCCACATAAAGAGTTAGTTGGGTTGGGCATGGTGGCTCATGCCTGTAAAACTAGTACTTTGGGAGGCTGAGGAGGGTAGACTGCTTGAGCCCAGGAGTTCAAGACCAGCCTGTACAACAAAGCCAGACCCTGTCTCTATAAGAGAAAAAAAATGTTATCCTTCCCCAGAACAAAGCACAATTTTCACCTCACATTGGATTTTCCCCTCTTTTACCTTTCATTTCATGGAAATTTAGCTCTAAATTATTCTCTGTATGCCATACCTCTACATCTCAGGAAAATTACCTATGTGTAAAATAGTGTTGTTTGCACTTAAAAATAGTAATTTGGAGTTAGTAGAAGTGAATAAAGCAAGAGGCATTCAAATCCTATACTGTCTGTTCCATGGCCAGACTTCCTCATCCTAAATCCTGACTTTGTTTTACCTTTACCGTTTTTTTTTTATTTTATTTTTTATTTTTATTTTATTTTATTTTTTTGAGACGGAATCTCACTGTGTCACCAGGCTGGAGTGCAGTAAGGCAATCTTAGCCCACTGCAACCTGGGCCTCCTGGGTTCAAGTGATTCTTCTGTTTCTGTCTCTTGAGTAGCTGGGACTACAGGTGCACGCCACCACTCCCAGCTAATTTTTGTATTTTTAGTACAGGTGGGGTTTCACCATGTTGGACACGATAGTCTTGATCTCTTGACCTGGTGATCTGCCCGCCTCAGCCTTCCAAAGTGCTGGGATTACAGGCATGAGTCACTGTGCGGCGCCACCTTCTTATCTGAATAGTTCTCACCCTTGATTTCCCACCTCAAGTTCTATTTTCCTCTTGAAATCTCACCAGCCATCTCACTCCACAGAGACGTTTTTCTGCTTCTGAATTCCTGTTATATTTACCACTCATTTTCATACTCTCCCCTATGGTTATATTTGAAGGATATAAACTAAAATTTGAGTTGGAATTTATTTGAAAGCAGTGGCAACATTCTGGATCTTTCTGAACTCTTCCAAGGGATTAATGTGGTGTTCCATATGTAAGTTGAGCATTAGATTGAAATGCTACTAATTTTCTCAGAACATACGAGTTCTTCTACCTCTCTTTGGCTCTGTTTAGCTTAGTAACAGTCATGGACAACAGTATGTGAATCTTAGGACTGTTATTGGCTAACCTAGCAACCATGCAGTTCCCAAGGATACAAACTCTGAAGACACACCCTTTTGGTATGGTAATGAATGAAGCTAAAGAGGTAACTAAAATCAAATGTCAATATTAGAACTAGTGTATAATTAACTGTGGCTTTATGGTCTCTGTAGGAGCCACTATTACCCTCTCTAAATCAAACATTTTCCTTTAGTCACATGAGATAAACGTCTTAAACTTTTAAAAAATGAAATAACGAGAACAAGTAGAGGAGTATCAAGAATAATGTAACAACGAACCATGTACACATAATTAACCAATACTATCATGCAGCCATTTTTCCTAAGAAATAAAACATTATAGAACTTGAGCCTTCTGCCAGGCATGGTGGCTCATGCCTGTAATCCCAACATTCTGGGAAACTGAGACAGGCAGATAGATCACTTGAAGTCAGGAATTTGAGACCAGCCTGGCCAACATGGTGAAACCCCATCTCTACCGAAAGATTAAAATTAGTCTTACTAATTTATTACTAAAATTAATAAGACTAATTTATTAATACTAATATAAAAATTAGTCAGGCATGGTGGCACACACATGTAATCCCAACTACTCAGGAGGCTGAGGCACAAGAATGGCTTGAACCCAGGAGGAAGAGGCTGCAGGGAACTGAGATATTGCCACTGCACTCCAGCCTGGGTGACAGAGTGAGACTCTCTCTCTCTAAAAAAAAACAAAAAGAATTTGAGCCTTCCTAAATCGTTTTCCTTCCTCTTTCTCCAGCCTAAAGCTGATATGTACAATTTTCCCATTCATGTTTGTGTGTTTTTTTAACCATATATGTATATACTAACACTGTGTAGTACTATTTTGCATATTTACAAATGTTACACAATTGCTATATTAAAAATAGCAATCTCCAAACTGCTTTTTTATTAATGATTAAAATGTCATTAAAAATTAAATTCGTTTCTTAATTTTTTATTGTCTCCTTTGATCATCTTTCATTATTTTCTATCATTATTTTTCTTTCTATTTTCTTTGGCTTTGCTCTCTTTTTTTTTGTAAATGTTCTATTAATATGTGTGATTGAAGAAAAATACATCTTTTCTACATTAGTTTGCCTTAAGAAATATATGGAAAGCCTGGCCAACAAAGTGAGATCCCATCTCTACAACAAATTTAAAAATTAGCTGTGTGTGATGTTGTGTGCCTGCAGTTTTAGCCACTCAGGAGGCTAAGGCAGAAGGACTGCTTGAGCTCAGAAGTAAGAGGCTGCAGTGAACCATGATCATGCCACTGCACTCCAGTCTGGGTGACAAAGACTCTCTCCCCGCGCCCCAACAATCCCGGCAAAAAAAAAAAAAAGAAATACGTAGGACATAGGTTTACTATTAAGTCTAAAATAAGGCCAGGCATTGAGGCTCACACCTATAGTCCCAAAACTTTGGGGGACCGAGGCAGGAGAATTGCTTGAGGCCAGGGATTTGAGACCAGCCTGGGAACCCTGTCTCTATAGTTAAAAAAATGCATGCGTGTGTGTGTGTGTGTGTGTGTGTGTGTGTGTGTGTGAGAGAGAGAGAGAGAGAGAGAGAGAAATGATACATTTGCAATTTTGGTATCTATGTGATTAAATGGCATGAGAAATAAACAATTGTAGAAGTTTAAGGAAAAGATTATCTTAAAGTTTATATCAATATTTAGAGAAAATGTTTTCAGCTACATTGGATATCTTTTTAACTTTTTTTTTTTTTTTTTTTTTTGTTTTGAGATGGAGTTTCGCTCTTGTTGCCCAGACTGGAGTGCAATGGTGCAACCTCGGCTCATTGCAACTTTCGTCTCCCAGGGTCAAGGGATTCTCCTGCCTCAGCCTCCCAAGTAGCTGGGATTACAGGCACCCACCACCATGCCTGGCTAATGTTTTTTGTATTTTCAGTAGAGACAGGGTGTCACCATTTTGGTCAGGCTGGTCTTGAACTCCTGACCTCAGGTGATCCATCCACCTTGGCCTCACAAAGTGCTGAGATTACAAGTGTGAGCAACTGCGCCTGTTTACTTTTAAGATAATCTATTTTTCCTTTCACTATGATGGGTCTAAGTGCAGATTATTTTATTTTAAACTTTGGTGTACACTATGATTTTCAAGATTTATGACATTCTTTAATTCTAGAATATCCTATTCATTATCTGTTCAAATAGTAGATCTCATCATACATTTTCTTCTCTTTTTTCCTTTGCTTTAAAGGAAAAAAATAAACATCCAGATAAAGAGGTTCTGAACTTCTACCAGTAGTGTAGGTATCTTCAGGTATATGGATGCCTAATAAGCATGCTGAGATGATCTAAGAATGGAGAGCAAACTCCTTTTTTTCTTTTAATTAAAGAATTTTTTTTAGGCCAGGTATAATGGCTCATGCCTGTAATCCCCACATTTTGGGAGGCTGAGGTGGGTGAATCACTTGAGGCCAGGAGTTCGAGACCAGCCTGGGCAACATGGTGAAACCCTGCCTCTATGAGAAATATAAAAATCAGCCAGGTGTGGTGGTTCACACCTGTAGTCCCAGCTACTCATGAGGCTAAGGTGGGTGGATCAGTTGAGCCCAGGAGAATTTTTTAGAGACAGGATCTCTCTCTGTCACCCAGGCTGGAGTGCAGTGGTGGGATCATAGCTCACTGCAGCCTCAAATCTCTGGGCTCAAGCAATCCTCCTGCCTCAGCCTCCTGATTAGCTAGGACTACAGATGCATGCTACCACACCCAGCTAATTTTCAATTTTTTGGTAGAGACAGGGTATTGCTATGTTGATGAGGGTTCCTGTATATTTCTTAAGGTAAACTGTTGTAGAAAAGATACTCCAACAAATAATGACTTAAAATGTAAGTATTTAGTTTTCTCATATGTAATCCTGAGGCTACTGGACCAAGTTTCCTGGCTGGTTCTGCTCTACATGGTCATTAATTGGCCCTGATTTTTTCCATCCTGTCTCTTCACCATTGCCTAAGTCAAGAATTCTTAGTCATTTTTGGCCGGGCGTGGTGGCTCACGCCTGTAATGCCAGCATTTTGGGAGACCAAGGCGGGCAGATCACCTGAGGTCAGGAGTTCGAGACCAGCCTCAACATGATCTCTACCAAAAATACAAAATTAGCCAGGCGTGGTGGTGCATGCCTATAATCCCAGCTACCCAGGAGGCTGAGGCAGGAGAATTGCTTGAACTTGGGAGGCGGAGGTTGTGGTGAGCCGAGATCGCGCCATTGCACGCCAGCTTGGGCAATAAGAGTGAAACTCTGTCTCAAAAAAAAAAAAAAAGAATTCTTAGTTATTTTTGTGCTGTGGACTCCATTGGTCTTCTAGTTAAGTGTATGGACTCCCAGAACAACTTTTAATGCATAAAATGAAATACATTTGGAATCAAAAGAATGATGAATAATAGCCATTGTGTGATTTGATTACCTTCTATGAATCTCAACCTTTAGTTATTGTTTAATCTCTGCTTTTTGGGAGAGTCTGATCTTCTGCAGCAGAAAACTTAGACAGAAATTGCTACTGGGTGTGGAGTTCAGTCATAACAAAAACTTAAAAATACACAGCAATGGCTTTTGGACTAGGTGGTGGACAGAGAATGGAAGGATGCCAGGAGACTGTTGGAGGAGGCTGGAAAAGCAGTGAGGAGGCTGTCAATAAAGACTGGAGAAACAGCAAAAAGAGCATTAGAGGAGGCTGGAGAGGCAATGAGGCAATTATTGGAAACTAGAAAAGGGGAACCCAGAGTATGTAGTAGCAGAAAAATTACCAAGCTTGTAATCTATAGAGACTGATTTAAGCACTGATTTATCCAACAGCTATTTATTGAAAATCTATGCTGTGCCAGACACTGTGATAGGAGCTAAGAGACAATGTTAGTGTTGCAAGAAAACTTAATTTCACCAGTTAGCAATTTTCAGAATATTTTTGTAAATATTGGTAGCTTCTAACAATTAAATGTAGGTGGGGTCTACCTCCCTCCACCAATTTCCAATAGCCTTGATGTCAGTGTATTGTAAATGATATCTTATAATAAATGTAAATCATAGACGAAATTCTGACAAATATATTCACTAGAATACCATTTAATATTAATATACACAGAAATTATAGTCCTTCCATGACAAAATACAGCATAATTCTAATAAGAAATACATAGTAAGGGCTGGGGGTGGTGGCTCACGCCTGTAATCCCAGCACTTTGGGAGGCCAAGGTGGGTGGATCACGAGGTCAAGAGATCGAGACCATCCTGGCCAACATGGTGAAACCTCGTCTCTACTAAAAATACAAAAATTAGCTTTGCGTGGTGGCGCTCACCTATAGTCCCAGCTACTTGGGAGCCTTAGGCAGGAGAATTGTTTGAACCTGGGAGGCAGAGGTTGCAGTAAGCTGAGATCACGCCACTGCACTTTAGCCCGGCGACAGAGCAAGACTTCATCTCAAAAAAAAAAAAAGAAATAGTAAGATGATGACGCAGACAAAAGTCATAGTATTAATATTTTTGCAGTAGGTTTGAGAATAAGTTTTTTGTTGTTGATATATTTTACTGTTTTATGTTTTAAGAAGTTTGGTATATTTAGTATCTTACAGATTACTTTTATGATTCCAATACAAAATGTCTCATTTATTCAGGCTTGCAATTTCAAGTTGAAAGGTATAAGGTAACGTTATTAGTTATATAAATGGCATTTTAACCCCTAAAATAAGTTGAGATTCAATATTAATATGTATACATATTTAATTTGCCAGATTTACAAGTCATATACATTCTTGGGAAATTTTGTCAAATGGACAATTTAAACATTTAACTAAAATTGTAAATGAAACCAAATATAAATCAAAGTAACTGTTAAAATTTGTCAGATTTATAAATTAATAATTTGATTCATAACTTAAAAGCTTAAGAAATAGGTTTTTGAATTTGTAACATTAATAAATCAAATATGAATTTAATAACTTCAAGTAATATTTTCCTGAGTCATTCTCAAGAACATCAAAATATTGTCCTTGACAAAAATGAATCAAGTTCATCAGTGTTAAGTAACAGTGTTACCGAAAAGGGATCTCGATCCAGATCCCAAGAGAGGGTTCTTGGATCTCACACAAGCGAGTTCGGGGCAAGTCCACAGAGCAAAGTGAAAGCGAGTTTATTAAGAAGTAAAAGAATAGTAAGAATGGTTACTACATAGAGCAGGGCATTCAAGAGCAGATAAAGCAAGAGGAGGAACACATCCACCTTAGGTAAGGCTTGTTTAAATATAATATAATAAAGAAAACAATGGGGAGCACACCAATGGGGAGATGTGCTGTCCTACAAGGGCGTGTAACAAAGGATTATTATTCTTTGTGTAACTACTCTCTTCTGCAGTAATATATATTATCTTTTCTTTTTCTTTTTCTTTTTCTTTTTTTTTTTTTTTTGAGTCAGGGCCTTGCTCTGTTGCCCAGACAGCATTGTTGGGATCCATCTTGGTTCACTGCAGCCTCTACCTCCTGGGCTCTAGTGATCCTCCCACCTGAGCCTCACAAGCAGCTGGGACCACAAGTGTGCGCCACCATGCCAGGCTAATGTTTGCATTTTTGGTAAAGACAGGGTTTTGTCATGTTGCCCAGGCTGCTTTCTAACTCCTGAGCTCGAGTGATCCACCCTCCTCAGACTTCCAAAGTGCTGGTATTACAGGTGTGAGCCATCGCCTGGCCTGTATTATCTTTAAAGTGAAATTTATTCTTAAACTAAGAATGCTTTTGTTCTTGAGATATGGGACCTCAGGACATTTCCCGGGTTTGTTATTTTCTATGTCTGTTAAGTCCTGAGTCTGTTTGGTAAACATTATTAACTTGTTTCCTTAACTGTACCTGAGAATGCCTGACTTGGGAATGCTGCCCAGTAGGTCTCAGCCTCATGTTACCCAGCCCTTATTCAAGACGGAATCGTTCTGGTTCAAATGCCTTTGACAACAGCTTTCATTGAAAAGGAATACAATGAAGGAATATCGTGTGTGTGTGTGTGTGTGTGTGTGTGTGTGTTCTTTGGACTTATTTTTCTATTTAATTTAATAGCTAAAATTTACAATTCTAAAATTTTATTTGAGTGTTTAAGCATTTTAAGTAATACACTGCTAAAGAGAGAGGGTTTTATTTTTTCATTTTCAGTATTGCACTTCAAGAATTGTCCAAAGGTGACCCAGAGAACTCACTGTAGGCTTCTCAGACAATTAACAGTTCCCTCTCCCAGTGGATGGGGATGCAATGAACTTAGCTATCCACAGGCTGGTGATTTCTTATTCCCTAGCAGGAAGGTTACAATTTCCCATGGGCCCCAAGATCTCCAGGAAGGAGTAGATCTAGGATTTTGTGGGGCCTAAAGTTTATATATGTCTCTTTGTGCTGATCCTTCTTTTTTTTTTTTTTTTAAAGACAGTCTTGATCTGTTGTCCAGCCTGGAGTACAGTGGTGTGATCTTGGCTCACTGCAACCTCCACCTCCCAGGCTCAAGTGATTCTCCTGCCTCAGCCTCCCAAGTAACTGCCACTACAGGTGTGCACCACCAAACCCAGCTAATTTTATTGTATTTTTAGTAGAGATGGGGTTTCACCATGTTGGCCAGGCTGGTCTCGAACTCCTGACCTCAAGTGATATGCCTGCCTTGGCCTCCCAAACTACTGGGATTACAGGCGTGAACCACCATGCCCAGCCTGACCCTTAATTTTTTATTTCTCAGATAAATCTTATTTCTTAATCCATACCAGGTGACATAGTAGAATTTATCTTTGCCTTCTTCATCTTAAGTGCTACTATTTGTGTGTTGATTCAGTGCTATTACTCTGTTTCACATGGAGCTATGGGGGAAATTAATTTGAAATTTTATTCTGGACAAATGCAATGGAACAGTAAGACATAACTCTGTGGTAACAATTATGTGTAAGTGGAATGTAAGAAAGATTAGAAAAATATTTAAAATTAGAAAATTTCATTCCTATCAGCAAATTATGACAGATGTGAAAAATATCTCAGGAATAAAAGTGTCTATTGCTACAAATTATGTGTTTTTACATTATACGATTGAACAACATAGGCTTAAACTTCCTGGGTCCACTTATATGTGGATTTTCTTCCACTTCTGCCACCTCTGAGACAGCAAGACCAACTCCTCCTCTTCCACCTACTCCTTACCCAATGTGAACACAACCAAGCTGAAGACCTTAATGATGATCGACTTCTACTTAATATTATGCACAGTAAACATATTTTCTCTTTCCTATGACTTTCTTTGTTTTTTTCTCTATCTTACTTTATTGTAAGAACACAGTGTATAATACATATAACATGTAAAAAATGTGTTAATTAACTGTTTATGTTATCAGTAAGGCTTCTGGCCAACAGTAGGCTATTAGTAGTTAAGTTTTAGGGGAGTTATACATGGATTTTCAACTGCAAGTGGGGTTAATGCACCAACTCCCATTTTTCAAGGGTCAATGGTATAGCCCTCCCCTCCTTTTTTTTTTGATGGAGTCTCGCTCAGTTGCCCTGGTTGGAGTGCAGTGGCACGAACTCGGCTTATTGCAACTTCTGCCTCCAGAGTTCAAGCAATTCTCTAGCCTCACAGCCGCAACCTTCTGAGTAGCTGGGATTACAGGCACCTGCCACCACACCCAGCTAATTTTTGTGTTTTTTAGTAGAGATGGGGTTTTGCCATGTTGGTCAGGCTGGTCTCAAACTCCTGACCTCAGGTGATCCTCTTGCTTTGGCCTCCCAAAGTGCTGAGATTACAGGTGTGAGCCATTGCGCCTGACCTGGTATAGCCCTTTTGCACTTATGCAATTAACATGCCTTTATTATTAAATACAAGATCGTAGCTGAGACTGTAGGCATTTTTAGTAGAGATGGAGTTTCACTATGTTGGCCAGGCTGGTCTGGAACTCCTGACCTCAAGTGATTACCTACCTTGGCCTCCCAAAGTGCTGAGATTACAGGTGTGAGCCACTGTGCTCAGCCCTCTGTCTCTTATATAGTGTGACTGGAGCTTTTGTGAAGAATGTGTTTTTTTCTAACATGGTGTTTTAGTATATTTTTCATAACATTTTTCTGTAATCTTTTTGAGGGCTGCATTTAATTATTTAATTTAGAGTTGTTGACTTCATCAACTGCACCTTATCTAGACAATGTATAATCATATAATATGTACTCTTTTGTGTCTGGTCTTTTGTTCAGCAAAATTTTTTTGTGATTCATCCATGTTGAGACGTGTATCCATAATTCCTTTTTATTTCTGAATAGTGTTACTTTGAATGACTATGTCACACTACAGTTTGTTTATCCATTTACCTATTAATGGACATGTGGGTTGGATCCAGTTTCTAGCTGCTACGAATAAAACAGCTACACATATTCTGATTCAAGTTCTTTAGCAGTGGTAAAAATATTCCAAATCTTCAAAGTGATGGGCATTACATAACTACATACATTTATAAAGTCTCATATAACCATATACCTAAAAAGGATGATTTTTACTGGGTGTAAATTTTACTTCAATAAACCTGACTTTAATAATATATGTATATGTATGTGTGTGTATCTGTCTAAAAGAAGCATAGCACTAAGGAAAAAATGGTGGTTACTAAATTAAGAAACTTACGAGGTATAAACGTACTTGAAATTGGTTGCAATACATACATAATTAATAATTGTGTACAAACAAGTTGCTATATTCTACCAATAGAAATATGTAGTTATCAAAAAATTGTAGTTAATGTCTGGGTGTGGTGGTTCATGCCTGTAATCCTGGCACTTTGGGAGGCCACGGCAGAAGGATCACTTTAGCTTAGAAGTTTGAAACCAATGTGAGCAACATAGTGAGATATCGTCTCTATTTCTATTTTTTATTGTAGTTATAAAAGATAAATATCTATATTTATCTGTCCACCGATCCATCTATCCATCTCTCTCTCTGTCTATCCATTCAGAAAAACTGACTACAAAACTTTTGTTATCGGGAGGCTGAAACAGGAGAATTGCTTGAATCTGGGAGGTTGGAGGTTGCAGTGAGCCGAGATCGCGCCATTGCACTCCAGCCTGGACGATAGAGTCAGACTCTGTCTCAAAAAAAGAAAAACAAAACAAAACAAAACAAAAAAACTTTTGTTATAAAGTTGATATTGGGCCAGTTGCAGTGAGTCATGTCTATAATTCCAGCCGAGGCAGGAGGATCACCTGAGGCCAGGAGTTCGAGAGCAGCCTAGCCAGCATGGTGAAAACCCATCTCTACTAAAAATACAAACATTAGCCAGGCATGGTGACACATGCCTGTTTTCCTAGTACCTGGGAGGCTGAGCAATGAGATTTGCTTAAACCTGGGAGGCAGAGGTTGCAGTGAGCCGAGATCGCACCAGTGCACTACAGCCTGGGTGACAGAGCAAGATAAAAAAATAAAAATAAAGCTGAGGTTGAATACAGCAATCAAAAATTTTAGCATTACAGTACATACTTTCTCTTTGTTCTCAAATATGAATAAGATTTTTTAAATGAGCCTTTTAATAATTACTTTGTGAACCAATCTAAGTGTTTTATAATGGTATTGAACGTTTTGCAAACTAGTACACTATATTTGAGTTTAATTTTGTTCAAAATCAGTTGCAAAATTTAATTAAAACATTGGAGAATCAAAAGACTTCAGCTTTTTAAGTTTTTAGGAAATTCTGATTATTAAAACTAAACTTTCAACCAGGAAGACATTAAAATTACCTCTATGAAAGCAAAGAAAAAGTAGAACATTTAACGAGAATGTAAAATTAACAAAAATTGAATTCCATCATAATAGGTTCATTCTTTGAATATATTTTATAATGAAAAGAATGAAATTGATAAATCTAATAGTTTTACCACAGCTACATTTGATTAATTATTCTTACAAACCCTAGAGACAAATTAAGAAGGTCTATCTTGAAAAAAGTCTTTTTTAAAAAAAGATACTATGGACCAGGCATGGTGGCTCATGCCTGTAATCCCCAGCACTTTGGAAGGCCAAGGCAAGAGAATTGCCTGAGGCCAGAAATCTCATACCAGCCTGGGCAACATAGTGAGACTCCATCTCTACACACACACACACACACACATACACAAAAGATAATATGAATGGAGGTTAAAAATCTTTACTTCTGAAAATATTTGAGCCCAAAGTATTTTACATATCAATACAAATGAAATAAAATTTATAATATCTTCCGTTTAGCAGAATTTTCTCTGAATTTCCCAAGTACCTCAGAATCTGTAGAGGGAATATTTTCTGTATTAAAAATATTATGGTCTAGAAGAACAAATTTGTAGGACTTACACTTATTGATTGCAAGACTTACTATAAAGCTACAAAAATTAAGAAAGTGGGTACTGGCATGCACACTTCCTTAATTTTTGTAGCTTTATAGTAAGTCTTGACCTTCATTATATGAATATATGGAATATATATAAAATAAATATGTATGTGTATGGAATATATATAGAATATATACATATATGGCATGCATACATACATATATGCATACATATACACATACAGAATATACACATATATTCTATATATACTCCGTATATGGCATGCATATATATACATATATTCTATATATATTCCATATATTTATATAAATTATGTATTTTTATATATGGAATATAGATGTAAACAGGATAAAAGGCAGAAATAGAACTGTACACATACACGGCCAATTGATTTTTGACAAAGATGCCAAAGTATTTCAATGTGAAAGGAATAATCTTTTTCAGCAAATGGTACAGGAAGAACTGGTTATTCAGAAGTGCTAGAGTTTGGATATGGGTTGTTTGTCCCCAGCAAATCTTACGTTGAAATTTGATCCCAAGGTTGGAGGTGGCCTAATGGGAAGTGTTTGAGTCATGGGGCAGATCCCTCTTGAATGGATTAGTGCCCTTCCTGGGGGTAAGTGAGTTCTCACTCTGTTAGTTCCTAAGCGAGCTGGTTGTTAAAGAGAGCCTGGTACCTCATCCCTCTTGCTCTTTCCTCCTCTCTTTCTGTGTGATTTCCGCAACACCAGCTCCCCCTCACCTTCCACCATGGATGGAAGTAGCCTGAGGTCCACACCAGATGCAGATGTTGGTGCCATGTTTCTTGTACAGCCTGCAGAACCATAAGCAAAATAAACCTCTTTTCTTTATAAATTTCCTGGTCTCAGGTATTTCTTCACAGCAGCACAAAACAGATTAAGACAAGAGGGAAAAAAAATGAAGCTTAATCCTTAATTTTCATTTCACAAAACTTAACTTGAAATGGGTCACAGAATTACATGTAAATGTTAAAAGTTATAAAAATCTGTGACCTTGGCATAGGTAAAGACTTTTTAGATGGTACATAAAAAGCATGGGCTATAAAAGAAGTAAATGAATACATAGGACTTTATCGAAATGAGAACTCTTGCTCTGAAAAATACAATCAAGAAAATGAAAGGTGAGTCATAGAGAAAATATTTGTCATACATGTATATACTGATAAAGAGCTTACATCCAAAACTCTTACAATTCACAAAGACAAAGAAGCCAGTTCTTAAAACTGAGCAAAAAGCCAGGCATGGTAGCACACGCCCGTAGTCCCAGCTGCTCAGGAGGCTGAGGTTGGGGATCACGTAAGGCTGGGAGTTTGAGGTTTTAGTGCACGATCCTCACACCTGTGAATAACTATTGCACTCCAGCCTGGGCAGTATAGTAAGATTCCACCTTTAAAAAAAAAATGAGCAAAAGATTTGAAAAGACACTTTACAAAAGAAAATATATGAATAGCAAAAAAAAAACAAAAAAAGTCCATTATCTTAAGTCATCATAGAAATGCAAATTTAAATCACAATAAGATAACCACTGCCCATCCATTAGAATGGCTAATACTAAAAAGACTGCTAACATCAAATGTTGGAGAGAACGTGAACCTACCAGGACTCATGGATTGCTGATGGGAACGCAAATGGTATGGGAATTTTGGAAAATAGTTTAACAATTTCTTTAAAGTTAAACATATAGTTCAACCCAGCAATTCCACTCCTAGGCATTTATCCAAAGGAAATGAAAACACATATCCACATAATAATTTAAATCTGAGTATTTATAGCAACTTTATTTATAGTAGCCCCAACCTGAATCTAACCCAAATATCTATCAATAGGTGAATGGACAAACAAATTTGTTTCTTTTTATTAAGTAGTATGCCATATATATGTGTGTGTGTGTGTGTGTGTGTGTGTGTGTATATATATATAATTATTATTATTTTTATTCACAAGCCAAAGGACATTTGGGTTATTTCCAAGTTGGGGCTACTATAAATAAAGGTGCTGTAAATATTCATGCAGACGTCTTTGTATAAATATAAGTTTTCATTTATTTTGGGTAATCACATGGGACTGGCATTGCTGGGTTATATGTTAACAGTATATTTAGTTTCATAAGAAACTGCCAAACTGTTTTCCAAAATGGTTGTATTATTTGGATCTCCATTAGCAATGTATGGGAGTTCAAGTTGCTCTGTATTTTAGCCAACATTTTATATTCTCACTTTTTTTTTAATTTTAGTCTTTGTAATAGGTGTTCTTATGAACTCAATTTTGTCCTCCCCAAAATTCATATGCTGAAATCTTAACCCTCAATGTGACTGTATTTAGAGATAGGGCCTTTCAGGAGGTAATTTAGGTTAAATGACATCACATGGGTGGGGCTGTAATCCAACAGAACTGGCATCTTTATAAGAGGAAGAAACACCAGGAATACACATGCACAGGGGAAAGGCCATGTGAGACCACAACAAGAAGGCACCACCTGTAAGCCAGGAAAAGAGGCCTCCCCAGAAACCAACATGCTGGTACCTTAATTTTGGACTTCCAGCCTCCAGAAATGTGAGAAAATAAATTCCTGTTGCAGTCCATTCTGTGGTATTCTGTTATGATAGCCAAGCAGACTAGTACAGATTGTATAGTGGTATCTCACTGTGGTTTTCATTTGTACTTCTCTAGTGATTAATGATATTGAACATCTTTTCATGTGCTTATTTGCATCTTTAGCTCTTTTTATGAACTGCATGTCTGCATAAAATTCATAATTTTGTGCACCAAAACCAATTCTTAGTACATTTTGCTCCACAGATTTCTTAATTCATTAGGATCATTGTCTTTACCATCATTCTGTGACTCACCAGCATCTGTGTTTGGATGAGTAATTTTTGCAAAAATTATGTTTCAGGGCTGAAAGCTTTCTTTTTCCCACAATGGACAGTTATACAAAGTTTAATATAGTGATTACCTTTTATACATTTGATAAAAGTAACTTGTTTTAATTTATGAAAGAAAAATTTAATAAACTATAAAAATCTCTGTGAAAGCAATAAGACAAATGTATAAAAACGATTTTAGTTAGCGGAGCATGGTGGCGCACGCCTGTAATCCCAGCTAGTCAAAAGACCGAGGCAGGAGAATCGCTTAAACCTGGGCGGCAGAGGTTGCAGTGAGCCGAGATCACGCCACTGCACTCCAGCCTGGGCGACAGAGCAAGAGTCTATCCCCCACAACAACAACAACAAAAAAGATTTTATATCTTCTTTTTCACACATGTTGACTTACTGGAATAAGAGCAAAATCTGCATTAGATAAGAGGCTCTAAACTTCTCCATAAGTTGGTGTTCAATAATAATGTTTTTTAAGGTCATTGGAGACTTCTGTGAGCACCCATCCACCACAAATAACTCCACATTTGTGCTGTCTGCTTTTGTTTATTTATTTATATATGAGAAAGAGTCTTGCTCTGTCACCCAGCTGGAGTGCACTGGCGTGATCTCGACTCACTGCAACCTCCGCCTCCTGGGTTCAAGCAATTCTTGTGCCTAAGCCTCCCGAGTAGGTAGGTGGGACTACAGGCGTGTGCCATCATGATCAGCTAATTTTTGTATTTTCAGTAGAGACAGAGTTTCCCCATATTGGCCAGGCTGGTCTCGAACCCCTGGCCTCAAGTGATCTGCCTGTCTTGGCCTCCCAAAGTGCTGGGATTACAAGCATGAACCAGTGCACCTGGCCTATTGTCTGTTTCTAGATGGCCTATTTGAATTATGTCTGAACATAATACACATGTAGCCTCATCAAATTTGTTTTCCTTTTGTTCTGTTTTGTTTTTGAGACAGGTTCTCACGTTGCTCAGTCTGGAGTGGAGCAGCACCATCACAGCTCACTTCCAACCTTGACCTCCCTGGGCTCAGGTGATCCTACCAACTCAGCCACCCAAGTAGCTAGGACTACAGGCACGTAACACCATGGCCAGCTAATTTTTGTAATTTTTTGGTAGAGATGGGGTCTCACTATGTTGCCCAGGCTAAATTTGTTTCCCCAAATGTAGATATTAGAAAATGTGGGATTTGTCTTCATTGATTGTGAAAGTGCAGGTCCTCCTCTACGTTGTTGCTGACTACTGACAATGCTTTAAAACTCCCAGTGTGTGAAGTAAGAATTTCATGGAGATACTTTGCTCCTGCAATTTCTATTCTGTTAAAAGAAAAATCTACTCCATCTAGGGTAATATTGTTTTTACATCAGCCAGATACATAATTCCATCCTGAGTTATTTGATTGCAGCTGATATCAAGGCAGCATAGGCTACTGTTCAGATACAGTGAATAACATGTAAATGTTGTATACTACAGTTTTTTATATTATACTTACACATGTGTAGTTGAACAAGGCAGTTATTTTCTTTCAACATATGGCCTAGGTGGGCCGTGGACTCTTTCTGTTTGCCATACTGCACAGGTCAGTTTAGGTTTATTCCCTTAATGGCTTTGTTTTTAGTTAGTACTGTAGCAAATGCTATCAGACTTTGCATTCCCAGATCACAGTAACCCAGACCTACTTTCTGTAAGGATGAATTAATTTGCAGCATTGAAGCAAAAAATGTTCCACTCTTATTTTTAATCTTGTTTCCAGTCATTCTTAAGTATTTCAGAGTTCTGTTCTTATTTACTGCTTTGCCAATCAATTTTCCACCTTGGCTGAATGCAGTGGCTCACGCCTGTGATCCCAGCACTTTGTGAGGCCGAGGCAGGTGGATCACCTAAGGTCAGGAGTTTGATACCAGCCTGGCCAGCATGATGAAACCCTGTCTCTACTAAAAATATAAAAATTAGCCAGGGATGGTGGCGCATGCCTGTAATCCCAGCTACTCGGGAGGCTAAGGCAGGAGAATTGCTTGAACCTGGGAGGTGGAGGTTGCAGTGAGCCAAGA
Source organism: Macaca nemestrina (assembly GCF_043159975.1). Classification (NCBI taxonomy): domain Eukaryota; kingdom Metazoa; phylum Chordata; class Mammalia; order Primates; family Cercopithecidae; genus Macaca; species Macaca nemestrina. The sequence goes on from NC_092134.1 coordinate 119,403,006, forward strand.
TTGTACCACTACACTCCAGCCTGGGCAACAGAGTGAAACTCTGTTTAAAACAAAACAAAACAAAACAAAAAAACACTCCTCCTTCAGGCCCAGTATCATCAAACATAAGGTTTAAGTAAATGAGATTAAGTTATTTCTGAAGCAGTTTTACACTATAGTATGTGTCAACATCACTTATGAGGTTGTATCTAACATCCAAACTCTTAATATATAACTGATTCTTAAAAAAAAAAAAAAGGAATTAAGATTATGCAGTGGCACTATCATAGTTCACTGAAGCCTTGAACCCCTGGGCTCAAGTGATTATCCTGCCTTGGCCTCCCAAATTTCTGAGATTACAGGCATGAACCACTGCATCCAGGCTAGTTAACTATTTAAAATTCTAGAAAGAACCCCAAAATCTTCACCTGTTACTCTTTTTACTGGCAATAAGTAATTATTAACAGCAATATTTAAATGTGCTTCCTTCTTCTAGTTATGCCCATTGGGGTCAATGCCAGAGTTGTGGCCAGAATGGGTGGCAGAGGGGGTGAGCCACCCAGGGCAAGAGGTGGCATCCTACTAGCTGCTCCACGTACTCCTTTTACCCCACAGGCTGCAGCAGCTGTGCCACCATTCAATACTAATTCGTTTTTTTTTGGGGGGGGGGTGTTTGTTTGTTTATTTGTTTAATTTTTGAGACCGGGTCTTGCTCTGCAGCCCAGGCTGGAGTGCAGTAGCGTAACCATGGCTCACTGCAGCCTCAACCTCCCTAGCTCAAGTGATCCTCCCATTTCAGCCTCCCAAGTAGCTGAGACTATAGGTGCACACCACCATTCCTGGCTAATTTTTTAATTGTTTGTAGAGATGAGGTCCCTACCTCATCTCTTTAATTGTAAAGAGATGAGCCTTTACAATAATGTTAGGTAATTCACTTCAGACAGATAAATGACCTTCCAAAAGATTTGTTTTGATTCTATAAATGAAGAATCAAATGAAGAAACTCTATTACTGAAATTAACTGATATTCTATTTTAAGCATCTGATAACACTGGGAGAGAAAAAAAAAAAAAAAACAGCCACCATTGAACTGTTTGCAAAGCCTTTCCTTCTGCTAATGGAGCCAACACCTTAATAGCTATTGCTCCACTTTTCATAAGTGCACAAAAGAAGTTTCAATAAAAACGGGCAAAATTAATTGAAACATTGATCTAATTCAAAGGTGTGCTTCACAAAGTGATATGTAAATAGGCTTTCTACATCTTCGTATTTTAAATTTTTGTCTCTGGGTACAGTCTTTTAAAATTAAGTATTCACTTTTAAAGTAGAAGCCAATGTTTCTTTAACTGATTTGTTTATTTCGGATTTTCAGCAGTCGGTGATACTACCACGGTCCCTATGGTAGATGTAAATAGTGGCAAACGTGCTGTTCAAATAACATGTCCACCATTAATGTTCTTAAGAAATGGAAACACAGTCATTTTTTCATTAAACATGTATGTTATGGGTTGAATTATGCCCCACCCCACCCCCACAAATGTGTATATTAAAGTCCTAGCACCAGTACTGCAGAATATGATCTTATTTGGGAATAGGGTCATTTTAGGCTTAATTAGTTAAGATGAGGTAATACTGGAGTAGAGTGGCCTCTAAACCAATGTGACGGTGTCCTTATAAAAAGGGAGAAATTGGGACACAGACATGAATACAAGGGAAATACCATGTGAAAATAATGACAGAGAATTGTGGTGATATTTTTGCAAGCCATGGAATGCCAAAGTTTGCCAGCAATTCACCAGAAGCTAGGGTAGAGGCATGGAACAGATTCTCTTTCATAGCCCTCAGAAGGAACCAATCCCACTGACACCTTGATTTTGGACTTCCAGCCTTCAGAACTGTGAGACAATGAATTTAAGTGCTTTAAGCAACCCACAATTGAGGGTACTTTGTTATCGCAACCTTAACAGACTAATACAATGAGCTTACATTATTTTTAAGTACATTATTGTTAAAAAGGCTTATTATAAAATAAAAACGCATTACCACTCAATAGCATAAGTTATTTTATATGTGAATTGTGCAATGAATGACAAAATATAGTACTAAAAATTCCTGGCCAGGCGTGGTGGCTCATGCCTGTAATCCCAGCATTTTGGGAGGCTGCGGTGGGCGGATCACCTCAGGTCAGGAGTTCAAGACCAGCCTGACCAAGATGGAGAAGCCCCATCTCTACTAAAAATACAAAATTAGCCCGGCATGGCCACGCATGCCTGTAGTCTCAGCTACTCAGGAGACTGAGGCAGAAGAATTGCTTGAACTCAGGAGGCGGAGGTTCCAGTGAGCCTAGATTGCAGCATTGCACTTCAGCCTGGGCAAAAAAAGCAAAACTTCATTCCAAAAAAAAAAAAATTCCCAGACTTCTCAATACACTTTTATAGTAGGACTGTGCCGCCTTTATTCCCTGCATGTATCTCCTGTACTTCTAACTAATGTACTTCTAACCAACAATTTATTATATTTCTCACTCATCTCCAGGGACTGGCAGACTGGTGGATATTTGCATCTTGGAAGCTAAAACACATGCCAGGCACAGGTCATGGCCCAACTGGCTGATCAACTAAGTGGCTGGAAGGAACAGCTGTGTTAATTAATAACTTCACTCACTGCCACCTGAGACCAAATTCAGCTGACCCTCACCGCTCATGTCCAAGTGAACTTTTTTATATTCACAGATTCCCTGAATGGGTATCTTCAAAATGGAGCATAAGTTATTCTATGTCTGGAAAGGGCTGGGGAAAGAGTGATAACCTGATCATATTTAAGATTTAACATGTGTGTAGCTGAAGTCTCTGTTTGATGCACTTACATCTCACATACTACTAGAAGAGACCATGACAGAAGCTGGAAATAGAAAGTGAAGGCTTACCAAAATCATCTCAGATTATTAAAATGCATCTATTGCATTATAATATTTTATTTAAAATGATAATCATATTTTATTTAAAATGAAAAATCCAGGAAGATGCTAAAGTGAGCAGGCAGTAGGATATGTGGTCACTTTTTTTTTTTTTTTTAGACACAGTCTCACTCTGTCACCCAGGCTGGAGTGCAGTGGTGCAATCATGGCTCACTGCAGTCTTGATCTCCCCCAGGCTCAGGTGATCCTCCCACCTCAGCCTCCCAAGTAGCTGAGACTACAAGTGCATGTCACCATGGCCAGCTAATTTTTGTATTTTTTGTAGATACGTTGTTTTGTCAGGTTGCCCAGGCTGGTCTCGAACTCCTGGGCTCAGGTCATTTGCCCACCTCAGCCTCCCAAAGTGCTGGGATTACAGAGGTGAGCCACCGCGTTCCACCTGTGGTCACCTATGTCATAAGGCTTTCTGGTAGATTGTTTCCATAATTGTTCCAAGTGAATTATGCTACCTTGTATACATACCAGTGGTATACCTAGTACAGTTGACCCACAGAACAATTTTTTAAACAAAATTTATTGGTAATGCAAAATAAACTGTCATTCTCTTTAGACTCTATAAAGGTATGCGTCCCTTGTTACTGACTTTACCTGAAATACAGGAAACTTTTCTAATTTATAGGCTCAAATTGGTTGTTTTCTTTTTATTTTTCTCTCAGCAACATTTTCCTCAATTACATCTTTGATTTTTGTTTCTGTTCCCGTTGTTCTCATTTGCTTCTCAGGCAATCCTATACTTATTAAATGGGATTTTTTTTTTTTTTTTTTTTTACTCTTCTCCATCTTTATCATCTCCTTTCTCATTATTTTGATCTGTTTTTGTGGACTTTTCTTTTTTTAGAAAATTCTCAGATCTGCCCTCTCTATCACAAATCCCATTTTCTCTGTACTTATTCTGTTCTTTACTACTTTCAAAGCAAACTTACAAATAACAAATATAAAAGATACTTAGGTCCCACCCCCAGAGATACCAATTGAATACTCTGCAGTGTAGCCCAAGCAAGTATTTTTTTAAAAAATTGTGGTAAAATATACATGGCATACAATTTGTCATTTTAGCCTCTTTTACGTGTGCAATTCAGTGTCATTAAATACATTTACATTGTTGGCAACCGTAACTAGCATCTATTTCCAGAAATTTTTCATCTTGCAGATAATTTTTAACAACTCCCTCTTTGACATGAAAAAACTATTCTTAGAAATAATCATAAAATAAAATGAATCATAATAATGACCATAAAAGAAACATACTAAAAATGTTCTTCTATTCAACTTTTATATAATACTGCCAATAAAAAATAAAGAGCAAATATATACTAAAAAGCACAATGACTTATTTAATGGCTTTTCTGTCTGCCTAACCATTTGAACTTTGACCCTTTGGCTCAAGCAATCCTCCTACCTCAGCCTCCCAAAATGCTGGGATTACAGGCATGAGTCACTGTGCCCAGCCTGATTTCCAATTTAGAATCTACTGTAGAAATTCAGGAATAGGTAGTGCTATGGAGATTGGAGACGGGATCCAAGGGAGCTCAATTTATTCATAAATGTTGCAAATGTAATCTTGCAACCAACACAGGTAGCTGAATCTATGTATGTTGGAGGCAACTATATAATTGAAAGTTCTCTGAATTAGCTACCATGTAGAATAAAATGTTTATTTAAAAAGTAATAAAAATGTGGCTGGGTGAGTGATGAAAGCAACTCTCAGTGGAGAGAGGAGCTGCAAGGGGATGGGAAGGGCAGGTTGCTCTCCCCTGAGGTTAAGTCACTTCTCAACCTCACGCCTAGTGGCTCATGCCTGTAATATTAGCACTTTGGGAGGCCGAGGCAGGTGGATCACTTGAGGTCAGGAGTTCAAAACCAGTCTGTCCAACATGGTAAAACCCCGTCTCTACTAAAAATACAAAAAATTAGTGGGGCATGGTGGTGAGCGTCTGTAATCCCAGCTACTTGGGAGGCCGAGGCAGGAGAATCCCTTGAACCTGGGAGGCAGAGATTGCAGTGAGCCGAGATCATGCCACTGCATTCCAGCCTGGGCAACAGAGCAAGACTCCGTCTCATAAAAAATAATAAAATAAAATAAAATGTAATAGTATCTGCAACAATTATTAAAACTAAACCAACAAAATAATTTTTCAGGAAGGAGTATGTTATCATTGCCATTATCTAGAATTAATGGCTCACTATGCTAATAAAAATAAAAGTAATTTTCAGTAGGTTTTAGTACTGTTTCAAGATTCTCAATGGACAATACATCTGCTTAGTGCCTGGCCTTAGGATAGGCTGCTCTCGTGGTCCCACCCTTGACATACCACTGGTTCATACCTTGTTAGTCCCTCCCACTGATCCAATGATAGAGGTTGGAAGAAGAGAAATTCTAGGCAGACGGGGCAGGTCTCTGGCAAAACCCCACCTTCCAGCTGAAAAGCCTGAAATCCAGTGCCCAAAGTGAGAACTTCCATCCCTGTGTGCCTACTCTTTTCCTTCCTATTGGTTCTTTCTGAATAATGTCTTTCTACCAATTGAATGTTGCCTTTTCCAAAACTGTCTATGGCCTTCCCCACCTCATCCTATGTCTGTAAAGATTCCAGACTTAGCTGGCAGAGGAGAGAAGTGGCTTATGTTGGGAAGAAGCAAGTTGACTTCAGAGAAAGCAGCTGGATGTCAGAAAGAGGCAATTTGACTTCAGAAGAGAGAAGCAGAGAGGTGACTTAACCTTAAGGGAGAGCGACCTGCCCTTCCCATCCCCTTTCCAGCTCCCCTCTCCACTGAGAGTTGCTTTCATCACTCAATAAAATTCTACACATTCACCATGCTTCAGGTCGTCTGTATGACCTCATTCCTTTTGGGCACCAGAAAAGAATTCGGGATACACTAAGCATGGGTACCCCCAAAAAGCTGTCATACTGGCCCTTCGCCCTCACTGGTGGAGGGCAGCTGCCCCATGTGACACTGCTGTTCGTGGACAGTGGAACTAAGGGAGCATTGTAACACACCCTCTGGGGCCTTGGAGTCACAGGCACCCAAACCTGGATGCTGCCATGGGGCCTACGTGGAGTTTGCTCCTGCTGATACTAAAGCAGCTGGTTCCTACACTTGCTCGCCTGAGCACTCCCTCCCCTGAGGATTGCAGCACAGCAGACCTGAGTGAGTGGAGCTTGCTCCCGCCGGCACCTAAGTTCTCCCACCTGTGAGGGGTTGAGTGGGGTGGACTGAGTTAATGGGGCACTTCTGTTGCAAGTCCTGCAAAGGGGTCAAGAAAGTATCCTGCAACACGACATTGACTCCAGGCTTGGCCCTGTGATTTGCTTTGCCCTCTCTTATAGCCTTGAGGTTGCCATATGAAAAAGCCTGAGCTAGTAGCCTTCATGCTGGAGTCATTTGACCCAACCAACAGCAGCACTAACCGCCAGGCATGTAAGTGCGTTTTTCAGACAATCTAGCCCCAGTCAAGCTACCTCACAATTTCAGTCACATGAGTAATTCCCAGCAAAACCAATAGAAGAATATCTCACTCGAGTCCAGCTCAAATTGCACTGGCCCATAAAATTTTAAGCAAATAAAAGGGATGGTGTTTCAAGGCACTAAGTTTTGGGGTTGATTTTTTTGTGCAGCAATAGGTAATTAATATACCATTGTAATAATTTTGGTTTTTATTTTGAGTGACATGGGAAGACATTCGAATATTTTGAGCCAGAGTCAGACATGATCTGACCTTTCAAGAAGATTACTCTGGTTGCTATGTTGGGGAAAAAAAACAAAAAAAACAAAAAAAACACAACAACATAGGTAACTAAAGAAAGGAGGGAGACAATTTGGCAAGGTGATACAGTGAGCTAGATGAGACATGATGGTGGCAGTTGGGTAGTAGCAGTGCAGATGGTGAGAAATGGTCAGAATCTGGGTTCTAAATTAAGAGAAAGTTTGTTGATAGATTGAATGTGAGGTGAAAGAAAGAGAATCAGAAGGCTCATGGATTTTTTGTCAGATGATAACATGAGAAAGAGCGCAAAACTCTTTTTGTAAGCTAGGGGAAGACAATAACGTCAGGGATTCTGTTCAGGAATGTTAAGTTAGAAATACCTGTAGACATCTAGTCTGCAGGACAATGATTCAGGATTTATATATGAGCTATAAACTTAAGAGCTGTGAGTATATAAATAAGATTGAAAGCCACGAGGCTAGATGGAATTTTCTAGGGATTTAGAGCAAATTGAGAAGAGAAGATCCAGTAACTAAATTCTGAGACAGACACTTGAATGTTTAGAGAATCTGTTCTCAAAGTATGATCTGTGGTCCCATGGGGTTCCCTAACACTCTTACCTGGAACCCTGGAGATCAAAACTACATTTTCATAATCATACAAAGACATTATCTGCCTTTTTTTTTTTTTTTTTTTTTTTTTACTGTATTGACAATTGCATTGAAATACAAAAACAATGGTGGGTAAATTGCTGTCACTTTAGCATAAATCGAAGACAGTGGTACTAAACTCAATTAGAAGTTAATTATATGCTTCACCACTGTTGCTCTTGTAGTTTAAAATGAAATGCCAACTATTGCTCTTGTAGTTTAAAATGAAAATGTAAGAATGCCCTTGAGGAGAGGGTAACCATTCCTGATGACCACTTATTACACATCTATTTATTAACAACATTCTGTATAAAAACGTAGAAATATTAACATTCTGTATAAAAACATGGAAACTTCTCATAAACTACTTCCGGTCCAAAGTGAAATTGGCTCAAGGAAAGACACTTGTGCCATTGTTTGAATTGCAGGCTGAATGACTTTCTTTAGGGAACACATTTTTTATCCGAAAATCAACTAACAGAAAAATTAGGTTTATTCAAACTTGGGTTTTTGGCAGACATTTTCTTGAAAATAAACCAAGTGACATTGTCAGTTTAAAGAAAACAACTGACTGTCTTTGTTGCCAGTGATAACGTTTGAACTTTCAAGCAAAAATTTTGGAAAATTTGCCTCTGTAAGCTTGACAGCTTCCCAATATTGTCAGGTGAGGTCAGTAGTGATATTAGGAAATGTGATTTTTTGATATTATATAATGAGACATGTCAACATTTGAATAATCTGCATAATTCAGGGAACTAATATTTTCCCATTGACTAATGCATAATGTTACAAAATCATGAATGGGTAAAAAAGCCATTTAAAGTGCAGGATTGACAATAGATTTTCACATAACTGAGTACAAAACATTTACTGATAGAGTTTTAGACTGCACTTCACAATTAACCTTCAAGAAACTAACACTTGGAGTTAGGTACAAAATCAAAGGGAAACATCCAAAATTATTTCAAAAGGCTATTAAAATACTCTTCCTTTTTCCAAATATATTATCTAAGTTAGGTCAGATTTTCTTCATATGCTTCAACCCAAACAATGCATTAGAATAGATTGAATTAGAAGGAGAAATGACACTCCAGCTGTCTTCTTTTAAACTAGACTAGGAGTGGGCAAATCTTTTCCATGAAAGTCCAAATACTCGATATTTTAGGATTTACCTGCCATATAGTTTCTCTTTGTCACAAATATGCAGCTCTTTCATTGTAGTGAGAAAGCTGCCACAAATACTATGTAAGTTAATGAACATGGCTGTATTCCAATAAATATTTATAAAAATAAGCAGTGGTCCAAATTTGTCCAATAGGCTGTAGTTTGCAGAACCTAGCCCCACACTAGGCAGTAAAGATATTTTTAAAACTATAAAACATTACCAGTTTTCTTACTAATTTGTTTTGAAAAACAGTTTTTTCCATAAAAATTGTATGTAGGTTTCGAAAATATAGCTATTTTTTCATAAAAAATGTATTTCTGTTAATATGTAGTAGGTTTCTAATGATCATGTTTAAACAAATTAATAAATAATTCTTTTTAAGTCTCAACTTTAATGTATGATACAGTAATAATTGATAGATAAAAGCCACATAACCAAAAGCTCTTTGAGAGCTTTAATAGTTTTTAAGAATGGAAATGGGGTCTTGGTACCAAAAAGGTTGAAAACTACTGGTTTGTAGGCAGGAGACATGAGAAGAAACCAGTAAATGAGACAGTGGAGGAGTAGCCCATTGAGGAAGCAGGAAAACTGGAAATGGGATATCCTGGAAACCAAGTGAACAACTTGTTTCAAGGAGGAGAGTGTGAGACTAACTGTGTCATCTGATAATAGCATCATCAGAATACTAATGGTGAGGAAGACCAGGTCAGGTGGCTCACGCCTGTAATTCCAGCAATTTGGGAGGCCAGGGAGTAAGGATCGCTTGAGCCCGGGAGTTTGAGACCAGCCTGAGAAACATAGCAAGACCTTATCTCTGTAAAAAATAAAAAAACTAGCTTGGTGCCGTGGCACACTCCTGTGGTCCCAGCTACTTGGGAGGCTGAAATGGGAGGATCGCTTGAGCCCAGGAGGTCAAGGCTGCAGTGAGCCATAATTGCACTACTTCACTCCAGATACTGGTCTCAAAAAAAATGCTAATGACAAGGGACCAATAGACAGCGAAATGTTGAGCTTGTTGAGCTTCAAGAGACAGTAGGGCTAATAGGGCTGTAGGACACTGGAGAAGAGGAAGGCATCCAGGGCACTTGTCTTAGTCCATTTGGGTTGGGGAGGCCTTTGCTGAGGGTGAGAAGACCTCATCTACCGGCAAAGAGGACTAATCAGAATTTAGGGACTCAAGGTCCCCACGTTCATCAGGGTCTTCCCACATGTCCCCATTCCAACTTACAGGATCTCATTATTTCCCAGTCAGTGCCTATACTTTGACAGTAGATACCCTACACTATAGGAAATAAGCCTGTCCCTTATGGCACACCTAGAAGCTCTTAGGTCATTTACACTGTGCTTGACCCAGGAATTTAAATTCCTGAGCTCATCATTTTCTTTCATTACTTTATCCAGTGGCATTAGTAGCAACCAATCAACATCATTATATTTTTCAGTTTTACAACAATATTTGAAACTATCACATACAGAGTTACTCACCTCCTTGCCTCTTGTAAGGGGTTGATTAGGAGTATCCAATGCAGATATTTTGCATATTTCTATAAATAGTTCACAACATGGACTATTAGTGCTTTCTTTACTATGGAAATGAGATCCTTAGCATTTTTAGATCTAAACAGATTAAAGAGCCAGTTCCAGAAACCCCAAAACCAATTCAGAAAACTCATTTTTAAAATTTTATTTATCTAGAATCACTCTTGTTAATAAAATCTGTATTAGTTAAGGTTCTCTAGAGAATTACAACTAATAGGATACATAGAAAGATAGACATATGAGAGGATTTATTATGGGAATTGGCTTATGTGATTATGGAGGACAAGAAGTAGAATGATATGCTGTTTTGCAAGCTGGAGAACCAAGAAAGCTAATAGTGTAATTCAGTCTGAATCTAAAAGCCTGAGAATCAGGGGAGCCAACACTGTAACTCTCAGTTCAAAAGCCTAAAAGCCGGGGACAAGTACGGTATGTGTATCGGGGTTGCTGGTATGAGTCCTGAGAGCCTGGAACTCTGATATGCCAAGGCAGGGGATGATGGTTTTTTCGGCTACACAAGACAGGGAGAATTTGCCTTTTCTTTGCCTTTTTGTTCTATCTGGGCCCTCAAGGGATTGGATGGTGCCTGCTTACATTGGCAAGGGTGGATAATCTTTACTGAGTCTGCTGAGCCAAATGCTAATCTCTTTTCACCTTCGCAGACACACCCAGAAATGTTTTATCAGCTATTTGGGTATCAATTAACCAGTCAAGTTGACTCATGGCACTGGTTGAAGAAATTGCTTTAAATGAGTGAAAAGTTCCCACTTCTGAAACAAGAGGTAGTAAATAAAGGATGAAGGCAGTTGTGGGCAAATTTGTAGGTGCAGTAGCAGGAACTGAGGGAGTGTCAATCTGATAGTTTCTATTTTCACTTTGAAGTAGGAGTGAAGCTTCTTTTGAAATGAGGGGGTGAAGTGTTTCGGAGGCTTAGAAGAGTAGGAAACGTGAAAGGCTGAAGAAATGAGGAGAGAGAGCTAACGAGGAAAATTAGAGGGTTTCCAGGTAATGTTGACTTGCCAGGTGGGGTTAGAAATTATGAATGTATCGTGGCACCAATCTATATGATTGATGGATTTTCTCTAGCAAATATTTAAGAGCCCAGGTATTAGTACAGAGAAAGTAGACAATAAACCTGCTATACCAGAAGTAGGCAAACTTCTCCTGTAAAGAGCCAGATAGTACATATTTTAGGATTTGCAGGCTATACAGTTTCAATCACAGCTATTCAACTCTGCCTTTGTAGTATAAAATCAGCTATAGATAATATATAAACAAATGAGCATGGCTGTGTTCCAGTAACACTTATATTCACTGAAATCTGAATTTTGTGGCATGACATTTTATGTCACAAAACATTACTCTTTCACTGATTTTTTTCAACTGTTTAAAAACATAAAAACAATTCTTAGCTTGTGGGCCATACAAAAATAGGCAGCAGGTTGATTGGTCTGTGGGGTCCGTAGTTTGTAAACCTTTGCCCTAAACTTTGGGGCAAATTAGAGAAAGGTACCTGCTCAGGACAGATCTACCCCAGGACTCTGAACAAAGCTTTAGTTTTTTTTTCCATTTGTCCCCTTTGCTGGGTGCTTTTGTGCAGTGCACAAACTGCTCTTATGCTTTCAGATTTGGGGATCTATCAGACCCCCAAATGATGGTTGTTTCAGATACAGCATGGAAAGTGAGGATATTGGCACAAAAATGGTTGAAAAGACAGGTCACTTTAGTGTTATCTGAATAGGGGTGGGAGGTAAGGCGGAAAGGTGCTGATAGACATCCAGTCAAGGGGATCAAGGGCCATTAAGTATTTTTTTTATTTTTTTATTTTTTGAGATGGAGTCTTGCTCTTGGCTCTGGTTGCCCAGGCTGGTGTGCAATGGTGAGATGACTCACTGCAACCTCCGCCTACTGGGTTCAAGCAATTATCCTGCCTCAGCCTCCACAGTAGCTGGGATTATAGGCACCTGCCACCACACCCAGCTAATTTTTGTATTTTTAGTAGAAACGGGATTTCACCATGTTGGCCAAGCTGGTCTCGAACTCCTGACCTCAGGTGATCGGCCCACTTCGGCCTCCCAAAGTTCTGGGATTACCGGCCACTGTGCCCAGCTCTATTAAGTGTTTATGAGCTCAAGGAACCAATATAATAGGAATAATTGAGGGAAGAGTTGGAACATTAAAGTCCTAGAGAGGCATGTTTGAACGTATGACGTAAGAGTGAAAGAGTTTAGGCAATTTTACGATGTAGTGTGTGGCACATCCAAGGGGTCAAAGTCTTTGATGAGAAAGAGAAAATGGCCACATTGTCAGTAAGTGACAGCACCGATAGAGATTAGAGGTTGACACAGCTGATGTTATGAACATAAAGAAACAATGACAGTAAAAATGTAATGATCTGGAAATGGTTCAGGGACAAAGGGAAGATCAGTCACTTTAACTCATGCCTGACACTCTCTTGTCCTCTCCCTTCCAAAAATTAGCTCCCAACTTTTGCTTCTATACCCCAAGGACTTAGGTCCTTTAAGATCCTTTTCTTTCCTCCCAAAGAACCGGTCAGGAACTGGGAAGAAAACATTAGTGAAGAAATTTAGAGGTTAACATATAAGAAATAGAAAAGCTGGAGATGTTTATAGGTTCCAGGTTTTGCTTCATTGTGGTTGTATATTTCAACTGCTGACTAGAATCTCCAGCTGAATGAATCAGAGGCTTCTTCAGCTCAATATGCGCAAAACAGAACTGAATTTCCTCCTTGACACATTCTGCCCATGCTGCCAGGTAAACTTCTTCCTGCTTTTGTGTAACTCTCTCAGTAAAAGATATTACCAGCCCCTCTCCTTACCCAACTCCTTCCATAGGTTTCCTTAGTCTGTCCGACTATCTTCGTATCCAGTGCTACCCCTCTGCTTTAGGCTCTCATCATCTCTGACTTGGATTATTAGAACTTCCTTTCAATGAACTCCCTAATAATCCTGCTTTATTTAAATTTTCCTAAGTTGTTCATCATTGATTTTTGTGTTAATTTGATTTTGTAAAATATTGCATTAAAGTTTCATTTATCTTGATACCCAAATAGTTTGGTGCCTCCTTAAGGTGTGCACAAAAAGCAAGTGCTGTCCTCACTTCACTTTTGTCCTAGCCCTTCTCCTCCCTCCAGTCTTGTCTCCCTCAATCTGTTTTCCATTTAGCCAGGCAGCCAGTCAAATAAAATACGTAAGTAATCATGCCACATTCCTGCTTAAAATTCATCAAAGTATTCCCCTCAGGTTAATTCAACGAGACCTCACCAAGATCAATCTTGTTCTGGTCCCTGCTTTCTATTTCAGTCTCTATTTTGGATTTCCTCTTTTTCCTATATTTGTCATTGCCATGGCTAACATTATGTACAGACACAGAATGAACACATAATGTTCTTAGAGCTCCCCATGTATTATTTCATTCTATATGATGAGGTGATATAGATGCTATTATATTATTTCTATATTATTTTATAGCCAAAGACATTGCTATAAAGGGTTACCTGAGGTTGGGAATTTATTTTAGAAAGAAATTTATTTGGCTTACAATTCTGCAGGTTGTGCAAGCATGGTATCAACATCTGCACAGCTTCTAGTGAGACCTCAGGAAGCTCACAATCATGGTGGAAGGCAGAGGGGGAGCTGCCATACCATATGGCAAGAGAGGGAACAAGAGACAGAGAGAGAGATAAGTGTCATGCCATGCTCTTTTAAAAACAACCAGCTCTCACGTGAACTCATAGAGAACGCAGTCACTACCATGAGGACAGCACCAAGACATTCATGAGGAATCTGCTCCCATAACCCAAATGCCTCCCCCTAGGTCCATCTCCAACATTAGGGATCACACTTCAGCATGAGATTTGGAGTGGACACACATCCAAACCACGTCAGTCACTAAGCTATAAAGTTTCACAGTTCCCTTCCCCTAAGTCTTTTTATGCTTTTCTACATTTCCCCTCCTTGGAAAACTCTCCATTCTCCTGCTGTGGTTACTTCCTGCAGTAGGTGGATTAGTGGCTCCCCTAAGGCATTCACATCCCAATCCCTGGAACCTGTTACCTAACATGGTAAAATGATTTCGCAGTTGTGATTAGGTTCAGAATTTGAGATAGGAAAGTTATCCTTGTATTATCTGAATGGACCCATTGTAATTACAAAGGCCCTTACAAGAGTGAGACAGGGAGATCAGAGTGAGAGAGAAGATACGATGATGGAAGCAGAGAGGTCAGAGTGATGCCATTGCTGGCAGGGGGCCATGAGGAATGTAGGCAGCCTCTGGAAGTCAGAAAAGGCAAAGAACACACTATTGCTTACAGCCTCCAGAAAGAATGCAGCCCTACTGACACCTTGATCTTGGACTTTCAATGTCCAGAGCTGCAAGTTAATACGTTTGTGTTATTTTAAGTCATTAAATTTCTGGTAATTTGTTACAGCAGCAATGGGAAACTAATACACTTCCTCTGGAATGCCTTTCCTGGTCCCCTCAAATTATATTAGATGCTCTTCCCAAATGTTCCCACAATTTCCTGTTCTTGCCTCTTACTCAGCACTCGCTGTGTTGCATTGCATTTCCTGGTTATGAGCCCATCTCTACCTCTAGGTGGTAAGTTCCTTTGACTGGGATCTCGTTCTTTTGTATCCTCAGAACTTTACTTAAAGATACACAGTTGGAGCTCAACAGACATTTGTTGAGTGAATAAATAAATGTGATTTCTCAGTCAAAGAGGGTTTGGATTGTGTGTTTATACTACAATTATGTTTAAAATGATGACTATTAAGCTTAAAATGCAACCAAATTTGCCTTCCTGTTAAGAAAAAATAAAAACATAAAGGACACAGAGTGGGCTTTTTTCTAAGAATCCCATGAACACTGCAGGGGGAAGCAGTTACCTTGACAGTAATGAGAAACCTACTTTCTTCAGAGAACCAAATGAAGCAATAAAACAAGAGAGGGTAAAGTAATTAAGAAATTCTGGGCCGGGCACAGTGGCTTATGCCAGTAATCCCAGTACTTTAGGAGGCCGAGGAGGATTACCTGAGGTGAGGAGTTCAAGACCAGCCTGGCCAAAGTGGTGACACCTGTCTCTAAAAATACAAAAATTAACTGGGTGTGGTGGTGTACGCCTGTAATCCCAGCACTTTAGGAGGCCGAGGTGGATTACCTGAGATCAGGAGTTCAAAACCAACCTGGCCAACAGGGTGACACCCTGTCTCTAAAAATACAAAAATTAGCTGGGTGTGGTGGTGTACGCCTGTAATCCCAGCACTTTAGGAGGCTGAGGCGGATTACCTGAGATCAGGAGTTCAAAACTAACCGGGCCAACGTGGTGACACCCTGTCTCTAAAAATACAAAAATTAGCTGGGTGTGGTGGTGTACGCCTGTAATCCCAGCACTTTAGGAGGCCGAGGTGGATTACCTGAGATCAAGAGTTCAAAACCAACCTGGCCAAAGTGGTGACACCCTGTCTCTAAAAATACAAAAAATTAGCTGGGTGTGGTGGTGCAGGCCTGTAATCACAGCTATTCGGGTGAGGCTGAGGTAGGAGAATTGCTTGAACCTGGGAGGCAGAGGTTGCAGTGAGCCGAGATCACACCACTGTACTCTAGCCTGGGTAACAGAGAGAGACTCTGTTTCAAAAAAAAAAAAAAAAGAAGAAGAAGAAGAAAAGAAAACCTGAAGTTTAACATAGGCTTATACGTTTTTTACATAGTAAGACACATACTTAGAAATGACATATGTGCTAGCTATGAGAAGTTTTTATTCATGACAGTGGTGAATTGAGTGGGACTGTACTTGGCCTGCTATTGTTGAATATGACTCAAACACAAGTCAGGAACACATGACATTTTATTCCTATTTTCCTTTTGTTGTGAGTCTTTGTAATGCTCTATGTCTCACTCCATTCAGCTGATATAACAAAATATCATAAACTGGGTAACTTATAAATGATATTTATTTATTATGGTTCTGGAGGCTGGGAAGCCTCAAGGCACTGGCAGATTTGATATCTAGTGAGGGCCTCCTTCCTGGTTCACAGAATGACATCTTCTCTCTGTGCACATGAGGTGGAAGGGCAAGATAGTTGTTGGGGGCCTCTTTTATAGGGGTACTAATCCCATTCGTGAGGGTTCCACATCACTACAATGGCCCCATCTCTTAATATTATCACATCAGAGATTAAGTTTCAACATATGATTTTTGGGGGGACACATTCAGACCACAACACCTAATTTAACAGTGTAATTTCAGTATGCTGATTCTCAAAGGGAGAAGTCATTACACAATCACCTGTTTCTCTCCCATCCTATAACCCACCAACTGTTTTAATAGTCTGGCATGGTGTGACTGGGTCACCTGCTTAGGGTATTACAAGCTTAAGTCAGGTGTTAGTCAGACTGGGTTTTTATCTGGTGGCTCTGGAGAAAAATATCTGCTTCCAAGTTCAGTGGTACACTTATCACAATTCAGTCCCTTGTGGTTGTGGAACGGATGTCCCATTTCCTTGCTGGCTATCAGCTAGGAATTCCTCTCAGCAACTAGAGGCTGCTTTTAGGTACTTTTCCTGTGGCCACAATTGTCACTTTACAACACAGATGCTATGCCTAAAAACTTAACAATAAATATTATCAAATATCCAGGCAAGATTAAAATTTCCCTGATTGTCTCAGAAATTATCTTATGGTTTGTTAACAGAAGGATCCAATCAGGATTCAAACATTGTCTTTGGTTGAATTATGTCTTAAATCTTTTAAAATATAAAACGTTTATCCAGTTCTTTATTTTTCTTGCAATGTATTTGTTGAAGAAACATGAATTTGTTTACAGAATTGTCTTTATTTTAGATCCTCCTGATTGCATCCCAATGGTGTTATTTAACATGCTCCTCTGTCTACTGTATTTTTAATAAAATTGGCAAATAGGTATGAGGTTTGATTCAATTCAGTTTCAATTTTTTTTTTTTTTAAAGAAGGAATATGTCATGGGAAGTATTGTGTTTGTACTATTGCATCAAGTCAGGAGACACATAAGCTTGGTTCTGTTTCTGTGATGTCAACAACCACTAATCACCATTGGCTGAACCCAATATTTCATTAGGGGTTGCAGACAGGTGATATTTTAATTTTACCAATTCTTCTTCATTTATTAAGTACAATATTTCTATATAGAAAAACTTTCTCTCATCAACTATTTCCTTAGGTTACCCTGAGGTGCAGTTCTTTCCAGGAAGGGCAAGATAAACACTTGATTCATTCTTTTTGTTGTTTCTGTTTTTAGAATAATGTATTGGTTTCCCGGCATTCTCCAAAGGGATCAATAAGTTTTGTTGGTCATTTCTTTTTTTTTTTTTCTTTTTTTTGAGATGGTGTCTCGCTTTGTCACCCAGGCTGGAGTGCAGTGATGTGATTTCAGCTCACTGCAAGCTCTGCTTCCCAGGTTCACGCCATTCTCCTGCCTCAGCCTCTCGAGTAGCTGGGACTACAGGTACCCGCCACCATGCCTGGCTAATATTTTTGCATTTTTGGTAGAGATGGGGTTTCACCGTGTTAGCCAGGATGGTCTCAATCTCCTGACCTCGTGATCCACCCATCTTGGCCTCCTAAAGTGCTGGGATTACAGGCGTGAGCCACCATGTCCGGCTTGTTGGTCATTTCTTGCTGCGGGAAGTCAGGGACCCTGAAAGGAAGGACCGGCTGGAGCTGCAGCAGAGGAACATAAATTGTGAAGATTTCATTTTAATATGGACATTTATCAGTTCCCAAATAATACTTTCATAATTTTTTACGCTTGTCTTTAATCTCTTAATCCTATTATCTTTGTAAGCTGAGGATGTACGTCACCTCAGGACCACTGTGATAATTGTGTTAACTGTACAAATTGATTGTAAAACATGTATGTTTGAACAATATGAAATCAGTGCACCTTGAAAAAGAACAGAATAACAGTGATTTTTAAGGAACAAGGGAAGATTTTTAGGGAATAAGGTCTGACTGCCTGGGGGGGTCGGGCAAAAAGAGCCGTATTTTTCTTCTTGCAAAGAGCCTATAAATGGACATGCAAGTAGGGAAGATATCACTAAATTATTTTCCGAGCAAGGAATATTAATATTAATACCCTGGGAAAGGAATGCATTCCTGGGGGGAGGTGTATAAATGGCCACTCTGGGAATGTCTGTCTTATGCGGTTGAGATAAGGACTGAGATACGCCCTGGTCTCCTGCAGTACCCTTAGGCATACTAGGGTGGGGAAAAACTCTGCCCTGGTAAATTTGTGGTCAGACTGGTTCTCTGCTCTCAAACCCTGTTTTCTGTTATTTAAGACGTTTATCAAGGCAATACTTGCACTGCTGAACATAGACCCTTATCAGTAGTTCTGCTTTTGCCCTTTGCCTTGAGATCTTTGTTGCACCCTTATTAGTTCTGCTTTTGCCCTTTGTCCTGTTCCTTCAAAACATGTAATCTTTGTTAGAACCTTATTAGTAGTTCTGCTCTTTGCCCTTTGAAGCATGTGATCTTTGTACCTACTCCCTGTTCTTACACCCCCTCCCCTTTTGAAATCCTTAATAAAAACTTGCTGGTTTTGAGGCTCAGGTGGGCATCACGGTCCTACCAATATGTGATGTCACCCCCGGTGGCCCAGCTGTCAAATTCCTCTCTTTGTACTATCTCTCTTTATTTCTCAGCTGGCCAACACTTATGGAAAATAGAAAGAACCTACATTGAAATGTTGGGGGTGGGTTCCCCCAATAATGTCTGTAGTAGTAGTTGTTGTTAATATCATTATGAACTCTGGATTATTACAAATTTGACATGTTCCAATTCATTGCAGGTATTGATCTTCTTGATGCTCAAATTGCTCCATCTCTGGACACTGGGAGCCTCTTTTATTGGCTCCTGTGTTCCTTTGTTGTGACCCTATTAGTCTTGGATAGATTCCTTGCTTTCCAGTATAATCAACTCATCTTGCTCTAGTCTTCCAATTAGCCTTTTCTCTACAGACATGTCTTGGTTCTTTTATGTAGGAAATAGCATTTATTGTAGAGGCCACAATCTCCTCACTGGGTGAATTCATTTACTTTGCGGTAAATATTTTAAGACATTTCCATGAATACCATTAGAAAAAACTTAAATACATAAATAAAACATCATGCCTATAATCCCAGCATTTTGGGAAGCCAAGGCAGGAGGATTGCTTGAGCCCAGGAGTTCCATACCAGCCTGGGCAACATGGTAAGATCCCATATTTTTTTTTAAAGTTAGCTGGGTGTGGTGGTGTGTGTCTGTTGTTCCAGCTACTTGGGAGGCTAAGCTGGGAGGATCACTTGAGCCCGGAAGGTTGAAACTGCAGTGAGCTGTGATTGTACCACTGCACTACTGTACTCCAGTCTGGGTGACAAGGCAAGACCGACCACAAAAGGAGAAAAAAAGAAAAAGAAAAGAGAAAATATATTATAAATTCATACTGTTCATAATGTTATTTCTAACTGTGAATTAGGATGACTGTATTTATTTAATTTTTATATGGTATCTCTTTTTTTCTAACCCTGAAAATCTTGGTTCCTGATAAGATTGAAATAATTGTGTGAACACTCTTTCTCTCTATATATACATACATATATATATATATTTAAAATTACAGATATATAATACTGGCATTATTACTAGCAGTATGATTTAAAAAAAAACAGTTTAAGTTTTTTTTTGTAGTTACTTTTGTCCTTAGGCTATTTCCCAGTAGGGATGTATAGATAAATTCCTATATTGCAAAATAACTTAAAATAATTCTTTTCTGTATGGTTAATTTTCCATATCTCTACCTTGTTAAGTTTATTTCATTTTGTTTTCAATTAAAATTTTATTTTCAATTAAAATTTTATTTTCATTTATTTTACTTTATAATGATGCATTAGTCTGTTCTCGCATTGCCATAAAGAACTATCTGCAACTGGGTAATTTATAAAGAGAAGAGGTTTAATTGGCTCATGGTTATGCAGGCTGTACAGGAAGCATGGCTGGGGAGGTCCTAGGAAACTTTCAATCATGGCAAAAGGCAAAGAGAAAGGAGCACGCCTCACATGATCAGAGAAGGAGGAAGAGAGTGAAGGCAGGGTGGTGCCACACACTTTTAAACAACCAGATCTCGTGAGAACTCGTTCACTATCATGAGATCAGCATGGGGGAAAGCTGCCCCCATGATCCCATCACCTCTCACCAGACCCCTCCTCCAATACTGGGGATTACAATTCATCATGAGATCTGGGCAGGGACACAAATCCAAACCATATCAAATGCTATAAATCACTTACATGCTTCCAAATATGTTTGATACATATGATTGAACAAGGTACATTTAGAAAAGTTTAGCTTCATTACTTTTTTACTCCCTCTGTCCTCTCTGCCCCCCATAGATAACCATTTTTGTTTATCCTTCATTTAAAAATAATACATACAAGTAGATTTCTCTATATTATTTGTCCACTCCTTTCTTAGATAAAAGATGCTTTTTTTTCTCTAAACAAGCTTGTTTTTTAATGTTTACCTAGTAAACCCTGGTGATTACACCATAGTCATATGTAGATATTTATTTTATGGCTGAATATTATTCAAATATGCAAAATCACGGTTTATTCAACCAATCTTTTTATGGTAGGCATATGCATTGTTCCTAGTCTTTTTGCTATGTCAAAGAGTGCTGCCATTAATACCCCTGTGCACACAACTTTTTGTGTTTTTGCTGGTGTTTCTTTGGGATAGATTCCTGGAAGTAGAATTATTGGATCAGGCACAAATCCATACCTAATTGTGCTAGATATTGGCAAATTCTCCTCTATAGGGGTTGTATCATTTGCATGCTGAGCTGAAACATATGAGGGTGTGTATTTCTCCACAGCCTTTTCAACAGAGTATGTTGTCAAATGTTTGGATTTGTACCTAATATGCAAAAAATATACAACGTTATAAGATCAATTTGCATCTCTTTTATTATGGCATCTCTTTACATGGTAAAGGACCATTTGACTTTCTTTTTCTGTGACTCACCTGTTTATATTTCTTGTCTATCTTTCAAAAGGATTTTTAGCTCTTTTAGAAGCTCTTTATATATCAGCCCTTTATATATTAATTCTTTTTCTGTGCTATAAGTTCCAAATATTATGAGTAACATTCAATTTTTCATTTTTTCATCTAGCTATCCAGTTATCCCAACATCAATGATTAAGAAATGGAATATGGTGGTTTTTATGCAATTGAAATAAGACCAATATAGTTGGAATAGGGCAGTTGGAGAGTCCTGTGAAATAAAGCTAATAAAGTAGATAGGGACCAGATCATAGAGTCTTATGGTCTACCCTGGAAATTCTGGTTTTTATCTTAATAGCAGTAGACAGCCACTGAAGAGTTTCAAGCTAGGCAGTATGTATCAGGGGATGTTTGAGCAAATCTCCTTTAGCTGGGGATTGTAGGTTTATTTGCTCAAATATGAGGCAAGACACTGAGGGCCCGGTAACCAAGCCACAAGGGGCAGAAGTAATGACTAAAGTTCCAGGGTATGCATCTTTAGTATTAAAGATACTAAAGCCCCAATAGCTTTAGAATTAGAAGACCTGTATTGATTTTTCTCATTCTAGTATGTTTCCCATAAGTATTGCTACTTAGAGCTAAAATTTCCACTTCACCTCATCTGAACTGCAGGAGCTGCCTGCATGATGTGTGACCTGTAATGTGTGAAGCTACTCCTTCTGTGGGAAGCAACACAACCTGTAGCAAGTTTAGAATTCTCTTCTGCAGCTGTCTGGAACAAACTGGATAGGTGCCATATTGCGTGGGCTGTATAGGGACATTAGCCATGGATTCAGCTCACTTGCTCTTCCCATCAGTTGCAGTAATTTGTAACTGCCCACTTGTCAGCACTCCTTTAAATGACGCTAGTGCATAGCGAGTTCAGCTGAAGGGTCACGGTATCCTAGTCTTTACAGATTTAGCAAATATATCTAGCTTTTCTTTTCAAGGTACATTGGGTATGTTATTAGATTGCTCCTCTAACAACAGGGAAAGACTGGAAGTTAACAAGTGGGTTGGGAAATTACATGTCAATTTAATTAATCTAATTAACGTTACGGTTAGTGCCTCTGTGAAGATAATGGCTTATAGGACTATAAAAACTCTAATTATTAGTGCCATCTAATTGGCAAAGGGAAAGGGGTGTGCATAAGAGAAAATATGTAGTGTTGGATTAAAATTTTGGGGTTAAAAATTTTAAGAGTCAGGAGTACAACCTGGATCCCATGAACTGAGGTGAACTGGGACCTCCTTAAGTTTGTAGATAATGTTAAATTAAAATGGAACAATCTAGCACTAGGTGATAAGCTAATACAAGGTGGAGAAGCCATAGAGTTTAATTTTAATTTTATTTTTAAGTTTTTTTGAGACAGTCTCACTCTGTTTTCCAGGCTGGAGTGCAGTGGCGCAATCTCAGCTAACTGCAGCCTCCACCTCCTGAGCTCAAATGATTCTCGTACCTCAACCTCCTGAGTAGCTGGGATTACAGGTGCCTACCACCATGTCTGGCTAATTTTTGTATTTTTAGCAGAGACGGGGTTTTGCCATGTTGGTCAAGATGGTCTTGAACTCCTGATCTCAAGCGATCCACCCGCCATGGCCTCCCAAAGTGCTGGGAGTACAGGAGTAATTGGTCAGGGGTGAGGAAGAGTCAAAGATAAGTGTCAGTTCAGACTAGAGTTTCCACAAAGCCCTTATGTAGACATAAATGGAAAACCTGCAGGCTTTGCAGTACCAGCATGAATAAGGGGAACTTGTTTTGGTGCTAACACAATAAGGAAGTGTCTGCCTATTTATATCTCAGTACCATAACTCACTGAGTGCATTGATAGGCACTGATAAAAAGCAATGTGGGCCGGGTGTGGTGGCTCACGCCTGTAATCCCAGCACTTTGGGAGGCCAAGTTGGGTGGATCACCTGAGGTCAGGAGTTTGAGATTAGCCTGACCAACATGGTGAAACCCCGTCTCTACTAAAAATACAAAAATTAGCTGGGTGTGGTGGCAGGTGCCTGTAATCCCAGTTACTTGGGAGGCTGAGGCAGGAGAATCACTTGAACCTGGGAGGCAGAGGTGGCATTGAGCAGAGATCGTGCCACTGCACTCCAGCCTGGGCAACAAGAGCAAAACTCCTAAAAAAAGCAATGTCTTTCACTGTAATAATCTTCCAATTTAGAGAATATTTTACTTGATGTGGTCCTTATGCCCATGGTACATTAGGTATGCCCTCATGAGATATAAGGGAACTAACAAGATGATGAGTTTACCTAGATGCCTACTTATCTCATTTTTACTCCTTAATCAAAGCAAAAGTGGGCCACACGGTGGCTCACACATGCATTCCTAGCACTTTGGGAGGATGAGGCAGGCGGATCACTTGAGCCCAAGAGTTTGAGATCAGCCTAGGCAACATGGGGAGGCCTCATCTCTACCAAAATATAAAAATTAGCCAGATGTGGTGGTGTGCGCCTATAGTCTCAGCTACTCAGGAGGCTAAGGTTGGAGGATCCTCCTGGGAGGATTGAGGCTGGGAGCCTGGGAGATTGAGGCTGCGGTGAACTGTGATCTTGCCACTGCACTCTAGCCTTGGTAACAGAGTGGGCCCCTGTCCCAAAGGAAAAAAAAAAAATCAAAGCGAAAGTAACTGAACTGAGCCCAAGTTGTCATTTGTATAATTATACTTCTAATCCCAGCCCACCTTCAAACTTAAAATCAGTGAGTTTCTGGCTTGAGCAATTGACTATGTAGTTGGTGTTGCTGTTTAGTAGAAGACCACCAGGTCTTTTGTTGTTGTTGTTGTCATTGTGGTGGTTGTGGTTATGGGAAAGGCAAAGAAAATCACGTCAGTTTTGGACATCTTGACATTTGAGGTCACTTTGATACTACAAATGGAAATAGTAACTTGGCAGTTGCATATATGGGTCAAGATCCCAGAAGTGAGTTATAGACTAAAGATAACGATTTGAGAGTCCTTGGCTAAACAGATGGAAATTAAAATTATGAGCATGGATGAGATCACCTAGGGAGAGAGTACAGTTGGAAGAGAATAGAGACAAAAACTGAACCTGAGAAAAACACATATTTAATAGTTAAGGACAGGGAGTAGGCTGAGAAGACAGATGTATAAACCAGAATAGGTAAGAGAAGCTTGGTTTCTGAATACCAAAAGGAAGATTATTTTAAGGAGAGCGTGGTCAACAGCATCAAATGCTACTGAGAGTCATGTAAATAAAAAACTGAAGCCAGGCATGGTAGCACGTGCCTGTAGTCTCAGCAACCTGGGAGGCTGAGGCAGAAGGACTGCGTGAGCCCAAGGGTTTGAGACCAGTCTGGGCAACATAGCAAGACCCCATCTCAAAAACAAAAACTTAAAACTAAAAAGTGTCCATTGCATTTAGCAACCAGAGGTTATTGATGGCATTAGTGAAAGCTGCTTTTGTAGAATGGTGGTGGCTAAACCCAGATATTAATAGTTTTTGGAGTGCTTAGGAAGTGAGGAGAGGGCATTAAGTACTGACAACCCTTGAGAAATTTAACCTTGAAAGGATGGGAAAGATTAACAGGAACATTTTAGGAAGCCAGTAAAGAAGAGCGATCCAAGTAGTAATAGCATGCATATTAACTGTTAATTTAATTCCACAATAATTTGTTGATCACATGAAGGGCACAAGGCAAAGAACTGAGAATTGAGAGATGAGTAAGAAGCAATCCCTTCCCTCAGAGTGCTCGTGGTTTAGTGGGTGGGGGGGAGAGATGGATACATAATTATTGCATGGAAAGTATAATAATCAATGTATTAGATTTAGTAGTAGCATAGGTGAGAGTGAAGAGCATATTTATTAGGAAGGAGATCAGAGAAGACGTAGAAGTGACTTCTGTAAAAGGCAAAAGATTTATACGCTCTAAAAAGAAACAGAGGATTGACTTTTGAACTGAGTTATGAATTCATACGTGTTTGGTAGGATGACTATGAGAGAGATACTCCAGGAAGAAGGAAAAGTATAGTTTTTTGGAAAACTACATGTAATCTTTAAAGAGGTGGGTTCTTGGAATCACATTGTCTAGATTTAAAACCTGCCTCTATCATTAGCAGCTTTGTGACCTTGGGTAATCACCACAGCTTTGAGAACCCACAATTTTCTCATTTATAAAATGAAGGCTGATAATTCCTACCTCAGGATTTTAGGGAGCCTTAAAAGCTGTGAAACTGAATTCAGTAGCTAGCATGCAGCAAGCCAATAATACATGTTAACTCTTGTTATTGTTAATTTAAAATGCAAAGAGTGGCAGGGTATGAAGCTAAAGAAGGTAATCAGGAGTCACATTATGGTAGATTTGTCAGGAAAGTTAGCACTGTTCCCAGCATTAATTAAAATAAACGAGAACAATTATTAGGAAACAGTTCAACTGAAGTCAGGCTTAAGTCTACTAAAAATAGTTTTCAGGAAGCATCTTAATTATAATCTCTTGTTGATGAAGCCTAAGGCAACAAGTATGTACAAGTATCTAATTAGGAGGCTGAGATTGCTAACCTCTAATTGTGCAATTTGCAAATTTTTTTTACATTACATTTTGTAACGCAATGCATTATTTTCCATTAATATTGGTGCTAAACTTCATTTTTCTAGTTTTTTTTCTTTATACATTTCATATTTTTAAAAATGAGTTGGTAATATGGTAATACTTCGATTTTATCACAAAAACCATTTCAACCCTACCACCAAATACAACAAACAACACTGATCATGACGGGCAAGATGGCTCATGCCTGTAATCCCAGCACTTTGTGAGGCCAAGGCAGGAGGATGGCTTAAGCCACGATTGAGACCAGCCTGGGCAATACAGGGAGACTCCATCTCTACAAAAAATTAAAAAAACTAGCAGAGCATGGTGGTGTGTGCATGTAGTCCCAGGAACTTGGTGGGCTGAGGGGAGGATCGCTTGGCCCAGAAGATTGAGGCTGTAGTGAGCTATGATCCTGTCACTGCACTCCAGGCTGGGTGACAGAGACCTTGTCTCAAAATAAATAAATAACCTTGATCACACAGTGTAGCCAACCTTCAGAATTTTGGCAAGGGTATTTTAAGGGTAGAGTCAGACTCCAGAAAAAGCTGCAGGTGGACCTAAGGAAATTTGCATGGGACCTATGACCCCTATCCTTTGACATAGTTCGAATTGATAAAAGTTTCTCTAGTCCAAAAAGCAAGCGATGTTTTTAGATTTTTATTTTGAGGAAGTCGTTTTCTCTGTAGGAGTTCAACTTCTCACTTATGTGAACAATATTCCTGTCATAGAAGGAATTTTTGTCATGAAAAGATAATTCGGGATCACTACTGTTTGGAGTATTTAATCTACTCTATTGAGTATTTTTGAAGTTAAAAAGATCATACAGATATCTTCACTTAGGAATGAAAGGTTATAATCTTTCAGCCGGCATGAGCTCTGATTTTGTTGATACTGGGTATACTGTTAATGCTGATTTTGATATTTGGTAAGTACTGGTTTATGTTATATCCTGTGTGTGCCTCCATTTCCCTAATGTAGTCTGAGCCTGTAGATAACACCTTACTTTATGTCTAGTTGAGTCAATGCTTCAAGATGTTTAATGCTCTCCGGGTTCATTTCTTGTGCTTGACTATACTTTCCATGGTAGGAAGTACTGAACTTCTGCTACTACTGTAGGTCTTTTTTTTTTTTTTTTTTTTTTTTGGAGACGGAGTCTCGCTCTGTCACCCAGGCTGGAGTGCAGTGGCCGGATCTCAGCTCACTGCAAGCTCTGCCTCCCGGGTTTACGCCATTCTCCTGCCTCAGCCTCCCGAGTAGCTGGGACTACAGGCGCCTGCCACCTCGCCCGGCTAATTTTTTGTATTTTTTAGTAGAGACGGGGTTTCACCGTGTTAGCCAGGATGGTCTCGAACTCCTGACCTCGTGATCCGCCCGTCTCGGCCTCCCAAAGTGCTGGGATTACAGGCTTGAGCCACCGCGCCCGGCTTACTGTAGGTCTTATCTTTAGGCTTGCGGATGCTTAAGAAAAACACTGTGACGATCTAAGAGTGCAGGGCAAACCTCTTTTTTTAAATTAAAAAAGTTTCTTTTAAGAGACATGGTTTCACTCTGTTGCCCAGGTTGGGATGCAGTGGTGTGATGACAGCTCACTGCAGCCTCAAACTCCTGGGCTCAAGCAATTCTCCCAGATTCTCCCACCTCAGCTTCCTAGGTAGCTGAGACCACAGACGAACCACTGGCCCAGCTAATTTTTGCATTTCTTGTAGAGAAGGGGTCTTACTATGTTGCCCCTTCTCCATGTGGCTGGTCTCGAACTCCTGGCCTCAATCAATCCTCCTGCCTCAGCCTCCCACAGTGCTGGGATTACAAGTCTGAGCCACCGCACCCACCAGCAGAAACTTTATTTCAAGAGGCGACTTTGGATTTCAAGGTGACCTCCCCCACCCCGCCCACAGTAATATCTGTGACCCAGTAAACAATACAAGTGCCTATGACTGAATACAAAATTTCACCAAATAATATTTATTTCACTATTCGAGATGTGCCTGGTATCTCTATTTCTTTCTTTTCTTTTTTTTCCTGGAGACAGAGGAGTGATCTAGGCTCACTGCAACCTCCGCCTCCCAGGTTCAAGCGATTTTCCTGCCTCAGCTTCCTAAGTAGCTGGAATTGGAGGCACTTGCCATGACGCCCAGCTAATTTTTGCATTTTTAGTAGAGTCGGGGTTTCGCCATGTTGTCCAGGCTGGTCTGGAACTCCTGACCTCAGGTGATCCGCCCGCCTCGCATCCCAAAGTGCTGGGATTACAGACGTGAGCCACTGCGCCCCGCCATCTAACTCTATTTCATAGAAAACTGAAACCACCACACGCAACTGTACCCCTTCCAAGTAGAAACCAGCTAATTTGGTTTTACGAATCACTAAAGGGGTCACTAAACGCCGACTGAAAACGCTCTTCTAGCAGTCTTCGCTGCTACTCCATCTGTCACAGCCCATCCGAAAAGCGGCGTTAGCAGCTGGGAAGGCCGCGGCCGGAAGCTAAGTCACAGAGCCGCACTCGCGCTTCAGCCCGCAAGATGGAGCGTTTCCCTCCAGGGAAGCAGCGCCGCACCTATGCACAGCCTCGACTCGGTGGATGATGCAGGACTCGGCCCATTTCCCTGCCCTCCAGCTTTCTCAAAGTTAGCCCCGCCCCTTATCTTTCCTCGGCGAGTTTAGTTTCGCCCCGCCAAGTGGGCAGAGCGCCGAACGATCGATGCTTTCTTCAGTGCCCTGAGAGCCGCCATTTTTGAGGGCGGGGGAAGAGAAACAAGCAGCGGCGGCAGAGGCTCAATGGGATGCTGACTGGGTTTTGCTTCTCGTCCCAGCCCTGTGGGGCCGGGGCAGAAGAACCCATCAAAGCCCTTCCTCCGGCCGCCTCTTCGGAATGAGGTCTCAGCACCCGCGTGGGACAGCACCCTTCCTCCTGCCTGAGTGAGTGGCGACCTCCGGCGCGACTGCCGCGGGGGCCGCCGCGCGCCCCCGCGCGCCCCCGCGCGCCCCCGCGCGCCCCCGCGCGCCCCCGCGCGCCCCCGCGCGCCCCCGCGCGCCCCCGCGCGCCCCCGCGCGCCCCCGCGCGCCCCCGCGCTGTCAGTTACCCCGCGCGCCTCCGCCCCTCTCCCGCCGGCCTCGCGCTCGGCGCAGACTCGTTTGTTTGTTTCTGCAGGAGCCCAAGAAGAGGCCGAAACCGAGACCATGCCTGGGAAGCTGAAGGTGAAAATCGTGGCTGGGCGCCATTTGCCAGTGATGGACCGTGCAAGTGACCTGACTGATGCCTTCGTGGAGGTTGGTGCGGGGTCCTGCCCCTCAAAACACAGGGAGCGCCAAGCCCTGTGAAGGATCTACCCACCTCGCCCCCAGCCCCTCAGCCTATTCCCCCCTCGACTGCCCTCCCGTCGGCCGTGATTGTCCAGCTGTCCCACGAGGGATGACCGCCGAGACTTCAGTGCGTGCGATGGGTGCACGGCTTGCAGGCGTCCGCGGCACAGTCCGCTGCGCGGGGAGGCTTGTACTGTTCTGCATGCGGGGGTGACCCTGATGTCAGGACTCATTAACAGGCCACCTGCCACTCAGGAGATCCCAAGGCGTGGCCGCGCAGCCACCGACACACACACACACACACACACACACACACACACACACACACACACACGAATGCCGGGGTGACTCTGATGTCAGGACTCATTAACAGGCCACCTGCCACTCAGGAGATCTCAAAGTGTGACCCCACAGCCACTGAAACACACACACACACACACACACACACAGAGACAGACACACACCCCCTTGGAAGGGATGGCCAGAGTGGTGGACATCATGTTTAAGAAGGTGCATGAATCCCTTTATGAACACTTGGAGTCCCACAGTGCGTCCCACATGCCTAACATTTTGTGAATCTGCCGTGCACGTTCTAAAACACAACTGTAACACTTCCTGCTCTTGCATAGACTGGTAGGTCTGATGAGGTGTTTCAGAGTAATTTAGCGCCTTGAGGTAGGAAGTCAATTAATTGCCATGGACTTAAATTGCAAAATTGCTTTTTAAGTCTAATGATTAGTTTAAAAGTCATGCAAATTAGTAAAGGCCTAGGGCCGGGAAGGTAATAACCCAGAGTCTGAAAGAAGCCAAGTGAAGATTGTAATAAAAATTGGCGTGATGAGCCAGAGCATTAGAGCAGTAATCATTTGGGCTATTAGTGCTTCGAGTTGATGGATAGATATATCATAATATATAGCCCGATTTCATCTCAATATTCCTGATGTTTCCTAAGTGTTCTCTAACCTAATAATTGCAGTTCACTGCCCCTCCTCATTGTCATGGTGATTCTTAATCACTTCATTGGAGAAAGTTTTTGAGTGCTGTTGTGCCAGATGTTAGGTAATAGGAATCCACAAATAACTGAAGCGCATAGTGTTTGCTTTCCGGTAGTTCAGACATCGACCCACACAGCCTATTTAATAATTAATAGGTAACGTGTTGAATTTAATGATTGCCTGATCTGTGCTAAGTACTTTTAAATTCTTAGTTTTCACAACAGTCCTACTATAGGAGTATTGTTATTGTCCCATGTTACGGTTGAGGTAACTGAGGCCCAGGAAGGGTAAATAATTTGCTTAAGGTTACATAGCTTGCAAACCTCCATAGCCTGACAGTTTGTTCTCTTAACCGCTCTGCTAATACAGCCTCACCAGACAAAGTGATGAGTATTGTATTAGAATATGGAAACAATTGTCTCTGAAGGTTGAGAAAGGCTTGCTGTGAAAGTGACATTTGAAATGGGCCTTGAAGGACACCCAGGATTTTACCGGGCAAAGGGAACATCAAAGGCAGGCATAGGATGGAATATATAGTAAGTTCAGGAAACTGCCTTAGTTTGGTATGTGTCTGGAGGAAAGGGTATGAGATATGTGGGTAGTGGAGCTTGTTAAGGATGAGGCTGGAAAGCCCTATTTTCTATAAAACCTCCTTTTCTGTAGTATTTATAAGGAGGAATAAGGAAGCTTTTTTTTTTTTCTTTCTTTTTTAAAGACAAGTTTTATTCTGTTGCCCAGGCTGGAATGCAGCTCACTGCAGCCTCCAACTCCCGGCCTCAAGCCATCCTCCTGCCTCTCCCTCTTCAGCCTCCCAAAGTGCTGGGATTATGGACCTGAGCCACCACACCTGGCCAGGGGAGTTTTTAAAGCAGAAATAAAATAAGATCATGTTTGTATTAGTTTGTTTCTTTATAGGATGGCCTGAATGGGGATGCTATTGATTGACTAGACAGATGGGAAGTGAGGCAGGGAGATCGGTTAAGAAGGTGGTAAAATTATCCAGGTAATATGTGGGAATGTGCATAGGAATGGATTTGAACAGGAAGATTTGTGGGACATTTCTTAGGTTAAAATTGTCAGGCCTTGATAGTTACGTGGATTTTGCTGGTGATGAAGGGGCTGATTCACAGGTTACTTACTACTTCCTTCTTTGAACAAATTGAGTGTCGGCTGTTTGCCAGGCTCTGGGCTAGTCACTGGTCTAGCCAATGGATAAACATGGTGAGTAAGACAGACTTGGTTCCTGCTCTTAATGCAGCTTATATTTTAGTAGGAGAGACAGATAAATTTAAAGGTAAATAAGGTAAATAAATTTTAAATGTATTTAAAATTATTTAAATAAAAAGGTAAATAAATTATTAAATATATAGTTACAAATTGGGATGGGTGCCATGAAAGAGAACAATAGAAAGAGAACAACAGGGAACACCTACTTTAGGTTGAGTTATCAGAGGAGGTCCCTGAGAAAAGTGTTTGTCAACCCAGAATCTAGTGGATGAGAAGGAGCCTGCTGCTGAGGGAGCATATTTGCGTGTGTAGGGGAGTGGGTGGACAGAAGGCAACCCGGATATCTCATGTCGAGATTTGGTGTGTTTTAGGAAGTGAAGGAAGATGCCTGTGGCTGGCACATAGTCAGTGAAGGGAAGAGTAGTATAAGATAAAGTTGGAGAGTTAATCAAAGAGCCAGTCTTGCAAGGACTAAGGCCATGATTAACAGTTTGAATTTTACCCTAAATTCATTGAAAAGCCCTTGTTAAGATGAGCACTGTTGTTATATGGAGAATGGATTGAAGGGGAAAGAGTAGAAATCAGGCAGTTAGGAGATTCTGTAATAGTTCAAATAACAGGTGATATGGGCCAAGGTGATGGATTTGATAATGCAGACAAGTGGATGAATTCCAGGTGTATTTTGAAGATAGATTAAAAGATGACTCCTAGCTTTCTGAAGTATTGGGTTTTCTGAAACTCCATGGAGATGGTAAAGATTGAGGTGGATCATTTTCCATTTCAGCATGTTAGGTTTGTGATGTCTGTAGGGCCTTTAATTGGAGATGTTAAGGAAGTGATTTATGACTGTGGCATTCAAAAACAAAAAGGTCTGAGTAAAAATGAGGACACGAACCAGTGTTTCTCAAGTCCTGTGAGACCCAGGACTCCCTTTAGATAGCCGGTATTTTACCCTTTCTATCCTGGCATGATATTTTTTAGTTAATATATCCTGTGTATTCTTACAATTAAAAACAAACCAGTACCATGGTCTAACTATGACAGAGAAATAGAAGTTGTTGTTGTTGTTGTCATTATTATTTTTTTGAGACAGTCTTGCTCTTTCACCTAGGCTGGAGTGCAGTGGTGTGATCTTGGCTCACTGCAACCTCCGTCTCCTGGGTTCAAGTGATTCTCCTGTCTCAGCCTCCAGAGTAGCTGGGATTACAGGCGCTCGCCACCACGCCCTGCTAATTTTTGTATTTTTTAGTAGAGACGAGGTTTTGCCATGTTGGCCAGGCTGGTCTCAAACTCCTGACCTCAGATGATCCACCTGCCTGGGTCTCCCAAAGTTCTGGGATTACAAGTGTGAGCCACCGTGCCTGGCCTGTTGTTATTATGTTAATATGGAAGTACTTTTTCATGACCATAATAGAAAACATGAGGTAATCAGATGAATCAATGAATATTTATTCAGCCTTTGTATGTATTAGACACTACTGGATGCTGGGGCTATGGCAGTAAATTTAAAAGAACTTCAGTCATGGAACTTACATTTTAGTGGGAGAAGAGAGTTCATAAATAAGGTAATTAAGTAAAAGATATAGTATACTGGATCAATGAATATTTATTTGACCTTTGTATGTATTAGACACTGTACTAGATACTGGGGCTATAGCAATAAATTATAAAAACTTGAGTCATGGAACTTACATTTTAGTGGGAGGAGAGAGTTCACAAATAAGGTAAGTAAATAAAAGATATAGTATGCTGGATGTTGAGAAATGCCCCATATGGAGAAAATAAAGCTGGGACACGGAAAAGGCAGTGCAGCGCCTATGTGAAAATCACGTGAATATAACTGCTTCTCAAACAGAGCGAGACAGTTGTGTAGTTTTGGCATCTCAGATCTTTATTGCCATTGGTTATCTGATTTTTCAAAATAGTCAACTCATGGGAAAAAGCAGAGTTGCCTCTTGATTTACATGATGGTTGTAGTTCTTGACAATTATGTACACTGAAACCTGATTGTAATACTTTTATCTGTAAAACTGAGGTTCTAGGTAGGTTTCTTTTTTTTTCTTTTTCTTTCTTTTTTTTTTTTGAGACAGAGCTTTGCTCTTGTTGCCCAGGTCGGAATGCAATGGCGCTGTCTCAGCTCACTGTAACCTCCGCCTCCCAGGTTCAAGCGATCTTCCTGCCTCAGCCTCCTGAGTAGCTAGGACTACTGGTACACCACCATGCCTGGCTAATTTTTTGTATTTTTGTAGAGGCAGGGTTTCACCATGTTGTACAGACTGGTCTTGAACACCTGACCTCAGGTGATCTACCCGCCTTGGCCTCCCAAAGTGCGGGGATTACAGGCATGGGCCACCGCACCCGGCCTTCTAGGTAGGTTTCTTACCCATGTGATTGTCTAGTGGGACATTTGAAAATCATGACATGGTAAAAGTCTTCATTGTTGGGAACTCACTTGCATTGAAGAATACCTAGCATTTCTGGCCCTTCTTCACTTAATGCAATTACTATTTTCCGCAAAAACACTGCTAGAAATTTCTAAAGCTTCTTTAGGAGTTGGTTCTTTTTTGCAAACCCGTGACTTAGCGGAAGGGAGAGAAACAGGATGAATCCTTGAAAAAACTTGTTATTAAGAGGTTTATTAGAGGAGGAGGACTAGGGGAAGGAAACTGAGATTGTGAGCCAGTGGGTGGGAGAAAAATGGGGAACATAATGTCTTAGAAGGCAAAAGAGGAAGTTTCTTTAAAGAGGAAGCTCAACTGTCAGATGTTACTGGGGTCAAATAAGAAGATAGAAAAATTATTGGATTGGACAACATGGGGGTGTGACAAGAGGCATGATGAGGATGGAATCCCATCCTGTAGTGATTTAAAGAGAATTAAAGTACATGGGAAGTGAGGAAGTAGAAAGAGCATGAATAGGCAACTGTTTCAAGGTGTATGGCTATGAAGGGGGGAGGAAAAATAGTGTGGTATTTAAGAAGTAGTTTTAGTACTTAAAAAATAAATGAAAAGATACAGAAACTATTTGTGTGCTAATAGGAATAATCCCGTAGAAAGGGGAAAAATTAATGCAGGAAAAGGGGGATAATGAAGGATTACAATATGATAAAGGGAAAAATGCTTGATATAGACTAAGTTCATAGAAGAGGCAGATAATGAAGCATGGGCTAGTCATGAGAAAGCTTTATCCTGGGCCTGGAGGATGGTAAAATTTCCAAAGGCAGAGAGAAAAAGGAAGAAAAAATTTTCAGGTGACTAGCACAAACTTGATAAAAGCAAAAGAAGAAATAGGGTATGTATCGATGTAATTGAATGTATTTCAATTGAATGAATTTCATTCATATGTAATCGGAAGGAGGATTCTTGTTGAACAGAAGTGGGAAATAAATCTGGCTAGGAAAGGGGGATACAGATTACTGAATAGTCCAAAAATTAGGAGGAGAAGTCTATACAGTTGAAGCTGTCTTAACAACTTCCATTAACTGACTCATTGCAATCCTCAGTGCTCTGCATTCCTTCCATAAAGCGTATTCATAAATACTCCTCCGGGTAAGACTACTCTAGTGTGCCTGGAGTTTCCCATCAGTTGGCTGATATACTTTACCAAGAGGCAGTTGTGTTTATTCCCAAATCTGCTATGTCAACTGTATTTGTTACTATATTTTATTTAAAGCTTATATAAATCAGTGAATGTAAAGACATGGAAATGGTCACTAAAAATTGCTCTTGAATTAGGTGGATAAAAGATTGTAAAAAATAGAGGATTAGTGAATGTAAAGACATGAAAATGGTCACTAAAAATTACTCTTGAATTAGGTGGAGAAAAGATTGTAAAAAATAGAGTATTCTTTGTTCATGCTTTTTAAAGTATTTTATTTCCCAAACTGGAAATCAGAGATGACTGTGGCTTATGCAAAAAAGATGACTAAACGGTTGACTTTTACGCAAAGAAGAAGTCTTAGCCTTAAATTAAAAGACAGGAATGAATGTTTGTTTATATGTTTTATCTTAAAATGTTTAGTTTGTATTATTTTTAGTGATCCTCTAATTTAACCAAGTTATTTGATTAACTGATCAAGTATTGGTCCTGGTTGCATTGATTGAGAGAATTTCCACTATACATGATGTCAGGAGTGTAGGGACCCAGCGAAGACCAAGTAATACTTAAAGATGATTAGTCTTGCAGGAATCTCTAGAGGGAGATGGGGTTCTGTATAAGGGAAGTATTAATGGAAATATATCTCAATATTAACGTGTGTTACCAATTGTTTGGCCAAACTGCATTGTCATCTTGTGTTTTTCTAGGAACCTTTGAGGGAACAGGGAGAGGAAAATAAATATTTAATGAATATTTCCTGCATACATACATTTTGCTAGGTCTCTACATGTGTTATATCATGTAATGCTCACTTAACAATCCCACTTTTCAGAGGAAGAAGCCAATTTAAATAACAGATTAATAACTTTCTCAAGGTAATTTAGCTAATGAGTAGGTAAAGAGAATGCTTTACTTTACTGGGGGAGATCTCCATTAAAATCCCTGATGTTCTTTAACAAAGTTATAAGGCATTCATTTAATTGCTGAGTAATAAAATGTCCTTTTAATTAAATAAGACTAAGTGAACCGAGATTCTCCTGTGACAGAATGAAAATCATCTAATGTTGGCAAAATACACACTCCAGCCTTTTTCTTTTTGTTTCTTGTCCTTTATTTACTTGTTTGAGAGACTGGATCTTGCTCTGTCACTCAGGCCTGAATGCAGCCGCCTTGAACTCCTGACTTCAAGCAGTCCTCTTGCCTTAGCTTCCTGAGTAGCTGGGACTGCAGGCACGCACCACCTTGCCTGGCTGATGCCTTTTCCTTTTTTCTAAAGTCTTTTTTGTTTGTTTAATGCAGTTTGTGGACTATCAGATCTTTATTTAGAATGAACAGTTGCACAACAACAAAAAGGCACAGTATAGCGAAACTGTTATAGTGGGACAAAACTGTAGAGTGCTTTAAATTTGTCACTTAAAAAATCATGTGCTACTTTTGGCAGTTGAGCCAAAACCCTTAAGTATATTTGGCTTTTGAATGATTTTGAATGTTTTTATAAATCCTAACAGTATTTTACTTCATATAAAGCAACTTTAGATAAATTAGACAGTAAGTATTTCCATCATGCCTTGAATATTGAAATGGAATGAAAATTAAATTAGTAATTAAGCAAGAACCTCTATTCTCCCTAAGTTTTTCCTTATTAAGTTTCATTTCTTTATTGTTGTGATTTTAAAAATTATGCAAGTAATACTTGAATGCTCACCATTAAAAAAGATTCAAACACTCAAATATAACTTGAAAACCCCTTACTTTCTTCTTACAACACTGTACTCTATTCCCTACACCCGATCAGTCCTTTCTACAGAGATAATTGCTGTCAGTTCTTTGGTTTATGTTAATCTTTCCTTCATCCCCTTAAAAAAATACTTGTATATCTATATTGCATTTTTAGAAACAAATATAATCCTACTTTATATATTCTGCTACTTGTTTTTTCAGTTATTATGTAATTAATATCTTCTCATGACAGTATGTATAATCGACTCCATTCTTTATAGGGCCACATGATTTATTCAGTCACTTTCCTGCTGAATGACTATATTTTTGGTGGGGGGGGGGGGGCGGCTTATGTGAAAGTACTTCTGTAGGTTAAAATTCCTGGAAGCAAATCTAGGATTCTGCAATTTGAATGAACATAAAGTTATTGCCATTTGAATTTTAATTTTTGCTGTTTTTTAATTTTAAAATAATGCATTTAAAATAGGTAGTATCATGCATGGTTCAAAATTCAAAAGGTACAAAATGAGTCAGCTTCTCTCTCCCAGCCTTTCCTCTGCTCTTTCTAGTGACCACTGTTACTATTTCTTGTATATACTTCTAGAAATAATGTGCACATATATAGACATATACTTATTATATAAATTCTGTCCTTTTTTTTTTTTTTTGCTATAGAATGCCATATATCTGCAGTAGAAAGGTGTATCTTGGAAGTTGTTCCTTATCAGTGCATGGAGAACTGCTTTATTCTATTTAGTGCTACATTGTGTTGCTTTACCATAAATTTAGTTAGTTCCATATTAATAGATATTTAGCTTGTTTCCAAGCTTTTGCTACAGTAATGCTGCTGATATATGCCATTGTGTACCTCTGTGGGATAAATTCTAAGAAATAGAATTGCTAGCTTAAAAAGGATTTAAGGCATTTAAAATTTTGGTATATGTTGTCAAGTTGTTCTCTGTAGAGATTTTTCTACACTCCTACCAGCAAAGTATGACAGTACCTCACGAATTCTGTGTTCAAACCTTTTGATCTTTGCCAGCCTGATAAGTAAAAATATTTTAGTTTGTATTTCTTAGTGTGAATGAGGTTGATCATCTTTTGATGTGGTTAAAGACAGCTGTATTTCCATTTCTGTGACTTGTCTGATCATATCCTTTGCCTGTTTTTTCTATTGGGTGGTTGATCTTTTACCGCTCTGTACGTGCTCTTTAGAAATGGGGGAAGTTAGTTCTTTGTGATGTGTGGAGCTGGTCAAGCAGAACAGTGGGTAATCCCTTGTTGTAAGTGTAGTCTACAAGCTTACCTGGATCCATCTGTACTTTCTTCCCTTTGTCTCAGAGGATAATAATCTTTTGTCCCCTTTATGGTTAATCCTTCTATTGGTTGGCTGACATTAACATTTACTTTTATTCACATTTTTGATATTTATATGTGAATAATTTCTTATTCATTTTTAGGTAAAATTTGGTAATACCACCTTTAAAACAGATGTGTACCTTAAGTCACTCAACCCTCAGTGGAACTCGGAGTGGTTTAAATTTGAGGTAAGTTTTTAAATGTCAACATTTTTTAGTGTATTTTTTTGAGGTGAATCTTTTCCCTCAGGAATAATGAGAACCTTTTATTTCAGGCATAGTAGTATTTCTACATCATAAAAATATTTTCTTTTCTGCTTACCTAGGAATATTGAGTATAAAAATGTTATATTACATTTAAGAAAATATAGTATATGATAACACATGAACAAAAGAAGTCCTCAAATGTATTATATTATTATTATTATTGTAGTTTTCTCTAAATTTTAGCATATACCAAAAATGACTTAAGAATAATATATGGATTAAAATAAATTTTTAAAAATTATAGTACTATATATTGTGAATATTGCCATTTAAATCATTTGTAAGTGTACAGTTTGGTAGCATTAATTACATTCACAGTGTTTTGCTACCATCACCACTATTTCCAGAACTTTTACTTTACCCTAAATTGAAATTGTGTACCCACTAACCAATAACTTCCCATTCCCTCCTCTCCCTAGACTCTGGTAACCTCTAATCTACTTTCTGTTTCTTTGAATTTGCTTATGCTAGATATTTCATATAAATGGAATCATATAATACTTGTCCTGTTGTATCTGCTTTCTTTTACTCAGCATAATGTTTTCAGGGTTCATCCACACTGTATGTATCAGAATTTTATTCCTTCTTATGGCTGAATAATATCCCATCGTATATGTATGCCACATTTTATTTTCTAATTGAGTTATTTTTGTTGTTGAGTTGTAAAAGTTCTTTATATATTCTAAATATTAACTTATTATCAGATATATAATTTGCAAATATTTTCACTCATTCAGTAGGTTGTCTTTTTACTTTCTTGATAATTTTATTTGATGCACAGAAGTTTTTAATTTTGATGAAGTCCAATATATTTATTTTTGTTTTGGTGTGAAATGAAAGAATCCATTGTCAACTCTCAGGTCATGAAGATTACCCCTATGGTTTTTGTAAGAGTTTTATGGTTTTAGTTTTTATGTATAGGTCATGGATTCATTTGGAGTTACTTTTTATAATGGTGTGAGGTAAGAGGCCAGCTTCATTCCTTTTTTTTTAAAGACAGAGTCTTACTCTGTTGCCCAGGCTGGAGTGTAGAGGCGTGATCTTGGCTCACTGCAACCTCCGCCTGCTAGGTTCGGGTGATTCTCCTGCCTTAGCCTCCCTAGTAGCTGGAATTACAGGCATGTGCCATCATGCCTGGCTAATTTTTTTGTATTTTTAGTAGAGATGGCGTTTCACCCTTTTGGCCTGGCTGGTTTCGAACTCCTGACCTCAAGTGATCTGCCTGCCTTGGCCTCCCAAAGTACTAGGATTACAGGTGTTAGCCACTACGCCTGGCCCCAACTTCATTCATGTATGTCGAAATTCATACATGTAGAAATTCAGTTGTTTGGGCACATTTGTTGAAGAGACTGTTCTTTCCCCATTGATTGGTAGTCCACACAGAGACAGGAGGTGGTTATGTTCAAATGGCTCGTGGCCTGGTGATCTGAGGGGATTTCTCCAAAAGGGGAGCCTCCCATCTCCTCACCCAGGTCTCTTTTCATTCCTCCCATCTTCCCACTTGTGCTTCCTTCCTTGAGACACTTGAACGTAGAGGTCCCTATCACTCATGTTTTCCTCTTGTGCTCTTCTTAGGAAGTCCATTGTGTTACTGTTGGAATGTCTGTTTTATGTTGCACCCAGCCACCTCCCTGCAGTTTCTGCTCTCTTTCTCGCTATATCTGTTTATTTTTTCATGCATTGATTTGGTCTGTCGGCATGCCCCGATCCTCCAAGAGATTATAGGGACTTTACTAGGCTTTGGGATCAACAAGGTGACATACAAAAGGAGATACAATTCTCACTTACAGACTGCTTATTATAGCCCAGGCACTGGTGAAGTGCTTTACATGTGTTAACCTCATTCAGTTCTCACAATGCCGTGAAGGCACCTTTATTTACTTATTTATTTTTGAGATGGAGTCTCACCCTGTCACCCAGGCTGGAGTGCAGTGGCGTGATCTCGGCTCACTGCAAGCTCTGCCTTCCGGATTCACGCCATTCTCCTGCCTCAGCCTCCCGAGTAGCTGGGACTACAGGCACCTGCCACCACGCCCAGCTAAGTTTTTGTGTTTTTTAGTAGAGACAGGGTTTCACTGTGCTAGCCAGGATGGTCTCGATCTCCTGACCTCGTGATCCACCTGCCTCGGCTCCCCAAAGCGCTGGGTTTACAGGTGTGAGCCACCACGCCTGGCTGGCACCTTTTATTTTAAGATGACTCAGAAGTCCAACCCAGAGCTAGCTAAGTGGTAGAGTAAGGATTCAGACCGAAGTCGGCCTGACTCCAAAGCTATTACCAGATCACCACACCTCCATCTTACATTCTCCCTTTCTACCCACTCCCCTTCCCAAATTAAACATCCTTGTCAGTTATTGTTCCCTGTGCCAGCAGTGTTTTCCCTGCTTTTTTTATTCTTCACTACTATATCCTCAACCCCCAGAAGAGCATGTAATAGGCTTTCAGTAAATATTTGCTACACATATTGCCCATTTCTCTGATAACCACTTCCTTCACCTCTCAGCTGCAAGAGACATTTTCTTCTTTGGAATTTTCTTTGGACTACTTAAGAACCTTGTGAGGACCAGTTTGGTTTTTCCTCCCCTGCTATTTCATGCCAGCCCTTATATTGGGCAGCACTGTGGCTGCTGTGCCTTTTCTGAGGCCTCTTTCATAACCATTATGGAGCCTGGGTAAAGTTTAGCTCTTGCAGGGTAAGGTGTCATTCTTCAGTGAAAGAGAACAAGGGAAGAAAAGTATTGGGTTGCTTGAAAGACGCTTTGATCATGCTGGGGAACCTGCCAAACTCATACCTGAAGATGGAAGAAATAACACTAGGATGTTTAGGCACTGCTTTGCTTATGGTTTATGTTAGGACCGTGATCTTTCTTTTAGTTGGAAGGCACATTCAGTAGTGGTTGGGATACTGAGTAGCAGCCCTCTATTGGAAAAGCTTAAAGGTCTGGATTAAGAGAAAACACATTCTATTTCTGGTGCCTGCTAATTTGCAGATGACCTCAGACAGCCTTACCATTTGGAGCCTCTGTTTTTTTCAAATGTGAATCCTTTCCAGAGTAGTATAGAGGTGGCTATGAAGCATGTTGTATGTTAATATGAGTTGCACTAGTCAAAAAAAAGAGATTTTTGTGTATGTGTATGTGTGTGTATATATATGTATATATATATATATATATATATATTTGTTTTGTTTTTGTTTTTGAGATGGAATTTCCCTCTTGTTGCCCAGGCTGGAGGGCAGTGGTGCGATCTTGGCTCACTGCAAACTCTGCCTCCCGGGTTCAAGCGATTCTCCTTCCTCAGCCTCTCGAGTAGCTGGAATTAACACTCATGAGCGACCACATCCTGCTAATTTTGTATTTTTAGTAGAGACGGGGTTTCTCCATGTTGGTCAGACTGTTCTCAAACTCACGACCTCAGGTGATCCACCCGCCTCGACCTCCCAAAGTGCTGGGATTACGGGCGTGAGCCACTGTGTGCGGCCCAGGAATAATATTTTTAAATCACTCAGCATTTTGGATAGGCATTCGGTGTT
Source organism: Macaca nemestrina (assembly GCF_043159975.1). Taxonomy (NCBI): domain Eukaryota; kingdom Metazoa; phylum Chordata; class Mammalia; order Primates; family Cercopithecidae; genus Macaca; species Macaca nemestrina. The sequence continues at coordinate 119,444,646 of NC_092134.1, forward strand.
TGGCAGAAAGTGGGTTTGAATATTAGCATTTTGGGGTATATCTTCTGTTCTTTCGTTAATGTATAGTTTAGTTAGTCTGAGTGGCATAGGTGTGCTAAAAAAATAGAACTGCAGTTTGAAAAGATTTTGTTACCAAACTTAATCTCAGTTTGTATAAGAAAGGTGTACCTCATCTGTAGACTCAGAGCATTTATGGGCAGTGACAGCTTTTATTTATTATCTCTGTGGAATATAACTGTGTTTCTCAAAATTACTACCTCATCAGAGTAGCTTGGCTGTGTCTCAGTCTTCTACCAAAAGGACTCAGTTATAGAAACTGTTATTCTTAACCTCCCAGTAGCTTTCACCGAAAGGTTTCCAAGCAGATGGATCTCTCTAAGGAAGATAATTCCTGGTTTCTGTAAACCCCTCCTCTTTTAAACTGGACTTCCATGTTATCTGCTAGAACATTGAACTGGAGGTCAGTAAATTTTTTAGGACTTTACCTTTGAGGCGAGTTAAAAAAAAATCAGTTGGACATAGATGTGAGGATTTATTTCTGGACTCTCAATTCCATTCCATTGGTCTATATGTCTGTCTTTATACTATTACCATACTGTTTTGATTACTATAGCTTTGTAGTGAGTTTTGAAATCCGGATGTGAGAGTCCTACAAGTTTATATTTTTAGTTGATATTTTCATCATGAAATATTTTGATTCTCTTCTCATTTTCTTTTATGTTATGTACAGATTTTTCTTTTAGCTGTTTCTAAAATGCCACTATGTATTTTGAAAGACCTGTTGCACATGTATTCAGTCTATTGTGACATTTTAAACTACATTATTAAAGGTGTGGAATATATGAGTCAAAAAATAATTGGAGTACCTTCCTTGTATGATTTCAGATGGAATTAGAATTACAGAGTCTATTTTCATTACCCAAGCAATACACTGGAATGTTTATATAGTTTATTTTGATGCCTTTCCCCCAACTATAACCTAGAAATTGTTAAAAACAAATAGTTTTAATTACATTGTTATTGAAATGGTGGGAGGAGGCAAGCTTCATATGTCGGAGTAATTTTCATGATACTAGGAAATATTAAAAAAGTGATATTTCATTTTAATGATGATGGTAATAAACTGATATTTTTTAAAGCCAATGAGTACTCAAGCAGCTTACTTAACAATTTGAAAAATAATATATTTATTTTCTGAAATAAGGGATTTACCAGGCAGTTCCCTTAAAATTTAGTAAGTTAGTGGCTGGGTGCAGTAGCTCACGCCTTATCTCGGCACTTTGGGAAGCCGAGGCAGGTGGATCACCTGAGATCTAGAGTTCAAGTCCAACCTGGGCAACATGGTGAAACCCCGTCTCTACTAAAATACAAAAATTAGCCAGGTGTGGTGGTGCGCATCTGTAATCCCAGCTATGTGGGAGGCCGAGGCCTGAGAATCGGTTGAACCTGGGAGGCAGAGGTTGCAGTGAGTCAAGATCACACCATTGCACTCCAGCCTGGGTGACAGAGTGAGACTCCGTCTTAAAAAAAAAAAAAGACATTTAGTAAGTTATTGTTTTGACTAGTCTTCCTGAATAATGTGTATGCTGTGAAAAATGTTTAAAACTTTGTGTTTACAGTTAACATTGATTATGTAGTCCTTTTTAAACCCTTTTTAAAACCCTGTTTATCAGTTGTTAATTGCATTCAGTTTTTTATATATATATATATTCAGTTGTATAGATATATACACACACAGTTGTGTATATATACAGTTTATATACACAGTTGTGTATGTATATATATACAGTGTATACAGTTGTGTATATACAGTTGTATATACATATACATATATATACAGTTGTATTATACAGTTATATATACACAACTATATATATACAACTGTGTATATATGTACAGTTATATATATACACAACTATATATACACAACTGTGTTTATATATACAGTATATATATACAGTTGTGTGGAGATCTATATATATATATATATATAGCACTCAAATAAATGTCTTAAGCAAAATAGATGTTTTTATCTTACATGAAAGGAATGTTGTACTAGGCAGTGTAAGGGTAGTATGGTTGCTCCACGCAGTCATTTTGGACTCCGTTATCTATACATAGCCTGTGGCTTCTCTTAAAATGATTCAAGGTCCTTTTGGCTCCAGTTTAGCACCTGGAGTTCCAGTGAGCACATGAGTATTCCAGGCTGGCAGAAGGAGCTAGAGTGAAGGGGAGTCCAGGAGGAGGAGCTGATGAGTTAACATAACACTTTCAGATGAGCAAGCCGTCTTTAACAGGTTTGCACCCTCCCTACCAAACTCTATGTAATGATTTATGCTTGTATCACATTTAGTTGCAAGGGAGGCTAAGAAATGCAGTATTTTAGCAGTGCATATTGCTAATTTAAACATTTAAAACATCTCTCAGAAAGTCCTAATTTATAATATTTTGGGATTCCAGAGAGGCTCCATTTACTCTACTAAATATTCTTAATTACTTCATTATAATTAATTCTTGAATTTCCCTATTCATATTAGTCATATTATTAGCTATCTATGTATGTATCACAAGCTATATTTAGTCACTTAGTTGTTAGTTTAGCGCCCCCTAATGTCAGGGAAGGGATACCTTAGTGTACCATGAGAAAAAATGATAATACTCAGGGGTGAATGTACAGGTGGTTAAATAAGTATATACAGAGAGTATTTTTAGTGGAGTTAGAAATGGGGAGAAATGTCTTGGAGTAATGGTTAGTGGTTTGTTTTATGATTCTTTCTCTTTTATTAAATGTATACGTAACAGAATAGTACTGGAGAGAATGCCATTGGATGACAGTTGATTCGGAATGGGTTGGGATTCAAAATGATCATTTTATTTTAACATTTCATTATGGAAAATTTCAAGCATGCATAAAGGTAGATTAGTATATTGAACCTCACCTACCTTTAACAGCTGTCTACATTTTACTGTTCTTGTTTTGTCTTTTTAACTCCCGCCCACCCCAGTTTTCCCTCTAGTGGGGATATTTTAAGGCAAATGTGAGATGTTGTATGATTTCATCTATAAATTCCAAATTATATACCTCTTATAAAGAAGGACCCCTTATAAATAAATAAAACCGTATCACATTATCACACTAATGATATCAGTAATTCCTTAATGTACTTTAATTCTTAAACTAATCTTCAGAGGCTGGATTATTAGCTTAACATGAACAAGAAATTAAATAGGGAATAGGGAAAGGCATAATGTTTCATATCCAAGTTTAAAAAACCAACCAAAGTATACGGGTTGTAGAGTTATCACTTGACTAAAGCATATGTAAGAGTGATACAGAGATTGTAGCCAACCACAGACTCAATCTTAATAGTATGGTATGTCTGATGTAAAGAAGAACATCCATAGACTGCATTTTAAAAGTGTAATTTTCTTATTATAGAAAATAATCCTTTTGCATTCTGTCCCAGTCTTAATACTGTCTATAATATGTTCCCTTCTGGCCACTATATTTGATGAAGGGGGCTGGCAAATTAAATAATGGCATGATATCCAGACGGTGGCAGCCAAAATAGTGAACGTGTCTTCCGTGAGGGAGAAATCGTTTTGCACTGTTCTCCATTGTAAATCCCTCCGTTGGGCACAGTGTTTGGCATATGATAATAACTCGATAATGACTAAATAAAAGGGGAAAGGGTAGACGTTTATATCATGAACTTAATTTGTGAACTTACTTAATTTGTGAATTTGTTACACATAATGTTAGTTATGTGTAACTACACATAACTTACACATAATGTTAGTTTCTTACACATAATGTTTCCTACACATAATGTTAGTTTTCCTTATGGTTTTGTTCTCTGAAATCACCCTTAGAAATTGTGGTGTCATTGTACTCAATTAGCATTCTTCTCTCTATAGATACTACATGAACTCTAATATGACATTCCTTAGGCACTTTTGCTGTATATCTTAGGCAAAGCTGTAAAACACAGAATGATATGTACAAAAATTGAGATATAACTTTTTCTGTTGTTAGTCATCCCACTCTTGTGCTGAGAGATAAACTTTTTTTCTTTAGAAAGATGGGATATTGTGTAGGAAAAGGAGCTATAACTTTTTGTGTGTTAATTCTTTTCTCTACTTTGGTGCTTAGAAATCTGTAAGATTTTATTTGCAGATGGTCATCCTTTTCATTTGATATAGGTGTACATTTGTGGTAATTAAGATTTAAAAACTATGTGAGATTTAATTTTAAGGTATGCTTTTAGGTGGATGATGAAGACTTACAAGATGAACCTTTACAGATCACAGTTCTTGACCATGATACTTACAGTGCAAATGATGCCATTGGTAAAGTGTACATTGATATTGATCCTTTACTGTATAGTGAAGCTGCAACAGTCATCTCAGGATGGTTTCCAATTTATGACACCATACATGGTAAGGAATAATAAGAAAGTATTAAAAATAGCAATCTTAATCTTTTTTACTTGTCTTTAAAGACATTTGTGCTATATTTGGTGGTTTAAAATAAGTATCTTTAGGCTAGGTGCGGTGGCTCTTGCCTGTAATCCCAGCACTTTGGGAGGCCGAGGCGGGTGGATCACCCGAGGTCAGGAGTTTGAGATCAGCCTGGCCAACATGGAGAAACCTCGTCTCTACTAAAAATACAAAATTAGCTGGGCGTGGTGGCTCATGCCTGTAATCCCAGCTACTTGGGAGGCTGAGGCAGGAGAATCGCTTGAACCCGGGAGGCGGAGGTTGCGGTGAGCCGAGATCACGTTCTGTGCAACAAAAGCGAGACAGTTTCAAAAAAAAAAAAAAAAAAAAAACCATATATACATATATGTGTGTATGTGTGTGTGTATATATATCTTAAGATGATGCCTTTTTAAAAATAAACAAATAATAGTAAATTATTGTTAGTAAAATTGTTGCTTCTCAACATAATTTGAGATAATGCTTGCTAAATTTGTACAGTATGGTAAGTAAATGCATGATTTAAAACTGATCTAGTGTTGATACTGTGTTTCTAAAACACATTTTCAAACTGATTAATACTGATTTTTGTGCTTACAAATTATTTAAAAGTTTTTTGTTGCCTGAAGCAGGACCTTCTGGGCAGTTGGGATTACAGGCACATGCCGTGACACTTGGCTGATTTTTAAATTTTTTTGTAGAGACACGGTTTTGCCATATTGGCTAGGCTGGCCTTAACTCCAGAGCTCAGGTCTGCCTCAGCTTCCCAGAGTGTTGAGATTTGCTTTCTTAATATTTTAGTAGGTAAATTATTGAGTCAGTTTTCTTAGGTCTTCCACCATAAGTATGAATTTGACATGAAGTCAGGACAGTCAAATGAAAATATTTAGTAAATGTTTAGAGATAAGAGCTGGGTCATTCTTATTTATCAGAGCATGTTTTGAAAACCCGTATTCTTGGAAATTTTTATTTACTTAATTTTTTTCTCGCTATGTTGTCCAGGCTGGTCTCAAACCCCTGAGCCCAAGCTGTCCTCCTGCCTTGCTTCCCTTTACAGGCATGAGCCACTACTCCTAGCTTGGAATTTTTTAGTTAGCTTACTTTAACTTATATTCATTGAAATGAATAAAACTTCTTTTGTTTTAAATCAGATTCTTGCATTACTTGTTAAGAATATATAATCTGGGATCATAAAGATCTGAATTTTAATCCTGGATCTGCCACTTAACAGCTGTTGACACTATGTTAATTCCTTCATTTTTATTAAATATTAATTTCTTCCTTTGTAAAATGAGGATGATGCTACCTTATTGGGTTAATGTGACCACTCTGAGATACTACCTGTAAAACATTTAGTACATCCTCTTTCACTGCTCAGCAAATGTTGTCACCATAATCATTACATCATCATCAATTCAAATGGGACTCCTTTCTAATTCGTCTTGGGTCAAAGTGGAAACTTGTGGTGAAAATGAAAATTACTCATTTTCTAATGCATACATGTTGTGCTTCAGAAAATATACAGAAACTACTGAGAATGAAAATAATTAGGAAACAAAGCTGCCATTACTATCATGATCAACACATTACAGATGCACCTTGATTTGTGATGGGGTTATATCCCGATAAATTCATCCTAAGTTGAAAATGCATTTAATATATCTAATCAACTAAACATTGTAGCTTAGCCTAGCCTATCTCAAATGTGCACAGAACACTTATATTAGCCAACAGTTGGACAGAATCAACTAAAACAAAGACTAGTTTTTAAATAAAGTATTGAACATCTCATGTAATTCATTGAATTCTGGACTGAAAGTGAAAAACAGAATGGTTTTGCACCCTGGTAAAGTTCAAAAAATTGTAAGTTAAATCATTGTATTTTAAAATCATTATTTAGCAGTAATTTGCTTCATTATTTAATTGTACATTACTTTCTTAAGGTAGAAACTTGATTTTCTTTTTAAATTTATAGGTATCCGTGGGGAAATCAATGTAGTTGTCAAAGTAGACCTCTTCAATGATTTAAATCGATTTAGGCAGTCATCATGTGGAGTCAAATTCTTTTGCAGTAAGTAAACACATTCTGTTACTCAACAGGAAATGTAATTAACTGTTAAATATGAGAAATCAAGTTAGCATTTCAGAAGGCAAGTAGAAAGGGTATTATACTTGGTTTTAATGCCAAAGAGAAAATTGTTAATTTTCTAGAATAGTTACAGTAGTTCTGATTTGAGTATAAATGGTATCTAGTTTTTGAACATTTATAGAAAGTTTTATTAGAAAAATCCAGTGACATTTTACTGTAGTATAGGACACTGAAAGAAAGGAGCAGAACACTACGGCTAAGCACTGTGGTGCTGTCCCAAAATACACAGGCTTCTATGGTTATTGGGTCTAGGGAACTCCATGAAATATATGGGTCTGAAATGGGCAGATCTTGGTGACTCACAGCCAGCCTGCAATAGTAGGATTGAAATCCCTAACTAGCTGACTTAGCTTCAGTGCACTAATGTTTATTTTAAGAGGCTAATTTGGTACAGATGTATTCAGGTTCTCTCCTTTTTGAATCTGAACTTGACTCCTCAGGTTATGTCAGAAAGGTAGTGGTTTGATTTTTGAAACTGTGCTATGTGGTGTACAGAAGTGCTTTCACAAAGGGCTTTGAATAATTGAAGATTTAAAAAAATTCATTATCTGCTTTCTACCTATTTATGTAATAATTAGCTAGCTGACCTAAATTTTGATTTTTTAAACTTTGTATTGAATTCTGTTTAAGGTCATCTATAGCTGTTTTCCAATTTATACAAATACAATTTATATTTACTTTGCTTACGTGAGAAAGGTGAGAGGCTCCATGAAAGAAAATAATTATTTCTAAAAATGAAATAGATCTTGGAAGACTGATTGGAAGTATTATTATAATTACATTGAGAATATTACAGTAAAAGATGTTCTTATATTATGTATCTAAAGGTCAGAAAACTGAGATGAACAGTTTTTAAAAACTGAGTTTTACCTTTTGATAAACAGAAGCATAATAATTTGTTTTAACAGCAACATCTATTCCAAAGTGCTATAGAGCTGTGATAATTCATGGATTTGTAGAAGAACTTGTGGTCAATGAAGACCCAGAATATCAGTGGATTGATCGAATTCGCACACCAAGGGCATCAAATGAGGCCAGACAGAGACTCATTTCGTTAATGTCAGGTATTTAAAAAAAATAACTTTATTACTGACTGATTTAATACTCTTAAATTTTTCACTTTCCTTTGCCATGCTACCTCAACTTTTACAATGAAGGGTATGAATTAGCAGTGACTGAATGCCTTCCCCGACCCAGCCTTCCTGAACACACTTGCATTGCCTTCTTTTAACAAGTGGAAATGCAAATCAGAAGCTTGTAGTAAAAGGAAATTGTGTTGATGAGGTAGTGTAGTGGAAAGAGCACTGAACAAGGGGGGTTCAGGAAGGAACCCTGAATGGGAACCTGGATTCTAGTTTTCCTCCCTCTACCATTTATTTGTCAGAGCTTAAGCAAATCACCTTCTTCTGTCTCTCATACTTTCTGTTCAAATGTTGCCTTTTCACAGTTCTTCCCTGGGTAGTGTAGTTCCCTCTACCCATTTGACCACTTTCCCTGCCACTCTGACCTCCTTCCCTTTTTAAATTTTTCTTTGAAAAACTTGTTTACCATTTTATTTAAAGTTTATATTTATATTAAGAGTTATATATGTATATGCATGAATATATATGCATACATATGTTTCACACAAAGTATCAATGTTCTATTTATATAGTAAATATGTATATTTGTTTTTGTTCTGTATATTTGTGCTGTATAAGTATATATTATATTTTATAATTATGCTATATTATAATAGAATTATGTTCTATATTCCGTAGAAGCTAAACCAGATTATCTTTTTAGTTTCCTTCAAGTTCTGAAAATCTGTGATTTTCTTGGACTTTTTTTTTTTTTTTTTTTACCACTACCATATCCAGTCTTATAGTATGTAATATAAAGAGAAGCAAGAATGAGATTTCCCACTTTTTGTAGGTGAACTGCAGAGGAAGATTGGCTTGAAAGTACTTGAAATGAGAGGAAATGCAGTTGTGGGGTACTTACAGTGTTTCGATCTGGAGGGCGAATCTGGGTTAGTGGTGAGAGCCATAGGAACGGCGTGTACTCTGGATAAATTAAGTAGCCCAGCAGCATTCCTTCCTGCATGTAATTCCCCATCCAAAGAAATGAAGGAGTAAGTATGAATCAATGAAATTGTTCTTGCTAAGATTTTTATCTTTTATCTATGCTTTTTCATTTGATTTGAAACATTTTAGTAGGGTGGTTCAACATTTTCTCTGTGATGATTTTTATTGGCAATGACTGTCAAAATTTAAAACTTAAAAATATTTAAATATTCCTAATATTTTATTTATACCATCTTATTTATTTGTATTTTTATTTTTTGAGACAGGGTCTTGCTCTGTTGCTCAGGCTGGAGTTCAGTGGCACAGTCTTGGCTCACTGCAGCCTTGACCTTCCAAGCTCAGGTGATCCTCCCACCTCAGCCTCCTGAGTAGCTGGGACTACAAGGGCACGCCTGCATGCCCAGCTAATTTTTGTATTTTTAGTAGAGATGGGATTTTGCCATGTTGCCCAGGCTGGTCTCAAACTCCTGATCTACCTGCCTTGAACTCCCAAAATGCTGGGATTTACAGGTGTGAGCCACTGTGCCCAACCTATACCATCTTACTATGAAACAAATTAAGTAATATAAAATTAAACATTCCAGATATTTAGACACTGCATATATGAAGCATAAAATGAATATTCATGCATTCTGTGGCACTTTATTTTCTGAGGAATGCTTAAAACCCTCTATCAGATAATCCAATTATACTTATTAATGGCCACATAGTATATAAAGCAGGAAAAATTGATTTGTGCGGAAGTCTTAAACTCAAATGTCTAGAGGCCAGGGAATTTATATGAATAAACTAACCGAGTGTAATTAAATAGAGTATACTACTGCCTGCAAAGCCAAGGTTGGCAAACTTTTTTTGGGAAAGGCCAATATTTTAGGGTCTGCCCATATGATCTCTTGTCTTTATTTACAAAAAAGGGAGTTTGCTGATCCCTACTAAAGAAATTTAGAGTCATACATTTTAGAAAATCTATGTGTGATCCTGCAAAACACTTCTGTTGACTTGATTTGGCCTGTGTGTGTCATCACTGTGTCAGAGGCAGAGATTTTCAGCATGATGATAGTGGTGACTGTCAATACAGAATGTTTGGAACAAGATTTTTCTGTCATAATGATTAGGGGGCTAGGTCCTGTTGGGGACTAGAGAGACTGACTATTCTGCAAAGCAAGGGACAACCCTATACAATGAAGATTTGTTCCATCCTAAATGCCTTTAGAACTTCGGTTGAAGATCACTCATCTAGAGATTCTTCTAAGTCAGGGGTTGGCAAACTTTGTCTGTGAATGACAAAATGTACAGGTAAATAATTCAGTTTTTGCCGATGTTGCTTCATAACTGCCATTGTAGCACAAAGGCAAACATAAACAGTATGCAAATGAATACAGTGTGACTGTGTTCAAATAAAACTTACTTACAAAACAGATGGCAGGACACATTCGGCCTGCAGTCTGTAGTTTGCGGACTCCTGTCCTAGATAATCAGGGAGTCAGAGTTGTATAGTCAGGAAACCTAAAATGTTCCGCAGTTCAGCAGTAGTCAGGAGGGGTTGAATAGAAAGGTATCGTAGTATGAAAAAACATATTTTTTCACAATCTTTTTTAAAATGAAATTTTCATCTTAAGTGCATTCTTTTTGTTTAGCCATTTTGTTTCTGCTGGCTATTAGTCATTTGGGTTGAATTTTATTCATAAGAGGAAGCACAGTGTTACATACTGCATAATTTTATTTGGAAACACATTGGCAAATGAAATAATTGTTTTAAATAAATTGAAGAATGAATTTGCTTTATATTCCATTTGAAATATCTCCTAGAAAGATAAGAATTGCCAGCTACCAGCAGTAGAGTCAGATTGCAGGTTTAGCTTTTTGAGTGATTCAGATTGTTTTTCCCTCTCTCTGTAGCAAATTTAAGTAAATATTTAGTAGCAAATTAAAGTGAAAGTTTAAGCCAATTTAAGTAAGTTACTTAGTTGAAAGAGAATGAGAAAGCTATATTACCTGTTGCTTTCTTAGAAATAAGGATAGCAGGGGTATATGTTTTGCATGCATTCAGGAAGAGTTCTATTAGCGTAAATCTTCTGGGATTGTATGTGTCTTCTCCTTTTCTAATCTTGTTGTAGCCTCATGATGAACCTAAGTTCCTTCCTTAGGATTTTCTGAAAGGCATCTTACTAATAAAGTCAGGTTATTTTGAAAAAACCCTCAATACTCAGGCTGTTTTATTTCAACTAGCTTCATTGTATTTTTGATAATGAAGCAATTTGGGTTCTATTTCAAAGCCTATTTTATGATTCAGCTGATTATAACTATTCTGGTATTTAATTATCATGTAATATTGTTAATTCTAGACAGGAATTTGATAAAAGGTTGTCTAGATTAAGTTATTGACTGACTGGAAAGGAATATTAATATTATAAATACCACAGGTTATTATTATGAGGCATCCTTTCATGCAGAGACACTGATCGAATTAGAAAACTCCAAGAATACATTATGGTGATGTTCCAGTGCATTTGAATTTTAATTTGATGCCATAATTTGAACATTTTACACTGTTCATTTTAGTTTTTCATTTTATGTTACCTATATTAATGGTGTGTTCTACTTCCTAAATTTGTTTTTTTCTTTTAGATGTTTAGTGTCATGCACACTATAAATCCCTTTGGTGTTTTCCAGCTTAACTCTCTTGACGATAGAAAGTGCTTTTAAGTATGAGTTATTGCTTCTTTACTTAAGAAAAGTGCTGAGAGACAAATTCTCCTGTGTATAGTACTGATTATAATAAATATAGCTTTGTTTATTTTTAAGTCTTGGATTTTTAAATTCTTTTTGAGAATTCTTACACTTTTTCTCACTTCAGCAGAGAAATAAAAACAAAAACAAAACCTTACCCATTTTTTTGTGTAAAAGTAGATCACCAATGAATTCTTTGATTTTTATCCATTGTAGTAAATATCTTTTAATTTCTATTAGCAACAAAAGTAGAAACATTTCTGCTATTGTAGAATCAGTAATATTTTCCGAAAGTAGTCTGTAGACCTTAGGAAGGACTATTATGATCAATTAGTGATAGCTCATGTTTGAACCTTGACAAATTGTGAATTGGGGATTGTTCTTGGGCAGTCAGTAATATAGCAATGGAAAAGAAAAAAAAGGTCAGGTAAAGTTGGGCTCTTGGCCTGCCTTTAAAGTGGGGATGATAGTTTTTCAGAGTGTACTCACTTATGATTCATATGGTTCTGTTTCCCTCATTGTGTGTAAGCAAAGGCATTGCACAATGAAATAATTGCTGATATTAAATTCAGGATTCTTATTTATGTTAATATACCTTTTTACAACATTCAGTGTAATCCTTTTAGCCAAATTTTTTCTTAAAAATTTAAAATGTTATATATCAATGTATTCTCGTATAACTGCTCCAAATATACACACACATAGATATGGTTTATTATAGGATGTAAGTTGATATCTTAGAAAATTTTGATTTGGAATATAGTTTATATAATATATTCTGTATGAGAGCCAAAGTTATTGACGTTGTTTTATGAAGGTGTCTTTAAAAGCAAGGTCCCCTTGTTTTGCTTCCAGTGTAACCTGATTTTAAGCTATATATTTGGTGTATAGAAATACTAGAATATGTTTATCTGCATATATGCGTTCAGTTCACTCATTTCTCTTTATGCCGTCATCTCTCATATTCTTAAGTACCCCATCTTAGTAACCTAGACAGTTATTTAACTTTCTTTATAGAAAATATAATTAATTATATCAGCAATTCATATCTCAGTTTCAAAGGTAATATAAGAACTTCATATTTGATTTTTTACTTTTATGGGTGTCCCTCCCCATAAATAGTGCATAGTGAGTTCTGTTGTGATGAAAATAATAACAAATATGTTAAGGAAACTTAAAATACAGATCTTAGTCTTGTTCTCACTTAATTTCATTGACTATTCTGCTTGCCATTTTCTTATTCACAATTAATAAATTAATCGCAATTAATTTATTAATCGGATACTTTAAAACTATGACTATATCCTAACAAATTAATATTGAGCTATTTTTCAATTTCAACTTGTTTTTTGCATGCTAGGGATTAAAAAAAATAAGTTCTCTTCCCTAACTAAAGCTCCTTTGAAATTATTTTAACATAACTCTGCAATCTGTTGTATGTATTGTTTTCTTTTCTTCCACTTTGACCGCAAATTCCCTCAGGTCTCCGCTGGTTCATCCTCCAAGCCATGGATGCCGCTCGACTCACAACAGCCCAATTCACACTGCTACTGGCTCACGACTTACTCAGAACTTCTCTGTGTCTGTTCCCACTCTCATCTATACTGGTACGAGACTGCTCAGACTCCAGAGCTGGGGAGATGCAGGCCACGGGCAGAGTGGCTGCAGAGGCAGGCAGGCAGGTAGTGTAGGCAGGTACCACAAGTCTTTGCTTCATCCTTTTCTTACTCGAAATCCAGCTGCAGTGAGGAACTTCTGTATTTAGCTGCCACAGAGTCTCTAACTATATGGAAGTGAAGGTATTTTTCCAGCTTCCAAAGTCTCTTCCACAGATCCTCAAATAATGCTATTTTGTGTATGTGTACTGTGAGTTTTGAGGCGAATCCTCCCATACATATTTTATAATTATTTCTTCATTTGCTTAAAAATAAAATTGATGATTAGATTCTAAATGAAGTAGCTGCCAAAGCTTCCAATTTGCTTATTTTCTTTATATACAAAACCTACTACAGTAGGTTCTATTTCATTCTGTGGAAGAGAGCTATTGGAGAACAGGTAAGCAACTATTCTGCATTAAAGGCAATGTTTCTGTGTAGCTGTATTCATTTTTCTCTCTGCTGTGTTTTTAGCTGTGGCACTCTTGCTGCTATAGGATAAGGAAACATTTTTTATTTTGAGGATATCTCTGTGTGTGTAAATATAAAAACAATTATGAATATTTACACACACTGCTTGTAGTTACCATTTTTCTTTTGTAACTTACAGCATTATTTGAAAATATTTTGTCATATATTCTTTTTATTTCTCCTTTTGATATTTTTTATCCCCTTAGTCTGTCATTTCATGCTTTTTTGCTTTTTCACTTGGCTTATTAACTGTTTCAATGCAGATAATATTTATCTGGAGAGTGATGAATGGTTAAACAGCAATTGGTTGTCTTTGGCCTCATTCCCAGCTCCACACGTAAGAAATGACTGCTGGCCCTGTCCCAATTCTTTCCTGGTGTTTGGATCATGCTGCCACCCGTCAAGCCCTTTGGCACATGATTACTTAATATTTCTCCACCTTCTTCTGGCAGGATTCCCTTCAATGAAGATCCCAATCCCAATACTCACTCATCAGGACCCTCAACCCCTCTGAAAAACCAAACCTATTCCTTTTCACCTTCCAAGTCCTACAGTCGACAGTCCTCTTCTTCTGACACAGATTTGAGTTTGACACCCAAAACTGGTAAGGCGCTTCCACCCACCTTTTGTTTTTTCTTTTTTAAAAAATTTGTTTCTATTTCTTATTAGCTTTCCATCCAAATCTTTCCTCTTGTTTTTGGCACTTAAGTTAAAAAGAAAATGTGAATACTGACCATTTTCAGTTACTGCAATTAAAATATGAAAATTTTGTATAATTCAGAAATTATCTTGTCTACATTTCATTGATTTAATCATAGTGTAGATATCAAAGTCCACGATTTATTTTGGCATATAGACATTTTTTATTTTATGCTCAAATTAAGAGGAATAACATCTTAAAACATTTGACTAAAAAGTAACACTAGTAGATTGTAATCAGTTGCATACAAGCATTTTTGAATTTATTATTTCTGCCTATTAATGAATATAATTCTAAGATTTTATTATGAAAAAACTTTTAACCACTGAAATGGTTGTATTAGAGTACATCTATCTATTAACTGGATATTTAAAATGTTTGGTTTTACTAGTCTTTCTAGGTTAGAAAATAGCATTTTTACTTATTCTTAAATTTTTCTGTTTATTAAATTTATGTCTTTTTCTTTTCTATTGTATTTTGATGAATGATTTCTGGGTTTTTATGAAAATGTTTTATGATAAAAAGTTGATGAAAAAATCAGATTAGTTCCTTATACCTTAGAATAGAATTAACTTATTTAAATCATTAAAGTATTATTGTTTAGAAAAATTTAAAATAAATTAAAACTTAATGGTGTGAAATTTTTATAAATAGTATTTTTGTCTGACAGTTTTCCCATCAGATGATTAAAAGTTATGTTATTTTTAATTAATATTTTTAATAGCCCTATTTGTATGTTAGAAATTTATAAAACAATCCTAGATTTTTTGAAAACAAGGAAAAGAAGTCTAAATCCAAAGCAGTGCTACTTCTAAGGAAAGATCATTTTTTAAAAAGGCTGTAGATTTAATTTCTGTTTTTATAAATGAAGTCATAAAATATAAAGATAAACACCTGTTTTCTTGAAGATAACAGTTTCATCTTTCTAGATAATTATGAATAATGTCTACACATAATGTAGTTATTTGATAGTAATATATGCTTTGGAATTTGGCACCTTACCAGGTTTATGCCGTAAAAACTGAACCATCCAGACTGTAGTGAAAAAAGATTTTTTTTTTTCAGATAAAGCGTAAAAGACTCTGGCCTTAAAATTCATGACAATCAAGACAAAGACTTACATTACTATTTGAGTAATAAGTTTAAAAAATATTTTTGAGACTGTGGTCCACTGACTGCATATTCCAAGCCTTTATTTATTTATTTTTATTATTATTTTTTATTTTTTTGCCATACCATAGATACAATTTGGAAAGCATTTCCTTGGTCTTTCTGTTTCTTTTTTCTTTCTTTTTTTTTTTTAAATTCACCAAAAAGGCCAAGTCTAAAGAAGATTGTCAAGTAATAATTATTAATGAACTTTTCATATTTTATCTTCTGGTTCCAAATTTTTAGTTTAAAAATTTTTATTTACAAATGGGGTGTTATTCCCATTTATTCCTGTATTTATAAGCTGCTTCTAAATAGTTTTGTTTTTCCTAAAATTATTTATTACTTCAATAGCTTATTTATATAACATTAGCAATTTTCAGCCCCTTGGCCTTATATTGTGAGTCCCTGAATCTCTCTGAATTGTCCTGAGGAACACTCCTATCTCATGGAGACTTCAAATGGAAAAATTGTGATTGTTATAAAAGTTCTAAAACTAAAATTTCAGCCTGTATTTCATGATTTTCTGCCTTCTAATTTACCTATATCAGAATCAGTGTCTTGAGAAATAATGGACAGACATAAGCTGATTATAATTTATTTGGGAATCCAAAAGTAGAATAAATGACATTTAGACAGAATTTTTTTTTTTTTTTTTTTTTTCCTGTTTGTAGTTCAAGCTACATTATCTTTTTCTGGTAGGTCTCTTTTAAAAACTTTTATATTTATTTCTCTAGATACTAATTTTGACATTTACAAGGTTTTATTTTTATATTTTTTCCCAAGTATTTAATAGTGGAATTTTAGATTTACTAGTGTTAGAATATTGATTTGATACCTGATTTTAGCTAATATTTTTAGCCAGTCTTTTAACTATGTATAGTTTTTACAGAGGGTGTTTGACCCTTAGGGTACTCAAATCTCGGTAAATGCAAATAATACTATGATCAGAGTAAAGTATTAAACATTTTAGAGGAAAAAGAAAAGCATTAATATGTATCTCAAAACTGGACAGAAAGAAGTTAATATTAAAATTAATACTGACAACTGTTTACCTAATCCAGTACTGAATATTTTTTATGGGTATTCAATTAAAGTGCCCATAAATGCTATCTAAAGTTAGTAACATTTGAAGTACTGCACCTTTATAACTTTAAATAAGTGTTTATATTTTAGGCAGCAAGTCTGGCTCTAAACATTTGAAAATGTGGTATATTTTAATCTTACAAATTCTTGAGCCAAAAAGGGCAGGCAAGTTAAGTATTTTGAAGACGTCAATTAAAAGTTATTAGAATCACATAAAATCCTAAGTTAGTGATTTAAAAAATTTTAGTGAATGTGAAGTTTGTAAAGGTTTTGTTAAGTTTTAGACTATGCCTTTTATTTACATTATGTGGGATAGATGGTCTTGCTAGTGACTTTTCATTTGCTTAGTGTAATTTGTCTGTACATTTTAAAGTTCATTTTTATTGTTATATTTTGCCTCATCATTGCTTTCCTTAGCTTGCATTTTTTGATCATCTTCTGAATCTGCATCTTTTCTCTGCTACTTTCCTCCACAGCACCTTACCCACAGGGACCTAGGATTTACCTGTGTCCCAGCTCCCCCTCTCTCTCTTGTGGTTCCCTTCATCTTAAAAAGTCCTGTCTCCTCCTCTCGGAATCTAGCCTTACCCCTCATCATTCTAGCCTTGTCAGCCCAGTTCTGAGGAAAAGTGTTTCTTTCAGTGAAGAGCTGTTCCTGGCTGCTTCTGGTAGGATCACATTATGTCAGCTTTTTAATCCCTTTATTTTTCATGCTGTAAAGAATTATTGGATATTTTATACAAGATGCCTTTCTATTATTTTTATTACTGGTAGACAGTTAAATAATTGGAATTATAAGGATATAATTGAGGATTACTTGATGGCTAATCATGAATATTCTGCCAAATTATTTTATATATTAAAAGATTATATGTCTGAGGACATAGATCTGGGTATTTCTAATATTATTAGATTCTTATTACTACAGTTTCTGTTTTAGATGCTTTACTTTCTTTCTCTTCATACCAACTCCATTCACATTGGACCTGTATCATCATGTTGCTAAACCAGTTGGTTACATTAGTAAATTATTCTGTTTGAATCAGTTTAAGTCTCATTTTGGTGGTATTCTTTCATTATCTTTTTTTTTCTGTCGCATTATTAAATTTTTCTGATATATTTTCTGATATTTCACTTATCACTACAAATTTACATTTTATTTTCTGGCTTTTAATATGCTTCATATAAAGATCTTAGTTTCATTTCTATGTTTAGTATTGTATAGTCTCTAAAAATAATGTTCAGATTACTATAAGAAAAATCTTTTTTTTTTTTTTTTTTTTTTTTAAGAACAGAATGGGACTATACATATGCTAACCTTTGTTTCCTTATCCAAGAACAGCTAAAAATGTAAAAGTTAGTTTCTTTTTAAGTCATTGTAGTAAATTTGGCTGTATGCATTTCAGTTTTGAAAGGGATGGGATTAACTCTAGTCTGTAGAGCACTGGCTTCTTACCTGTCCCCTGCTTTCTGTGATTCTTTGACCATAGTTGATCTATTGGCATGGTCAGAACAATAAAATAAGGTAGGGAAAGAAATTTAAAATGAAGCCATAAAAAATATATCTAAGAGCTTGGGAAAGGTACTTCTTTCATTCATAACTATGTACATTTGTGATGTGTCTATTACATGTCCGTGGTTTTTTGTTTATTTAAAAAAAGTTTATGTTGATTTTTGTGAATGAGTATTGACAAGTATGAAATTAATACTGTTTTGTCATGATATGTTTAGAAATGGGAAGTTATAAGAAAATAGATTTGACTATATTTCAAAATCACCTAAATTTTATGTTTTTTAGAGAATTTTGGAATATTTTAAGTGAGCACAAGTAGTGCTTTTGTCTCTATATTTACATTTAATCAGACATATTATATTTCTCATTTTTTAGTATTCCTAAATTGTTAGCATAGTAATTGTTATTATCTTGATTATTTTAATTAATTAAAAGACTCAGCTTTTAAAATGGAATATTATGGAAAGTTTCATCACCTTAACATAATTTTTCTTATAATTTTCAGAAAAAATTAAGTCCAAAACTAGCTGGGGTCCCTAGGGCTCTGACATCTTGCATCTAAAGAAAACTTTGTGAATAAAAGTAGAGTAAAATATGTGCTTTAGTTGTCATCCCCAGTGCTTTAAATGTTTCGATCATTTTATCACATTTCAACTCATGATGTTTATGAAGATGAATGCAGTTAAACTTTGTTTCTATAGTTGTTTTTTTTTGGTTGTTATTTATGTACTGATGTTCTGTAGGAATGGGAAGTGGTAGTGCTGGAAAAGAAGGGGGGCCCTTTAAAGCTCTTTTAAGACAACAGACTCAATCAGCTTTGGAACAAAGGGTAAGATTCACTTGATATTCTTTATTCTTACACTGTTAATATGACTTTGTTATCTTATGCTTCCATGTACTTACATGTTTTCATGAACTGTTTTAGTTACACATCTATAATATTGCAGTTTTGAAGTCCAAAATGGATTTAAGATGTCAAAGTAATTTGTTTATGGATAATTACCTTTGATTTGGAATAATTGCATAATAATAATTTTTGTTTTGTCATTTAATCTTTTATCAGAAATACTATTTTTGAGAATACCTATTGAATGCTGAAGTAATTTTCCATTACATTTATTATTGGAAAGGCGATGGTAAACATTTTTGCAGAAAAAAGTATTCCAGTAGCATTTTATTATATTAAAAATAGTTTCTTAGTATATAAATACATTTGTTTGCTGAGATTACTTTTATCATTGGCCAGTCTCTTAGGAATGAGAAATGTACAGATTCTGTATTTCTAAAGATTAATATAATGTGGTTATTCATTATAATGCATCTATTTTAGTTATTGTAAGTTTGATATTTAGCTATGTTTGTTGATTGGGAAAATAAGCAGTTACAGTTTTTGGATGATTTCTCTCTCTCTTTTTTTTTTTAATAAACTTCATTGCTAAGGGAGGATCGCCTCATAGGTTCTGTAGAAGGCGGGTATGTTTCCGAAAAATGTGTGAGAGCCTATTTCTTGTATTGATAGCTTTTCTAGTTTTAATCTTGGTCTTTTAAGTTTTATTTAAGCTTTTAGCAAATGTTGACAGCATTTGTCTTTTCATAATGCAAAGTTTTTTTTCTTTTTAAATTTAATAGCACTGTGAGGCTCATGTTCTTTTTTCTACTAACTAATATGGTGCATGTTATATATGTCATGTCAATAATTTTAAGACATAGTTCTATAGCTTTCATTATGTCTGATTTGGAAGCTATAAGCATTCACAGAATTTTCTTTTACATGTTCTATATTACACTAGCATTTGGGGGAAAAAAGGTGAAAGAGTAAATACCTGTAAAAGGATACATTTCATAAAACTAAACTATTTCTCCTCTAGAGGTTGGTACAATTTGTTTTCTAGACTTTTCCCTCCTTATGCTGACAGTATCTGTGTATGCACTGTTTACTTAGACAAGGCTGGAGAGAGCAGAGCTGAACTAAGCAATGATGAGGCTTTAGCTCATTTTTTGCTTCATGCTCTATCAAGCAGCAGTTACCTTCCAGCTACTCTTGCACCTTGCAGGCAAACCTACAACTGCCACCAAAAGGCCCACCTAAACATTCAAATCAACTATTAAAACCAAATGTAACAAAAGACTGAAAACATTGAAGAGGGTCAGAGTGAAGGTGTGTGTGTGCATTCACTTACCATTTTTTTTGGCCAGAATGCTCTTATCTTTTTCCCTGTTCCATTATTATGTTCTCTACAGAGTTTTTCACAATAGGAATATGCTTGCTTATAATCAAATTACCATTCCAGAATTCACAGTAACAGAAAAATGTGGGTTCCCTTGAAATTCTATATAATAAGATTTTACTTGTATGTTGTGCCTGTGACTTTACTGTCTGTACCAAGAATCTTTAAAAACCATCTCACTTTAAGGGAAAACAATATTAAGCAATGAAAACCATTTTGAATTTGGTTTGGATAAAATTTGTGTTTTCAAATATGCATTTAAACATTCTTAAAATTTTGGACACATTTATTCATTGGACATAGATTACTAAATAATCTTCATGGAGTTAACAGCAAAGGTGTAGAGAACTATAGTTTCATTTACAACTTTGTCAGTCCTGAGTTGGCAGTACATCTACATCGTCTAACCTCGAAGTAGCAGTTACTTAGGTTTATGAAACTACTTCTCTACCTTGTGTACAAAGTAAGCAGCAAAAGCATTATCATCTTTGGCTTTCCTATTCACTTGTGACTGCCATTAGTATGGCTTTTGTTTTGGGAAAAACAAGAAGTATGAAGAATTCTCCCCATATGTGTTCAGATATGACTTAATTCTGCTAACCTGAAAACTAGATTATGTCACTGACATGATCTACTTATATGATGTTTCATATTCATTTCTATCTCTTGGTAAACAACCCTTAATAAATTATATGGCTTTTTTTTTTTTTCCTTGAGGAAAGAGAAACTTTATTTGCCCAATCTCTTTTACGGATTATTCAAGTAGTAGTTATCAAAATTAAAAGTGTTATTCTTTATTCTCACAGAAGCATTGCCGGGTTTTTGGTAGATGAGAAATAGAGATAAAAGTTTTGTTTAGATTTAACTTCCACCTATGAATTTTTTGATGTAAAGTAAATAGATATTTAATTACTTAATTGGGAGAGAGGCTGTCTTTATGATGCCCAGGCTGGTTTCGAACTTCTGGGCTCAAGTGATCCTCCCATCTCAGCCTCTTAGAGTGCTGGGATTAGAGGCATGAGCCACTGTGCTCTGCCAGATGTTTTTCAATAAGACTTTTATTTTACCTGTGAGAAAATATGGGAGTACTTTTTTAGTTCCTTCAGTCAAGAAACCTAGTTAACTTAGTTTAACCTAGGATTTCCCAAGTACATTTTATTAGAACTTTCCTTTTAAAATACCTGTTAGTGAGGAATGCATTTTGGGAAACATTGATATAAGGTAAACTCTTGAAGAATTTTGATCTTTTTAGAAGTGAGAGTAAAATTGTACAATAAATCATGGTAGAAATCTGTTATTGATTTTATATCTAGAAAGTTTAGTCTTTTGCAATAATAAAGAGTATTTGATTTAAAGAATAAACTATTTAAATATCTCCTAAGAAAAATCCTATTTAAATCTCTTTTTAAAAGAATACTCCCATTGTGCTCTCATGATTTTTCAACTAACCTGTCTTTGAGCACACACTATTAAATATGTTTATGCTGCCTGCCCTTGGCTTATGTCAGATCATCAGCATGTAACTTTATCTAGGTACCACAGGGAAAGCTACTTTAAATATGAAGACTTTCTGAAGAAATTTCTTCTGCAGTTCCTGAAATTCACATCTAGGCGTTGAAAGCAGGATGTGCTTGGGCTGATCTTCAGGAAGCTATTCTTTTTTTTTTTTTTTTTAATTGAGACGAAGTTTTGCTCTTCTTGCCCAGGCTGGAGGGCAATGGCGTGATCTTGGCTCACTGCAACCTCTGCCACCAGGATTCAAGCAATTCTCCTGCTTCAGCCTCTCGAGTAGCTGGGATTACAGGCATCTGCCACCATGCCTGGCTAATTTTTGTATTTTTAGTAGAGACAGGGTTTCACTATGTTGACCAGGCTGTTCTTGAACTCCTGACCTCAGGTGATCCACGCACCTCAGCCTCCCAAAGTGCTGGGATTACAGGCGTGAGCCACTGTGCCCAGCGAAAACTATTCTTTTAAACAGAAGAAAAATCTATAAATTCATCAGGTGTAATAAAATCAAATCCTTAACTCTAAATGACAGTGAAACCAGATGATAAAGTTTGTTGCTCACAAAGAATCTAGGAATACAAGGCCCTCTTGAGTTCAGTTTTTCATATAAAAAATGGAGATAATAGTACTTCCCTCATATGGGAAGGGTTATAAAGCACAGACTACAGGGCCTGGCACTTGGAAGTACTTGACAGTAGTTGCTAGTTATGGTGGTGATGATAGGTACTTAACAATCTGCTATAGATTTCAGCAGTAGCTCTTCTAATAAGAATTGTATGAAGACAGAGTTTTGGTTAAATAACAATGAGATTTTTTATTTATTATAGGTTTAATTTTGTGTTTTAGAATGAATTGGTGTGCCGAGTAAGTGAATTGGGGACATGTAAGGTGGAGAGTGAGTTGTGGCCTCTTTGGGCAGCCATTGCCCTGTGTGTTTCTTTCTGACCAGCTCCACTACGATGCTTCCCCTCATTTCTTTACCCCAAACAAAGAACTTTGGGGAGAATGAACCCTGAATTGAAAAGTCATTTAGGTTCATTTATTCATACTTATATAAAATCTTATATGAAAATGTTTTCTAATATATAATGTACCTATTTAATTTCTTTAGAAGGGAAAAGAAAGTACTGTCTTCCATTTAGCTTACAAAAATGTTACTTTCAGTATCTCTTGTCTAGATATTTGAAAGATTTAAGTAGAAAGATTACATATAAAGTGATTTTTTATTCTGTGAGACCACCACATGCCTCAGATATTTTGAGGAAGTATTAAAATGTAAGTGATCCTAACACTGAACCTAACTACATTATTAATAATATAAGCTTACCTATACATTTCTCATTTAAAACTCACATTTATAAAATTCAAATGGACTTGCTCAGTGACTACCAAACTGTTTTCCCAACTTCTTTCTTAACACTTATATTATTGTGTAATTACCCCTGTGTGTGCTGTGCCTAACAATAAATCCATTCAAATATTTTTATGACTCAAAACTTCATTTACATTCAAATTTCTTAACAATAAATATGAATTCATTATGAGGTAATCTTCTAGTTTGCACAGTTTTTATTAGATTTCCAGGAAGAAAACTTGGAGGACAGAAAAAGAAGTTTAAATGGAAATAAGGATGCATTTTGACTAAACATATTATAATACATTTATTATAAGTGACGTACTCTCCTTCCATCCTCTTCCTTATCTTCCCTCTACCTGTCTGCTGGGCCAAACCTAACCACTTCCATAGAGTAGTTTTTTTACGCTTTTCTTACGTAGCCTAGATTTTTCTTTCTCTTGTTTAAAGATTACTTCTAAATTTGAACTGAATTTATTTCTAAATATGTGTGTGTGTGTACATGTTTTTTTATACTCAACCTTCATGGGTTACTGAGTGGCACAGGACTGATTGCTTTTGTGCTAAATGATTCCAAGTTGCTGTGCTTTGTGATCATGCTTTTGTGAGTTTGTATTTTCCATGCTTGAAGCAGCCAGTGAATAATTCTTGCTGCTTTTAATGTGCCTGCTTCTGGTGGTATTCTGTATCTCTTTACCAACTTTTATTTGTTGCATTTAATCTGCGGTGGTCTTGAAAATAAGATCATGATAAATTTTAGAATTGTTTGTTCTTAAGATAAAAATTTATAACTACTATAATATAGTATGAATATGATCTGTGGGAGTCTCCTATGAATAAAGTATATGAGCGTTAGTGCTTGAGACGGTAACAGTTCTTTTGACTGTTGAGAGCCCCGTTTTGCTTATTTTTCTCAATTATGCTCAATTATGTTCTAAATAGCTGAGGCTACTGGTAAGTGATTCCAGTTAAGTGAACTACATTAATCTTGCAGCCAGACAGGTCAAACATCAAGTTATCCTTACTTGCATCCAATTTGTATAATGTGAGGGGCCTCCATGTTTCCACAGGAGCTCTGTTTTCTTATTGGGTGCTATTTCAATGAATTTCCTTTCTCGGCTTTTTCATTTCTCTTTCTTGTGTTTCTCTTTGTCTCTAAGTTGATGAATTTTATGTCTTTAAGAGAGAAGGAGAGAATAAAGCGTGCAAGAACTTGTGGAGTTTTATTGCCTTCCTGTTATCTATGTACCTGTCACCTTTCCTTAATGTACCTTTATGCTCTTGTATTTGTTCCTGCCACATTGGTGTTGATAGAGTAACCTCAGGCAATGATTCTTTAACCACCTCAACTTGATATTTGCCCCTATCCTCTTTCTCTTAACCCACACTGCTTAGCCTCTCACTTACCCTCCCTTGGTCCCACTTTCATTTAGATCTCTTGGCCCCAGGTTTTTAGAGTCTTTACCAGTGTCTTATACTGGGTGTTCATGTGAAGGGGGTGTCTATGCCACTGAGAAATAGATAATGGGGTAGAGTGATAGGGCAGTTCCCTCATCTCATTGAGAAGTTCCATCAGAGTTGGAGATTCAGAGGAAGGAAGAGTATGTTTTAAATATCTTAAATTGAAAGAACACTTTTTTTTTCCTCATTGAGAACTGACGAAATGGGTCTTTGGATTCTGTATAACATTGTATATATGGGGAAATGGATTTGAAACTCTAAACATTTAATAAAATTTTTAATTACAAAGCATGTGTAATGTAGAATGGGTGGCCTTTTATTTCAAGGGATGTAATACATTTGCTTATGACAAGCTTTTTAATCAGCAAATTTTTTACACTTTACACACGGTAAGTTTATTTTTCCCCTATTCTTTCCACTAGGAATTTCCATTTTTCACCTTGACGGCATTTCCTCCTGGATTCCTTGTACACGTTGGGGGTGTAGTTAGTGCACGTTCTGTGAAGCTTTTGGATCGCATCCACAATCCTGGTATGTTCTTAAAAAGTTTCAATGTTTCCTTTATTTAAATTGTGATTATTAAAATTGATTTTCATGATTTTTTAAAGCCAAATCTATCTGAAAAGAGAAATGAAAAGAAAGTATAAACTAGCATGTTACTTTAATATATTTGTAGTGATCTTAATTATAAATAAACTAAGTGTATTTTAGTTACTTTTCTGTAAAAAACAAATCTTAATTTATTTTTGGTCACAATATCACTTTAAGGAAATCCTTAAATAACTTTTCTTTGACCCAGGGGAGATAAACATTTTTATAAATTGACCATTATGGCCATTAGTTTAAGATGTGAGTTCTTTTCATTAGCAGTAGCTCTTTATAGATTGCTTATTTTCATTTTTCTTAAAACAGATATTTTAAAAAATATAATGGTAAAGCTGGGCACAGTAACATGTGGCTGTAGTCCCAGCTACTCAGGAGGCCGAGGCAAGGAGGATCGCTTGAGCCCAGGGCAACATAGCCAGACCTGGGCAAGAGCCTGGGCAACACAACAAGACCTGTGTAAGCCCTGTGGGTGTCATAGGAACAGATAAGTAGCAGAGGGAACCAGATGAGTCCATGGGTCAGAGACCCTCTTCCTGAGCAGGCGACTGGAGCTGTCATTTCTGAGAGTTCATTGTGTAACTTGAACACACTGGGACTGTCTTTGACCATGGCCACCTGTCCCCTCCAGCCTGCCCAGGCAGCATTTAGGAGACACAGAACCCAGATCCCACCACTGTGCTGGGATTCCACTCTGTCATTGGTGGTGGAATCCAGCATGGGCTACAAAGTAATTGTAGACTTTGTCTAGAGTAGCTAAGAATTGAAAAACAGACAGACAAACTAACATCTGGTCCTCAGTTTCTTTTATGTAGCTATTTGTTCTGTTTAAGCAAACAAGTAGGAATAGTAGGTTACTTCTTTAAAACATAGGAACATAATTAAAAGCAAGTAGGCATCAAAGTCCTACTGGATTCAGGCCCTTGGATCAGAAATACTCTGGTGATTTTTCTGTGTCTAAAATAAGCATGATAAATAGTGGGAACTTTCCATATGGAATGTGTTCTTATATTTCTCGTTGACTAGATGCTCAATCAACATACATTGATCCTGAAGTTATATTAGTATTCCTATTTGGCATATAGACGTATATATTTTTGAAAATTTTAAATTGTCACATCCAGTGACCTCTTTGTGAGGCTTGTATTGACAGCTATAAAAAGAAGGGTGGCCGGGCACGGTGGCTCACACCTATAAAATACTAAAAATACAAAAATTGGCTGAGCATGGTGGCAGGCGCCTGTAATCCCAGCCACTCAGGAAGCTGAGGCAGAGAATTGCTTGAACCCGGGAGGTGGAGGTTGCAGTGAGCCAAGATCACTCCATTGCACTCCAGCCTGGGCGACAAGAGCGAAGCTCTGTCTCAAAAAAAAAAAAAAAAAAGAAAGAAAAGAAAAAAAGAAGGGTAAAATGCTTTGAAGTTATTGGACCAAAACATTGTAAATAATGACTATTTTTGAGGATACAGAGCATTACTATTTTAAAAAATTTTTTTAAAGTTTATGCCCTGTAGTTTGATGTCATTTGAGTTTATTTCAGAGAAGACTGGAATTCTCTGGACCCTGAATGAGATTTCAGAAAAACAGTGCAAGTCAGGATCATTTAACTCTAAAACTGGGCAAATACATCTTTTAAGCACTGGTTTTCTCTTTTTTTTCCCTTCTTTAGTTTTTTTTCCCCCCTGTTTCTTATTTTTGTGGTCAATATAAAATGTTTTCTCCATTGTGGTATTTGTGTACAGTACTTAAAGAAAAATTCAGACTGATGCCAGTTTAATATATTGGGATCTTGAAGACTATGCCAAATTCTACATCTTTGTGTTAAGGAACTTGAATTATTTGGAAAATGCAAGGAAGTACCGAGTTAACATACCTGACATCAACCTTGTAACCCAAGGCCAGTTACCTGTGTTTCTATGGACCATTGACTCAAATATTTTAATAGATGGCACCCACTGATCTAATGGTTCGAAACATGGTTTCAGGAATATATTTAATTACTGGATATCTTCTGCTTACTGAAAAACATTTTGGGCTGGATGCAGTGGCTCACGCCTGTAATCCCAACACTTTGGGAAGCCACTTTGAGGCGGGTGGATCACTTGAGGTCAGGAGTTTTGAGACCAGCCTGACCAACAAGGTGAAACCTTGTCTCTACTAAAAATAACAAAAATTAGCCAGGCCTGGTGGCAGGCGCCTGTAGTCCCAGCTACTCGGGAGTCTGAGACAGGAGAATTGCTTGAAACCGGTAGTTGGAGGTTGCAGTGAGCTGAGATCGTGCCACTGCACTCCAGCCTGGGCGACAGAATGAGACTCTGTCTCAAAAAAAAAAGAAGAAGAAAAACATTTTGATTTTATTTTCTTGCTTCCATGTACTCTGAGTAAGCTATAGAGTCTGGGAGAACAAGTGAAGTTTACTTAAATAAGTTTAAGTAGAGAGCTGTATTTAAAGTGTCACTACTTAAAAAAAAAAACTAACTGCATTTTGGGGTTTATTTTACCTGCCAGTTCATGCTAACTGTGCAAGAAATGTAAGAATCCAGGCCCAGGGAAGAAAAGAGTAATTCTTATTACAGAATGTCTTTGGGTATTGTAACTACCAGCTCACCCATTCTCTCTGCCTTTCCTCCCAGTTTAGAGTATTTTTTCAGCTCACATGTAGAAATTCTCAGTTATTAATGGATTATTTCCCAAAAGGTCATGGACATATACATATAAGTGCTTTCAAATGGTGTATGAGTTACATTTTCAGTTTGGTTTATTTTTAGTTAAATACATGTGATTAATCTAATGGTTCCAATATTATATTATTTTGATTTAAAGTATCACATTCTGACTAGGCATGGTCACTTACACCTGTAATCCCAGCATTTTGGGAGGCCAAGGCGGGCAGATCGCTTGAGCTCGGGAATTTGAGACCAGCCTGGGCAGCATGGTGAAACCCTCTCTCTACCAAAAATACAAAAATTATCTGGGCGTGTTAGCACACGTCTGTGGTTCTAAATACTTGGGAGGCTGAGGCAGCAGGATCACTTGAACCCTAGAGATGGAGGTTGCAGTAAGCCGAGATCATGCCACTGCACTCCAGCGTAGGTGACAGAGGGAGACTCCATCTCAAAAAATAAAATGTCACATTCTTTGGATTGTTTTATGTATTATTATACACTAAAAAGGAACATTTTCTTAAGAACATTTACTAATCTCCAGACCTTTTAAGTAATTATTTATGAAGAAATTTTAATATATTGAAGAAAAGCTGAATGTTGAAACAAAACAAAACTCTAGATTAACATCTACCATAATGATGATGTTTTAATTTTGTGACAGTTACTCTGCTGAGAGAAGCTTACGATGGATTGAGATGCATGTGCTAATGTTAAAAATGCTGTGTTTGCATTCTCAAATGAATTTTGCAGCTATTTTTTGACTAGTGAATATGGGAAATTTTTGTTTCATTCTCACTATAGAAGGGAAAAAATCTTATTTTAAAACCACTACCACCTGCTAACTATGGATTTTTATTTTGGAGGCTTTTTTAAAGAACATCCTCCTTTGGTAAAATTTGAGCAAACAGGTGACTGCAACAAGGGAAAGAATGGGGTGGTTTTAAAAATCAAGGTAATTCAATAATTAGATTAGTTAATGTTAGATTACTATAGCATGCTCCTTTCCCCTTTTCTATTTCTAGTTCTTATTAACTCTGCTGTCTGTGTCTTTCCAGTTCCTGTCGAGTGGTGTTGTCAATTGCGTTCTTGTTTGTAGTGTTTTTTGTTTTATTCCTACTATTCTGCACCTAAAACTGATCTACTAATTTGCTGTTTTGAACTCAGCCTTTGTCGGAATTATGGGTAACACAAGATCTTACAAACTGCTAGACTGGAATAGTTTCAATTCAGGTATTTTAATGGTCATTCAGTACTACATATGCTGACAAAAATTATGGCAGCTCAGTGAAGTTTTTAGAAATGTTCTAGATGAAGTAAGTTTAAGGTCAATTCAGTTATACAGATATATTCTGTGCTACGTATGTAATAACTCTTGTAATTTCAGTGGAAATGCAAATATAAAAATGTGTTAACTAAAATGAATTAATGAAAGCCATAGAAATACTATAAATTATCAATGACTTTTCTTAGGTAATTAACTTCAGAATGATCATTTAAAATTATATTTATTACGTTTTGGATGGTTTTCTATATCAGGTAAATGATGTAGGCTTTAGCTTTAAGATTAAGCAAGTGTTTGTTAAATATAAGTATTTAATGTTTCATAAATTAAAAATAAAGTATATTTAAATGCACATTTAGATTTGAATAGAATATATTTAGTGTTCTGTAGGATACTGTAAAAGTGTAACTGTTAGCATTTTTATTTATAATTCTAGAAGTGTTCCAAAATAGATAACTAAGAACAGACTTGGGGGATTAACAGCTTTCTTAAACTTTCCTCCTTCCCTTTCCACATGTGAATATAATTTTTAAAAAGTAATTTTACATATGAATGTAGTTTGTAGCTTTTAAATAAACCAGACTAAGATAGCAAGTTTTACAGCTGATGATGTGTTTTAGAGTTAAAAGCAATTTTTCTTTTTGATAAAAGCATAATAATGTACATTTCTAATTGTTTATATTTTTTAGAATGAAATAATACAACCATTTTGATTCAGTCAGAAGCTGGTATGTTGCCTAAAGAAACTTTTCAGTTATTTGTCTCAGAAAGTATATCTTACAGAAAAGCAAAGCACCAAGGGGCTCAGAATTTTAGATAATATCTCAGAATCTTTTCAATATTGTAAACATTTTTTGTTCTTAGGAGTTCAAGATATAAGTTTTGATGTAAGTAATGCACGTTTGACTATAAAGTAAATCATATTCATCATGTAGATTTACCTAAATTCAGTCTGGTAAACCATATGATAAGTCCAACATTTACAGATGCAGATTGATATCAATCGATAATCCATAGGGAAATTTCCTATCCAAGTTTTTACCAGCATGCTGTCACTGATTAGAATTAAAATGATCATTTGTTAGTGTAATATTTTATAATTGGTTTTTAGTGAGAAATTGAAAAATACCTTGCTAGGTTAATTTCTTAAAAATAAGAACTTTTAAAACATAGGCAGATTAGTATAGTGGAAAGATATATAGAAAAAGGACATTGAGAGCATATTCATCATTAATAATGTAGGGAACTGAAATCTTGTCAGGGCAAAGATGTTTAGGATGAGATGTGTGTTGGTCAAATCATAGAACAATCTTGGAAATGGAAATGGCAATAATTAAATCTTATAGACATAGTAAGGATATTGTCCCACAAAAGCAGAATTTTGGTTTGGCAAAGAGAAACATGGTTGAGGAAGCAGTATATCTTGCCATCACTTCAAAATAATGTCAGGTAGAAAGTGTATGAAGAAAAAAGGTGGATATAAGTCATAGAATGTTAACATAAATGATGACACCTCGTAGTATGCTTCTGATTAATTAGAATCTTTCTGGTAAGACCTAGTATATATTCAGAAACAACTGATTTTCATACTCGTTTAGGAAAAATAACTTGATAATTCTGAAGAAAAATTTGATATAGGTAAATATATGCAAATCATTTATGTATTCTTCTCTGTAATTTGAGAATATTTAGCCATTGCTCTCCTATGTAAAAAATCAAGAACTAACCGTGGTAGGAAAAGAATTGTTGATACCATTTTTATTAGGGCTAGAATTGCTCATTCACACTGTATTTCCTGGCTTCTTTGTACCATGTATTACATGAAGCATCATCATTTTAATAACAGCCTTCCAAGAGAAAATATACACCACCATATTAAATATAATTAATTATTAGACATTCTTATTTCAGAAACATTAAAATATGGAAAGATATGGGAAGATTATTATACAGTAATGTTGTATAAAATATGACAGGTCATGCAAGCTTATATCAGAATTTATTTTGTGCCATGCAATTTGCTAGGTGTTAGGGTGGAAAGATTGCCAGTCCCTCTGCCTTCATGAAGCTCATATTCTTGGAGGATAGAAAAACATTAAATAATTTACTGTGTAGTATGGTGTGATACAATATAAAGGTTAAAGAAGAAGGCTTGATTAACTCTGTATGAGGGAAACTTACAGAAGTTGTAATTCTTGAGCTCAGATTTGAAGGATAGTTGGAAGAATCACATAGATTTATATTTCGGTACCCATGTTTATATATACTTTGAGTGTGGTTCTGAAACTTCTAGCATTTGCAAAACAATGTCCTAGCCAGTACTCATTTGATGATGTTTACATAGTTAGTTCATGCTTACTAGGTTGCTTACCACAGAGTACAAAATATCTTGGTTAGTTTAGCTTTTTTTTTCTGTCTCCTTTTCTCCTGCTTTGCTACCATAGTTTGTGTTAACTACAGTGTTAGAATTTTTTTTTTTTTTTGGAGATGAAGTCTTGCTCTATCGCCTGGAGTTCAGTGGCTTGATCTCAGCTCACTGCAACCTCCGCCTCCCAAGTTCAAGTGATTTTCGTGCCTCAGCCTCCCAAGTAGCTGGAATTACAGGTGTGTGCCACCATGCCCAGCT
This sequence comes from Macaca nemestrina, assembly GCF_043159975.1. Taxonomy (NCBI): domain Eukaryota; kingdom Metazoa; phylum Chordata; class Mammalia; order Primates; family Cercopithecidae; genus Macaca; species Macaca nemestrina. Next base: position 119,476,372 of record NC_092134.1, read on the forward strand.
AATTATTTTTTGGTAGACACGGGGTTTCACCGTGTTGGCCAGGCTGATCTCGAACTTCTGACCTCAAGTGATCCGTCTGCCTCAGCCTCCCAGTGTGGGGATTAACAGGCATGAGCCACCACACCCAGCCCTAGAAATGTTTTTATAGAGCAGGAAGAAGGGAACTCAATATTAGAATTTATTTTAAAAATATGTTACCTTTACTTATCATGCTGCTTATGTTTCTGGCTTGGTAACAGACTTTGAGAAAGGCCAGGCAGGTGAGTGTTGCTGCTAGGAAGCAGAATGCAGCATTTACATTACAGATCTTATGTGTGACATTCTAGGATTGGAAGTGTGTAAGAATAAGGGTAGCCTATGCTCACATTTGCATTCGATCATTGACTATAGGGTGGAGAATGGGCTTAAAGGCAATAAGACTATAGACAGGGAGACCAATTAGTATGGTAACCTTGGCTAAATAGGTAACCTAGGTTTTGGTGGTGATAGGAGAGCTACATTGATCGATAACTTATTATGTGCCACGTAGTCTTTTAAGTGTTTTGTAATAGTAGGCCATTTAATCCTCAAAACAGATCTCTGAGGTCGGCACTAATCCTGTTTTGTAGGTGAGCAAAGTGAAATAGTAGTTTTCCAAAGGTGAATAGTTAGAAAGTGGTTGAGTCACAGTTTGTACTTGCGTACTCTGGCTTCAGAACCTATACTCTTAACTATAGATTAATGAGATATTTTGAGTATAATAATAGCAGGACCTAGTAACTAGTGAAATGTGGCAAATGAAGCAGGCTCTTGTCTGCTTTCAATACAAGAGAAAGAAAGGGGAATTATCCCACATAACTACAGCTCTAAAATTATACATAGCAATTGGGTGCTACCCTTTGGAAACTCAAGTTTATTTGAGCGTTGAGATGGGAAAATGTTTACAGAGCAAGTTTTAATAGTCCTAACTCAGTTTTCAAATGAGTATGATCTTTTATTTTTTTCCCTTGAGTTACCACTAGAAGTATTTTTGAGTAGCTAACATACATAATTTTTAAATCAGTGATAATCTTGATAGTTGTGGATAATTTGCTATTTTTTCCTCTGTGGAGATTGCATGTCAGCTTAGATTTTTTTTTTCAAGAAGTGTCAAGAAGAAGTAAAGTAGTTATATAGTGTGGTATCAAAATGTAATTATATATTAGTTGGAGATAGTTTCCGGATGTAGACAAAATTTGTGAGTTGATATTTTAAGTCCTGAGTTAGTAAAACAAGTTGTTTAACACTAGATAGCCTTTTGTTTGTTTTTGAGAATATTTTTAAAAGGGTTTTAAACAGATTTTATTTTAGACAGATTATAGATCTTAGGACATATTATACTTAAGTTTTTCTCATTCATAAACTTCTACTAGTGATAAGGCAAGCTTTGGATTAATGGTTCAAAATTAGAACATATTAGTCTTTTTTGTTAGCCATCAGAATTATAGTTGTTTAGAAAATTTATTTTAGGAGCAAAAGTGAGTAGTTATGTCCTATAAAAATAAGTATGATAATTACTTTACAAAATATTTAATGGTAACAAAGTGTGAGTCAGCTGATTATATAAGGATATATTTACAGAATGTGGATATCAATCTGCTCATCTGAATGAAATTTTTTTTTTTTGTTTCAATTCAGTTAAGTTTTTCTTTGGTGGATGTTTGTGGAGTGCCTACCATGTGTTGAACACTGTGTTGGGTACTGGGAAAAAAATTGTTAAGCCAGGCAAGCATCCTGTCCACACCCAGTCTAGGGTAATTCTTACACTATTTGGTGTGTGCATATGTGTGTATTGGTTAAAGGAGATAGGTGGTAGGATGTCTTGGAACTTTAATTCTACTGATAATCTCAGCAATTATCATTTTCTCTGAGAGATACTTATAAGCAGATGTACAAAGTATACCTAAAGTAGTTATACAGCTTTTGGTTTTCAGTATTTTAATAAGGTTTTCAGGAAGTAGATAAATAAGTTCAAGATGCAAGATGGCATAAATACAGTATGTGTGACATGTGAGCTTTTCTATATTACCAGTAACTTTAGAATAATGAAAATCCAGTTACATTGTGTGTGCGTGTGTGCATGCGTGTGTGTAGTGAAATTTCACAATTATGGAGTAGACTACACATTTGACTTTCTAAATTTACAGATAGTAAAGACTCCAGTTTGGTCCAACATGGATTATATCTTAGTTTCCTCCTAACATCCCAAGTGACTACATCTTGATGTTTGCTCTGTATTTGCACATGACTTCCTCTATAATGAGAATCTTCTTCCTAGTCTACTGATCCCCACCCAGTTTGAGGTTATATACTCCTTTGAACCTGAACTCTCTAATTTCTTTTTCATTAGGGGAAATTTATCTTCTTCAAGAGGTTAGCAGTTGGAATGTTACTTTCAGGTATTTGGGAATACAGCTTTTTATACTGTCCGTTAACATGATAGATTATCATTGTGTTAACCTTTATTTGATCCAACCTAACATTTTATCTCCTTTTGTTGATTTATAAATTAGATTGAATAACTGTCCATTTTTAAAATAATTTTTTATTGATACATAATATTTGTTTTATTTATGGGGTACATGTTTTATTTTGTTACATGCATAGAATAAGTAATGATCAAATCAGGGTATGTGGAGTATCCATCACCTTGAGTATTTATCATTTCTAAGTGTTGGGAACATTTCAAGTTCTCTCTTATAGCTGTTTTGAAATGTACAGTACAATGTTGTTAACTATAGTGAATCTGCTTTAAAACATTAATTTCTTTTTTCTTTTAACCATATTAAAAGAATCTGCAAGGCAGAGTTATTCTCTTCCAGAGCTATATAAAAATGGACTGAACTTAACATTTCAGGTAGTTGGTGTTTCTTAGTTGCCAATTGTGTGAATGCCTAAAATCTCAAAGAGGTTGAGTTTAATAAGGGCATATCATGTTGAGTTGTTCACATTGTTATTTTCTGAGATATAAACTGCCATTTTAGAATTTTACCAGTTTCACCTGTACTTCAGAAACAAAGTGTTAAAAAGATGGCAAGATATCGAGCTGTGGCCATGCTCTAGGAATGTAACATAGTAAAAATGAATGAATTCTGATATCAACCTAAGTGTGCTGACATTACCCCTAAAAGAGACATCAGTGAGGATTGATTTAGGGCTCAGTTCATGCCTGCAATTAAAAGGATATATTAAAAGATTTGTGATATTATCTACAAAGAGTTTTGACCCATAGAAGAAAAACATAAAATAGTATAAAATATAATTTTTATATTAAACTTATATGTATAAAATATATAATTTGAGTATAAAAATATGTTAAAAAATATTAATTTGTATATAATTAAATTTTAAATTCTCCTAAAATAACTTTTATAATTATAAATAATTCTGTAGATTAGCAGAAGAAACATGGTGTTTAAGGTGAAGAGGTTTGTTTCTTAACTTCTTTGAAATGTTTATTAAATGTGACCTCACATCTCAGCTGTATATCCTTCAAATAACTAAATAGTATCATTTCATGTGTGGCATATATAGTTGCCACAAAATTTTAAGCCAGATTCAAACATGTTTGCTTTTATGTTAGTATAGTATCCTCAATTTTGTACTTTTGTAGGGTGAATAAGATAATTCAAATTCATTAGTGTATTTCTTGTAGGAAAACACAATACATTCCTGTAAGACTGTAGCTACCAGTTTTTAAACCTTAAACATTCTATTGTAGGGATTAAATGCTGTGATATCTCTGAATTCTTATTGGTAATAGAATAGGCGGAATCATAATTACTACTTGAAGATTCTCTAGCTCATGTGGCATGAGTATAAAATAAGCTTTGATGATAAATTTAACTTTACTGTTAAACAAATTAATCTTAATTTTGTTTTAATTAAACACCCCCTAAATTTAGTAGCCAAAAATTTTTCCTTTAGTCTCTTGCTTACAGTTGTAGATAATTGTTAGTATAATTACCAGTTTGTGATTAAGTGCTCCCTACTGTATGCTTGCCTTGCTTTCACCTAGAATTTAGGGCCATTACTTTCTGTAACCATTTCAGTGAGCTGCCATAGTTTTCAGTCTGTACTGTCACCTGATCCAAGCATGCGCCAAAATATCCACTGTTTCTGGCTCCTGTATGCTGAATCTGCTTTGCAAACCCTTCGTTCTTTGAGCTTTTGCTTTAGCCAAAAACCAAATTTAACAAGTTTTCTGGAGTGTGGACATATGCCATTTGCTTCCTTAGCTCCCATGTTATGTAACTCTTTAGCTTTGTATTAAACTTGTAAATACTTTATTAAATACAATAATGGCATCCTCATGTGCAATTGTGTGGCTCATGTGTTAAAATAAAGGCTGCTTGTGAATTTGTCAGAAGAATATGAATGCTCCACTTGTGCTGCATTCAGCTTTTTGTTTGTTTGTTTGTTTTTTGAATCAGCCATTTATTCTTTCATAGTGTTTGGTTTAATTATTTGATTATTTTATGTGTTATACTAAGGTAAGTTTAATGTAAATGAACTTTGTATTCTATGTGATATCTTGTAGGAATTGTTATAATATACTTCCCCACTTAGACATGCTGGCCTTTTAAAAATAAATATATGTAGAACTTAAGTAGCTTTCTCCATTTTTTATTAATTTTTAAAACACTGTTTATGGATTACTTTCTGTAAAGTTCATTTTTAAAACAGTAAAGCTACCATGTATTACTTGTGGTACATATGTAGGCAAACCTAATGTGAGAAAAATCTATTCTTATAAAAACATAGTACATAATTATTTGCTTTAGAAAATAATGTTGTAAACTTCTAGAATGGTTTAAAAAGTAAGTAGGTTTTATTAGTCAGCTTATGAAAAGTTAGACTTTTTATTTCATGCAATTTTTTGGGGAAATAGGTATTTTCTAAACTGAGATACATTTCTGTAGTTATTTGTGATAAGTATTTTCTCAGAATCATAGGTAATTTAATAGATTAGAGCAACCACTTGAATAATAGTTCATCTTATGATACAAAAATTCTCTTTTAGGAAAGGATGATATTAAATGGATGTTCAGATTGGTCCGTAAGTGTGTATGTCTTAGAAGAAAAAGAGAGTATGGATTTGAAAGTGTATTTTTGCTGTTAATATATATACTTCATTTGGGAATATTGAAGAAATTCTTTAACACAAGTAGTATTTGTGTAAAATAGGTTCACTTAATTGTTCACACATTTCTTAATTTATAACATTGATTGCTAATACCATATTGTAGTCTTTTCTATTTCTTGTCCTTATTTTATCTTGTACTTTGATGTTTTTCTCAGTTTCCTGAATTCTGCATTTCTTTCTTCTGAAAGAAAGTTTTAAGGTAGCTTTGTCTTGGAACCAAAACTTTAATTCAAGAACTGGCTGGCATCATTTGTAGTTCTGGCTTTTATCTCCTTAATTCTCCCTTTTGCTGATCCTCCTCCCTGTGGAGGAAACAAAAATTTCATCATAGGAATGTGAGCTATAACACGCCTCTTAACCTTTCTTTACTTTGCTGTCTTCACTATTTTACTAGTGAGTATAATTCTACTTATTCTACTAATTTTGAAAAACATATTTTGAAAATCAGATATATACTGCAATTCAAAAATAGAAACTTTGGATTTTTTGGTTTTTAGATTTATTAGTGTCTTCAAATGGAAAATTTACGATGAGAGCTTAGCATTCTATTTAGAGTTGATTTTTTTTTTCTATCTCAAGTTGTTCCCAAATGAGAATTGGCCACAAAAAGAAGTAAATTATGATATACTAATTATAGACTTTCTGTTTTTAACACGTTGTACATGAAAAGCTACTATAATTTGCAGCTGCTGTCACCAGTAGTTCGCAGCTAAATGCAAGTGATTAGGAAATATGTATGACAGATGCTCCACTTACAGTGCTCCATTACAAGCAATATTGGACTTCTCTTTGGTAATAAAATACAATTCTGTGATTCTAAATCATTTTTAAAAATTACAGACCAATACATGGAGTGTTATATCTGAAATTTTTCCTTATATACATTACCAAAGTATTTGAATTAATTTTTTAAGTGTGTTTGCTTTCTTTTTTTTTTTTTTTTTAATTAGTCTCTAATTTCTTGTATTTTGCCTGAAGACCCACATCTCTATAGAAGGATGGCTTACAGATGGCTTTCTCTCTTTTAACATTGACAAATCTTTGCCTTGGAAAGAATCCACAATATAGTGAGTTATAAAAAATAGGTACCAAGAAATGAAATCAGAATTTAAGTTAAATTTATGGATATAACACATAAGGTGTTCACTCAGTGAGGTGAGATGTAGGATATCCTCTTAGTCTAATTCTAAAATTCTAACCATAGCTAAGATAAGAATTTGGAAACTCTGGGTCTACATTTAAAATTATATCTAATCATATATTCCTTTAGTTATCTCTTAAAGTAATAAAGCAAATGCAGATAGGTGGTTTGTTTTCCAGCAATCAAGTTTAAAATGTTAAATTTTATGCCTTTTGAGAAGTAACATTTTAAAGATGGGAAGTTTAAAAATCCATTATAGAATAATACTTCTTTACTTCCCATAGTATGTTTATTTTAAACATTTCATGTTCATATAGATAATGTGCTGTTGAGTAATAAACTGATTTAAAATTTATTTTTCAGATGAACCAGAAACTCGAGATGCATGGTGGGCAGAAATCAGACAAGAAATAAAATCACATGCTAAAGCATTAGGCTGTCATGCTGTAGTGGGCTACAGTGAATCAACTAGCATCTGGTAAATGATAATAACAACTTGATTTTCTAGACACTAATTTAGACTGCCATCTGAAAGGGGAAAAGCTTTATGCAAATAAAAGAAAAGAGAATAGCGAAGTGGTCAGGAGCATGGGCCTTGGAGTACATTAGATTAAGGTTCGTATGCCGTCTTTGCCAGTTAATGACTGTGTAATTATGAGAAAGTTATTTAACTCTTCTGAGCCTCAGTTTGTACATTAAAATGGAGATAATACCACACATCAATTAATTGTTTAAATCAATATTAAATGAGAATATAATACTGGCACATAGCAAATATTAACTCTAGGCTTCCTTTATTCTACTGTGTAACTGTATTAACTTCTTTCACTGGAACCTTTGGAACCCTTAATCTACTGTAAATGAATTGCCATGTGCCTTTAAAGTTTGTCCACAAACTCATTCTGCCTTCTTTTACCTACTGTAATGTAACTTTCTCCTGCTAACAAATCATTCTTCCTAATACTGACAAATTAGGGAGGGGCTTTCATACTCTTGGTTCTCAATTCCTTTTTCTCCTTCCCTTCATTTGGACAATCTCCTTCTTTAAAGTACATGCCACTCTACTGTTCCATTATCTACTTCCAAAGCATTCTTTTGCCTATCTTAGTTACTTCTCTGTTCTCTCTTCCAGTTACACATGATTATGTTCATTCTAGCAGCTGGCGTTATAGTTTCTTATTCTCAAGTCCTCTGACCCCACTTAACTTTCAACCATATTTTGGACCTCAGTATCACTTGATACTGTTCCTCCTTAAAATTTTGAAACTATAAAATTTTACTCTCAGATCACAACTTAACGTTTTTCTACCAGTATCATTTGCTCTTTTATATCTAGTTTGTTTTGAACCGTACCTTAACCAATTGTTTTCTCAGCCCCTTACTTAGGTTCTGGCTTTTCTTGTTCTTTTGCCATCCTTGAACCCTACTTTCAGCCCCCTCAAAAGTTTACAATTGATATCATCTAGAAATTGTTTAACCTTCTGCTATCTTATTTTTCTACCATCTATTCTTAGATAATTCTTACTGTCAGATCCTCTGCTCTTGTGGTGATCCTTATTGTTAGGGAAAAATGATTAAACTGTAGTAAATGTGGGCATTACAGAGCCATATTATTTAATCTTCTGTGGCCTTTTCTTTTCCTTTGTAGATCGTGTGTTATACTCCTGGACTGTTTATTCCCATAGTAGCTGTTCTACTCTTGTTAACTACTAACTTTGTCATGCTCATCTTGCCTTACTCCCTGGTTGTCTTGCCGCATTGATGGATTTAATGTCATAAACTTTCAAGCCTCAGATAAATGATTTTTTTGTTTGTTTGTTTTTGAGACAGAGTTTCACTCTTTCACTCAGGCTGGAGTGCAATGGTGTGATTTCGGCTCACTGCAACCTCCGCCTCCCCGGTTCAAGTGATTCTCCCACCTCAGCTTCCTTAGTAGCTGGGATTACAGCTGCCTGCCACCATGTCTGGCTAATTTTTGTATTTTTAGTACAGATGGGGTTTCACCATGTTGGCCAGGCTGGTCTCAAACTCCTGACCTCATGATCTGCCCGCTGCGGCCTCCCACAGTGCTGAGATTACAGGCGTAAGCCACCATACCCAACCAGAGATATGGTTTTATAAAGAAGACATAGTTCTTGGTATCAGATTTACATTCTACTGGATAATTATGATGTAAAATAAATTTTAAAATTGAGATATAGATGCTTTGGGATCCTAGAGGGCTGAAAGCTTGAAGTAGAATTGGAAGAAAGTGTCAATGAAGTAACTGATGCTTGAGTTGGATTTTGGGGGATGAATATGAATTGAATTATATAAATAAAAAGAAAAGGCATAGGGAGAGGTTTCAAAGCTTACAAGATGCATTCGACGCTTAAAAGAGTAGCAAAAAAAGAAGGCCACAGAATGTAGACTCAGGATGGCTGAAGATAGGTCACAGTTGGAGGAGTCTGCAAATGAGTTCAGTTAATTTACTTAGAAGTTTGAGTACATCTGACAGAAGCTTTTTTTCCTTTCTAGACCTCAAAAACATCTATGTATTTAAATTTTTACTAATCTTTTCTGTTCCAGCCCATGCTACTTTCTGTTACTGGATTAAACTCTCTGAAATGCACTTCTGCTCTTACAACTTCTTGATTTGAAGGCATCAGTGGTTTCATGTTATTCCTTCTGACATCCTTAATTCCTACCTACGCTTTAAGCCTGGTCTCCCTTTGTTTATTTACAGTTCAAGTGACTGTTCCTTCCCTGTTCTCTTAGGCTTCTGTTTTATTTATACCTGGTTTTCAGCAGTTCATCCCTAGGTTGCTACTTTTCTCATTTGTTTAGGTTATCTCATTCAATAATTATGTTGATTGTTTAATTTTTTAGCTTTCAAATTGGGTGACATATAAAGAATTTAAAAATTATTTTGAATATCAGTTTTCTGTTATATGGTGATATAGTTTAAGCTTCATTTAGTATATTTTATGTATTGTTTCAGAAACCTTTATAATAATTTAAATTTAGATTAAGCTATATAAATCACCTATATAGAGATATTTAAATAGTTGTACTTTTAGAATAATTTTAATAAAACTTCATATACATTTAAAGAATATTTTAATATAATTTGATTCATTCTAGATTCAGCAATATAATTTATTACTGCTTATATATTTTGAAACATTTCATTCTTTCAGCCTTGCCATATTTTAAATGAAGTTACTGTCTTTAATATTAATACTTTATTTCAATTTTTAATTTATGAAGAATTCTTGTCCTCCATTCAAATAAAGTTACCTCTGTTTTCTAGGCTAGGTTTAGGAGTTAAACCTCATAAATATTAATTAATATTTAGTAGAGTCTAACTTGAACTTAAATTGTCACTGTTATAATTATTTTGATAGTTAGCATTTTCCAAAGTTACACTGTCTGAAAAATGTTGACTTATTTGTGTTTTTTCCTTTATAGTGAAGAGGTCTGCATTTTATCTGCATCTGGTACAGCGGCTGTACTGAATCCTCGATTTCTGCAGGATGGCACCGTGGAAGGCTGTTTGGAACAGAGGTTGTCATGGCAGCCTGGCTTATTTTCCATAAGGGCAGAGAAGGGAGAGGTTGACTTTTTTTCTCAGAGTTGGGATAATTCTTCTCTGTAGGGTGGCTTACAGTGGTACAGTGTAGAAATCAGGACCAAGCACTTCACTAATTTTTAACTAACCCGTAGTAACAGAGGAGTATTGGATTCTGTACTATATGGCAAACATTATTGTTTCTAGTATCTTGATAAGTGACATGTATGATTGCCAGTTGAAGAGTTTCAAGTGTACATTTTTTTTTGCTTCGTCATGATATAGAACTAATCTTTTGATTTTTGTCTTCCTTTCATTTCCCTGTGTCTCACCTCCAAAAATAGAGGTTATGAAACAATTTTTATAAAAACAGTTCTTAATTTACAAAATAATAAAAGTACTGTATTTTATCAAGATTATCTATAGATATAATATATATGGTCCTTCCCTGTCCATAGGGAATTGGTTACAGGACCCCTTGCAGATATCAAAACCTGCAGATGCTCAAATCCCTTATATAAAATGGTATAGTATTTGCATGTAACCTATGCACATTCTCCCCTATACTTTAAATAATCTCTAGATTATTTGTAATACCTGATACAATACCTGTTCATCATTTCATTTTCATGGATTCAGTGTAATGCTCAGCACGTGGCAAATTCATTTTTTGCTTTTTGGAATTTTGTGGGATTTTTAATTTTTTTCCTGAATATTTCAACCTGTGGTTGGTTGAATCCATACATGCCAAACCCATGGATACGGAAGGGTGACTGTATATTTAAATATATATACATATATATATATAGACACACACACACATATAAACTATTAGTTTGTTACCAGAGTCTACCTGGATAATACAGATTTTAATTACCCCTTATGCCACAGTGTGCCTATTTACTTCCCCCCCCCGCCCAGTATTAATATATTAAGCATATATTAAGAAAGGAAGCAAAGGTCAAGTGTGTGGTGGCTGACGCTTGTATTCCCAGCACTTTGGGAGGCTGAGGTGGTTGGATCACTTGAGGTCAGGAGTTTGAGACCAGCCTGGCCAACATGGTGAAACCTCATCTTCACTAAAAATACAAAAATTAGCCTGGCATGATGGCGGGCGCCTGTAATCCCAGATACTCCGGAGGCTGAGGCAGGAGAATTGATTGCTTGAGCCTGGGAGGCGGAGGTTGCAGTGAGCCAAGATGGCACCCCTGTTCTCTAACCTGGGCAACAGAGCGAGACCCCATTTTAAAAAGAAAAAAAAAAAAGGCAAAAAAATTCTGTACCTTGTCAAATTTAGTATAAACTTGCAAGCATTTAAGATATTCTAGTTCTGGTATTCACTAGAGGAACTTGGTCAGTTTCTTTGGTCCGTATTAAAATGGATATTGACTATTATAAATTCCAGAGCCTTAAAGGTCATAGTAAATAGGAAAGTGAAGGTGGGGCATTTTGAAGCACACTAAATAATTAGAATGTTGTGTTGAGAAACTCTCTTTGTCAGTGAGTTGTATTAGTGGTACGATATAGTTCTTACACGTCTGTAGATTTCATTCTTAAGTTGATAGGAAGCCTAATTTAACAAATAACCTTTTTCATGTAGCTTGTTTTTTTTCTGTATTGTGGCTTGGATGGATACAGTACATTCTCTTATATGGTAGTTCAGTACAATAGGTGCCACCCCTAGTTGTAAAAAAAAAAAAAAAAAAAAAAGAAGGAAAATGTCTTTTCTTTCTGCTATGAAATTGTTGTTGCTTATTAGAAAAAATTTAGAGAACGTAGGAGAGTAGAAGGAAAAAAAGATTCCTGATGATCTCACTATTCAGGGACAGTCCCTGTGTACATTTCATATTTTGAATGCTTTCATAAATTTTAATACTTTTATTTTTATGCCTTATATATACCACTAATGTTGACATTTGTGTGAGCCATTTAGTTAAAAATTGCTTCAGTTTTCATCCTTTTATACCCCCTTATAACACGGCTTTGGATTCAAACAAACTGAAATTCAAACATGAGGCCTGCTACTTAGTGCTTAGTGCGACTTAGCGAGTTATCTCAGGTTGGTTTCAGGCTAAGTGGAACTACTATTTGCTGCTATATGGTGAACATTATACTGTGTTTAGCTATAGTTTTCTTATTGAATCTCTAAAGAAACCCACAAACTTCTCTAGGTACATATTCTAGTTTTATAAAGGAGTTTCTGAGAGGTTAAGTAATTTTCTTGTTCAGGATCACACAGTTCGGTTCAGATGTCTGACTTCTCTGTTAGTTGTAATATACCAGAATGGCATCTTCACAGTAAAAGAATAATATCTGGGAGTAATTTAATGTGAGTTAGAGAGTTATGAAGATTCAGTTAAAAATTCTGTAGTCCTAGTTACTTGGGAGGCCGAAGTAGGAGGATCACTTGAGCCCAGGAGGTGAAGGCTACAGTGAACTATGATTGTACCACCACCACACTCCAGCCTGGGTGACAGCAACACCCTGTATCCAAAAAAAAAAGTATGTAAAAAATCTGCAAAAGTCTTGTTTCCTGGTATATATAATATGAATTTTCCTTTACTTTTTAAATCTGTCTGGTTGCCAAGTTTCAGCTTCTAATGGGTTCCTTTAAGTTAGGGAGCATTGAGACCCACATCTTTCCAGAGCTCTGGAGGATCTGGTTGTGTGAAAGTGTGGAGTCTTTTTGTGGAGCTTCTCTCTGTTTCCATCCTTATTGTGCCGACATGCTCAAATTTAATGAATGAAAAAAATGCTTAATCATTTTAGAATGAATTCACAAACAGCATAATACGACAAGCATTTTATAATGAGTGGGGAGGTTGTGGATGGTTCATTTGTGGTTTATGTATGATATATCATTTGTGAAATAGATGTTTTGGTTTTTCAAAAAAGTTAAAACTATCACAGGAAATTAGAAATCTTAGAGTATGCCTATTTTTGACTTACTATTTTTCTTTTTTAATACTTTTTACATTAAATTAAAAACTATTATGCTTGGATTTTATTTTTCAATTTTTGGGGGTACCTAGTAGCTGGTATATATTTATAGGGTACATGAAAATATACAATTAAATTATTGATTATAGTCACCCTGTTGTGCTATCAAACGCTAGGTCTTATTCATTCTTTCTATTTTTTTTGTACCCATTAGCCATCCCCACCTTCCCTCCAGCCTGCCACTACCCTTCCCAGCCTCTGGTAACCAAAATATTTTTTTTCTTTGGGAATTTTTTTGTGGTTATATTTGTCAACCAGTGGGAAAATGTCATCATCATCATCTAACCATTTTTTTTTTTTAAATGTTGTATCCCAGAGAAAAAACTTTGAGGTGATAGGGGTGTTTGTCAGGTGATAAGTCATCACACAAATAAATTGGTGCAAAGTAACTTTGCAGTTGGTAAGTCTTTTCTCTCATAGGAGAAATGCATGGTTCTGATTTCATGGTCGTTTTTAATTCTTATCAGTCATAGTGGTACTCTTGTAGCCTACAGTGGTAGAAGTTGGATAGTTCGTATACAAGTACTGTGTATGTAATATCACTTACATAATTATTTTTGAAAAAATTTGTATGTTTTTAAAGAATGTCTTTTTTTTCTTAATCTATTTATATAGGCTTGAAGAAAATTTATCTACACGTTGTGGGTTTTGCCATATACCATATGATGAACTGAATATGCCATTTCCAGCTCATCTCACATATTGCTATAACTGCAGGAAACAAAAAGTTCCTGATGTTCTGTTTACAACTATAGACCTCCCAACAGATGCAACAGTTATTGGAAAAGGTTGTCTTATTCAAGCAAGGTATGTTTGTGAAAACAGCATTTGGTGTCCCTGAAAAAGTATGATATATGGAGCGATAAACCTATTTTCAAGTGTCAGCTCTACAGTTTCCAACCTGTTTGATCCTGCACAAACTGGGCAATTCTGCTGGAACTTTGTATTTTATTGCATGTAAAAAAAAAAAAAAAAATCCTCTGTGTAAAACTCAAATAAGTTTTTATACAAAAGCAGTTTTTAACTTTTAAATTCTATACAAATATTTATCATTCTGGGAATTCTTAACCTGCCAAAGGCTAGGGATGTGACTAAGTATAGACTGCTTCAATGACATTCAATATGTAACACATTTTAGAAATTGACTCTCTTTTTTTCTTTTAAAGAATAGTGCCATGAAGTGTTTCTTTTACTGCTTTAATTAGCTGGTAAGAGTTCCTTTTAAAATGCACTGGAGTAGGAAATCCTAATTGGGACACTCATGACAACAGCTGCCAGGTTACCAAATCCATCAGGTACTTCTGTCCTCATCTTAGTTCTGACATCTCAGCAATAGTGACAGCATTATTTTCACCTTGAAATTCCTTTGATTTCATGATGCCACACCTTCTATGTTTTCCTACCTTTATGTGTAATCTTCAGCCTCCTTGTTGACTTCTCATTTCTTGATCTTTGAGAGCCATGGGTTTGGACCCTTTGCTCAAAGCTCTCTCCCTAGTTGAACTCATCAACTTATATAGATCTATATGCTATCTATGTATCTGTGACTGCCAAATTTATAACTCTAGTCCAGAACTTTCTTTTGAGCTTTAGACTTACATACCTGTCTACTTCTATCCCATTTTGATAAGCCATAGGCATCTCATACTTGTTCCACGTTGAACTGCTGATTTTCTCCACTTTTCTTATTAGCCTTTTTTGTTTTAATGGTACCTTTATCCAGTTCTTCATGCCAAATTTGGTATTCTTTGACACTATCCTCTTTTTCAACCTCCCTACATCAAATTTATTACAAAGCCCATTGATTTTTCTTCTAAAATGTATTTCTAATCCATTTATTTTTTTCCCTCTTGCATCTTAGACCTTCCATTTGGGATTGTTTTCCTTTTGCCTTAAGTGTGCGCTTTAGTATTTCTTCTGATGGATCTGCTGGTAGTGAACTATTTTTTTTTTTTTTGGTCTGTCTGAAAAATGTGATTATTTTACTTTTATCTTTAAAAAATATTTTGGGCTGGCAGCTGTTTCTTTACAACACATTGAAGATACTCTTTCACCACTGTCTTCTGGCTTTCATTGCTACTGTTGAGAAATAATCTATTAGTCTATTAGTCTTTGAATATAGCCTATGTGGCACAAAGTAGATGCTCAAATGACTTTTGTATTTTTTTAATGAATAACATTTTCTTCTGCTGTCCATTTATATTGAACACATGCCGTTATAAAACCTAAGATTTTAAATGATATTCTCTACTGATTTTGGTCATTATTTCATTTTTAGAGATTTTGAGATTTTTTATTTTTGTTTACTGAAATATGGTTCTTTAAAATATTTAATTTTTGTGGGTAAACAGGCCTATATATTTAATGAGATACCTGAGATACTTTGATACAGGCATGCAATGCATAATAATCGCAACGTGTAAAATGGGGTATCCATCCCCTCAAGCATTTATCCTTTGTGTTAGAAATAATCCTGTTATACTCTTAGTTATTTTAACTTGTACAATTAAATTATTGTTGACTGTAGACACGCTGTTGTGCTATCAAATACTAGGTCTTATTCATTCTTTCTGTTTTTTTTGTACCCATTATGAAATAGGATTTTTAGTGCAAATTTATACAATAACAAAAAAAAGAAAAGTTTATTGATATAACTCAGTAAGTCCATTAAAAACAAGTAAATGTTTTATTCAGCACACTTTTAGAAAGTTTTAAAAATTGACATTTTTAAAGATGGTACCAAGAATACTGTTCACTGACTTATTTTCATTTACAGGTTATGTCGCTTAAAAAAGAAAGCACAGGCAGAAGCAAATGCTACAGCTATCAGTAATCTGTTGCCATTTATGGAATATGAAGTGCATACTCAGCTAATGAATAAACTAAAACTCAAAGGAATGAATGCTTTGTTTGGACTAAGAATTCAGATCACAGTGGGTGAAAATATGTTGATGGGCTTAGCGGTAAGTTTAGATGTTTTTGGTTTTGTTTTATGATTTCTTTAATTATAGTAGATTCTATTTTATGTGATTCAAAGAGTCTTTTCAAAGACTTATCTAAAGACTTTGACATTAAGACCTTTATGGGATGAGGACATTTTAAGAAGTGAAATATCTGGTGATAGGTTTTCACATATTTTAAAGGGACTGTGATCATAACTTTAATAATTCTATTTCTAGAAGTTACCATTTGTCACTTGCTTAATAAGTTGTCCACAGTTTTTCTGGACTTTATTATTGTTTACATATTGCTGAAACAGGGTTCCCCCATCTTGGTACCAGGGCAGAATACCTCTTTGTTGCCGGGAACTGAGTTGTGCTTTGTAGGATGCTTAGCAGCATCCATGGCAACTCCCCACTATAAGATAGTAGCATCTCCCCAGTTGTGACAATCAAGAATGTCTTCAGAAATTGCCAAATGTCCCTTAGTGGGCAGAGCAAAATTACCCCAGGATGTGGATTAATCTTTAGTTTTGATGGAGAAGATAAAGCAAAACATGTGAGACACTATTAGACAGACAATTAAGCTTTATCATAAATGTGCACCTGTGGCCAGTGGTAGACTGTGTAATAAAATACAGGTGTTTCTGGCCAGGTGTGTTGGCTCACACCCATAATTCCAACACGTTGGGCGGCTGTGGTGGGAGGATCACTTGAGCCCAGAAGTTAGACCAGCCTGGGTGAGACTACTTTCTCTATAAAAAATACTAAAAATTAACCAGGTGTGCTGGCAGGAAGCTCAGGTGGGAGGATCACTTGAGTCCTGGGAGGTTGAGGCTGTAGTGAGCCCTGATCATTTCACTGCACTCCAACCGAGGCGATAGAGTGAGACTCTGTCTAAAACAAAAACAAAAAACAAACAAACAAAAAAAGGTGTGTTTCTTAAGTGCTGATGAAATACAAGAGAAGAAGAAACAGCTGTGTCTTAGCTGAAGGTTCATTTTGGCTTGTTAGCAAATAAATTCAGACTGGAAAGATGATAATGAGGAAAGCCAGTGCTGCTTCTGTAAGTAGTGTAGGACTCAGAGAACCAGGTGCCTGCAAAATGTGTATTGATCATATGGAATCTGATGAACTATGTTTATGGAAATTCTCTCATTTTCTAGGTACTTTGCTAACCAGCATTTTGTCTGTGTTACTGGCAGTTTTCAAATTTAAATTCTCTTGCCATCTTTTTGAGAACACATAGACATTTAATTTTAAGAAATTTATGGAATTTGGCTTTTTTGTCCGTATACATTTGCAGGTCGAATGCACATTTGTTCCCTGTTTCATCTTTCTCTAAGAGCAAATATGTAAATTTTTGTACGTAGAGGATAATTGTATGATGACGATAAACTAATTAGGTATTAACAGTTTTCTAACAACAGAAATTTGTAATAAGTAACTTGGTTCATGTTAAAATATTTGATATTTAGGCTGGGCATGGTGACTCATGTCTGTAATCCCAGCACTTTGAGAGGCTGAAGTGAGTAGGTCGCTCAAGCCCAGAAGTCTGAGACCAGCCTGGGTAACATGGCGAAACCCTATCTCTACTAAAAATACAAAAATTACCCAGACGTGGCAGCTTGTGCCTATAGTTCCAGCGACTTGGGAGGCTGAGGTGGGAGAATCAGCTGAGCCTGGGAGCTTGAGGCTGCAGTGAGCCGTGATCGTGCCACTGCCCTCCAGTCTGGGGACAGAGCGAGACCCTGTCTAAAAAAAAAAAATTCTCTTTTATACTTAGAGTAACTTGGGGAAAAGTAGTTATTTTAATTCAGTGGTCTAAAAATTTGTATGCTTAGTGAGGACATTACATAAATGTATAATTTGTGCTTGATGCAAGACTGTAATGATTGGTGGGTGCCTATGCATGTCAATTAAGAGCTGGATTCAGATTGAGGGGTTTAAAAAACATTTTGCTAGCTATAGCAAACATTTTTGATGATTGAGTCCCAGGAAACTAGTTTATGACACTGATGTAATTCAAGACTTGCCTCCAGTATTGCTTTTCTGATTCATACTAATCTTTTCCTTCTTGATCACTGGTGCTATTCACCACCACGGTTTGACATTTCATCTTTGTGCTTTGTTATAGTTTGTGCACTTAAATCGTGAAGTCTCAAGAGTAGCTTCTTTATGGGGTGATCTCTGATGAGTGCCGACTAGACGTTCGGCACTGTGCTATTCCAGAAGGAATGTGATATTATCTTCACTTTACAGGAGGAGAAAATGTGTGCTGTGATAGGTTGAGACTATAAAGTGATGTGGTTACATGTGTTAGAACTGGATTTCAAATCCAGGCCTATCTGATGCCAGAGTCTGTGTTCTCAGCCGTTCAGGGCTGTTGCTTCATTAATGAGGAGTTAAAACGCATTAGAAGTGGTGGACTAAGGCTTCATATGGCATGGCGAAGGGGCGTTCCCTGGTTGAGTATTAGAGACTTGGTCATGTATACAGTGATGGACACTAATGAACAAACCAGGAGTAAGCACTCTTGAGGAACAATTTCATCTACTATGCAGACTTCTTCATCAATCCCTTTTTAGGATTGGTGTTGAGTTAAAAGAGTTGTCTTTTCTCTTTCCCATTCCACCCTGTTGACGTTAACAATTTGATGTTTATACTTCTATTTTTTTGCTTTGCTTGTATTAGCATATTTACACATAAGTGCACATAAGGATAATATAAATGTTACCTTGTTTTGTATTTCTCATAATAGTTTTCCAGTAGTAATGATATGTAGTACTGTTTCAGAGTCAGATATTAAATAGTAATTTAATTAGATGATATTTAAAATAAATCTGTATCAAGTAAAAAATTTTCTCTGCTAATTAGGAAGGTAGGGCAATATAGTGAAATAAGTTTGGGTTTTGAAGTGAGAAACACTCAATCTAAATCGTTTGTCCACATTTACTGACTTGACTTGAGTGAGTTCCCTGTCCTTTCTGAATTTCAGTCTCTTGCCTTGCAAAAGTTTCCTCTTTACTTTTGCCACCTTTAAAGATAGAGCGTCTGCTCATTCATGAAAAATTTGGTTTTTAGCAACCTTTAATATTTTTTTGCTATTTTTAATTCTAATTGTATTTTTAAAAATGATGAGGTAGGTCAGGGCCCAGTGGCTCACACCTGTAATCCTAGCACTTTAGGAGGCTGAGGCAGGTGGATCAGTTGAGGTCAGGAGTTGGAGACCAGCCTGGCCAACATGGTGAAAACCCATCTCTACTAAAAATACAAAAATTAGTTGAGTGTGATGGTGGGCGCCTGTAATCCTAGCCACTCAGGAGGCTGAGGCAGAAGAGTCGCTTGAACCCGGGAGGTGGAGGTTGCAATGAGCCAGGATCGTGCCACTACACTCCAGCCTGGGCGTAAGAGTGGGACTTGGTCTCAAAAAAAAAAAAAAAAAAAAAAAAAAAGATTGTGAGGTAGAAACATAAAAAATATAATTGGGTATATAGTGAAAAGTAAATCCCCATTTCATAACTGTCTCCCACCTACCCAGGGGCCTCCCCAAAAGAAACCAACCCTTGTTACCAGTTGTTTTTGTGTGCCTTTCCAGAGATGTCCTATATATACCCTGATGCTGATTATATTCTTCCTTATACCACATTCTTGGTTTTTGTTTGTTTGTTTGTTTTTTCTTGTTTTGAGACGGTCTTGCTCTGTTGCCCGGGCTGGAGTGCAGAGGCATGATCTTGATTCACTGCAACCTCTGCCTTCCGGGTTCAAGTGATTCTCCTGCCTCAGCCTCCTGAGTAGCAGGGATTATGGGTGCGCACCACTACACCCAGCTAATTTTTGTATTTTCAGTAGAGATGGGGTTTCACCATGTTGGCCAGGCTGGTCTTGAACTCCTGACCTCAAGTAATCTGCCTGCCTCAGCCTCCCAAAGTACTGGGATTACAGGTGTGAGCCACTGCACCCAGCTGTTGACCACATTCTTAAATATGAGAACGTAAGGACTGTTATTCTGTAGATATTTTTTCTGATTATTTCGCCATTATTTTTTACAAGTCTGCCACAGGTGTATATTTAGCAGCTTTACCAACTCCTGGTGGTATTCAGATTGCCGGGAAGACTCCTAATGATGGCTCATATGAACAACACATCTCTCATATGCAGAAGAAGATAAATGACACAATTGCTAAAAACAAAGAGTTATATGAAATCAATCCTCCAGTAAGTAAAACAAACCTACATTGTGAATATATTAGTTATTATTTATTAGTATATTTTTAGGTTATCTTATTGAGGACATAAGATTTTTTTTTTCACTGTTTAGATTAGCTTTCCTTATTACTCATTCTTTCACCTCCCTTTATGTCTTTGCTCAACTGTCTCCTTTTCGGGTAAGCCTACTCTAACCATTCTATTTAAAAATTATGACTTCATTTTTGGCACTTCCTATCACCTTTCCCTCTTTTATTGTTTTCTGTAGCTCTTATCTTTGTGAGTGTGTTTGTGTTTGTGTGTGTGTGTGTTTTATTGGTCTATTGCCTGTTAGTACCAGTAGAATGAAGCTCCATGAGGGCTTTATTTCTATTGCCTAGAAAAGTTTCTCTTGGTATTAGTCTCTTAGTATTTGTTGAGTGATGAAATAAATGGTTTAAAATGTTCTTTGTTAGTAAAAAGAGATTCTTATCGGTGGTAAAAATGTGAAAGAATACAGTTTTTCAGTTACAGTTTCTTTTTTTACAATTTTGCTCCCAGTCATTTCCTTTAATCAGTCTTTTTACCAACTTTGCAATAAATATCACAATGCTTCCTCCTCTGTGGATGCCTAATGGCAGTAGTCTGAATTGAAAGAAAAATGTGTTGGAGTTAGAATGAAACTTTTTGTTTTTATGAGTCTCTGATAATAAAATACTTTCACAAAAGGAAATTATAACATCGTTGTTGTTTTTATTTTAAATGTCTTACCTAACTGGCTGATCTTCCGGAACAGTGTGTCTGGATTGTTGCATCACAAGTATAGCTTTCATCGTATTATTCTAGTATAGTTGTTAATTTGGGAGGAATTTTAAGGATATGACCTAGAGCTGCACTGTTCATTATTCACTGTGGGAGCCACTGGCCACATGTGACTTTTGAGCACTTGTAACTAGTCTGAATTGAAATGTGTAGTAAGTATAAAATATACACTGGATTTTAAAGATTTAGTGTGAAAAAACTCTGTAAAATATGAATATTTTTGTATTGATTATGTGTCAAAAATTTAATATTTTGGATATACTGAATGAAATAAAATGTTTTATTAAAATTGATTTTATCTATTTCTTTTTACTTTATTATGTATGTGGCTTGCTTTATATTTGTATTGAACAGTACTGACTTAGGGCTTCTTTAAAATGAATACAAATGTTGATGTGTTAACATATTTATATTTGAAAAATAGACTGTAAAAGTTCTTTGTGCACCACTTTACTGACTGCTTATTTTTATAGTACATTATTTTTATTTGATAGTTATATTTTGATATTTGAACATCTGTTTATAGTCTGCCACTTGGGAAAAGTGATTTGTAAAACTTTGTGTTAGGGTTTCATATATTCTTCATTTATTATTTCTAATGATATGAGCTGAACTCTTTTACTTAATAGTGTTTCTTACCTCTGGAAATCCATCCTGACCTCCCACAGGGAGAGTGGACTCTTCCTCCATTGTGTACTTGTTGTACCTGTATGTACTTGTATAGAAACTGTTACATATTATTATACGTAGTTTTTATATATCTGTCTTCCTTTACTGTAATGTAAGGTCTTTGGAGACAGGGATGTATTTAAATAAGAATATGAATTAAGTTACTTCATCCATTCAGTACTTACTGAGCTGCTACTGTGTGTCACACAGTTTACATTTAGAAGGAGGGAGTGAATCTATTATGATTTAAAAAATTTTAGTATATATGAATTTCATGTGTTGAGGATGACTGTATTTTCACAACAGTACTCATCAGTTTATGAATCTTCTAATATGTCTTTCCTTATTGTAGATACTGACTACATTATAGTCTTTTAGCATAATCTCTCAGCATTTGTTTGACAGTCAGTATACAGGGTTGATTACCAGGCCACTATATACATTACAGTGTTGTGTTATGTCCACCCTGAATATGTGGATCAGGGTGTTCCTTCTCTTGGGATGATAGCCCTCAATGAAATAAATGCTGCTGTTTGAATTTTTTCTCAATACATTAAAAAATGTTTCTAATACAGAGGTGTAGTACCACTTAAGCTTTCTGTAGATAATCAAAGGTATCAAAATAAGATGCATATCTCTTGGAATAACAGTACTAGTGATGAAATTTCAGTATGAGTGTAGAACGTATTAAATACCAGACAGTTATATTTATTAAGTCTGTGGCATTGTGAACAAAGGCATAACAGAATTTAAAACTACTTAAAATTATAAAAAGTTGTGTGGTATCTAATGGGAATAACGTTGCACTGTGTATCAAAAGACTGATCTAGACTGGCTCTACACTTTCTAGTTTTCAGATCTAGGCAGACTACTAATTTACTTCTGAATTACAGCTCTTTTCCATTTTGTAGTCATTATAATGTTAACTTTATAGAGGGCAGATTAATTTGGAGTACAAATAAGATAAATGGATGTGAAAGCGCTCCATAGATCATTACATTGTGAAATTGTGCAGTGGTAGCCTTTTATCTAAGGTATGTACTAGCAATGAACATTTAAAACTATATATTTTTGAAGAACTTTATGTACAATTTCCTTGTTTATTAAAAAGACAACTCTGTTGCATCAGCAATAGGCTATGCCTTTTGCTTTTGTTTTCACATATTCACATTCTTCCAGCATTCATTGTGGCCAACAGGTGCTTAGAACCTCTAGCGATCTTTGGCTATGTAACAGCAAAAAGCTCACTAAGCCATACAGTATTGCACCATACATTGACCTTAAAAGGATCATTATTGTAACTACCAAAGTTTATTTAGCTTAATAAATAACAAATACGTGCATAGTATATGTATATATATATTCATACTCATACATTGATCATATTCCACGTTTTGCTATGTGGAGCTTTGAAAAATTACCAGTGGATAAGAAAAGATATAAAAGATTAGAAATCTTTCTAGGAACGTAAGTCTTTAAATTTTTATGGCCTATTAGGACTTTCATAATGCTGAATAGAAAATATGCACACCCAGGAGTACTGGATTTCTGGGCTGTAAGGACTGCCAATTCCATACACATTGTAGTGTCCTGTGTGTACACTGGATGTCAGTTTTGTCTTGTTATGTCTGTGACAGTTATATATACTTTTCTGATTCGTGTATCATTAAGGCTGCCATATCCTCTATAAAAGTTTAGTTATAAAGGTTATACTTAAGTACAGACTTCACTGAGTATAGTTTACAGGCTTTTTCTCCACAGCTAGGTGTCTACTAATATAAAGATATAAAATTTAAACTGGAAAAGACAATCTCATTTAATATGAAACAATTATATTTCTTTTAGGAGATATCTGAAGAGATTATAGGATCACCCATCCCAGAACCTAGGCAACGCTCAAGACTTCTGAGATCTCAATCAGAAAGCTCGGATGAAGTTACAGAATTAGACCTTTCACATGGGAAAAAAGATGCTTTTGTTTTGGAGGTAATGTCACATTGGACTAATTTCTTAAAGGTTTTGGAAGCTAAGATACACATTTTTTCAGATGCTAAATTAATATACTTTTATATCATTGCAACTGTTATAAATATTTTAAAAATTAGTATATAAATTACAACAAACTTGAAAATAACAGAACTTGGTAACATATGTTTGTTCAATACCAGGTGACTGATACAATAATGCAGATGGTTCTGAAAAAGTTAATGTATGGGTTGAAATAATGATACAATAGTATTAAACCTTTGAAGTTATTTTCCTAAACTTGAATGAATTTAAATAAGAAATTAAAGTGTCATTCTTTAACTTACTATAATTATTACTTTTTTTGTATGTTACTATAGTTAGAACATTTTTTAATATAAACACTGTGAATTCTGAGTGTAGTATTTTCTTACCGAATTCAAAAGGTATAATTGACCCATCTTTATGAAAAGATACTCAGAACACTTCAGGAACTTTCCCAGAGAGTAAATATCACACGAAAAGTTGATGGAGACTCCTTCCTCCTAGATCTGCCTCCTCTGCACTCCCCTGTAGAATGGTTGGCTCCCAAAGAGAGAGATTTTTCTTTTTCATATCGAAGGACAGGAAAAATAAATGAGTAAGATGTAAATTGAGAGAAAAAAAAATCAGATGCTTTGATCTCAGTGTAGCAGGAAGCTGGTGGTAGAATAGTGTTGGGATGGGATTGGAGGTTTAAAGAGTCAGGAACAGTGCCAGTGGCTGTAACAAGGATCTATGAGAGACGCACAGGCCTAACTAAGGTTAGAGTGTCAATTTGTAGAAAACCCAACATATATGGTTATTTGTCCCCCACTTTTTCCCCACATTTCTCTACAGTCTGAGAATGGAAAATATGTTATGGAAAATATGCCAGGTCAAGGAGGCTAAAAGTTCCAGGGTACTATTTAGAACAATGCTGCTCAAAGTGTGATGTAACTACTTGTGGCGTCAGCTCTACCTGGGAGCTTGTAAGAAATGCAAATTCTTGGGCCCCTACCTCAGACCTAGTAGATGAGAATTTAAACGTGGAGCCCAGGAATCTGTTTAACAAACTTTCCAGGTGATGTCAAACATTACCTGAAGTTTGATATAGGGCATTATTGATATGTCTGATCTTGGGATCCTGGCTAAGTAGAGAGGCACTTGAGAACAAAGTGCTTCAAACATGGGCAGAGGACAGAGGGCAAGTAGAAGATCCAGTAAGAGAGGACAAAGAGACAGGACTGTAGTTGGAGAATGCTCGAGATCCTGGGTGTGGAGCATTTTGGGGAATAGTGGGTTGAGGTATGACTGTGACTGTGGGTAGCCACGTGAAGTGGAAGTGAAAGTGGTTCTTGAAGTCTTGAGGGTGATGTGGGAAGAAGAAGCTTAGCAAGTCTGCAGATTAGGACTTAGAAACTGAGATGCAGATGAATGTCAGCACCTGTCCAGCTGGGTAGTTTCCCTGTTTATTATTCACAGTGGAATACGGTGATATAAGAAAAATAGAATTTAGACCTATTTATTTTATTAGAAAAATAGAATTTAGACCTATTATTAAATATGTCTTTAAATTTATCTCTGCCTAATTCCATTGTAAAGCAGTTCTGCATTTAGTCAAAGGATTTGATTACACTTTATTAATTTAAACAAATTGGAATAATGATTGCTTATGACATCTTTGTAAGTCTTTAGAAACATATTCTCATAAAGGTTTGAGAAAGAGCTAGTTTTCTTTTTTAACTTAGTGTACTTTGTATGTAAAATATTTCACTTAGAAGTATTTGTGGTTATTACTGTGGAGGAATTTACTGATATTAGAATTTTCTTGTTACATATTTTTCCTTAGGGAAAAATGACTCTGCTTTTTCTTGACTCTATTAATAAATAGTCTTTTTAATGTGAAATAATTATGCATTTACTACATATATAATAGTTTTATTCTCTATTTTAAGATTGATGACACAGATGCCATGGAAGATGTCCATTCTCTACTTACTGATGTTCCTCCTCCTTCAGGTGAACAAAAAAATTACCTTTGAGATGAAACTAGTTTTATATATAAATGTTTTAGCTCATAATTGTTACAGTACTAATTTTACTTTAAAGGAAGGACTTACCACAGTGTCACAGCTTGTCATGTACTTTGCTACTCCAAGATAGAAAACATAACTTAGGTGGAAGTGATTTTTAGTCCTTTTATATTTATACATGGAAAAAAAAACCTATGATAATTTATTAGGATGGTTTAAAGTCTCCTGCAGGTATAATTTTAGAAGAAAAAAAATGAAGGGTTTTATAGTTAGAACTTCATGTAATAATTGAAAAGTGTCATTTAACACAAAAATCAATGAAATATTATCATATATTTTGATTATAATTTATTTTGACAGGCTTTTATAGTTGTAATACAGAAATTATGCCCGGTATAAATAATTGGACATCTGAAATACAGGTAAACCTTTTTTTCTTAATTTTAAGCAAATAACACATAAGTTATCTTAATAAGTTCCATCTAAATATTTGTTTTGTTTTTTTTTTTTAACCTCCTTATTGCAATTAAAATACTATCCTTATTCTACTACGTTAGTTAATATTGTTCATTATTTGGCAATTTATCAACTGTTAAAATATTTAGTTAAAAATAATAAAATGACATGTTCTGTCACCCCACATTTAGATGTTCACTTCAGTAAGAGTAATCAGATTAAGCAGCCTCAACCTGACTAATCAAGCTCTCAATAAGAACTTTAATGATCTCTGTGAAAATTTGCTCAAGGTAGGAACCTGCTGACTAAATTTTATATTCATGCGTCTAAGATAATGAAACTTTAAAAGTGTCTATATTGCTGTATTACCTGTAATACTTTACAGAGTTGTGGGCTGAATCACTCCTACCTCCTTATCTTACCTCTGTCAGCAGGTGAGATACTAAAGTTGTCCTGTCCCCCTTACTCTATCATACTATAAAAGAAATAGTTTGTTAGTTAATAGCTTTAACTTCCCTAAAAATCTAGTGTATATGTGTACATTAAAAAAAACTTACTGTATTGTTTTTTGTGACTTACTGACAAATGATTAAATCTTATTGTCTACTTAAATATTAAAAAGTATATCCTTAGTGTAAAAATACACACAAAAAAGTGGACCAGTTTTGTTGTAATTTTTTTTTAACTCTCCATTTACTATAATATAATGTACATTAAGAAAATCAGCTTTTATAAAGTTTTAAATAAAAAAGGTGACATTACTAATATTTTCTATTGTGTAGAGCCTGTACTTTAAACTACGATCTATGATCCCCTGCTGCCTTTGCCATGTAAATTTTACAGTATCTCTGCCTGAAGATGAATTAATTCAGGTAATTAAGATTTAGTCCATTATTAAAGAATAGTCTTTATCTGATCTATTATTTTTATTATCTATTTCATTATCATAATTTTGCCATAATTAAGTAACTTATACTAGTTTACCTCAGAGTATTACAAAATATATGTTAGTATGCATTAGGCCATGTGTGTTTCTTTTTCTGAACTTTAGTTATCTGAGGGAGTAAGTGCACGTATGCTCCAGCATGTGTACAGTAGGATCTGTACCCATCATGTGGGATTTTACCAGTTCCCATTTTTTAGAGAAGGTTCTTCAGCTCTTTCTGGAATATCGAGATTTAGGTGTAACTGTTTGGCATAGTTGTAGTTTGTGTATCTGAATTTATATATAATTCTGGTTGAGGATTTTAACCAGGAAAGGTATTTGGTATAGGTTGTACCATGGTACTGAAAAAAATATGTAAGAAACTTAGTTTTGGCAGTGATTATTTTGCTAACCATATTGTTTCTATAATTCTAGGTTACAGTCACGGCAGTTGCAATAACTTTTGACAAAAATCAGGCTTTACAAACCACAAAAACCCCTGTTGAAAAGTCGTTGCAAAGAGGTAAATCTTTACTGGATAGGAAGTTCAGTTTGTGTTTGTCTGTGTTATGGTTCAGTGATAAAATATACAGGACAGGTGGATTCAGTAAATTACTTGTTCCTTGAAGAATATTTGCTGCTTTTTCTGTTCATCTTTGTGAAGATAACTGTGTGGATAAGCATATGGCTGACTTGATATTTTTCATACATGACTAGGTGGTATTTGACTGATATTTACATAGGGAATGCTGCTGGGTTTTTTAGACTTAAATTATAGCATACTAATTCTGCAGTAATATAAGGGTTTCTGTACTACGATCTCTGGCAAGGTCTTCAAGGCATCTGAGGACCTACTGATGTAGTAAGCACAATTGTGTGCCTGTGTATTATTTTCAGGACAAGTTCCATAGTGTTCAACAGATTCACAGAGGTGGCCTTAATCCAGTAAAATTTAGAAAGTAGTATTCGTAATATATTCTGAAGAAATCCAAATTACTGGAAACTATGTGTTCTGAAAAACACATAATGAGGGATACTATACTTTCTTGTATAGTTCGAATGACTTACTGGCTAAATGAAATATTCATGATTAGTCCTAAACTTTTAAAAGTTGATTACATTCTACATATATAGCATTGATAAGATTTGAGCAGTGAGTTAATGTCAGGTAGATGTATTAAATGATTATGTGTTCCGATATTTGTCAAAGAAGACATGTAACCAGTTTAAGTGGCATAAAAACTAGTAATGGACAAAGTGTAGGATATTAATTATTATTATCTAGCATTTATTATTTGCAAAGCACTGTGCTAAATTACTTACAGATATTAATTTCTTAAAGCCTCACAACAGTCATACCAGGGAAGATAGCACCAGTCTCAGCATCATGTAGATGAAGGATTTCCATGGGAGAAATCAGGGAGAAAATGACCAGAATAAATTGGGGCGGGAAGGTGGAGCTGAGAATATGTATATGTATGTTGTCACAGATTCTTAATTTAAAAAAATTAATAATAGATCATTACTAAATAACTGGTATTTTTCTTGCCTTTCTAGCCTCTACAGATAATGAAGAACTTTTACAGTTTCCACTGGAACTGTGTTCAGATTCACTTCCTTCTCATCCTTTTCCACCAGTTAAAGGTTGGTTAAGTAAGGGAAAAAGCAAACACAAATCCTAGTTTCTAGTTCCTTTCACTGCTTCTTCATTATAGACAATCTTACTACCTTGAGGTGAAAATGTATCCTTCATTCCCTCATTATATGTTTCTTCATTTTCATAAAGGGGATAAATTAATGTTCCTCTTATTTTAATTTCTCAAGTAATTTCATTATAAGGTATTAAGGTAATTTTTCCTGTGATATTCCATTCTCATACCTTAATGTGTTAAAGCTTTATTTTCAAAGGTTTGGATTTCCCACTGTAACTATTCACACATAGAATACTTGATATTTATATTATATTTGGTAAGTTTTTTCCAGCAACAATTAAACCTTCACAAAAAGTTTTGGATTTTCCTGGACAACAGAATGCTTTTTTTTCAGAGGATATATGAAGAGGTTTTGAGTGGGAGTAGTACAAGTGAGAAAGGGATGAGCTTCCGGTCTTTGCTGTGGCGATAATTGAAGAACATTGTTATGTACTTATATAAGACACTGCAATTTTTTTTTTCCGGTGCAAATTGATAGCTCCTTACTTTAATAGCAATAAATCTATTTTGATCTGCATAATCTTTGGAGAAAAGTGGGAGGTATTGTTTTCCTTTCTCATCTGATTTTAGTATAATTTTTATTACAAAAAAATTAAAATTACTATACCTTATTTTGTAGCATTATGTATTAGATAAATATAGTATGTGTTTTTCACTAAGTTTGTTTTGAGAAATGATATAGTTATTTGAAATCAGCTATTCAACTTTTATGTCTTATAATACAATGGATATTATTTTATGATTCCTACTCGTTATTTGATACCAAATTATGTATAATACAGAATAGTTTTATATTCACTTTACGTATATGTCAACAGAATCTTTATTAAATCAGTACAAAGTCTGTTTAGTAGATAAATAGAACTTGTCTTATATTTCGAAGATGAAAAATAAGCTGCTTCCAGATTCTGAACTTTGTAACGTGGTAACTGTGATCCTTTTTCCTTTCTGTCATCACCTAAAATTCTGATTTAGAACTCCATAGAGAATTGTAGCATATCTCAATATCCTTGAAAGAATAGAGAGGAAAAATCAAATTCAAAGGGAATGTGAGTTCAGATTTATGAATTAAATACAGCCTCCAGGCAGAAAGCAGAACTGTCAAGAGTCTTCCTTGGGCCAGGCCTGTTGGCTCATACCTGTAATCCCAGCACTTTGAGAGGCTGAGGCGAGAACATTGCTTGAATCCAGGAGTTTAAGACCAGCCTGGGCAACATAGTGAGACCCCAACTCTACAAAAAATAAATAATTAGCTGCATGTGGTGGTGTACACCTGTGATCCTAGCTACGAGGGAGGATGAGGTGGGAGGATTGCTTGATCCCAGGAGGTTAAGGCTACAGTGAGCTGTGATTGTGCCACAGTACTCCAGCCTGGGAGATAGGGGGAGACCCTCTCTCAAAAAGAAGAAAAGTCTTTCTTGAACTCACTATACAGCAAGTTTCTTTTTTTCTTTAACATCTACTTTATACAGAAATTTGTTTTTGTTCATGGTTAGTTCCATATCACTTCTAGGTATAATTTCATTTATCCTTACATCCTTACCCTGCAATAGGGGCCAAAAAAACCCCCCAAAAACAAAAAAACCTAAAACCTAATCAACAAAGGTTTGATTGATTGTTATTCTGTAGGAAAAGGTATTTGTGGACTTGGGGTCCCTGTTAACTCTGTTTTACTATATTGTTAATACCTACTGAATTTTGCAGAAGATTAGATTTAAGCTTTCTAAGTTTGACTTGTCTATAAAGACAACTTTCCACTTCTGCAGTAGCTTTCAAAATGTTTTCAAAGGAATTATAACTGGTGCTTATGTGATCGTTAGTATGTGGTATGCAAAATGATACTTTGTGAACTAAAAAAACAAGAAAATAAGAATTTGAGTATAATAAGTCCTATTTGAACAGTACCTAAAATATTTGCAACTCATTTTAGGGAGAATGGAGAGGGACCATGAGGTAGGTTGGAAAAGCAACCGACCTGTGTTTTTCTCTCAGTTCTGCTGTGGATTAGGTGTGAGAACTTGGACCAATTGCTTAACCTCTTTGAGCCTCAGCTCCTCATGTGTAAAATGTGAAAAGATTAAGATTCTCTCTAACCTTTAAAATTCCTTGGGTTTCTGTAGTTTATGGTTCTTCAATTATTAACATATTCCCATTTTTGAAAAGTAAATCAAAAGCTAAATTAGTCCTCAAGGTCACACTGAGCTTCTGTAATTTACATGTGTTCAGCTGGGTGCGGTGACTCATACCTGTAATCCCAGCACTTTGGGAGGCCGAAGCAGGCGGATTGCTTGAGCCTAGGAGTCTCTTCTCTACAAAAAATACAAAAATTAGTCATGCATGGTGATGTGCCTGTGGTCCTAGCTACCGAGGAAGCTGGGTGGTAGAATCACCTGAACCCAGGGAGGTTGAGGCTACAGTAAGCTGTGATTGTGCCACTGCACTCCAGCCTGGGCGACAGAGTGACCCTGTCTCAAGAAAAAAAAATAAAATAAAATAAATAATGATTTCAAATAACTTTTAATCAATTAAACCAATAATTTTAATTTTAAATTCTGCTCCTCTGAACCATAAAGGTTTGTCAGAGGTACCTCATGGCCTTCCAGGAGGCAGGGTGAAAGGGAGCAGAGAAGGATGGGATTGAGGGTAGGTGTCTGGATCCCCTACTTTTCTGAAACAGCGGCTTTGATTCCATGTGTTTTTATATCCATCTTCCGTATGTGATTTCACTTGAAGAAAGGGTCTCAAAAAGTTTGAAAACCATTGATTGATCATGCCACCCTTTATTGTCATCATCATCATCATCAGACCATCACATCTAATACTAATATATGTAAAACTTTTTATACTAAGTGCTTAACTGTAAAACCTATGTGCTTTTCCTTGAATATTGCATTGTAAAATCATCAGTAAACACTTAAAAGTATATCTGTACCTTTCTGTCAATATTTCTGTAGTTTTGTGAGTTGTGGTTTATGTTCCATGCTTATTTATTGTCTTGTGCTTCCTCAAGTCTTTTCAGGAGGACATGGGCTAAATATAGTTTTTAAAGTTATCTCAAAATGTTTTGGAAAATTTGAGAGTAAGATAGGTTTTGAAAAGGCCTGAAAAATATAATAGAGTCTTAAAAATGGAGTAATCGAGTGTTGTAACATGACAGAAGGCAATGTCTGGAAAAATTTAAGCATTGCCATTTAGTGGAAATAGGCAGGAAGAGAGGAAGGTAAGAGTGTTAAGGATAAATGCTCAGAAGATTTGTCTGCTTTATAAAATATGCATCCATAAGAGGCTTAAAAGTCAATTACTAATGCTGATAAATAAAAGTATAGTTTTTAAATTGTTTTGTTAAGTTGAATAAGCTGATAGCTTTTTTTTTTTACTTTCAGTAACTTTGAATTCCAGTTTATATTTCATGTTTTTAATCACAAATATGATGATTGTTAAAATTTTTTATTTCCTTTTATATTGGCTAGGGGATTAGTCTAAGCATAGTGTGTTTATTAACACTTCCATCTTTTTACTTGTAGATAAACCTTTCATTGTCTTTTTGTGTTATTGAAAATGGGTGAATGTCATGTAAAGAAATGTTCAATAATGTGTATCTTATTTCACTGTGTAGAGTAAGCCTCGGCCTGAATTGTCCATCCATGTTCAATTTTTTCTTTCCATCATTTATTATATTTGGTTTTGTTTTTAAAGGTAACAAAGTAGTTTGATGTATGTCTCAAATTTATGGTTGATTTGGTGTTACCTTGCTGGTTATCTTGATTTTTCTGATTTGATATATTAACTGGTGCTGAGCTTAAATAATTTATTAAAGGATAGATGATATGATATCAACATAAATTATTTATGTTTATACAAGAGTGTGATATGAGAAAAATGATAGCTATAGCAAACTTTTAATACAATTTTCATGTTTTTTTCTCATCATTGATATCCAAACCTGAGTTTTTCTCTGAAATGATTTTCAAGAGACCTTAAAAATAATGTATGTATGTATGGATGGATGGATAGATAGATAGAAAGAAAAAAAGAATGAGCAAAATGGGGGGAGTCTGGGTTGAGGTAATCTGGGAGAAGAGTAAAAAAAATCGGCAAGATTTGTCTCATAGATTTCAGTTTATCTCAAGAATTTTATACATGTAATTTTTATAAAAGGTTAGCATATTACTTCAGAGAAATATCTAAAGGCTTACATCTTGAGCTATTAGTTGCTGTATTGTAAGGCTTAAGAACTTAGATTAGACAAGTGTGTATAAATCATATACCACTTTAAATATATTTCAAGTTCTTAAAAAAATATTACCTAAGGTAGGATAATAGTTTTCATAAAACACTGATCGTTTAAAAATTAAAAAGGTTTAATTAAGTCAATTTTAAATACCGTTGAGTGAAACTGTATAGAAGATATGTATATATTTTTAAATACCCATCTTGTTTCCTGCTTTCCTTTTGCTTTTACTAGAGTACTTTCCTCATGTTCAGTGGCATAAGCTATAGGCTAGCAGGAATACTCTATTCATTACATTAGCTGCTGACTGCTGTGGCAAGCATAGGTTAAAATTTGGATTTCAATATAAAAGAAAACAAGTTGGCTTATACCCACAATACATTGTACTTCAAAATTAGGTGTCTACATCAGAAGTTTTTTATTGTAGGCTAGAAGAGTTACTTTTTCTTTGTTAAACCAAATTAGATTTTTTTCTTTTTAGAGACAGTCTCTCTCACAGATTTGATTTTAAAATAGTTTAACTGTTTGAATTTAATGTCTTGCTCACATTATTTTAAACTAGCAATTAGAAGTGTACATTTGTAAAAAATACAGAAGTTATCTTTTACTTTTCCTACCAACTAATAGTTTGAATTCTTATGACTATATATAATTCCTTATAGTAATTAAAAGCATTTTTATATATTAATAGTCCATTGCATGTCTGTTGTTACTATTTAAAAAAAAAATACATTTTGTCACTATGACCAAGTGTCAGCAACAATAAAAAGCTGCTAAAATTCTTGATGTTATTGGATGGCCAAATAATCAATGGCAAGTTTTAAAAGGAAAGAGATGCTCGGGGGAAGAAAATGCAGAAACCAGAAACTAACTAGAGGAAAATGTGTGAAAAACTCATCCAAGAAATGGGAAGGAAGGAAGGAAAGGAAGGATGGAAAGGAAGGGAAGGGAGGGGAGGGGAGGGGAGGGAGAGGAGAAAGGAAAGGAAAGGTAAGGAAGGAAGGAAAAAAATTGATGGAGAAGTAGGAATAAAGAATCTTTATCTCAGTAGCTTCTTCAAGGCAGCTTGAGGACAGTGAAATCCATGGTTAGAGGAAGAGGGAGTAAAAAGCAAAGAAAAATTGCATTGAGTTGCTGACAGAAAACGGATTATGTGGAAGAGAAGCTATAAAAGATAGGAGTGAGAGGGGGATTGCATGCTTGGAAATGGAAGCAGGAAAATGTAAGAAGCAGATTGAAGAAGAAAGACAAGTGGTTTAGGATGTCGTACACCTTTAATTAGAAACTTAAATGACCCAAATAGGGAAGTTAATTGTCTTTGTTATCTAATATATGTACTACCGAGGTATCACAGTTGAATTTTTCCCTTGTAAACTGTCCAAATTGAAGCTAGTTTTATCTTTAGGTATGCCTTAGTAATTTGTAACTGTAATATGGCAGTTTCCTTATCAATTCATCAATATTTGAGTATTGTTATAGATCAGGTTGATACTGAATGTTTAGGTATATCATTTGTCTATCCCAGTCATGAAGTTAGATTTTATACTTATAAAGCATAACTAATCAATGCAGTATCGATTGATGGAAATTCCTAAAGAAACATAAAACCCAGGTTTGATCATAATAAAACTGAGAATGTTTAAATAGGAAAATAAAACATAAATTATAATGACTCTCAATTTTAATCTGCCAGAGAATCATTTGTAGTAACTGTAGTTAACTTTTGTAGTAACTAGTTAATCATTTATAGTAACTTTTTTAGTTTTAATAATTTTTAAAAGACATTCAGATAAGATTTTCTCAAATATTTTTTAATTATTTAGAGCAAAGATGATCTGTAAATTCTAATGATATAAAGTGGGTAGTCAAAAAAGGTACTGATCAGTATAGAAATTTATTACTGTATTTATCTTTGTTTGGTACTACTGTGACAAAACACTTGAGACTGTGTAATTTATAAAGAACAGGCATTTATTGGCTCTCAGTTTTGGAGGTTGGAAGTCCAATATCAAGGTACCAGCATCTGGCTGGGGCCTTCTTGCTGCGTTATCACAGGGCAGAAGGGCAAAAAGAGAGCACGAGGAGGTCAAACCTCCCTTTTTATAATGGCACTAATCCCATCCATGAGGGTGGAGATCTAGCCTAATCAGGCCTTAAATGTCCTACTTTTTTTTTTTCTTTCTTTCTTTTTTTTTTTTTTTTGAGATGGAGTCTCCCTCTGTCGCGAAGGTTGGAGTGCAGAGGCACAATCTCAGTTCACTGCAACCTTTGCCTCTCGGGTTCAAGTGATTCTCCTGCCTCAGCCTCCCAAGTAGCTGGGATTATAGGTGCCTGCCACCATGCCTGGCTAATTTTTTTTTTTTTTTTTTTTTTTTTTTTTGTATTTTTAGTAGAGACAGGGTTTCACCATATTGACCAGGCTGGTCTCGAACTCCTGACCTCAAGTGATCCACCTGCCTTGGCCTCCCAAAGTGCTGGGATTACAAGCATGAGCCACCGTCCGGCCTTTTTTTTTTTTGAGACAGGGTGTCACTCTGTCCCCCACGCTGGAGTGCAGTGCTGCGATCTTGGCTCACTGCAGCCTTTACCTCCTGGGCTCAAGCGATCCTCCCACCTCAGCCTCCTGAGTAGCTGGGACCACTAGCACCCCCTCGCCTTTCTAATGTTTATATTTTATCATAGTGATGGGGTTTCAACATGTTGCCCAGGCTGGCCTTGAGCTCCTGAGCTCAACGTACCTGCCCACTTCAGTTTCCCAAATTGCTGGGATTACAGGTACACTGCCCCTGGCCAGAATGTTCTACTTCTTAGTACTGTTACAATGACAGTTAAATTTCAACGAGTTTTGGAGGGCACATACATTCAAATAATTACTGCAGCTAACAAATACCTTTGCCATTGATTACGACAAGTTATTTAGAAGAATGGAAAAGTCTCAGACTTTAGATGCACTGGAGATTGTCTGTTTGAGGGAGGAAGAATCATTTTTGTCAATAATATGCTCATTTCCACTAAATTGCTTTCAACTTGGGTTAGTTTCCCTCTCACACCACTAGACACAGGGCTTGTTAAATATTGCTAGAGTGCACTAGGGGAATAATAAACCATAGCCCTGTTTTGCTTTGCTAAGTTTCTAGGGTCATTTATTTGGGGCTTGCAGGGTTATCACTTAATGGTGACTTTAAAAAAAATGCAAAATAATCTTCTTCTTGTATTAAATGGGAAACCAAATTATAAGAGAAGTGGACTGTTGTGTGGCTTGAGACTCTGCAGCTAGAAGGGAGATCTGACATGAAAAGCATTTGTTTCAGACTCTTCCATATAGATCTACAAATGGCACACAAGTGAGCACAACTCAACAAAGTCTGAAAGACTTGAGGAGATTTCTACCCTTGAATAATGAAATATGTTGTTTTTAAATTCGTATTAGCCTAGAGATTGCATATTGTTTTATTTCTTTTAAATCAGAACTCCCAGTTTGTCAGTGAGCCAGACTGCATGTATCTGCAGTACCTTCTCTTTTGAAAAGCCTATCATCTGAGAAGCCAAACTCTGATCAGGAGGAGCAGAGGGCCTGGGAGTTTGAGGTCATCAGACATTTGAGGTATTCAAACCAGTCCAAGGTGCTGATGTCTATCTGCTGCTGGGAGCAGCTGGCCTTGGGCCTCTTGGGCCTTTTTTTTCTGGGAGAAAAATTAAGATAGCAAGCATGTTAAAAGATGAACCTGCTCTCCCTAAGTGAAATCAAAATCTTCTCCCTTAAAAACTTTGGTTTTCAGATTTTTATTCAGATACATTCATATTTGAGGGCAGGGAATAAACATTTTCCCTCCCTTTTTTCCCTCTTCACCCTTTATAAATTTTGTGGGGTAAAAGTAATACATGTATATCATGAAAAATTCAAATACTACAAAAATCATATAGTCCAGAATAAAGCTCCCTTCTCCATTTTCTTCCCCAAGAGGCAACTACTTTTAACAGTTTGCTGTCTGTCTTTCAAAGATACTCTATTCATCCTTTTTAAAAAACACAAGTATTTTACATATCATTGTGTACCTTGTTTTTTCCACTTGATATTAGAGATGGGAACAGATACTTAATACATACTCAGGTAAGCTCTTTCTTTGTACATTTGCCATTAAAATATATGCAGTTCCTACTAGGGAATTCGATATTAATCAGATAATATCAAGGTATACAAAAGATTTTAGTTTTAGTGATTTTTCAGAAATTTTTAAGCCATTCCTCTTTCCCCTGCAGTTTAAAAAAATTGCACGGAATTCCTAATACCAGCTATATGTTCTGTAATTCTACACCAACCAAATCTATACTGCACAAGACATATGAGACCCTCAGGACCCTCTCGGAATATGTAAGTTAGGGGTAGGACAGTTGGTGTCCCAGTCTCTCCATTGAGTCTATTTCTGTGCTGAGTGTCCCTGCAGATCAGGTAAGCCTCTGAGTGTCAGCTCTGTGCTGGTCTTTCTGTAGGTCTCATCTCCTAGACTTCCAAAGTCCCTCAAGATCCTGAATCAGGAGGACTTTTCCTATCTAGATCTCCAGTCAGCGAGCATGATGGTCAGGGCATGTCCACAGCGTGGTATCCTCACAGGCCTTTCGTGAACTCCACCTGGTGATCCCTTTTATTTATCAGCTCTGTATATGCTGCAGTATTAGCTAGTGGTCAATTGCTTTATAAAAACTGTGGGCCAGGTGTGGTGGCTCACACCTATAATCCCACCACTTTGGGAGGCCGAGGCAGGCGGATTACCTGAGGTTAGGAGTTCGAGACCAGCCTGGCCAACATGGTAAAACCCATCTCTACTAAAAATATAAAAAAATTAGCCGGGTGTGGTGGTGGGCACCTGTAATCCCAGCTACTTGGGAGGCTGAGGCCGGAGAATCACTTGAATCTGGGAGGTGGAGGTTGCAGTGAGCTGAGACCGTGCCACTAACCTCCCACCTGGGCAACAAGACTAAAAGTCCGTCTCAAAAAAAAAAAAAAATTGTGTTGGTGGGTCGTGGTGAGATACTTGCATTGGATTTTCAATTAGCAGCAATATTCTATGGTAGAAACATTCTGTACAAATAATGTTTTGAAAAGTTTTTTAAATTAATTTCAGCATGTTATCAAATCAACACATTAAGTAGAAATTAAAAAATTGTATCTATCAATTTATCTATACTTAAACTGGCCAACCGAAATTATTCTCAGTGCTTTTCATGAGTTATTTCTAAATTGGCAACACTATTCTTTTAGTTGTAAAATTCTTTCAAACAAAACTTTAAATATTCTAATGTGGGTAGAACATGAGCATTAAAAATTATGAAGTTTTTTTATAGTGCTATTTAAATTTGTACAATACCTTAAATACCTGTAATAAAAAATATCAGGGAAAATTCTGGATGCTACTGTTATGAGGTTACTGGAAAGGGAGTGATACTGCCTGGGATTCCTAGTTATCTCTGTGATAACTCATTTTTTAGTTTTGCAAAGTCTTGATACCACCAGAGGGAGCTGTTGATATCGAAGTCCTTGAATGAAGAAGGTGGTGGTGAGGAGAGTTAAGACTAGGGAGCAGCTTATGCTGATCTATGAAGCATAATCATTATCTTGTCTGTAATTTTTAATCTTACAGGCTCTCCCCCACAGCAAACATTTCCCCTCTATGTTTCATTTCAGCTATTCTTCCCAACACATTGGCCCTTTTCTCTGCCTGGTCTCACATCCTGCTTTCATCATACTCACATTTGTTACTATGTTTATATTTTCTTGTGACTGAAGTTTCTGAAACTTTTTTTGTGTTATAGTAAGCAAGTAGTCTCCTTTGGCATGGTATTTATGAACTGAGCTAGTTTTCATGTGTCAATAGAAACTGCATTTTAAACCTAAATGCTTTTATTTGGTTTGCTTTTGCAATGAAGCCATAAAGATTTCCTCCTATTCTTCTGGCTTATAGAGGTATTAACAAATAACAAAGAAGAGGTACTGGCTTGTACTTAGCATCCGAGCTAATGTTGTTCATATTGTCTTATTAGAACACCTGGAGAGTGCAAGTTCTAACTCAGGTATACCAGCTGCACAGAGAGGTGAGTTTGTCTAATTAAGCAAATAGTCACCAAAGGTGTAAAATTCTAGTTTGGTGGTGCATGAAATTATAGACATCAAAGAAATGCACTGGACAATATGGCATAGACACCAAAATCTGGCTTTCTTTTTTTTTTTTTGTAGGTAGAATATGTTCTTTTAAAAAACATCAATTAAACTAATATTTAAATGTTTTAGTATGTTAATGGTTTCCCAGTTTCTAAGCATAAAATTTTAGCTCCTTAAAATTTCTTCCCAGCTTAGCAGTAGTAAAAGTTATTCTTTTAAAAAGGGGGAACTTGTGAGGCTCACACCTGCCCCAACCCCGTATTATCAGAGGCTTCATTGCCCAAAATCAGACATGGAAACAAAACATTAACAAAAATGGCCCTTTGGTTTTCCTCTTACTGACTGTAGAAGATATTTTAATAACAGATAAGTCAACTAGTAACTTTTTTAAATGTGTTCTTCAACATTTGATTCTCTCTTTTTTTAAATTTTAGGGTAAAACTAGGGAAATGAATTATTCACAAAGTTTTGATTATAAAATAGGAACAACTGAAATATTATAAATTAAGAAGAGTAGGAAATAAAGTTAGTTAAAATGCAGTATGTGGTCCTTTCACTGATATTTATGTTAGACCCCAATCAGGCTCTCCCTAAGAGACCACACAACTATGACATCACCAAAAATGCTCAGCCTGCTAACTGAGAACTTGGTTTTGGACAAATCAGTGTCTAAAGCTTGACTCTTTACTATCTCTCTTATCTGACTTGAAAAGGACCGTTCTTTTTCTGAGTTACAGTTAAATTACATCATCGAAAGGAGTGTTAAGACGAGTAAGAGACATCATCCATATTTTTTTCTTTGTTTTTTCTTTTGTTTTCTGTCTGTGTTTTCAGCAACGTCAGTTGATTACAGTTCCTTTGCAGACAGATGCAGCAGCTGGATAGAGCTCATTAAACTGAAAGCTCAGACCATAAGGCGTGGATCAATTAAGACAAGTAGGCGGATGTTTCTACCACATTATGATAATCTGAGAAACATATCCCTGATTTCCCAGTGGTAAAAGCTAGACCTTACTACCCAGTAATAACATTGCCAATCCATCATGTATTAGAGTGTGAAAGCTGCAGACTCTAAGGGTCATTTAGGAAAAGCTTTTGAAAGGCCTTTAGATTTATTAGTTTTACCTATAGAATTGTGTTTTTAAAATTTTCCTTTTTGTGCAGGCATTTTTAAAAGTATATAAATAGATATTATATTGTTCTAGTTGAAAATAAATTACCAACTCTCTTATTGAAGAGACATTCTTCCAGGACCCAAGGTACTATTTAGTATGTGGCATCTGTTGGTTTATTAAGTGTGATATGCAGAGGGCTAAATGAATAAAGAATTTCTGGAGAGAAAGTAGTTATTACCTTACTGCTAGAATCAGAATCATTACTTATATGTTATCTTTACCCCATGTGTTTTGGTAAATTTTGAGGTAAATGTATTTGAGTGAAAGAGCTTACCGTATATTAGAAGGGGAAAAAACTACATTTCACAGGAAATAACATAGGATGTGAAACCAGCCAGATCTGGTTCTGAATCCTAGAAGTGCCATTTTAATAGCTATCAGACCTTGGGCAAGTTACTTAACTTCTCTAAGCTTCCATTTCCTCATGCATGAAATGGGGATGATGATGATAGCCTATGTTTCTGGGTTGTTGTAAGGATTAGATATATATATGTCTGTCTTATGGCAGTTATTTAATAAGTGGTAGCTATTGGTTTTTTTTTTTGTTTTTTTTTTTTTTTTTA
The DNA here is from genome assembly GCF_043159975.1 of Macaca nemestrina. Classification (NCBI taxonomy): domain Eukaryota; kingdom Metazoa; phylum Chordata; class Mammalia; order Primates; family Cercopithecidae; genus Macaca; species Macaca nemestrina. The sequence goes on from NC_092134.1 coordinate 119,517,083, forward strand.
CTTTATAAACAACCAGCTTTTAGCTAGCAGAGGTCATTGTGTTAAGCTTTTAAAACTATGAGTTGGTTTTCAAAAAGGTTTGGAAAAAGCAAATATCTTACAATTAGATAACATAAGGTTTATCTACAAGTTGACAATGATGAAGTCGTCTGAAAAAGATGGAAAAATTGCGCTGGGAAATATAACAACTTTCACACTCTCCTTGTAATAATTTGTTCCTACAGCAGATAATTTTAATGCTCTGCCGCTTTTTCTTTTTCTTCACTTTATAACCAATCATTGTGTGTGTAGCTATACTGCATCAACATTTTCTTTTGCAGGAATGCCATTTTTCTTCCAAAAGAATTCCATTCCAGCATTTCCTCTCATGTTTTTCTGTCTCTCTTTTTTAATTGCATGCAGTGCATGATAATTTCTTTTCTTTCATGACATGGCTTAGCCTCACAGACAGCTGAATGTTGTCACCACTTATTTGGAAACCTCAGGGAATAATTGTGTTACCAGCGTCTGTTCTGAATGTTTTCTCCTCTTTCTCCAATTTTAGCCGTGACAGTTGAAAAAGCAAGTCCAGTGGGTGATGGAAATTTCCGGAATCGTTCTGCTCCACCTTGTGCAAATTCCACAGTTGGGGTTGTTAAGATGACACCTCTTTCTTTTATTCCTGGAGCAAAAATAACTAAGTATCTTGGGATAATTAACATGTTTTTTATTCGAGAGACTACTTCTCTTCGGGAGGTAATTTTATAGAAGTTATTTCATTGTTTTTTTGAGTTTTCTCTGATTGAAGATTTAGTAACAAAACCAAACAAGTTTCAAATTGTTATGTTTTGCCAAAAATAACTTACAAATATTTATTTATATTTTAATAATTTATCTGGATTGAGTCTAGAGTTTATTTCATTTAGCAGCTAGAATTATCACAAGAATTATGTTAGTTTTAAACCTATTTATTGTTAAAAATCTTAGAACCTTATCATATAGTAAATAAAACAAATATCTGTGTTCAAATAGAGGTTTAAAATAGCCCTTAAAGAACAGCTTCATTTTCTCAGTAATTTAGCAACTTTTGACAGATCACATTTAGAAATAATAGAGGACTCTATTATGGATATATGTCTAAAGAGATACTTTATGTAATTTAGCTCTGCTGTTTCTTCCTACTGAGAAAGGAATGAAGCTGCTCATCTTTTACTCTCTCCATTAGTGTATGAGGATGACATTTCTTCAATCTTATCTCACACTGAGTATCATTAAACTTTAATTTGGTTTTTAAATAACAAGTTGTAATATTTTACTTGATGTGGAAAAAGTTCAGAATCAGAGTCAGCCTGTTATATCTTTTATAACACAGGAATTTAAACTTAAAAAAATTATATAATGTCATATGTTAAGGAACAGGGGCTGCCAAGCAAATTAATATTGTGAATAGGGAAATTTTTTAATTACTGAAGTGTGACGTCCAATAATCTTTTCAAATTTTACTTTAGCTGCAGTTTGTATTTTTAAAAAGTATATTCATTATAAAGACGAATAAGGCACACTTAGCTGTGCCCTTTTTCACCAGCAGTGTTTCTATACTTTCTTAGGAATAACAGCCTGCACGCTATCTTTAATAACATACCATCCTGCGCCTAGCACAGTAGCTGGCACAGAGTAAACACAATATGTTTTTGTGTAAATGAATGAATAGCTTCTGACAGATTATTTAATTACTTAGATGGATGTTTTCTTTGAGGTAAATTAGGCCAGGCATGGTGGCTCACGCCTGTAATCTCACCACTTTGGGAGGCCGAGGCGGGTAGATTGCTTGAGGCCAGCAGTTCGAGACCAGCCTGGCCAACATGACAAAACCCCTTCTCTACTAAAAATAGAAAAATTAGCCAGGCGTGGTGTCACATGCCTGTAATCCCAGCTGCTCGGGAGGCTGAGGTACAAGAATTGCTTGAACATGAGAGGTGGAGGTTGCAGTGAGCTGAGATTGCACCATTGCACTCCAGCCTAGGTGACAGAGTGAGACTCTCTCCTCCCCCAAAAAAAGATAAATTAGTTTTTATATCACTCTTAATTATGTTAAGATGAAAAATAAACTATCAAGATATTCTCAAAAACCTTTTGATAGAGAATTAAAATAGATGATACTTCTCTACATCCATTTACATTTGACAAAGATTTGGTGCGAAAAGCTGGCATGTATTATGAATTAACCTTTCTACTTGCTCTTGGTAGCACATGGATATTACACTATTTTGAATCCATAAAATTTTATTTCCTAAGCCTTCTTGATACTTAAGCTCCCATACCTCAAAATGTTGCTTCTTGGTGGATTTTCCATCAACAGAAACTTATAATATTAACTGTGTAGCACAATATTCCAAATGTGTTAATTGCCTGAGTTGTTTCCTTACAGTTAATTAATAGTTTTTAAATTAATCCTCTACAGAGCTACTGTGTCATCAGAATTTTTTGATTTAATAAACAGGAGGAAATTGATAAAAGTCAAAGAAAAATATACTGAACTGTGATTGAGTTGGAGGCAGGCTGAAGCAACTCCCTTAATTCCTTAACTACAAAAAGAGATATCTTTACAAAACTATATGTAGTATCCTCAGGCTTTTCAGAAAGATGGATTTTTCCCCTTCCAGTTTAAAGTTGGAAATTTCCTCCTAGACTGTAAATAAGTACAATAGAATTTGTGGAAACCTAGGTTGAAAAGCATTTGAAGCTATTGACTAGCCTTTGATTTCTGTTTTCCTTGTTTTTGAATATGGAAAAAGTACCCTGAACTACTGGATTTTATTTCCTAACAGTTATGTATAGAATTCTTATTATATGCACCTGTTGAACTAGATGTTAGCATATAGTTGTATGCAAAACAGATACAGTCCCTGACCTAATGGAACTTACAATCTAGTAGAACTGGAGCATGGTAGACAAAAACAAATAATCATAGAATTAGTATCTAATTACTAGGGAGAGTAAGTAATATAAAGAAATTGAACAGAGGCTATCAGAGAATGTAACAGAGGAATTCAACTTATAGTTCACAGTCAGAGAAGGTATCTCTGAAGACATTATAGGTAAATTGGGACCAAGGAGTGAATGAGTTGTTCTGTGGAAAAAACAAAAAAAAACCTGAGTGAAAAGTCTTCAGGAGCAACATGTGCCAGTGAGCCTGAGGTAGGAAAAGTGCTTGTGCATTTGAGAAACTGAAAAAAAGGCAAGTTTGATTGAACATGGTTCAGGTTCAGAATGAGAGATATGGATAGCAGGTAAGTTTTATTGTTTAGGCTTATCATCAATTTGTTTTAATGATGATGAGCATGATTTAATGGAGATGTTGAAGGTGGAGGCACAATTTGAATTCTTGCCCTGCCATTTACTTACTAGCTGTTTGATCATAGCTAGTCATGGGCAAGTTACAAATTCTCCGGGCTTCAGTTTTATCATCTGTAAAGTAAATGTAGTAAATCCTTGCCTGGACATGTGTTCAGTCAAGTTTGTTCATTCAGTAAATCCCCATTGTGAAGGAAGTTTAAGTTATTTGGTATATTAAGATAATTTAGGATGTTTTAATATATATTCTTTGACATTTTGCATATATTCCTATATCCATACACATGTATCTATGGTATGATTTTCCTGTGTGTTATTATTTAGGAAGGAGGAGTCAGTGGTTTTCTCCATGCTTTTATTGCTGAAGTGTTTGCAATGGTGAGAGCTCATGTTGCTGCGTTAGGAGGGAATGCTGTTGTCTCCTACATAATGAAGCAGTGTGTCTTCATGGAGAATCCAAATAAAAACCAGGTAAGATGCAGTTAAAAATTCCTGATTGGCGGGAACCTGAGAATTTCTTCCATGGCTTCCTACCCCTAACCCCCTCCAAAAGAGAATTGCTCTTTAGAACCCTTTGAGTCTAGATGTGTAAGACATTTTAATGAATTTCTTAATAACCATGGTCATACATAGTCACAAGTCAATACATGTTATTTCGGCATTTCAGGTAACTAGGTATTATTATTAATCACGTCTGGAATTTGTCCTCCTGAGTTACTGTCTCCACCCTCTTTTTGGTAAGTGTTTGGAATACAGTGATAGCTAACTGAGGAGAGCTAAAGATGTCCTTTAGTTTGGACTATGATGCTGTCCAGTTTTAGCTGCCTTACTAATGAAGAGTATATCATAGTGAGACCAAAGTGCTTGCTTATTTCTAATAAGTAGTGTATTCTGTTAATGGGGATGAAAGCAGTTAGTTTAAATCTTAAAATAAATTTCTAAATTTTGTGTTAAGATAATAACTCACTTAAAATTGTTAAAATTTTTAAAAAATTAATTAACTATACTAAATAGTGTGAAATACCTTAAACGCAGTTCTTCCCAACCTGCTTCTCTTGGCACACATCAAAAATCCTATTTCTGTGGTCCACTGGTATACTGTGGTAAATGCATGAAGCTGTATGTGGCTGCTGGTAATTGGCCCTGGGTTTCTGACCCAGGTTACTCCCCTGAGAGCAGAGGGGATCAATATCTTGGCAGACACAGAGCTTAAGAAGCTCTAATATAGACTAATTACTTATCATCTAAGCAGGAGTAAAAATGAATAGATGTGTGTGTATATATATATTTTTTGCCCTACCTGTACATCTGGATAATTGTAACCAAAGACAAATCATTTAAATTCTTAGTATCATTGTTTTTTTCATTAATAAAATTATCTTACAGTGAAAGTGAGTTGTTGTCATAAATATAAAAGCAGTTTGATAAGACATTATGGAAATGCAAAATTGTTTTAGCTTTATTTAAGAGATAGGGTTTTGCCATATTACCCAGGCTAAACTCGAACTCCTGAGCTCAAGCGATCTTCCCAATCTCAGCTTCCCTAGTGGCTGGGACTACTGGCACATGGCACCACACCTGACTGGTTTTAGTTTTATTTTGAAGTCATGAAGTTTAATCAATTTCTTCAGAAGGGTACTTCATTTACTAAGTTCTTTTCAGGTTTTCTTGATAGTTTACACATTTTCATAACTCATGGTATGTTAAACTTCATTAAGAAGATGTTGAAGAAAAATAGTGATAAACAAAACTATGAGACAACCTTCTGATAAATTTTGGCAATGGCTAAGGCACGTTAGAGGGAGAAGGGAAGTTATGAAACATCCTAGGAGGATTTTTGGTAGATAATTGGGGCATATCTAAAGCTCAGTGAGGCTACTGCAGTTCTGGATTTGCAACCAGCTTTTGATAAGATCTGGAGTGAAGGAGATTGTGTGGAGTGGTCAAAAGGGGTACATGGGGAGAAGAAAGATTGAGAAAGGAACAGTGAGAAAGGCAGAAGGAAAACCAGGAGCGCTGAGAACTACCTATACACAGATCATTTGAAAGTGGAAGTAGAATGGAAACCAGGCACATCCTGAGCAGGAGTGTTTGATACAATTTGGTATTATCTGGTCATAAAGAAAGCAGCTATTAGATCTTGAAATTATATTCAACTGGGTACTTCTTTGTAATAATTTATTTGATATAAGAGGATTTTCCCTAGTTTAAGAATCCTTTTTTGCTTCATTACTTTGTATTTGAGAATGAGATTTGTAGTTTTGGGTTTTTCCCAGTGTTAAATTTATACAACTTGTTCACTGACTTAATTAGCACCTTAACAAATGCCTCAAAATCAGCTTATCCAGAACAAAACTTCTATCTGTGCCTCAGTTTTCTCATCTATGACATTGGGATAAAAATTGGGGAAATCATGAGTTAATATATGTAATGTGCTTTGTGCCTGGTGGATAGTAAGCACTGTAAAGGTTGTTACTATTATCTTTTAAATGTTTGTCTTCAATGATTTCTCACAAGACAAAGTCATGCTTCTTAATATGTCCTACAAGGTCTTCCACGTTCTCAGGTCTTCTACCTTTTCAGATTCATCTGTTGCCCCCCTCACCTCTCCTAACATACCCAAGACGTAGATTGAATTGTTTGGTTTTCCAAATGAACTGTGCTTTTTTTTTTTTTTTTTTTTTCCTCCCATTTCTGGTACTTTGTAGTGTTGATATTAACTCCATTTTGTAGGTGAAAAAACTGAGGGTTAAAAAACTTAAGTTTGGTTTGAGGCTATAAATAGAAAAGCTAGAATATACCCAGATTTTCCACCACCAGCCCTCTTCCTCTGTACCTAAATGATAACTGTCAACGGCTGATTACCACTGAGGTGCACACATCATAGCAGGTGCCATGATTTATGTCATTAGCTTCTCCCCCCACTTTTATGTGAGATCTTGCATGTACACAAAAAATGTAGAGAACTGAACACAGACATTCTTACAACCCTCAGCTTAAGAAATAAAGTATTAAAAATATGGTTGAAGCCTCAGTGGGCCTATTTCCTCTTCAAACTGAATGAACTATCTTAATTTTGTCATTCCTATGCATGCTTTTATATCTTAAAACAATTAATTGTAGTCTTATTTTGTATCTAAAATGTTTTAATATATTTTTGAATAGGTAGCACATGATTAAAAATTCAAAAAGGTATGAATGGAAAAGTCTCTCCTTGTCTGCTATTCCAGCCAGTCAGTTTTCCTCCCCACATGCAACCAAATTTTTCTTTTTGGTAACTTCTAGAGATGTAACACTCCAAACTATGTAACCAGAGAGATTTTATACATACAAGCAAATATATATTCTTTTATTTTCCGGTTTAATATAAGTGATAGCTTTACAGTACATACTGCTTCTCAGCTTGCTCTTTCAGCTGATTTTTCTTGGCAAGGTTTTCATTTTAGGACATAAAGATTACCTTTATGTTTGTTACAACCACATAACACTCCATGGTATATGTCGATCGGAATTTCTTTAATTAGTCCCCTACTGATAAACATTTAGGTTGTTTTCAGTAAATGTTGTGCTAATACATACAGTGCTACAAAAACAATGTGATACATAAGTGATTAGCACAAGTGTGAGCATCTCTGTAGGGAAAATTTCTTAAAACAGAATTGCTAGGTCAAAAGTAGTACCTTTGTAATTTTCATGGAGATTTCCAAAGTTCCCCTTCATTGAGATATTTTGCACTTTATATAAATATATAAGGATATATATAGTTATGTAAATGATTTTATATTGTATATGTCATTTTGCAAATTGCTTTTGTTAATTCATCATAATATTTACCCATATTGATTGAGCTTTAGGTCATTTTTCACTTCCATATAGTATTTCAGATATGAATATTCCACAGTTTATTTTCATTTCCCTTTTGATGGGCATTTAGTTTGTTTCTAGTGTTTTGCTAAACATGATGCAGTGAAAAGTCACTTATTAATCTTTGTTGCATACATGTCCAAGATTTCTCTAGGGAACACATATACATGGATTTAATGGATCATGCAGTGTGTTCTTTTTCTGCTTTAGGAGATGGTTCTTTTCAGGATGGTTGCACTTCCCACTGCAGTGTTAAGTATGTTGCTGTTGTCCCGTGTCTTTGTTAACACTTGGTAACATCCAACTTTTACATTTTTTGCCAATATATATGAAGTGGTGTCTCGTCGTCATTTTAATTATGTATCTCTAATAGAGGGCTTGAATATGTTTTCATATGTTCACAGGAGCTCCTTGAGTTTTCTTTCCTGTGAATTGCCCTCTTGCCCTTTTCTCATTTTTCTGTTGGATTGTCTATCTTTATCCTAAAATTTAGAAGCCTGTGCTTTTTTGGCTGTACAGCACTGCCCCCTGTGTAACAGAAGAGTATGAATGTGTTGAGTATAACTGAACCTGTCCTGTTTATTGTTCTTATAGGCACAGTGTCTTATAAATGTAAGTGGTGATGCAGTGGTTTTTGTTCGTGAATCTGACTTAGAAGTGGTGTCATCTCAGCAACCTACTACCAACTGCCAGTCATCATGTACTGAAGGCGAAGTTACAACCTGAGGAAAATTAGGAAAAAAGAGTTCAACTAAATGAAATTCATCAATCTCTGTTATTTTGTCATTATCTTCTTAGACTTAAAATTGAACTTGAGATAAATAAGGAAGAATTGAGTAGATTTTATTTGCCTGGAGTCTTTTGGAGGCATGAGAATTTTCTAATCTTGACATTTTGTTTGCCTGTTCTAGACAGGCCCTGTGGGATCTTGACCCTTCAGTAAGTTAAGATAAATTTTTAAAAGAACTGTAGCAAAGATGGAACCTTTGTAATTTATGTTGATTTTAATAAAATCATAATTTAAAAAATGAAATGGGAAGATTGTCAGGAAATTAGGATAGCTACTGTAGTGTAATTTAGAAAAACTAAGCAAGAGATTCTCCAATTGTTAGTGAGTAAGCAGTCTGATTTGAGAAATGTGTGGGGACAACGGAGAAAAGTTTTCAAAAAACTACTATGTAGATTTCTGAATGTGTTTTATTTTGATGAGGAATTTGGTAACAACTGAAAGGGAAAAGTGCTTCAGCCATCTTTTGAAAACAAGTTAAAATTCTGGAACTTGTATCTGTAATACATCCTAACTCCTATAAAAGAAAATAATCTGTCATAGCTGGTGTCCTTTCACTGAAAGTTTTAATACTGTCTCTAAGGAGAGAGGAAAAGATTATTATATAATTTTATAACTGGCAATATTTGAGTTAGTATTCGGCTAAAAGAGACTTGACTTCAACTGGGATGAAAATGTCAGTGAATTTTGTTGAAGTAGTAAAAATACAGGTGACTTAGTAGGAACATAAAATTATTTTCTAATAAGATGATATTGCACTCCTACCAAATAAACAGGATTTTAGTAATATCTGAGGGATTTTTGATGGTGAGTTAGACTGTATTTGGCATAGAATTTGGAAATGTAACTTGAATGTAAATAGGCTGCAAAATGTTGAATGTATACATAGAAAGACTTCTTCTGTCGATGCCAAATACCTGTTGTAAATGAACCTTAAATATTACATTCCTCCTTTGCACAGTAATATTTCTTTATAACACTTACGATTTTTCCTCCCAGGACAACAAACAGCCCTTAAGAGTCATTTCTTTGTTATCACAGGTGTCAATATTTTTCTGTATTTTGTTTATAATTTTATTTTTTAAATAAAAAGTTTATAAAAATAAACTGGAATATTCCTAAATCTCTTTTTTACTTCCATCATATACCACTGTCAGTTTTCTGAATCACTTTCTATCTGATCATCTCCATTCATTTCTTCAGTCAACAAACATCTATTGAGCACCTATTAAATGCATGGCCCTGGCCTTAATTTTGGAAGGGGTGTGTGTTTGCAATTTTGGCTCTTTTATTGTTTCAGGTTAGGTAGGTATTCATTCAACAACTATTAAATGCCTGCTAGATGGTAGGGCACAGTTTTAGGCAGTGAATGAAACACAAAAGTTCTTCCTCTCATAGAGCTTAAAGTCAGTGTTTACACAGGTAAGTAATTTGTAAGATGTGGTAGTGCAGTATTTTAATAATTGCTAATATTTATTGAATGCTTACTGTGGGCAGCCAGTCTAATAAAGATGTTTTCGTATTAACTCTTTTAATCCTTATGGAAACCTTATTGTTAAGCACCAGTTTATAGTTGAGGAAGCAGAATTGAGAGTTTATGTGAGTTGCCCCAAAGACAGTAAATAGCAGCCAAGATTCAAGCACAGGCAACTTGGCTCTAAAACCTACACTAGTAAGTGAGAAAATGTGAGTGTAGCTTGAAATAGAGGTACTTCCCAAAGGAGACAGTATTTTAGCTCAAGTCAGGAAAAGTAGCTCACTGGAATTTGGTATTCCCAGTTTATTCATCCATCCATCCATTCGTCCAGCCATTTGTCCGTCGAGCAGCTGTTCAGTGATTGCATAGTGTGCTCTAGAGTCTTTTCTAGGCAAAGGAATAATACAGCCATTGCTAATTGGCTGTTTTGTGCCATGTCCTGTGTACGATAATTCATAAAACAAGCCAGGTGGGATTATCTCTATTTTAGTATGAACAATTGTATACTCATGGTGAGACCCAGACTGATTTCTGTCAAAGCTGGAGTTGCCTTAACCACCCAGACTTGCTGCGTATTTGCTCACATGGGCCTGTTTGCTCCTGTGGGCCACCTTTGAAGCACAATCATCTGGACCAAGATTGGTTCCTTCCAGAAAGGCTAATGTTACCCAACACCCCAAGAGCTGCTGCTCTTTCACTATGTGTAGATTATCCCTGAAACATGAGCATGTGTAATGGACATGCTAGGACTTACTCTTTTGGAAATAGGCCAGTTTACAGCATTTACAGCAGGTCTAACATGCCCTTCATCTTTCATCGCTGCTCCAAGGGGAAATGACTCAATTTAAAGGAACTCATTGTCCCACTTCCTCCACCTCCTCTCCCATGATCCATTATCATCTGGCTTTTATCACCTGTTCCGCCCCTGAATTTGAACATGCCAAAGATAGAAGTATTGGATTGCAGTATTAAGTATTTGGCAAAAGTTTTTTTTTATGCATACAGCTTTTTCATAAGTGCATAAATGGGATTATATAAACAATGTTTAGAGTAGTTTTATTTTTTACCTTTTTGCCTGGTTTTCTCTTCTTCCCTATCACATCCCTTCCAATCCATGTTAATAACCGAGTGTGTATCCTTACATATTTTGAAAAATCTGTTAGATATAATTTAAATTCAACAAAATTCATCTATTTTAAGTGTGTAGTTTGAGCTTGGCAAATATACATCATGTAACCAAGTATGGAACGTTTCCATCACCAATAAAGTTCCCTGGTGTCCCTCCTCAGTCAGTCTACTCCCTCTTCCATGTCAATGGGATCTTGTGCTCGGCAACTTTCGTTTGGCATAATGCTTTTGAGATGCATCTATGCATGGACAACGTTTTTGGCCAGTGGGAATAATCGAGTTACAATAATATTGTAACTTTTTACAATATCTATACTTTTTATTATGGACAGTGTGACCATCTTTCCTTCTTTCAGCTTCTTAATGAAATTGACCTCTATGGGGGCTGTCCTTAAGCTTCATCAATTTTCATACATCTTGAATTGCTCCTATGTCAGTATGTCTCTATCAGTAAAAATTTACTATGTCTTATTTCCATAAATGTCATTACTACTTAGCCAGTTTAGCTTGAGTCAGAAGTCTGGAAGATCAAAACCTATCCTCTTTCCAATACGCCACCGAATCTCATGGCACCAGGTGGTGCATAAAGACGTGGAAGCATAAAAATGTGTGTTGTGTGGAAGCAACACATCTATTTACAAACTGTCTTTTTTTCCTTTTTCCTTCAGAGGAGGGTCTTTTTCAGAGTACTTTTGATAATCTGATCTAAGCTCTGGACCTTTTTTGTCCCCCAAAATAAGCATACACATGAACTTTTGCATACTACTTCAGGAGGTTTATTGAAACCACTTCTTTGACCCCAGGATGAATAAGGAACCACGCTGAAGAAAATGTTAGGAATGGTTGGATAAATATTATCCTAAAAAGTTTGGTTTCTTTCTAATAGAAAAGTCAAGGCGCTATAAAGACTCAATCGCTCGCTCTCTCTTTTTATATATATATATATAATTAAATATAATATTTATATAATTAATATAAAAACATAGTTATATTTATATAATTCATATAAATCAACATTTATGTTTATAAATATATATATTTAGTTAACAGATTGTTAATTATTAATATATAACTGATATATAATATATATTTAATATTTATATATAACATAATTATATATATAAATTATATAGTAACATACCTATATTGATATCTGAATTTATATAAATTGGATATATAATTATATAATTTTTTGAGGTTTTTTAATAGAAAAGATTGCAGATATTAATCTACAACAGTTGTTTTAAATTATGTATACATTGTGGAATGATTAAATTGAGTTAACTAGCTTTTTTTTTATTAAATTGAGCTAATTCGCACTTTTTTCTTTTGTGGTGGGACCACTGAGAATCTACTTCTCTTAGCAATTTTCAAGAACGCAATACATTATTAACTGTAGTCACTATGTGTACGATAGATCTCTTGAACTTATTCCTCCTATTTAATTGGAATTTTGTATCCTTTGACCAACATCTCCTAATACCCCACCTCTGGCAACCACCATTCTACTATCTACTTCTATGAGTTCAACTTTTTAAAATTTCACATATACTATGTAAGATCATGTGGTATTTGTCATTCTTTCCTGGCTTATTTTACTTAACATTGTGTTTTCCAGGTTCATTCATGTTGTTGAAAATGGCTGAATTTCCTTATTTTTAAAGACTGAATAGTGTCCCATTGTGTATAGATACTATATTTTCTCTATCCACTTATCTGTTTATGGACACTTAGGTTGATTTCATAACTTGGCTATTGTGAAAAACGCTGTTAATGAACATTGGAGTGCAGATACCTCTTTGACATACTGATTTCATATCCCTTGGAAGCATGCAGAGTAGTGGGATTGCTGGATCATATGGTAGTTCTATTTTCAATTTTTTGGGAAGCCTCCAGACTCTTTTCCATAATGGCTGTACTAATTTATATTCTTATCAACAGCGTGCAAGTTTCCCTTTTCTCCATGTACTCTCCAACAAAGACTATATTTTTACATATAAAAAATAAAAATATAAAAGTGGTTCCTCTGCTTTTTGAAAGTAAGACTCTTGTCTGTAAAAATCCTTCTAAATAAACATTTGTTCACTGGAGTTTTTTTTTAAAGACTATATTTTTAAATATTAAAAAAAAACCTCAAAATAAGGAGAATAATGGACTCCCAAAGATGTCCCCAACTTAATCCCCTGTGAATATATTACCTAACATGTCAAAAACTTTGCAAATATGATCAAGGTTAAGGACCTTGAGATGGAGACATTATCCTGGTTTATCTGGGAGGGTCCTAGAATCTAATCACATGAATCCTTAAAAGTGGAAACAGGGTATAAGAGGTAAGAGAGATTCTATGTGAGTAGGACTGGACGCAACACTGCGACTTTGAGGCAGAGGAAGAAATGTGAGCCAGGTGCCGTAGCTAACTCCTGTGATCCCAGAACTTTGGGAGGCCGAGGCGGGCGGATCACTTGAGGTCAGGAGTTCTAGACCAGCCTGGCCAACATGGTGAAACCTTGTCTCCACTAAAAATACAAAAATTAGCCGGGCATGGTGGTAGGCGCCTGTAATTTAGGAGGCTGAGGCACGAGAATTGCTGAGGTGGAGGTTGCAGTGAACCGAGATTGTGCCACTGCACTCTAGCCTGGGCGATAGAGGAGACTCAGTCTCAAAAATAAAATAAAAAATATAAAAATGTGTGTGACCTCTAGACTCTGGGAATAACTCTCAGCCGACGGCCAGAAACCATCTCAGTTCCACAATACAAGAAACTGAATTATATCAGAAATTCAAATGAACAAGGAAGTGTGTTCTCCACTAGGGTTTCCAGAAAGGAACAGTCCCGCCAATGACTTGATTTTAGCCTGGTGAGACCCATGTCAGTTCTGACGTACCGAACTGTAAGGTAATAAGTTTGTGTTGTTGAAACCACTAAGGTTGCGGTAGCAACAGAAAACGAATACAAATTCCCATATAAGTTCAACTATAGAGATATATAAAGTGTAAAATTACCGTACAGCTGTGCTATTTGTGATAATAACATCCAATAGAAAATGCTTCACAAATTCAAGGTACACGCACTGTTATCTCTCTTATTTTTCCTAACAATTTTGTGTATACCCATATGAATAATTAGCAGAAGTCCAGAATCTCCTGCCTGTAAGCTCTTCCCTACTTCTGGAATCGTCCAGCAACTTTAAGGCTCAATGCAGTCCCCAAAGGGTTAACGGCTTCCACATCCAAGCGGCCATAGCGCAGGAACCTTCTCGGTTCACTCTTGCGTCTGCTTCTTGCAATCACACGGTGGCGCTGTTGGAATGAGTTCCACACAGAACAGGGCAGTAGCGCTTCAGGTGATGATGCAATACTAACCAAGACTCCTGCACGGGCTTCCCAGGGGTCTTTAGGCCATGCCTAATCTAGCCAAGAAAGTCCGCCCAGGTTCAGTTCCCAGTGCTCACCCCTCTAGTTCTCATTCACAGCTGCCTCTCAATGGACCAGGAAGCCCCAGGGGCTCCTTATCATAACTGGTTCTGGGGTTTGTCACTTCATAGCGATATCCTCAAGTGCTTCCAGGGACCTTTCCCTTATTCCCCAAAGGGAATCATGTCAGGAAATTCCAAAGTATTCGTACACATCCTTCTAAAGGGAGTTTAGCAATGTCAGGATGATTTTCTGGTAATAGAGGACTTGCTGATACCTCTCATTACAGTTAATCTTTTAGAGCATAATTCAACTTTTAAAATGATCTTTATATGGTAAAATTGATAATTTTGTCATGTTTATTTATTTTTATTTTTGTTAGTTTATTTTTCCATAAGTTATTGGGGTACAGGTGCTATTTGGTTACATGAGTAAGTTCTTTAGTGGTGATTTGTGAGATTTTGGTGCATCCATCACCTGAGCAGTATACACTGCACCATATTTGTTGTCTTTTATCCCTCGGCCCCCTCCCACTCTTCCCCTTGAGTCTCCAAAGTCCGTTGTATCATTTTTATGCCTTTGTGTTCTCATAGCTTAGCTCCCACATATCAGTGAGAACATATGATGTTTGGGTTTCCAATCCTCAGTTACTTCACTTAGAATAATAGTCTCCAATCTCATCCAGGTCACTGCAAGTGTTGTTAATTCATTCCTTTTTATGGCTGAGTAGTATTCCATCATATATATATATATGTGTGTGTGTGTGTGTGTATATATGTGTGTGTGTATATATGTGTGTGTATATATATATGTGTGTGTGTGTATATATATATATAACAGTTTCTTTATCCACTCGACTGATGGACATTTGGGTTGGTTCTACGATTTTGCAATTGTGAATTGTGCTGCTATAAGCATGTGTGTGCAAGTATATTTTTCAAATAATGACCTCTTTTCCTCTGGGTAGATACCCAGTAGTGGGATTGCTGGATCAAATGGTAGTTCTACTTTTAGTTCATTAAGGGATCTCCACACTGTTTTCCATAGTGGCTGTACTAGTTTACATTCCCACCAGCAGTGTAGCAATGTTCCCTGATAGCCACATCCATGCCAACATCTACTGTTTCTTGATTTTTTTATTATGGCCATTCCCCTGAGAGTAAAGTGATATCGCATTGTGATTTTGATTTGCAATTCCCTGATCATGAGTGATGTTGAGCATTTTTTCATATGTTTATTGGCCATTTGTATATCTTCTTTTGAGAATTGTCTATTCATGTCCTTAGCCCACTTTTTGATGGGATTGTTTGTTTTTTTCTTACTGATTTGTTTGAGTTTGTTGTAGATTTTGGATATTAGTCCTTTGTCAGACGTATAGATTGTGAAGATTTTCTCCCACTCAGTGGATTGTCTGTCTACTCTGCTGACTGTTCCTTTTGCCAGGTAAAAGCTCTTTAATTAGGTGCCAGCTATTTATCTTTGTTTTTATTGCATTTGCTTTTGGGTTTTTGGTCATGAAATCCTTGCCTAAGCCAATAGCTAGAAGAGTTTTTCCAGTGTTATCTTCTAGAATTTTTACAGTTTCAGGTCTTAGGTTTAAGTCCTTAATCCATCTTAAGTTGATTTTTGTATGAGGTGAGAGATGAGGATCCAGTTTCATTCTCCTACATGTGGCTAGCCAATTATTCCAGCACCATTTGTTGAAAAGGGTGTCCTGTCCCCACTTTATAGTTTTGTTTGCTTTGTCGAAGATCAGTTGGCTGTAAGTATTTGGGTTTATTTCTGGGTTCTCTACTCAGTTCCATTGGTCTATCTGCCTATTTTTATACCAGCGCCACACTCTTTTAGTGACTGTGGTCTCATAGTATAGTTTGAAATCAGGTAGTGTGATGCCTCCAGACTTGTTCTTTTTGATTAGTCTTGCTTTGGCTATGCAGGCTCTTTTTTGGTTCCATATGGATTTTAGAATTATTTTTTCTAACTCTGTGAAGAATGGTGGTGGTATTTTGATGGGGATTGCATTTAATTTGTGGATTGCTTTGGCAGAATGGTCATTTTTACAATATTGATTCTACCCATCCATGAGCATGGGATACATTTCCATTTGTTTATGTCGGCTGTGATTTCTTTCAGCGATATTTTGTAGTTTTTCTTGTAGAGGTCTTTTGACTCCTCTTTTAAGTATATTCCTATTTTATTTGTGGCTACTGTAAAAGGGGTTGAGTTCTTGATTTGATTCTCTGCTTGGTTGCTGTTGTTGTGTAGAAGAGCTATTGATTTGCATACATTAATCTTGTATCTGGTAACTTTATTGAATGCCTTTATCAGTTCTAGGAGCTTTCTGGAAGAGTCCTTGGGGTTTTCAAGGTAAACGATCATATCATCAGCAAACGGGGACAGTTTGACTTTCCTCTTTACTGATTTGGATGCCCTTTATTTATTTGTCTGATTTCTCTGGCTAGGACTTCCAATACTATGTTGAAGAGGAGTGGTGAGAGTGGGCATCCTTGTCTCATTCCTGTTCTCAGAGGGAATGCTTGCAATTTTTCCCCATTCAGTATTATGTTGATTGTGGGTTTGTCATAGATGGATTTTATTACATTAAGGCATGTCCCTTGTATGTTGATTTTGCTGAGAATTTTAATCATAAAGGGATGCTGAATTTTATCTAATGCTTTTTCTGCATCTATTGAGATGATCATGTGATTTTTGTTTTTACTTCTGTTTAGGTGGTGTATCATATTTATTGACTTGTGTATGTTAAACCATCCCTGCATCCCTGGTATGAAACCCAATTGATCATGGTGGATTATCTTTTTTGATATGTTGTTGGATTTTGTTAGGTCGTATTTTATTAAGGATTTTAGCATCTAACTTCATCAAGGATAACGGTCTGTAGTTTTATTTTGTAGTTGTATCCTTTCCTGGTTTTGGTATTAGGGTGGTGCTGGCTTCATAGAATGAATTAGGGAGGGTTCCTTCTTTATCTTGTGGAATAGTGTCAAAAGGATTGGTACAAATTCTCCTTTGAATGTCTGATAGAATTCTGCTGTGAATCCATCTGGTCCTGGATTTTTTTTGTTGGTAATTTTTAAATTACCGTTTCAATCTCACTGCTTGTTATTGGTCTGCTCAGGGTATCTAATTCTTCCTGCTTTAAGCTAGGAGAGTTGTATTTTTTCAGGAATTTATCCATCTCTTCTAGGTTTTCTAGTTTATGTGTGTAAAGTTGTTCATAGTAGCCTTGAATGATCTTTTGTATTTCAGTGGCGTCAGTGGTGTCAGTTGTAATGTCTCCTGTTTCGTTTCTTAGTGAGGTTATTTGAATTTTCTCTCTTGTTTTTTTGGTTAATCTTGCTAATGGTCTATCAATTTTATTTATCTTTTCAAAGAACCAGCTTTTTGTTTCATTTATTGTTTGTATTTTTTGTTTGTTTCAGTTTCACTTGGTTCTGCTCTGATCTTGGTTATTTCCTTTATTCTGCTGGGTTTGGGTTTGGTTTGTTCTTGTTTCTCTAGTTCCTTGAGGCGTGACCTTAGACTGTCTGTTTGTGCTCTTTCAGACATTTTGAGGTAGGCATTTAGGGCTAGGAACCTCTTATCACTGCCTTAACTGTATCCCAGAGGTTTTGATAGGTTGCATCATTTTTGTCATTCAGTTTGAAGCATTTTTTAATTTCCATCTTGATTTCGTTTTTGACCCAATGCTCATTCAGGAGCAGGTTATTTAATTTCCATGTATTTGTGTGGTTTTGAAGGTTCCTTCTGGACTTGATTTCCAGTTTTATTCCACTGTAGTCTAAGAGAGTACTTGATATAATTCAATTTTCTGAAATTTATTGAGGCTCATTTTATGGCCTATCATGTGGTCTATCTTGGAGAAAGTTCCATGTGCTGTTGAATAAAATGTGTGTTCTGAGGTTGTTGGATGAAATGTTCTGTATATACCTGTTAAGTCCATTTGTTCCATGGTATAGTTTAAATCCTTTGTTTCTTTGTGAACTGTCTGTCTTGATGACCTGTCTAGTGCTGTCAATGAAGTATTGAAGTCCCCCACTATTATTTTGTTGCTATTTATCTCATTTCTTAGGTCTATTAGTAATTGTTTCATAAATTTGGGATCTCAGGTGTTCGATGCATATATGTTTAGTATTGTGATATTTTCCTGTTGGACAAGGCCTTTTATCAATATATAGTGTTCCTCTTTGTCTCCTTTAACCGCTGTTGCTTTAAAGTTTGTTTTATCTGATATAAGAATAGCTACCCCTGCTTCCTTTTGGTGTCTATTTGCATGAAATGCCTTTTCCCACCCCTTTACTTTAAGTTTATGTGAGTCCTTATCTGTTAGGTGAGTTTTTTGAAGGCAGCACATGGTTGGTTGGTGAGTTCTTTTCCATTGGTTCTGTATCTTTTAAGTGGAGCACTTAGGCATTTACATTCAATGTTAATATTGAAATGTTACTTACCATTGCATTGATCGTGCTCTTTGTTGCCTATGTACTTTGTTTTGTTTGCTGTTTTTGCTTTTTTAACTTATACTTTTGTTTTATAGGTCCTGTGTGATTTATGCTTTAAAGAGGTTCTGTTTTGATGTTTTTCTAGGATTTGTTTCGGGATTTAGAGCTCCTTTTAGCAGCTCTTACAGTGTTTGCTTGGTAATGGCAAATTCAGCATTTGTTTATCTGAAAATGACTGTATCTTTCCTTCATATCATGCTTAGTTTCACTGGATTTAAAGTTTTTGGCTGATAATTGTTTCTTTTGAGTAGGCTGAAGATAGGGCCTCAATCCCTTCTAGCTTGTAGGGTTTCTGATGAGAAATCTGCTGTTAATCTGATAAGTTTTCCTCCATAGGTTACCTAGTGCTTCTGTCTTACAGCTCTTAAGATTCTTTCCTTCATCTTAACTTTGTATAACCTGATGACAATGTGCCTAGGTGAAGATCTTTTTGCGGTGAATTTCCCAGGTGTTCTTTGTGCTTCTTGTATTTGCATGTCTAGGTTTTTAGCAAGGCTGGGGAAGTTTTCCTTAATGATTCCCCCAAATACTGTTTTCCAAGCTTTTAGAATTGTCTTCTTCCTGAGGAACACGGATTATTCTTAGGTTTTGTCATTTAACACAATCCCAGATTTCTTGGAGGCTTTGTTCGTATTTTCTAATTCTTTTTTCTTTGTCTTTGTTGAAGTGGGTTAATTTGAAGACCTTGTCTTCGAGCTCTGAATTTTTTTCCCACATGTTCAATTCTATTACCAAGACTTTCCAGAGCATTTTGCATTCCTAAAGTGTGTCCAAAGTTTCCTGAATTTTTGATTTTTTCTTTAAGTTACCTATCTCCTTGAATATTTCTCCCTCCACTTCTTGTGTCATTTTTTGGATTTCATTGCATTGGCCTTCACCTTTCTCTGGCCCCTCCCTGATTACCTCAATAACTAACATCCTGAATTGTTTTTCAGATAAATAAGGGATTTCTTCTTGGTTTGGATCTACTGCTGGTGAACTATTGTGATTTTGGTGAACTAGTGTGATTTGGGGGCGGGGGGGTGGCATTGGTGAGCCTTGTTTTGTCACATTACCAGGATTGGTTTTCTGGCTCCTTCTCATATGGGTAGGTTCTGTCAGAGTCTAGGGCTGAAAGATGTTGTTTGGATTTTTTGTCCCATGGAGTGTTCCACTGATGTAGTACTCTTCCGCTTTTCCTGTGGTTGTGGCTCCCTGTGAGGTGAACTGCAGTGATTGTTGTCTCTCTTCTGGGTCTAGGCACCCAGAGAGTCTACCCAGCTCTAGGCTGGTACTAGGGGTTGTCTGCACAGAGTCCTGTGATGTGAACCATCTACGGGTCTCTCAGCCATGGATACCAGTGCCTGTTCCAGTGGAGATGGCAGAGGGTGCAATGTACTCTGTGAGTGTCCTTAGCTTTGGTGGTTTAATGCTCTATTTTTGTGCTGGTTAGCCTCCTGCCAGGAATTGGCACTTTCCAGAAAGCATCAACTGTAGTAGTGTGGAGAGGTACTGGTGATGGGCGGGGCCCTAGAATTCCCAAGATTATATGCCCTTTGTCTTCCACTACCAGGGTGGGTAGGGAAGGACCATCAGGTGGGGGCGGGGCTAGGTGTGTCTGAGCTCAGACTCTCCTTGGATGGGTCTTGCTGTGGCTGCTGTGGGGCATGGGGGTGAGATTCCCAGATCACTGGAGTTGCGTACATAGGAGGATTATGGCTGCCTCTGTTGAGTCATGCAGCTTGTCAGAGAAGTGGGGGAAAGCCAGCAGTCACAGACCTCACCCAGCTCTCACAGAAACCAAAGGGCCAGTCTCACTCCCGCTGTGCCTACCGCAACAGTCCTGAGTCTGTTTCCAGGCGGAGGGTGAGATGGGCTTGAAAACTTGCCCAAGGCTTTCTGTCTCCTAGCTGTGAAAGAAAAGGGCTTTAGTTCTTCCCCTGCCTGTGAAGTCTACAAGCCAGATTTGCACCCACCCCCAAGTTCTGGCCAGGAGGTTTCTCACCCCATTCAAATTGTTACAAAGTTCAGCCAGAGAATTCCTTCTCCCTGTGGAGTTTTACCCTCTGCTCTTCTGGCCACCCTCCTGATGGATCCCTGTGGTGCCAGGCAGGAATGGGCTGCTTGGGGACCCAGTGAGCTCCCAGGGCCTTTCAGCTGCTTTCTCTACCCCTGTATTTTGCTTGGCTCCGCTCTCTAACTTGACTCAGCTCCAGGTAAAGTTGGAAACTTCTCCCACAAACAGACCTTCAGCTTCTTCAGTGGGGGTGTGTGTTCAGGAGAGGAGGGTCTCCCTTTCCAACTTCCACAGTTGGGGCACTCACAGTATTTAGGGTGTCTCCCGGGTCCTGCAGGAGCAATCTGCTTCCTTCAGAGGGTCTGTGGGTCCTCGCAGGATTGCTGGTTTGTTCTTGCAGCTGATCTGGAGCTAAAATTCACAATGCAAGTCTCTGTACGCTGCTCTCTCCAGAGCTGCAATCCAGTCCATCCTCCCATCTGCCATGATCCCTACATGCTAAAATTTATTAATCTTTTAAGTATTTAATTTTGTATGTCTGTTGGCTTCTGTTTTAACAAATTCTTCCTTGCTACAAAGTCAAAATTTATTGGAGTATATTGAGGTCTAGTTATATGAGAAAAATTTTACCTGTTTTGTATGTGGAATTCCATAAATTTTGAAAAGTACTTGTAGTTGTGTAACCATCATTGTAATCAAGATCTAGAACATTTCCATCACCCAAGAAAGTTTCTTCCTGCCCCTAAGTAATGAATCCCCTCTACCAGCACCCAGCCCCTGAAACTGGTGATCTGTTTTTTGTTCCCAAGTTTACCTTTTCAAGAATGTTATATAAATGGAAAAATACGGAATGTTTCCTTTTGAGTCCAGCTTCACTCACTTAGCATGATATATTTGAGATTCGTCTGTATTGTTGCATGTATTAGCACTTCATTCCTCCCTTTATTTCTGAGTAGTGTTCTATCATATGGATGCAGCACAATATGTTTATCCACTCACCAACTGGTGTACACTGGGTTGTTTCTAGTATTTGGAGATTATTGATAAAACCCTACAAACTTTCATGTACAGGTCTTTTTGTGAGCATACGTTTCCATTTCTTTTGGATCAATACCTAAGGGAAGGATTGCTAATCGTATGTGTCATATGATAAGTATATGTTTAATGATATGAAATTGCCAAACTGCTTTCCAAAGTAGCTGTACCATTTTACATTCCCACTCACAATGTATGAGGGTTCTTTTTGCTTTGCATCCTCACCAGTGCTTGATATTCTCAGTTTGGTTTTAGCTATTCTAGTAGGTGTATCTCACTGTGGTTTAAATTTGCATTTTCCTAATGACTAATAATATTATGAGTAATTTTTCACATGCTCATTTGCTATCCACATTTCTTCCTTGGTGATATGTCTGTTCAAGTCTTTTGATTATTTTTGTATTTTAAATTGGTTTGAGTTTTGATTGAGTTCCTTGTATATTCTGTATATCAGTGGTTCCTTTTTTAAATAAGATATGTGTTTTGTGGACATTTTCTTTCAATCTGTGACTTGTCTTTGCATTCTTTTAACATTATCTTTTAAGGAACAGAAGTTTTTAATTTTGATGAAGTGATGAAGTCCAATTTATCATTTTTTAATTTTGTGGTTCATGCTTTTTGTGTTCCACCTAAGAAATGTTTGCCTAATGCAGATCACAAAGATTATCTGGAAGTTTCAGAGTTTTTAGCTCTACATTTAGGTGTGTGATCATTTCAAATTATATTTGTATATGGTGTCAGGTTTGGTCAAGGTTGATTTGTTTGTTTCTGCATATAATGTTCAGTTGCTCCAGCACTATTTGTTGAAATGAGCAGCTTTTCTTCGTTGAACTGATTTGACATCTTTGTTGAAAATTGTTTGGTCACATAGATATGAATTTATTTCTGGAGTCTGTCATGTGTTCTGCTGATCTACATGTCTACCCCTTTTCCAATACTGCACTGTCTTGATTCCTGAAACTTAGAGTTACTCTGCAAATAAAGGAATGTAAATCCTCCGACTTTGTTCACATTTTTCAAATAAATTTTTTGGCTATTCTAACTTTTTTTTGTGTTTTTTTTTCTCCTCCATAAAATTAGAGCAGGCCTTACAATTTTTATTTTAAAAAAGCCCCAAGCTGATATTTTTGATTGAAATTGTGTTGAATCTATAGACCAGTTGAGAGAGCATTGACAACTTAACAATATTGAGTCTTCCAATTCATAATCATTGTGTTACCCTCTGTTTATTTGATTCTATCATCAATGTTTTAGAGTTTTTAGCACACAAATCTTATTCATCTTTGGGGGCATTATACCTATTTCAAATTTATTTTGGTTTTCTTATAAATGGTACTGTTTTAGTTTTAATTTTAATTTCCAGAAATTATTTATTTTTAGTATATACTAATATAATTGATTTTTACATCCATCTTATATCCTGCAGCCATTTATTAATTTTAGTATCTTTTTGTAGAATCATTTCTGAGTTTCTATCAGTGGAATTACCCATTGTCATGATTACAAATGGTAACAGTTTTATTTCTTTCTTTTCAATCTGGATGATTTTTGCTACTTTTTCTTGTTTCTTATTAAATTGGCCATATTAATAATTATTTTAGTAAATTATTAAGTACAATGTATAGTGGTAAGAGTGGACATCCTAGCCTTGTTCCAGCTCTTAGGGGGAAGGCATTTAGTATTTCACCATTAACTGTGATGTTATCTGTGGGGTTTCCAAGAATAAACATTTTGTGAAATGTTTATTCTGCATCTATCAATGTGATTACATGGATTTTCTTCTTTAGTTTTCTTCTTTAGTTTGTTGATATCATGAATTACACTTATTGATTTTTAAAAACTAAACAAAATGTTCCCTCATCTTCTACTTTACAGAGGAGTTTATCTACAATTGACGCTGTTTGATCCATAAATGTGTGATAGAATTTGCCGGTAAAGGCATCCAACACTTGAGTTATCTTTGTTGGCAGGTCTTTATGAATTAAATCTATTAATATATATAGGGCTATTTAGGTTATCCTTTTGTTTTTGTATAGGCTTTGGCAGTTTGTGTCATCCAAGAAATTTGTCCCTTTTTTCCTAAATTGTTGAATTTATTGGCATAGAGTTATTCATAATATTATCTTCTTATTTTTTAAAATATCTGTAGAATCTGTAGTGATGTGTCTGCTATTATTCCAGATATTGGTAATTTGTGTCTTCCTTTGTTTTTTTCCTCAATCAGGTCAGTTTGGATAGAAGTTCTTTTCATCTATTGATCTTTTCAAAGTACTGACTTTTGATGTCATTGATTTTTTCCCTATTTTTCTCTGTTTTGGTTTTGTTTCTGCTCTTTTTTTAAAATTAAAAATATATTTAGGAGGTACAAGTGCAGACTTCTTACATGCGTCTATTGCATAGTAGTGAAGTCTGGGCTTTTAGTGTACCAATTACCCAAACAGTGAACATTGTACCCGACAGGTAATTTTTCACCCCCACTCCTCTTCCTACCTCCCACATTTTGTAGTTCCCAATGTCTATTATTCCACTTTCTATGTCCATGTACACCCATCGTCTAGCTCCTATTTATAAGTGAGAGTATTCAATATTTGACTTTCTGTTTCTGAATTATTTCACTTAGGACAATGGCCTCCAGTTGCATCCATGTTGCTGCAAAAGACATGATTTCATTCTTTTTTATTGCTGAGTAGTATTCCATGGTGTGTGTGTGTGTGTATGTGTATGTGTGTGTGTATATGTGTGTGTGTGTATGTACACACACACACATACACATACACACATATACACACACACACATACACATATATATACACACATATACACACACACACACACCCTGGAGATACATATATACACACACAAACACAGAGACACACACACACACACACCATGGAATACTACTCAGCAATAAAAAAGATGTATATATATAATATATATCCATATATATCACATTTACTTTATCCAGTCCTCCACTGATGGACACTAAGGTTGATTCCATATCTTTGGTATTGTGAATAACTGCTGTGATAAACATGAGTGCGGTGTCTTTTTGAATAATGATTTATTTCCCTTTGGGTATATACCCAGTAGTGGGATTGCTGGATTGAATGGTAGTTCTATTTTAAATTATTTGAGAAATCTCCATTCTACTTTCCATAAAGGTTGTACTAATTTACATTACCACCAACAGTGTACAAGCATTCTTTTTTTCTCCACATCCTCACCAACATCTGTTGTTTTTAGACTTTTTATAGTAGACATTCTGAGTGGTGTAAGATGATATCTCATTGTGCTTTTAATTTGTATTTCTCTGATGATTAGTGAGGTTGAGCAGTTTCATATGTTTGTTGGCTGAGTAATATCGGCTTTATAGCATGAATTAGGGAGAATTCCCTTCTCAATTTTTTGGAATAGTTTCAGGAAGGTTGGTATTAGTTCTTCTTTGTATGTTTTGTGGAATTTAGCTGTGAATCCCTCTGGTCCTGGGATTTATTTGGTTGGGAGTTTTTTTGTTTTGTTTTGTTTTGTTTTACTGATTCAATTTTGCTACTCATTATTGGTCTGCTTAGGAGTTTCATTTCTTCATGGTAAAATCTCAGGAGGTTGTGTATTTTCAGGGATTTACCCATTTCCATTAAGTTTTCCAGAGTATGCCTACTCTTATCTTTATTAATTCCATTTTCTAAATGCCTTTAGTTTAATTTGCTCTTTTTTTAAAGTTTCTTAAAGTGGAAGCCTAGAGCATTTATTTAAGGCTTTTCTTCTTCTCTAATGTAAGCATTTAATGTAATACATTCCCTTTTATATACTACCTTAACTAGAGCCACACATTTTGATACTGTGTTTTCTTTTATAGTGAATTCAAATATTTTATATTTTCCCTTTTAACTTTTGCTTTGACACATGGATATTTAAAAGGGTGATGTTTAATTTCCAAATATTTAGGTACTTTCCAGATATATTTCTGTTGTTGATTTTTAGTTTCATTTTTGTTCAAAGGACATACGTTTTATGACTTCAACTCTTTTAAATGTATTAAGACTTACTTTATGGCCTGGAATATAACCTATCTTATTGGATTTTCCATATTTTAGAAAAATGTTTATACTCCTTTTGTTGGATGGTGTTTTCTGTAAGTGGCAATTAGGTTAAATTAGTTGATAGTGTTGTTTAAGTCTTCCATAGTCTTACTAATTTTTTTTGTTGTTGAGATGCAGTCTTGCTCTGTCACCCAGGCTGGAGTGCAGTGGTATGATCTTGGCTCACTGCAAACTCTGCCTCCTGAGTTCAAGTGATTCTCATGCCTCAGCCTCCCGAGTAGCTGAGACTGCAGGTATGGGCAACCACAATTGGCTAATTTTTGTATTTTTAGTAGAGCAGGGTTTTGCCACATTGCCCAGGTTGGCCTCAAACTCCTGGGCTCAAGCCATCTGCCCGCCTTGGCCTCCCAAAGTGCTGAGATTACAGGAGTGAGCCACCGCACCTGCCTCTTACTAATTTTGTTTCTACTTGTTCTCTTGACACTGAGAGAAGAGTATAGAAGTCTGGAGAATAGTGGTAGTTTATCCTATTTCACTTTTCTGTTCTATTAATTTTTTGCTTCATTTATTTAGAAGCTCTGTTGTTAGATGCATATACATTTAGAATTATGATATCTTCTTGGGGAATTGAACCTTCTATTATTATGCTGTGTCCCTCTTTATCCCTGTTAATGTTCATTTTATAGAGGTCTACTTTTTGTGAAATTAGAAGAGCCACTTTAGCTTTTTTTAGAAAAAACAATTTATCTTTTTTTTTTTAATGTTTCTTTTTTTTTAGCCAATCTGTATTTTTATATTTAAACTTGGATTTCTTATAGACTGTGTATGGTTGGTTTCTTTTGTTTTTTCTAATCTGACAATCTTTGTTTTAGAAATAACCTAAAACAAAGGTTTTAAGTAACCTAAAACAAAGATTTTAAGATTAGAAAAATATTTATTTTAGTGTAATTATTGATAGAATTATATTAAACCTATATTTTAATGTAATTTAAACCATTTATTTTAATGTTATTAATAGGATTATATTAAAACCTACCATCTTGCTAGTTATTTGCTATTTGTTCCATATGTTCTTAGTTTCTTTTTATCCATTCTTTCTGTCTGCTTTCAAATCAATTGCATATTTTTTTTCTGATTTTATTTTATCTCCACTATTGGCTTATAAGTTGTGTCTCTTCTTAAGTAAGTTTTAACGGTTGTTCTAAGCTTTTCAACATATGCTTTTAATTTATCACAGTCTACCTTAACATAATATTACAGTACTTTGTACTTAAGCTAGCAGAATTAGTTTGTGTTTGTAGAATATTCTCTGAACGATTTCAATCAACTTTATTATTTACTTTTTACATTCTTCTTCCTTTAGATTTTATCAGTGTTTTTGATTCTAGCTTCATGGGATGAATGCTTAGTGTATTTATTGTCAGTCTTAGTTTCTAATAAGTATATTTGAAGTTATACATTCACCTACAATTTCCCTACTAGCATTCCAAAAGGTTTTTTAAAAACTTTTATTTTAAGTTCAGGGGTACAAGTGAAGGTTTGTTAGATAGGTAAACTTGTGTCATGGGTGTTGCTGTACAGATTATTTCATCACCGAGGTATTAAGCCTAGTACCCATTCATTGTTTTTCCTGATCCTCTCTCTCCTCCCCTTCTCCATCCTCTGAAAGGCCCCAGTGTGTGTTGTTCCCCTCTATGTGTCCATGCTGTTCTCATCATTTAGGTTCTACTTGTAAGTGAGAACATGCAGTATTTGGTTTTCTGTTCCTGTGTTAGTTTGCTGAGGATAATGACCTACAGTTTCATCCATGTCCCTGCAAAGGACATAATCTTGTTCTTTTCTGTGGCTGCATTGTATTCCATGGTGTATATGTACCACATTTTCTTTATTCAGTCTATTATTGATGGGCATTTAGATTTATTTCATGTCTTTCCTATTGTGAATAGTGCTGAAATAAACATATGTGTGCATGTGTCTTTATAACAGAATAATTTATATTCCTTTGGGCATATACCAAGTAATGGGATTGCTGGGTCAAATGATATTTCTGTCTTTAGGTGACTGGGGAATTACCACACTGTCTTCCACAATGACTGAGCTAATTTACACTCCCACCAACAGTGTATAATTGTTCCTTTTTCTCCACAACCTCGTCAGCATCTGTTATTTTTTGACTTTTTAATAGTAGCCATTCTGACTGGTATGAGATGGTATTTCACTGTGGTTTTAATTTCCATTTCTCTAATGATCAGTGATGTTGAGCTTTTTTTAATATGATTGTTGGCCACATGTATAACTTCTTTTGAAAAACGTCTGTTCATGTCCTTTGCTGACTTTTTAATGGGTTTTTTTCTTATAAATTTGTTTAAGTTTCTTATAGATGCTGGATATTAGATCTTTGTTGGATGCAGAGTTTGCAAAATTTTTCTCCCATTCTGTAGGCTGTCTTTTGGCTCTGTTGATAGTTTCTTTTGCTATGCAGAAGCTCTTTAGTTTAATTAGATCCCATTTGTCAATTTTTGCTTTTGTTGAAATTGCTTTTGGCATCTTTGTCATGACATCTTTGCCTATGCCAATGTCCTGAGTGATATTGCCTATGTTGTCTTTCAGGGTTTTTGTAGTTTTGGGTTTTACATTTAAGTCTTTAATCCATCTTGGATTAATTTTTGTATATGGTGTGAAAGGGGTCCAGTTTCAATCTCCTGCATATGGCTAGCCAGTTATCCCAGCACCACTTATTGGATAGGAAGTCCTTTCCTCGTTGCTTGTTTTTGTCAGACTTGCCAAATATCAGATAGTTGTAGTGTGCAGTTTTATTTCTGGGTTCTCCATTCTGTTCCATTGGTCTATGTGTCTGTTCTTGTACCAGTACTATGCTGTTTTGGTTACTGTAGCCCTGTAGTGTAGTTTGAAGTCATGTGGCATGACACTTCTAGCTTTATTCTTCTTGCTTAGGATTGACTTGGCTATTCGGGCTCTTTTTTGGTTCCATATGAATTTTAAAACAGTTTTTTCTATTTCTGTGAAGAATGTCAATGTCAATGGTAGTTTAATGGAAATAGCATTGAATCTATAAATTTCTTTGGGCAGTATGGCCTTTTTTTTTTTTTTTTTTTTTTTTGAGATGGAGTCTCCTCTGTCGCCCAGGCTGGATTGCAGTGGCCGGATCTCAGTTCACTGCAAGCTCCGCCTCCCGGGTTTAGGCCATTCTCCTGCCTCAGCCTCCAGAGTAGCTGGGACTATAGGAGCCCACCACCACGCCTGGCTAGTTTTTTTTTTTGTATTTTTTTAGTAGAGACGGGGGTTTCACCATGTTAGCCAGGATGGTCTCGATCTCCTGACTTCGTGATCCGCCCGTCTCGGCTTCCCAAAGTGCTGGGATTACAGGCTTGAGCCACCGCACCCGGCCCAGTATGGCCATTTTAATGATGTTGATTCTTCCTATCCATGAGCATGGAATGTTTTTCCATTTGTTTGTGTCCTCTCTGATTTCTTTGAGCAGTGTTTTGTAGTTCTTGTAGAGATCTTTCACCTCCCTAGTTAGCGTATTCTTAGGTATTTCATTTTTTTGTGTGTGACAATTGTTTATGAGAGTTCATTCATGATTTTGTTCTCCGCTTGACTGTTGTCGGTGTAGAGGAATAGCATTCCAAAAGTTTTATGCAGTGCTTTTATTTTTTTACTCAGAATACTTATAACTATCACTATGATTTCTTGATTAACCTATGAATTGTTTAGCAGTGTATTTTCAGTCTCCAAATGTATAGTTTATTTTTTCCACTTAGTTGTTTTTCTAATTAATTTGCATAATGATAGATATTGTTATCTAAATAACAATTTTTTTGAAAACTGTTGAAAATTTACTGGTGGTTTTTCTTTTTACTTTGTAATTTCAGGTATGTTTGAAAAGAAAATGCATTATTTGTTGCATGCAAAGTTATATATCTTTATCATCTATCATCTATCATCATGTATCTATATAATCAAGCTTGTTAACTATAATTAAATCTTCTATATTTTATCAATATTTTTGTCAACATGCTCTATCGATTTCTGAGAAATGTGAATGTAGTATATTAATTACATTGATGGTGTGGGGAAGGGGAAAAAACTTTTTTCTTTGGGTTCGGTGGCTGGGGCCCTCCAAATTAGACTGGCAAACCAGTATAATGTTCTGTTGTTAAATGCATTAAAAGCAGAAAAAGTTTGTTATTGCATATGCATATAGAGGCCATTATAGAAAATTAAAGACACCAAAGAAGTGATAGGACTGAGGGCTTATATACTTTTTTTTAACAAAGAATGATAAATTGTGGAAATGTGACAAGAGAAAGGAAAAGGAAGTTTGTGCTAGGAGAGGTAAACTGTGGGAAAGTGATTTGGAAATACATGGGGAAAGTAGTGGAAGACAAAGGTCATTTTAGTGAGATTTGTTTCAGCCTGATCTTGGTGTTGACTTTCTACCTTCTTCATGACTGTAAAACTCTCTCAAGAGAGGAGATATATGGTAGTCCTGGTTTCTCAAAGTTGCTGCTTTAGTCAGATAAGAAAAGCCTTGAAAGGGTTTCTATCTGTATCTGTTGGTTCTCATTTGCCTCCAACCCAAAATATTCCTTATACCGAAGTGGCATATTTTGGGGTGGCATATTCTAATTCTCTTCAGTGGCCCCAATTAAATGCCTCTGTAAAACCACGTGTTTAGCAATGTTACATTGCAGCTCCTGCTGTCAAGATGTGACATCAGTTTCCCCGCGCGTTGAGTTTGGGCTGGCCTTCTATCTTGCATTAAACGATAGAATACAGAGAAGTGATGATGTGCCCACTCTGAGCCTGGATCACAGAGGTATTGTGGGTGCTTTTGCTTTCTCTCTGGAACATCTATTATCTCATGCCAATCAGCCTTATCTGGTCTGCTCGAAGGGAAGAAACTTTGTCGAGCAGAGATAAGACATCTCAGTTGTGCCTATCTTACATTTGAATTAGCCAACTGATGAATAGGTGCTATGAACAAGAATAAATGATAATTATCTTAAGACAGTGAGTTTGGGGGTGATTGTTTTTCAATGAAGCAATAACTAACTGATATATTGCATAAAGATTTTCCACTCTAGTTATGCAGTTGTCAATTTGTCTTTATAATTCTGGCATGTTTACTTTTTATATTTTGAGACCATGACTTTAGATGCATGTAACTTTATAATTTTGATATCATCTTTGTTGTTTATATCCTTTAGCAATGTAAATGTGTATTTCACTAATGTTAAATGTGTTCCCGTTAATGCATTTAAAAGATCACCTTTTTTTCTTTTTTCTTTTCTTTTTTTTTTTGAGACAGAGTCTCGTTCTGTCTCTCAGGTTGGAGTGCAGTGGCGCAATCTCGGCTCAAAGCAAGCTCCGCCTCCCGGGTTCACGCCATACTCCTGCCTCAGCCTCCTGAGTAGCTGGGACTACAGGCACCCGCCACCACGCCCGGCTAATCTTTTTTGTATTTTTAGTAGAGGCGGGGTTTCACCGTGTACGCCAGGATGGTCTCGATCTCCTGACCTCATGATCTACCTGCCTCGGCCTCCCAAAGTGCTGGGATTACAGGCGTGAGCCACCACGCCTGGCCAAAAAAAAAATCACATTTTTATTTTGAGCAGTTCTATTATAAGCATTAATATACCAGTTTCCTTTGGAATAATTTTTTGCCTGGTACACTTTTTCTCCAACCAATTATATTTAAATTCTCTGTGGTTTTTTGTTCCAATTGTGCCTCTTATATTTTGTCCACCATTTCTTTTTGTCTTTTTTTTCTTTCTCTGTTTTCTGTTGAACTGATCAAGTTCTACCTTTGTTTTTCTCTTTTATCATTTGACAATTTAGGTTTCAAGAAAAGAATATGTAATATCATGCTTTTCCACCTGCGTGTTCTGAAGCAACTGAGAGATGAATAAGAGGGTAAGGCAGATAAAAATATCAAATGCCACCTTTATTATTAACAAAGACTTGGAGAATTTGACTTTAAGTCTATTATCCCTGAGTTTGGCAGACTTACTTAGTCACTAGCAGTGGTGAGAAATTGCAGGACTCCTTAGGGAGGAGCAGAGCAGAGCAGAATCTACATTCTCTGTTGGGAAGCAGATGCCAAGAAGAGAAAGGAGATCAGAAGAGTGTGAGCTAAGTGTTCAGCCGCTTCTCCCAAACTGCCATGTAGAGAAGCCATTTTGTTTCCCTCAGGGAAGAGTGAGAAGGGGTGGCCTGAGAGCCCAGAAGTACTACTTTAATAAAAATCCCACCTAGTGGGGGCATAAGGGTTCCATGAAAATATGTCATGTATTCTATATTTATTCTTCCAGTGATTACTCCACATTTTAAATATATTGTATTAGGTTCCTGTGGTTGCTGTAACAAGTGACTACAAATTTGGTCCTTTTAATCAAAGCACATTTATGCTTTTATATTCTGGATGCCAGAAATCTGAAAGCAATTTCACTGGACCAAGATTGGATGTCAGCAGGTTTGTGGTCTTTCCAGATGCTCTAGGGGGTGTAAATCTATTTCCTTTCCAGTCTCTAGAGCATCATTCCTTGCATGCCTTGGCTCGCTGTCCTTCCCTCCATCTTCAAAACCAGAAGCTTAGCATCTTGCCTCAGATGCGTAATCACATCACCCGTCTTTACTGTAATCAAATCTCCTTCTTCCTCCCTCTCATATGGATACTTGTTATTACGTTTAGGGTCCACCTAGATAATCTAGGGTAATCCCTCCATCTCAAGATCCTTAATTTAATCACAGCTGCAAAATCCTTTGCCATATAAATGTAAAATTCACAGTTTCTGGAGATTAGAACATAGATATCTCGGGGGGGGGGGTCATTATTCAGTTTATCTTGCATATAAAATTGTACATTTTTAAGGTGTGCAGCATGATACTTCCATATACGTATCTTGATATATCCATACATGGTGAAAGGATAACAACAGTCAAGCAGACAAACATACCCATCATCTCATATAAGTTTCTTTTTTCCTCCTGTGGTAAACGTATCTAAACTCCACTCTTTTGGCAAATTACTGGTATACAATACATTATTACTAACTATAGTTC
The DNA here is from genome assembly GCF_043159975.1 of Macaca nemestrina. Taxonomy (NCBI): domain Eukaryota; kingdom Metazoa; phylum Chordata; class Mammalia; order Primates; family Cercopithecidae; genus Macaca; species Macaca nemestrina. Next base: position 119,549,763 of record NC_092134.1, read on the forward strand.
TCATGTTGTGTATTAGATCTCTAGCCTTATTCATCCTACATAACTACAATTTTGTTCCTTTTGACCCACATCTTCCCATTTATTTTTAATATTTTGTCTAACAAGTTTTGTCTCTCTAACAACTTAGACTGTCTCTGTCTTCCCAATAGACAAACCCTTAATATTAAGTGAATACAAAATAACTACTATCAATTAAGAAACATTTCCACAATCCTAATTTAAATCTATATCCACTTCTTGAATTTGATAATGTGTTTGTCAAATGATTCAGAATATTTGATAAGGTTGGCTATGTGTTTCTCTTTGCTAAACACTGGAATCATTTTATTATGTTTCATCAACTCTTATCTGGGGAATTTAATTAGAGAAATTCAAAAAAAGTGTACTAAAAAAAGTGTACTGTCACAGCAAAAATACATACTGTATATTTGAAGACTTGCCTACAGTACCAATACAGTGCTTTTATAGTGATGGCTTTTTGAAGTAGATTCAAGTATAAATGGTTAACTGGAAAACTTGATATTTCCAGTAGTGACATTTTCTTGACAGGAAATTATTTATTTGAGATTGTTCAAGGGAATTGATGAAATCCCTAGAGAAGATGACATGTGAAGTTCAGAATGAATAATGCCCCAGCATCTATAATGATTAGAAAAGTTTTTCTCTTCCTTTTGTATTGCAGTCAGTCACAAGCAATATTTTATTCTCATGGATAAGATTTTCAAAGAAACTGCTAGAAGTCAGGTTGAGGGAACAGGATAAATTCTTTTTGGCATAAGGCTGCAGGTAACTATTCCATATTCTATGAGAAATAAGCGCACACACATATGTTTTGACAGCAGAGTAGCCTCATTTAGTTATCTTGTCTGCCTTAGGTGATCATTTTCTAGGCTTATTTAGAGAAACTGCCCTATTTACAGATGTTGTTCCTATCTTCTTACCACTGTCTGAAATTGAGGAAAAAAAAATTTCTACTTTTACCTCTTCACACTCAGTTATGCTGGATGGACCTCCTCAGAATTTAAACTGGTCAGTGTCTTAATTCTCCACTTTGAAATAAAGTACTCAGTCATTATTGACTCCCAGCATAGATATTAGAAATACTTAGTGGTCTATGAGATTTTACTCCACACATGGGCACAAATACCTCATTTACTGAAGTGGTTAGAATGAAGGAAATAACAGCTGAAGCTTCAATTTGTAATGGGTGGAAGAAGATGAGGAGGGACTGGGCTCAGTAGATTGATTGCTATTTGTCCCCTTGGGCGTTTTTCAGAAAACCTTTTCGTATTTATCCTTACCATGTTCCAGAGGCACAAATAAAGGATCTCTGCTTAATGGGTTCCAAGTACAGACCAATTTTCCTTGACTAGAGACTCACTGGAATGGACACAGGCACCACTTTACCCTCAGATTTTAGTTAGTCAACAATTAATAACCAGTTCATAGTTGGTTTTATATATTGTCTCAGTTGACCTTGGTGTATTAAGAAGAATTCGACCGCTACCAGCACAGAGATTGGTATGTAATAAGGGTGCTGTAAATATTTATAACATGTTATAAATAAAAGTTTTTCTTTTCTAAAAAAATTAAAATTCTTTATTTAGGGTTCAAGATAGACTTTTAAGCATAAAGCCTTTTAAGCTAAAAATCAGTTAATTCTCTTAATGTTTGTTTGTCTCTGATGGCCTGTTACCATTTTAAGATCATCCTATTTGAGTTTGCATTACATTGTTTGTGTGTATGTGTTGGGGAGGGTGTTTTGACATTTTATTATTCTTTGCTCCCTATGTTTTAGAATCTTTTAAAATTATATCATTTCTTTTTTAAATATTATTTCTTCTGGAATCTTGTTTTTTAGAATTACAACCTGATATTTTGAAACTAAGGTCACTGGCCATGAATCTTTTAACTAATCCCTTCACAAACTTTCTAGTTTTAAATACCTGCTATTTAAACAGCAATCAACCAGAAAAAAAATTCCAATGAGGTCAATTATCCCTTGGCCCAAATCCCAAATTGATACATTCTTCAATTCTAATGTAGGCTTTGTCTAATCATTTAATACTTTGGCAAAAGTTTTGAAGAGTAAGAAAGTTGACATTAAGCATTTATGGGTTTTTTTGTTTGCATTTCACAAGAATTTTTGATTCGTTCTCCCTGTCATTTATCAGATCAGAAGTTGGATGTGTTTTGTTGCATAAAATACTACCCACGTACGACAGTTACATTTCCATTTCAGATGACCAGATGAAAGAGTAGTTTCCTTCAAAGCCCACAGTCATTTTGGAATGGGAATTATACCACGAGTGAAATAAGACACTGTAAATAGGCTTTGGCACAACGATTGTACTCTCAGGCGCCAAGTTTTGTTGGCAAGAATTCTGGTAAGCAGGAGACTCTTGTAGTTCTGGCTCTTCCACTCATCTGGTATTATGACTTCTTCAGTTTAAAGTCACCTTTTCCAGAAAATGAGAACCTTGACAATGCAAGTAGCCACCCAGTCACTCTCTTTCACATCTCCTAATTTTAATTCTCTACATAGCCCTTATTGCTCATTACTGGGTATTTTTCTTGTTTGTTTCTTTTGATTGTCTTCGTAGAATCTAAACTTCAGGGACTTTACAAAGGAATATACTATGTCTCATTGAATCTAAGGTGACATCAATGGTGAGATGCATCATTATGTTGGGGATGTAAGACTGCAGTCACAGCTCATTGCAGCCTTGTTATCCCAAGCTCAAGCAATCCTTCCTCCTTAGCCTCCTGAGTAGCTGGGACTACAGGTGCACACTACAACACCTGCACCCAGCTAAATTTTGTATTTTTGTAGAGATGAGGTTTGGCCATGTAGCCCAGGCTGGTCTTGAACTCTTATGCTCAAGCGATCTGCTCACCTTGGTTTACCAAAGTGCCAGGATTATAGGCATGAAACACTATGCCCAGCCTCTTCAGCATTTTCAATGAAAAGTTGCCAATATATGGTATTTTCGACATGGTATCATTGTTTGTGGCATCAAGAGTATTGGTGAAGCTGAATTTCTGAAAATATTACTCCATTATTGTCTTTGACATTTTTTTCCCAGATGGTGACATTCCTTCTTTTAAGTTTTGATGCTTATGGGCCATCAATGTCTGGCAGACAGCAACTGTAAGACTCACCCTAATTTGAGATGTGGAATTGTGAAAAATTGAACATCTCAAAATTGAAAAAATAAGGGTTATAGGTACTGATATGGTTTGGCTCCATGTCCCCACTTAAACCTCATGTCCAATTGTAATCCCCACATATTGAACGAGGGGCCTGGTGGGAAGTGATTGAATCATGGAGGCAGACTTTCCCCTTGCTATTCTCGTGATAGTAAGTTCTCAGGAGACCTGGTTGTTTGAAAGTGGGTAGCACCACCCCCTTCCCTCTCTTGCTCCTGTTCCACCCATGTAGGATGTGCCAGCTTCCCCTTTGCCTTCTGTCATGATTGTAAGTTTCCTGAGGCCTCCCCCAGCCATGCTTCCTGTACAACCTGTGGAACCCGGAGCCAATTAAACCTCTTTTCTTTATAAATTACCCAGTCTCAGGTAGTTCTTTTTTTTTTTTTTTTTTTTTGAGATGGAGTTTCACCTTGTCGACCAGGCTGGAGTACAATGGCGCGATCTCGGCTCAGTGCAACCTCTGCCTGGCAGATTCAAGCTATTCTCCTGCCTCAGCCTCCTGAGTAGCTGGGATTACAGGCACCTGCCACCATGCCTGGCTAATTTTGTATTTTTAGTAGATACGGGATTTCACTATGTTGGCCAGGCTGGTCTCGAACTCCTGACCTCAGGTAATCCACCCTCTTCAGCCTCCCAAAGTGCTGGGATTACTGGTGTGAGCCACTGCACCTGGCCTCAGGTAGTTCTTTACAGCAATGTGAGAATGGACTAATACAGGTACTCAATAAATAAGTAATTTTCAAATACTTGAATATATGACTTTTGTCAAATCTATGTGTCCTTGGGCAAGCCAGTTTATTCCTTAAGCTATATTTTTCCCATTCAGAAAAGTAAGATGTTGGCCTAGAAGTCCTCTAAGAGCCCTTTTGGCTAAAAAAGAAAAAAAAAAAGTACATGCTTTGTAAATGGCTGGAGTTCATAAATGTGAGGATGTATAATTTTAGTGAACTATTAAAAGTATTCTGTCCAGTCTGGTCTTCAAGGATTTAAATTTCCTGGTCAAACAAATGAGAATACCACCCAGCTGTTCTATTAGACAGTTGATGAGGTGACAACTGAAGGGTGAGGATTCTTGCCACACTTAGCTGGCCCCTTTCTCTTTCCCTGGCTGCAGCTGGTTAGTATACAGTGCGCAGAGCACTGCCATTAGAGAGAGATAAAAACAATGAGAGGCTTTACACATGGGAAGAAAGGTATTCTTAGCCTCAATATGGCCCAGTTCCCAGGATGTGGGGAAAAGATAACCTCTGGACTCTTTGCCAAGGTGAGGCTCCAGTCAGAGAGCAGGCCTCTGGTTGCAGCCATGGTGGACTCTCAGGCCAACCGAGGAAGAGCTGGCCTGGCAGCAGGTGACCCAATGGGCAGATGTTGAAAAACCTTGTTTGCCAACTACCATCTATCTGTGCTCAGCCACAGGGTCCTATATCTGCAAAAGTGACTGAATGGTCACTTTCTAAGTGACTATTCATAGAATTGCTCCTTTATTTTTATTTCTTTATTTTTTGAGATGGACTCTCGCCCTGTAGCCCAGGCTAGAATGCAGTGGCGTGATCTCAGCTCACTGCAACCTCCACCTACCAGGCTCAAACAAGCCTCCCACCTCTGCCTCCAGAGTAGCTGGGACTACAGACGCCTATCATCATGCTTGGCTAATTTTTGTATTTTTAGTAGAGATGGGGTTTCACCATGTTGGCCAGGTTAGTCTCAAACTGCTGACCTCAAGTGATCTGCCTGCCTTGGCCTCCCAGAGAGCTAGGATTACAGGCACAAGTAACCACCCCTGGCCAGAATTGCTCCTTTATAAAGCCTTGAGTAAATGTCAAAAAACTTGGGGGGGGGGGGCGATTCCATGATTCACCAGATAACCCGTATAAATGCATACCATCTAACTAAAAATACACATTTTTAAGCCAGTTAATCTTCATGGCCTTCAATTTGCTATCCATGGACCTGTACTGTGTTTCAGAAGGCTCTATCTTGGATACAGTGACCTTCTGCACATCAGTGAAAGGACTGAAACTTGAAGAAGGAAAATTGGGATCCATGTCTACTTTGTTTCCCACATGTTACTCTGTTACCTCAAGTATCTGACTCCATTGTAATTCATTGCTTCTTGTCTGTTTCTTTCCCTAGGTTATGAGATGGTCCACAGAGAACTGAGTAAGAACAATGGTATACTTTATTAACTAAAATGATCACATCTTGCTTTATTATTTATTTGTTTCTTTTTTTAACTATCCTAGAACAGATAATGTATTGTAGTTTGTTGCCTCGGGAAAGATTTCATTCTGCTTACGTGACACAGAGAGAAGCTGGCTTAAACTTCCCTTGGATCCTTCCTATGCTTGGCTTTGTGCTAAAGAGTCACACAGTTGTGGGAATCTTGCAAGCATAATTTCAATTTCTACTTTCAGATCAGAATCAAGGAAGGATTAGAAAGGAGTCCATTTCAAAATGTATAGACCACTTCAGAAATACTTATTCTATCCTACCTGTTCTGAACGTATTAAATTTATTAAAAACGGTTAAGTACCCTGCCAAATTTTTTGTTAATATTGTAATCAAATGTACTTAGTTATTGGTGTCTCCGCAACCACTGAAAATGCCATGCGATTATAAACAGAATATGTTTTCTCATTTGAAATGGCAAAGCCCCAGAGGTTCTAATAGCTACCCTCTTACAGATACATTATTCATTGTAAACTAGCTTTCTAGAATCCTAGATTATGGAGAACTAAGTATCTTCTATATTTTAAACCACGTGTATGTTAATGTATATAATGAGCATTTCAAATAATCTTTTTGCTCCTGGTCAACTTTTAATTTTTATTGTTTTAATAATAAAGGCGGCCGGGCATGGAGGGTCACGCCTATTATCCCAGCACTTTGGGAGGCCAAGGAGGGTGGATCAACTGAGGTCAGTAGTTCGAGACCAGCCTGGCCAATATGGCGAAACTCCATCTCTACTAAAAATACAAAAATTAGCTGGGTGTGGTGGCGCACGCCTGTAATCCCAGCTACTCGGGAGGCAGAGGCATGAGAGTCGCTTGAACCTGGGAGGTGGAGGCTGCAGCGAGCCGAGATTGCCCCACTGCACTCCAGCCAGGGTGACAGAGTAAGACTCCATCTCAAAATAATAATAATAACAATAATAATAATAATAATGATATAGGCACTGAACATTTTGGAAAAAACTTAAGAAATAAGAAAAACAACGAGTTAGGGAAGTTTAACTGACAAAGCATTTAACACAATTCATTATAAGATGAATGACAAACAAGTAAAATGGAAGATGAATAAGAGATTTATTTAGTGCATCAACTGTTAAAATGCAGGTCTTTATGGCTTATGCTTCTGTATAGATGCTAGGCCCCAAAGGGAGGTCTATTTCCCAATTAAAAACATGAAAAACACCACTCATCAACTGCAGGGAATACTTTTGAGATTAGATGCTAGGCATTGCACAAATGGAAGCTTTCCAAAAGACAACATACTGAATGACATGTTGGGAGGGGGTTCAGGAGGTCACCCAGATCAGTCGTCCTTTGTTACAATTTTTAGGGAAGGATATTCCAAAACCGGTCTGACGTTTACGTGCCCAAAGACCATGAGAAATCTTAAAATTTTGTCACACAATGAATATAGAGAAAAGTTTTTAAAAAGTCCACAACAAAGTGGATACAATTGTATAGAAACATCTAGATCATAGAGCTCCCCAGATCAAGCCCTCTCTGTTAACCCCACCACCCCGTGTTTTCTCATTATGTTTAGACTGAAATTAAAATCCTGCAAGATCCTGTATGAATTAGCGCCTGACTCCTCTGACATCAGCCTCTTCCACTTTCTCCCAGTGTCCCAGTTTCCTCTGTTTCAAATACTGTGCGGTAGCAATAATGTATCTCTTGTTCATCACTGCACATCTACAAAATATCTTCACAGCAACACCTACATTGGTATTTGATTGGATATACCTCATGTTTTAACTGTTTGATAAATATTTCTACAAATTTACAAAAGATTAAAAAGTTATATATATATTTGAGTGGATATATATGTATATAATTATTGTAATAGTGATGTTTTATGTGCTTCAAAGTTCCTTTATATGTTTTTTTCCCCTTTCAGTTCTATCTTGTTTCCTAGTTTCTTGAAACTCCCACATTCTTGATATTAGATTACTAGAACACTAGCAGCGGATAGAAGTCATTGACAAAATAGATGAATCACTCAATGTGGCTTGGTACTGGCACTGAAAAAAATAGATTGACACAGCAATAGAAGGGAAGAATGTGTTTATTGCTGTCAGAAAATACCTGGAAATATCAGTTTTTCCAGTCAGAGAAGTCAGACTCCAAGTGAGTATTTCAGCACAGTCTTTCTGGAAGCAAGGTAATACAAGCATACAGATGCAAAATGGAATGACTCAGCAACCAAGATTCAATCAGCCTAAGGCATAGAAGCGGCATTTAGGGGAAACTGTGAATGACAGACACCAGCTCCAAATCAGAGCAAAATGATATGTCCTTAGACTGAAAAGTTTCTTGTCTTTTTTTTTTTTTTTTTTTTTTGAGACGGAGTCTTGCTCTGTCTCTCAGGCTGGAGTGCAGTGGCACCATCTCCGCTCACTGCAAGCTCCGTTGCCTCCTGGGTTCACGCCATTCTCCTGCCTCAGCCTCCCGAGTAGCTGGGACTACAGGCGTCCGCCACCACACCCGGCTAATTTTTTTGTATTTTTAGTAGAGACAGGGTTTCACCGTGTTCGCCAGGATGGTCTCGATCTCCTGACCTCGTGATCTGCCCGCCTTGGCCTCCCAAAGTGCTAGGATTACAGACATGAGCCACCACACCGGGCCAGTTTCTTGTCTTTTTAAGCCTCATTTGAGCCAAGGTAGTGATAGCACTTTCCATCATGGCACCACCTAAGGAGAGCAGAAACTCTGGGCTAATGTGCCATGGACAGGAAGGATAGTCAACATGTGCATTCAAATTCTGTTCACGCTTCTGCTTTGAACCAAAGTCATTTTCTAGGTTGAGTGAAAATGACCTTACCTGACTCGTCCTAGCTCTGATTCCAGCAAATGCCACAAGCTGAGTATTCTCCACCCAGGCTGAGCTCACTCACTCAGCTCTGAGCATTCTCTCCCCAACTTGTGATATAACAAAACACAGAGAGTGCCTATACTCATTTTACATATCTCTGAGGTTTAGGTGTGAAATGCAACGGTTTGGTTTCAAAGCCCAGATGACTGTTTGCAGAGTGTGACGGAACTGTGAGCAGCTGGAGGGTGATACATCCTTCTCCCCACCAAATTTCTATCAGCAAGCATTTAAAGGAGATACTGGCCTAGCTCACAACGCACTAACCTCCCATGATTTATTGTGCAGCAGACCGTTTTCTCCAAAATTGACAACACGATATTTTCAGCCCCACATAGTTTTCAAGAATCTCACCTTTGCCTACCAAGAAATGGACTAGGGCTCTTCCACTTGAAACTGAAAATAGAACGGAAAATAAAGGAAAGAAATGTTGCACAACTTCTGAGGCTAGGTCCTAGAAGATGATAGAGTCAGTTTCTCTCTCTCTCTCTCTCTCTCTCTCTCTCTCTCTCTCTCTCTCTCTCTTTCTCCACATTCACCTTGGAAAGCTATCCATCATGTTTTCAAGAAGCTCAAGCTGGCTTGTGTGAAGAGAACACACAAAGCAGCCGTCAGCTCCAGCCACAGTCTCAGCACACAGCAGCCTTGCTGCCAGACATGAGAGAGTGAATTCAGCTGAATCCAGCCCTCAGTCGGCTATGCAGCTATTGGGAACTAATACAGATTTCATGCTTTTTGCTCATTAACTTTCATTCTGGCAGGTTGCCATAGCCAAATTCTACAGAGTTTGCTTTGGGCTTTTGCCTGTGTCATGCACTCCGCTGGAGATGCTCTTTTCCTTTTCTTCTAAGCAAATACAAATTCTTCATTTTTACTTCTTAACAGAACTCGCAAATCTCTTCTGTAAGGACTGGTGCTGTTCTCTATATTCTGCATATCCCTACACACAGTGAACTCTTTTATATTGGACTTATTTGCATTCATGTGTGTTTTGTTTTTCTTTCTCTTTGCTTTTTCCCACAGGGCCACGTCTTAAATTTTTAATTAGACTGCTAATGACTGGAATTTATAGGAGGGGTAGTGTGGAGGTTGTGGGGTAAGTATTTGGTTCAAGGCCCAGCCTGCTCAGGTCCTTGTACTGGTTCTACCACTTTACTGGCAGCATGCCTGGAAACAAGCTACTTCGAAGATACTTCATGTCTCTAGGGGTCAGGGTTCTATCAGAGAAACAGAAAGGTAGGATATGTATGTGTAGTCCAAAATCTGCAGGACAGCCTGACAGGCCTGTAATGCAACCCACAGGCAGAATGTCTTCTTCCTCAGGAAAATCTCAACTGATTGGATAAAGTCTACTCACATTACGGAGAATAATTTTTTAACATCAACTGATTACAGATGTTTAAGCACATCTACAAAATACCTTCTTAGCAACACCTAGACTAGCATTTGATTGAATAGCTGGGTACTATAGCCTAGCTTAGCTGACTCATAAAACTCATAAAAGTCCATCACAGTATCTCTGTGACTAAATTTCTTCATTTGTAAAATGGGACAATTATAGTACAGGGTGACTATCCCTTACCTGAAATGCTTGGGACCAGATGTGTTTCAGAGTTTGGATTATTTTTGGATTTTGAGATATTTACATACACATTATGAGATATTTTGGGGATGGAACCCAAGTCTAAACATGAAATTCATGTATGTTTCATATACACCTTATAGGTACAGGCTGAAGATAATTTTATGCAATATTTAAAAATAATTTTGTGCACAAAAACAAAGTTTTATTTTTATTTTTTAATTTTTATTCTTTGTTTTTCAGACAGGGTCTCAGTGTGCCATCCAGGCTGGAGTTGCAGTGGTGCGATCATGGCTCACTGCAGCCTCAACTTCCCTAGCTCCAGCAATCCTCTCACCTCAGTCTCCTGAGTTTGGGACTACAGGCATGCGCCACCATGCCTCACCAATTTTATTGTGTTTTTGGTAGAGACAGGATTTTGCCATGTTGTCCAGACTGGTCTCAAGCTCCTGAGCTCGAGCAGTCCACCCACCTCAGCCTCCCAAAGTGCTGGGATTACAGGTATGAACTACCATGCCCGGTCAAAACACAGTTTTGTTTTGACCCATCACATGAAGTCAGGTGTAGAATTTTTCACTTGTGGTGTCATGTCAGTTTTCAGAAAGTTTCAGATTTTAGAGCATTTCAGATTTTGGATTTTCAGATTAGGAATGCTCAACCTGTAACACTTCATAAAGTGTCCTAGCCATATATGACAGTGACTGCCACATATTAAGTGCTATGTAAGTATTGGTTATTACTATTACTTCTTTGTATGAATAGTTAGTATGCTAAAATACTTGCAGTTTTCCTGATTAAGTCTTATAGTACTATTTCTTTAAAGAATGCTACTTCTGTTTTGCTGTAAGAATCTTGACAGACGAGTGTATAGAATTAACCCAACCCTGGTTTCCAAAAGTCATAACACATTTTTCTTTTATGACATATGTTTACAAGAACTTTTTACAGAAAGACTTCTTGAGAGCAGCTGAACCTGCATTGCCATAATAAGAGGATTAGCCATAAAGGATATAAAGAGATGTATGTTTCTAGCCACTCCTCGTTAAGGAGCTGTTCATAACCCTTGATCAATGAGCAAGGAAACTGGGACTGCTCTGGTCTAGATTTTTCTTCCAATTTTAGGTTTCCTCTCAGGGGTCCCACAGAATATTGAGATGGCTCCCTCTTGAATCCAAAAGCCTTATTACCAAGCCCTAATCTTTATTAATGTAAATATTTAAGTACAAATACAAACACTAAGTCTTTGTCAGATGATTTCTATGGAAGACTTTGCTTCACCCCAACTTGTGCTAATAAATCTAGGTTTCTTGCTTTCCAGAGAAGCCGAGATGGCAGCATGATGTCAATACTGTAGTTTAGTGCTTCTCTCTGGCACTGGGGCAATTTGTCTTATGTTTCTGTTCTTCCCAGCAGCTACTGTCTCCTTAGATGCAAGAATGAGATGAAGGCTTATAGCCCAACGGTCGGCAGAAATACGAACTTCCTCATTGTGGTACACACTGAAATGAATCCTTTATTGAGTTTACCACACCACATTCTCTGTTCTGTACTCACACCACTGTTGACATCTTAATTGGAGCCTCATGGTATATTACTGTTTACTGGATCATCTTCAATGATGAAACCAAAAGCAAAAAATGAAAAAAACACCAGATATGTCTTCAGTGCTTCTGTATTAAATATAATACAGACATGCAACTTTTTCTACCTGTGTTTACGAGTAAAATAAGCTCATACTGTTCCTGTTAAAAATTTGCCAGTAAGAAAAATAACTTAATATGATGGCTAGCTGTTTAACGTCTCATAAATATTAAGCAAGGATAATTGTCAAAAACAAATAAATTAAATAGATGTAAGTAAAATAAAAGTATATAAATAACATTTTCAACAGTAATTCTATCTACTTAAAAATAGTTACTCGAATATTTTCGTAACTTATACCTCTAAAGTTATATTAAGTGAAATGATGGATATTCATTCACGGTCTAGATCATTTCCAAATAAGATAAAATATAAAAACATTAATTGCTAAACATAGTTTATTTGCTTTTGGCTTTGAAGGAGTTCAGAATACACCACCCCCAAAATATGCTGAACTGGCATATTAACTATTTGAATTAAAGGCACATGAAAAATAGCATAGGTAAAAACAAAAACAAAAACACTCTGATTCGTCTTCTCTTTCTTTTTTTTTATACTTTAAGTTCTAGGGTACATGTGCACAATGTGCAGGTTTGTTACATATGTACACATGTGCCATGTTGGTGTGCTGCACCTATTAACTCGTCATTTACATTAGGTATATCTCCTAATGCTATCCCTCCCCCTTCCTCCCACCCCATGACAGGCCCCAGTGTGTGATGTTCCCCACCCTGTGTCCAAGTGTTCTCATTGTTCAGTTCCCACTTGTGAGTGAGAACATGCAGTGTTTGGTTTTCTGTCCTTGTGATAGTTTGCTGAGAATGATGGTTTCCAGCTTTATGCATGTCCCTACAAAGGGCATGAACTCATCCTTTTTTATGGCTGTATAGTATCCCATAGCGTATATGTGCCACATTTTCCTTATCCAGTCTATCACTGATGGGCATTTGGGTTGGTTCCAAGTCTTTGCTGTTGTGAATAGTGCCACAATAAATATACGTGTGCATGTGTCTTTATAGCAGCAAGATTTATAATCCTTTGGGTATGTACCCAGTAATGGGATGACTGGGTCAAATGGTATTTCTAGTCCTAGATCCTTGATGAATCGCCACACTGTCTTCCACAATGGTTGAACTAGTTTACAGTCCCACTGAAAGTGTTCCTATTTTTCCACATCCTCTCCAGCACCTGTTGTTTCCTGACTTTTTAATGATAGTCATTCTAACTGGTGTGAGATGGTATCTCATTGTGGTTGTGATTTGCATTTCTCTGATGGCCAGTGATGTTGAGCATTTTTTTTTTCATGTGTCTGTTGGCTGCATAAATGTCTTCTTTTGAGAAGTGTCTGTTCATATCCTTTGCCCACTTTTTGATGGGGTTGTTTGATTTTTTCTTGTAAATTTGTTTAAGTTATTTGTAGTTTCTGGATATTAGCCCTTTATCAGATGTGTAGATTATAAAAATTTTCTCCCATTCTGTAGGTTGCCTGTTCACTCTGATGGTAGTTTCTTTTGCTGTGCAGAAGCTCTTTAGTTTAATTAGATCCCATTTGTCAATTTTGGCTTTTGTTGCCATTGCTTTTGGTGTTTTAGACATGAAGTCCTTGCCCATGCCTATGTCCTGAATGGTATTGCCTAGGTTTTCTTCTGGGGTTTGTATGGTTTTTAGGTCTAACATTTAAGTCTTTAATCCATCTTGAATTAATTTTTGTATAAAGTGTAAGGAAGGGATCTAGTTTCAGCTTTCTACATATGGCTATCCAGTTTTCCCAGCACCATTTATTAAATAGGGAATCCTTTCCCCATTTCTTGTTTTTCTCAGGTTTGTCAAAGATCGGATGGTTGTAGATGTGTGGTATTATTTCTGAGGGCTCTGTTCTGTTCCATTGGGGTATATCTCTGTTTTGGTACCAGTACCATGTTATTTTGGTTACTGTAGCCTTGTAGTATAGTTTGAAGTCAGGTAGCATGATGCCTTCAGCTTTGTTCTTTTGGCTTAGGATTGTCTTGGCAATGCGGGCTCTTTTTTGGTTCCATATGAACTTTAAAGTAGTTTTTTCCAATTCTGTGAAGAAAGTCATTGGTAGCTTGATAGGGATGGCATTGAATCTATAAATTACCTTGGGCAGTATGGCCATTTTCACAATATTGATTCTTCCTATCCATGAGCATGGAATATTCTTCCATTTGTTTGTGTTCTCTTTTATTTTATTGAGCAGTGGTTTGTAGTTCTCCTTGAAGAGGTCCTTCACATATCTTGCAAGTTGGATTCCTAGGTATTTTATTCTCTTTGTAGCAATTGTGAATGGAAGTTCATTCATGATTTGGCTCTCTGTTTGTCTGTTATTAGCGTATAGGAATGCTTGTGATATTTGCACATTGATTTTTATATCCTGAGACTTTGCGGAAGTTGCTTATCAGCTTAAGGAGATTTTGGGCTGAGACAATGGGGTTTTCTAAATATACAATCATGTCATCTGCAAGCAGGGACAATTCGACTTCCTCTTTTCCTAATTGAATACCTTTTATTTCTTTCTCCTGCCTGATTGCCCTGGCCAGAACTTCCAACACTCTGTTGAAAAGGAGTGGAGTGAGAGGGCATCCCTGTCTTGTGCCAGTTTTCAAAGGGAATGCTTCCATTTTTTGCCCATTCAGTATGATATTGGTTGTAGGTTTGTCATAAAAGCTCTTATTATTTTGAGATACATCCCATCAATACCTAGTTTATTGAAAATTTTTAGCATGAAGTGCTGTTGAATTTTGTCAAAGGCCTTTTCTGCATCTACTGAGATAATCATGTGGTTTTTGTCTTTGGTTCTGTTTATAAGATGGATTACATTTATTAATTTGCGTATGTTGAACCAGCCTTGCATCCTAGGGATGAAGCCAACTTGATCATGGTGGATAAGCTTTTTGATGTGCTGCTGGATTCTCTTTGCCAGTATTTTATTGAGGATTTTTGCATCGATGTTCATCAGGGATATTGGTCTAAAATTCTCTTTTTTTGTTTTGTCTCTGCCAGGCTTTGGTATCAGGATGATGCTGGCCTCATAAAATGAGTTAGGGAGGATTCTTTTTCTATTGATTGGAATAGTTTCAGAAAGAATGGTACCAGCTCCTCTTTGTACCTCTGGTAGAATTCGGCTGTCAATTCATCTGGTCCTGGACATTTTTGGTTGGTAGGCTATTAATTATTGCCTCAATTTCTGAGCCTGTTATTGATCTATTCAGGGATTCAGCTTCTTCCTGGTTTAGTCTTGGGAGGGTGTATGTGTCCAGGAATTTATCCATTTCTTCTAGGTTTTCTAGTTTATTTGCATAGAGGTGTTTATCGTATTCTCTGATGACAGTTTGTATTTCTGTGGGACCGGAGGTGATATCCCCTTTATCATTTTTTATTGTGTCTATTTTATTCTTCTCTCTTGTCTTCTTTATTAGTCTTGCTAGTGGTCTATCAATTTTGTTAATCTTTTCAAAAAACCAGCTCCTGGATTATTGGTTTTTTGAAGGGATTTTTATGTCTCTATCTCCTTCAGTTCTGCTCTGATCTTAGTTATTTCTTGCCTTCTGCTAGCTTTTGAATGTGTTTGCTCTCGCTTCTCTAGTTGTTTTAATTGTGATGTTAGGGTGTCAATTTTAGATCTTTCCTGCTTTCTCTTGTGGGCATTTAGTGGTATAAATTTCCCTCTACACACTGCTTTAAATGTGTCCCAGAGATTCTGGTATGTTGTGTCTTTGTTCTTACTGGTTTCAAATAACATCTTTATTTCTGCGTTCATTTCGTTATGTACCCAGTAGTCATTCAGGAGCAGGTTGTTCAGTTTCCATGTAATTGAGAGGTTCTGAGTGGGTTTCTTTATTCTGAGTTCTAGTTTGATTGCACTGTGGTCTGAGAGACAGTTTGTTATTATTTCTGTTCTTTTACATTTGCGGAGGAGTACTTTACTTCCAACTATGTGGTCAATTTTGGAATAAGTGTGATGTAGTACTGAGAAGAATGTATATTCTGTTGATTTGGGGTGGAGAGTTCTGTGGATATCTCTTAGGTCTGCTTGGTGCAGAGCTGAGTTCAATTCCTGGATGTCCTTGTTAACTTTCTGTGTTGTTAATCTGTCTAATGTTTACAGTGGGGTGTTAAAGTCTTCCATTATTATTGTGTGGGAGTCTAAGTCTGTTCATAGATCTCTACAGACTTACTTTATGAATCTGAGTGCTCCTGTATTGGGTGCATATATATTTAGGATAGTTAGCTCTTCTTGTTGAATTGATTCCTTTACCATTATGTAATGGCCTTCTTTGTCTCTTTTGATCTTTGTTGGTTTAAAGTCTGTTTTATCAGATACTGGGAGTGAAACTTCTGCTTTTTTTTTGTTTTCCGTTTGCTTGGTAAATCTTCTTCCATTCCTTTATTTTGAGCCTATATGTGTCTCTGTACATGAGATGTGTCTCCTGAATACAGCACACTGATGGATCTTGACTCTTTATCCAATTTGCCAGTCTGTGTCTTTTAATTGGAGAATTTAGCCCATTTACATTTAAGGTTAATATTGTTATGTGTGAATTTGATCCCGTCATTATGATGTTAGCTGGTTATTTTGTTCATTAGTTGATGCAGTTTCTTCCTAGCATCAATGGTCTTTACAATTTGGCTTTTTTTTTTGTTTTTTTGCAGTGGCTGATACTGTTTGTTCTTTTCCATGTTTAGTGCTTCCTTCAGGAGCTCTTCTAAGGCATGCTTGGTGGTGACAAAATCTCTCAGCATTTGCTTGTCTGTAAAGGATTTTATTTCTCCTTCACTTATGAAGTTTAATTTGGCTTGATATGAAATTCTGGGTTGAAAATTCTTTTCTTTAAGACTGTTGAATATTGGCCCCCACTCTCTTCTGGCTTGTAGAGTTTCTGCTGAGAGATCCACTGTTAGTCTGATGTGCTTCCCTTTGTGGGTAACCCGACCTTTCTCTCTGGCTGCCCTTAACATTTTTTCCTTCATTTCAACTTTGGTGAATGTGGCAATTATGTGTCTTGGAGGTGCTCTTCTCGAGGAGTATCTTTGTGGCTTTCTCTACGTTTCCTGATTTTGAATGTTGGCCTGCTTTACTAGGTTGAGGAAATTCTCCTGGATGATACCCTGAAAAGTGTTTCCCAACTTGGTTCCATTCTCCCCGTCACTTTCAGGTACACCAATCAGATGTAGATTTGGTCTTTTCACATAGTCCCATATTTCTTGGAGGCTTTGTTTGTTTCTTTTTACTCTTTTTTCTCTAAATTTCTCTTCTCACTTCATTTCATTCATTTGATGTTCAATCACTGATACCCTTTCTTCCACTTGATCGAATCGGTTACTGAAGCTTGTGCATGCGTCATGTAGTTCTCATGTCATGGTTTTCAGCTCCATCATGTCATTTAAGGTCTTCTCTACACTGTTTATTCTAGTTAGCCATTCGTCTAATCGTTTTTCAAGGTTTTTAGCTTCTTTGTGATGGATTCGAACATCCTCCTTTAGCATGGAAATGTTTGTTATTACTGATCATCTGACGCCTTCTTCTCTTAACTCGTCAAAGTCATTCTCCATCCAGCTTTGTTCCATTGCTGGTGAGGAGCTGCATTCATTTGAAGAAGAGGCGCTCTGATTTTTAGAATTTTCAGCTTTTCTGCTCTGGTTTCTCCCCATCTTGTGGTTTTATCTACCTTTGGTCTTTCATGATGGTGACGTACAGATGGGGTTTTGGTGTGGATGTCCTTTCTGTTTGTTAGTTTTCCTTCTAACAATCAGGACCCTCAGCTGCAGGTCTGTTGGAGTTTGCTGGAGGCCCACTCCAGACCCTGTTTGCCTGGGTATCACCAGCAGAGGCTGCAGAACAGCAAATATTGCAGAACAGCAAATGTTGTTGCCTGATTCATCCTCTGGAAACTTTGTCTCAGAGGGGCACCTAGCTGTATGAGGTGTTAGTCGGCCCCTACTGGGGGGTGTCTCCCAGTTAGGCTGCTTGGGGGTCAGGGACCCACTTGAGGAGGCAGTCTGTTTGTTTTCAGATCTCAAACTCTGTGCTAGGAGAACCACTACTGTCTTCAAAGCTGTCAGATAGGGACATTTAAGTCTGCAGAAGTTTCTGCTGCCTTTTGTTCAGCTATGCCCTGCCCCCAAAGGTGGAGTCTACAGAGGCAGGCAGGCCTTCTTGAGCTGCAGTGGACTCCACCCCGTTTGAGCTTCCTGGCCGCTTTGTTTACCTACTCAAGCCTCAGCAATGGTGGACCCCCATCCCCCAGCCTCGCAGTTTGATCTCAGACTGCTGTGCTAGCAGTGAATGAGGCTCTGTGGACGTGGGACCCTCTGAGTCAGGTGCAGGATATAATCTCCTGGTGTGCTGTTTGCTAAGATGATTGGAAAAGTGCAGTATTAAGGTGGGAGTGTCCTGATTTTTCAGGTACCATCTGTCACAGCTTCCCGTGGCTAGGAAGGGGAATTCCCCGACCCCTTGCACTTCCCAAGTGAGGCGATACACTGCCCTGCTTCGGCTCATGCTCTGTGGGCTGCACCCACAGTCTGACAAGCCCCATTGAGATGAACCCAGTACCTCAGTTGGAAATGTAGAAATCACCCTTCTTCTGCGTCACTCACACTGAGAGCTGTAGACTGGAGCTGTTCCTATTTGGCCATCTTGGAACCTCCATCTTCCATTTCTTAAAAGCAGAAGATAAAATTCCCACATGAAAGATGTTCTCCCCTTATAAGAAGGGAAGTGACATTCGTGTCAAGGATGCAAAGTTGAGGCAAAGGAAAATCTGTACAAACAACAGTTTGATTCTCAGGCTCAGTTGAAAACTCTAAGAGGATAGAAATAAAATTTTGCTTCCTCTGCAGCTTCTTATTACAGAGACACTAAAGATATTTGAATTTGTAAGTAAACATGTGCCACATTTAAAAATTGTACTGTGCTTTCTCATAGTTATGAAATGGCATACTTCCTCATTTTAGCTGAAGATTAAGGTTACTAACAGCTAAGAATTAATTAATATATGTAATTAAGGCCACTAGAAATAATAAGAAAATCAAATTTATATAGAATAGACAAGGAAAGTAAGATTTATTTTTGGTAAGATAAGTTATAAAGTACAAGGATGTGTTTTTTGCTGAGCAAAAGAAAATTATTTTGTTCTATTTTAGAGGTTAAAGGTTGTTTCAAATGAAAAAGAGGGAAATGAAGGACAAAAACTAAATGGACATAGAAATTGGTGTGGGCGGGGAAAGAGAAAGAGAGACAGATAATATGAAGAGAGATAATCTTATGTAGTTAAGCTGACTAAAATGGAATGAATTTATTATAAGAGTTTAAAAATAAGGCTTAATATCAAAAGTATGTTGAGACAAAATTAGATTTTGGTCTTATTTTTGTTAAAAGAACAAAGATTTCATAGGTTATTGGTGTATTCATGATAAGTGACCATGAAAGATTTCTCTTTACCTCCTAAGTGATTTGCCTAAAAACAAAAGGTTTTTGGTCTTATCAAAATAATTTCCTTTGCTTCATGTTGTCTCGATCATGTCTGATAACTTAAGAAAACAGACTTCTCTGTTAAAAAAGTTGAAGTTTTTGTCAACTCTATAACTTTCTGTATTTGTCTTTGAAATCATTAATTCTTATTTTGGTTACATGGATAACTAAGTATTGCTTCAAGTGTCCTATGATCCTATTTAATTAAGTGTTTAAAACCTTTTGACATTTTTGACAATTTCACCTTCCCCAAACCAAATCTTAAATAAAATGTGCTTGACCTCAACCTAACTTGGAGATTTTCCAGAGAGCTGCTGGAGAAACACAAAGGATTCATATTTAATCTTATCAAAAAGAGACGTTAAAATAATTAGGTTTATTTGGTATGTTAAATTGTGTGGGAAGCATTGTTAAATAAGAAACGATGATAAACCTTCTGTAGATTACATTTATGTGGATGTAGATATTCCAGAAATTATATAGAGTTGTTAGAAATTTTTTATTTTTCTTATTAACCAGTTATAATCCTGGTTATTACCGTAAAATGCTATCTGTCACAGAAATAACCATATTTCCTCATCAATTTCATTTACATAAACACTTATCATCATCTTTAACTGTGGTCATTTTAAGTCTTTTTTCATTCAAAGATAGTTATTTTATTTCTCTGATGCTTTTTCTAGAAGTTTTTGCAAGTAGCTGTGTTACAAAATTGCAAGGGATTTATGGGAAAAATTCTGACAGGTTTCTGATAGCTTTAAAATCATACTACTAGGGTTGTTCCTAGCCTTGCAGGTCCACAAGCTGGGGCTGGCTGACTTGATATGCACTTGAGAGAAATTACCACAGCAGCTCAAATGTGGACAACTTTCCTGCCTGCTGTGTGGGCCATTCAGAAAGTTAACCAGAATACCCAAAAGCATCACCGGAGACATTCAAACTGCAACCCAGGAAAATCTATTATATTGAAACTGCCATATTAGAAAAAAATATGCTGTTTACACATTAATAAGCCAGGAATTGTAGCCCCAAATCTTAGAGATCTGAAAGATCATATCCAGATATTCACCAGATTGGGGAAGGACAATCAACTGATCTATTTAATTTGTTAAATCTTGGCTATTGGGGGCCTTGGATTTGGTACATTTTTAAAGGCTTGCCATTATCCTCCTATGACTTATAGTCATAATATCCCTCTGTGCTGTAATCTTTCAAGAGTTTTAAGTGATTGTCAGCAGCCAGTGACTCAGCAGATTATCTCCATGAAGACTGAACGAAAACACTACAAGAACAAGAATCATCAAAAGAACCTATCAAGATTCTAGTTTGTAACCAACAGATGTCTACAGAAAGAAAACATGTAGAGACTGAGGATAATTGGTCACAATTCAACTGAGAGAATGACCAAAAGGAAGAATTGCTAAAGAAAAGTAAAAATGGAGACCATGGTTTTGATACACTTCAAGGTCAACCATAACCACATATCCAAAACTTGATCCATTCTGAAATGACCTAAGTTTTCACTGAAATGCCAGCTCTAATCATAAGGAAAACACAAAGTGTACACTTTTGTCTTTGTCAGCATGATTCAATAAAATTAAGCCAACCAGCTACAGACAAATCAGCTTAAATAGCTCTGCTTGTCTGAAAAACAGAATGTTAGTATATAACAGCCAATCATGAAAAAGATCAAAATACTCTCTCATCTGTGCTTCATAAGCTGCACTATAATTGTGTGTGGGAGGGGGCTTCATACCACTTTCAGTTTGATGTGTCCCGATTGCATTCTGTACTTTCTCTTATTGTATGACAATATGCTTTCAACTTTTTCCTAACTTGTCTGGGCGTGGTGACTCACACCTAGTGGATTGCCCCAGCACTTTGGGAGGTTGAGGTGGGCAGTTCACTTGAGGCCAGGAGTTCGAGACCAGCCTGGCCAACATGGTGAATCCTCGTCTCTACTAAAAATAAAAAAATTAGCCAGGCATGGTGGCATGCGTCTTTAGTCCCAGCTATTTGGGAGGCTGAGACAGGAGATTCTCTTGGACCCGGGAGGTGGAGGTTGCAGTGAGCTGAGATTGCACCACTACACTCCATCACAAAACAAAACAAAATGAAACAAAACACAACACCTTTTTCCTAACTCGATCTGTTTTTAATTTTTTGACACTACTATATATCCCAAAAAACAGTAAGAGCTAGATATTAATGATGCCACTCCAGGGGCATGCAAGACAGGTGGCTGCCTGAGAGCTGAGGGAGGCACATGGATGAGGCTGGAGGGTCCAAGAGCACCTGAAATTCCCTTGAGTCAATAGCATTTAGGACATCTGTAATTCTTTTAAAAGGAAGATGCACATGGGTTTCTACCTTCCTTTACATCATTAGAAACTGCTAAAATAGAAATTACTGTAACTGTTCAGCAGATGTGGGAAAAAATCTTCTGACTGCCTTTTACTGGCTAAATACAAAGTAATGTCTTACTGCTATTCCTTGTGGAAGCTGATGTACTTTGATATACACATTTTTGAAGTTATAAAAATGAGGAAGTGAAAAAATATAAGTGAAACAATGTAACTTCCTGACTATGGAAAATATTTCCATTCTTAAAAGCAACACTTTTTTTTTTTTTTAATGATATGACTTTTCTTCCCAAATTCCAAGGGATTTCTTTTGTCTTTTGCTTTTTTGGGTTGACTTTCCACAGGACAGTAGATCTCAGAAAATGTAAATTAAAAAGGAATCCATTTTCATGTTTCAATAATATGCCTTAACAGCCTCTATGTGAATACTTCCTGTGACAAGAAACTTCGTACTCACAAGGCAGCTTATCCTCTTTTAAAAACTGCAACTCTAAGTATCAGAATAATGATATTAGGTAATTTCCAGAAAATGTTTTCATACTAATCGTAAAATATTTCTTATGGTTTAAAACCTTCATCTGATAGAGGTATAGGCAGGATGTTATTTCAGATCTTTAAGTTGATATTAAACTCTGAGTTTAAAGAAGTCCTCATTTCCTTCCTCTCTCCCTACTCTTATGGCTAGCCCTGGTGGTTGCTGACTCACTAACTGCTCCTTCTCCATGCCCACCTAAGACTGGACCTGAATTCTAGGGATGTACTTTAATGAGTCATGTACACAGGGAAACTACACTACCAAGTCATTGCATAAAGAAATTCTTCATGTATAATGTTTAGAATAGCAAACCTCTATAATTGTATGTCATAATTTTCTATTTGACACTGTTAGTATTTCTGATCTTCAGAGCCAGACTTCTAGTACAGAGTAGGCTTCTTCCAGAAATCCCATGGTAAAATTGTACTGCTAAACAAGAAAATGTGTCACTGTTATTTTAATAGTAGAAAAAGCAAGTTAAAATTCTAAGAAGAGAAAAGATTTTTTTTTGAAACCATAAAATAGCTTCATTGAAGATCGCAGGGTGGCTATAAGACAATGGATACTATTCAACACTTACCTGTGAAAAAAGTGCCAGAGAAGTAATGACTGGAAGTTGATTGCATAATATTGGATTTGAATGTCATCCAAAGTGTTAGCACTTGCCTAGAAGGAAAGTCATTATAGTCTCTCAAAGCACAAGGTAATATTTGACACAAGTAGCATTCAAAGAATGTATGTGAGAAGGAAACTTAATATATTTAGCAGTTTTTCTTCAAGGTGGAATGTGTAAAAAATATGCATGTAAAATAGTAAAGTGATATGTCTTCCCTTTCTTTAAATCATGATGTCTTGGGATTTTCAACCTAATGAACTAAAGAGTTTCAGTGTTCAAAGAAATCTCAGAACAAGCTATGTACTGCACAAATGCATTTAGGACTCTTGTCAAAGTGGACTTTTGAGAGGCAAGGTTTTTTGAGAGAGAAAAAATTTGTACATTTTCAAGCTCCTACAAGATTGAAGGTCTAAACTTCAGTTATTCTAGAGATCACAGGAAGAAGGAGAATACAGGCTGTTACATAGCGAGTCTCCTGTTTATTAGGGAAGAAGAATAGATCATGGGGGAATAAAAAGGAAAGAAAAAAGACATGGTCAGATCTGTGACTTCTTTCCACTTCATTTCAGGTTGAGCCTTGAGGATAAGGTGTTAAAAACTATTGGAAATGCAAAGGACACAAGCAGCAGAGTGAAAAAGCAACCTACAGAATGGGAAAGAACATCTGCAAATCATATGTGTGATAGGGAGTTAATATCTAGAATATGTAAAATTCTGCAACTCAACAAAAACAAAGTTGTGGAGATTGGTTACGCAATATTGTGAATACAGTTTACACTACTGGACTGTAAAATGGTTAAGATGTTAAACTTTATATTATGCATATTTAATCACAATTTTTAAAAAGTCAGCATCACAATAAAAAAGTCAAAATATGATTTAGTTGTATGGGAGAAGTGTAAAAGCAATTGCAAGAAAAGCAAAAATTAATAGGTGGGACCTAATTAAACTAAAGAGATTCTTCACAGCAAAAGAAACTATCAACAGAGCCAAAAGACAATCTACAGAACGGAAGATACTCACAAACTATACATGTGACAAAGGTTTCACATTAAGACTCTATAAGGAACTTAAACAATTCAACAAGCAAAAAACAAGTAACCCCATCAAAAAGCAGGCAAAGGACATGAACAGACACTTCTCAAAAGAAGACATACAAGCAGTCGACAAACATATGAAAAAAAGTTCAACATCACTAATCATCAGAGAAATACAAATCAAAACCATAATGAGATACCATCTTACACCAGTCAGAATGGCTATTATTAAAAAGTAAAGGAAAACAGATGTTGGTGAGGCTGCAGAGAAAAGGGAATGCTTGTAACTGTTAATGGTAATGTACAGTAGTTCAGCCACTATAAAAAACGGTTTGGAGATTTGTCAAAAAAATTAAAATAGAACCACCATTTGACCCAGCAATGTCATTACTGGGTATATATACAAAGTAAAATAAATTGTTTTACCCAAAAGACACATGCACTTGTATGTTCATCGCAGTGCTGTTAGCAAAGACGTGGAATCAACCTTAGTGCCTGTTAATGGTGGACTGGATAAGGAAAATGTGGTACATATACACTATGGAATACTCTACAACCATTTAAAAGAAGGAAATCATGTCCTTTGCAGCAACATAGATGCAGCCGGAGGCCATTATCCTAAGAAAATTAATGCAGAAACAGAAAACCAAATACCTTTTTTTTTTTAATTAAAATAAATCTTGTTTAAGAACAAATTGCATAATGTAGCCTGTATTGAACACACAACTTTGACCTCATTAGTGGTCCATTAGCACCATTCTTTACTCAAAAGTGAAATGTTGTTACAGATTCTAGGTCCCTGTCACCATAAGTATGTTCTTAATCAATTTTCTGCCTTCGTGGTTTCTGTAAGGGGTGCATTCTAACTCCATCACACTGAGTTGTATTTCTGTTCAAATAAAAAGGCTTAATTTATTCTCTTTCTCCTAGAATTTAGCATTCCAGGATTCTGTGTTTTCTAAAAATAGGAATTTCCTATTTGGATATCTGGATAATTTAATTCACGACTATGCAACCAACTTCAAAGACTGATACCTGCTGTGGCAAAACTAATGACTATCCATGATACATGGATAGATGTTATTTCCTAAATTCATTTGTTGGTGTTTTCCAAACAGACTTATTGTCTAATAAGTCTTCCATCACCATCTGGTATAATTAAGAATGGCAAAACATGCCTCTTGCAGCACAAAATTCATTTGATGGCAAATAATGAAGATGAGCAATCCATGGTATGAGCCAAGATTCTGAACATAGAGGCATCTTCAGCTAGCTGAGAGCAGGTAAGTGAAGAGCCCCTGCCATCTGTACTTGATTCTCCTTCCCCACTCACTCATTGTCCCGGAACATAGGGCAACAGCTGGCATTGGCTACAACTGAAACTGAAGCATCAGTTAGCAACAGTATTGACCCAGCCTAAAACTATATCAACTTCCAGATATTGACTTCAGACTTCATTCTTAATTTGCCAGAATTTTTGTTTCCTTGTTTTTTATTCATACTTGTTTTTCTCAGTAACTCTGTTCTCCCTTTTATCGCTCCCTGGCATTTGACAAATCACCATTTTCTTTTTTTTTTTTTTTTTTTTTTACCAGTTTAATGTAACACACGGTTAGGATAAAACACATTTAAACATTTAAAAATTATAAAGTATATAAAGCAAAAGTTTGAAATTATACAACAAAAGTAAAAACTGTTAATAGGTTCTTTTGTTTTCTTGGATACACATGTTCTACGCATATTACAAGTGTAAATAATACATATAAATCTTTGTTTTACACAAATGAAATCATATTCTACATACTATTTTGGATATTTTTCCTACTTAAAATGTGTTTCAACATATTTCCATAGCAGTATATACAATCTCCCTCCATTAAAACAATTATTTTAATAGGTTTTTGGGGAACAGGTGGTGTTTGGTTACATGAATAAGTTTTTTAGTGGGATTTCTGATATTTTGGTGCACCCATCACCCAAGCAGTGTACACTATACCCAATGTGTAGTCTTTTATCCCTCCCCCTCCCCCGCACTTTCTCTCAAGGCCCCAAAATCCATTGTATGGTTCTTATGCCTTTGCGTCCTCATAGCTTAGCTCTCACTTATGTGTGAGAACATATGATGTTTGGTTTTCCGTTCCTGAGTCACTTCACTTAGAATAATGGTCCCCAAGTCCATCCAGGTTGCTGCAAATGCCATTATTTTCTTCCTTTTTATGGTTGTCACTTCATTTTTTTTATATACAACAACGAAGGACCATTTATTATGCTGTGAACAAGAAGTCCAGAGCAGGTTAACTCAAAGGTGCAACAATATCATCAAATATCCCACTCTTTCCCACTGAGTATGGCTGTCATCAACATATTAGCTTTCTCCTTCTGGTTACAAAATGGCTGCAGGGGCCTGGGCGCGGTGGCTCACGCCTGTAATCCCAGCACTTTGGGAGGCACAGACGGGCGGATCACGAGGTCAGGAGATGGAGACCATCCTGGCAAACACGGTGAAACCCCGTCTCTACTAAAAAAATACAAAAAACTAGCCGGGCGAGGTGGCGGGCGCCTGTAGTCCCAGCTACTCAGGAGGCTGAGGCAGGAGAATGGCGTGAACCCAGGAGGCGGAGCTTGCAGAAAAAAAAAAAAAATGGCTGCAGGATAGCAGGGATCATATTCTGACAGGCCAAAGCACAATATTAAAAGAGGGGCTGTCTTTACTCGTCTCTTTAAGAGTTGACGAAACCTTTGCAGAAGGCCTCCAATAGGCTTCCCTTCACACACCATTGGCCAGATCACACACATGCCCATATCTAACCCAACTAAGAGGCAAAGAGATCATCAGGCCCACAATAATTACCTAAGACCACTTAGGATGTACGCTAGGGAGGACCTGGCGCTAGGGAGGACATTCCTTCAGTTGCATGGGAGGAGAGGAACAAAATAAGACCTCTGCTAATAATAAAGAATGGGAATATGGTGGTTGTGTAGGCAACCACCTGTGTTAGTTATGTTTTTAATCTTCTTTTTCAAAATCATCTCAGTTAGCCTTCATTTATTTTCTTCATCTAAATTTGAGAATATCTTTATCATTCTCTTTTATAGTCCACTGAAATAATGAAGAATCTATAGGCTATTTGTATGTATCTGTGTATGAGGGAAAATATTTTTACAGTCTTACGTTTTTCAACCAGGTACATGGTTAAATCGGCATTATTAAGTTTTATTTAGGTCCTCAATAGAGTTTAAAATAGTTCTTCATAAAAGTCTACATATTCTTTGTTAGGTTAGTTCCTAGAAATTTTATAGTTTTATGGTTGTTGTTAAGGGGATCACATTTTCTCTCCAGTTTGTCCTCTGTTTTTTTTTTTTTTTTTTTTTTTTTTTTTTTTTTTGAGACAGAGTCTCGCTCTGTACCCAGGCTGGAGTGCAGTGGTGCCATCTTGGCTCACTGCAACCTCCGCCTCCCAGTTTCAAGCGATTCTCCTGCCTCAGCCTCCTGAGTAGCTGGGACTACAGGCACAAGCCACCACTCCTGGTTAATTTTTGTATTTTTCGTACAGATGGGTTTCACAATATTGGTCAGGCTGGTCTTGAACTCTTGACCTCAAGTGATCCACCCATCTCGGCCTCCCGAAGTGCTGGGATTACAGGCATGAGCCACCGCACCCAGCATAACTTTCTTCTTAAGAAAATATATTTTTTCCTTCAATCAAAACCTGTTTTTCCTTTATTTTGTTTTTATTTTTCTTCTGTTTCTGTTCTGATAGTAAGTCAGACTGTTTCAAATCTGTGTGTTGTTTATGTGTGTGTTTGTGAATGTCCATGTATTACTACTTTACCGAGTTTTAAAAACCAAGATAGTAAATGTTATACACTCTACTTTGCTTTCTAAAATTTCTCAGTTCTTATTTTGTGCTTACTTCTGTTGTTTCTAAATATATTCCCAATTTCCCCTTTGTAGCATCTTCTTTTCCTAAGTCTTTTTTATAATTTCAAGTGATCATTTACTGTCCTTCTTCCTCTTTTATTATGTTATCATATACTCCCTCCTCTCCATTTTCAGTAGAGTGTTTTACTTTCTTATAATTTATTTCTATTATGATTTATTTATTGGACCATAATTCAGTTAGAAACATGAAATATCTTCTGTTATATTTTTGTTACTGACTTCTGGCTTAATTGAATTATAGTCACAATATGTCATCTGTATGACCTTAAATCTCTGAAATTATGTGAGAGCTGTTTTGAGGCTAAGTCATGATCACTTTTTGTGATTGGTTTATGTGTATTTCAAAGAATGTGATTTGAAGTTTGTAGGGTATGCTGCTTAAATATCTTATAGTCATCTTTTTTTGCTTTATTTTATTAGGTACTGAGGTAGCTTTGTTAAAAAATGTTTCATTCTTATTGTGAATATGTTAACTTTCTCTTATAGTTACGTAAAATTTTGCTTTACATATTTTGTGTTAATGTAAATAGGAATAAATACACATAAAATTGTTATATTTTCTGATATATTAAACTTTTTTTTTTTTTACCTTTTTTTTTTAAGAGTTGGTGGTCTCACAGTGTCACCCAGGCTGAGTGTAGTTGTGTGATCTTAGCTTACTGGAGCCTCTAAGTCCTGGGCTTAAGCGATCCTCCTGACTCAGCCTCCTGAGTGCTGGAACTACAGGGACATTCCACCACACCACACACATTTTTTATTTTTTATTTTTATAGAGACATTTGCCCATTTTTTTTCTCTAGGTCTTTCAGCAGAAAATTGTACAGAAGTGGTGAGAATGGACATTCTTTTCTTGTTCATGATCTTAGGGGGAAGGCATTTAGTCTTTCAACATTAATTATGATATTAACTATGCAATTTTTATACATGGCCTTTATCAGGCTGATAACTTTTTTTAATATTCCTGGTTTACTGAGTGTTTTTATTAGGAAGAGTGTTAGATTTTTTTCAAATGATTTTTCCGTGTCTATTGAAATGATTATCTGGTTTTTGTAATAGGATATTATAGATTGATTGATTTTCAGATGTTAACCATCTTGCATTATTTCTCAGATAAATGCCACTTGGTCATGTTGTATAATCTTTTTAAAAATCAGCTTTATTGAGGTACAGTTATATATAAAGAACTGCACATATTTAATGTATACAATTTGATGAGTTTGAACATACGCACACCCATAATATCCTCACCACAATCAAGGTTATAGACATCTTTAACACTTCCTAGAGTTTCTTGTATTCCTTTGTTTTTTTCTGAGGAGGGGTGCACCATATCATTTTATTAATTATGGGCACTGTGTTACAAGCAGATCTCTAGAATTTATTCATCTAACATGACTGAAACTATGTCCTTTGAATAACAACTCCAAATTTCTCCTGTCTCCAGCCTCTGGCAACCACCATTGTATTCTCTGCTTCTATAAGTTTGACTAGTTTAGGTACTTAATGCAAGTGAACTCATGCAGTATTTGTCCTGTTCTATTTAGCATAGTCTCCTCCAGGTTCATTATGTTGTTGCAAATGGCAGAATTTCCTTA
Source organism: Macaca nemestrina (assembly GCF_043159975.1). Classification (NCBI taxonomy): domain Eukaryota; kingdom Metazoa; phylum Chordata; class Mammalia; order Primates; family Cercopithecidae; genus Macaca; species Macaca nemestrina. Next base: position 119,578,874 of record NC_092134.1, read on the forward strand.
CTTTTTAAGGCTGACTAATATTCCATTGTATGTATATGCCACATTTTCTTCATTCATCTGTTGATGGATACTTAGGCTGTTTCCATGTCTTGGTTATTATGAATTGTGCTGAAATGAACATGAGAAGTGAAGACATCTCTTTGAGATTCTGATTTCATTCTTTTGTATATATTCCCAGAAGTGAGATTATTGGATCATATGGTAGTTCTATTTTTAGTTTTTTGAGGAATCTTCATACTGTTTTCCATAGCTGCCATACTCATTTATATTCCAACCAACACTTACATTCCAGTTTCTGCACAACTTTGCCAATACCTTTTTTTTTCAAGTAATAACCATCCTAACAGGTGTGAAGTGATAACTCATTGTAGTTTTGATTTGCATTGTATATAATGCTTTTTATATGTTGCTCGATTCAATTTGGTAGTATTTTATTGAGGATTTTTGCATCTGTATTCATAATGACTTTTGTTTTTTGGAAACAGGGTCTCATTCTGTTGCCCAGGCTGGAGTGCAATGGCACTATCTTGGCTCATTGCAACCTCCGCCTCCCAGGTTGAAGCAATTCTTGTGCCTCAGCCTCCCAAGTAGCTGGGACTGCAGGCATGTGCCACCACACCCAGCTAATTTTTGTATTTTTAGTAGAGACAGGGTTTCACCATGTTTGCCAGCCTGCTCTTGAACTCCTAGCTTCAAGTGATTGGCCTGCCTCGGCCTCCGAAAATGCTAGGATTACAGGCATGAGCCACTGGGCCTGGCCTATAAAGATATATTGTTCTGTAGTTTTCTTGTGATGTATTTGTCTGGTTGTGTTAATATGGTAATCTTGGCCTCATAGAAGGAGTTGGGAAGTGTTCTTTCCTGTTCTATTTTTTTGAATGAGTTTGTGAAGAATTGGTGTTAATTCTTCTTTAGTTGTTTGGTAGAATTCGTCACTGAATCTATTTGGTACTTGATTTGTGTGTATATGTTGGGGGTGGGGAGATTTTTTATCACTAATAAAATCTTTTTACATGCGATATGCTTATCAGGTGGTTTTTGCTCCTTGAATCTGTTTTAGTAGTTTGTGTCTTTCTAGGAATTTGTCTGTTTCATCAAGGATATCTAATTTGTTGGCATATAATTATTTACAGTATCCTTTTTGGAATCATTTTTATTTCTGTGAGATCGGTAATGATGTCTTTGTTTCCTTTCCTAATTTTATTAAGTTAAATCAACCTTTCTTTCTTTCTTTCTTTCTTTCTTTCTTTCTTTCTTTCTTTCTTTCTTTCTTTCTTTCTCTCTCTCTTTCTTTCTCTCTCTCTCCTTCCTTCCTTCCTTCTTTCTTTTCTTTTCTTTTCTTTCTTTCTTTCTTTCTTTCTTTCTTTCTTTCTTTCTTTCTTTCTTTCTTTCTTTCTTTCTTTCTTTCTTTCTTTCTTTCTTTGTGTCAGTTTACCTAAAGATGTGTCCATTTTGTTAAGCTTTTAAAAAAATCCCAACTTTTGGTTTTCTTGATTTTTTTTTCTGTTCTCTATTTCATTTATTTCTGCTTTAATCTTTATTATTTTCTTCCATATGCTTGTTTTCAGTTTAGTTAGCCCTTCTTTTTCTAGTCTGAAGGTCTGCGGTTAAGCTATTGATTTAAGATTTTTCTTCTTTTTTTTTTTTTTTTTCCAACTGAATCTCACTCTGTTGCCCAGGCTGGAGTGCAGTGGTGCGATCTCAGCTCACTACAAGCTCCGCCTCCTGGGTTTATGCCATTCTCCTATCTCAGCCTCCCCAGCAGCTGAGACAACAGGCACCCACCACCACGCCTGGCTAATTTTTTATATTTTTAGTAGAGACGGGGTTTCACCATGTTAGCCAGGATGGTCTCGATCTCCCGACTTTGTGATCTGCCTGCCTCGGCCTCCCAAAGTGCTGAGATTACAGGCCTGAACCATGTGCCTGGCCCCTACTTTTTGTATTTCTTGCAGGGTGGGTTTGCCAGTAATGGATTGTCTCCATTTTTGTTTATCTGTGAATATCTTAATTTCTTATTTGTTTTGATAGATAGTTTTGGAAAATATAGAATTCTTAGTCGAAAGTCTATTTGTTCAGCACTTTGAATAAATTGTCTCACTGCCTCCTGGCTTCATGATTTCTGATGAGACACCATCAGAGGTGTGAATTCGTAGAACATTATTTAAAAAATTCTTTCTTCCCCCTTTTCTTTCCTTCTGATATCTCCATTATGTGTATGTTGCTGTGCCTGATGGTTTCCCACAGTTCTCTGAGGTTTTGTTCATTTTTCTTTATTATTTTTTCTTTTGGTTTCTAAGATTAGAGACTTGCAGTCAACCTAGGTTTAAGTTTTGGTGGCTCTTCTGTCATTTCAAATCAGCTGTTGTGTTCCTCCAGTGAATTGTCATTTCAATTAATTTTTTTAACTCTAAAATTTCCCTGTGATTTTTTTTAAAATAATTTCTGTCTCTTAAATGATATTCTGTACTTGGTGGTACATTTTATCATAATTCTCTTTAATTCTTTAGACATGGTTACTGCGATTTCTTTGATAATATTTATAATAGTTGATTGAAAGTCTTTCTCTAGTTTAATGTCTGGGCATACTGAGGGAATATTTCTATTGCCTTCCCTCCAGCACTCCCCCCGCCGCCATATATGGGCCTTAATTTTCTGTTTTGTTGCATGTCTCATAGTTTTTTGTATAAAACTGGATATTTAAAATAATGCCATGTTACAACCCTGGAAATTGCATCTCCCCTTTGTACCACCCCAGGGTCAGTTGTTGTAGCTGTTTGTTGATACTGTTATTGCTATTGTTTGTTTGGTCATATAGTGACTTTCCTGGATCAGTTTTGTGAACTCTGTATTCTTTGTAGTGTGTAGTCACTAAAATCTCTTTTCTGTTAATTTACCAATCAGGTAATAATTCAACAGTATTTCCTTAAATGCCTTAAACCAGTAAGTACACCAGTCTTTGCTAAGAATCTCTCAGAGTGTGTTGGAACCTGTTTTCAATCCTCGGCAAGTAGTTCACAACTCTGCCTTAACCTTCTCTTCCTGCTTGCACAGAGCCTTAAGATCTGCCAGAGGTTAAGAGATCAGGGCCTTGTCAGGTCTTCCTTGGAACATGCATGTTGTCTTCTAGATTTCTAGAAATTTGTCAGAGCTTTTCAGTGGCCCCTATGGACATCTCATTCCCCACTGTTCCTTTTGAATTTCTTGGTCAGCTTCTTAGTATTATCCCCAAGTTTTATCACAGATTTATGCAACTGTAGTGTTAAATAACTAGTGTTGATTGTTTTTAAGACAACAGCCTAAGATAGTTACACAGACCAAGCTCTGGGAAAGAAACTTTTTAGGGAGCTTACAGACTGGTCAAATACTGACAATTCTCTGAGTATGAAGTTTTTGGGGTGGCCCAAACCTGTTCTGTCCCCTCCAGTGATGCTAGGTTGTGGTTTTCACAGCTATGACATTTGTGAGGCTGTTGGCTTTTGAGGCTACTGGAGAACTAGAGAAGGCAAATGAGACGAGAGCAAGTTAAAACACCACAGGCCTCACTATAATATTATTACTAAAATTCAGCTGTTTTTCTTGAATAAATGCTCGTGGGTTGTTGCAAGCCATCAATTTCCAGCATTCTTGAAAAGTCGACTTTGACAATATTTGTTCTTATGGAGGAGCTAGTTTTTATAGATCTTTATTCCATAATTTTGGAAGTGCTTTCTCCTCCATGTTTCAAAAATTTTTAAAAACACATTTTTCATTTATTTTTCTCATTGTGCATCTTTCTGGATGGTTCCCTCTGACTCATTTTACATCTCACCAATTGTCCCTTTAACTTTGTCTCATGTGCTATTAAAACTTTCCAATGACTTTTTATTTCAATGACCATGTTTCTTTGAATCACTATTGCCATAGATTGTAAGCCTTTCAACTGAAAGGAAGTAATAGTCAGAAAATAAATGCATCTTATATTTATGAAATTTGGTATTACATTCTTTAATAGGATACGTTTTATTTGCACCCTTTTCAAATCTGCTGGTCATTCTTTATAGTTTTCTGATTCCTATAGATACTTCCAAATTAGTCTTTTATTTTTTAGGCATAGCAAGTATAGAATTATATTTCTGTCAATTCCAATGTATCATCTCTTTTCATGTCTGTTCCTGCTGCCTGCTATTTCTGCTGTTTTTGCTCATGCTGCTTTGTTTCCTGCTGTTTTCAGTGGTTTAGGGTTGTGATCCATGCATTTTTCCTTTAAAATTATTTGTGAAAGTTCTTTGATGCCTGGGTTAAAGATGAATCCCTACAAAAACGATTTGTGTTTGCATTTGCTGGACTCTAGGCTATACTATAATCAGAAACAATTTTAAACTGAATTCTCAATTTGAATTTTTTTTTTTACACATTCCAGCAAATGTGATCATGATTTAGTCATCCATGCGTTCACTTACTTCTGTTTATGGTTTTTCAAGTGTCTCTCCGCTTCTTCCCTTTTCTGTTCAACTAAGATAACATTCGTTGTGGTCTGTGGTTCGGTCTCTAGGGTGGGTTGATATTATTTTTTACATTTGTGAGGCTGAGGGCCTCTTTGCAGTCTCCTGAACTTGTCAGCATAATCCTCACCAGCTGAGCCAAAATCTTGGTGGCTGAAAAGAATAAAAATGTATTATTTCATTCATGGCATAGTCAGACATAAGTCAGTTGGCTCTCTTAGGTTTGTCCCCTCCAAGGCATCTGTCAAGAAGTTGTTAATATTTGGCAAAGGAAACTGCGCTCTTGAGGATGACTTTAAGGGCTGGGTGTGGAAGTGACATTCATAAGTTCTGTACTTATTCTACTGACTAAGCTAGACATGTGTCCCCAACAGAACTATAAGAAGCAATAGGAAACGCAATCTTCCTGTGGGCCCAAAATAAAGAAACAGTATCTGCGAGCACAGAGCCAGTCTCTGTCTTACCTGTCTGTGGTGGTCCCACAGCCCTTGAGCAGTGAAAACAAAATCACAAGTCCTCAGGGTTCAGCAAACACTCTCAGAGCAAAATTAGCTTCAGAGCTTTGTTTTCCTCTCTGGGTTTCTGCCTTCTCCTAGATTTATGCCTGGCAATTGCTTGTCATCTCTTCTCTTCAAGGCTTTAAAATGATACAACAACATTTAAATGTGTTCAGCATTTATGGTTGTTCTCAGCTGGAGTGATGGTCCAGAAATGCAATCTTCCTGTGGGCCCAAAATAAAGAAACAGTATCTGCGAGCACAGAGCCAGTCTCTGTCTTACCTGTCTGTGGTGGTCCCACAGCCCTTGAGCAGTGAAAACAAAATCACAAGTCCTCAGGGTTCAGCAAACACTCTCAGAGCAAAATTAGCTTCAGAGCTTTGTTTTCCTCTCTGGGTTTCTGCCTTCTCCTAGATTTATGCCTGGCAATTGCTTGTCATCTCTTCTCTTCAAGGCTTTAAAATGATACAACAACATTTAAATGTGTTCAGCATTTATGGTTGTTCTCAGCTGGAGTGATGGTCCAGAAATGCAGCCAGACTGAGTTCCGGAAATGAAAATCCAAAAAAATTTTTCCGGCTGGGCGTGGCGGCTCACCCCTGTAATCCCAGCACTTTGGGAGGCTGAGTCAGGTGGATCATGAGGTCAAGAGATTGAGACTACCCTGGCCAACATGGTGAAACCCCGTCTCTACTAAAAATACAAAAATTAGCTGGGCGTGGTGGTGGGTGCCTGTAGTCCCAGCTACTTGGGAGGCTGAGGCAGGAGAATCACTTGAATCCGGGAGGGCGAGGTTGTAGTGAGCTAGGATCATGCCACTGCACTCCAGTCTGGTGACAGAGTGATACTCTGTCTAAAAAAAAAAAAAAAAAAAAAAAAAAAAAAAAAAAAAAAAAAAATTCTGTTACCTGGGCTTTGTAGGGCTATCACTATGCATATGATTCCCTGGAGCTTAACTCCCCTAAATAGCTTAACTATTTGTTTGGAGCTGGTAGGTAATAGATTCTTATTTTGCAAGTTTAAACAGCACATATATGCACTATATAACACTACATAAGATAACACTACATAAGGTTTAAGTGATCTCACATCTAGGTTTCATACCATCAGTTTCCAGAAGGGCCACTTTGTCTTTCTAGGTGAGAGGGCAATGTCTGTGGCTTTACCCTTTATCTATCTGGGGCAGAGATTATCTACTTTTCCATGAAGCTAATCACGATTACTCATTCAAGCCTGTTTCTGCCTCTCCCACTCTTGGGCATTGCTTTGCTTCTCCAGTTTTTCTCTGACATTCTGTTTTTAAATTGGCTTTGTCTGCTTGGCTGTGCTCAGGCTCTGCATGTGCAGGGTAGGTATGGGGAAATTCTATCGGCTTGCTGAAGGTCAGGGACCTCACATCAGCTCTTAGTTTGAGAACCAGCCTCTCGCCTCTCACTTGTTTTTCCGGGCTCCTGGAATCTGAGCTTGTGATGCCTGCTGACCAAATCTGATAACAGATTTTTTTTATTTTATTAATTTCATCCCTTGGACATCTCTCTCCTTTTATGAAAGAATGTAAAAAAGGAACAACCAAACCTCAGCTTCTTTCTTAAACAATTCAGAAGCCACAGAAGCTGTGGGCTCCAGCCAAGGTCTCAAACTATCCTAAGCCATGTTATTTTTTTCCCATTGCTTAAAATGTTGGTGACATCTAGGAAGACCATCTATACCTAAACAGATTTATGTCTGAAATAGGAAAGTAAGTTATTTAACACTTAGTTGCTTTGTCTCAGTGACATTTTTTAATTTAGTAAAATAGACCTCCCTGCAAATAGTGAGCCTTATAAATGTCTCAAAGACATTTAATCCAAATAAAATTCTATTTTACTTGGCATAGATAATATAGAGGCAGAGCTTTTAAAAATAAATGGTTTGAATGCTTTAGCAATGAAAGTTTTATGAATCTATTGAATATCTAGTTCAACTAGAGAAACATTTTTAAGGTCCTGTCTTTAAACACAGATTTTTCTTTGAGTGTAATTTGTTTGTATAAATTTTAGTGATTCAGGCCAGGATTGTCACTAAGAAGAAGGATTTTGGTATGCATTTTAACAACATTAGTTAAAAATAAGAATTTATGAACCAGTATTGGCACTAAATTATTTATTGGCACGAAACTATTTTTTCATAATTAACCCTTTTCTATAATTTTCACATATACGATATGTAGTTTTCATTTAATATTTTAAAGTGGAGAGACTATTTTTTCATCGTAAGAGGAAGTATGCCTTTTTGATCCAGATTGTCTGGTGTGACCTGATCCATTTTCCTACCCCTCCAGCATGTAGACACCTTGGGCAATTTACTTCCTGTGCTTTGGTTTCCTCAGCTACAAATTGGGTTTAATAACAATAATTCAAGTCATAGAGTTGTTGTGATATTAAGAGAGTCAATAGATGTAAAGCATTTAAAAGAGCTCCTGGCGCATCATAAGCCCTAAGAGTTACCAGTTAATATTAACATAAATAGTATTTTATTAACCTTTTTGTTTTGTATAAGCAAGTTATTATTACCGTAATAAAATAATTTAAAAAAATAAGTTGTGTTCCCAGAATCACAGGTCTTAACCATTTTGTTGTAATGATTCATCAGTCACCACCCATTCAGACCTATAAAAGCTACTCAACCTCAGTGTGTCACCTTCTTTATTCACAAAAATGGATATCACAGTAGTGCCCACTCGCGAGGATGCTCTGAGGACCAATTTGAGCCATCATCGTATGTCAGGTACTTGGAGGAGCGTGTGGTGTACAGCAAGCATCCCAGCAAATGTCAACCATCCCCACACCTTTGTCACTATCCCCGTGAAGGTCTGTATGTCTCCTTTATTTTAAATGTTATCTCAGTCTGATTTGTTGAGCATTAAACGGAACTCAATGATATATCTTAGGTTTTATTTTTAACCCTGTACTTTTTTTTTTTTTTTGTATTCGTGACATGAGTGAACAGAATGCTTTAGTAAAAGTAACTTTATATTTCTGTCACAGTTTGTCGAAGTCAAGGATAAATTTTGAAAGCTTGTCGCTAGTTTCCATTCTGACTTTCAGGATTGGATATCTAACAAGTTAAAAAAGTAGCAGCCCTGCCTATCACAGGGAATAGGGAGAATGGTTTCAGTGCTAAGAGAGTAACAGATAATAACGCTACCCATCTTCCATTCATTAGGCCAAGTTCTTTAAAAATGTTACCTCATTCAATCCTCATAGCAACCCTACAGGGCAGGTTCTATTGCTATTATCATTTATAAATGAATAAACTGAGTCAGAGAATGGTTCAACAGATTAAATAACTTGCCTAAGATGATACCACTATTAAGTGGTAGAGCCACAGAAATTAAACCCAGGAAGTCTGGTTCTCAAATATTGACTCTTAAACATGAGCTTTGATGCAGGTGGAGAAGGATTTTATGATGGAGCAATGTGGTCTTCTCTGACCAAGGCTTTCTCTCTGTGGGCTTGCTTTTTTCTTATGACATTATAATTAGAGCGACCTAAATCAGGGGCAGACACCAAGTGATATTGTTGTAGGAAAAAACCGGGTTCTTGTTACACCACCAGGAAAGGTGAAGCTCATGGACACACAGAAGGGCTAGGAGTGGAGTTTATTGGGTGAAAAGGAAAAAAAAAAATCAGCAAAGTGAGAGGCGTTCCTGTTAACAGGCCCTCATCTCACAGACAGAATCCCAGGGACAGGATAGGCCGGATCCTCTCCGGGGCAAACAGCGCGAACTTCCCGAGGCCCCGCCCCGTCCTCCCACTGTGCAGGTCGGTGGGAGATTCTTCCAGAACCCCTTTTTACTTGGCTGTCTCAGGATTTTGTAAAACTTATAGTTTTATGGAGGACTTTATCCCCTTACTTTTATTTGTATGTCAAGTAATGTCTATTTAACCTTTAATCTAGGTATTTCCAAATATTCCCAAACTCTTTACGCAACTATAAATAAAAACTTATAATGAGCCAATTAAAATTTTGAAATATTTAAACATAGATTTTAATCTTAATATTTCTATAAGCCCAATAGAGTGAATTTTCTTGTGTTGTAAGGACTCTTAAATATGTCCACTTTATTGGATTTATTTTATATTATAAGTTATCTATTCACTTACCAGGGTGAACTTGTTTTGTACTTCCAGTGCCTTTTAGAGACGAACAATATTACTTGAGCCTAAGGATCCATTTAAGGGTAAATTCAGTTTACTATTATGTTATTAATGTACTATAATGCCAGGTAAAGAAGTAGTAATTATCCAAGTATTTGCAAGTATAATTCTGCTGGTATTTCATGCTTAAAGCTTGCTTCATTTTTTTCTCTCGCTTTTTGGTATTATTTTTTAATAAGTTTCACAAGAATATTATTATTATTCCCCTTGTGAAGGCAGGGAGTGCAAACGTCAGAATTGTGGAAGTTTCTACTCCGAAAGAGACAGTCTGTTCCTTTTCAGAGTTTATGTGGCTACATAAACCAGGGTTCTGCAGCTTGAGTCAGAAACAAACTCCCAGTGCTCAGTATTACTGAAGACATTATTCGAGGTCTCCAGTGAGTCTGCTAATAAATCTGGGTGATCTCTTAACCAACCAAACATGCTTACCTGAAAACTCCAAATATCCCTAATTACAAAAACTACCAGAAACCTCAAAAGACTGCTTGGCTTAAAAATAGATACAAATAAGGAGGTAGATGTTGAAATATATCTATAGATCAGTGTTTCCCAACCTTGGCACTACTGATACTTTGAATAGATTAATTCTTTGTTGTGGAAGATTGTCCCGTGTGTTATAGAATTTAGCAGCATTCCTGGCCTCCGCCTATTAGATGCCAGTAGCATCCCTCCCCCAGTAATCATGGCCAAAAATGTCTTTGGACATTGCCAAACCTTGAGAACAACATCTCCTTGGTTGAAAATCACCGATACACATGTCGTAATTCAAATATATGCTGTGGTATGGAGAATGAAACCCAAGTAGAAACATTTAAAAATACTTCCCTGACCTTGATATTGTTGATGGAGAGGGAGGAGAGGGGTCCTGCTTCTCACCACAAAGCTGAAGGCCATGAGAGAGACCAAAGTGGCACCAAGTGTAGTAGAAAGCAGAAAAGCAGACTGAACTCCAATTTGCACACAGGTTGTTCTCTGGTTGTTCGGGATGGATAGGGATTGCTAACTTTTAGAGAGAGGTTCCAGAGAATTGCCTATTTAAACCTTTTATGTTAAATGTCTTCAGCAGCAGCATGAGGTGAGTGCACTTTTGTGGGAACTTTATGGTAGTCTTTATCTACCTTATAAATTGATTTCAATGTTGTTTGCAACTTAATATTTATGGAGAAAGTAGTTTTTCTACATTTAAAGGACGCAAGAGCCAGCATCAGAGATACTCTTAAAAGGACATTTAGACAATTTCATTTTCTGAGATAGACAGTGATATTTTATAAGCTAGAACTAAGGGGAAATAATGGGCAATATTTTTGCAATGAGGGAGACTTTTAGTAATTTGTTTCATTGTATGAGAAACTTGTTAAGGTACCAAAACAAAGTAACACATAGTTCCCCACTGACTTCATTTTTGCTTTATAGCTACAACTATGAAAAATTTTTCCTTATAAGAAAGATATAAAAATTTCATACACTCCCTATTTTTTCATATTTTTATTTCCCATTTATCTTGTCTCCCCTTTCTAATCCTATCTCTCCCCCCTTTTACACTGTATTCTTCTCTTTTACCCTGCCTTGTACTTTCATTTTTTCCTCTGTCTATTCCCTTGCAGTTGGTTTTCTCATCTCTTTACAATTTATCAAACAGCCTGCAATGGTCTTACCAAGTTTCTACAAAGAGGACAGAATTGATTCAGTGTTTTTGTTCTGCAACATGCAAATTTTTAATCTTCACATCGTTTTACTTGTGGATCTATATGGAAAAGGTTTGCACTAGAGAGTAATTCCATGCAGAATTAAACTTTATATGGTGGATGCTACTGATTATCCATAAAAGTCTGTTTTCCACTTGAACTATAGTCATAGAATTGTGACTAGATATGAAGTAAAAGCACACTGGGTTGGTAAAAACTACATGGAGAGACATTCTAAGAAGATTGAAATTTAATTGATTTAAAAATGTATGTCTGATTATATTTTAATTTTACATGTAGTAAAATTTACTATTTAGTTTACAGTTCTTTGAATTGTGAAACATGCATAGAGTCATAGGATCACCACCACCCAATCAAGATACATAACAGTTTCGTCATCAAAAGAACATTTCTCAATATCCCTTTGTCATCAATCACTCTCCAGTCCCAACCCCTGACAACCACTGATCTGTCCTCTCTGCCTGTAGTTCTGCCTTTTCCACAATGTTGTATAATTGGAATCATACAGTATGTAGACTATGGCTTTTTTCACCTAACATGATGTATTTGAGATTTATTTTTGTTTGGTATCAAGTTGGGTATTTAAAACAATTGCTGAATCATATTCCTTTTTATGGATGGAGCAGAGTTTGTTTATCATCCACAAGCTAAAGAGCATTTGTGCTGTTTCCAGTTTTTGGCAGTTATAAATTAAGCTGCTATAAACATCTACATACAGGTTTTTGTGTGAATATAAATTTGGATTTGTCTTGGATAAATAACTGGGAATGGAATTGCTGAGTCATATAGTAATTAATGTGTAGCTATATGAGAAACTGTCAAACTGTTGTCTTAAATAGCTGTGCCAGTTTGCATTTCCATCAGTCATGTATGAGAGTTTTAGTTGTTTTGCATCGTTATCAGCATTCGGTATTGTTAATGACTTTTAATAAATGCGTAAGTAAATAAATGAATAAATAAAGCTATTCTAGTAGGTGTTTAATGATAACTCCCTGTAGTTTTAAATAATTATTCATAATGAATAATGATAATGTGCATTTGTTCATGTGCTTATTTTCCATTTGTATAATTATTTTACTAAACTGTCTTAAAATCTTTTGCGAATTTTTAAAACTGTTTTCAATTTTCTTATTGCTGAATTTTGAGACTTCTTTACTCTTTTTTTTAACATTTTAAAAATTATACTTTAAGTTCTGGGGTACATATGCAGAACGTGCAGGTTTGTTACATAGGTATAACACATGCCATGGTGGTTTGCTGCACCCATCAACCTGTCATCTACATTAGGTACTTCTACTAAAGCTATCCCTCCCCTAGCCCCCCCACCCCCCGACAGGCCCTGGTATGTGATGTTCCCTTCTCTGTGTCCATGTGTTCTCATTGTGCAATTCCCACTTATGAGTGAGAACATGTGGTGTTTGGTTTTCTGCCTCTGTGTTAGTTTGCTGATAATGATGGTTTCCAGTTTGACCCATGTCCCTGCAAAGAACATGAACTCATCTTTTTTATGCTGCATAGTATTCCACTGTGTGTATGTGTCATATTTTCTTTATCCAGTCTATCATTGATGGGCATTTGGGTTGGTTCCAAGTCTTTGCTATTGTGAACAGTGCTGCAGTAAACATATGTGTGTGCATGTGTCTTTCTTTATAGTAGAATGACTTATAATACTTTGGGTATATGCCCAGAAATGGAATTGCTGGATCAAATAGTATTTCTGGATCTAGATCCTTGAGGAATCGTCATAGTCTTCCACAATGATTGAACTAATTTACACTCCCACCAACAGTGTAAAAGCGTTCCTATTTCTCCACATCCTCTTCAGCATCTGTTGTTTCCTGACTTTTTAATGATCACCATTAAAACTGGCATGAGATGGTATCTCATTGTGGTTGTGATTTGCATTTCTTTAATGACCAGTGATGATGAGCTTTTTTTCATAAGTTTGTTGGCCGTGTAAATGTCTTCTTTTGAGAAGTGTCTGTACATATCCTTTGCACACTTTTTGATGGGGTTTTTTTCTTGTAAGTTTGTTTAAGTTCTTTATAGATTCTGGATATTAGCCCTTTGTCAGATGGATAGATTGCAAAACTTTTCCCATTCTGTAGGTTGTCTGTTAACTCTGATGATAGTTTCTTTTGCTGTGAAGAAACTCTTTCATTTAATTAGATCCCATTTATTAATTTTAGCTTTTGTTGCCAATGCTTTTGGTGTTTTAGTCATGAAGTCTTTGCCCATGCCTATGTCCTGAAAGGTATTGCCTAGGTTTTCTTCTAGGGTTTTAAGGTTTTACGTCTAATATTTAAGTCTTTAATCCATCTTGAATTAATTTTTGTATAAGGTGTAAGGAAGGGATCCAGTTTCAGCTTTCTACATATGGCTATCCAGTTTTCCCAGCACCATTTATTAAATAGGAATCCTTTCCCCATTTCTTGTTTTTGTCAGGTTTATCAAAGATCAGATGGTTGTAAATGTGTGGCATTATTTCTGAGGCCTCTGTTGTGTTCCATTGGTGTGTGTGTGTGTGTATATATATGTATATATCTGTTTTGGTACCAGTACCATGCTGTTTTGGCTACTGTAGCCTTGTTGCATAGTTTGAAGTCAGGTAGCATGATGCCTCCAGCTTTGTTCTTTTTGCTTAGGATTGCCTTGGCTATACGGGCTCTTTTTTGGTTTCATATGAAATTTAAAGTAGTTTTTTTCTAATTATGTGAAGAAAGTCAATGGTAGCTTGATGAGGATAGCATTGAATCTATAAATTACTTTAGGCAGTATGGCCTTTTCACCACATTGATTCTTCCCATCCATGAGCATGGAATATTTTTTCATTGGCTTGTGTCCTCTTTTATTTTGTTGAGCAGTGGTTTGTAGCTCTCCTTGAAGAGGTCTTTCACATCCCTTGTAAGTTGGATTCCTAGGTATTTAGTTCTCTTTGTAGCAATTATGAATGGGAATTCACTCATGATTTGGCTCTCTGTTTGTCTATTATTGGTGTATAGGAATGCTTGTGATTTTTACACATTGATTTTTGTATCCTGAGACTTCGCTGAAGTTGCTTATCAGCTTAAGGAGATTTTGGGCTAAGATGATGGGGTTTTCTCAATATACAATCATGTCATTTGCAAACAGAGACCATTTGAATTCCTCTGTTCCTATATGAATACCCTTTATTTCATTCTCTTGCCTGATTGCCCTGGCCAGAACTTCCAATACTATGTTGAATAGGAGTGGTGAGAGAGGGCATCCTTGTCATGTGCCAGTTTTCAAAGGGAATGTTTCCAGCTTTTGCCCATTCCGTATGATATTGGTTATGGGTTTGTCATGAATAACTCTTATTATTTTGAGATATGTTCCATCAATACCTAGTTTATTGAGAGTTTTTAGCATGAAAGTGTGTTGAATTTTGTCTAAGTCCTTTTCTGTATCTATTGAGATAACCATGTGGTTTTTGTCATTGTTTCTGTTTATGTGATGGATTACGATTATTGATTTGCATATGTTGAACGAGCCTTACATCCCAGGGATGAAGCTAACTTGATCATGGTAGATAAGCTTTTTGATGTGCTGCTGGATTTGGTTTGCCACTATTTTACAGTGGCTTTTTGCCTTGATATTCATCTGGGATATTGGACTGAAATTTTCTTTTTTTGTTGTGTCTTTGCCAGGTTTTGGTATCAGGATGATGCTGGTCTCATAAAATGAGTTATGGAGGAGTTCCTCTTTTTCTATTGTCTGGAATAGTTTCAGAAGGAATAGTTCCAGCTCCTCTTTATGCCTCTGGTAGAATTCGGCTGTGAATCCGTCTGGTCCTGAGCTTTTTTTGGGTGGTAGGCTATTAATTACTGCCTCAATTTCAGAACTTGTTATTGGTCTATTCAGGGATTCAACTTTTTCCTGGGTTAGTCTTGGGAGGGTGTATGTGTCTAGGAATTTATCCATTTCTTCTAGATTTTCTAGTTTATTTGCGTAGAAGTGTTTAAAATATTCTCTGATGGTATTTTGCATTTCTGTGGGATCAGTGGTGATATCCCTTTTATCAGTTTTTATTGCATCTATTTGATTCTTCTCTCTTTTCTTTGTTAGTCTCGCTAATGGTCTCTTTTGTTAATCTTTTCAAAAATCCAGCTCTTGGATTCATTGATTTTTTGAAGGGTTTTTCGTGTCTCATATCTACTTCAGTTCTGCTCTGATCTTAATTATTTCTTGTATTCTGCTAGCTTTTGAATGTGTTTGCTCTTGCTTCTCTAGTTGTTTTAATTGTGATGTTAGAGAGTTGATTTTAGATCTTTCCCACTTTCTCCTATGTGTATTCAGCGCTATAAATTTCCCTCTAAACACTGCTTTAGCTGTGTCCCAGAGATTCTGGTATGTTGTGTCTTTGTACTCACTGGTTTCAAATACCTTCTTCATTATTGCCTTCATTTCGTTATGTACCCAGTAGTCATTCAGGATCAGGTTGTTCAGTTTCCATGTAGTTGTGTGGTTTTGAGTGAGTTTCTTAATCCTGAGTTTTAATTTGATTGTACTGTGGTCTGAGAGACTGTTTGTTATGATTTCTGTTCTTTTGCATTTGCTGAGGAGTGTTTTACTTCCAACTATGTGGTCAATTGTATAATTAGTGCAATTTGGTGTTGAGAAGAATGTATATTCTGCTGATTTGGGGTGAAGAGTTCTGAAGATGTCTATTAGGTCTGCTTGGTCCAGAGCTAAGTTCAAGTCCTAAATAATTTCTGTCTTGTTGATCTGTCTAATGTGGACAGTGGGATGTTAAAGTCTTTCACTATTATGGTGTGGGAGTCTAAGTTTCTTTGTAGGTATCTAAGACTTGCTATATGAATCTGGGTGCTCCTGTGTTGGGTGGATATATATTTAGGATAGTTAGCTCTTCTTGTTGCATTGATCCCTTTACCATTATGTAATGTCCTTTTTTGTCTTTTTTGATCTTTGTTGGTTTAAAGTCTGTTTTATCAGAAACTAGGATTGCAACCCTTGCTTTTTTTTTTTTTTTTTTTTTTTGCTTTCCATTTCCTTGGTAAATATTCCTTCACCCCTTTATTTTGAGCCTATGTGTGTCCTTGTATGTGAGATGGGTCTCCTGAATGCAGCACACTGATGAGTCTTGACTTTATCCAGTTTGCCAGCCTGTGTCTTTTAACTGGGGAATTTAACTCATTTACATTAAAAGTTAATGTTGTTATGAGTGAATTTGATCTTGTCATTATGATGCCAGCTGCTTATTTTGCCCATTAGTTGATTCAGTTTCTTCATAGTGTCAATGGTCTTTATAATTTGGTATCTTTTTGCAGTGGCTGATACCAGTTTTTCCTTTCCATATTTAGTGTTTCCTTCAGGAGCTCTTGTAAGGCAGGCCTGATGGTGACAAAATCTCTCAGCATTTGCTTCTCTGTAAAGGATTTTATTTCTCCTTCGCCTATGAAGCTTAGCTTGGCTGGATATGAAATTCTGGGTTGAAAATTCTTTCCTTTAAAAATGTTGAATATTGGCCCCCACTCTCATCTGGCTTGTAGGGTTTCTGCAGAGAGATCCAGTGTTAGTTTGATGGGCTTCCTTCTGTGGGTAACCTGACCTTTCTCTCTGGCTGCCCTTAACATTTTTTTCTTCATTTCAACCTTGGTGAGTCTGATAATTATGTGTCTTGGGGTGGCTCTTCTTGAGGAGCACTTTTGTAGTATTCTTTGTATTTCCTGAATTTGAATGTTGGCCTGTCTTGCTAGGCTGGGAAAGTTTTCCTGGAGGATATCCTGAAGAGTGTTTTCCAACTTAGTTCCATTCTGCCCGTCACTTTCAGGTACACCAGTGAAATGTAGGTTTGGTCTTTTCACATAGTCCCATATTTCTTGGAGGCTTTGTTTGTTCCTTTTCATTTTTTTTTCTCTAATCTTGTCTTCATGCTTTATTTCATTAAGCTGATCTTCACTCTCTGGTATCCTTTCTTCTGCTTGATTGATTCAGCTATTGATACTTGTGTATGCTTCACGAAGTTCTTATGCTGTGTTTTTCAGCTCCATCAGGTCATTATGTTCTTCCTTAAACTGGTTATTCTAGTTGGCAATTCCTCTAGCCTTTTACTTCAAGATTCTTAGTTTCCTTGGATTGGGTTAGAACATGCTCCTTTAGCTCAAAGGAGTTTGTTGTTACCCACCTTCTGAAGCCTACTGCTGACAATTTGTCAAACTTATCCTCTGTCCAGTTTTGTTCCCTTGCTGGTGAGGACTTGTGATCTTTTGGAGGAGAAGAGGCGTTCTGCTTTTTGGAATTTTCAGCCTTTTTGCACTGGTTTCTCCTCATCTTCGTGGATTTATCTACCTTTGGTCTTTGATGTTGGTGGCTTTCTGATGGGGTTTCTGTGTGGACATCCTTTTTTGATGTTGATGCTATTCCTTTCTGTTTGTTAGTTTTCCTTCTAACAGTGAGGCCCCTCAGCTGCAGGTCTGCTGGAGTTTGCTGGAGGTCCACTCCAGACCCTGTTTGCCTGGGTATCACCAGCAGAGGCTGCAGAACAGCAACGATTGCTGCCTGTTCCTTCCTCTGGAAGCTTTGTCCAGAGGGACACCCACCAGATGCCAGCTGGAGCTCTCTACTATGCGGTGTCTGTTGACCCCTGCTGGGAGGTGTCTCCCAGTCAGGAGGCATGGGGGTCAGGGACCCATTTGAGGAAGCAATCTGTCCCTTAGCAGAGCTTGAGCACTGTGCTGGGAGAGACATACTGCTCTCTTCAGAGCCGGGAAGGTAGGAACGTTTAAGTCTTCTGAAGCTGTGCCCACAGCTGCCCTTTCCCCCACATTCTCTGTCCTGGGGAGATGGTAGTTTTATCTATAAGCCCCTGACTGGGGCTGCTGCCTTACTTTCAGAGATGCCTCGCCCAGAGAGGAGAAATCTAGAGAGGCAGTTTGGCTACAGTGGCTCTGTGGAACTTCGGTGGGCTCCACCCAGTTTGAACTTCTTGGTGGCTTTGTTTACACCGTGAGGGGAAAACCACCTACTCAAGCCTCAGTAATGGTAGATGCCACTTCCCCCACCAAGCTTGAGTGTCCCAGGTCAACTTCAGACTGCTGTACTGGCAGTGAGAATTTCAGGTCCGTGGATCTTGGCTTGCTGTGCTCTGTGGGCATGGGATCCACTGTGTTAGACCACTTGACTCTCTGGCTTCAGCTCCCTTTCCAGGGGAGTGAGTGATTTTGTCTTGCTGGCATTCCAGGTGCCTCTGGGGTATGAAAAAAAACCTCCTGCAGCTAGCTCAATGTCTGCCCAAATGGCCACCCAGTTTTGTGCTTGAAACCCAGGGCCCTGGTGGCGTAGGCACCCGAGGGAATCTCCTGGTCTGCGGGTTGTGAAGACCATGGGAAAAGTGTGGTATCTGGGCCCGAATGCACCATTCCTCATGGCACAGTCCCTCATGGCTTCCCTTGGCTAGGGGAGGGAGTTCCCCAACCCCTTGTGCTTCCTGGGTAAGGCAATGCCTCATACTTCTTCGGCCTGCCCTCCATGGGCTGCACCCGCTGTCTAACCAGTCCCAGTGAGATAAGCCGGGTACCTCAGTTGGAAATGCAGAAATCACCCACCTTCTTCATTGATCTCACTGGGAGATGCAGAACGAAGATGTTCCTATTCGGCCGTCTTGCCTGTGACCCTTCCTTACTCTTTATACAAGTCCTTTGTCAGTAATAAAATTTGTTGTAAACATTTTTTCCCAGTTTGTGGCTTTCAGTTCATTTTAAAAGTGTTTTTTAGAGGCGGAAATAATTTAATTTTGCTGATACTGATTTCATCAGCTTTTTAAAAAAATGCCTTGTGCTTTTGGTGTCTTATCTAAGGAATCTTTGCCTAACTCAAGGTCACAAAAATTTTCTCCTTTGTTTTCCTCTTAGAGTTGTATATTTTACATTTAGTCTTATGATCCATTTGAGTTAATCTTTTTAAATCAGGTATGAGATATGTGTTGAGGATTTTTTTTTTATGTCGATGTTTTAGCACCATTTGTTGAAATGACTATTTTTGCTCCATTAAACTTCCATTGTGTTTTTGTAAAAAAAACATTGCCTATATTTTTGTGAATCTATTTATGGGTTCTCTATTCTGCATCATTATTATATTTGTCCTTTTACCAACACCACACAGTTGTCACCATGTAGCTTTATTTTTGGTCTTGAAATTATGTAATTGTAATATGAATCCTCCAACTTTGTTCTTCTTTTTCAAAATTGTTTTGGCTATTCTAGGTCCTTTTCCTTTCCATATAAATTTTAGAATAAGTTTGCTAATATCTCTACAAAGTCCTGCTGGGATTTTGTTTAGAACTGCCTTAAATCTATAGATAAATTTTAAGACAAGTGGCACTCAACAATATTGATTAACACAATCTGTGGACACATTATCTCTCTTCATTTGTTTTGGTCTCTGGCTTTTTTCATCAGTGTCTAATATTTTTCAGCATACTTATCTTGCACTTATCTTGTTAAATATGTACATATTTCATTTATTTGTATTTCTGATGCTATTTTAAATGGTACTCCCCATCTCCAAATTTTGATTTCCACTTTTTTGTTACTAGAATATAGAAATATAACTAATTTTTATATATTGACCTTGTATCTTGGAACCTTGCTAAATTCATTTATTAGTTTTAGGAGCTTCTTACTGGATTACTTTAGACTTTCTATGTAGATGGTCATTAATCTGTAAATAGAGATAATTTTATTTGCTCCTTTCCAATCTGTAGGCCATTTATTCTTTTCTTGCTTTATTGCAGTGGCTAGGACTATCAATAGGATATTAAATAGGAGAGGTGAAAACAGACATCCTTGCCTCATCAATGATCTTAGGGGAAAGGCTTAGATCTTTAATTGGTAAATACAATGTAGTTTATAGGTTATTTTGTTTGTTTGTTTGTTTTTTGTTTCTTTGTAGCTGCCCATTATCAGAGCCAAGGCATTTATCCTTTCATTATTAAGTCTGATGTACAATGTAGAGATTTTTTAGATGTCCTTGATTAGGCTAATGAAGTTTATATTCCTAGTCCATATCAACCGCTATTAAATTTTATAACATGCTTTTTTGCATCTATTGAGATGATTATGTAATATTTTCTATTGATATTGTAAACCATATTGATTGATATTTTAATGTTGAGTCAGCTTTGAACTACTGGGAAAATCCCAGTTGGTCATGATATATTATCTTTCTGACATATTGCACATGCTGTAAGATTCTATTAATATTTTGTTAAAAATCTTTCTGTCCATATTCATGTTTTTCTATAGTTTTTACTTCTTGCTATATCTATGTCTGGTTTGGGTATTGGGTTATGCTGGTCTCATAAAATGAATTGAGGAATGTTCTGGAAAGGCATTGTATAGAGTTTGTATCATTTCTTTGAATGTACACCATAATTTTTCAGTCACATGCTCTGGGAATAGACTTTTCTTGTGGAAACGTTTGTATGTACAAACTTAGTATTTCTTTAATGGACATATGATTATTTATTTTATCTATTTCTTTATCAAATTTATCAGTGAATCTTGGCAGTTTCTGTCATGCAATTATTCTATTTTATCTATATTTTTATATTTATGGGCATTGAGCAATTGATAGCCTTTTATTAACTTTTCTTTTGGATGGTTTTATTTTTAAAATGTTGTATTTTATATCATTATTGGCTTTTTGACTATCTAGCATGTGTACCTGTGCGTGTGTTCTAAGGATTGCAATATACCTACTTAACAGTCTTTGAGTTAATATTTTGCCATTTCAAGCAAAGTGTGGAAATCTCCCCTTTAACCTTTCCTTTTCTGTTATGGTTGTCACATTTTACATCTATGTAAACTGAAAACCTGCATCAAGAAATATTACCATTTTTCTTTTTGGTGGCTATGTATAAAGAACTTAGGAAGAGAAAAACAATTTTTAAAATATTTACCTGGATATGTACCTACTTACATTGTTCTTCCTTCATTCCTGAAGTTCCAAATATCTCTCTGGTATCATTTTTCTTAAGCTGGGAAAACGTCTTTTACCATTTGTTTTAGAGCAAGTCTACTGATAACAAATTCTCTTAGGATCCCTTCATTTGAGAATATATTTATTTTGTCATTACTCCTGAAGGATATTTTCACTGGACATAGAATTGCGAGTTGACAGTTATTTATTTATTTATTTATTTATTTATTTATTTATAGTGCTTTGAAGATGTCGTCCCACAGTTTTCCGGCCTCCCTAGTTTCTGATGAGAAATCCACAATCATTCATGTTGTTCTTCCCTTATATATAAAGTGGCATTTTAAGTGGCTTCTTTCATGGCTTTTCTTAACCTCTGGTTTTCAGCAGTTTTATTCTTACATGTCTGGTTTTGGTTTTCC
Organism: Macaca nemestrina; assembly: GCF_043159975.1. Taxonomy (NCBI): domain Eukaryota; kingdom Metazoa; phylum Chordata; class Mammalia; order Primates; family Cercopithecidae; genus Macaca; species Macaca nemestrina. The sequence goes on from NC_092134.1 coordinate 119,600,140, forward strand.
TTGGGTTTTCCTCTGTGGAGTGTGCCAAACTACTTAAATCTGTAGATTTATGCCTTTCCTCAAATCTGGGAAGTTTCAGTATTATTTCTTCAGATATATTTCCCTTTACTAATTGTTTCTCCTCTTCCTCCATGATGCTAATGGTATGAATATTAGACCATTTAATATTGTCTCACATTTTCCTAAAGCTCTTTTAATTTTATTTTTAATCTCTTTTTCGCTTTGTTTTTCAGATTGGATAATCCCTTAACCAGTGGTCCCCAACCTTTTTGGCACCAGGGACCAGTTTCGTGGAAGCCAATTTTTCTGTGCAAGGGGTGGGTGAGGGATGATTCAAGGGCATTACATTTATTGTGCACTTTATTTCTATTATTACTATGTTGTAATACATAATGATAAAATCATACAATTCACCATAATGTAAAATTAGTGGGAACCCTGAACTTGTTTTCCTGAAACTAAATGGCCTCATCTGGAGGTGCTAGGAGACAGTGACACATCATCAGGCATTAGATTCTTATAAGGAATGTGAAGCCTAGATCCCTCACATGGGCAGTTCACAATAAGGTTTGTGTTCCTATGAGAATCTAATGCCCCTGCCGGCCTGACAGGAGGCAGAGCTCAGGCTGTAATGCTCGCTCAGCTCACCTCCTGCTGTGAGCCTGGTTCCTAACAGGCCACCAGTCTGTGGCCGGGGTTGGGGACCCCTGTCTTAACCTATCTTCTAAGTGTCTCTTCCCTTTTCACCTCCATTCTGCTATTGAACCCATACCCTATTTTTATTCCCAATATTGTATTTTTCAATTGTAAGGTTTTGATATCATTTGTTTTTAGTTTCTAGCTGAAAGCTTGTTTTTATTCGTTTTAAGAATTTTCACCTTTGCCTCACAGGATAGTTAATAATGGCTGCTCTAATGTATTTTTCTGATAATTCCAATATCTAAGTCATCTCAGGGTTGTCATCTCTTGATTGTCTTTTCCCTTGGTAATTGCACACATTTTCCTAGATTTTGATATTTTGAGTAATTTTAGATTGCATACTGAACATTTTGAATATTATGTCATAAAACACCGAGTCCTGTTAAAATTTTCTGGAGGAAGTTGATTATTCTGTTTTAAAAGACAATTCCGCTTTCTCTGGTTATATGATAAGATGAATTAGACAAAATTTTTCCTAGTTCTCCCACCAATTACACTTAAAAATCCTAAACATTATTTATGAAGCAAACACAGAAGACTTTTGAAGGTAGAGAGATGACAAGCTAGAGACCTGGGACTTGTAGAAACTTTAGCAGAGTTTCTTGTTTCTGTTTTGTTATTGTTGCTGTTGATTTACATACCCTGGACTGGGCGCTGAAGAATGGGGCAGTCTGGAAATACCAATGGGCATAGACAAAAAAAATCCCAAAGAAAAGCAATTTTCTCTAGCTAAGGGACCATGACAATGGCAGTCTAGAAAGAATGAAATATTTTAGATACTAACTACCCTAATGCAACCATTACAACCCAGAGTAAATGGGCTACTTCCCCTTCAGCAAAGGCTGAGTGAGGAAACTGGACTTCCACCCTCATCTGGCTATAATGAGCCCTTTTCTTCCCCTGTGCTGTCAGCACACAGTGGGAGCTTGGACTTCCATCCCCATCTGGCAGTAATGAAAAGGTTCCTCCTTTCTCCTCTCCCACACTGGCCTGGTGTCAGAAAAAAAAACTGTTTGACAGAAGATTTAAATAAGTCCTAGAGTCTCATAGGAATACCTGAAATGCCCGGAATACAATAAAAATAACTTATTGTAAAAATCAGAAAAATCTTAACATGAATGAGAAGAGAAAATTCACCAGTGCCAACGCTGACTTGATAGAAACGTTGAAACTATCCAACGGGAAATTTAAAGCAGTCATCATAAAAAGGTTTCAATAATCAATTACAAGCATGCTTGAAACAAATGGAAAAAAAATAGTATTAAAGAAATACAACACTTTGGGAGGCTGAGACGGGCGGAGCACGAGGTCAGGAGATCGAGACCATCCTGGCGAACACGGTGTAACCCCGTCTCTACTAAATATACAAAAAATTAGCTGGGCATGGTGGCGGGCGCCTGTAGTCCCAGCTACTTGGGAGGCTGAGGCAGGAGAATGGCGTGAACCCGGGAGGAGGAGCTTGCAGTGAGCCGAGATCACGCCACTGCACTCCAGCCTGGACGACAGAGCGAGACTCGGTCTCAAAAAAGAAAACAAAACAAACAAAAAAAGTGAAAAAGAAACAAAACAACAACAAAATCCCAACACACATAACATGCACCTGAGTGCATCGTGGGAAGAAGTGTAATTGTGAATGGAAGGCTTTGCTGTTGCTGGGATTTCTTCTACCCTTTGCCTGATTTTAATTGAGTATGTTAATTAAGAAATCTTAGAATTGTCCAAACCCTCCTCCATAGTGAATATTAAGCAATACCCAAATCCCAGAAGGATAAAAAGAAATTTCAGCTTTAATTTAAATATAGAACAGAGTCATTTAATCCTATAGTATGAATGTAGATTGGTGTAGCCTTTATGGATATATGGATACACCTTTATGGATAAACACTATAATCTCTATAGAGGATAGTGGATAAACACTATAGTAGATATTCCTAAAGAAATTAAAAATAAAACAACCATATGACTCAGCAATCCCTCTTCTGGGCACATACCCAAAAGAGACGAAATCACTAACTCATAAAGATATATGCATTCTCATGTTTATTACAGCATTAGTCACAATGCCCATGATAGAGAAACAGTGTAAGTGTCTGCTGATGGGCAAATGGATAAAGTGTCTGCTGATGGGCAAATGGATATATGATACTATACTATATATGACACTATACTATACTATTTCGCCTTAAAAAAGGAGATCCTGCCAATTTGTCACAGCATGGATGGAGCTGGAGGACATTATGCTAAGTGAAATAAGCCAGACACAGAAAGAAATGTATTTAATGATCTCACTTACATATGGAATATTTTTAAAAATGTCAAATACATAGAGACAGAGAATAACACAGTGGTTACTGGGGTGGGGGCATGTGAAGGAAATGGGGTGATATAGGTCAAAGGATACAAAGTAGCAGATATGTAGGATGAACAAGTCTAGAGATCTAATGTACATGAGGACTACAGTTAATGAAATTAGATTTTATTAGGGATTTCATTAAATAAGCACATTTTAGCTGCTCTTGCGACAAAAAGAAAGTGACCATGTGAGATGATAGATATGTTAATCTGCTTCACTACAGTAATCATTTTACTGTTTAAATGTATCCAATAACATCATATTGTAAACCCCAAATATACACAATAACATTTATTTAAAAAATAATAAAAATAAATATTAAAATATAGTAGAACGACACTAATTTCCAACAGCTTGCTTGACAATTGTTCCTCTCTCGCTTGTGGGAAGAAAAATGGGTGACTCCTGTAAAGTAACTTGTTTACTGTGGCTTAAACCAAGTAGCTCCATCGGTAACCCTCATCGTGTCAGACATGGGTGAACCTATTCAGGAAATCCAATAGCGTAATATGACTGGGATGCTGTGAGAGTCTTGGTGATTTTTTTTCTTCTCTGTCCTAGTCTTAGAAGAAATCTGGCAAAATGTCCCTTTTCAGGGGAATGATTGATGTACACTCACCATTCTCTACCACAGGTAGTTGAATTCTCCGGTATATTTTGACGAGTTGGTGACGTAAGGTTTAGTCAAATGCAAGTTGGTATATGCATTAATGATAACAGGAGTTTCCCTGTCAGAGGGGAAAGCCCAGGAGGATCTGAGAACAGTACTGGCATCTATGACTAGATGAAGATGGCTAATCTGTGTGGTTAAAATACAGCTCAATCAGTTAAACACTTGAGAGTGACTTGGATTGGAGGCCACGAGAGACAGTCCACAGAAGGCAGAGAATAAACGAATGTGTTTGCTAGGCTCTGCTAGTAAGAAAGGAGACACAAAAATCTGTGGGGCATTCTGGACTTGGGGGACACCATACACTGTTCCTGGGCATCTTGCTAGCTAAAATATATCGAGTGACAAGAAAGAAAAATATGAATTTGAAAGATATCCAAAATAAAAACAAGCTTTGAAGACTTACAGAGAGCTGTAACCCAAAACAGCACTATTTGGGTTGGCCTACTGTACAAATTATTTTGGAGTGTTTTACTATCTAGATAGATATGTGCAGACTGTAGTCTCTTGCCAAAGTTGTTAACACTGTTCTCCTTGCCCTAAGCAGTGACTGCTGGAAGAAAATTGAATTTGAAGATACCTGATGTCAAGACAAGATATGGCCCCTTCAGAAGACAATTACTGCCCTTTTACTGGGCTTTAGTGGTGATTGTTCCCACCACTCAGGGATTTCAAATAATTCTGAGACCTAAAGTACCTTGATGTCCTAGGTAATGTCAGATTCATTCCGATAAGGAAGGAGCACCTCAACAGGGTTCAGTGTTAAAATAGAAATGGTATATTTATAGGAATGCTCCACTTGCTATGGCCCTGAAGACACTGTATCCATAAATATATTGCTACTTTGCTCTTAGGACCAACAACGGGAGCCCCCAAAACTGCCAGCTCTTGGTGCTGGATGGTTTTAATCATAGGTTTCTCTCCTTGTTAAAGTAAAGTGAGTTTCCTGGTTTACTTATAGAAGCCCTCAAATCAAGGATGTGCTGCAGTCTAGATGTTTGAGCCCATTTGATCAGTAGGTCATAAAACCTTGGCTGAAGAAGCAAGGGTAACGAGCAATGCTCAAAATTGAGGGCAGTATACCCATAGAACAGTAAGAGCTTGGACTTGCCAAGGCCTTAAGGCATAGTCAGGCAACACATTCTCCCTCCCTCCTTCCCTCCCTCCCTCCCTGCCTTCCCTCCCTCCCTTCTTCTTTCCTTCCTAGATTGTAATTATGAAATCCCTGTAGGAACTCCAAGGATGAATTAAAATGGCCTATGTATATGCCAACCAGAAAAATGCAGTTGGTGGCTCAGAGGAGGACTGAGATGTAGAGGCTGTCTTGTCCAGCCTCTAGAAATAGCTACTTAGGTACATAACCCGAGCAGCATTTCAGGTTATGAAATGTTGGATGGAAAAATGATATATTTCTTTGTCTCTCATTGAAGCTGGTAATAAGGTAAATGTCAAGAATAACAGAATCATCTAAAGATGGCTTTAGGTAAGATTCCCTGAGTTTAGGAGCTGGCATTTAGCTAGCAAATGGATACCTGGGACCCTCACTAGTAGTCCCAGCTGGCTTGACATGGGTCCTGCCTGAAGTAGACATGTAATCTGCTTTGGTCTTTTCTTACTTAGTCACCCAAGCAATGGTTAAGAATGTCATTTAAGGTATGTAGCACCAAGTCTGGTCCCGCAAATCACATTTCATTGGACTAAGGTATGCATTTAGCTGCTGGCAATGTAAAAAACTGAACTAAAAAAATAATAATGCATGGACCAATATCCCTGATCACACGCAGAGTAACAGTTTGGATGAGAACTGGGATGAGCAATTAGAATACCTATTAATAAACCTAAGGGGTGATGAGGCATGAAAAGATTGCTGACTCACTTGGGTGAACATGTTTCATCCAAGTATATAGGCAGCAAAGGGGAGGAACATCTTTTGGACAAGTTTTTGGAATATGGCATTGGGGAAAAAAGGAATAGGGTTCGATGCCATCACAGTGATTCTGTATTCCTCCTTTGCCACAAAATTTTTTGGTTTTCCTGTGTCCAAATGTCTCGGGTCTGGATTGCCCTTGTGTGTATGGAAGAGAGAGACAGTATTCAGGACATTCTTTTAATTACTCCTAATTTGACTCAGTGTATTCTTAGCATAGAGTGAGATGGATAGTGACTTTCTGTCATATGGCTAACTGAGGCCTGACCATATGTGCTACTTTATTGTTTAGTAGTAGAAGTCCCATTATCCCTAACTTTTTTTTTTTAAACACTACTTTCTTGGACAGGGGCAAAAGAGGAACCTCTTACAAGGCTATGTCTGCTACCTGCCTTGTGATTGGGCAGAAATTCCCACCCATGGAAGCTGAAACTAGGTAATAAATGCAAACAAGTGGAAATTGTAGGAGATGGGAATGGGATATTTAACTGGTAACAATGCTAGGAAAGGGAACCATCATTCTTTTCTTGAGACAACATCTCACAGCAGGAAAATAATATTTTTAGCTGTCTCAGATGTGGTGTGGAACCATGGCCAATGCTAGGCAAAGCCCCCAGATTTGTTTTTCCCTGAAAAAAAAGATTGGATTGAATCCATGCTATAAAATTCACTCAAAGAATGTACTTGGGAAGTTTTGAGAAAATACATTAATTAGCATCCCTTGATGATTCTTGAATATGAGCAGGTTGCAGTTGCCATTTGGGTTGTGTTATGTTGGTTGTATTTATTGTATTTATTCTTTTGTAGCTTTTAGAGAAAACTTTTCTTTGAACTGGAGGATACATTGTGATTTTGGCATCTGTAGCTGATACTCTGCATTGCCGTGAACCAAGATGACAGCCTGTTAAGGCAACTGTGCGTGATGAGAGATGACTTGCCACATCGCTGCCTGCCTTGTACATCAAGGTCTACTTTGCTTATTTGACAATACCAGATGTGAATACAGACAGTGCTAGACAAGCTTATCTTGATAGGGTTGGGATTGTGCTCCAGACAGTTAATATTGGCTTGACATGCTTATCATATATCACAGATAATTCATCCCTGGAACTTCAAAAAGAATAATTATGGAAATTTTATGACTTACTCAGAACTGTATCTAAGAGTTGCATAGGCTCAAATAGCACAATTCTTGAATTTCACCCATACCACAAATACACAGTGGCAACATTTGTTGTCCCTTAACAAGTAGTGGCTGCAATGTGCTAAAAGGGGCTTTGGGGTCTTAGTAATTGGGCTTGGTATGTGGAGACAAGTGGAGATGACAGTCCTTTTGAAGCTTCACAATTGTGATAGACCTGTTAAGTCAGATAAGTACAACTAGAAGGACAGCCATGGGCTTGACAGTTGGTCTGGAAAGATGATAAAGAAATATGCAAATGGATATTGCCCATTACCAAACTGATTGAGAATTAGGCTTGCTAACATCTTTGAATGACATGAACCTTGGCATGTTGCTTACAATAGAATGTGATGGACTCGCAGGGAAGTGCCCAGGTATAATGAAGCACCAGGCTGGAAGGATACATTCGGGGGTGGGGAACTGTGGCAAGCCTAAACTATGATGAGATGTCACTAGTCATTAGATGCCTTCTATCAGTTTCATCACACGCACAGTGCCACAAATTAAAAAGGCATTTATATTCTGTGTGGTACAAATTGGTTGACTTTTGACAAATTAAGGATCGTGACTTATTGTTCAGAATGACAGGCCCTCACTCCAAACTTTCTGAATCAGAATCTGAATTTTAACCATATTCCCCAGGTGAATCATATGCACATCAAAGTTTGAGAAACACTAGAATAGGCTTTATCTGTCCTTCTCATAATGCAGGATTGCCTCTATTTCTGTCAGTAGAGCTGAAGGAATTATTAGGGATTTTATCTGGTTTTGATATTGTCAAATATACTATATTGTATAAAAGAGATTTTCCAAAAGCCAACTGTCTTAGTCCATTCGTGTTGTTATAAAAGAATACCTGAGGCTGGGGGATTTATAAAGAAAAGATGTTGGTTCATGACTGACAGGCTGTACAAGAGGCACAGCACCAGCAGATGATTCTTGTGAGGGCTAGAGGCTGCTTCTACTCAAGGTGGAAGGTGAAGGGAAGCCAATTGCGTGGAGATCACATGGTGAGAGAGAGGAGTGACAGAGAGAGAGAGAAGAAGAAGGAGGAGGAGGTCATGCTCTTTTAACAATCAGTTCTCCAGACAATGAATATTGGCTCGAGAATATTACCCATATATATGTGGGTATATGTGTATAAAAATAGAATTATGTATATGTATAATTATATGCAATATGTAATTATATAGATATAATTATATGTAATATAGATATATTATATGTAATTATATAGATATAATTATATGTAATATAGATATATTATATGTAATTATATAGATATATGCATACTTATATATTATTATTATACATATACGTATATATAATAATAGAATTCTATAACTGGAGGAATCTTCAAGATTATCAACTATAATCGTCTGATTTTAGAAGAGAGAAAATGTAGCACAGAAAGATTAGGTGGCTTTGTAATCCACCTAGAATTTGATATAGTGTATATACTGACATTTAGAAAAAAGGGAATATCTCATGCCAGAGGGAGTGGGCATTTAGTCTCCACTGGGTCTCATGAAACAGATGACCTTACAAAGTATACAAAGAATTTACCTGAAGATGGTCCCCATAATAAAACCAGCCCAAGTCACTGTTAGGATTTGAATGTTTGTCTACTCTAAAGTTCATGTTGAAATTTAATCCCCCATGTGGCAGTATTAAGATGTGGAGCCTTTAAGAGGTGATTGGGTCATGAGGAACCTGCCCTCCTGAATGGGTTAATTCATTAATGGATTAATGGGTTACTGGTTTAATGGGTTATCATGGGAGTGGGACTGGTGGCTTTATAAGAAGAAGAGAAACCTAAGCTAGCATGCTCAGTCCCTCACCATGTGATACCCTGATCCACGTTGGGAAGAGTCTCCACCAACAAGAAGTCCTTCACCAAGGTAGCACCTCAACCTTAGACTTCTCAGCCCTTACAACTGTAAGAAATAAATTTATTTACTATATAAATTGCTCAGTTTCTGGTATTCTGTTATAGGAAAATGGACTAAGACAGCAACTGGAACAAGAGTGAATACAAATTTTCTTATGAATATTTTTACTGATAGGAGAAAAGATATTTGAGTATGGAGAAGGAGGGAATTTATTTGCTTTGTTGGGAAGATAGACTTCTTTTGATAATTTTTTCATGTTCCATGGACATTTTGTGTAACATAAAAAGTCTGATTTATGATATGCTAGCAGGAGTTATGGGGAAGCATAGTCACTGAATACAGTTTTAGCTCCATTAACACAGAAAAGACTGGCTGGTGCTAGAAAGGATGGAGAAAATACGCTTTGTGTGAACTGGGACTCTGTCTGACTTGTTCATAGCTGTATCTTTACCCCCATGGTAGTGACTTGGATTAAAATAGTGGCTTTTTAGTTGTATGCGATTGGTGTCTACTCTCAAGTAGCTCAAAATAAAATTGAGAAATCAAATCATGTAATTCCAATATGCTGGTAAGAAAATAAAATTAAAATTCAAACCATGTTGCAATAGTTTTTGATGCACTGCTGAAAGAAGTTTACAAACAATTGGCATAAAATCACAAGGGGAGAGATGATCAGGACCTGGAATGTTGCAGGAGAAAATAAACATTCATGAAAAGAATGGGATATTGAAAATGGTTAAGATCTGAATAAGCAGAGAAAGTGAAACAGAATTTCAAATGAAGGAACTTACATGCATGAAGTAAGTCCAAGAAAGCTGAGACAAAGTATAGAATGACTCAGATGCAGGCAATTGGGTGTATGAGGATATAAGGATGAGAATAAGGGTTGTTGAGATTGTGGTTTATCCTGCCTGCTAGGCTATGGATTTTGACACGTATTTGTAGGCAACTGGTGGTTCTTGTTTAAGTGCAGGACGGAGTGACTAAAGGTGTCTTAGAAAGATAAATATGTCAGTGGTACACAAGATGGATGAGTTGAAGAACTGCTGGAAAAGATAATGTTAGGAGATAAAAGAAAAACCAGAAGCAGAATTGGGATGGTAGCAAATGGACTAAAAAGGGAAGATTGTCTTCTAAAAACATAACAAAGAAAGAATTGGAAGAACTTAGCACTGATCAGCTGGGGGACATTCACCATTGCTTTCCTCTTTCTACCCATAACCTACGGACTTAGGATTTTCTTAAGGTTAAGACAAATATTTATCATACATAAAGTTAATAATATATTCTTTTCCATGCAAAAAGGTCAACACACTTTCATTAAGTAATCTCTGAATGTCTGTGGGAAGAATAATACCCTAAGCCAACGATTTTAGGATGGATGGTTTCAGGGTGACATTGTTCTACCTCAGATCATCAGGCATTGGATTCTCAAAAGAAACACGCAACCTAGATCCCTCACATCTGCAGTTAACAACAGGGTTCGTCCTCCTGTGAGAATCTAATGCCACAGCTCATCTGACAGGAGTCAGAGCTCAGGCAGTAATGCTCACTGCCTGGCGCTCACCTTCTGCTGTGCTGCCCGGTTGCTAACAGGCCATGCATGAACTGGTACTGGTTCACAACCTGGGGGTTGAGGAACCCTGAAGCCCTTTCAGTTCTGTTGCTTAAGGTTACTCCATAAGGAAGCTACCCATTTATAAAAAGTTTTCTCAAGATATTTCTAGGTAGACCTTAAAAAAGAATAAAATGATGTAAATTGTTTGACTTCTATATGCCTCAATTGCTCCTTTCAAAAATAGGAATAACAATAAATAGTACATCCCAGGACTTTGTGAGGATTGAATGAGTTTATACATGTGAAGTGTCAACTTAGTGTCTCAGTGGTAGCTCTTCTTCCTCTTTTCTTATTTTTAATGCATCTGAAATAGCCTTTTTTGAAATACTAGAACAGTTGTTGTACACTAAAATGGTTGTTTTTCTCCTCAAACTATAGTTTGCTAAAACTACTTTTGAAATGATTAAATATCAGTACACAAAATTGTCCTTTGATATTCCAACCAGACTCTGACCTTGGATCACCTAAAAAAAATAGACCATATGAAAGGAAATATATTCTTTCTTTATACACCATTTATCATGTCTTCTGCCACTCAATACTCCCTTGCTTTCTATGACACCATACTCTCTGGGTTTTCTTTCCCTCTTGGGCCAGTCCTTTTCTAACTCTTTTACACACTTATTCTTTTCCATGGGTCCACCTTTATGTTGGGTATTTATAGCTCAATCTTAGGTAGTCTTCTTTCTGCCCTGTGTTTTCCTCCACTAATTCAACAATTTTATCGATGTCATTATCTACAGATATGTAATTTCCAAATATATATCATACCCAAATCTCTTCTCTGAGTTCCAGGTACAAATACTTCCCTGCCCAGAAGATATTTCTACCTGGATGTCTCAAAGGCACCTCACATTCACTTGTCCAAAACCAAGTTCAAGTCCTGAGACCCAACTTGCTCCCCTTCTGGTGTTTGCTGTCTTTAAGAATAGCATATTTTATTATTTCGCCAGAAATCTATGAATTACTCTCAACACCTACGTTTCCCTCATGTCTGTTTTCAAATTTATCTTCAACTCCCATCAATTTTATTTCCTAAATGATTCTCTAATCCACCCTCTTTTCTTCATCTTTACTGCAAACATCTCAAGACTCTAAATAATCTCCCTGAATATCCTTTGGCTCTCTTCCTGCTTGTTTTTTTTTTTTCTATTTAAAGTTTATATTTTTTTTTTATGGAATGAATAAAAGCACATGTTTTAAGAAGCCATATAGTAATACCAGAACTGCTAGGCTTAGAATAGTAAATAAATAGACAAATACACAAACAAACAAACAAATAGTACTACCTGTCCCATCCCTAATTCACTATTCCACAGAGGCTATCCTTTTTAGCTGTTTTAGTTATTTCTTAGGCAGTTACTTCAAATTTTGAAATAATGTTCTTACATTGCCTTTCCTAGATCTTTTTTAAAAATGTGATCTATTATATTCCTTCTAAGGAAGATAGAATTTTGTTGTGTTATACCCTCATATTACCCTACTCTCACCCAATATTATTATATCACATTTTTTGTTAAATTAGTATTTATTGTTTATGTTATTAAGATTAGGGATTAAATATATTGAAATATTTCTTTTCTTTTACAACTTTTCATTTTATCTGGAGTTAATTATTGCCTTGTTTTTACATTGGCTTAGTTAGTATATAGAAAACTAGCTAACACAATGTTCATTCTAAACACACTCAAACTTACCAGGTGGTCTCTCAGCTTAATTTTTTCTTCTGGGAGAACTTCTTTTTCAGGGTCTCTATTTTTCCACTTCAATAAAGTTTGCTTGCTCTTTTTCCCCTACTTTTCCTCTTCTTCTTTTTCAACCCTCTCTGGTTTTAACTGAACATTCTATATGACTCCATTTAATCTTTTGTCTTAGTTTCTCTTCCTGAAAACCTGCTGATGAAACAACAGAGTTCCCTTATTCTCCTCACAGGACATGCAACAGGGGTGTGGCTTGCTCCTTTGATGGCCCTGCTACTCAAACTCTTAGGGGGAGCATGCAGATGGGCAGGTGCAGAGGCTCTGGGGAGTGCTTTTGGGCTTTGGCCCCATGGCAGCATATAGGGATGGGTATCTGTGACTCCCGAAGCCCAAGTGGGCATGTGTTACAGTGTGCTTTTTCAGCTTTGCTGTCTGCAGATGGCTTGTGTTAATCAGCTCAATAGACCCTCAGCCTTATCAGTTGTATGATATGAGATTGCAATATTTATTTTTTGAGTTTTTCTAAACTCTTATTTTCAACATATGTTGTTAACTCCTCTAAGTCTATCTTCAAATAACACTATACATCTTCAAGTGTAGTACAGGTATCTTATAACAAAGTATTTCCAATTCCTCTCTCCTGATTCTTATGATACCGCTATCATTCACTTCGCTTATCTGTATGCTATGATCATTCTATACATTGTTATTACTATCACTCTTACAATTATTTTTAGTTGAATTAAAAATAAGAAAAATAAAATATTTTATTATGCCATAATTAATGTAATGTAATTTAATTTAATTCTTTTGAGACAGGCTCTTGCTCTGTCACCCAGGCTAGAGTTCAATGGCATGATGATGGCTTACTGCAGCCTTGACCTCCTGGGCTCAAGCAATTCTCCTGCCTTAGTCTCCTGAGTGGCTGGGACTACAGGCACATGCCACAAGGCCCAGCCAATTTTTAAAAACTTTTTTAGTAGAGATGAGGTCTCACTATGTTGCTCAGGCTGGTCTCGAACTCCTGAGCTCAAGCAATCCTCTCACATTGGCCTCCTAAAGTGCTGGGATTGCAGGCATGAGCCACTGAACCTGGCTTATACCTCAATGTATTACTTCTCTAATGCTCTTTCTTTTTTTATGTGGCTCTGAGTTTCTCACCTGTATCATTTCTTTCTTTCTGAAGAACTTCTTTCAATATTTTTTTCAGGGTCAATCTGTTGGTGATGAATCAGTTCAGTTTTTGTTGAAGAAAGTATTTATTTATCTTTCACTTTTGAAAGATAGTCTCACTCAATTTAGAATCTTATTGGTTGTGATTTTTCCCCTCAACAGTTCAAGTATTTCACTCCATTATCTGCTTATTTGTATGGTTTTTGATGAAAAGTCAGTTGTAATCTTAACTTTTTCGTCTGTGGGTAAGGTGTTTTTTTCCACTCTGGCTTCTTTCAAGATTTTTTTCTTTGTATTTGGTTTTATGTGGTTTGAATAGGATATACCCATGTATTTTGTGTGTGTGTGTGTGTGAGTGATTTATCATGCTTGGTGTTCTCTGAGGTTCCTGAATTAGTGGTTTGGTGTCTGTCATTACTTTTGGAAATTTCTCAGCTATTACCGCTTTGGATATTTCTTCTGTTCCTTTTTCTTTCTTTTTTTTCCCCTGGTATTCCAATTACTTTTATGTTACACCCTTTGAAATTGTCCTGTGGTTCATATTGGCAAATTTTTATTGAACTGTCTTCAGGCTTACTGATTCTCTCCGCAGCCAGATCCAATCACTGATGGGCCCATTAAAGGCATTCTTCATTTGTGTTATAGTGGGTTTGATTTCTAGCGTTTTTGTTTGATTCTTTCTTAGAGTTTCCATGTCTCTGCTTACATCAGCCATCCATTCTTGCATGTTGTCTACTTTTTTACTAAAGCCTTTAACATCTTAATCATAGTGATTTTAAATTCTCTGTCCAATAATTCCAACATGTATGCCTTATGTTTTGTGCTGTGACTGGTTCTGATGCTTGTTTTATCTCTTCAGAATTTTTTTCTTGCCTTATAATTATTTGTTAGCCAGATATGACGTATTGGGTAATACAAGCAAAGGTAAACAGGCCCTCAAGTGTGAAGTTTTATGTTAATGTGGCTAAGATTTGGGCTGTGTTTAATGTTTGCTATAGCTGTGAGTATCAGAGTCTTCAAATTTCTCCAATGTTCTAGTTTTCGTTTCTCCTGTCTGGGCTTGTCTAAGTACTTCTCCTCAGAGAGAATCTGTGTCTTGTATCTTTTTCAGCTGTAATCCGTTGATATTATATCAGAGCCATACTGGTGTGGTGATAAGGTATAGGGGAGGAGAAATGTTCTATAATCTTATTATTACATTTTAGTGTTTAGTGGCCCTGTGTCCTTGGACAATGAACTTGGCAAGTGTTTCTTAGCTTTATTTTCCCAGCTTAGGAGAGACAGAAAGCCTAGAGGGGATTGGAGTGGAAGAAATGCCCTTCCCCAAGATGAGATAATGATATGGTAAGGTTTTCTGCTCCGAAGAGTAGGGCTTTGTTGTGGATAATCTTCTGGGTATATTTCACAGTGGTTACTCTTCCCTACCCATGTAAGAACCCTAAGATGACCTTTCTTATTTTCTCTTCCTGCAAACCTGGTGATGAAACAGGAGAGTTCCCTTATTCTCCTCACAGAACATGCAACAGGGGTGTGGCTTGCTCCTTTGATGGCCCTGCTACTCAAACTCCTAGGGGGAGCATGCAGATGGGCAGGCACAGAGGCTGTGGGGAGCGCTTTTGAGCTTTGACCCCATGGCAGCATCTAGGGATGGGTATCTGTGACTCCTGAAGCCCAAGTGGGCATGTGTTACAGTGTGCTTTTTCAGCTTTGCTGTCTGCATACGGCTTGTGTTAATCAGCTCAATAGACCCTCTGCCTTACTGCAAGAGCAGAGAGCCAGTGTGACAGCTTTCTGTATCCTGAGCTCTTGCCCAGTATATCGGAAAAATCGGATCACATGTGGGCTGGAAGGCTCAGTGCAAAGTTTTATTGAGTGGTGGGGGTGGCTTTCATCCGATGGATGGGGAGCTGGATGAGGGGGATGGAGTGGAAATGTGGTCTTCCCCAGGAGTTGGGCCGCCCAGCAGCCAGACTCTTCTCTAACCGCCCCCAGCCGAACTCCTCTTGGCATCCACATGTCCCTCCCCTTCTCTCTTTCTCTGCCATGTTGTTCCACCATCACTGGTCTGCCAGTCTGCTGGTGTGTTCCTCTGCTCTGCTGGACATTCAGCTGCTTGCATCTGTGCCTGCTAAGGCCGTGGGTTTATATGAAAACAGGATGGGGGGCGTGGTGGGCCAGAGTGGTCTTGGAAAATGCAACATCTGGGCACAACAACAGGAGTGCCTGTTCTCACTTAGGTCTGTGGGCACAGGCCTGAGGGTGGAGCCCTCTCCAGGGACACTGCCCTTCTTTACCCAATACTTCCCTGGCCCCCATCCTGTATCAGTGAGATTCTTGGAGATAAAACTCCTAAAAGTGTGGATGCCCACTTGACCATGATCTCCAGGAGTTCCTGATTGTGATCCCCAGGAGTTTCTCCCTTTCACTCTAGTCCACACTCAGCCTCCAGCAATTCCACTATGCCAATTCCAAATGACCACTTAAGCTTTCCTACCAGTTTATGGCTTCAACATCTTATGCTCCAGATAAACATACCTCAACTCTGGCTCTGGATTTGTTCATCTCTCCATTTGGAGGAGGGGGGAATAGACTTGTAACTTTAGTTCTTTGATGAGCCCAAGTAAAGTTGATTTTCAGCTTTTTTGCTTTAAATAAATCTAATTCCAACATAATTTCCAATCTTTTGAATGCATTTTTCTTTTTTAATCTTTCATGGTTTTCTCTTTCTTATTTTGTAAAATTTCACTGTTATATACCTTTGGTGTGGGTTTAAAAAATGCATTATATTGAGTCCTTAATGAACCCTTAAATTTTAGGATTTCTTTTTAGTATGTCTTTGAAAATCTTCTCCTTTTTGTTTCTTATTGTTTAGATATTGATTTTTTGTTTGAGTCTATAACTTATTATCTTGTTTACCCTCTTTTATATTTTTGGCCTGCTTTCTGAGATATTTCTTCAACTTTGTAATTCAACTTTTCTATGAATTCTGTTATATATTTTGTTACCATATTTTCAGTTTCAAAGGACTTTATTTTTTGTTGTCTGAACATTCCTCTTGTTCTTGCTTCATTGGATTGTGTCTTAGCCCATGTGAGAATATTAATTATGGCTTTTATTGAAGATTTCTTATGTTTCCTGTGTTAGCATTTTTTTCTTAGGGTTGATTTCTGTGTGTGATTATTTGCTTGTTTTGTCTCTGCTTTCTTTTTCTTTTTTTTTTGAGACGGAGTCTCGCTGTGTCGCCCAGGGTGGAGTGCAGTGGCCGGATCTCAGCTCACTGCAAGCTCCGCCTCCCGGGTTTTTACGCCATTCTCCTGCCTCAGCCTCCCGAGTAGCCGGGACTACAGGCGCCCGCCACCTCGCCCGGCTAGTTTTTTGTATTTTTCAGTAGAGACGGGGTGTCACCGTGTTAGCCAGGATGGTCTCGAACTCCTGACCTCGTGATCCGCCCGTCTCGGCCTCCCAAAGTGCTGGGATTACAGGCTTGAGCCACCGCGCCCGGCCTGTCTCTGCTTTCATGTTGGAGACTCTCTTTAAATGTCTAGGGATCCTTGACTCTCCCCTCATATTTAAGAAGGAGGCCTTAAAAAGAGGCCACAAAACTCTGTGTAGGCAGAGCTTATCCACTGGTGGGTCTCACTAGAGGGTGTTAGCCAGGGATTTGGCCATATGATTGGAGATTTCTTGCACATATCAGAATCTGTAGGTCTTCCCTTTTGTGCTGGTCAATCTCTAGAGAGTTAACTTCCTGTTTTAAGCCAGGTTGGGGAGTAAGATCTAGATGTTTCAACTGCTCCTTTTTAAAGATTTCCAACAAACCTCTTACTTCGTTTAATTCATTACCTCCATCTCCAGAGGTCCTAGGTGCTTTTATTTCTGAGCCTTTCAAGAACCCTGTAGTACAAATTAGCTTGATTCTTGTTGGCTTCTCTCTATGCTCCCCTAGTTTTTGTGCGCGCGCGCGCGCACACACACACACACACACACACACACACAGAGTTACTTGAAGGCCCAGACCTTTTTCTCTCCTGATAAGGCAGTTAACACCTGTTTAATTGCATTCCTCCTTGTGAACTTTTTGACATCCTTTGTCTGCTTTTGTATTCCTTCTTTTTCTCCTGTTCTTCTGAATCTTTTTTTCTCTTTTAGTCCTTTACTGTTCTTTTAGTGAGGTCACAATAGGGAGTGGAGATAAATAAATTCATTTATTCAGATAAACTATGTTTATAACCTTTCTCAATCTACAACCTTATTTACCTTGGTATTGTAATTGGTTGTGAAACAGGCATCATTTTATGCTTTTGACTGGCCATTCCAAGCCATTCTGACAAGAAGAACTTGAGCAGAGACTGAAGAATGGCCTTTTAAAATTTTTACTTCAAATCACTGATAATTCTGCTTAATCTGGACTCTTGCCTTTACGTTTTTCTACTCCACATTTATAGAGTTTTAAAAGTTGTTTAGTCCCTGAGGAAATCCTGTTTGTGTCCACTAAGCATACTTAGATGCAGAAGTATAAAAGAATACCTAAGCTACTTACTATAAGTCATACAAACAAGATGGCTAAATATCAGTTAAAATATTTTATTTAAAACATTAAAACTTGGGGGTTCATACTTTTCCTTAAACAGTGATGCCTTTTTGGCAATAGACTGAATAAGTTTGAGGATCTCACTGTAAAACCAAGCAACAATTATTTGTTGAAGTGCCTGAGTTGGTACCTAGAGGAACATGAAGAAAATGGGAAATATTGTTCTTTCTCTTCTCCTAGACACTTAGCCATGCCATGTGGAGTCCTAATTTGATCAAAAGCACAGGCTTGTCATTTGATACATAAGACTAAATACCCTTCCTGCCTAGTTGGTGAGACATAGTTATATATGAAAAATGCTAGCAGTACAACACAACACAACACAGCACAACTAAGTGTTTAATCATCTGTCAGAGCCAGCAAATACTATGAAATCAGAGCAGGAGGTCAAAGAGAATAGAAGCAGAAACCACAAATATTTATTGAGTTCCCATAAAGTCTGTGTTTTAGGTGGCCTGGGAATACATTATTGAATGAGAACTTTCTAGCTACTTGGCTTGGTCTTGAATAATGCACTGGATTTAGACATGGGGAGAAAAAAAAACACCAAACACACATCCCATGCGTGGATCACAACACTGTGACAGAACTGAGACCTGTGTGTGATATGGCTTGACTCCGTGTCCTCACCCAAATCTTATCTTGAATTGTTTTCCCAATAATCCCCCCATGTCCAGGGTGGGACCTGGTGGGAGGTGATTGGATCATGGGGGCTGTTTCCCCCAGGCTGTTCTCATGATAGTGAGTTCTCATGAGATCTGATGGTTTTATAAGTGTTTGACAGTTCATCCTATACATGCATTCTCTCTCTTGCCTACCACCATGTAAGACATGCCTGCTTTGCCTTCCACCATGATTGTAAGTTTCCTGAGGCCTCCCCAGCCATGTGGAACAATTAAACCTCTTTCCTTTACAAATTACCCAGTCTCAGTGGTATTCTTTATAGTAATGGGAGAACAGACCAGTGTAGTATGACTTGGAAGGGTGAGAGCGATGGCCTGGTTAGATTTGGGGCTCACGTTAAGAAAAAGCAGGGAATAAGTTTGGATTGTTGGGTGGGCAAAAGCCCACCAGGGTAAGAGAATTCTTAGTTTGCAGAAGAAAGAAAAACAGCACATTGTGTTACACAGATCTTTTGATATAAAGCATGACTTTAATGCATTATTATGATATTAAATGGAGAAACATTTACATAGCCCCTTCATAACTGTAATATGCCTTAGTTTTGTTTGCCAGTTTATTTCTTTGTTATTTACTCTACAAATATCCCTTGAACTTGAGGAAGAAAAGAGAAATGGGAATGGTTTGTGTTTTACTTAAATTATAAGATCAGAGATGGCAGATGATTTATCCAAAGCCCAGGCAAGTAGGAAAAGCTCCTTCCTCCCTTCCCCTTTTCCAGAATAGAAGAGAGTTGACTGGTTAACTTTGCAGGACTTAAGATGATCTTCATTTTAAAGAATCTGTATTAGCCTCCACTGTGGTAAGATGTGACTGGGATTTCAAGGTTTCCCCTGTCTCTACTGATTTACCTAAGTAGGACAGAGATTTCTGGGGCGCGCCTGCCGGTGGAGGGCAGTAGGTCACTCAACTAAGAGAGCGCAGTATTGTTGAGAAAATGACACCAAAGTGGTCATCTGGGATGCTACTTCGCTTTTGGTAAATAACTTTGCATCAACTTCTCAAGTCCTACCTCTCAGTGGAGAAGGATGCTAGAGAAAGATACCAGGCATCGCAGCCTAGTCGGCTGAACAAATGGAGTTATAGCCTTAGATTTTGTTTTCGTGATGACTAAGCTGACCAGGTTTCTTCTTTGTCCTTGCACACTTTATGCTTGACGAGATGCTTAAGCAAATAGAATAGGCGACCGCTAGGAGGTACCCAAGCTATGCGTCGGCCCCGAGGAGAGCAGAAATGGCTAACAGCGACTCCCTCAGCTCGGTGGGTCCAGGCGGGTGGCGCTTTTCCAAGGTCGGGGTTGCGATAAGCTTATCGCTTATCACAAGCAAGAAGAGCAAGAAGGACGTCTAAGAACCAATGATCCTTTAATCCGAAAGGCCGCGCGCCTCCAAGGCAATTTGACATCTTGAGGTCTGGCGTTTGGGCACCAGCTGCCTGCACATCTGGATGCAGCAGTGCCTTTCCTTGCAGGGAGGAGGCGAGGCGGAGGACCCCGGAGTGCACGCACCTCCTCGTGAGCGCGCTCGCTTGCGCCCGTGAACGTGTGTGTGTGTGTGTGTGTGTGTGTGTGTGTGTGTGTGTGTGTACGCGCGCGCGCACACGGGCCGCGGGTACGGGACCGGCTAATGGGGGTGGGGGCCCAGGAAGGAATAAATCTCCGCCAGCCTCCTCGCGCCTGGCTGCGGGTTAATATCCAACCAGTTAGAGAAAGACAAGGGTGACGGCAGCAGGGTGACAGCCCGGGCACACCGGCCGCGTGTCGAAGGGTCAGGATATTAGCCAGTCTCCGCCGCACTCAAGGACTGATATATTTCTACTGGCGGGGGCTGTTGTTTTTTATTGTCTGCGGTTATCTCCAGGGCACGAGTGAGGGGTGCGCGCTCTGGGCGAGTGTCGCGGCTCGGATCGGGTCGAAAGAGGCAATTTTGCGGGTGGGGGAGGGAGGGGGAGACCTTGATTTCCACCAATCCCCGGGCGTTTGTCTGCAAAGTCCAGGGCGCAGCGGAAGGCTGCGGCGCGCCGCTGAATTAACTGATGAGAGCGAGTTCTTTTCTTCTCCGGGAGGGGTGGAGAGCGAGGGTCCTGGCGGGCGAGGCGGAGGAGCCTGGGGCAGGATAGCGGTCCCGGGCCGCCGTGGAAATTTCCAAGGACTTGGCGCGGCGCAGAGAGCGCGTCTGGGGGGGTTGCCTGGCGGCGCAGTAGCGCGGGAGGCGGCGAAGGGCGCAGGAGCATCGCTTGGAAGGGGACAAGGGAACGCCACGGGCCAAATGTCTGGGAGAGAGCCGAGCCTTTTCCCGGACCCTCGCCGAGGGCGACCGTGATGCGGCAGAACCGGCCGGAGCGACTCGCCGCCACCGCTGTCTGCGCTCTCGGAGACCCCAGCGCCCGCCTTCTGCAGGGGAAGCGACCATGGCCATAGATCGTGACTTGCCCCCCAGCCACTTCCCCTAGAAAGAAATCCTTGGAAAAGTTGCATTTAAAAAAATCCTTGCGCTGACCTTTGGGGCCGACGGGGCAGAAGAAGCGTGCGTGCGTTTGCAAGCAAGAGAACGAAAGGTGTGTGTGCATGGGGGGCCGGCGGTGGGAGACCCTCTGCTGCCACTTCGCCTAGCTTTGTGCTGAGGCCCCGGCCCCCGCCCCTGGGACGCCGGGGCTGCGATGAGCCCCTGCGGGCGGGCCCGGCGACAAACGTCCAGAGGGGCCATGGCTGTACTGGCGTGGAAGTTCCCGCGGACCCGGCTGCCCATGGGAGCCAGTGCCCTCTGTGTTGTGGTCCTCTGTTGGCTCTACATCTTTCCAGTCTACCGGCTGCCCAACGAGAAGGAGATCGTGCAGGGTGTGCTGCAACAGGGCACGGCGTGGAGGAGGAACCAGACCGCGGCCAGAGCGTTCAGGTACTCCTGCCCTCGCGGCTCATCCCCTCTAGCGTCCTTTCCTCCCCTAGTGCAGAGGACAGGGTCACCGGCGAGGACCGCCTTGCACCGCCTCGCAGAGGCATCCCTTTCATCCGCTCTTCCGTGTCCTTTCCCTCCATTTGTGCCATTCCCAACCTGGAGACTTTAGTTAGGGTCCCTTCCCCACCCCTGACCCCCAGAGATGTGCAGACACTTGCTTTGCGCAGGTAAAGACTCGACGCATTTCTTCAGAAAGCGGAGTTTTATTTAACAATTTAAGGAAAAACAGAGGGAAGGAGAACCCAGGATAACTTAGTCTCTTGCACTTAATGAGAATCTATCTCTTGGGCTCTGCAGACATTTGAAGCTGTAGGGAACAAGAAGCAGGTAAAAGGCATCTCCCCGAGGTGAGGTGCACAGTTGGTAACATAAATCCCCAACGTCGGACTGATGGGCAGTGGACACATGGACGGATCCCGCAGCTTTGCGCAGTGTGCCCACAGCAAATGCATAGTACTGACTGACGTCCTACTAAGAGATGATACTGTGCAATTTTTGTGTTGAAACGTCAAACAACTTTCTAGTATTATTATCTCATCTTGTTGACCACAAATTGATTCTTCAGAAGGATGAGTAACTTCCCCCAAGGTCATTACTTTTGACCTGTAGGTGCTGGATTTTTCATCACTTAAAGCTTCAAAGCTCCCAGCTCTTTTTATTGGCTTAGACTGTGGATGCCTCTGGAAGATGGGAGATGTACTTTAAGTAGGCACCTGAAGTCAGAAAACAAACGAAATCCCCAAGCCAGGTTGGAAATCAGAACTCTGAGGATCACTCAGAGGTTGTAGATCCGCTTCCTTTCCGGGAATTTTAGATTGAATGTCTAAAAATAAGTTACGGCAGCAGGGGTTGTGTAGTTAGATTGGAGGGAAGGCAGAGCTGCTTCCCCTTCCTCTCCACCTCCCCGGGCATGTTGAGGGAACATACGGGTGCTTCCACCACTGCGAGGTGCCCCTTTCACCTTTAGTCCCTGGGGCTGAAGATGCTGCCCTTGGCTTCTTCCTGTGATTGTAGTGGTCTGGGTGGTTGGAAATGCTCCCCTCTGCTCTGCAGAGGATCTTTCTAATCAGTGCAGGGGCAGGTGAGTTCTCATGTAAACATTTTTTCACTACAGTTATTTACAAATATTCAGGAGCATCTATACATTTTTAAAAACTTTTTAAACATATGGTTTCCTTCTCCTTCTGAGGCCTCCTCCTGGAAAGAGGGTTAAAAAGATAACAGAGCCAATTTGTTTAGAGGAAGGCAACTGCATTCTCCTTGGAAGGCAGGATTTTCCTTCTGTTTTTTTAGAACTCTACCATCATTGAATTTAAAAATAACTCCACTCTTTCTAAAAGTATATAAGGGTTAATTTTTTTCTTTCCTTCACAGTATTGATTGTGGGACTCAAAAGCAGGCACAGGCATCACATCCAGCAATTATTTTCCCTAAAGACAGAAAGCACTTTCATTTCAAGTGATCTAAGGAAATGAGTTAAGAACTTCCCATTGGTTTGCAGTGAAAGAGTCTATTTTTTTAATATAGGAGGAGGAATAATGAAGCCCTGTTAGAGGATAGATTTCTTGTTAGAGGACACAATCAAGTGGAAAATGCTTCATATTCTGAGAAACACAGGCTGATAGTTTCTGAGACACATTTGTTCCTTGCTTTCTGTAGCCTGGAGTAATCTTCAGTGTGTTTGGATGTTATTTGGTCTGGTCTTTATGTGCAGGGAATTACTTATTAAAATCCATACACTATAAAAACGACCTAAACACATATCCCTCAAAGTTAGTGGCTGTAAAACCATGTAAAAGGCACCATTGCTTATTGAAATAAGTTTGAGCTTCAGAGTAGAATTCTGAATTTGTACACTGAGTATGCTGTGACTAGATAAACAGCAGAGAATCTTTGGCAAGTTACTATATTTTTCGAGTCCTGGCTTTCTTGTTTATCTATACTGCAGAGTTGTTAGAAGGCTTAAATTTTTAATAAAAACTGATGCCAAGGATCTGGTGCATTGTGTACCCAGAAAATGGTTGCTTTATAATTGTTATAAATTATAATTTCTAGTATATGTTACAACATAAATAAGGAAATCTGGTCAGCCCATGAGAATTTGGAATGTTTCTCCTGCCAGATTTACAGGTAAACATTATTGGTCCTTACCCCTCTCCCCAACCACATACACTTATGCTAATGAACAGGGACAAGACATTTTGAAAGGTAGGAGAAGTTTCATAGCTTGAGTTAATTATTTTTTTACATGTGCATTTAATGTTCTTTCACATTTGGATTGTTAGTATATGGCAGTAGTGTTTATTTGTTAAATATTAGACCGGTCAGTCAGAAGCCATGATCATGTTAAGGAGACACAACTTTGACAAACAAGCATCTGTTTTTCTCTAGTCTGAAACATCTTCTGCATAAATACGAATATATGCACACAAATGCACAAGGTGCACTTATATGTAGAGTTTTATGTGAATTTATTCACAAATCATGGAATGGTGTCATATATGTGTAAAAATATATATGTATATACATATGTAAATACAAACATTTGCAATCAGTCAATTGACCAATATTTCATGAGTGACTACTCTGCATCAGATACGTGTTAGGCCTTAGGGGATTGCAGTGAATAGAATGGATAGATTGCCTCCTCTAACAACTTGCCTCCTAGTAGAGGATGATTGACACACAATTAAATAAATACGATGACAACATACGGTTAAATTGTATGAAGAGAAAAGAGAGTGTTTCCCTATGTTTATAAACACCAAAATTTAGGATTTTATTTTGCCCTCTGTGCTTCCATTTACTTTCGTAATTTTCTTCTTCTTCTAGCTCAGTACTTGATATGTACTGAATTCTCAGAGGAGAACCTTGTCAAATTGCATAGGAGATGGCAGGAAGAAAGTAAGAAAGCTGTAAGAGTTTTGAACAGAACAGGAAGTTTTCCTAACGTTTATGTGGTGATAGAAAGATAAAGGAATCAATAGAACTTATTATAGAAACTTTCTTAATTCTTGTTGCTTTTGATTAAGTGATATTGTGGGAAGTGCCAAACCAAAGTAGTGTTTGTTTCTTCCTTCAGATCCTCACCCATTTCATTTGCTCCTCAGAAATGAACCTGAACTCAGAATTTATGTGCACGGCTTTATTCTTGGCACCTGACATGGTAACAATAATAGTAACAATTAAACTAGCAAGTTAGTAGGTGCTTATTATCTGCCTGACACTATGCTAGTATGTATTGTCTCATTTAATCCTCATAAGAATCTTGTATAAATGGATGTATCATTATCCACTTTTATGAAAATGAACATGCCCTGGTCTTCAAGGGAGTTGCTATAATCCCATGGAAGAGACAGATAATGTATATAATTAACTAACTGGAAACAGGGCCATCAAAGAGAGGAAACATAGCAGAGTGAAAACGTTATGGATTTGGGAGCTGTCAGAACATGGTTGGAATTCTGGCTGTATCCCTTTCCAGTTGTGCAATCATTGGTAAGTCCAACACTCAGAGCTTTAGTTCCTCGATTTGTAAATTGGGGCTTGTAAGAATGTCTTACAAGTTTCCGGTGAAAACTACATGATAGCATATAGACAGCACCTGGAATGATGCTTGCCACCTATCTCTGTTTAATACGTGATTGTTGTAACAACAGAAACACCAGTGAATGCTGGGGACGTTCCCACAACATGACATTTAATTCTACTGAAGGGAGGGAAATCGGGTTTCAGAGAGGAGGTGGTGCTTGGAGTAAGCCTCCAAGGATGGTAGGGTGGCATCGTGGTAAGAGGTGAGGATAGAAGTATATGCCAGGCAGAGAGAACAGCAAAGATCAAGGCGGAGAGATTTAGAAGTGCCTGGTGTGTTTACTGTATGGAAAGTTATTAAGTCACCCATGGAGACCACCATAGAAAAGTAGGCTGGATGGTAAGACGAAGCCAGGAATTTTTGAATGTATTTAAGGTGTGGCTCATTAGAAAGGACAAACATCAAGGATCTAATGGTACTGGCTGCATGTTAGCTATCAGCAGAGATGGCACATCACTGTTACCAGTGGGTTTGGGGAATAGAATAGAGGTTAATACAGTGAAGTGGTTGTTTTGAAAATTCTATCGACTCATTGGGTGGTAACCATTACTCTAAGCAATCAAGTTCTTTCTTTTTCAAAATTCTGAACAAACGACTACTTTCAGCAGTTCCACCTTTATGTGGCCTCTTTTATTTCCCTATTTTTGAATAGGGATGTTAAAAGCTCTGAAATTTCCATAATTGTCCTGGTGGCAGGAGAAGGGCATTGGGAGTGGAGGGGATGAACGTAGGTGCAGCCATCTGTACGGATAAAATGTAAGTTTGGTGTTTGAAAGTTGGAGATTTATGGAATTCACTTTGAAAAGGTAGTTTAGGAAAAAGAGGGTTTAATAAGTTTTGGTGCTCAAGAAAATAGGCTACAGTTATGTTGCAAATTTACAAATGTGGAAAAAAATCTCATCAGCAATCATCGCAATAGCAAAAATCAATCACTAACATTTATTGGATACATAAGATATACCAGGCCCAGGTCTTAGCACTTATATATGTGTTTTCCCCCAAAGCAACCTTATAAAGTAGGTTTGTGTATGTTCCTGGTTTTACAGATGAGGATATGGAGGTTTAGAGAGATCCATGAACAAAATGATGGAGTTTGATTTCCAACCTGGAGCTATTTAATTCTAAACCTCATGCTTGTTCCCTGCTAATTTTGGATAAATGAAGCAATGCTGTATACATTTCTCTCATGATTTGGCTCTGATTACTTCTCCAATGTCATCTTTCATCAGTTTTTCTTTTTATTCTTTGCTAATATTGGAATAATTACGGTTCCTGAAATAGGCCAGGCTATATTGGGTTTGCTCGAGCCATCTCCTCCACCTGGAATGACTTGACTTTAGGCCACATCTTCCTGCCTTTCACCTAGCCAGTTCCTTCTCATCTATTGACAGTGCATTACAGTGCTTAAGAGCAAAGGTTCTGAAGTCAGCTGTGTTCAAATCCTGATTCCATCACTTGCTGTGTTGTTGAGCAAATCAGCCTTCATTGCTCATTTCTCTATCCGTAAAATGAGGCTTCTTAAAGGATTGTTCTAAGAATTAGAATAGATAATGTGTTTAAAATGCTTAGAACTATTTCCAGCATATAATTAATGCTCAGACTTATTAGTTCTCCTCAAGGTGGCTTCCCTTACTCCTTCCTCCCTTCCCAGGCTGTGCTTAGAAGCTTCTCCTCTCTGTTGTCTTTATACCATGCACATATGATTATAATCCTTTCAATTATTCTAAATACCTACTACTCTGTGTCTACCACTATTACTATAGGATAGGAGATGCTGGGTCTGTAGCTGTGAACTGAACAAAATTTTTACTTTCTTGGAATTTATAGGATAATGATGACAGAAAATAAACAGAGAAATATACAAATGACTGGTAGTGACAGGTGCATTAATCATGATGTATTAAAAATATGAGTGCACTTGCCTGCCTTCCCTGCTAAATTTTAAGTTTCTCACAGACAGGAACTGTGCCTCATTCATAGTTGCATTCCCAGAGCCCAGCATGGTCCCTGGTACACTACATTTTGCTTAGATATTATGTGAATGAATGTTTAGGAAGGTGTGGAACCAGATAGCCACCCAATCGGTCAACAGATATTTAATGAGACCTACTGTGTGTCCAGCACGCTGTTCGGCAGTGTAGCAGATCAGAGGAGTAAGCATCCTTTATATTCTCAAAGAGCTCTTACTCTAGAGCAGAGGTTCTTAGTTTCAACCCTCCTGACATTTTAGGCTGCATACTGCTTTGTTGTGGAGTGCCATCCGGGCACATTGTAGAATGTTTAGCAGCATCCCTGGCGTCTGTCCACTAAATGAGACAACTAACTATGTCTCCAGAGTTGGCAAAATACCCCCTGGGGGGAAAAGTGCCCCTGACTGAGAACCACTGATTTGCAGGAACAAAATCTGCCCCATCGACAGGATTTAAGAAACCTTGAAAGTATGCGTAATTAAGAACTAAAATTGGAAACTACAGTATAAATGCTTTGACTGTTTAGAGAAAGGAGCTGTCTCTGCGGGCTCAAGTTGTTGGAGAAGGCCTCCTGGAAGAGGACTGAGTGAACTGTACTTGACAGATAGGTCTTGGTTAGGGAAAGGTCAGGAGAGGGGAGGCGTTTTAGGATATTTATATAAGCAACCGTCTCTGTTGAAAGTATATATAAGAGCTGTTTAAGATTTTCATGAATGTTCCCCTTAATCCCTGGTGAGAAGGGTCCATGCTCTGTGCGCTATACTTTAAGGGGCCACATCCTGGCCGGGCGCGGTGGCTCAAGCCTGTAATCCCAGGACTTTGGGAGGCCGAGACGGGTGGATCACGAGGTCAGGAGATCGAGACCATCCTGGATAACACGGTGAAACCCCGTCTCTACTAAGAAATACAAAAAACTAGCCGGGCGAGGTGGCGGGCGCCTGTAGTCCCAGCTACTCGGGAGGCTGAGGCCGGAGAATGGCGTGAACCCGGGAGGCGGAGCTTGCAGTGAGCTGAGATCCGGCCACTGCACTCCAGCCTGGGTGACAGAGCGAGACTCCGTCTCAAAAAAAAAAAAAAAAAAAAAAAAGGGGGCCACATCCTTCTTTGTCTCTGGTTTCACCCTTTCTCAATGAGGCAGGGTGTTAATGGGACCTTTCTAGACCCTGAAATTTCCTGCCCAAATGACCCCAATCTACTTCCACAGCCTGCCTGCCTGCGTGGGGCATTTTCCCCAATCTTCTTCCTGAAAGTGGCTTGCCCCCTGGTGTGTACAATCCTAGGCCACACATCAGAGAGGACAAGGGACGGCTAAGGGACAGCTCTTTGAGGGAGACGTTGTGGAAGGAACTTTGATATGGGGCTGTGGAGCCGACATACGCACGTAGTATAGGCTTGCCCTGTGTCCCCAGGTTGCAGGACCAAACTTCCTGGATTTCAGGAGTCTAAATGTGAATCTGGCATTCCCGATTGTTTTGCAGGTTTATTTTTCCAGGGAGGAGAACAGAACATGTTTTATCGGTTTGTTGGTTTGATGATAACTTCTCAATATTAGATACAGTTGTACTTTTGTTCTCTGCCTTGCAAATGGAGGTGGCTGGAGAGTTTTGGTCTGTACTGTATAATCAATACTCAAGTGAAAAATTATACTGGGTTTTTTGTAACTTGGGAGTCTATCAGTCTTCATCTGAGAGCAGAGTGTTTTAGGAAACTAGTTGGATCAATTGAATAATTATGTAAGTCAGTATAGAGTGTGGTCAGTTAGTCTTTTGACAAAGTTGTGAGTCATCTTGGAAATAATGATACTACACATCATTAATGCACTCTCTCATGATGGATTTGATAGACTTCTGGTAAAATAATCTATTTTAGCTTCTCATTCTGACCTGGCTCTATCAGGAGCGGTGTGACCCTGGGCAAGTTACTAACCTCTCTGTACCTTTGTTGCATCATCTGAAAGATGAGTATCATGGGCTAATCTACTTCATAGGTTTGTGATGATAATTAAATCAGATAACAAATGTAGAATCCATAGCCATCCTCACCTGGCTGGGTGGGATGACAGGAAGCTTGTTCTCACCTGGAAAATGTCTGGACTTTGGAGTCCCAGAGATCAGGATCTTATCTTGGTTCTGTCATTTATCAACCTTGTGACATTGAAAAATTTACTCGGTCTTGCTGAGCCTTAGCTGCAGGTGGCAATAGTTACCTTGAGAGGATTAGTTGTTGGATAATTGCTAATTATTAGTCCATAATGAGGAGAAAGTCCATGCCTTTGGACATATTCTGTGCCTATTAATTGCACTTCCTGTAAAAGAATATCTGACAATGAAATGTGACCTTGTGACACACCCTCTTTTTTCACAGAATTAGTGCTGAGGGTGCTGTACTGTGGCCTGAAAAATTTTATGGAAGACAGCAGAGCCCAGCAATCAATCAACTGATTTCAATCATTTATTCAACCACGTTTCCTGAATGTCTACCATGTACCAGTTAGGTGCGGCAATACAGTGATGAATACAAGAATGTGGTCCTGGATTTGATAAAATTTATAATCTAATTAACAGCAGTTCTTCCATATCTGTGGGTTTGTTTTCCGTGGTTTCAGTTGTCCATGGTTAATTTGGTCCAACAATATTAAATGGAAATTCCAGAAATAATTCATAAGTCTTAAGTTGTGCTCTGTTTTGAGTAGTGTGATGAGATCTCGCTTTGTCCCACTGCATCTTGCCTGGGATGTGAATCTTCCCTTTGGTCAGCGTCTCCACACTGTTGACACTTGCTGCCCATGAGTCATTTAATATCCATCTTGGTTGTGGGATCACCATGCTTGTGTTCAAGGAACACCTATTTTACTTTACCAATGGCCCCAAAATGCAAGAGTGATGATGCAGGTATATTGTTATAATTGTTCTATTTTATTATTGCTATTATTGTTAATCTCTTACTGTGCCTAATTTATAAATCAAATTTTATCATAGGCATGTATGTATAGGAAAAATAGGAAAACACGGTATACAGGGCTTGGTACCATCTGAAGTTTCAGACATCCACTGGGGGTCTTGGAATGTGTCCTCCACAGATAAGAGGAGATTCCTAGTTTCATTCTTTAAATCAGTAAGGAACTGAGTAACATGGGGTTCCAAGTCTTACAGTTTGACTGTTTTGGATAATGATAATGAGCTTTGAAGGAATCGATTTTTTCCTCTTTCTGTTGAACTGTGTTCTAGCTATGGCATTGCATGAGAAGGAAGCAGCCAAGACCGTAAGAGCTGTGTCACTCCAATTAGGTGCCAGGAGGAAGTGGAAATGAATTCAGAACCACACATTCTCCATTTTTCAGATCTTAAACACAGAAGACACTACCAGAGATTTCCAGGTGACCACAATGAGAAAAGGGCCTTTTGTCCCACTATGTCTTGCCTGGGATGTGAAATCTTTAGTTTGTTTCCATTATTGATAAAATAAACATATATAGTACATGATTTTATGTTCCCCATGTTCATTTAAATAATTCATAGTGTTTATTATTTGTCTGATTTTGGAAAGAATACATATTTACTATAGAAAATGTTTAAATATAATAAAAAGAAGAAAAAGCCTGCTCAAATTCCCTCACTCAGAAGTACTCATTGTAAACAGTCTCTTTTATGTATGTTTGTTTGTATGTGTGTATTTCTAAATTGTATGTATTTTGTATATTTAATTTTATATCCTCTTTTATTCACTCAAAATTATACCTTTAGTATTTTCTCATATAATTAATTTTTAATTTACAAACTTGTGAAAAAATAGCTTTATAATTTTTTATTTTGGAAAAATAATTATTTATTTTCCAAGTATTACCATAAAAATACTTTTAAAAAGATTGTTTATGCTGCTGACAAATTTACATTAGACTTTTTTTCTTTAATGATTTCTTCATATGTATTTGTTGTATAGCTGAGCATAGGAAATTAAAAAGCCTCTTTAAAGATCTGTACTTTCTCAAGGTTGACATTTAAAGGATAAAAGCAACACTATTTTCATTTGTAAAATTAATTGACATTTAACAAACATCGCTAATATTTTGGTTTATGTTCTTCTGGATCATTCAATGCCAATGTGTGTATAAATGAAACAAAAATATAATGAATTTGACGGTACATTGCAAATATTTTTCTAGTAGTAGTATATGCAGTCTACATTATCTCTTCTAATGACTCTAAGATTTTCTATTGTTAGGATAGATACAAATTTATTTAATTAATCTACTGTTATTGGATATTTATGTTGCAATTTCTCACTTTTATTAATAATTATGTGGTGACCATCCTTTTGTGTACATCTTAAACACGTGCTTATAGCTTTCTAGAATTAATGTTTTCACATTTTAATTTGAAGTGCCAATTCTTTTTTTTTAAATCTTTTTAAAATTTTTGTTCCTTGAGTTTATTCGCTTAAAATGAATGCTACTACAAGCATTTCTTCCGTGCCATTAAACATTAGCCCTGACATACATTTCAAAGTTTGCATAATTTTCTGTCATATGAATATCATTAAATGTATTTAACCAATGATCTTTGTCCGAAATTTAGTTTATTTACTATTTTATGATCATGAATAACACTGTCATTTCATGACTTTAAGTTGACTTAATTCTATGTTGGTTTTTTTCTTTCCTTTTTTTTTTTTCAACTTTTATTTTAAGTTCAGGGGTACATGTGCAGGATATGCAGGTTTGTTTCATAGGTAAACATGTGCCATAGTGGTTTACTCCACATATCATCCCATTACCCAGGTATTAAGCCCAGCATTCATTAGCTATTCTTCCTGATGCTCCTCCTTCCCTCACCCCACCCCCGACAGGTGTGGTGTTGTTCCTGCCCATGTGTCCATGTGTTCTTATCGATCAGCTCTCACTTATAAGTGAGAACATGCGGTGTTTGGTTTTCTGTTCCTGGGTTAGTTTGCTGAGAATAATGGCTTCCAACTCCATCCATGTCCCTGCAAAGGATATGATCTCATTCCTTTTTATGGCTGCATAGTATTCCATGGTGTATATGTGCCACATTTTCTTTATCCAGTCTATCATTGATGGGCTTTTGGGTTGATTCCATGTCTTTGCTATTGTGAATAGTGCTGCAGTGAACGTATGCATGCATGTATCTTTATAATGGAATGATTTATATTTCTTTGGGTTTATACCCAGTAATGGGATTACTGGGTCAAGTGGTATTTCGGCCTCTAGGTCTTTGAGGAACTGTCACACTGTCTTCCACAATGGCTGAACTAATTTATACTCCCACCATCAGTAAACACCAATTCTTACATTTGGCATCTTTGGTTGTTCATAGAGAATCTTTGGCTTTGGCTAAGTGCAGATTTGGGGTTTTTCCCTCTTTCAGTGTGCATAGTGATTGCATAAATAGCAGACATACTGTGATTGTTAAATTAAATGATAAAATTTCCCTTAGGTGGATTTACAATAGGTCAGGCAACAAAAAAAGATCCCCATACAACTGGATATGTACAGTGGCAGGTAAACCCTTCATTCGGGATTGCAGAGACCCAGCTATGAGGAATTTATGTAGCACAGTGGTATATGTGCTTTTATTTTTCATGATTATCCTCTCCATTACAGTACAGTTGATAATTACCATGGTGTTTTATCTCCATTTAAAAAGCCGTAGATTTCTTTCTTCTAGGACTTAAGCAATTAAATAAAACTGTGATTTTAAAAGGAAAATGAACTTTTACTTCATAATAAGGTAGAGATTTCAAGGTAAAAGAAAAGTGTCCTAGATAAAATGGAAATATTATGTTTAACAACTCTAATTTTAAGATTTTCCTATTTACTAAAATAAAACGTCCTCAGCATGAATCTGGAGCAGATCGTACCCACCTGGTGAAGGGTGGAGGTGTCGTAAAAAGGCACAAAAATTCCATGATAATATTTTGTTGGGTCAATATTTTGGAGGTCAGGTGTTGGTGATTGCGATGACATTGCCAGATATGATCTGTATTGTGTCCTTCTGCTCCCTTGCACCTGTGTGAAATGGCTCTACATACCATTGCTTTGGTGCTTTGGGGCTAGAAATGAAGTCTTGTTGATATTTGTCTGTCTCAAGTCCCTGGTCACAGCCTTACTAAATGTCTAATGAGTATTGGATGAATAAAAACATCAGATTGTCTGAAAGACTGGTAGACAGCTGTCTGAATACCTTTTAGGGGCAGTTTCATTTATTGTCTATTATTAAGACTCTAGGCTCTAAATAGTCACTACTAATTCATTTATTCACTCCTTCATTCCTTTATTCAACAAATACGTATTCGATGCCTTCTATGTGCCATGCACAGTGCTAGGTACTGAGAACAGAGTGATAAACCAAGAGGATGCGGGCCTTCCCCCATACAGCAAACAAGCACGCGGCACACATTGGGAAAGAAGCAGCAACATTCTCCAGTCTCTCCACTTCTTTATATGGAAGGAAAAACAAACACAGGTTTGCCTTAACTTTTCAGAACTTAGCTGTGTCTGTCTGTGTTTGATTCAGTCCAGAAAGGGCCCAAATCGCCACTCTGGTCCATTCAGTGTGGTGCCTGAATCATGACTGCGATGCCAGAGGTTTCCATCTAGTTCAGTGGTATGATATCTTTGGACTCTTGCTAACCTATGCAACATGTGAAATGCTGGAGAGGAAAGGCACTTTAAAACCTTGCTGAAAGATACATGAGCTCATGGGGGAACACAAAGCTCAATTACTGGTAGAATCAAAGAGACAGAGGCAGGCTGGCTTGGATGGGCATTGCTCACTTTGTAAGCAGCTGTTCTCAACTCAACCTGCCACCCTGCAATAGCCAAGAGGAGGAAGTGGAGGGGCCGGCAGAAAGGCTCTCTGGTGAGCTGAGTCGGTAGGCAGTGAGCTGAGTCTCGATTTGGGGTAAAAACACAGTCGCTTTATTGTTTCCTAATAACTGCTCCAACTATGGCATGTCAAATCTACCCCCTGACCCCCACGCCATACCCCAATTAGATGGCTCTAATGGGTCTCTGAACAACTTGGCCAGGTTTTACTGATTTTTTATCCACTTTGATTCTTGGGACAGTCTCACTCTGGTATTTAGCTCAGTTTTGTTTATTTTAAAGCACAATGAATATTCTGGCGTCTACCGCCTCCGCCTGCTCAGGCTCTAGAACCTCTAGGTGCTTACGGTGGAAGGCAAGAAGAGCATTCTCTGAGGTGGCGCCCACTCCACCCTCCTCTAGGGGCTGCTTCTTCAATTTGGGCAGGGAGGAGGGGAATATTCATAGTCCCTTTCTCTGTGGGGGTGGCTGCTTCCACATGAACCCTGCCTAGCTGCCCAGTCTTCTAATGGCAAAGTGTTCTGGTTCTTTCCCCTGGCGGGCAGCCTTCTTAGGTGTGGTCCTGATAAACACTCCATCCACAGGGAGATCCCCTATCCTTGCCACGCCAAAGGGCTCTTTCTTGCCCACCCCTCTCAGCCTCACCATCTGGCTTTCCATTTCCGTTTCCGCTTTCTCCATGGCTCAGGGACAGCCCTAGAAAAGATCCAGGAGTGCAGTGCCTGGTGTGTCTGGTGTCTGGTTGGTTCTGCTGACTTACTTCCTTCCTTCCTTCCTTCCTTCCTTCCTTCCTTCCTTCCTTCCTTCCTTCCTTCCTTCCTTCCTTCCTTCCTTCCTTCCTCCCTTCCTCCCTTCCTCCCTTCCTCCCTTCCTCCCTTCCTCCCTTCCTCCCTCCCTCCCTCTCTCCCTCTTTCTTTCTTTCTTTCTTTCTTTCTTTCTTTCTTTCTTTCTTTTTCTCTCTGTCTTCTTTTCTTGTCTTTTCTTTCTTTTCGGGTCTTTCTTTGCACCCAGGCTGGAGTGCAGTGGTGCAATCATAGCTCACTGCAGCCCTGCAGGGCTCAAGCAATCCTCCTGCCTCAGCCTCCCAAGTACCTGGGACTGTAGGCCCGGCAAATTTTTAATTTTTATCTTTGTAGAGAAGGGATCTCCCTATGTTGCCCGGGCTGATCTCGAATTCCTGGGTTCAAGCTATCCTCCGGCCTCAGCCTCACAAAGTGCTGGGATTACAGGTATGAGCCACCGCACTCGGCCCCGCTTCTTTACAGGTGATTTGTTTGGAGTTTCCTCTATCCCTCTTCTGTGTTGGCAGAAGAGGGATAGAGGAAACTCTATCCTCTGTGTTGGAAAGCCCTTGTCTCCCCTCTCCGTGGGGGTGGAAAGGCTGTGGCCTCACCGCAAATGTATGCTCCCAAGGCAGCTCCTTCCCCAGTATGAATCAGCAGGGTCGTACCAGGACTGGTCCTCTTAGAAAACCTGTGGAGTGGTAAACATAAAAGATCGGGTACTTAGCCTATTTTGGCCTCAAGGTGGGGCCTTGACTGTCATTCCCAGATAACAGGGAAAAATCCTCACATTTTGTTATACTTATCCCCTGGATAAGTCTTTGAACCTTCGTGAAGCTAAGTTGTTGTACACTGACTAAGTTCCTTTTCTTTCTTTAAATAGATGCATTATAGATGTACATAGCTTTGGGGTACATGTGGTAATTTAATACATTCATATAATTTGTAAAGATCCAATCTGTTGTATACTGTTTCTTAAAGGATCTCTGAAAGGTCTATGTGGTACGGAAATGCTCAACTGAGTCCATTCTGTTTCATCTTGAGCAAGAAATCAAGGTTTCCCATTACAAATGAGATGCCTAAGCCCCTCACCTCCTCTTTAGGGGGCTTACCATGAATGTCTTGAACTGTCTCTTCACCATTTAGAATCACTCTTGACTGCCTTTTTAAAAATTTCCTTTTCTTCTTGCTTAGGAAGGTCATGGTCAGATCAACATACCTTCTAGCTAAGCTAGGAGTCTTCCAAATGGGGAATGATGAATGATGCCTCTTCGGCCAGGTAGCCCCCAACCTTGATTCTCTTGGGGCCTCCCTCTTCTTCAGGGGAGGGAAGAATCCCCATTCTCAACAGATTCTTCTTGCTCCCAATTTTCTCCCGAACACCAAGGTGAGGGGCAATTATAGTGGTGGTGCTGGACTGCCAATCAGACTCTTCCTCCAGCCCTGCTGATGGACATATGTCCAGGGGCTCTCCCAACTCATGCAGGATACTCAGCAGCTGTGTGTCCAGCCTTGGACTTCAACCATAATTCCAGCGTAAAATCCCACTGAGCATTCTGTTACAAAAGGAAAGAACGAATAAAGAAGCCAGAAGATTGCTCCTTGTGTATCAGATGTCAAGGTTTATAACTTATAAGTAGTCCAAAAAATTCTCTTTGGACTTTTAAAATAGAGATGCAATATGGAAAATTAAGTTCAGATTTAATGAACATTTATTGAGTACCAACTGTGTGCAAGCACTGTGCTAGATGCTTTAATGCAGATTTTATCAGTCAATTTAACCCTAGATCAGCTCCATTTTTTTAGGCAATAATGATGATATTTTCAGTAATAGAGTTGCTATTTATTTATTTTGTGTCTGCCATATGCCAGGCACTATTTTCAGCACCCTACACAGTGTTATTTAACACTTGCAAATGCAAAATGAAGAAGATATTATTATACTTATTTTACAAAGAAACAGGCTGTGAACAATGATTTACCTAAGGGCAGTTAGACAGTCAGTGGTGCGCAGGGCTAGCATTTAATGAATACTTACTATGCCTCAACTCCTCTTTTAAGGATGTTTGTGGTTGTTAAGATCATCCTTTTCTTGATGGAGAAACTGAGCCACAAAGAGCTGAAGGACCTTGGTTAGGGTTACACAGTTAGAAAATGGTCTGTCTGGCTCCAGGACTTGCAAACTTCCTTACTGTGCTGAACCTTTGCAGTAAGATCCACATTCACATTCAGGGGTTCAAGTCAAAGCCTGATAGCTCCTTATATTGCAGTGTCTTCCCGCAAGGGAATGAATCGCAAATGATAAAACTTCATTCCATATACCTGAATTAACACTTTATTCTATTTTGCTATTGTTAGAATCAAAGGCTGTTTATATCACCCATTCCTCAAGAGCCCTACAAATAAAGCAGTGAGGAAGGAGGATGTCTCTTTTTTTCCTCTCTCTGCCTGACATCTCTGATTCATCCCAGTGGCTTAGCTTGGGAAGGAGGTGGGGAAAAGAGGGGGAAGGAGGATGTGTGTTTTTTTCCCCTTTCTGCCTAACATCTCTGATTCATCCTAGTGGCTTAGCTTTAGGATTGTTTGCTCTCTTAACTATCTAGCTCTCACAGCCCACTTGCTTAATTCCCCCTTTTATCTGTAAGGTGGAAGCCTAGAAAAGATGCCAGCCATACTACAGTCAGGGAAACTATGGCCTGTACAACTGAGAAACAGGAGAGGAGCAATGAATCTTGTGGAGACTTATTCTGCGCACCCAAAAAGGGCAGTGATTCTTTCATTTCTCTCCATTGCTCAAATCTCCATGGACTTCCCTTTTGGCTACACTCACTGTCTCTGAAGTGGAATCTATGTGATAGTGTTTTGAGTTATTCAGAAAGAGAATCCAATGTGTATTTTTTAATTAAAATAATGTACTTGTATTATGCAAGTGTATTAATCAAACATAAAAGTCTTATCAGGCTTATTTCCTAGAGATAAACAATGTGATTATTTTGATGTCTATTCTTCCAGATGTTTTCCTATTTAAAGTATAATTCATTATTTAAACTGGGATACCTGAGATAAAATGCTATAATTATGCCAGGACAACAGGCACAAACTAAGACTATTTTCAACAAACTGAGGTATATAATCTCCTTACTGTGCATGAATTTTTACAGCTATATCTACAGAAATATCTAGATACACTCAACATGTGTTATATGTGGTGATGCACAACCTCTAAGATGGCTCCCAGTGATCTCCACTCCTGGTATTCATGCCCTTGTGTCACCCTCTGCTTCCGAGTGGAGGCTGCATTTAGTGACTCACTACTGGAATAGAATAGGATACTATGGAAGAGATGGCATGGCACTTCAGAGATTAGGTTATGAAAAGACCATGGCTTCCATGTTGAGTGCCCTCGTTCTCTCCCTATTGGATCACTCGCTCTGGGGGAAGCCAGCTGCCATGCTATGAGGCCACTCAGGCAGTCTGTGGAGAGACCCTTGTGCCAAAAAACTGTGGTTCTGGTTGATAGCTAGTGAGGAACTGAGGCCACCGACAACCACATAAGTGAACTAGGAAGCAGGTCCTTTAGCTTCTGATGACTGCAACCCCAGCAGACAGCTTGACTGCAACTTCATGAGAGACCTTGAGCTAGAGCCCTCCAGCTGAGATACTCCTGGCCCTCATAAACTGTGTGAGAAAGTAAGTCTTGGCTGTTTTAAGCTGCTACGTTTGTGGTAATTTGTTATATCATAACAGATAACTCATCCACATTTATTAAATAAAAAATCAAATCACATAATAAATTGTTTTTAACAATATCCTCCTTTCCACCCACAACGTCTATCAGTAGATACCTCACTTAGTATGTGTAGTACAGAGCAATACTATTTTATTTTTTAAAATAGATAAAATGTAAAATTATTTTAGGGTTGACCATAATGTTTCTCCTTTCCTTTTCATTAAATTTAAAAAATGCCTTTAAAATCCTTGGAAATATGTTTTGTGCTCCTGCAATTATCGCCACAGGGTAGCTTCTTAAAGGAAAGATTTCCGGGTCATGAGACAGCACATTTAAGATTTCCGGGTCATGAGACAGCACATTTAGATTTACACTGATATTTATGAATTATGTTCCAATTGAAGTCATCTGTTTTGTGGCCAATAGTGTATGAGAAAGCCCGTTTGTTTTTCCAATACTGAATGTTATCAACTTTAAACAATTTTGCCAGTATATAGGTGAAAAAGTATAATTGTATTGATGAGTGAGACTGAGCTCTCTTTTACCTATGCATTATTATCTCTGTGGATTTTGTCTTCTGTGAGGGGCACATTCATGTCTCTTAGACACTTTCTTCTTGGGTGTCTCATCTTTTCTTTTTTGATACTAAGTGTTCCTTATTTCTTAAGGGACTGTAGCAGACGTTTTTGTCACATCTGTTGCAAATATTTTTCTCAGTTTGTCTTATGACTGCTTACGTTCATGTTTGAATTTTTTTTCCATAACGACTTTAAAAATTATCAGGCAATCAACCTCATCAGTTTTTTCTTTTATAGCTTTTGAGCCTTCATGTCATGAATCGTGCAGCCCAAAACATTTTCATCTGGTATTTTTATGATTTAACTTTTTGCATCTAAATTTGAGATCTATCTGTGATTTGTTTTAGTATAGTGAGGTAGAGATCCAACTTTTTCCACCAGATGTTCTAGCATCATTACTGAAACAAAAACAAAAACAAAAATTCACCTCTCCCCACTAATTTGTAATGCCAAGTTCATCCATTCTAGATAATCCGATATGTGTGGGTCTATTTCAGAAGTCCCACTTTTCTTCCATAGTTGTGTCTCACTTGTTCTTTTCTAGAGTCATACCATAGCTTTATAGTACATTTTAATATATGCTGGGCCAATCACTGTTTCTTTGTCAGAATTTTCTTTGCTATTGTGTCATATTTTTCTCTCAGATACAATTAAGATTGTTTTACAAGTTCAAATGATTCCTGCTGAGATTTTTTATTTGAATTTCACTCATTTATAAATGATTATTAAGAACTGAAACTTCTTGTTTATGAATATTTACTTGTATATTTAATTCTTATTTTATTTTCCTAAACAGAGCATTTAGTTTTTTAAAAATTCTATCTTTTTAAAATATTTAATTTAATTTTATTTTAAGTTCTGGGCTACATTGCAGGATATGCCGGTTTGTTACATAGGAAAACGTGTGCCATAGTGGTTTGCTGTACCTATGAACCCATCACCTAGGTTTGAAGCCCCACAGGCATTAGCTATTTATCCTGGTGGACTTTTGACTCCAAGAACAATTTTTTCACCACACAGCATTGCCTCTCTGTGAGGGTTTTTTTTTTTCTTTTTTTTTACATTAAGGGGTTTGTGAATGTATTTATTTGCTTGCCCTAACTACTCTTATCTCTTCTGGATTGTTCAGAGGTGTTTAGTTCCCTCATTACTCCAAGGTTTGCTGCTGCATATTCTCCTCTTGCCCTTCAGTATAGGCCCTTGGTTTGAAAGGAAACACAGCTCACTGTGAGATGCTTAAATCAAAAGAATCCGGTTTCTGGAAATGTCATTATTTTGGGAGGGAGCACGGGAGGTAGAGAAGGAAAATAGTTTAGATTCTTGTGGGGAAATGGAAAGCAAGAGGCAAAATAGATGTTCTGTTCAGAAAGGAAGTTTCTCTAGGTTTTAAAAATCAGTATGTGTTAATTTTGCTATATTTTCTCTAGCAGTGGGATTATTGCATGAATCTTACTGGTAGAAAGAGTGGTTGCTCTAAACCAAGTCCTCTGTCAGTAAAGCACAGGTCTGTGATGGGTGGTTGGGATGGGGATGAATAAGGAGTAGGAAAAATGACAGAAATAGATGCTTCTTATTTGCAAGTGATAGAATTTACAACTCTGTTTAGCACTTTTTTTTTTTTTTTTAATTCAACGAGTCATTATTGAGTTTCTACTATGAGGACAGCTTCAAGGGAGAATATAAAGAAAGCATAAGGCATAGTCTCTGATCTCCAGGTAATTGTAACTAGTGGATCAGACAATTAAATGCTGGTACTCGGTAGCAGAGAGGAGTGCTGAACTTAATCTTGAGGGTGAGTGGGATTTGAATTGGCAGAGAAACAGTCATGCATATTCTGAGCCTGAGAAAAATCTGAGAAATGGTTTTTGGTTGAGAGTTAGCTGAATGGTTGGTTTGAGCAGCATTATGTGAGTGGGAGAAATGAAAGAAAACCTTGGGCAGTTAGGATGAGCTTCACTTGGAGTTTGAGAGCTATTGTCAGCTCTGGAGTATGCAAGTAACATGGTAACTGTAATTAGGAGCATGAATCTGGGAGAGGCAGGCCTGGAGCCAGGGATGTGAGTTAAGAAACAGTCATGCCAAGAGCCCAGTCTAGAGTGCAAACAATGGGAATGGCATAGAATGGGCATATCTAACAGACACAACAGAAAATCCTCCAGAATAAGGAAATGATTTTGTAAAGTTCATGGAAGAGAAGGAAGATACACAATTCAAAACCGGACAGGTTTGACACTACCTGGGTACTCTTGCTCTATATCATGGAATCTGGACTGGAATTGAGTTTTCTTCTGCTAATTGAGCCAGTTACTGCATTTTTTTCTTTAAATTTTTCTTTAAATTGTTAGATAGCATTCTTGATGTGTTCCCATAGGTTTTACAGTTACGCTGAATTGTCTTCAGGTGAACCTCCCAGTAGATGCTCTGGTGACTGAAAAGTTAAAGCTGTCACTATGATGGCATAAATTGAGCAGGAGGTTAAACACTGTGTTAAGAGGCTTACCGGCTGGCCTTCTCTCTGGGTTAACATATTTTGGCCTTGTGGGATAATCATGTTTGAGAGTTCTTTGATGGCTAAAGATGTGCCATGAAGGGTAGTACTAGTGAGCATGGAGGAAGGAGGGGGAGAGTGCAGGGTTTCATGTAGCCATGTTGTCATTTTCTCTGTCCTGTCCCATTTTGCAGCAGCTCTTTGTACATGTGGTGGGACTAAGCTAGCAGGAGTCTGGATGGATGGGGGAAACAGCCTCCTGACATCCTTATTTGCCTCCTTTATCCCTCCTCAGACAAACCAACTCATGGCTTTAAGGACCACAAAACGCTTATTCCAAATGCACCCCTTACCCTACAACAAACCCAAACGTAGACACACACATACGTGGAACAAATGCAACCAAAATATTTTTTAAAGAGATAGACATTTTAAAGAATGAAAATTTCTAAATTTGCATTATGAGCAAATGCCAGGGCATAAGTTGAGCATATCTGCTAGTGTCAGGTATCTGGCCACTGATTGGTCAGTCCATATGGCCTGGGGCACCTTCCTGCTGGCAACACATGCTCTTGGCTCCATAGACATTCCTGGCACGTTCCAGATACAGCAGTACCTATGTGAAAGTTAAAAATCATTAGCGTAAAAATCGGTAAATTGGCTTTATGCATAAATTCATCAATATGAGTGCAACTAAATGTACATTCCAGTGATTCCTTTTTGATGATGAACATTGAGGGTATCCAGCTTAGTTGTCTAGATTCACTGAAATAGGTGACATTTGTGGACAAATGTTTACCCAGGCCCTTTGGCATAGGCTAGAATCCTCTTGCTTCTCATTTTCAGTGTATTTGGCCATTATCCCATTTTCTATGCCTCATGGTTTCTGTGTGGAAGTAACTCCTCCAACATTTGTTCTGTTCCTTTCCTATTTTCTTCATTGGCAAAACTCAAGTGTGTTTATTTGGTAGCTTGACGGCGCTGAGCTTTCTTGCCCTTTTATCTTATCTATTTTTACTGTTGTTGAAAAAAATGAACTTAAATAATACTACTGCTGCTAATGCCTAACTGGTTGAGAAATGTGACAGTTTCCATGCAAAGGGGTTTAAATGTATGGGCTTTATTAGTTCTCTCTTCTAATGTATGAGGGAAGTACTATTTAATTTCTGCTGTCCAGTTGAGAAAACTAAGGCTTAGAGAGGCTATGGAACATACTCAAGGTCTCATATGTAGTAGGAGACAGGGCCAGAATTTAGATTCGGTATGGCCTGCCTCCATGAGCTCAGACTCTACCAGCGCCTTTATAGATGATTCATATTTAAACAGTAAATTATACAGATATGTCTCAAATTTAAAAGTTATTCCAAAATTATAGCATAAAGTATCAATGTAAATTCTCATCTCTGTATACCAAAGGGTTAGACCAGTAATTCACAAGAAATGCACGTTTTTTGCTAAGCTAACTAAAAGTTCTGATTAAAACTTTTAGAGGGCTTCCGCATTGAAAAGCATATGGTATACTCAGTTTAGTAAAGTTTTGCTTGTGTCCATCAGGACCACTTTAATGCCTTTAGGAATTTACATACCAAATTCTTTTTACAATTTTTTTTTTCCATTTCCGTGATGCCCCTATTTGGTTGGCACACCAAATACAAACAGTCTGCTTTTGGTTAATCCAGCAATGACTAAAGTAATTTATATTTACCAACAAGAGCAATAGCAATTGAAAATCGTAGCCAAGTCCCCATAACACTAATGATGCACTGATAAAACATGTCTTTTCCGACAATTGTGGGAATTTCCAAACCGTGCATGTGTCTGTGCACAAAGGAAGCATTGTTCTATTGCCAACTGCTGCTCAGCAGCCAGGCTTCTTTGGAGAATGTTGAATGAGAATCCTTGGTAAACTCTCACATGTGGCAATTCTAGTGTTTGAATACTGAATTTTAATAACTCTTAAAATTAACTTAGTAGATTGTTAGTAGGTAGTCCTCTATCACAGATAAAAATCCAAGTCTGGGGAAAGATGTGCCATTCATTTATTAGAACCCAAGAAGTGTCTTTTGGTTTTCTTCACTTCATGTCCTATTCTAGAACCCTGGTAGGCAGTATCCCGGCCGAAGGTGATCCAGGAGAAAGAGCTAGGAGGGGAGATTTTAACAGCTGGTTAGTTTATACATTTATTTAGCAGAGAGGGAGGGTCTGATTGATGTTAACCTTCTACCTTTGGGGCAACATACTAGAATTTATGGGGAACATCATCAGCTCATCTCAATTGTGGTTTACGCACCCACGAAGCTTGGTAGGTTGGGTGCTTATCAGCATCAACAGTTTAGAAAGGAGTACCAGAGAAAAAGAGTGGGGGACTTGCCCAGCATTGTACTGACTAATTCCTCAATTTTGACAGTCACCCTTATCTTTTGTGACTATGGGATGAAGCCTAAATTTCCTAGCCAG
Source organism: Macaca nemestrina (assembly GCF_043159975.1). Taxonomy (NCBI): domain Eukaryota; kingdom Metazoa; phylum Chordata; class Mammalia; order Primates; family Cercopithecidae; genus Macaca; species Macaca nemestrina. Next base: position 119,644,022 of record NC_092134.1, read on the forward strand.
CCATTTAAAGTCCTTTGTAATGGAGGTCCTGCCTACTCTATGCATTTAATCTCTTACATAAACTATTATTGTTTATTTGCTTGCTGTGTGTACTCTGCTGATTGATCATGCCAAGTACTGGTGGTTCTGTTGATGCATCATGCACAGAGTTTCCCAAATTTAGGATTTAATGGGCTAGAGAATTGCCAAATAAATAAAAACATGAATAGTGTTGATGATTTCATATTACAGCAAGTAAGGACATTGTAAAATACCACCATTTCACTAAAGCCTTTATATGTTGACATTTTAAAAAGGAGAAAGGACATCATCTCAGAATAAAGATCACTAATTAAAATAAACTATGAAAACCTCACACATTGCCTATATTTTCCTCATTTTGCCAGAGACATTTGAAGAAATAGTTGTGGACTGGCGCTGGCCTGTGATGTTTGGGAATGATGTTGCTTACCCTTTTGCCTGTCTGAATAAATCCTCCTAGTCCTTCGATTCTCAGTTTACACCTTGACCTTAGAAATTCTTCTATCCCCCTCCACCTGCTGTCTTGCACCCCACCCACCCTTCCAATTATCTCTCTTGGTGGCAGTCTGTGCGTCCTCTTCCAAATACTGATAAGATGTGCTGGGGTAATTTGCTGCTATCTCTTGCCACAAGACCATGAGATTCTTGTGGACGGAGACTGCATCTTATTCACCTTCATTCCCAAAGTTTAGCACGTAGTCTTTGACACACACTCAGTGCATAATAAGTAGTAGGTGAATGAATGAATGAGTGATTACCTGGATGCCCTGCCTGTTCTTTGTGTTTTGCACGTCTTCTGTGACCTGCAGTTTTGAGCACATGGGATTTATTCAAACAAACACTAATATTCATTAAATTGAATTAATTTATGGGTTTTGACCTCATCAGTTCTTCTATTTTGCTTTGCTGAAGAAAACTAATTATGTTCTCCATTATCAGAGTGTCTGGGAACAGTCTGCAGCTGCTGTCTGAAACACAGGGGCTATAATGCGTCTCTCAGCTCTTCTGGCCAGCTTGTGTTTTTCTTTAGTCAATTCATTTTGGGTTGCCATGTTGATTATCATATTTTTATTTATTTTTATAGGAAAAGGAATGTACGACATTGTAAGACACGCTATCTAGTGAGTGTAGAGAAAAGTCAGCATTTTTTGTAGACTGATTTTTCTAAATCCACCGAGGCGTATATGCTTTGCTGTTATGTTGTTATTGTTTCTTTTTTAAAAAACACACTTGTATTTGCCTTAAACATTTTTTGAAATCAAAACAACATATCCAGAAAGCATAGATGCAGCTTCTCTTAAGATTCAGTGGTGATCTGAGCTGTCTCATTTGGGGACATATGGTCTCTAGGCAATCGAGTTACTGGGTTGAGCATTTTCCCAGCTCACAAGATGACTGTGACGAGTTATTGCACTGACTCTTGCTCAGTCACGGGGGGGACCTGCCCCTTTGTCTTTCTCACAGACAAGCCCCTTATAGATGCAAGGTTGTGCAGCCACTAGAGACCTGGGCTTCAGCTGGGCTTGGATCTGTGCCTTGAAAGAAACATTCGATCTTCTTTCTGAAACTCTCTCGCCTTCCTTCTCCTAGTGTTATATTCTTTTGTTAATGACAATAACCCATATTCATAGAGTCGGAATAACAATTATTGATGGGCACTTCCTGTGTACTAGGTACTTTATACAACTTATTTATAAGCCTTTCATTTGTAATCAACTAATTTTGTCCTTATTTTATAAATGAGAAAACCGAAGACCAGAAAGTTGTATTTGACCAACGCCATAGAGCAGTAAGTAGTAGCATCAAAGCTGTGTAATCTCCAAGCCTCTGTTTCTTCCATCACATCAGTCTGGTTTCCTTTTTTTATAACCTGGAACATAGCTGTGTCGTTTTGTGTGGCTGCTTAACTCTTGTAAAGAGAAAAAAAGGTACCTAACTCACAGGATTGTTTTGAGAATGAAATGAAGGTAATATATATGAAAGGACATGGCATAGCATCTGTGCATAGTGAGAACCAAATGTATTTTTAAAATTTCTTCTTCTTTTTCCTGTAGGCCCTCCTTTCTTCACTGATCCAGCCCTACCTTTCTACTGCCAACTAAAGGATGATGAGGTTCAAAAATTTGGAAAGGAGAGCTTTATTTCTCATAAAGTGTTGCAGCCTGCAAGTGACCATTCTGCTAGGCTTAGAAGCATAGCCTCCCACCAGAAGCCAGAAACAGATACTTTGAGAGAGGGACAAAGGGAACAAGAATTTATACTGAGCAGAGTGGCCAAATCTACACATTCAATAAGCTATAGAAAGACTCATGAATATTAATGAAAGGAGAAACGTGTACATGTGCAATTGAGCTTCATGCCCCTTCTTGGGTATCGTGTGCAAAAGGTAGTGGTGTTAGCATGATCTGAGGGTGGAGTGTTTGGCCCTCTGATGTCAAAAGGTGAAGCAGAGGACACAAAGACCCTTACTGTGCATTCTCCACAGACTGGCCAAAACCACTCTGTAGTCGGTGGTGTCTTATCAGGCAAAAAGGAGGGGCAGTGTCAGATGTATGGTGGACATCAGTGGAGGAGTTCTTTGAAAGGGCCGGTTTGTCTTTAGTCTTTAGGGAAGAAAAGCTAATGGTAATTAGCGAGGGAGGAGGCATAGCAAGGCGTGTCTGACTTCTATCCCACGTCATGGCCAAGAACTTAATTTTCAAGATTATCTTGGGGTCCCTTTGGCCAGGAGGGTGTCCATTCAGTTGCTTGGGGGGCTTAGAATTTCATTTTTAGTTCACAATACGTTAGACATCTCCTGATGGTCCATCCTAGGTCTTTTCTCTTTTGTATCTCTTTTAGAGATATTTGTTTTCTTGGGATGCATATAAGGAATGTGGCTGTGATTCAATCCTTCATTATGAATAGAATAATAAACGCTGAGGATCAAGGTGTAAGCCTTGGGACAATACTATTTAGGTGATGGGAGGAAAAAGCGCTGTTTTATCAGGGAAGAGAGAAAAAGCCGTTAGAGAAGAGTTGATATCTAGGATGTGAGACTACCATGGATATCAGAGAAGGCAGACTTACAAGAAGGAGAAATTTGGTCAACTGTGTCAAATGCTAGAGGGATCAGGATGAGTAATGAGGAAGGGCAATTTGATTTGATTTGATCATTCAGATATCTTTAAAGACCTTGAAGAGGGCAGTTTCAGTAGAGGCAGTGGGCTGGAGGAAAGTAATAAGGATGGTGAGGAAATAGAGGCAATAATTATTCTGAGATATTTGGTTTGTAAAAATCAGAGAGATTTTATCATATCTTGAAGAGATGTCATATTTGAAAGAATTTTTCTTTTAGTTCAGAAGTAAGAGTTTTTATGGGCAAAAATTAAAGATCTAGTTAAGAAGGAGATTTTGAAGACGTCAGAGAGCAGAGATAATTGATAGGTAAGTGTGTGCCGATTTTGAAGAAAGCCTGAGAATCTAATGTCAAGATCACGCTGAGAAAATTGTTAATAGTGTTTTTCTTTGTATGATTGTGTTCTTTTTTAACTTTTAATTTCTTCTTTGTTCTCTTTTACATTTTCTAGATTTTCTATAACAAGCATCTATAACTTTTAAATTTTTAATTGCTCTTAAAAGTTAAGCAGATTTAAAATGATAAAACATGTTCATGACACTAAGAAACTATAGAAACATGTAAGATGAAAATTATAACTTCCCACATGCCCTAATATTTTATTTCCATTTCTTTAAAGCAACCACCATCAAAAACTTACTTGGTAAGCTGGGTGTGGTGGCACGTGCCTGTAGTCCCAGTTACTCAGGAGGTTGAGGCGGGAGGATCGCTTGAGTTCAGGAGTTTGAGACAAGCCTGGGCAACATACTGCGACCTCTCATCTCAAAATAAAATTTTTTCTTGGTAGCTCTTCAGTAATTTTTTATACACATATGTTTTAAAATCAGAAAACAGTATTGAAAACTCATTAGTAAAGAAGTTAAGCTTGAAAAGGATAATACCACCTGACTTATGATTTTCTGATCCCTCTTGAAAGACTAATAACATGAGAAGAGAAGAATGTAAATAGTCATAAACCTGTAAGAACGAAGATAATGGAAGAGAAGAAAATAGCAGACAAAAGACCTCAACGAAATATTAGGAGATGAAAAACAGATGGGCTAGTGATATCTGGCTAGGAGAGCACAGAAGTCTACAACTTCAGTGCTCACAACATGGGAAGCAGTAAAAGGTAGTCAGTTCTGTTACAAATTCCTGAAAGACTCAGGAATTAGAGATGAGAGTGCTGATGTCACTAAAACCTGGAAGATTGGCTGGAAGTGTGTCTGCTCTCCCCCTACCCACAGGTGCAAGGAGTTGCCCTTTCCCATCTGTTAGAAGACTGGAGATGAAACAGGGAGGCACTGGACTTGGGACATTAGCTGAAGACAGGAAAGGTCGTATCCTGAAGAGAGAGACCTCAGCCCATCTTATCACCTGGCTGGCAGAATGTTAGCAACTAGGCTTAGACCATACCAAGAGACTGGAGGGTTTCTTTCTGGGGAGACTGACTAGGCCAAGAGAAAAGACTGCTGTTATGTGGAGACTGACATTTGTGAAATGACTGAGTCCCCGTGGATCAACCTCTGATGAAGCCCAGCGCTTGGCAATTACCACCCAAGCATAAAGAGCTTTCAGTCAGCTGTGCCTCATTCTCAAATGTAAATGACAGCTATGGATCAGTAAATATTTCTAGAAAGCTTCTCACGTAAAAAAAGAGAGACCAAACAAAGCAATAGAAAAAACAGAAAACAGACAAGCAGGAGGCAGAAGAATATATAACAAATGATATAGTTATGATCATTTCAAAGAAAATATACTGCATTCACCAAGGGTAGGAATCTATGCAAATAGAACCTTTTGAAGCTAAGAAAGACTTTTTGTTCTTAAAAAATGTGATAGTAGAAATTAAAATGTCAATAAATGGATTAGCAAAATAATGTTTAGGAAATCACTCCTGAAAGGACAGAAAGGAAAAAAGAGATAAAAAGGTTAGAAGTATGGATAATAGGAGTTCCAGGAAGAGAGATATAAAAGAGAGGGCAGAAGTTATTAAACAAACAATAAAAAACTGTTTCCAGAGCTGAAGGACCTGTTTTCTGGTTGCGAGGGAACACCAAGTGTCCAGCACAATGAATATAAAAAGACATATCCAAGGCATATTAGTGACATTTCGGAATCCCTAAATTAACATCTTACAAACATTTAAAGAAAAATCATTGTAATAAAATAATTACTTCTAAGAATGATGTCAGATTACTCAATAGAAACACTGAAAGTCAGAAAACAATGAATAATGCCTTCAAAATCTAAGGGAAATTACTTCTAAATGTTCTGGAATTTTGTTACCCAGCCAAACTAGGAAGTGTTTTCAACATCCAAAGCCTCAAAAAGTGTACTTTGCTTGTACCCTTTCTCAAGAAAGAAATAGATTGTATGCTATTCCAAAATGAGGGCGTACTAAAAAAAAGAAAGAAAGAATAAGGTGTGAACCCTGAATATATAAGACAGGTTTCAGTTAACTTAGAAAGTTTATTTTGCCAAGGTTGGGGCCGCGCCCATGACACAGCCTCAGGAGGTCCTCACAACATGTGCCCAAGGTGGCCAGAGCACAACTTGGTTTTATACATTTTAGGGAGACATAAGACATCAATCAATATATGTAAGATGTACATTGGTTCCACCCAGAAAGGCAGGAGAACTCAAGCATGGAAGGGACTTCCAGGTCACAGGTAGGTGAAAGACAGTGAAAAAGATACGACCTAACTGATTCCATCTTGCTTCTAACCTCCAAGCTGTCTTTGTTCATTCCTGGACTTTGGGAGGAACTTAGTTTATAGTTTAGCTCTGAAACAAAGATGATGACAGTCCTTTCCCAAAACAAACCTTCTTACTGCCTGTGGACTAGACTGCCCAAAACCACAAGATTAGAAGTTATGATAATTTTAATAAATAATTCAAGGTGTAGCTGTTTTCAGTAAACCAATATCAATGTCTTATTTATTAAAAATTACACAAGCAAAGATCATTCTGTTTTGGGCTGGGTTTAGAGTAATGTAACCCCAATGCCAAATTTTGACACTTTATAGTATTTGCCAGGGATAAGTATGAGATTGCTTGGTCAATAAATGCAAACAAAAATGTATGCTGAGCTGGGTGTGGTGGCTCACGCCTGTAATCCCAGCACTTTGGGAGGCCGAGGCAGGTGGGTCACCTGAGGTCAGGAGCTCGAGGCCAGCCTGACCAACATGGTGAAACCCCATCTCTACAAAAAATACAAAAATTATCTGGGCATAGTAGCGGGCACCTGTGAACCCAGCTACTTGGGAGGCTGAGGAAGGAGAATAGCTTGAAGCCGGGAGGTGGAGGTTGCAGTGAGCCAAGATTGCGCCATTGAATTCCAGCCTGGGCAACAGAGCAAGACTCCATCTCCAAAAAAAAAAAAAAAAAAAAAAAAGTATACTGGAAATTCTTAAGACATTTCTAATATTACTTTACCAGTAATATTAAAGCTAACTTATTTATCAAAGATTCAACTTAAGTCACATACACTTGAAAAAGCATTTGACTAGTCGTTCCTTTTTTCTGATAAAGTATTTGATTTAAGCATTTTTATTTTTCTTTAAGCCCATTCATTAGAGCTCTTTTATATATTTTTAGCGGTGAAACATTGTGTACACAACACATAAATAAATAGATGTATTAGGCATACTGATAGAAGTACATTTATAGATTCCTAAGACCTCCTTTTTTGTTTTTCCTATCTTAGACTTGCAAACTCTTGATAACCTGTTTCATCACCCTGGTAGCTGTCAGCTAAATAGCCCTAAATCTGCATATTGAAGGAAACAACTCTCAGTGAAAAATCAGATAGCAAAATTTACATCTCAAGGTACTGAAAGAAAAAGTCTGGTAGTGCTGGAGGGAGATTAAAGATGGATGTCAAACACAAAATTATACAAATCTACCATATGATTTTAAGAGGAGACCAATTTTATTTAGATAGGGACTACTTGTCTTTTAACTGGATCTGAGCTCTGGGCAGAGCCTACATTGAATCCTGGGTCTCCAAAAAGGGAGAATTATTATGAGGCTAGACCATTGATGCTTTTACAGTGCACTTTAAAAAAAGTTTTTTTTAAACAAAGACTTTTCTGAGTGTCTAAACTACACTCTCCCTAAAAACCCAAGAGTAGCCTCTGTTGCAATAACCATTTTAGTCAATAAATCAAATAACAATACAAAAGCAAGTAGTTTAAGAGTTGAGATGAACTGGTCTGTTTATGCTCTTGGGGTTCCATAAGGAAAAGCAGATTTCTCCCCCAAAGGGAGTCTGGCACTTTCTCTGTTTTCTTTAAGGCTGTTATAAACTATTTTAGGTTCCTCATTCAGCAGAGGGTGCAAGAGAAAGGAGAGGCAGAAGAAGTAAATGGAGAAAACAGAATTCAGTCAACTGAGAAGAAGAGAAAAAAAAAAAAAAAAAGGAAAGAAAAAGACAAGGTCCTAGGAGAAAAAAAAAAAACCCAACATGAAGGCCTTTTAAATACAAACACACAGACACACACATGCATTTTGGATGTTAGCTTTTAATTAAACTGACTTTTAACCATCGAGCTCCTTAGAAAAAATCTTTTTAAATCTTATGACCATAGTTCAGCTGGAACAAATTGCTGCTATTTTAGAAGTACCAAGTGTCAAACCAGAAAGGGCTTGATTTAGGAAACAAACCCAGGCTGTTGCGGTGGAAAAAAAGATGGCAGAACCCTTAGCTAAAGCAGCGTGAGGTGACAGCCATTGCTCTTTTGGTTGGCCTGACTAGCAAAAAGGTGGCCTTGTTATGTAAATAAAGCCTTTTAAGTAGTCAGAAATGAAAGTCTTTCCTGTTTTTTTGCTGTTCATTTTTCTCCCTGTACCACACCACCGTGTGTGTGTGTGTGTGTGTGTGTGTGTGTGTGTGTGTGTGTGTGTGTGTGTGTGTATGTGTGGTGGGGTGGTGGTGGTGGTGGGATTTAGCCACTTCAGAGGCCTTTTTCCCCATAATTTGGAACTTTCCTTCTAATTTGATTAAGTCAGATAGAGTTGATCAAACCCAACAGGAAAAAGACCAAAACAACCACAAAAACAGAAACAAAAACAACAACAACAGAAAGTTAAGCAAAACAAACAAACAAAAACAGTTAAGCAAAACAAACAAAACAAAACAAACAGTTAAGCAAAACAACCTATACAATTACTGAGCGTTCTAATGATAAGGAGCAATTAAAACCAGCTGGTTGTTAATCTTAACTTTAGCCAAAAACAAACCCTAATTGAGTTACTTACCTAGGAATGGGTCTCAGGTTGAAGACTGCTGTCTACCATCCTAGAAGCAGGACAAATCTCAAATTCATCTTCCCTGTTGGAAGAGAGTTCAGACTTCATAAAATAGTTACCTGCCTTCCACTGTCGTGGAAGCAGGAAAAACATGCATTCCTTGTGTGGGAAGCAAGAAAAATTCCAAAAACAAGGAGCTGTATGGCAATATAAACTTTAGATCTTGACCAAATTTTGGGAGATCATGGATTCTCTGTAGAGGATGCTTTCAGGCTTCAGCAAATTGTCCTAATGGTCTGAGCCATAAAGATATCTCAAGCTGGTACCAAGCACCAACAGGAGATTTGTCAAAGGTCAGGGGCACCTCCACTCAGAATCTCTTTGCAGTTATCAAAATGTGAACCCTGAATATCTGAGACAGGTTTCATTTAATTTAGAAAGTTTATTTTGTCAAGGTTGAGGATGCATACCCATGACACAGCCTCAGGAAGTCCTGACAACATGTGCCCAAGGTGGTCTGGGCACAGCTTGGTTTTATACACATTTTAGGGAGACATGAGACATCAATTGATATATGTAAGATGCACATTGGTTCCATCAAGAAAGGTAGGACAGCTCAAGCAGGGAGGGGGCTTCAAGTCATAGGTAGGTGAGAGACAAATGGTTGCACTCTTTTGAGTTCTGATAAGCCTTTCCAAGAGTGTCAATCAGACATGCATTTATCTCAGTGAGAGGAGGGATGACTTTGAATAGAATGGGAAGCAGCTTTGCCCTAAGCAGTTCCCAGTCTGACTTTTCCCTTTAGCTTAGTAATTTTTGGGGCCCCAAGATTTATTTTCCTTTGACATTTCCCACCTTTTCTTTCCTAAAGTTTTTGGAGAAAGCATTTTACAAGAAAACGAGCCTTTGGTCTCAGGTTTTATCTGATCTCTCATGTCTGGGATGGTTTATTCCTGTATAGGTAGGTCCCGAATTATTAGGAAAGCTCATTTTTAGCAGGTTGAGAAGTCTCAAGTTCTATGAAGAGAAAATAGGGGGAGGAAGGGAGAAAAACAATAACAAACAAAAGCGCAATCCTGGAAAATTGGTATAGGCCACATTTCTCTGAAGTCCATACGTCAGTAGGCAGGTATGAAAGTGGCTTATGTGTGTAAATAGGTTGCTGTTATTTTCTTCTGATGTTTATTTAAGTTGTCTAAATTCAGTTAGCAGGGCTTTAAGAAAGCAAAGGTTAGTTTTTAGTGATTTCAAATTAGAAAAATTGGGGGGGGGAGGAAAAGAGAGAAGAAAAAAAATGAAAACATTATTTTTGGATACTTGCAGCCAGGAAAAATTAGAATTCAATCTAAACTGTAGAAAATAATAAAAGTTAAAAAACCTTAAGCAAGACTGGAATCTAACATCAGGTGTACTATAGTTTTTTTTGTTTGTTTGTTTGTTTTTGGTTTTGGTTTTTTGTTTTTGTTTGAGATGGAGTCTTGCTCTGTTGCCCAGGCTGGAGTGCAGTGGCATGGTCTCGGCTCACTGCAAGCTCTGCCTCCTGGGTTCATGCCATTCTCCTGCCTCAGCCTCCCGAGTAGCTGGGACTACAGGCACCCACTACCATGCCCAGCTAATTTTTTGTATTTTTAGTAGAGATGGGGTTTCACCATTTTAGCCAGGATGGTCTTGATCTCCTGACCCTGTGAGCCACCTGCCTCAGCCTCCCAAAGTGCTGGGATTACAGACTTGAGCCACCGTGCCTGGCCTGGTTTTTGAAACATAATTTTTCTCTCTCCAGTTTCCTATTTTTTACTAAGGACAAATCATGGTAGGACTGATTTGCTTTATTATAGTTAGCCAGATCATTTGTATAAAGTATAGCAAGAATAATTATCTTTCACATAGGCTTTTTATATTGGCTTTGATGGAACTTTGTTCCATAAAAGGAATCTCAGATAAGATTTTTTTAAAAGCTGAGCCCAGCCATGGATTTGTACCATCAAATACCTATGAGTTGGATGAATTACTCTCCTCTTGAGGTTCCAAGGTATTAATAGGTTGGGGCTCTGGGCCTATCAGAAAGTGACATTCTTTACTTGCTACAGGTCAGGAACCCTGTACAGGAACCACGTAGACAAGGTATGAGGCCAGTTTTCCCAAGAGGCTTTTATTGGCTTTCTAAGCCAACTTTGATTCCTTAAAGGAAAGCACACCATGCCAGTCAAAGCCTTAGTAAAATAACCAGTTTCTCTAATTGTGTCCTGTTACAAATGAAAACAGATTCTTATTGAATTTCTGCAAATAACTATATTGCCATAAGTTAAGAATATTCACAAATAGTTTCTGAATTCTGGAGAAATCAGGTAGAGAAAAATAAATATGCTTCAAATTTTGTTTGTAGGAGTATACTCAATTGTTAAAAGCTGTCAATAGCTCAAAAGAAAAGTTTCCTTTACTCTGAAAAACAAAACAAAGGATCAGCAACATTTTAAGCAAAAAGTCAACAAGATTATTCCAGTCTTCTATTAGTTTAGTCTGTGCAGTTAATACCTATTCAACTTGATATTCATAAACATTTAACCTCTCCATTAGTCCTGAAAATTTTACCACTATTCTGATGTCACAATCTCCGGAGTTACCAGACACCTTCATTCAAGAGCACCTGTTAGAGTTTTATAGCTGATTATAAAACCACCTTCAAAAGAGGATCAAAACAAGACAATAATTGTCCATGGATGACAAAAAGTTTTAGGGCAGCCATAGTCAAAGACACAATTGACAAGGAAATTTGTTACCTCTGTGGCACACAATAATTTATTATAACAATTATAATTATTACTGAAAATGTACACTAAGTCATATCAGAATGATAGGAGTTTCTCATAATTTTGGAGCATATACCAATAACATATTTATGCAAATACAACCCAAAGAAAACCAAACACCATTTCAGATTTGACAATGCTTCCTATATAATTTTTATACCAAATAAGTCAAATATATCAACTTTGAACTTTAGGAAGCCTAATATCTTAAAGGATTAATGAAGTCAGAAAAAGACATAATTTATGATTTAATTTTGAGAAGTTTGATATCACAAAATCGGATCACAAGTCATTGTAAAACAAGTTACTTAAACAAAATGGTAACTCAAGGATTTCAAAAAAAGGCAAAAACCTTCAGTCTTTGAGAGAGGAGACTTAGAAGCCCTAATAAAAACAGCACAAAGCCAATTAAACTTGTTTTTCAAAATTTTATAAATGATCTATAAAATTGTAATCTTGACTGTAAGATATAACTTCCATAAACCTTTTATAACCTTTATAAGCTTTATTAAAGAGTCAGTTAATGCTTCAAGAAAACCTTGCTAATCTGATACAGGGGCCTATATGTTGGTCTTGCATCAGTGTGCCTTTGACGTTAATGGTTAATTTATTGAGGAATTGAACTTATTTCATCTCTCAACATCAGCCCTTACAATCACACATACCTACCTCTTCTGCAATACTCCCTGGACCTTGAGGAGTTGAATAGCTTTAAGTTCTGGCCCTGTGTCGGAATGCAGTTGATTTTGATTGCCATTTTATAGTGGGACTGGAGATGAGGCTTTAATTGCTTTCAGTTTTTAAGATTTAGCAGGACTTGGTGTCCTTTTTAGATCCAGGAGCCAAAGCCCTGTAACTCAATATCACGAGGACTTTAAAAGCACATAAAGTAGGATATACAGATGTAATAACCTTAATTAAAAAATAATTATTTTAAATCTTAGTTTTTTTTTTCTAAGCAAACCAAAACTTAAAAATAATGGCATAGGAATAATTTTGATAAAATGTAAAATCTGTTAGGCCTGTTACCAAAAGGCAAAAGAAAAGACTTTCTGTAGTGCACAGAATATATTATGTTGGAAGAAATCATTTCCTTTAGACCTTTAAGAAAACATTGTGGCCAGGCGCGGTGGCTCAAGCCTGTAATCCCAGCACTTTGGGAGGCTGAGATGGGCAGATCACGAGGTCAGGAGCTTCAGACCATCCTGGCTAACCCAGTGAAACCCCGTCTCTACTAAAAAATACAAAAAACTAGCCGGGTGAGGTGGCGGGCACCTGTAGTCCCAGCTACTCCGGAGGCTGAGGCAGGAGAATGGCGTAAACCCAGGAGTCGGAGCTTGCAGTGAGCTGAGATCCGGCCACTGCACTCCAGCCTGGGCGACAGAGCGAGACTCCGTCTCAAAAAAAAAACAAGAAAACATTGTTAGCATCAGGCCACAACAAACAGAACTTGAGGGGAAAAAACCTTCTATGAGCTGAAAATGAGTTGAAGGAGGGTGTTACTATTTTGTGGCTTTTAAAAGGGGAGAGAAAACTGATAATGGTGAGATGCAATAAAAGTTGAACTTTGGGTTAAAAAATTAAAATCTCTTATAAATTATTAAGAGTAAATCAATCCCTAAAGAAAATTGTATTGTTCTAATCAATTTTTTAGTGTATTAGTGTTCTTGTACATCAAACCCAATCTCTAGAAAGACCATTATAATTTCCCTTTAATTATAGACAACTGGATCATATAAAAGTTTTTATTAATAAATCACCTTATTGGATTTATACTCTATACATTTTTAAATACAGCCTCTTATTGGACTTACACAGACTCTTCATAACATGCTTGGACTTTCTGGTTTGTCCTGAACATCCCTCTTTCATAAACAACCAGTAATTTTATTCTAGGACTAAATTTACTATATAAGATTCCTTGTCATACAAAACGATTTCTCTTTAAGCTTTCTTACCAAAAAATACCTCCTTATTTCTATAACTTTCTTTACATCTGTCTTATTTCCTGGTTCTTTTCACCTTGTTTTATATATAAAAGGTAAATAAGCTTTGGATTAGACAAAAATTGTTCACCTTTTTAAAAAGGACACTTTTTTTAGAAAGAATATTTTCCTACAACATATTTTTATTGGAAAATACCCAAATAATGAAATACACATTATTTAATTTAATATACCTTTAGATTCTAAATTATGACGTTTGTCTACAAGTATTTATCCCATTGAATTTACCTAATTATCTTCTCAGCAAACTAAAAAAAACCAAACTCCATTTCATTTCTCATTTTCCTTCCCTTTTGCCAATTGTTGCTTCTTTATTCACTCCTTGTCAAATGATTCGTTCCATCTACATTTGTAATATCCTTTATTTTCTCAATGCTTCCAAGTTTAAAAAAAATCTCTACTTTTGTTTTCATTACTAAGCCTATGCTTCTCCTTAACTGTTGCTTTCAACTCTCTCAATACCTCTTCACTTTTCTATCAAGATGGCCAGTGATATTCACAAAACAATATTAAGTACAAATGCAGTGAACACAGTGAACAGGTGAGGGATGATGGGTGGATGAGGTGGCAGTGCCTGCCTGACTGTTTTCACAATATGTTGGTGAGGAGCTGAGCTGACCTACTGGAACTAGAAAATAGCTTTGTTTATGTCTATGATCATGTATAGGGTGGATGTTTAAAAAGAGTTACCTTTATGTGATATAAATAGCTTACTTCCTTATGATTTGACTTGATATAGAGAAAGAATATTGAGAGTAGGAAAAAACCATGCACAAACTCAAAGTGCTTTTTCTATTCTTTCACTCAACACAATCAACACAGACTTCTGTGATCAAATGCATGGGGATTTCTCCCTACCAACAAGCAAGCAATCAATTCTGTGGTGGACCCAGCTGGGTGTCTTCCAATTCAGTTTCAACACTGTCTACCTAGATATAGAATCATATCCCACAGGATGAGGGTTTAGTCCCTGAGACTGCCCTCGATTTTAGATGCCAGTGGCAAGCCCCAGGTTGTTTTACCAGTGCTTCTGACTGACTTGCTATAAATTGGGGATTCCACAACCTCCTCCTTGGGTTCAATTAATTTGCTAGAGCAGTTCACAGAACTCAGGGAAACACATTTACTGTTTATTATACAGGATATTACGAAGGATGCAGATGAAGAGATGCATGCAATGAGATATGGAGGAAGGGGTGCGGAACTTCCATGCCCTCACGAGGCACATCACCCTCCAGAAACCTCCAGGTGTTCAGCTATACAAAAGCTATTCAAATCCTGTCAATTTCAGTTTGATTAAACCATTGGTCACTGGTTTCAGCCACCCTTTCCTCCTCAGAGTTTGGGGGATGTGGCTTAAAGTTCTAATCCTGTAATCATGCTTTGGCCTTTTAAATGATCAGCCCCCATCCTGAATCTACCTAGGGGTCTCTAGCCACCAGTCTACTAATTAGCATACAAAAAGACATCATTTTGGAGTTTCTAAGGATTTTAAGACTTGTATGCCAGGAAACGGGGTCAAAGAGCAAATTTATGTTTCATAATTTCACAAATATAAAGACTCCAGCTCCCAGAATAAGATTCAGCTAGCACATTCCTTAATGGAAACTGGATGACAGTCAGTTAAAGGTTGTTGACAACCTGAAATGCTGATATTCTGTGCTGAGTAGAGAGACCCATATGTTTTAGACAAGCAGGTGGCACAGTTAATATTCTGTAAAGAAAATTGAGAATCTTTGACTTGTGTTTACACAGAATTCCATTCTGTGAAAATGGTTCATAGCACAAAGCCAAATTTTTTCTCAGAAAATAATTTTGAATCTTACTCACAGAAATACCAGAAGTGTATGCCATGAATCATGAAAGAGACAATTAAGATCTGCAAAAATTTCAGGACAGATGCTACTGTCCAGTACTGTATCTAGTAGGCAGTGCAGCTGGGATGAGTCCACAGAGCTGACGCCAGGATCTTACCCTCTGAAATATGTCACTTCCCTGATCATCTTAATGTTTGCTGGTTTAGTTCCCTGACTTAAAAAATCTGTGTAATTTAGAAATTCATAATGCTGTTTCTGTATCTTTTTTCTCTTCCTTTCATTTGCTTTGCCTTTCACAAACTTCTCCCTATCTTTCACAGACATAATCTCAGATCTAGGTGTCATTACAACAAGAAAGAAAAAGTGTTTCTGAATGGAGTTCTTATATCTATTATATAATGTCTGGCCTCCCCAGTGCTATTCAGGAGCACCATGGGCCATGATTGGATAAAGACATCCTTGCTGCATCCCACCCTGCTGTGTAAACATGTATATTCGAGAAGCGGCTCAATTATAAGTCACTGCATGCAGTTTGGAGCATCTGCTACTTGCATACATGTCTAAAAGCCCAGTGGAGTATACGGGCTCATGTGGGGACTGGTGCTCCTGATATGGACCGTATTTTCAGCTGTTCTCACAATGACTGCCCAACTACTGCATCTCTCTGAGTGGATGGACCTGCCCACCCCTATGCTCCTGCTCAAGCCTCCAGAAGTGAATTCATTGCATCTCTCCAAACATGTGTTTTAAACTTCAGACCACCGAAACACACTCTTCAGATGTGGTAGATATCCATTTCCCTGTTTTTCTGTGATGCCATTAACAGATGAACAGAATTTTATTCATAAAGATATGAATTCATGTAAAACAGGAATATTTTCTTGGGTGGGTTTTCTCATATCTAAGCATGGTATTAAATGATTATGAGGGGAATCAAAATTGGAGAGTCTAATGGAGGGATACCTTGCTGTGGATAGGACAGAGATAAGAGCGAGAGAGGGTGGGCTTGATGGGGCTGGTTAGAGAAAATGTTAGAAATATGTCTAGGAGAGAAACAGGCATCCACTGGAAGATTTTATGAAGTTTCTGCTGTGCAGTGGCCCCACATCCTCCATTGCAACTTCTAGTCAAATTCAAACGTCTTGCTGTGCTTTTGGAGTTGGATTTATTCTTTAGGATCTGTAAGGGAGGGCAGATTCTTCTCCTTTTCACTCAGAGTAAGTGCTGCATGCACCCAACCCTGTGTGAGCCTCTCCCCCAACACACCAGTCTGTCCCATGCTCACTTTATTCTAGCTTCACTGGTTTCCTTGATGGCCTTTCAGCATACGAGGCATGCTCCTCCTTAAGACCTCTGCACTTGGTGTTTGCTATACCTGGAATGCTTTTGAAGGACAGTAGATTATGACCCCCAAAACATACCACTACCACACGGGGATTACTTCAAGCTAAAGACGCTTGAAGAACAGCAGATGCAAGAAGGACATTCTTATCTTCCCTTTTTCTAACTGAAGACAGGAGATTAAAAACTCCCAGGTGATAGCTGCCCTCCATATGCTAGGAAGAAAGAAACATTCTTTGATGGGGAGGCATAGCCAAGAGAATTCCGTACAAGCAGACTTAGTTAAAATAAATCTTGTCTTCCTTTAGCCTCGCCATAGTTTAGTTACTTTTCCACAATTGCGTCTCTTTGTTCAACCTATACAAAATCAAGTAAGTTCTTTTTGTTGGTTTGTTCTGAAACAGGGTCTCACTTTGTTGCCCAGGCTGGAGTACAGTAGTGTGATCATGACTTACTGCAGCCTTGAACTCCTGGGCTCAAGCAATCCTCCAGGCAGCGTCTCAAGTAGCTGGGACCACAGGCATGCACCGCCACATCAGGCTAATTAAAAATATATTTTTTGCAGAAACAAGGTCTCACCATGTTGCCCAGGCTGGTCTCAAACTCCTGGGCTCAAGCTGTCTTCCAGCCTTGGCCTCCTAAAGTGCTGGGATTACAGGTGTGAGCCGTAGTGCCTGGCCTACACGTATGTTTTGCCACATCTTTGAGTCCTACTTTTCTTATGAGGGCTCCCATATCCTGTAAAACTTACATTAAGTACATTTTAAAACTTTTCTCCTGTTAATCTCTCATGTGTCAATTTAATTTTCAGACCCAGCCAGGACCCTATGAGGGGACAGATAGAGTTTTGACTCCACTATACTCTTCTTTCAGATATTTACATGGCTTTCTTCTTCACCTCCTTCAGGTCCTTACTCAAATGTCACCTGGTGAGGACTGACTTAGTCACCCTGTTAAAAATTGCATCTTTCCCAGCTCACCCAAGTAAATTATTTATTTTGTTTTTCTGATTCCTCCATTAGAATTAGGAGGGCAAGGTGTCCCCTGTACCTCTGCTCCTGGTTTATTCACGGCCTTATCCTCAGTGTCTAGAACAGCACTAGGCACATAGACGTTGCTCAGCAAATGTTTGTCGATTGACTGAATGAGTGCAGCCTGAATAGGCCCAGTCACTTCCAGCTACTAAAATAACAAATAAGTGGTTCTCAAAAGATAATACTAGAATCTTTCTAGCTGTATAGACCAGTAAGCCTGAGTAGGAAGACAAAAAATAAGCATTCATTGAAATCCTTCCTGGAAACATTGATATTCTTTAATCCAAATAATTCTGTGTACTTGTTCAATAAATTATAAAACAAATGTGTATTAGAAAAAACAGATCCTCCTTGAAATATTTATGTTTCAAAAGTTCCTTCTTTCAATTTTCTCTGCCTGTACTAGAGAAACACAAATTACACATGGCACTAATCTGCCTTTCTTTGGAACACTTTTCCTTTATCATGCAGTCATTTCAAATATGAAAAATAAAATACTGCTAAATACAAGACTACTTGCTGGCTTAAACAGTGGATAAGAGTTGTTTTTCTCTGTGTTTGTAGTTCTGGCAGATTATCCAAAAGATTAATCTTTGAAAAGACTTTTTTATTATTTCTGTAGAAAACATTATTTTAAAGCAATAATCTAATGAAAGTACTTCTCCTTCATACAATTTAAGAGATTTGATTGAAAAATAACATGAATACAAATCTCTATATGGAGTGTGTATTTCGCCCTGTTCGATCAATGATGTAAGCTACTGCAGGGAACCAGTACAGTTGCCCCAATACCTGGGGCAAAAGTATTGTCTGCCCCAGAGGCAGTTTTATCACCACTTGCCTCCATTCCTCCTCCGTGAGCAAGACCCTACTGCTTGATTCTGAAAACACAATATTAGAATCTTTCTAGCTACATAGACCAGTAGATATAAACAGGGAGACTGAAAATAAATATTCACTGAAATTCTTCAGAGCAGCTTCTGCCACTTCTTGTTCTAGATCATATAGAAAATATGTCTGGGCCCTCAGCCAACAGTGACCCTTGGAAAAAAAAAACACCTGCTTTGAAATTGATTATTTCAGACAGATTTCTTTAAGTCAGGGGAAAAAATAAACATATACTGGCCAAGACTCTACTTTTTCATGTGAAATCTGCCACTTAGTTTTTAGAATAAAAAACTTCTCTGATTCCTATCTAGGCTACCAGATTCTTCACTTAAAGAGAAGCCCCCTTTTGTGAGATGCTTAACTTTTCAGCTTCCACTCTTTATATGGTGAACATACAACTTATTATTCAAATAGGGACAAGTTTGAGAATAGAAGGGGTAACTATTAAAAATTATGGCCAGAAAAAGTTACAAACTGATATTGTGTGAAGCAAACAAAGTTGTATTGTCTCTAACTATTAAGAAGGAGAATGAAATTACTTACTAAGGTCATGTAATGTGCTAAGTGATTTATATCTATTACCTCAATTTCAAAACCATCCTCTGATATTGAGGCTTGGGAACATTTTCAGTCATGAATCTGAGGCTCTGTGACATTAACCCAAAGAGTCAACATGTCGTAGTCTAAAAGGAATTTTAGGAACTCAGCTCAGGACACTTTACCATCAGGACTATTGATTTAGCTGTCTGGAGGAAATGCATTACATACACATTTTGGCTGAAAGCCAAATGTTAAAATCAGTAATTGACAAGTCAGATATCACTAGAATAGGAAGAACTTTGGGGAGACAAGATTACATTTGAAACCTTACCAAACATTTTCAATGTCAACATTTGGAAGTTTGACAATATAGTGAAGGAAAAGTAATTTCTCAGCACCATCCACTGGTGGATTATTCCTGTGGTCTCTGTCTGTGTGTCTGCAGTCCTACAGACATGCCTACTTTAACAAGACTAACATTTAGCACATAGTGGCAGGAACTGGGATTCACTGCTCAGCAAATGCCCCAAATCCTGGATCTTCTACTACTGAAAATGTTTGCCAGTCTAAAGCAATTATTTTGACAAGTGTTTGTTTCTTAGTCCCAAAACAGACAACACAGAAGAAAACTATAAGGAATTGACTTCTTAAATTTGAATTTTGACTGTGGAAGCAAAATGCACATTGCAATTCTCTGCTTTCTCTAACACTGTCTTTTTTCTTCCTATTTGTTATTTATTCATTCAATCAGTATTTATTTATTTATTATAATTACAACTTTTAGATTCAGAGGGTACATGTGCAGGTTTGGATATATTGTGCAATGCTGAGGTTTGGGGTACAAATGATTCCATTATTCAGGTAGTGACCATAGTACCCAATAGGTCATTTTCCAGTTCTTTTCTCCCCTTCTCTCTCCCCCTTCTAGTACTCCCCAATGTGTATTGTTCTCATCTTTATGTCCTTGTGTACTCAGTGTTTAGCTTCCACTTATAAGTGAGAACATGTAGTATTTGGTTTTCTGTTCCTCCATTAACTCACGTGGGATAATGGCCTCCAGCTGCATCCATGTTGCAAAGGACATGATTTCCTTCTTTGTATGGCTGCATAATATTTCATCCATATATATGTCACATTTTATTGATCCAATCCACTGTTGACGAGCATCTAGGTTGTCAATAAATATTAAGCACTTTTTTAATGTCTCAGGCAGCATTTCAGGAAACGGGGATACAACAGTGAACAGAAGACAGAAGTCTCTGCCTTCGTGGATTCTATATTCTGGGCCTTAGGGATATGGAAAATAAACAAGACTATAAATCAAATATATAGCATATAAATAGTTTTCAGTGCTAGAGAGAAGAATAAAGCAGGGAAGAGGGATATGAGGAATTCTGTATTGTGATTGGATCAAAGATGATTTCTGATGATATTGTTTTTGGAGTATTTATTCCTCATGGAACTTTTTGAGGGCAGATTTAATATTTAACGTTCAGTTCTTCATAACAAGATGTAAAGAGTTCCAATTTAGGACTTTTTTTTCCTTGAAAATCTCATTGTCTTTAATGGAATTAAATAATGTAAAATTAAATATAGTTCTTCAAGGTTATTTTGTCTAATGTTTTGAGTGTCAGTATGTAAAATAACTCTATGAAGACCTGACTTATTTAATGTCAATTCTGTTATTCTGCTTTGTATTATTTAAAATTTTATAAATATTAGTTGGCAGAATAATGATGTGGCGTTTTTCCTAAGGTTATATTCCAGACATGCTCTGACTTAATATTTCCTTTAACTGACAATTTACTCTCCTAGGTAGTAAATAATACCTCAGAATTTTTTTGTATATAAAACTAATAGCTT
Organism: Macaca nemestrina; assembly: GCF_043159975.1. Classification (NCBI taxonomy): domain Eukaryota; kingdom Metazoa; phylum Chordata; class Mammalia; order Primates; family Cercopithecidae; genus Macaca; species Macaca nemestrina. The sequence goes on from NC_092134.1 coordinate 119,664,689, forward strand.
TCATAATAAATTTATTATTGCAGCATTTTCTTCTTGCAATATTAAATATTCACTTACACTTCACTTGACTGATAGAATTTCAACATAGAAAGCACATAAAGAGATTGTCATTGTTTACCCCTATATTGCGTATAAGAATTGTAGATTGCATATTGCTTACAAACAATAAACTCCGATGACACTCCCTGTTTGTGCTGCTCACATTGATGCCCTGATTAGGTATCAAGGGGACATACATGATCACTTGATCATTTGTCACATGCATGTTCAGGGATGCCAGCACTGGCATTGATTTGGATGTTTGTCTATCTGACTATTTAACCTTCCAAAAGCTAAGTCTAAATAGCTACAGTGTAACAGTAGATTCTGGCCAGATGCTGAGACTGAGGTAGAATTCTTGCCCACCCCTCCTGTCTCAAATTCAATTATCCCTTGGAAGGGGCACAAAAGTATCAGTCATTGGAGTGGCAGCCTCCCAACCTTGTTCCTGTCTGGTGACCAAAGCGTGGAACATGGCATCTCAAAGGGTCATAACAAAGTTCATTCTGATCCTAGGCATTGTTAATTGAGGGGTTGGATTTTCACCGTTATTTGCCTGTTGAGTTTCCTCAGAATCTGACTTCCTAGTCAGTAGGCGCAGTCAACAGATGAGGGCTTCTTAGCTTAACTGATCTTATGAATTCCATTAGGAGGGATGAGAACCTGAGTTACGTTCTAGCAAGTGGTTCCCAGGCTTCATAAGTATTTACCCTTATGCTGCAGTTATAGCATCATTAGTTACAACTGTTGCTGAAGCTTGAATTCAAATAAAAAGCAATTAGATGTTAATTCCAGTACTCAACTCACCTGCAACTGAAACTTAATGATCTGGCAATTTGAACTTGAATATGAAAAAGGAATTGCTTTAGCTTTTTTGATCCTCTGATTTTATTGTCTGCCACAAAAGAAAAGCAAATAATACACAGCATCGGTGCAAAGCATGGAAAAGGGGGTAGGAGCCACATTCGCTAAAAATTCTAAAAGCTGGTCTATAGCTCTGCTCCAGAATTACCTGAAGGTTGGATGGCGGTGAAGTCCATTATTTAATCCGACAATTTCCTAGACATCACAAACAACAGGCCGCAAATCTCAGATCAGGAAATGCTTCCTGGAACCCTGGATGTGATCTAATGTCCTCTTTTTTCCAAACAACCACAGACATCTGTGCACACCTCTGCTGTGACTTTGGTCACATCTCCCTGCATACACAGGAAGTCACTTGCTTGTTGGTTGCCCCTTTTCTTGATTATGTTTTCAGAAGGAAGATCTGATTTTAAATTCAATTTTATATCCCAAGAACCTAGCACAGTTTTAGGTAAGAACTCAGTAAAAATCACTACTACGACTTCTAAAATGACTACTACTATCAGTACTGCTGCTGGTAGTACTGGAGTGCTAGTACTATTCCTGATTTTGCTGCTGCTACCATATCCAGTGTAGCTGGTGAGCTAATGAGGACCCCACTCAGGCACATGGGATATGCATACACATTTCCACATTGGGGTTCTTTTCAGTCACCCCCCAGAGATGGTCATGGCAGAGGGAAGATGTGGAGGCATTCTGGATGAAGGGAAAAGTTTAAGAGTTTATGATAGAAAAACCACTCATATTGCAAAGAGTGATATGATCACTGTGAATTTGCTATACCTCTTGGATTTTACAATATTTCTATCATTTGTGAAATTTTGTATTTTCTATAGCGTATTTGGTTTCCTACAAAAGGTATGATTGCCCTAGCATGGTGATGCTGTAGAAGGAGATGAGAATTTGATTCAACATCATCTAATACATATTTTATCAATAATTAAGAAAACATTTGCTAACCTAATGAACTTAAACAAGTCTCTGAGTCTCAGCGTCAGTTTCACCGTCCATAAATTCAGAATAATGTAACCTGTCTTCTCAGGCTATTTTGAGGATGCAAAGAGGAAACAAATATGAAAGTGATTTGCAAGCTGCCAGGTACTAGGCAACGTAAGGTGTTACATGGCTGTGACAAATTTTCCTTCTGAACCTCCTGTAGCACTTTGTACTGAATGGCACGTTCAGCTGGTTGGAGGCCAGAGCCATGGTCTTGTTGGAAATAAGTACCTGATATGAGGTACAAAGACCTGGGAGCAAAGCTCTGCCCCACCGTTTCACTAGTTATGTGACCTGAGATAAATTACTTGAAAAAAGAATCTTAAAGTCATCCCGCTCATGGGTTACTGTGAGAATTAAGTAGAAAAATATCTGTGCAGGCACCCGGTGTACTGCAGGCAGTTGGCCAGTGTTTACACAGCATTTCTTTTAGGGCAGAGAAAGATACAAATGAATCAAAATGGTTTGGAGTAGGTAACCTGCAAAGAGGAGAAAGCTTGGACGCTGCAGACCTGGCTTCCTACTCTGCCCTGTATGACCTGAGCAAGTCCTAGAACCGCTCTAAGCCTGTTTCCTCAGATGAGAATTGGGAGGAATAATGATGATAATAATAATAATAAAGCATTTCCTTAATTATCTCTTAGGGTTGCTCTGAGGACTAAAAAATATAAGATATCAGCAGACCTGGGATAGGAACTAAACATTTAGCCTATCCTCTCCCAAAGTTTAGCATCATGCTCATGATAATTCTCCTTATTTTTAAAGATAGTCTTAAACCATGTCCAGGTGTTTTCTGTTGATTCAAGAAGAGCCTAGGATGCACTTTTGACAAAATGTTTGCAGTCCAGTATAAAACTTTACCTTAGCCAGGCGTGGTGGCACGTGCCTGTTGTGCCAGTCATTTGGGAGACTGAGGCAGGAGGATCGCTTGAGCCCAGGAGTTTGAGGTTGCAGTGACGGCACTCCAGCCTGCGCAACAGAGTGAGACCCTGTTTCAAAAAACGAGGACGACAACAACAACAAAGAACAACAACAAAAAACCTTTACCATCTCTGGAAGCCACCTTTTGAGTGGCAAAACACCAATAAAAATGAATGAAGGTGGAGAAGAAGAGGAAAGAGAGAGGCAGCTGATGAGAAACGGAGGGCTAGTGTAGGAGCAAGAAGAGACACTCGGTCTAGCAACTTTGATAAGATGAAAGCTTTCTTCCTGAGCTCTTCTCCCCTTGTCTGCCTTGAGCCCTTCTCTCCTGTCCTTCTTCCCATTGAAACCTTCGTGAAGGCAAAGCCAACGAAGATCTCGAGAGTGCAAGGGGAGGCAAAGTGTGGCGGGAAGAGCACCTCCCCGGCAGGCTGAGGAAGCCTGCCCACACCGCAGGGCCCGCTGCAGGGGCAACCTTACTGACTAGGCTGATTCCTGGCAACAATGAGGCTGGGACAGTGTAACAATAAGAAGGAGAACACCTGCCACGTATTGAACTTTCACTGTGTGCTCTACCAGTACCTTCTCAGTGGACTCTCAACGAAAGTCTCATAGGGCAATTCTGCAGCCCTGTCTCTTTGCCCAGTCATGGAGTTAGTAAGCTGCAGAGGCAGGACTTGAAGTCAGTGAGGCTGGGACAGTGTAACAATAAGAAGGAGAACACCTGCCACGTATTGAACTTTCACTGTGTGCTCTACCAGTACCTTCTCAGTGGACTCTCAACGAAAGTCTCATAGGGCAATTCTGCAGCCCTGTCTCTTTGCCCAGTCATGGAGTTAGTAAGCTGCAGAGGCAGGACTTGAAGTCAGGTCCCCCACTCCACCGTCCCCTTTCAGCTAAGGAGGTCGAGCGAGCATTTCTGCGTGAGGTCATTCAGAAATGGTTTATGCCAGCAATTTTATTCATCTTCCTAGAGGTGGAAGTGGTGAATAAGCTCTTTTACTCATGACTAAGTGGAATTTATTTCTGGTAGATTATTAAGTGGAGGGTCATATAAAGATTTCCCCATAGAACAAACATGGCTTAGACTTGAGGGGCTACCTGGGGAGTAGCCTGCAAGCCAGCCCAGAAGGGTGAGTTTATCCCAGTGATGCTGGTAGCTGAATAGCTCTGCTGTAGCTGAATAGCCCAACAGTCTCCAAAGTTAGCTATCCAAGTCTTTTCTGGACCTGGATGTTGGAATTGATCAGTACATCTGCAACTGTAATGATTATTTTTGTCTTTTGACATATCTCACCTGAATCTGAGAGCTGATGTATTTTTCTTAAACATTTTTTTTTAACTGTGAAATATTCTAGTCACGCACTTTGGTGGCTAAAAGAGTGAATTAATAGTAGTCTAATCACCCTGGAGATGCTATGCTTCTGTGAGCTGGCACTGAGGTAAGGCGGCACATCTCTGTGGAAATGACAAGTGAATGAATCTGCTCCTCATTTAACCGGCTGTTCTTTTCTCTCTCTCTGTTTTCTCTCCTAGGAAACAAATGGAAGACTGCTGCGACCCTGCCCATCTCTTTGCTATGACTAAAATGAATTCCCCTATGGGGAAGAGCATGTGGTATGATGGGGAGTTTTTATACTCTTTCACCATTGACAATTCAACTTATTCTCTCTTCCCTCAGGTTAGTATAGAGTTGGTTGCCTTCAATATAGTTTCTTAAATTTCTTGCTGTCATAGAAAAGGGATAATTGAGTTTGCCTAACTCATCAGATTGACTTTTTGTTTTCTTTCTTCTCTCTTAACTTTAAATGCTTTTCTTTATATCTGTCATTTGTGTGTGTGAATAAATCACATAGTCTTTTGATGCAAGGGTGGAAGCAGGATATTATAGAGTTACAGTTTTCCTAGCCTTTCTGATTTGAGTCCTGAGACTGAAGGTAGCAAGAAATGAATGATCAGGGACTTGTGGAATTCTAGTGTTCTGAGGTTGGCTGTGGAATGCCCGTAAGAATTTGTGTGATACTGGAATGTTTTCTTAGGACTGATGTTGCTCAAGGAGTGGGGACCATATGATGAGAAGTTTGCTTCTTAGAGCTCTTGAATGTGGTTAGATTACTGCTGTGAAATGGAGGAGTGGTGGATACGGAGAGGAATAATTCAACTTGACCACTTTTGAAGTGGTCTAAATCAAGCTTTGCTTACTTAATATCTCTTCTTGGTTTTCTGAGCATTGAAATAAAATGTTTTTCTAACATACGTGTAGGCAGCAAGTGGGGGGAAAAGGGAAATTTTATTTTAGGGAACTCTAGCTGTGGGGAGGGGAGATCTTAGGCAAAATTGCAATTAGGGAAAAATTCAGAAATGAATTGTGGCCTCCCCAAGACCTCTTTTAGCCTCCCTTGGTTTGCTCAGATGATTGTACAGAAAGAAAATTTTGAGCCTTGGAAGGTGGGACTGAACCTTTCATGCATCTCTGTTAATAGTCCATGAGACTTTAAAGGAGGAATCCCACAAAGTTGAGACACAGGTTCTGCCAGATCCAAAGTCACACTCTCTATGAAATAGCCATGCTGACTAGCTCACCCTTAGCTATTTTAGTCTAGTTTAATGGTTTTAAAATGTAGTGATAAGGTTTTTCTTTTAATTTTTGAAATAGGAAATAGAAGCTTTAGTTTATTGCTAGTATCTACGTGTTTTCTCTCTCTTCTTCATCTGCCCTTGGGAGTCTTCGAAGTGTCAAAGGAAATAACTAAGAGTCATAATATACGGAATTGAATTTTGTCTCCATCTCTCACTAACTAAATTCCTTGGGTAATTACCTAAGTCGTCTGAGATTCAGCTGTCTTGTCTCTATGATGGCTAGAGCAGCACTTGTCCTATTTACCTTACAGAGCTGTGGAAAAGATCAACTTAGATAATGCGTGGAAATATCCTCTTTTTTTTTTTTTTTTTTGACAGAGTCCCACTCACTGTGTTGCCTGGGCTTGAGTGCAGTAGCATGATCTCGGCTCACTGCAACCTCCACCTTTCAGGTTCAAGCAATCCTCCTGCCTCAGCCTCCTGAGTAGCTGGGATCACAGACATGTACCACCAAACCCAGTGAAGTTTTGTATTTTTAGTAGAGACCATGTTTCGCCATGCTGGCCAAGCTGGTCTCGAACTCCTGACCTCAAGTGACCTGCCCATCTTGGCCTCCCAAAGTGGTAGGATTACAGGCGTGAGCCATCGCGCCCGACTGTAATGCATAATAAATATACTTTATAAACTACAAAGCATTATATGTTTGGTGTTAATGTGCTGATTCATACTTAGTATCTTGAGGCTGAGTCATGAAGAATAGAATTGTATTGGTGAGGGTTTTGGTAAGGTACAGCAATCTCTGTAGGTACTTTTAGCAGAAAGATATTTCAGCAGAAAGATATTTCATATAGGGAATATGCCATTTAAAAAAAATCATTGAAAGATTGGAGAAATGGGAGCCAAAGGTGGTTCCTAGAATTACTGAGTTCAAGAGCCTACTGCTATAACTGTGGTCTAGGGACTGGGAAGCCCTAACTTGCATTGCTGTTAGCATGGCCACAACTGCTTCCATTAGAAATAGGGAAAGAAGATGAGTTTCAACTCTCCTCATCGTTTCAAATCTTCTTCAAATGCTTCTAATGGAGAAATGATTTGCATCCAGAACACTAGTTATGAAGAAGTCCAGGAAAGGCAATTTTTAACTATCACGCTTCATCAGGAAACTGGAAAGAGAGTGGTATAGAGGTTAAGCAAGCCAATCCACAGGATATTCTATGTACGAAAACTGCTACCAACTAGTTGTGGCATGAGGAAAAGATAAGGAAGCAATCTCCTTTAACAGTTCCTCAGGCAGAAACATTTTAAATGAAATCCAAAGTAGCTTTTTTTGTAGATGAGGACTTTTAGTTATACCAACTGAATTCTAACTTTGTATTAGAAAATACATTTAAAAGGACGATTAAAAAATATAAACTAGCCTCCTATGTTAGCTGTCGGTTGCAGTAATAGGGTTGTAAGAAACATTTACTTTGTAAAGTGTGTGCAAATGAATTCTGTGCCTCTTTGTGCCAGTTGCAAGACCAAGGAAACATCCTTGAGTAATAAAGGAAGAATGCTCTTTTCTTGGGAATTGGAAGTCATTACATCATTGTGTATGGGCACAACCATCGCAAAAGGCAGAACCAATTCAATGAGTAGATTTTTTTTTTAAATTGCATATGTATGTATTTTCCTGCTAAGAATCTGAAATGACTAATTAATTCATAGAAATCTTGGTAAACCAGTTTGTATCACTGGAAAAATGGTGTTTTCCCTCTGCTCTCACCCATTATTTCCTAGCAAAATGTTTCTAGTTTGTTATTAGCCAACAAGGTTGCCAGTTAATTGATATGCTTCATTCATGTTCCCGGTAGGAAGATAATAGTGTGTGCAGATGAGGTAGAAATGCAGGTGAGTGGGCCAGGCTCAGTGTTTTCAGCATGAACAAAGCTTCAGTCCTTTCCCTGAGTTTCAGTGAAATAATGCTAAGTCACTCATTTCTAACCTCGATTCTACATCTGTACCTTTACACTTGCCCTTAAATGCTCCGTATATGTTAGCCATCATTATCAATGTTATTTGTTTGCCTACTTTTAACTATTGTTTTTTTGTTGTTGGTACCAAGATGCAATGTAAGGGAGATGCTCTCGTACATTAGGGAACATCAACAGGTCCTGTAGGGGCTGGGGCGGTGAATCCGCAGGAGGTAACTATTGAAATGTCTGTACGTTGAGATTCCACGTCAAACTCCTTTTAGTTAGTTAGTTCTTTGTTATTTGAACCTTCCACAACTTTCTGTAACTTTGTGTTCAGATTTATTCAATTCTGCCACATAATGCTGCGTACATAACTTCATACCTCCATATGACAGTGTTTTGTGTTCTAAAAGTCCTTATCTGCTATCTCAGTAGCATCTTGTGAGCTCTTGAGAACAAGAGGGTTTTCCCTTTTGCGCCCACTGCATTGCTTCCCACTCAGTATAAATATTCATTTCCAACCACTCATGTCTGTCAAGGGCGTTCCTGTCTGTGTCTCACTTGGGCTGGACCCCTGCAGTGCCCTTGCTTGAACTGTAGGAAACTAAGCAGGGCATTCAGAGGTAGCTGTTTCCAAAGGGCTCTGTAAGTGTATTTTGGTGAGATATTTGTTGAAGATTATTAGGCATGAAGGGCAGAATTTTTAACCTTCACAGAGGATTTTTAAAACACGTGATGTATGTGTGCGTGTTTGTATTTGGGGAGGACAGTGCGATGGTATTAGCATTCCCACTTTGAGAATAGCTGCTCCCAGTCCCCTGTGTTGGGACCAGCTCTTTTCTGCTTAGCCAGGAACTGCCCCTTTTAAGCCTGCATGGTCCAGTGTTTGCAGGAATTATTGAATGAACCCTATTTTGGCCTAAGATATATTGCCCCGGAAGAACACAAATTTCCATGGAAATGAGTGAGGGAGTAGCAGGAATGTTAGAAACCACAACTGTGCTGATACCATCTGAAAAACATTTCCTTTTGGTGTTATAAAAACACGGTTGGCTCTCCATTCTCTTACATTGTGATATAAATTACAAACGACTATTCATTTCTCATCAGCATGTTCACCCAAGGCCATATGTAAAGCATCACAAAACATCATTAATGCACCCCACGCAGACACTCATTTCCAGCTTCCTAGATTGACCGTAGGCTCCTGTCATGTTCCACTGAGCCTGGACCTGCAGCGTCCTTGGCCTGTGGGAAACCCAGCAGGACATTTTGGAGTACTTTGTCAAAATAGCCTTGTTAAAATGAAAATATACTTTTTTTTTTCCTTCACAGTAATGTGCTTAATAGAATTCTCTGAGCTCCTGGATATCCCTGAGTCTCACAGCAATTTTTTTTCTTTTGATAAAATTTGGATCATACTATATAATCTACAGAATTTGGTAGTTTTTTTTTTCGACTTATTCGTATTATTGTAATCATTTCCCCTGATATATATCTTTTTGGCTGGAAGGAAACTAAGGGATCTAATGTCTGGTGAGGATTGATCTTTGCTGGACTTTTGTTAGGCTCTGTTGTTAGGCTTGCATCTGGCTGCTTTATAACAGAAACCTGATTGGGGGCAGAACCAAATAGGTGCTTATTTATCTCAAGCAATAAGGAATTAGAGGGTGGGTAGTTTAAGGCTCAGTGATGGCTACATAGTGTGCCATCAAGCTCCCAGATCCCTGTCTTGCTATTCAAACCTCCTTAGCTGATGGCCAAGGAACTTCACAGTTTTGGTTCAGGATCCCAGCAAAAAGAAGGAGTAAGCAGAAGAGGAAAGTTGGACAGATTCCTGCTCACATATCATTAATCAGGACTGAGTCACATGGACGTGTCTAACTGCAAGAAAGGCTGGGAAGTTCAGTGTTCCAGTTTTAGGCAAATGTCTTGCATTTGTCAACTGTATGGGCTGCCTCAGTTTCTTCACATGTTCTCTCTCTCAGCCCTTACAGTGACTCTGTGTGGCTGTTATTATTGTCTCCATTTCATGGATGAAGTTAAGACTGAGAGGGGTTAAATACCTTATTCAGGGTCCCAGAGCTGGTAGGTGGAAGGGCTGGGATGTGAAACCTGGCCTGTCTGATTTCAAAGGTTTTAGTGTTTACTCTCTGGTTTATTTCCTTAGAAGATGTGGGTTCTAGTGGATTAGTTCATTCTTATCACTCAGTCATCTTGAAACCATTTTAAGGTTTTTCACTTCTTTTATAAGAATACCCTTATAAGAAATGGAGAAGTTTCATTTTTTAAATTTATTTTTATTTTATTTTATTTTGAGACAGGGTTTTGCTCTGTTTGATAAACTAAAAGCACAGTGGCATGATCATGGCTCACTGCAAGCCTCCACCTCCTGGGCTCAAGTGATCCTCCTACCTCCATCTCCCAAGTAGCTGGGATAACAGGCATGTGCTACCACACCTGGCTAATTTTTGTATTTTTGTATTTTTTTTTTTTTTTTTGTAGAGACAAGGTTTTGTTACGTTGACCAGGCTGGTCTAGGACTGCTGGGTTCAAGTAATCCACCCATCTTGGCCTCCCCAAATGCTGGAATTGCAGGCGTGAACCACTACACCTGGCCAAGAAATTTCTTTTGCAGCTTTTTGGGAGAAAAAAATAGAGTGTAGATATACAGGATGTGGAATCCTATACAATATCATAGTTTCCCATACAATGCCCTAGTCTCTTTTTGGCTTTGAGCTCCCCGGTATCCCCTGTTGAAAGGAGAAATAAGAGCATTTACATTATTTTGAGTTTTATAAAGGGGAAACCTTGCATTGCTTCTTTGTTAAGGGAATCTAGAATATGGTTCCACTACTATTGAATAATTAAGGTAATTCGCCCTGCCATTCTCTTGGCCTAATGCTAACACTAAAGTACTGTTTAGGGCATGCAGTCTTAAAATCTGGATCCTAAGCCTGGCCTTTCTATGATGACGCTTATGATCCTAGACAAGTCATGGAACCATTCTCAGCCTGAATTTTATAATTTGCACATTGGGACAAATAATACCTGGCCTTTATATTTCAGTATTATTATCATGAGTAACAAAGTTAAAATGAGATAATGGGTTTAAAAGTGCTTTGTAATGAATGCACTATAAAAACATATGATAATATTATTACTGTTATTTTCTTTTTTTTTCTGATTCCAAGTCTAGTTTTCTTTTTGCTTTTTATTTTTTTATTATTATTATACTTTATGTTATAGGCTACAATCATGCTGCTATAAAGACACATGCACACGTATGTTTATTGCGGCACTATTCACAATAGCAAAGACTTGGAACCAACCCAAATGTCCATCAATGACAGACTGGATTAAGAAAATGTGGTACTGTTATTTTCTCTCAAAGTATGTATGGACTTTAGCATTGCTTTGGCATTTGGGTGATGCCAGGAACCCATGGAGCAAAACAAAAACTAAAACACCACTAAAAAAGGGGTGAAATCAATTTTCCAGGACAGCGAAAAGAAATAAAGATGTTGAAGCTGGGATTTTGGAAAACATAAAGTAGTAATGGAGAATGCTATAGTCTTTGTTTCATTATATTTGGATAATAATTGCAGTAAAGTAAAAGGGCAAGGTGAAATAAATCATTAACTTCCAGTGAATTAAGATGGTGATCTGAACAATGAATTGATTTCCACTGTTCTTCAAATGACTCTGTAACCGAGAAGAGCAGGAAAATGGATCATCACTGGATGTCCAGATATCTGTTATCTTCATAGGGAAAGGAAAACAATTGATTAGAAGTGAGGTAGTGCAATGGAGTTGCTCAGAAGAATAGCTGACGGGAACTTTAAGATGTCTTGTTTTTCAAATTGAGAAATAATTAAAAATTAAGACATTTCTTTAATGAAAATTTGCAGGTTGTCTGTGGTTGAGAACAAAATGGAAAATAAAGGAATGCTCTATCTTGCCATGGTGTAGATCTTTCTAAATTACTTGACAGTGTGTAAAATTTCGTACAAAGGCTGATTATGGCTCAGGATTCTAGCTTCCTGGGAATAATTGAAAAGAATTCGTGACATAAATTACCACTGAGTCACATCTCATCCTGTAGGCCTGATGGGAGTGATAGCTTTTCTTAGGAGGTGTTACTGTTCCATGTAACATTTTCTTGTTAGGTTTGCTGACATGACAGGGTGTTTCCCTGTAGAAAAACTTGGTATACCTTTATTCTTTTTTATTTGATTGGTTGCTTAATCTTGGTTGCTCTTACAGACAAAGGTCCAAGTGTAGAAAGGAATTTGCATCCTATTTTAATTTAGTTTTGAGCATTTGTTTGGATACTAGGAAGCCTCTGTTTCATTTCTATTAATATGCTCACTTGTACTTTTAAACTCTATTAGGAGTCGCTTAAATGAATAAACATATTTGATTAACTTACAGAGAGGTATCATTTCAACCCTGAATTTTCTCTGGCTTAATTAATTCAGTCAAATATTCAAGATGTATGAATAGGTACAGAGAACCTTTTCAGAGTGTTTGTCTATGTTCAGATCAATTCACTATCTTCCTTCTAATTCATTGTCTTCCTTCCATTGATGGTTAAAAATTCTTAGATCACAGATGAGCTAGCAGAACATTTTTTTAATCACTCATGGCCTGACTAGCTCTACTGTGTTATCTTCAGGGTTCAGAACTTCTGAGTACATTGAAGAGACTGACCCTAAAGCTAGACTTGCCCAACACAATGGGGAAAGGGGTTGGCTAGGGATAGGATAGGGAGTGAACATAGCTTTGGGGGCTAAAAGGAAGTCCAGCCAGTAGCCAGAAAGGGGTATTGCAGTTCTTAATGTGGGACACTGTTGGCAATAACCAGAAGATAATAAGGAGTAACATGATGTGCTGCTAGTATGTGGGATGCAGAGATGAAAATGGGTGTGGATGGAGCTATATCCAGAGATCCGGTTAAAGCAATTGACTTCAAGTTCCCAGTCTCTACGCTGGAGGTTTTGGCAACTGGCAGCTTCCAAGGGTACTGGTCAGAAGAAGGCAGAGCCTCTGACTTCTAGAGGTTTGGGAACTGGCCATTTATCACAGCAGAAACACAAGTGAACAAGGTGAGGGTCCCAGCATTGGGGCCAAAATTAGGGACTGTTTTTGTAAGCAAGGCTGAAGCTCAGTTACTGGAACTTGGTATGAGCTGGGAGGCAGGGACCTGGGTTATGTTTTGAAATTAAGTCATAAATCAAGTTACTAGAGCCATACCTCAAAGCCAGGGCCAGAACACAAGTGTAACTTGATAGTGATTCCCATAGCTTCAGGTGACCATCCCCATTCATTCCCCTAAAGGCCAGGATTCACCCACGTTGCTCAGGGCTCAGTCTGAATCTGTAGTGACCTCAGCTGTAGGTTCAGGTGTATATAGAGGTTGAGAAGTATTCTGGATAAATGAGTAGAATTTTTCAGACAAAGACGTTAGATTCTTACTGTCTTCAATGTCTAGCTCTGTGGAGGCTGACAGTACAGAGAGAGCAAAAACTAAGTGTAAGCAGAGGATTTGGGAAAATTGTTAGTTAACTAAGAAATTACACTAGCAACTTGTCAGAAAAATAGGTAAGTGGATAAGTGTGGTGAGAAAATTTAGGATAGATGGGCGTGGGTCAACATCTGCTGATTGTAAAGGAAACAAAAGTGCTTTCTGAGGGTAAGACAACATTTTATACTCTGAAAATTATTATGCATAGGTTTTTTTCTTGCTAAGTTTTATTTTTCCTGTCTATTCAGACTCTATTCCTGAGATTTCAGAATTTTAACTCTATACAAAGAAAAAGAAAATAAGTGCTGAGAGAAATGCAATTATAAATTAAATTAATTTGATAATCACTTCACCTGGGGTAGTCTGCAGTTAATGAAGCACTGGCTAACAGCCCCATATATAATATGTATCATCTGACTATTTTGCTTACATTTTTCTGTTTCTAGAGTTCAATCCACTCTGATTTTATATATGTCTTGGGTCTAATATACTATTCAGAGGATAGTGTATTCACAAAGTCTGGTTAGTTCTGGAGCCATAATTTATAAATTTCCAATTGCCTTTTCTTGTTATAGTCTTACATAGTCTTTGACTATAACACCCAACGTCAGTAAGAACTGAAGTTGCTACAGTTTGTAGGTGCTTCGAGATGCCTGACATGGAGATTGTTTGAGGATATTTTAAAATCCAAAGTTCAGTAATATTTCTGGACTCAAGAAAAAACACAATATTTCTAGATGAACTATAAAATTTAGTGTAAATCAAAAATCTACAAAATAAAATCAGGGTTAGAATTAAATTGAAAGCAAGGATTTGATGCATCGAAAATTGCTTTACACATTGATTGGACTTGTCACCTAAATAAATATGCCCTGCTACCGGCACAACTATACTTTCCTGAAATTTTCATGATTCTATGTAAGTAAAATAAGTGTTCAACCACTCATTCAAGAAGTACTTATTGAGCAACTACTACTGTGTGGTAGGGACTGTGCTAGTTCCTGGGGAAATAATAGTGAGTAGAAATAGATCTGATGCTGTACCTATTGGATACTGTCCTCAGTGTTCCATAGGCACCTTACCTTTTACATGCCCACAGTTCTGTCCCTCTCTCCTGCTTCTTTTCCTCTATTCCTGATCTCAGGTAATGACACTATTGTCTACTCAGTCACTTGAGCTGGACGCTAGGGTCTTATGTTTGAATTTCACTGTCCAAATCCAAGTTTATTTCTTAAATATCTCCTGAATCAATCCCCTCTTTTCTTACCTCACTGCCACTAGGTTAGGTCAAGGTTTATCATCTGTTATCTAGACTAATTCAAGAACTTTCAAAAATGTCTCACAGACTGGCATGGTGGCTCATGCCTGTAATCCCAGCACTTTAGGAGACTGAGGCGGGCAGATCGTTTGATGTCAGGAGTCTGAGACTAGCCTGGCCAACAGGATGAAACCATGTCTCTACTAAAAATACAAAAATTAGCTGGGCGTGGTGGCAGGCACCTGTAATCCCTGCTATTCAGGAGGCTGGAGCAGGAGAATTGCTTGAACCCAGGAGGCAGAGGTTGCAGTGAGCCAAAATCACACCACTGCACTCCAGCCTGGGCAATAGAGTGAGACTCCGTCTCAAAAAAAAAAAAAAAAGTTCACTATTATGAATTTGCCTTCCTATGACATCCTCCACCCTCTGCCAATTTTGTGGTTATAAAGTATAAACTGGTGTGTGTGACATTTCTTAAGTCACTCTTCACTACTTGCCATGCGGATGAGCAAGTGGCTAAATGGCACAGTCGCCAAGTCGGCTGGAGCAGCATTCACAGAGACAACTCCTGAAGGACAAGGAGCAGCTAGTAGATATGCTGTTGCATTTTATTATTAAAAATAAGGAAATTCTACCCTCTAAGAAAGGGAACCTGAAACTACACTGGGCTTTGTAGTTCTGTAATTAGGGATGCACCAATGGGCGATTCAGAGACTGAGATATCACATACTTACTAAGATAGGGCAGAACTGTGGCTTTGGCCTGTTTTATCAACTTAGTGTTTATAGGGAATGGAAAGCCAGTGTAGCTATGATGGGTGACTCAGGTACAAGTCTTGCAGATACAGTTGAACAACATAGATGGCCAGAAACGGTGGGTTTTGCTTTTTTTTTTTTTTTTTCATTTTATTTTATTTTGTCATGAGCTCAACAGCATCTCTCTTTCTCTCTCTCTCCCCTCTCCCTGGCAGGTCACAGACATAAATTAAAAATAAAATCTACAAGGAAAATAACTTATAAAAGCACTCCCAGGCTCACACCTTCTATCCCTACTGCTCAGTTAGGAACACCCCAACTGGAAATCAGTGCTTGCCCCCCTCCACTTCTCTCCTGCTTGTCTGGGGCAGACAGTACTCCAGAGCTGGGCAGGGGTGGGGACAGCGGTGGCAAACAGTTAAAAATAAAGACATTGTGATCCTGGAACCATCTGGTCACCTTGGCACTTCCACGACTGCCTCCCCCAGGCAGCCCTCCAGGAGCTTGCGCTCAGCTGGGGCTGTGGAGACGCTGCTCGTGGCTGAGAGCTTGTGTGTCTGGTGGGTGCTCTCAGCCCCTGTCACATGCACTTCTCCATCTTCTAGAAAGAAACCCAAAAAAGAAAGCAGACAACTACCTTGGGACAAAGGAGAAAAATCCCGAGTATTCACACAGTTACATGGAGTCTTTATGGCAAAGAGGACATTTAGCTGCTTTGAGTATTGGAGCATCTCCTTTTTACTCAACACAAGCACTCTAGACTCTACAAGAGAAACAGGGCACAAGCCCTAAAAAAATCAAAGCGCATGAAATTCTAAGAGGACCAGTTTTATTGTTGTTGCTGGGTTGTGCGATGTTTTGTGTTTTCCCAGTAACAAGCCCAGTTGTTGGTAGGCAGAGGCCCGAGGCCCGAGGCTAGGATCACTCCCCAGTGTTGTGCTGAATCCTGCCTGGAGGCTGCTGCACCAGATCCTCCCTCCATATCATTTCCCTGACTCACAGCAGTACTGGAAGAGGAAGGCTGCAGGCCAGTTCCCAGAGCACTGCCAGCACCTCACCCCAGCTACAGAAGAGCTCAGGCAGCCGGTGAGGGGTGGGGAACACAAACGGGAATTATTTCATCAGCTTATGGTTGCAGAAGAGCTAGTCTCTTCCATGGCTTGCTGAGAATAGTGAGAATCCAAGCCTTGCTACTGACCAGGATTGAGGGCCTTGGGTGCTGAGCCCCATCTGGTTTCCAAGCAGCTCTATAGGAGGCCACTTCTTTTTCCTGTCGACAGTGGATCAGTCTTGAGCAGGTTCATCCTTCCTGGTTACAACCTGTATGATAAAGTTCAAACCCCTTAGAGTGGCACCCAAGGTCTTCTCTGAGAATGTCAGCGAATATAGGCTTACCAATTGACATCCATCTGCTTCCTCCAGCTCCTCATTATTAACATACATTATTGTTAAGAAATTGTTATTGGATGGAGCTGAAGGATATTTTGATACTTGTGAAGATAATTTCTTTTTCTCACATTCACCTGTTATTTTCTCCCATTGTCTTTACCATCTTATTTCAAATGATAATGGCCTCTTGCCTAGAATTCTACAAAAGTTATCTTTGGGATTTTTGTATCTAATCTGACCTCTTCTCCTGTCCATTACCAAACTGTAGTCTGAGTTAGCTTTTTAAAAGGCAAATCAGATCATGCCATCATTTTGCTTAAAACCCTTGATTGTCTTCCCATTGATTTTTTAGGATAAAGATAAACTCCTTAAGGCTTGATCTCTGCCTGTGACTCCAGCATCAATTTCCACAATGTTCCCTCTCACCCTCATACCTTGCTTTACTGGCCTTCTTTCATATCCTCACAAACACTGTGCTCTCTTCTTCTGTAGAGGTTTTCAACACACTATCCATTTTCCTGGAAGACTGTTGCCTCCTCTTACCTAATTAACTTACATTGATCCCTTACATCTTGTTTGAGAACCATTTCCTGGGGAGAACGGGGCTGGTTCCCAGAGCACCTGGTACCTTTCATTTGCAGCTTCATATTCAATTGTATAAGTATTTGATTCAAGTTGCCTTCTCTCACCAGCTGGGAACCTCTCCACAGAGAGTGTTTAATTCTGGACCACAGGGAGTTGTGCATCTCAGTTTGTAGCATAGTGCTTGGGACATGGTAGAGATTCAATAAATTTTAGTGGAATGAATGAATGAATGAGTTCAGCTGCTTGGTTTTGGTGGATACAATCACCAAGTATATCCTGGTGTACCAAGAGCCTATGCTTTGGTATAAATATAAATAGACTTGGAGTTCATTAATAGAGAGTGGAGGGGAAAATCCTCACATCGGAAGCAGTCAGCATAATGATGAGGGATTTTTTGCTTGTTAGGTCAACTAGGTCTGGGTTCTTGTCTCAGGACCAGGAAGAAGTAGGCACACAGACATTCGAAGAGTGAGCAAGGTGGGGAGTTTCACTGAATGATGAAACAGCTTTTAGCAGGGGTTATCCCTCTACTCAAAGGCAGTAAAGTTCTCAATATGGCTGAGTCTGGGGCTCTTTGTGGGCTCAGAAGAGGTAGTTTGTGTTGATTGGTTTGTGAGTATGCAAAAAGGTCAAAGCAAAGATGCCACTCAAAGGTGGACATGGCAGTGTAGAAAGCCATTTAGGAAAAGGCAGGTATATGAAAAATAGGTGAAGGGTGGGGACCAATCAGAGGCAAATGTGCCAAACGGGCAGGTGGGGTCTCAATCCAGTCTGAAGATTTAACTTGAGGCTTGGCTTTCAGGGTTTAAACTGTCTGCAACTTGGAGGTGGGGTTTCGCCAGGACCTGCCACTATCTATCTAGGCATTTGTCTGCCTCCTGTCACTATCAGTAAGAAACTCAGAATAACTGTCCCAGACTGAAGCCTTTAGGGCTAACTGTGAAGATAGTCAAACAGCGTGACTGCGAGCCCTTTTGTTACCATGTCACCCTTGTGTCATTAGATAATACAAGTCTCAGGTGTTGCAATGACATCAATCTTAAAGGACACCATAATGGAGAAATTGCTGTTCTTTTTGAAGATGTGAAAATCACAGTGAGAGATGTCAGCTCAGCCAGTCTCTGCCTTCTCCCCAACCAGAACTAAATGGCAGAGTGCAGTGACAGAGCTAAAAGCTGAACTGGCTCCAAGGTCTCTTCCCTGCCAGGAGCTGGCATCTCCAGACTCTCGGCTCCTATGTTGGGGCCTTGGTGCTCTTCAGTCTTTTAGCCATCAAATATGCTTGTACCAATTTTCCCACAAAGCGAATGAGTGGGAGTTGTGTTTTAAAACCACAGCTATTATAATACCTGTATCTTTGAAACTGACATACTGTCTCCCTGTTGGTTTTCAATTTTTCTTGGCCCAGCTGCTGGAGGAAAACGCTTTTTAGTCTTTGTAGCACTGTGGAGCCAATATGTTTAGGAAACAAGCCAGCCGATATAGCTCCCAAACAACCTCTTGCCAGAGACAGTAATAATTTTTTAATCCCTTGAACTCTAAACAAGAAAATGGTTTCATCCAGATTATGAACACTAAACCTTGGTTGGTGTGGGCAGTTTGAACAATCATCCTTTGAGTTGAAAACTTTTTGACTGTCCTTGGAATTAGTAAAGGACATACATTAAGTAATCGCCTAGGACTTCTCTTTCAGCTTGTAATCACATTTCAAGGAAATGGCCCTGTAAAACAAGCAGCAAAGTGCTCTCTGCAATATTCGAAAGTGAGACCATAACAGGTCAAAAATTAAAAAGTAAATTATAGTCATTCACTTAAAACATTCACTTAAGGCATTTTATAATTTCATTGCTGACCTTTTATTGCATCATGAACAAATAGGGGCAAGAAAGGACTTAGAAGATAAAGATTTGGGCTTAGGAAAATAAGCATTCAGTGGTAAGGATTTATAAGATGTAAGATAGATGAAGTAAGGTCCAGGAAACCTTTGGGGGAAAAGGCAAAGTGTTATCATATGAATAAAAATAATGGTAATAAAATGTCATAGATTATGTCATGTCTTTAAAAAGAGAATACTTGAAGGAAATATAAATTTCATATTTTAGGTTATGTCATACCATGGGGATCTTGATATATAGAAATTTCCTTTCACTTTTGCACATGATTGAGAGATCTAAGAACAGTGGAGAGATGCAGAGAACAAGGGGACAGGAAGGGCTGGTGTAGGGCACAGAACATCAGAATAATTACGTGGAGCAGGGAAGCCACAGAGCAATGTAATGATTGGTGCTCTCATATTTTACAGCTGTTAATAGCGCATATTGACTGAATGATTTCTAAGTTCCAGACCTGGCACTTTTTATAATTATCATTTTATTTAATTCTTTCAATAAAGAGGTAATTTCTTACGATTCCCTTCACCCCATTTTATAGATGAGGAAGCTGAGGCTAAGAAAGGTTCAGTACCCATCACAAAGTACATTGGAAGTGGCAGAATCCTCTGATGCTGTAATTGTGTATATAACCATTTTATTCTCCATGACCTGGACAGTTAGAAGATGACTGAGGAATGATTTAGATATGTTATGTATATTCATATAGAGTTTATATATGCTGTTGTTCCATCTGTCTGTGAAGTTTTCCTCAATTAAGTTGTGCTTGAGAAGCATTGAGGATTAAATTGGCCAACCCCAAACTTTTTATTGCCAGTGCTTCCTGTGGGCTTGGCATTCTGTTTAGTACACTTACAAGAAAGTCATTCCAGCCTTGAAAATCATCCTGTTAATGCAGATGTTTTCTTACTGAGTCAGTTAATGGATATGTGAGCCAAAAGTTTCATCAAAGCCACTGCTGATGAAACAACCAAAGCTTCATTTTCTTGAGGCTCCTATTGGAAAGAAAAAGGAAATCTGTGTGCCTGTGGGAACTGTAGACATAAACTACCTACCTCATGTAAAAGGCTGCCACGATTGAAAGTGACACGGTAGATGCAAGCATGGCCAAATACATAGGGGAAAAAAGGCATATTTTGATGAACTTTTAGTATATTTGCATTTACTAATTATGAATCTGTGACCACCTGTACAAATAAAGCAATTAATGTCAACTGTTTACGACTCCTACAAAAATTCTTCTTTTCAAATTTCAATTTTCTTTTTGTTCCTATTTTTAAAATTTGTGTACATTTAGGGGTACAAGTATGATTTTGTTTCATGGATATATTGCGTAGCGGTGAAGTCAGAGCTTTTAGTGTATCCATCACCAGAATCACATACAGGGTCTTCATTAAATAATTTCTCATTATCCAGGCCCCTCTCACCCCTTTACCTTTCTGAGTCTCCATTGTCTATCATTCCACACTCTAGGTCCACGTAAAAGTTGCTTATTTGAAATAGATTATATCTATTTAGAGGAAAAAATTATATTGAACATATTTTTGTTTTAATTCAGTATTTAATTTTAAATTGGAAATAATAAGTAAGTTAATTTAAACAAATTAACTCAATTCCCCAAAATGTGACACCTTAAGGAAAGTGCATAGGAAACATTAATAAAACTCAAATGTATTAGAGAAAACCTACCTAAGAGTAGGTTGGTTATAGTTTCACAATTTGATTCAATTTTGTGGATACACTCTACAACTGTAGTTTGTTGAAGATTAACTATGTGCTAGTCTCTTTGCTAAATGTTTTGCATGCATTATCTGATAATCCCAACATATGATGCTGATATTATTGTCTCCATTTTACATGCAGAAATTGAGGCTTAGCCAAAAGTGTCCTGCCTGGGATTTCCCAGCTAGACACTGGTTCCATGCTGTGATTTCAAGTCAAGATTCAAACTGAGGCCTGTTGAAGTTAAGCTAACATCTGCAAATTTAGCTGTTTAAATTGCACCGCATTTCCTTTCAAGTTAAGTAATATGCTACAAAATGATTACAACCTAATGAAGTCTCTCTCCTGATACGTCTGAAATACCTATAATAGTGTATAAGGAGAGTCCCATTTTGTTTTTCTTATGGAAACAGATGGACACTTACTCAGTTGCTAATTTCTGTAATGCAGTCCAAATTGTTTAAACCTAGCAATTCCATATTTAAGCATTTATCTTAAAGAATTAACTGTATAACTGCTCCAGGCTGTACATATCAGATAAGTAACAGCAGGAGGACCTCTGTGTGGAATGGGTTAGTGATGGTGAACATGTTGAAAGGGGGTTCTGTCTCTTCAAGACTCCATGTGAGGTGTTTTACATACAATTAAGCAAACTTTATTGTCCATATAAAAGAAGAGAATACAGTGGGCTGATACTCCCCTTTCTCAGCTAGCTTCTTAGCTCTGCCACAATTCAAAGATGTTTATAACAGTATTGTTTACCACAGTGAAAAATTGGGAAAGACCTAAAATATTCAACATTAAGGAATCAGTTAAAGTATGAACCACCTCTACAGTTAAATACCCTGTTGATATTAAAATCATGATGGAAAGTTATCCATAATATCTTGTTAAATAAACATACACATTACAATAGTATTCATATGGGATCATCTGATCCCCTTTTGGTTAGAAAATAAGCCATTTAGGATGGGAAGTCCAGGCTGGGCATGATGGCTCATGCCTGTAATCCCAGCACTTTGGGAGGCCGAGACGGGCAGATCACGAGGTCAGGAGATCGAGACCATCCTGGCTAACATGGTGACCCGTCTCTATAAAAATACAAAAAATTAGCGGGGCATGGTGGTGGGCGCCTGTAGTCCCAGCTACTCGGGAGGCTGAGGCAGGAGAATGGCGTGAACCCAGGAGGCGGAGCTTGCAGTGAGCCAAGATCGCGCCACTGCACTCCAGCCTGGGCAACAGAGCGAGACTCCGTTTAAAAAAAAAAAAAAAAAAAAAAAGGATGGGAAATCCAAGCAACAGAGAGCTGAGAAATCACTGCAGGTAATATAAAAATATTACTTAATGTTATTTTGAAAAGAAGCAAGGGAGACTTTTAGAAACTTTTGGACTTCTCTTTGTCAGTTAGAATCCTGAATTTTTCAGTAACTGCCTTATTAAAAAAAAAAAAAAAAAAACCCTGTATTTCATTTAAATCTGGCACGGAGAAAGGAGTCTTTCCCAATCTTTGGCTAAATTTCCCTAAAGCATGTATTTTCCTACTGCATCTTTTGAAATAATTTAAGATATGCACTCTTCTCTAACTGCCTACTCTTGGAATAAATATATTTATTAAGTATGCTAGGGCCCTGCCTGGGTCTATAGTAGGATATGAAAATTGGCTACCAGTTAAGACAAATCTGGCCTTCAAATTTTGGCTTTACTTTAAAAAAACTCATCTGAACTATATGCCAACTTTTAAAAACTAGGAGCTTTTACATTAACACCTGGATTTTTAGTATCACTTGGAAAAAAATCAGAATTATCTGGCAGTCCTGGCTCCCAAGTCCATGAGTAGGGAATGAGCAGCTCCTTATCCTGTTGCTTTGGTGATATGGTTTTGGGTTGGCTGTGTCCCCACCCAACTCCCATCTTCAACTGTAGTTCCCATAATCCCCACATGTAAGGGAGGGAGCAGGTGGGATGTAATTTAATCATGGGGGTGGTTACCCTCATGCTGTTCTCATCATAGTGAGTTCTCACGAGATTTGATGAGTTTATGACGGGCTTCCCCCCTCCCCTTGACTTCGCTCTGCACTTCTCCTTGCTGCTGCCACATGAGAAAGGATGTGTTTGCTTCCCCTTCTGCCACGATTATTTCCTAAGGCTTCCCCGGCCATGCTGAACTGTTAGTCAATTAAACCTCTTTCTTTATAAATTACCCACTCTCAGGTATGTCTTTATTGGTAGTGTGAAAACAGACTAATACATTTGGCCATGTGCCCTTTGTTTGCCACAGTCTCTAGCACTTCCTACTGCCTTCTTTCCACTCGTTTATGTCACCTGCTTGAATTGTGTAGGCATTTCATTTTGCGCCTCTGGTGTGCTAGACTTTAAAATAATCTAAAAATCTCATCTGTGTATCATTTAGCAATTTCCTTAACCTTTCTGTCAGTGGTCTGAAAAGGGGAACAAATTTGCTCAATTTGCTTAGATTCTTGGCATTTCTCCAGAAAGTCTGGGGCTGGATTAAATCAATTAATCAATGATAACATCTGTATACTTATGTGGTAGGCTCTGCGGACACTAAGAGTTACAAAGTTGTGGTTTATGTCCTTGAGGGGCTTATTCTCTGTTGTGGAAGATGGGTGTACACAACGGTAGCTAGTCAAGTGTTACCCAGTGCCAAGGGCCTAGAATGTCTGCTTAGTGAGACTGACGGTAAGTGCAGTAGGTGTTTCTATGGGAGTGGGCAGGATGTGCATGCCAATCCTAGAAGATGACATAGGTCAGGGAAGGTTTTAGGGAAGGAAGACCTCAGGTCATATCTGAGAGTTGGCAGATCCGGTGGGTCACAAACATCACTATGCATGTGAATTGTATCGTGTAGGGCAACTTCAGATTCCTAAGCTGTACCCAGAGATCCTATTTCTAGAGGGCTGAAGTGGACCGAGAACATGCATCTATAATATGAATTCCATGTGACTCTGAAATATGCGAATTACACTGAGAAAAAGGGGTGGAAGATAAGCCGAGCAAGTCAGGAGAAATAAGAAAAGGTAGGAATGTGGGAAGGCAATTTAGAGGCTGCAAAACTCAGCTGATTGGATGCTTGTATGCACAGTCCTGCAAGATAATTAAGGGAGGAATACTGGGAAGAGAGGGATGCTCTGGAAATCACTTCTTTTCCTTTTTACCAGTAAGAAAGGATGGCAGATACATTTTATTAAATTGGGGAAATAAAACATCAGCAGCAGCCAGTTATTCCCAAAAAGAATATTCTCTGCTTGGTTTATTTATCTTTTTTCAAAAAATGCAAATAATAGTTAATTAGCAGGCAAATTGATCCTGGTCCTGCTAGTTCAGGTGCCTAATCAGTTAAATTGGATTAACAGTTTAGCAGTAGGCTGCATTACTGAGTAACTGCACACTATTTATAGTTGAAAACAACATGGATGCCCTAATTTATACCACCTTTTAGTGTAGCAAATACTGAACTGAAGCTCACAGTTGCTGACCCAGCATCTCACACAGTGACTGGTATATGGTTAGCTGGCACTCAATAAATACTTGCCAAAGGTTCTTAACTGAAACTTGCTTGGTATTTGTAGTTCTTCATTTCTGAAAAAATGGAGTTGGATTGTACTCATGGTTTTCTACACCATCAAATTCCTTGGGGTGTCTAAGTGTCACTTACAGAAATAGAGAGACCAAGAAATTAGGGAAGAGTGCCCACTTTACCTCATCTTCTCTTTTGTGTATATGTGTGTGTGTGTGAGAGTGTGTGTGTGTGTATATATATACACTTTTGTGTGTGTGTGGGTGTGCATATGTGTGCACACATTTTTTCAAGAGACAGTGTCTGACTCTGTCACCCAGGCTGGAATGCAGTGACACAATCATAGCTCACTGCAGCCTTCAACTCCCAGGTTCAAGAGATCCTCCCGCCTCAGCCTCCCAAGTAGCTGGGACTACATGTCCATGCCACGATGCTGGGCTAATTAAAAAATATATTATTTTTTAGTAGAGACAGAGTCTCACTATGTTGCCCAGGCTGGTCTCAAACTCCTGGCTCAAGCAATCCTCATGCCTCAGCCTTCTGAAGTTCTGGAATTACAGATGTGAGCCGCCGTGCCTAGCCTATATTTTGTTCTTTTTTTTTTTTTTTTTTTTTTTTAAAATAGGGGTTTTCTGGTATAACCTTGTCTGAGAAACAATAAAGGCTTCCATTCTGAAGCAAAGAAAATAACCGTAGCAACAGTAATAAGTTTGGAAGTCTCTGAAGTATTGAATAAATGATTTGTTTCAATTCCATGTGTATTTGCCGGCCACCGTGCACAGCTTTAATACATAATCTCATGACTCACGGCGCATAAATGAATTCCAGTGTGCCTCTTGTCTGCTTGAGTTTATTTAGCATTCCTTGCACTTGCAGGGAATTTTATTGGACCCTATACTTGCAGTCCCTTCATAGGTCTTAAGGTTGAAAAATAATTTGGAAGGCAAGTAATAGAGTAGAGAAAGTAAGGAGAAGGGGTGAGGGCGAGCCATTGAAGCAGCTTTAAGAGAGGTAGGGAGACAGGAAATTCAGGCTATGTCTGAGGAAACACAGGTGCGTAAAATGGTGTGGAGGGAATACTGGGTGTATGCATAGATAACGAGGTGGTAGAAAAGAATGAACAGGAAGTTTAGGGTGTTGAGAGGTCCTGGATGGTTGCTTCAATGAAGATCCCAAATGTTTTTGTCTGTGAGCAAGGGAAAATGTACATTTTTTTTTTAATTAGAAAAGTGATTTGCACTAGCTTTTGTTTTAGAAGAATTAGGATATGAGAATGAAGGACTGATGATAGGCAAGAATTAGAGGCCGATTGATAGCATTAAGCCATTTTAAACAATAGTTACAATGAGGGTGGAAAGAGAAGAACAGAAGGGCCTCTGCGGAGGGAGGTGTTAGGTAGATATCAAGAGAGAGGTGAGCAAAAATGCCTCTGAGATTTCTAGCCTGTGTTGCTGAGAAAATGTTGATCTCTTAAAGATAAAAATAACAATTATTGATCATTTACCTTGTGCCAGACATAAGTCATTTAATCCTCACAACAACTGTAAGAAGTCAGTACAATTATTACAAGTGAGACAACGAAGGCACTACGTTTAAATAACTTGCCAGTGGTCATAGAGGAACATTAAAGCCAGGGACTGGATGCAGGCAGGCAGGCTACAAGATGATGTTCATCAACATGAAGATGTGCTTTCTGTATTTGGAGAAAATGAATCTTTCTGTGGTATTTCCAATGAGGGGATTGCAAATATGACGTCTAGCAATGGCATGAGGCTTAGTTCTTCCTGCTGCTGCTGCTTCCATTTTCTGCTCCACTACTAAGATGATTGGCACTACCTTTGAAATGTTGGGCATGCCCTTCATTATTTCCTTCCCTTTCCATCATGAAAAGAAAACAGTTTTGAGGACTTTCAAAATGTGGTCAACCTCTGCCCTAAAGTGTAGGCACAGTCTTTATCACCTTATGGTTCCAGAAACAACATCAGTAAGAAATTTCAATTCATTGGGACTTGACTATGAAATGTTTAATAAATCTGCTGCATGGGCACATGAACTGATGCCATACGAGTTGTATCCAGAATAACAGATCATATGTGAAACATACAAAACACTTTTTGGAATGCTTTCATGTTATTTTTTTATAACGGATTGAGTAAGAAATTTGAATAGGCAAATAACACCCACTACATAAATATTCACATCATTCAATTTCCAAAGACGCATCCTGTGTAGAGAGCATAACACTGAAGTTATCCTTTTGAAATCACAATTTTGGCCGGGCGCGGCGGCTCAAGCCTGTAATCCCAGCACTTTGGGAGGCCGAGACGGGCGGATCCCGAGGTCAGGAGATCGAGACCATCCTGGCTAACATGGTGAAACCCCGTCTCTACTAAAAAATATGAAAAACTAGCCGGGCGCGGAGGCGGGCACCTGTAGTCGCAGCTACTCGGGAGGCTACTCGGGAGGCTGAGGCAGGAGAATGGCGTGAACCCGGGAGGCAGAGCTTGCAATGAGCTGAGATCTGGCCATTGCACTCCAGCCTGGGCGACAGAGCGAGACTCCGTCTCAAAAAAAATAAACAAAATCAAAACTTTATTAATAGAATGGGGAATACAAATCTTAGCAGCAGCTTTCTGGAAATTTGTTTTCATAGGAGAACTGTTAAAAGTCCTTGAGTGGTAGGGCAACTGCAAATATTCTATAACTAGCATGTACAAATATATACCTTCAGGGAAAATTTTGTGTAATTTTTTAAAGGGTTTAATAATTAAATATCTATAATGAGACGTATTTTTTTTCTCTGAAATAAGTGAAATAATTTCCAGATATTTTCATCATAAAATGCTTACGTATGCAAAGTAAGAAAACAGCTGAAATTTTAATTTGGACTTCCAAGGGGCTAGTTAAATGACTGAAAAAGCCAATACGTGTTCATTTACTTGCTGGAAAGAACCAAAGCTGCTTTTGATTCGGCTGCATCTTGTTATTATTTTGTTTGTTTAGCTGGGCACCATGCTCGCTAGGAATTCGCTTGTGGGAAGTTGCCAGTCCTTAGTTGAGGTAATAAAGTGACTGGGGTACAGGAATAAAGAGATGTTCGTATGAGGAATATTGTTGGAGAGTTGGGGACTTGACTGGTGCACTGGTTAGAATGCAATTAGGTCCTGAAGCAGGGCAGTGCAATTAAATATGTTAAGGAGGGATAATTAGGTGGGAGGCCGAATGATGTAATTACATTTATAAGAGGGGGGCTATAATTAAATGTGAGGCAGGGGTGTGTATTTAGATGCCTAAGTTGAGGATATAATTAACATATGGGCAAGAAATTAAATTATGTGTGTGGGTGAAGAATAATTATGTGTGGGAGTTCAGGAGGATACGTGGGTGAGGGTATATAGAAAGAAATGGGTCGGAGTGCAACTAGATGTGTGAGTTGATGTTCTTATGGTCGAAAACTTGAGATTTTCATTAAGAAGGGCAAACATATGTTTTGACATCATGATTGATAGCAGGTGGCATGTAGTGACAGCCTTTCAGACCACTCTGAAGGCTTGCAAAGCAAACTCTGTGCTTTTCCAATACGGTTTGAGACCTGCAGCTAACACTGCTGTTGATTCTTCTTAATTGTGGCACTCGGTGCCACAATTCTAAATACTGAGTGGCTGGATAATTTTTCTAGCTTTAAAACACAATTACATGACAAGGAATACCTGCTCCCCCTTCCTGTCAAAGAGAAAAGTTTGGCGGGGATTACTATGGCAAATAAACACACAAACAAGAACAACAAAACTCTCTTACCACCACCAACCAAAAAACCGATTTTTCTTTATATTGCCAAATGTGAAAGTAAGCATCACTCTTTTAGCTAAAAGGGTATCACATAAACATAAATGTGTAACAAAATCAACAAAACTTAGTTCTGGTAGTATCATTATTTTAAATTTCTAAAACAATATGTTTTCGTCAATAATTTTAGCATCCTCCCAACATATAAAAGCAACAAAGCAACAAATGTAGGCTGCAGATAAAAGAGGAACTAGGGAGTGGCAGAAGGAAGCCAGGGGAGGAATGATCACAAGGAAATAGGTGAAAAATTACTCAGGGCATCTCAGAAACTTACATTGAAGCAGTGGAGTATGGTAAGAGTGATCATAATAATCTGATATATCCTATATTAAACTTAAAACATGGAGACTCCTGTTGTCATCTTCAAAAGCTAGAGAACATTTCGAGTATTTGTTCGTTGCTTAGATAATTGTTGAAATTAAAGATATTTGGCCGGGCGCAGTGGCTCAAGCCTGTAATCCCAGCACTTTGGGAGGCCGAGACGGGCGGATCACGAGGTCAGGAGATCGAGACCATCCTGGCTAACACGGTGAAATTCCGTCTCTACTAAAAAATACAAAAAAAAAAAAAACTAGCCGGGCGTGGTGACGGGCGTCTGTATTCCCAGCTACTCGGGAGGCTGAGGCAGGAGAATGGCGTAAACCTGGGAGGCGGAGCTTGCAGTGAGCTGAGATCCCGCCACTGCACTCCAGCCTGGGCAACAGAGCGAGATTCCGTCTCAAAAAAAAAAAAAAAAAAAAAAAAAAAGGAAATTAAAGATATTTAATTGACCACTAGTCTGCTTAAACTGATTCAATCTAACACTCAATTTTCATAAACCGCAGAGCCTCGGAGCCTCCTCATATCTGCTCAGGCCTTAGGTCAGTTCTGACAGAACACCACTATTGGTAGAATCCTGGTGAGCTGGTTGTTTCAGGGATTCTGAAGTTTTTAGATTCAAAAAGACTCCAGAAAGGATTCAAGAAATCTATATTTAAGGTTAGTTATTTTTTATAACGTGGATGTAAGGGCATTGCAGCCTGCCCGCCATCTCTTGTTCTGCCCTTTAGTGGTTTTAAAGAACTTCTTTTTAATTCTTAGATGTTGATTTCACATCAATGCATGATGCTGATTTTTAAAATTACAGACATGCCTCAAAAGCAGCCTCTCGCAAAGGCTCTTGTTACTTAATTTGTAATCAGAAGTGCTCTTAGTAAAATGTTGTGCATTCCTGTGAAAATTACTGTTGCATCCAATTCTCTATCCACTAAGTGGTTTACATTTTCTTTTTCTCCATGCACTTGCTACTTTTTGCCCTGCCTCCCAGACCAGCTCAGACTCTGCAACAATTAATGATTTATGGTGGTTAACTCATGTGCTTCGAGAGGTCACACAATTATCCTTTCAAGACATCTAGTTGTGTCTGTGGGTTGGAAGATGAGTAGGTGTAAAGTCTCCTTGTGCCAGTGGACGAGGTCAGTGCTGGCTCTGCTGTTTGGGGTTGGGGGTGGAGTCCCAGCTCGCCAGCTCTTTGTTGCTTTGTGTGGATTGCACAAGGAGAGGAGGAAGAGGTGGGATTCGGGCTTTGGAAATGATTCTGGTAAATGATGCTTTGTTTACTTAATTATAAAAACCATTCTGAGATGCTCCAGTACTATTTACATAAGGCACAAAAAACAGGGTTTAAATTCTTCAGATTTGAATAGCATTTTTCCAGAATTGATATTGTGAGCCAGGAATATGTTTGCAGCTGGCAGTTAACAAGTCTTTTCACTCTCATGCATACTACAAAACACCAAAGATCCTAATTTTTGTTTGTCTTTTTTTTCACCTTCCTAATATCTAATAGACCAGAAATCTCAACTACTTTCATATGCCTAAAGCTATAGATCTCAGCTGAAATGTTAATTCCTCAGAGAAATTTTTCCTAATCTTATAGCACTCTGCACTTTGCTGTCATGTTTGTTAAATTCTGTTTTTCTATTTAGCGTGTAAGCTGCATGAGCGGGGTATGTGTCTATTTTGTTCACCATCACATTTTCAGCATCCATAACAGCTCCTGGCCCATACTAGGTGCTCAATGAAAAGGTGATGAATGAACAGGGAAGTTAGGTATTAGGGCTATTTGAGAAGAGGCACGAGTGATGCAGACTGTGGAAAATGAGGATAAGGGATATCTCAGAAGCAACGCACTGAATGGCCTTATTGCTGGGTTCATATTTAGAGTGATGGGGCTCACACTTGTTCTTCAAATTTGGAGATTTATTTATATATTCATTACAACATAAGGAAATGCCACTTTAGGTCCAGAAACTGCTGAGAATGGATTAGATGCTCCAGGAAAATTTTGTGATTAAATAACTAATTATTGAACAATTTGTTGATCATCTCATCTGTACTTAGCCCAGATATGACGTGTTGAAAAAAGGTATGATACCTGCAATGATTTCTACAAACATATATGTCATTAAAAGTCATGACTTGATAGAAGTTGTATTAATAGGCCGGGCGCGGTGGCTCAAGCCTCTAATCCCAGCACTTTGGGAGGCCGAGACGGGCGGATCACGAGGTCAGGAGATCGAGACCATCCTGGCTAACACGGTGAAACACCGTCTCTACTAAAAAATACGAAAAACTAGCCGGGCGAGGTGGCGGGCGCCTGTAGTCCCAGCTACTCGGGAGGCTGAGGCAGGAAAATGGCGTGAACCCGGGAGGCGGAGCTTGCAGTGAGTTAAGATCCCGCCACTGCACTCCAGCCTGGGCGACAGAGCGAGACTCCGTCTCAAAAAAAAAAAAAAAAAAAGAAAAGAAGTTGTATTAATAAATATACCCTTGGCTGAGCACGGTAGCTCACGCCTGTAGTCTCAGCACTTTGGGAGGCTGAGGCAGGCAGATCACCTGAGGTCTGGCCAACATGGTGAAACCCCATCTTTACTAAAAATACAAAAATAAAGACCCGAGTGTGGTGGTGTGCACCTGCAATCCCAGCTACTAAGGAGGCTGAGGCAGGAGAATTGCTTGAACCCAGGAGGCCGAGGTTGCCGTGAGCCAAGATTGCACCACTGCACTCCAGCCTGGGTGACAGAATGAGACTCTGTCTCAAAACAAACAAATAAACAAACAAACAAATACACCCTCAAAGGACCAATGACCAAAAAGATTGATTTGTTCAAAATCTATATAAATTAGCTTGGGTAACGTGGTGAAACCTCGTGTCTACCAAAAAAACACCAAAAAACAAAAAATAAAAATTAGCCAGGCATGGTGGTATGCGCCTATAGCCCCAGCTATTCTGGTGGCTGAGGCAGGAGGATTGCTTGAACCCAGGAGGTTGAAGCTGCTGTGAGCCGTGATTGGACCACTGCACTCCAGCCTTGGGGACAGAGTGAAACCCTGTCTCAAAACAAACAACAAACAAACAAACAAACAAAACAGACAACAACTATATAAAATTGAAAATAAATTTGAAATTGAAAATATCTCACACAAATATAGACTAAATATCACAGTGCTCTACCAAAATACTAACTTTCCCCTAAGGAATGCAATTTTGTTAGTATATAATAATGAATTAATATAATATATTTATATGGGACTTCAAAGGTTCCTGGTAATGGTCAATGCCTCACCTTATTTTAAGTCTCATAATAGTCCTGGAAGATGGAACAGATGGTTTTTTATCATGCCTTGTTTCCAATGAGGCACTGAGGGGTTGAGGGGCCTGACAAATCTGAATCTCAATCCAGATGATTAATATAATATGGTCACTAATAAGATGGCCATTAACAGATGGAACAGTTACAGATAAAAAAAACTTTGGACAAAGATCCATAGGATGGTTAGTGGCTGAGAAAGAATAGGAAATCTTTGAGGCTGGGCACAGTTGCTCATGCCTTATCTCAATACTTTGAGAGGCTGAGACAAGCAGATTGCTTCAACCTGAGTTCGAGACCAGCCTGGGCAGCATGGTGAAATCTTGTCTCTACAAAAAATACAAAAATAGCCGTGTGTGGTGGCACGCACCTATGGTTCCAGCTACTTGGGAGGCTGAGGCAGGAGGATTACTTGGGCCTGGGAGATCAAGGCTGCAGTGAGCAGTGATGGCACCGTTGTATTCTAGCATGGGTGACACAGAACTAGATCCGGTGTCTAAAAAATAAAAAAAAAAAAAAGGAAGAAAAAAGAAAGAAAAGAAAAAAGAAAAAAAAAGCTTGAGCTCATTACTATAGTTAATCTGTCTAATTTATCCTTGCATTTAGAATAGATTTTTTAAAGTTAGCAAGAGTGTTATAGTATATTATATTCTCAAATCCAGTAGATTATTTTCTTGCATAGGTACAAGGAGACACATTTGAAAAGACAGCATGCAATGCCTTAATAAAAATATTCTCTGTTAAAATAATAATATTCATGTGGCAATGGATGACCAAACTTCTTTCTATATAAGTAGACTCAAAAAGGAAAACGTCTTGTTCATACATCGTTCTGGAAAACATGGACCATTGCCAAGCTGAGAAATTAAGGAGGTATTCTGTGAGTGTTTTTTTTTTTTTTTTTTTTTTGAGACGGAGTCTCACGCTGTTGCCCAGGCTGGAGTGCAGTGGCGCGATCTCGGCTCACTGCAAGCTCCGCCTCCTGGGTTCACGCCATTCTCCTGCCTCAGCCTCCTGAGTAGCTAGGACTACAGGCGCCCGCCACCGCGCCCGGCTAATTTTTTTTTTGTATTTTTAGTAGAGACGGGGTTTCACTGTGGTCTCGATCTCCTGACCTTGTGATCCGCCCGTCTCGGCCTCCCAAAGTGCTGGGATTACAGGCTTGAGCCGCCGCGCCCGGCCCTTCTGTTGAGTGTTAATGAGAGTATTATCTCAATTACTTTTAAAAAATCCATAGTATTTTCTCTGTTAAGTTTTTTGTCTGTAAATGGGCTTTGGTGTGCTGTTATTGTTCACTGATGTATTGTAAGTGCCCAGAGAGTGCACTCAGGCACTCAAGAAATATTTATTGAAATGAAATGAAATTGCTTGTCAATAAAAAGTCAAAATGGCTTTGTTTTTAAACCCCTGGACTTCTGTTTGAGGGCTTTAGGGGGATGGTATTTTACTAGTGCATAGATATAATAGCTAAGTTTTCTGTTAATAAAATTATTACTAATTTTTAAGGTAGTGTGATAAATTACTATTTTACCATGTTCTACAGAAACCATGAAATCTAGGCACTTCATGGCTTGAGCAAGCCAGGGAGAATCTGCTAGAAGGAGGAAAGAAATGAAAAAGGGAAGGAAGATGAGTGGACTTCCATGCCACTGGCTTGGTTAGATGCTTGACATCCACAAACTCATATAATTTCATGAAAACCTGTGTGAGGTTAGATCCCTTCTAGGACAGGAAGCAGAATACAGAGGGGTTTGACAGCCTATCTTCCAATTCCATAGTTCCACAGTATGGAAGTTAGGAGGTAATGTTTATATCTAGGACTAGGTTGCTGCTTTCAAGCCCGTTTGTTTTGGGGCCAGATTCCTGACAGAAAACCTGGAATTCCCGGTCTAATAGGTTCAGGCAAGAACCACTCTTTAACAATTAAAGGGATTTTTAGTTGGCTTTTCTAAAGCAAACTAAATATTAGTTGAGGATGAGTGAACCCAGATTTTTCAAATAAACTATATGAAAATAAATATGCAAATGTACATGTATAGCTTACTCAGATCAGGTTTTTGTTCTTATCACTGAACTAAATTTACATTTTTCAAGGTCACCAGTGACCTTCCTGTTGCTAAGTCCAGTGGCAATTTTCAGCTCTTGTCTTACTTAATCTATCAGTAGCATTTGATGTATTTTTTTTTCCTTTCTTCTTGAGACACTATTTTTTTTTAACTTGGACAATTCTTAGACCTCTTCTCTTTTCCATCTGCACTCATTTGCCATCCAGTCTCCTGACTTTAAATACCCATGCTGATCACTCTCTATTTTCTATCTCCAGGAAAGACCAACTCCCTGACTGCATAGTCATATATTCACTTGCCTACTTGACATTGCCACCTGGGTGTCTAAAGGACATCATGCACTTGACATATTTAAGACTGAACTCCAAATCATTCCCCAGAAACCTGATCCTCCTGTAATCTTCCATATGTTGGTAAATTGCAAGTCTATCTTTACAGTTGTTCAAGCCAGAACTCTTGGCATCATCCTTGATTTCTCTCTTTTTCTCTTGCCCTGTTTCCATTGTATCAGCAAATCCAGTTAGCTGTCTCCAGAATATATCCAGAACCTGGCTACTTCTCACTATTCCTAGTGACAGTGATAGGGTAGTGTGAGAAGCAGCCAGATTCTGGACATATTCTGCTTCAACAGTTACCAAAATCTCTTACAAAAGACTCCTATCTGGTCTCTCTCTTTCTGCCCATGACATGCTACAGCCTGTTCGCATAGCAGTATAGTGATTGCTCCAAAATATGTCATAATGTCACTCCTTTGCACACCCAACGTTGACTTGATTCTCATCTTAGAATAAAAACCTACGTCTTTACAATACCCTACAAGGCCCTTCAGAATGTATTCCCCAACCTCTCTACTAGTCTACTCTCCGATATCCTTCCTACTTCTCCCTCCCTCGCTTCTTCATCTCCAGACACAACAGGCTCTTTGCTCCCCCTGTCCCATCCCAGGAATGTTTTCTCCTTAGGGTTTCTGCCCCAGGGGTTCCCACAGAGATCTGTGAGGCTCACCTACCTCATCTCCTACAGGAATTTGCTCACTGATCACCCTATTAAAATTGTCGTTCCTGGGGCCAGGTGTGGTGGCTCACTCCTGTAATCCCAGCACTTTGGGAGGAAGAGGTGAGCCGATCACCTGAGGTCAGGAATTTGAGATTAGCCTAAGCCAACCTAGTGAAACCCCATTTCTACTAAAAAAAAAAAAAAAAAAAAAAAAAAATACAAAAATTAGCTGGGCATGGTGACGTGTACCCGTAATCCTAGCTACTCAAGAGGCCGAGGCAGGAGAATCACTTGAACCCCGGAGGTGTGGGTTGCAATGAGCCGAGATCGTGCCACTGTACTCCAGCCTGGGTGACAGTCTGTCTCAAAAGAAAATAATAATAATAATAATAATTGCAGTTGCTCTCCGAAAGCATCTCCTAATCCTTTCATGGCAATGCTTTCTTCCTTTCCAAAGCTTATGTCACCATCTGACCCACTGTTCATTTTACTCATTTATCTTTACTTATCGTCTGTTTTCCACAGTAGAATATAACCTCTGTGGGAACAGGAATTTTTACTTATGTCTCTGTCACCCAGGGCAGTGCCTGATGCATAGTAGGCACTTTGTAAATACCTGTGGAATAAACAAACAGCTACTTTGAATATAAGCATTTAAATCTTCACCTAACAAATTATAGCTTTAACTGATGTTTTTCTAGTGTTGATTCCAAGCCCTCCTCTATTTCTTGCCTGTCCCTCCACTCTGGATCTGCTCTGATGTTTGTTGGGCTGGTCTCTGGTGTAGTAATGCAGGAAATTCTTAACTCTGCTGGCAAATGCTTAGACATTACACTTTAAGTACTGTATTTTTATCAACAATATTTCCATAGCTCTGGCTGTTCCTTTGACAACTAGAAATCAGAGGATTAAAATCCTCTTCTTGTGCTGCATTAAGTTGCCACCTCAGCTACCAATGAATACAGAAACACCTGGAATTTTATTTTTGGTTTAACTACTTCCTGCCTATATGAGGCCCTTACAGTGTATATTCATATACTTATGGAATTTATTCTTTTGGAATAACCCATATTATTTGCCTGAGATTCATCTAGGGTGGTTATTTTTGATGCCAGCTGTATATATGTAAGGTCTTTCCCTAAAGAACTCCAGCTGCTCTGCGTTGTTTCAGCAAGCAGGAAATTCTGTACCTGGCAGTTCTTGCTGACCCAGCTAGAAGTGACCGAATGACGCATTTCACTTTCAGGGGCTATTGCTGGGTTTTCATATTCATTCTATAAATAGCACTTCAGGGAACACTTAGATACACTGAACATTTTCTTTGCAGTCCAGTTCAGTGCTGGCAGAAGGAAGGTCACATGCTATCTGGTTCTGCACAAGCCACTTGCCCCTTAGTGGATCCTAAGTTCTAGACAGACCCACCCAGAGTGTTCATTAGCTCATAAACACAGCATTACTCTCAGCAAATACTTCTGTGCCATTGTTTGTGCTGCGTTCCGTGCCTGGAGGAATCCTACGTATTCCTTATTATTATTATTATTATTATTATTATTATTATGATACTTTAAGTTCTAGGGTACATATGCACAATGTGCAGGTTTGTTACATATGTATACATGTGCCATGTTGGTGTGCTGCACCCATTAACTCGTCATTTACGTTAGGTATATCTCCTAATGCTATTCCTCCCTACTTCCCCCTCCCCCCAATAGGCCCCAGTGTGTGATGTTCCCCTTCCTGTGTCCAGGTAAATCATGCTGCTATAAAGACACAGCCACACGTATGTTTATTGCAGCACTATTCACAATAGCAAAGACTTGGAATCAACCCAAATGTCCATCAGTGACAGACTGGATTAAGAAAATGTGGCACATATACACCATGGAATACTATGCAGCCATAAAAAAGGATGAGTTCATTTCCTTTGTAGGGACATGGATGCAGCTGGAAACCATCATCCTACATATTCTTTAAGGTTCAGCTCAGGTGAGAAAGCTTTCCCTGAGTTGGCTCAGCAGAAACACCTTCTTCTTCCTTGTGGATTGCCCCATAACATTCGGTCGGTATCTCTTTGGCAGCAACTTCAGCATTATAATAGAGTTTGTTACCTAGGTATATATTTTCACACTCTCATCATCCCTTTCTCTCCTCACATCCCGAACTGTGAACCCTCAGGCCTGTGACTTCTGTCGCATGTATCTCTCCCCAACAGTTAGCAAAGGAAATATTCAGAAACATTTGTTGAGTGAATGGCCGATTGTATGAATGAATGAGTTTGCAATCACAGAGGAGAAAGGAGCTCATTTGATTCCAGCTTAATGGCTTTAAAAATAATCCTGTGTTTAGTTTGTATTTTTTTTTTTTTTAATTTTCCCTAGCAAACACGTTCTACTATGTGCATGGCCAATGGGAGATGAAAAAAAAAATGTTGTTATATTTAAATACACTTCAGGGAGGCTTTTTAAAATTTTGCTTTTTAAATTCCAAGGCAACAGACGAGTTTGTTCCTTACAAACTTCTTGGCATCTTTCTTTTCACATGCTCTTTTTTGCTCGACCCAGTCTTCAGTCAAATTCCTCCAAAGGGTCTGCTGTAAACAATGATTTTGTGAGCAGTTGTGTGTTCTTTGCAGTGAAAACCCGCCTTGTTTTCTGTTGCTAGGCAACCCCATTCCAGCTGCCATTGAAGAAATGCGCGGTGGTGGGAAATGGTGGGATTCTGAAGAAGAGTGGCTGTGGCCGTCAAATAGATGAAGCAAATTTTGTCATGCGGTAAGAGAGAGCACCCACAGCGCGGCCTCTGCCTTCTCTCCTTTTCCCCACCCCTCCCATAAGCCCTGGGGCTTTTCAAAACTAGTCACTTGTGATTAATCAGTTGTAGCACGCTCCTTAGCTTCACTTCCAGCTCATAGACAAGTGAGTTTAGGAGAGAGGTAAGGGGAATGAGGGAACATGCCCCGAGAAAGTACAAAGCCGAGAAGGCTCAGGCGGAACAGAGATACCCACTCTGCTGTGAATAAAGGGAACAGGGGAAAGTGGAAAATCTCACATCTCATTTTAGATTGTACAGCCAGGTGATTCTGACTTTTTAAATTGTTCTTTTCCTTAAGGGCAACTCTCTGTGAATAAATGTTTTAATGGATTCATTTTATTCTATACCATATTCTTAGTTTGTCACCAAAGCATGCGTAAGTAGCAAGTGGGATTTGAAGACAGATTAAATCTTTGAGTGAGTGGGAAAACTGGAACAAAGAAACAGGGGTAAATTTCAAACAAGGAGGATGCTTGGTAAAGGGACTGAGCAGATTGGTGATGTGCACATCTGTTCCAGGAAAAACAGGAGGCCCCTGCAGGAGATGAAAAGGAATTGCTGAGACATATTCAGCCAGGGGCAGAGACTGCCAAACTGTAGTGGCAGCAGCCTGCACTGCTGGGTGATTCTGCCCAGACATGCTTACCAGCCAGGCATAGAAGGAAAGACAGCAAGTGATTCGATAAAGACAGGTTTGGGATTATCTGGGTGAGAGGGAAGAAGGACAGGGAGTGACAACTTGGAGGGCTCTGGCTAGAGAGAGTGTAAAGTAACACACCTTGAAATCTGGGCTGGGCAGGAAGAGAGCTCTGAGATGAGTGAAAGAGAAAGGAAAGGGAAAAATGATGGGGTCATTCAGAGCAGGGGTGAGGTAAGTTGTGGCTCCTGGCTGTGAATGAAGGAGATGTGGAATAAGAAGCAGCAGCTAAAGTCAAAGAATGGCTTTCTGGAGGGCAAGATTTCAGAGCTCAGGGTATCTGGGGGATGAGTGGACATGTTGTAGAAAAAGAAAACATTTGTTATTGAGAAAATAAAGGAACCTTGAGGATAGACTCTGAGAGGCCTTTCAGGTGGACCCTCAAGTCTCACTGAGGTAGAAATGACTATGAACCAAGTGCCAGCAGACTCTGTGGCCAGGAAGGGTGAAGACCGCAGCAACATCAAGGACAGAAAGCTGAGCGAGATTTTGTATTCCTGTTTATGTTTAAGTATAAACGAATAACAGTCTAGGAGTGGAAAAAAGGTAGCCGAGAGAATGCTAAGCCACCTCTGAGCCCTGAGCTAAGTGGGAGAGGGAAGAGCAAAGACTTTATTTGAGAGGGTTTTTAAGAGAAGCCATGTACTTGTGGGGGCTAAGTTCTCTCTCGGAGTTAGTCTCCTTGAAAGACATTTTTTCTCACTTGTTGAAGCCTGCAGGAGAGTCTAGATCCTTGTCTACCCACCTTTCCTTCGTACAGGTACCCCCAGCATAGTTTTTCCTCTATATTGCAGTTTTTCTTTTCAATATATACAAATAATAGAAAAATGGAAAAAGTACAAATGTAATTCTTTTCGTTCCAGTCAATGCAACACCTGCTCACTGAGCACCCATAACCTATGGGCCTTGAGCTGGCTCTGGGAATGGTGTGCTGAACAATCCTGTAATGAATTTATGTCCTAGAGATGTGCTTGCTACCGTGGGGGAGTTCAGACGCACAGGAGTTTCTCAAGAGAAGTGGTGTCTGGGCTAAGTCTTCTCTTCATTTCACCCTAAGCAGAGAAACAACCCAAGGGTCCAAGGTGGGAACGACAGCAACTGCTGTTGCAGTGTCATGAACAGTGGGGAGAGTGGCTTGAGATGGAGCCAGAGAGGTATTTAAGGTATTGGAGTGGAGAAAATCACCTAGAGAGCATGAATAGGTGAGAGCAGAGCCCTGAGCCACCTTCAGGCACCCTTTTCAGTATTTTGGCATTAGGTGAGGCTGAGGAGCCAGCAAAGAACACAGAGAGGTAGGAGACAAGTCCTTGCTGTTGTTAACTAGGTCTGTGACCTACAGTGCATTATTTTACCCTTGCTGGGGCCCGGCTTTCTAATTTGTAGGAGGAAGCAGAGTAGTCAGTTCCTCAGGCCCTTCCCACTATGGCAACTCTTACTCTATCTATGACTGTATGAATACCGTATAATTGTAACACCGTTTATGTAGTTTAGTTTATATTTTCAAATTGCTCTTGAGTATCATTAGTTTATGTGCTCTTTCCAAAAATTATGTAAGAAAGAAGGAATACATAGTATTCAACTCACGGATTCAAAGAAGTTAAGTGATTTCAAGTGGCCTTGATACACGAGGAAGTGTAAATACACTTCGTGCAGTATAATAAATGTATTTTTGTATTATTCATGAGTGTGTATGTGTGTGTGTCATACATTTGTGAAGATGGACATGTACTAACATGTAGAAGACTAGGCTTAGGCACCATAGAGTGTTATCTATTATTTCCAGTGGGCCATATTTATCACAAGTAAACAAGACTTTGTTGGCTTTATATGCAATCTGATGTTGATATATTCAAGTTCAGAATTAAAGGGTGCTTCTGATTAGAGTGCCTGGCACAATATTGAGCATAATATTTCTAAAATATGAGGAGATGAGGGTTGAAAGAATTCAAAGAAGGTAGCACCATAACAAGAACGATGTATGCATATGCCTTTGATTTAATTTCAAGAATAGTGCTGTTTTATGACACATTTTAATTTTTAAAAGCCTTATGTATAGTTTAAATTATAGGAGTAATAAAAGTTGATAAATTATTTTAAAATTATTTGACCATTTGCAGATCTATTAATAAATCATTGCTTAATATGCATTTTGGGGCATGCTTAATATATCGAGATATTATATATTCAAAATGTAACATTTAATGAATAAATGTAGATTAGAAAGCATGTTGTATGTCTGGTCCTAGACTGTAGGGTGTGTGATGGACAGATGTACTGAGAGACAACATCAAAAAGTAGTGCTGCCTGTACACAGTGATGTACCAGATTACAGTTCAAAGTGTCTTCTAGGAGTAGGATACAACAATTTCATAATTTTCTCTGCTTAAATGTTTTCAAACACATCTTCTAGTGCTGAAAATCAATTTCCCATTTCTCAAAGTAAGCATTTGCTCTGTAGCCAAAAGCAATACTTTAAAAAATAATATTGTTGAATTCAATTTATTGGGAAGGTTTACCAGACAAAAGTTAACAGGGATTGCATCCTCAAAAGGAACTGGTTAACTTGGGGACATGAATGAGAGAACATAATTTTGGTGCCTTTTGAATTATGCTCAAATGTATGTTTTGTATACTCACATATATATAAAAAATGTAAAGAGATTTTGTGATTTTTCTACTTTAAGATTTCTTTCTATCAAGCCCATTTCCCACTTACTTCCACATCCCAATTCAAAGAATATTCATTTCTTGTTAATTCTCTGATCAGATCTCTTTTAAGATCATGAGTACAGTTGCTAAGACACTTCAGTCATTAATATTTGTTAATTGTGCCAACAGCGATAATGCAAACTTTGAAACATTTTACACCACAAATATGCCTTATTAAAACAATTTGACTTTATTAAATGTGCCTTTTGTGTACATCTTTGTAATTATCAATTTATGAGTTGAGGAACTAAAATTATGGTGTGCTTTTCCTGAGAGAAGAGAGACAGGAAAGTGTCACAGATATTTGCACTTAAAGAAAAAGTTTACCCAGAACTTACACCAAAATGTATTGTCGTTATTTTCTGGAAATACATCAAAATTCATATAAAATGTTATCTTTATGATTTTAAGCATGAATCCCTCTGTTCTAGATGATAATAAATAACTGCAAGTTTTTCTTGAGCTATTACTCTGTGGCAGTAGATATGAAAAGACCCAGACACATGAGCCATGGAACACACAGGAAAACAAAGTGTTTACTCATGAAAACCAGTTTGTTTAATAATGACAAAACACGTTGACAGCACTCTCCAGCAATACTCAGAATTTACAGTTTTAGCATAACATAGCTGATTCTCAC
The DNA here is from genome assembly GCF_043159975.1 of Macaca nemestrina. Taxonomy (NCBI): domain Eukaryota; kingdom Metazoa; phylum Chordata; class Mammalia; order Primates; family Cercopithecidae; genus Macaca; species Macaca nemestrina. The sequence goes on from NC_092134.1 coordinate 119,706,104, forward strand.
ATGCTTTCAAGGGCAATTAAGATCAAAGCTGCTTTAAGAGACAAGTATCCAAATTTTAGTCTGTGTTTTATCCTGGAAGTCATCTTCCTCTTTGCAAAGATCAATTAAATCACAAGACCACAATCCGTTACCACAACTGGATGAGCCTGGCTGTTGATGCATAAACTCACTCCCTCATGAGAATCCTCAGGAAACACCACATGGGATATGGGGCAACCACTCTATCTACTCTTGTACATACCTCAAGAGTAGGTTCTCTGACTTGGGCTCCAGCCCCAAGCACTGTGTGCTTTCAGTGGGCACTCAGCAAAAGCCACTGACTGGTTAACTGACCTGTTGGCAGCTACCAGAAAAACCAGTATCTTATCACCAAAGAGCAGATAAAAAGAAGCTTCTAAATCAACTGAGACAAGTTTCTGCCTAGGATGCTTTGATGTGGTGATGCTCACAGGGTAAATAAGAGACAAAATCAGAGAACCTGAGCTGATCAGCTGAGTGGGTGCCTGGATACTGGGGGTAATTTGTAGGGAAAATTTAGTTGTTGGGGAACTAGCAGAGACTGCAATATTTGTAAGATATCTTTACCTACAAGTAAGTGATGCTTTGGTTTACTGAAGTGATAAAAAGTTACAGATGCCCTAATGTGGTAGGAATCAAGTTAGACATATGGTTGGAGAGGAGAAATGAGGACTCGGTAATAAAAGAAAGCTTAATGGAAACTATAGGCCCAATTGGCATTTTCATAGATAATAAATGTATATTTAATTATTTTTGTATGCTATATCTGATTTGTGATGTTTTTTAATATTTACTAAGTGTACACATCAAGGTTAGGGAATTTTTTTATTACATACCATTTTTAATCCTTACAACAATTCAATAAAAGAGGAAAAATCATCATCCTCATTTTGTGTAATGGCAAAACTGAAGTCAGGCAAATAAATTAACTTGCCTAATGTTCCACAGGCAGAAAGCCATGGGATTTGAATTTGGGGTGGTCATATTTCCTATTGTAAGCATTTGTAAGACATGGCGGCCAAGGAAAGCAACTAGGGCAGGGTGGTGTTTTGGGAATGGGAGTGGAGTGGCTATTCCCATCACCAGGGAAACATCACCTGTACTCTTTCCTTTGGCTGAACTGGGATGGTGGATCACTGCATTTATTTGGATGATGAACCATTATGCCTTCACCAGTAATCAGCCTGTGCATTGGCCACACACACACAAGTCAGACATGCTGTGATTTAAGTGAATAGCACATGGCCCTGAATGCACTCTTATAATTTAGATTTTGGAAAAAGAAAGAAAAACACCAGAAAATATATTAATTCTTCCCTGTCTTTTGAGGTTTATGGGTGTGCAGAGGTACTGTAGGTCCCATGTCCTCTAGTGTACCATACTGTCCTGAGCTCTAATTCAGGTCTAAGAATGTCTGTCCTACCCTCTCAAAAATATTTTGAATGGAATAAATACCTCCTAGTTACTGTCTCTTTCTTTTTGTAGATCATTTACCCCTTTGACTGACATTATCTTTCTTCCTAAACAGGAGTGGTTTTTATGACAGCATTTGGAAGATGCTGATAGTTAATTATTCATCTAATGTCTATTAAAAGGGAGAGGTGGTTAAAAAAAGAAACAGTTACTTGTGAATTGAGCTAGAATTAATAAAATTTCTATTTGTATTATTCTCACTGATGATTTAAAATATGCGAATCATTCCAAAATGTTTGTTCTTGTTTCTCTAGATGCAATCTCCCTCCTTTGTCAAGTGAATACACTAAAGATGTTGGATCCAAAAGTCATTTAGTGACAGCTAACCCCAGCATAATTCGGCAAAGGTAAGAGTTTATGACTTCTGTTTGTGACGAATGAAGATGAAGTCTTCTCAAGTACTTAGCATCTCAAAGGCAGTGAGCATAGTTCAGTTTGGGAAATCAAGAGGAAAACCATCTGGACAGGCAGGCAAGGATGAAGGGAATTGTAAATAAGGAAAGCAGGATTATGGGAATCCAAACAGTATTTTATGCTTCCTCTGGGATTCTGTTTCTTGCCTTTAGAGATGGTAGAAATAACAAGAAGATCAATTGTTTTGCTCAAAGAACAGCACAATATTCTGCTTACTCATTACTGCTACTTTTCAATTTGTTGACTTCGGTCCCAATTTATTGATTGGCAACTGTGAACTGAATTAATATCAAGAATAAAAACAAAGCAATGGCTAATCCATTACATTGCTTTGGCCAATCCATGCATGCTTTAAAATAGCAATATTGTCAGAATGTACAAGAATATGTGGTTATAGTATACTATATCACATTACATTATATTATATTCAATCATATTTGGGAGAGCAGTTGTAAAATTCTTGTTCTAGTATCAATTCCAGAAATCTTGAAATTCCCTGCAATCTGGGAAGCTGCTGTGGGAGCTTCGGCGGGGGCGGGGTCAGTCTCTAATTGATGAAGTGCATCAGCGAGCTATCAGCTGTTTCTCCAAGGACTGTTCATTGTAGAGAAGGAGGAATCAAGCATTGCTTTAGGTCCTTCTGTGTCCCTAGCAATTAGGAGTGAAATATCCAGATGTTCTGGGCCCAGGCGCTTGTCATCTAAATAAGTCCCATCCAAGTGAACGGCATGTGTGTTCACTTTTTCACAGTGTGGCACTACTTGTTTTGGTTCATAAGTATTCCCATAAAATACATATCTAGAAATGCAATCAGCTTTTAATTTTGGGAGATATTGTTAAATTACCCTCCCCAAAATGTACCGTTTATCTTCAATAATGGATAAGACTGATTGTTACCCATATGGAAAAACAATACTATTTGTGGAAAAAAAGGATACATTATATTTGACTTAATTTGCATTTTTCTGAATATAAGAAGAGCTGAGTGGGTATTGACTATTAGTATTTTTTCTTCTGTTTCTTTGTATTTTTTGCCTACTTTCGACTTGCTTTTAAAAATATTTTTCTATTGATTTATAGGAACTCTATATTATGTATATTAAGTCTTTGTATCAAATATTTTATTCTAGCCTGTTACATATATTTTAATTTATATTCTATTGCAATTTAAAAATTTTTATGCAATGAGACTTTTTAGTATTTTCCTTTATGGTTTCTTTTAAAAAAACAATCTTTCTTTGGATGATCTTTCTTACTCTGATGCTCCTCCCTTCCACGAAAAAAAATCCTGAATTTTTCTAATGCATTTATAGTTTATGTTTAGAAATGTAATCCATATAAATGTATTTATTTTTATTCTTGTAAGAGTAATTTTATTGTTTTTCAATGCAAATATATATTCATTATAAGAAATCAAACAGAAAAGTACAAAGAAGAAATGAGAACACTTACAAGAAATTTTTTTATTAAAACAATTTATTTTTATATACCTATAGATTCACAGAAAATTGCAAAAAACAATTTACAAGAAGGTTCTACATAGTCTTTACCCAGTTTCCCCCAAAGGTGACATCTTTGACTATTATTTTGATTTGGGAATAAAATAACTTTTAAGCAGGAACACATGTTCCTTTGGAGGGAAATGAAACATTTAATATATTGTATCCAAGACCAGAAGATTCTGTTTTTCTACCTGAATATGTGGAGTTGTTGTAAGATTTAAAAAGGAATGTGAAAAAGAATGTTCAGAGCAAGATTTAGAACAAGCTGAGGGAGAGAGGAAGGGAGGAAACGAGGGAGGGAGGGAGAGGGAGAGATTGTTTTTTGGGGAAAAATATAAATACAAATGGAGGAAGGACAGTCAAAAATTAAATTTTGAAGAGGAAAGTAGAACTGTTTTTTAAGACTTAAGCTCACTGTGAAGAAAACATGCATGGACAAGCAAGAATCATTATCACTAACGTTGGTAAGTATTTAGTTCACATTTCTGTGTGCCAGGTTCTGTGCTCTTTATGGGTAGTGCCTCACTTCATCCTTAAAACAATCCTAATAGACAGGAGCTATTTTAATTTATGCATTTGACAGAAGAATCCTGTGATGTGGTGAATCTAGGAATCTGTTCATACACACAGCTGCTAATAATCGCCTGGGACTTCACCCAGGCCTCTCTTATTCCAAAGCCCATGCTCTCAACCAGGGACCATCTCTGGTCACTGCTGACCAACTGCTTTTTCTCTGTTCTCACACTACAACACAGAAGACTGTGAAAAGAACCAAGGTTGGGGGGTGTCTGGCTGTTTCCAGGGACCAGCCCCCACCCTGAAGCTGCATAGGGCCTCAGTCAACTCATTAACATGCAAAAAGATAACACCGTGGTTTCTAAAGATTTTAGGTGTTGTATGCCACGAAATGAGATCAAAGATCTCAAATATATAATTCAGAATATTACACCATCACACCCTCTCATCTTTTTCCGAAATCCATATGTTGCCCAAGGAGACAATAGAGTTTTCCCAGAATAATCAACATAGAAAACTTCTGCCACCAAATGTGTTTGTGTTTTTCCCCCACACACCAAGCAAGCAAGCAGTTCTGCAGCAGACACCAGCGGGGTATCTCCAATTCAATTCCAGCACTATCTACAGATAGTGTCAGATCCCACAGACTGAGGGCTCAGTCCTACAAGACTACCCCCAACCCCTACCAGTCACAAATCTAGGCCTCTGGAACTTTTGACTGATTGGCTTCAAGTTGGGGTTCCCCCAACTCTCTTTTTGAGTTTGATTAATTTGCTAGGGCAGCTCACAGAACTCAAGGAAACACTTACTTACGTTTACTGGTTTATTATGTTACAAAGGATTCAGATGAAGGAGTGCATAGGATGAGGTATGGGGGAAGGGACGCGGAGCTTCTGTGCCCTCCGTGGGCACATCACCCTCCAGAAACCCCCACCTTCTTATCTGGAAGCTCTCCAAGCCCTGTCCTTTTGGAGTTTTATGGAGGCTTCATTAGCAGGCATGATTGATGAAACCATTAGCCACTGGTGATCAACTTAACCTGTAACCCTTTTCTCCTCCCCAGAGGTCACGGAGTGGGCCTGAAAATCCCAACCCTAGAATCCTGCCTTGATTCTTTCCAGTGAACAGCCCCCACCTGGAAGGGCTGGTCAGCTGTCAGTCAACTCATTAAGATGCAAAGAGGTATCAATGTGGAGTTGCTAAAGATTTTAGGAGTTACAAGGTCAAAGATCAAATATATATTTCATAACATTACACCATCACACCCTCTGATCTTTCTCTGTGATTCATGTGTTGCACAAGGGGACAGTAGCATTTTCACAGGTTATACATAATTTTGTAAAAGTGAAAGTTTCTTTACTTTAAAAAATGTATTCAGGCCGGGCGCGGTGGCCCAAGCCTGTAATCCCAGCACTTTGGGAGGCCGAGACGGGTGGATCACGAGGTCAGGAGATCGAGACCATCCTGGCTAACACGGTGAAACCCCGTCTCTACTAAAAAATACAAAAAACTAGCCAGGCGTAGTGGCAGGCGCCTGTAGTCCCAGCTACTCGGGAGGCTGAGGCAGGAGAATGGCATGAACCTGGGAGGCGGAGCTTGCAGTGAGCTGAGATGCGGCCACTGCACTACAGCCTGGGCGACAGAGCGAGACTCTGTCTCAAAAAAAAAAAAAAAAAAAAAATATTCAATGTAACAACATTTCTGTTCAAATCAACATGCATACACCAATTCCATTTGGTAACATAAGAAAAAATTGCATTTACAATAGCATCAAATAATATGATACATTTAATTAAACAAGAAAGCAAGTCCTCTTTGGAAAAAATATGAAATTTTATTGAGAGACACTTTAGACAACCTGATTAGATGTACTGATAATACCATGTGCATGATTGAAAGACTCAGTATTGTAAAGGCACCAGGTCTACCCAAATCTATCTACAGATTCATTGAAATTCCAATGGAAATCTTCATGATGCATGCATGTGTATATGTGTGCTAAACTTCAAAAGTTATGTAGAAATATGAAGAGCCGAGAATAACAAAGAATCTCTTGAAGAAAAAATGATTGGCAGCGTTGCTTTATAAGATATTAAGACTTGTTAAAAAGCTATTATAATTTAGACAATGTGGCTCTGTTGCAGGGATAAACCAACTGAGCAGTGAAACAGAATAGGATACTCCCAAATATTTCCACATAGATATAAACCATATATATGACAGATGTCATATTTATATCAGTGATATAAATATGAAGAGTCGAGAATAGCGAAGAAGTATAAATTTTTCAAAATGATGTTGGGATAATTAGATTACATATGGGAAAAAAATAAAGTAAATTAAACCTCTACCTCATCATAACTTATACCAAAAATTATTTTCAGGTGGTTAAGACTTAAAAATAAAGCTGCTGGGCCCAGTGGCTCACGCCTGTAATCTTAGCACTTTGGGAGGCCGAGGCTGGTGGACTGGCTGAGGAGTTGAGACCAGTCTGGGCAACATGGCAAAACCTCATCTCTACCAAAACATACAAAAGTTAGCCGGGTATGGTGGCATGCAGCTGTAGTCCTAGCTACTTGGGAGGCTGAGGCAGCAGAATTGCTTGAGTCCAGGAGGTCAAGGCTGCAGTGAGCCAAGTTTGTGCCACTGCACCAAAGTCTGTCGAGTGAGACCTTGTCTCTAAAATAATAATAATAATAATAATAAGAAGAAGAAGAAGAAGAAGAAGAAGAAGAAGAAGAAGAAGAAGAAGAAGTAGAAGAAAATTTAAAATAAAAATAAAAGCAACTAACAATACAGCTAGGAACAAAGATGTAGCAAGTAAAACTATAAGGAATAGTAAGTAATCACTTATCAGGGTAGGAAGAGTATTGGGTTCAGGTGTGGAATAATGGGACTTCTGGATTGCTAGAAGTGTTCTTTTTCTTGGCCAGGCTGGTGTAACATGGATATAAACTTCATAATGATTCCTTAGGCTGCACGTGTATGTTAGATGCACTCTTCAGTACATATACTTTACTAAAAACGTAAGAAAAAGGTATGCTAAGTGATGGAGGACTATACAACTTATAGTTAATTTTAAAGGTTCTCGGTTTGCTTTTTTGACAAAATTGAGTTCCAGAGAAGTATACTAGAGTGTAAGTTCTATATAAAAGGGATCTCAGTGTCTTGAACATAAGGATTGATAAAAACTTTTTTTTTTTTTTTTTGAGACAGTTTTTCACTCTTGTTGCCCAGGCTGGAGGGCAGTGGAGCGATCTTGGCTCATTGCAACCCCTGCCTCCCCGGTTCAAAAGATTCTTCTGCTTCAACCTCCCAAGTAGCTGGGATTACAGTCATGCGCCACCATGTCCAGCTAATTTTGTATTTTTTGTAGAGACAGGGTTTCACCATGTTGGCCAGGCTGGTCTTGAACTCCTGACATCAGGTGATCCACCTGCCTTTTCTCCTGAAGTACTGGCATTCCAGGCATGAACCACCGCACCTGGCCAATAAAAATATGTGAATAGAAATATAGTTAAAGCCTAATCAGCACCACTGTCAGTGTTGTGAAGCTCTGTGCTCAAATTGGAATACAATGTTTTAAGTCATCACTTATCAACTTTTCATTGTCTAGAAGGGATCAAACAGGTAGCAAGTGCTGGAAACTTTTGTTTAAATACGTCTGAGACTGCATTCATAGCATCTTCTTCACGTGGCCAGCAGTATATGCAAACAGGGTGGTATACAAAGTGCAAACACTTGTATGTAGGGATTAAAATATAGATGATGCTATACTATCATGGCCCAGTAAAATGGAAGAAATGATATTAAAGTGAGAAAGGCAGTATGTATTTCTATATTAGATTATCCTATTTATATTAGATATTTTATTCCTATCTCGTAGTCTTCCCTCAAAGCTGTGCAAATCCAAGACATCAGTGGTTACCTTGTACTTTCATGTGATGAAAAATTAAACTCATTGGGCAGAGATGTGCAGTGGAAATGCTAATTTTCATAGCTGTCTCCAAAACCTTGATTCTGCTAAAAAATATTCTATCAGAAGTTATAAGCATTAAGAGTTTTCACTACAAAATTCTGTTAGAAAATATCAGTAACAAGATAAAACAGGTTTTAGAAAAATTAAGTACACATATATGAGAGGCACACAGAATTATAGTGACAAAAAGAAAGTTAGAGAAGGTAATACTTATTGCTCTATCTGAAAGAAATTCTCGGTAAGAAGGAGATTTGCTACAGTAAGAAGGAGCTTTGCTACAGCCTTTCTTAGGATATCTTGTTTGGAGTGCATTCTTCTTGACAGTACCCAGAACAAAAAGATTAGTTAGGGTGCCTGAGACATAAGATTAGGAAGGGCTTTGCAGTCACATTCATCCTCTGATTGAATTTTTATGGGCGAAGAGAGGAGAGAGGTGGTTTTAATCTGGCAGCTAGATCTTTAAACTCCTTACTATTATCCTTTTTCTTCCTTTGCTGGCCCTTACAGGTGGAAGGCAGAGGATTCATACATATCATTACCCTTCATCAATGCACCATCTGTAGCCTTTCGTCTTAAAACATTTTTGTTCAAATACTCTTTATTTTATTTGTATGAATTTCAAGGATATAGTGCCATTTTGTTACGTGGTTATATTGTGTAGTGATCAAGTTACTGTCCAAATATCCTTTAAAATATTTTTAAAATCCATGATTCCCTTGATTATTTTAATTAACCTAATTTTGTGGCATAGGTTAAATTGTTGCCAAGTTTGGACTTTTGAGGGCATTACATACATATACTTTAAATATGTATTGTCAGAATTTCAGAAGTGCGAATCTAGTTCTTCCGATGTTACATGTCCTCATGGCAAAGTCAGTCTCTTTGTCAAATTAATTTATTAAGTTAACTTTTTGTCAGAAAAGATGGACTACCTTTTTAATTCAAATAAGTGTTACACTATAACGTTACCCACTATAATCATCTCACTTCTGAGGTTTAATTATTCAACATATACAGTATAGGGAACTATCAAGAGTTTGTCCCTTGGACAAAATAAGGCACAGCTCCTCTCTATTTCTTCTAAATAAATGTTTGCTTTTGTTCAGGGGATATTCTTTCAGAAGCTGTGTATTTTGGAAATGTTTCTTTGTTTGGTGGCCTAGTGGCTTTTATCCTTTGGGGCAATGCATCATTATAGTATTTGGGATAATAGGAGGCATGACTTTCTTTTATGAAGTAGGAAAAGAAAAATTATGGAAATAGAATTTGGAAAAGAGAGTTCTTTAGACTGTCAGATTGGTCTTGAGCAAATATATTTTAGAAAAGTATACATATGGAATTTGAAGGTCTGGAAATTTACGGGGAGATGGAGGAGTAAAAGGAGAGCCAACAAATATTTCTTGAAATCTACTCTGGGACGTGACATACAAAGTTGAATGAGATGGCCTCAAACCCTGAAGTTGCTCACAGAAGCAGACGTGCCCATGGTTGTAGTGTCCATTGAAGGGATTTTATAAATTTGAGGGGACCCTTCTGTATTAGTCCATTCCCACATTGCTTGCAGTGAGCAGAGATCACGCCGCTGCACTCCAGCCTGGGTGGCAGAGCGAGACTCTGTCTCAAAAAAAGAAATGCCGGAGACTGGGTAATTCGTAAAGAAAAGAGGTTCAGTTGGCTCATGGTTCGGCAGACTTTACAGGAAGCATGATGTTGGCATCTGCTCAGCATCTGGGGAGGCCTCGTAAACTCACAATCATGGCAGAAGGCAAAGGGGGATCAGGCATGTCACATGGCCGGAGCAGGAGCAAGAGGGAGTGAGCGAGCTGCCACACTTTTAAACAGTCAGGTCTTATGATAAGTCACTTACTATTGCAAGGACAGCACCAAGGGGATAGTACTAAGCCATTGATGAGAAATTGTCGCCATAATCCAATCACCTACCATCAGGCCCCACCTCCAACACTGGGGATTACAATTCAATATGAGATGTGGGTGTGGACACAGATACAAAACATATTACCTTCTGAAATTATAAAAAAATGTTCTCTACAAAAAATAATAAAAACCTGGCTGGGTAGGGAGGCATGTTCTTGTAGTGCCAGCTACTCAGGAGGCTGAGGTGAGAGGATTGCTTGAGTCCAGAAAGCTGGGTTAGGGTTAGGGTTAGGTTAGCCATAATTGCACTCTAGCCTAGGCAGCAGAACAAGACCCTGTCTCAAAAAAAAAAGAGTTGGCATGAACTAGGAAACAGAAAAGTGTTTAGAACAAACGTAGTAAAAATCATGGTGGAGTTAAACTTTTAAAATTTGTAAATGCATTACTTTTAATTCAATAAGAGGACTTGATATGAGACCTCAATATTTATTTTGAGGTATAATCTGCATACCAGTGGAAGAGATTTTATCCAATGGTTAGTGCCTCTAAGTTGAATAAAGGGAATTGAGAACATAGAGATAATCACAGGGGGAACAATTGCTTATGTTATTTATGTGCTTTTTAAATAATAACTTGAGCTTTGAGGAAAATAACTTGGGTCCAAGAAGGTTATAGCAATTTATCTTTAAAATTGTGTACAACCCAATGTACACATAATATACATGCATGTTTCAAACTGCCTTCCTAAAACTTCCATATCTCTTTTGCTGTTTGACTTCTTTTTTTTTTTTTTTCTTCAAACTCAGAGCAGCTTATCAGTGTTTGTATCAAGGCTTCGGAGTCATTGATAGCTATTTATTCTAACATCTGTTCTGAAATAAGGGAATTAGAAGGCAGATAATAAAACTGAGACTAGAGATAGCAAGTAGGAGATAGAAAAGAAAAAGCCCCTAAAAATATGAATACATGGAGGTGGTGTCTGAGAGGCAATATTACATAGCGGTGAAGAACACAAGTTTTGATTAGAACGGATTTGTTTTCAAATTCTACTACTAGTGCTAGTAAGTGCTCCTACCTACTAGCTATGTAACCTTAGTTACTTAATGTATCATATGTCAATTGAGTATAAAATTATTTACCTTGGGGACCGCTGAGAGATATAAACAAGATAATGTAACTGCATCTAGTAGAAGCTATTCTGACTGATATCCAAATTAGCTACTCAAGAGGACTCTCCTGTTGCAATACATTTTGTTCTTGGATAAAACATATTATTCAATACATTTTTGTACTCATCAGATTTAGAGAAATCTCCAACCATATCTGCATGCCCACCTTCCCACCAAAAAAAAACAAAAACAGAAAACGAGGGAACAAAAACCAGACCAAATGCTGAGAATTATAAAAGTCAGATATCAAAACTTAGAAAAGAGACCAATCTCTGGACTCACCATGTTAATGGGTGTCCCTTATTAAGCCCTGAGAAGGAGCCTATTGTGGTTCCAGGTCAGTAGCAGCCCTTGGCTTCCAACAGAAGCAAACAAATTTCTTCTGGAAGAAAGCTCATGGAATTCTTATATGCTATGTTCAAACAAATGATAGCTCATAAGCAAACACTCAAAATGCACACAAGCCATCAATAGTGTAAATTCTCAGAGACAAAAATCAAACAAAAAGTAACAGATGAATTTAATGCCTGAGAACATATTGGAATTTTCAGATGCAGTAGATTACTAAATATGTAATCTTTATAGAAAATAAAAAGAATGAGAAGTCAGTAAGAGAATATCCAAATTAAGTAGGTAGACTTGAAAAAGAACTAAATTGAACTTTTAGAAATGAAAACTATAATTGTTGAAATGGAAAGACATCAAATTAGACATAACTGAAGAGAGAATTGGTGAACTGGAAGATAAAGCAAATAATTTTCCAGATAATGAGGCTATGGAAAATATAAAGGCAAGACAAAGAAACATGGAGGATAGAATAAGAAAGAATATGCTAAAGTGGAATTGTGGAACTATAAAATAGAGATAAGAATTCTTTTTCAGAATTCATGATTAATGTGATCCATAAGTAAAGAAAACACAAAGTATCAAGCAGATCAATTAAAATTTTTTTAAATGCAAACAGACAACTTTAGTGAAACAGAACTAAAGATAATAAGAAGCTTATAAAAGCAGCCAGAAAGAAAAGACAGATCACCTGCAAAAGAATAATTATACTAAAAACAAACTTCTAACAGTAAAAATGGACATCAGGAAACAGTGGAAGAGTATCTTCAAAGTGCTGAGAGAGAAACTACCAACATCGAAATGCATATTCAGCAATCTATTTCTTCAATAGTTGTTTCAATAGAAAATGTTTTCTGAAAAACAGACACAGATTTTTTACCTCCAAAGATCCTTCACTGAGAGGAAATCTGAAGAATATATCTCAGAAAAACAGTATGTTACTCCAGAAAAAAATCTGGGATGCAAATGAGTTGCTAAGCATATCAATAAATCCAAACCATTTTATCTGTATAAAATAATAATTATTTTCATACATTATTTTTGCAGATTTGTGTGATCAAAACAAAAGACAACTAAAATACTGGAAAATGACATTGCATAAGTTGGGAGGGGGAGATCGAAATGTTATTAGCTCTTCTTTCAGTTTTTTACTTCTTAGTGACAAGTCATCCTTTTGTCCTAAGCAGCAACAGCAATAATTTTAGTATCTTTCACTGTTTCTGTGGGTCAGGAATTCAGGAAGAACTAGGCTGAACAGATCTGTCTCATGATCTCTCACATGGTGGCTGGAGTTGAAATGGCAAAGGCTTGGAGTAGCCGGGGCTGGTCAAGCATCTCCCTTCCTGTAGTCTCAGGGCTTTCCGTGTGGTTTCTCCTTGTGAATTAGTGTGGGCACCCTCAGCATGATCGAATACAGGAAGTTGGACTGTTTACATGGCAGCCGGCTTCCCCCAAAGCTAGTGTCCATACAGAACAATTTGAAGTGCATGACGTTTCAATAGCCTTACATGGGAAGTGCGCTAGCATCACTTTCATCATACTCTATTGGTTGAAGCAATCACAAAGTCCCACCCAGGTACAAGAGAGAAGAGTTCTAGCACAGATCCACCGCTTGTTGGGGGAAGTTTTCAAGTAACATTATTAGAAGAGTATGCATGGTAGGAGATTTTTTGTGTCCATCTCTGGAAACTATAATCTGCCACAGTCTGCCCTTGAGTGACAACAATGTATATCCCTCACATATTCAAAATAAACTCATTGCCTTCCTGAAGACCCTCAAGACCTATTCCATTACAGCATCAGTTTAAAATCCAGGATCTCCAAAAGGTTGAAAGAGGAACAGACAGCAACAACAAAAACCAGAAAAGAATAAACTGAAAACAAAAATACAACAGAGTGGGTCCAAAAAGCCAAAGTTGATACTTTGAAAAGTCTACCACAATTAACAAACGTTTAGTAAAGTTGACAGATAAATAAATAATTATTATTTTAAAATAGACTTTTCATGATTTTTCTACAAATCCATCCTAAAAAACAAGAAAAAACTCTACTGTACACAAACGTATTATGTACATCATAAATGGCTAATGAGAACAAAATAGTATCTCCAAACCTAAAAAAAAAAAAAACCAGTGATTTTGTAACTTATGATATATCCATATTGATGGTATATTATGCAAAGATATTATGGATTAATGTACATAAGTGGTTTTAATAAATGGTGAAATGCTCATGTTCTAATATTAAGTGAAAAAATAAATATATAAATGTGTAAATATATAAAATTATATTTATGTAGTTATATTAAGAGAAAATCTCTAAGGAAAAAAAGATCAACATTTTCCAAAGTTGCAAAACTTTATAATGGGGAAAAAAATATTTAAAAAGCAGACCTTGGCTGGGCGCAGTGGCTCACACCTGTAATCCCAACTCTTTGGGAGGTAGGAGGCTGAGGTGGGAGGATTGCTTGAGGCCAGGGCTTTGAGAACAGCCTGGGCCATACAGTGAGACCTTATCACTACAAAAATAAAAAATAAAAAATTAGCCAGACATGGTGCCTATAGTCCTAGTTGCTTAGAAAGCTGAGATAGGAGGATTACTTGAACCTAGGAGTTCAAGGCTGCAGTGAGCTGTGATCATGCCACTGTACTGCAGCCTGGATGACAGAGTGAGGCCCCATCTCTCTAAAAAAGGGCCTTGTTATTTTATAATTTCTCCTAATATTAACTCATTTTGACAATACCACAGCCCTGTGAGTTGGAGGGGCAAACAGTTTGAATAAAGCCCTGATTTTGTGTGTGGGTTCCTGCCCTTCCAGATTTAAATGAGATTAACTTGAACTCCAAATTTTATGCACTTAATTCAGAGTCAGAACATTCTCCCCATCTTTCCGGTAACCTTGTCCTGAGAGCAGCAGAGGTGAGCATAGAACCAAGAACCCAGGACCTGACACACAGGAGTTACTGCGTAAATGTCCGTTTATCTTCTTCCTTTCTTTCCCTCTGTGAAGCTCTAGTCTTCAGTGTTAAATAGCAGATAAGATCAAACATTACTCTAAAAGCAAAATTAGTACAGAATTAGTAAATAAATATTAGAATAGCCCAAGTTCTCGTGGCGCTTTCATGCAGGCCCACTGAGAGTGGGTTGTACCCCGTGGAAAAACATTAGGGGAGGACCCAGCAAGGGTACCAGGTGGAGAATCTTTACCCAGGATTTATATTGATATGCCACTGGGCCAACAGTTTGTACCCGCTTTCTCTCATCCACCCCTCCTCAGCCCTCTTTTTAGTGTGTGCTTCAGTTGAATCTTTTTTTGAATCAGTAAAATGTCAGTGAGTTGCAATTTCAGTGAAAGAAAATGTGCGGAGGGGTTTCTGTCAGCTAATGGGACAGCATTGCCTGTGTGATCAAAGATGAGTTGTTCAACCACTCTCTGCACGGAATGAGGCAGAAAACGTTTAACAGTCAGCACCAGAATTTTGTTTTGAAGGTGTGCTGTCTGTATATGGAACTATTTCTTGCTGACTTCTAGGGATCAGGGAGAAACTCAAGGGCCTGTGTTGGTTCTGGAGTTGAATCTGAGTAATAGGTGAGTGTGGAATTGTTGGGATGAGCAAAAGAGAGGGGTTGGGGAAGAAAGAAGGTCTAGAGAAGGGAGACGTGGTGAAGGAGCAGGAGAGAAATCTTTGGGAAACTTAGGCATGTTGACTAGAAACAAACTGAAATGTCTGAAATCAATTGTAAGTTGTTTTTCAGAAAGTGTGTGTCCTGAGATGATTTTCCCTTAATTCTCTCTTAACTGCTATGACTCTTCAGATTTCTAATGTAGCTATGCATTTTTGTCAGTTTTGTATATGATATTAGCATGTGTATGTGTGTGTATGTGTGTGTGTGTGTGTGTGTGTGTGTGTGTGTGGTGAAGGGAATGTGCTTCATTCGTCTGGCATCAACATGGTTTGTTCTCCTGGATAATGGCACTGAGGAGACAGAGAGGACCTGGAAAATGTAACCCTCCTAGGGATGTTCAGATGCAAATCCTGGGAAACGCCACTTTAGTAGTTGACTGCATGCCCCTTTTGGAATGTAGAGTCAACCTTTTGATTTACAAAATAGCTTTGTAGCTATTTCGTTACAGCCAAGGCATTTGTGCCCCTGCTGAACTGTGAGAGGCAAACTTAAGTGTGAAGTGTGAACTGGCTAATTATCTTATCTCCATATATGCCAAGAGCCTCTTTGAGCAAAATGGTAGGGGTCCATCTGTGAACAATTCATTGCACAGAGTTGATTTCGTATTCAGTGATTTCAGATTGTTCAGCTATGAACTTTCTTCATTATCTTCATGAAAATGGATAAGACAGTAATATTTATTAGTAGGTGAATATTTCTATTACTTTATTAAAATTAAAATGACTTTATTGCTAAATTTATATTTGTAATTCATTTTACTGGAGACTAGAAACCATGTAGATTAAATAGAATATAGTCTCAATGATTACTAATTGTATTGCATTGGATTATATATTGTTTAAAACAATATTTTTCTTTTAAAAAAGTTTTCTTTCCAACTGGAATTATAAGAACATATCTCTATAAGTTTCTGTTCCTAAGTTGCTTTAATTCATTTAATAGAATTTTAAAAATCAGAGCTTTAGAACTTTAGTGTTATTGGATTTATAAATCATGATACGCATTTTTAACCGAAGTTTCTACTGTAGCTTTTATATCTGAATCTCTGTGGACACACACACAATACACGTGCTCACACACATGCACATACACCCGGTAATGAGACAAAGGAGAATCAGAATCACCATGCAAATTATTGACAAGGGCAGAATATAAATTAGTGGAACAGATATCATATTTGATAAATATTATTGCAAATACAAATGAAAGGAAAGGCAGAAAAAGGAAGTGCTACCCGCATGATTAAATTGACACATTTTATTGATTGTGAGCTGCACAGTTTTTAATATTTTAACATCTGTGAAACAGCTGCTGCGTACAACCTGTGATGTCCAGTTGGAAGCTGAGGCATAGTTGGCACTGGGAGTACATAGTTGTCACCTTGCTCATAGCTGCTCCTGTGCTGTCCTCCTGATTAAATTATGCACACTGTTTGTACTGCGCATGTTGAGTTTGACTGGCATTTAAAATATCTCCAAAAACATAGAATATCTATTGTGTATAAAGATAGAAACAAAGCCTAGGATGTAAATTTGATTTGTAAGCAAATTACTTCAGAGAAATAATGGAAGCAATTTTATATTTTCTTGCAAAGCAACATAAAAAAGGAAGAAGAAAATAACCACCAGCAAATGATGGTTTATGTTAAGTAGTTACTAAGTTCTGTGCAAAATGATTGTCTAGACAATGCAGATGAAAGTAGGAAAAATTGTTGTGTTCCTTAGAATGGATGAAAAATGCCAAAACAAGAAGAGACCAGTACAAGACTATTCACAATACTATTATAAAAACACTGAGGCATGGTTTTATTGGCAGTACTTTTTTCTTTATAGTTAGTAAATAATATCTTTTTTTTTTTTTTTTTTTTTTTTTTAGACAGAGTCTCGATCTGTTGCTCAGGTTGGAGTACAGTGGTGCGATCCCAGCTCACTGTAACCTCTGCCTCCCGAGTTCAAGTGATTCTCCTGCCTCAGCATCCCAAGTAGCTGGAATTACAGGCACCCACCACCACACCCAGCTAATTTTTGTATTTTTAGTAGAGACGGGGTTTCACCATGTTGGCCAGGCTGGTCTCAAACTCCTGACCTCAAGTGATCCGCCCACCTTGGCCTCTCAAAGTGTTGAGATTACAGGTGTGAGCCACTGCACCCAGCCAAATAATATATTATATTTGATAAAATATAATTTGTTTTAAATAAACAATATCTGCCAATTCCTCTGAAATACAAATGATTAGATAGAAAATAAAACAGGGAATATTTGGAGGAAGCATGGCATATAAAAGAAAATACTAAGCACTGCACAACCATGAGGCACATAGAACTGATATGTTGAGAGGTGAGTAATGTATGTATTAGCATTATCCTGATTTTTCAGTGAAAACTTTTGTGACGGACAAGTGAGGTGAATTGCTTCAATCAGCTATTAAGTGGCAGATTAGGCACTTGAACCTAGGTCTTTGGACCCTTTGTTTTTTTTTGAGAAGTAGTTCCAGAGATATTGTGGAGGGGTTTATGGTTGGGATCACAGCTTAGTCGTGTTTTACTGGGAGAGAAGAGAAAACAAGAGAATTCCAAGAGGTCAATAATGAGTTTACCATTTAAAAGAGAAAGGGAGGATTTATTGACTTGAGATACTTAAGTGAAACTCCTGGGGAGACAAAAAAGGGTGATTTATGACTCTGTGCTCTGTATTTCAAAGATTCTGACAGTAACAGAATATATGAAAGAGTGAAAGAATGCATGCTCAGTAAATGTTAAAAAACAAAAAAAAACAAACAAAAAAAAAAACAAAAAACACCACCACAGTACTCTACTCTTACACTTGATTGATATTTTTGCTGGGATTTTATTTCTACTTTGGAAATCCTTTTAGCATTTTGAAGATGTTCCTCCAATGTTTCTTCCTAGAGTCAGTGTTGCTTCTGAGAAAACTGATGTCATTGTGATTCCTGATCTTTTGTGTGTGACCTGTATGTCTGCTTACTCCTGCATTCTAATCTGGTCTTCTTCCTCGCCTCATATTTTGAAATTTCACAGTGATACGCCCAGTGATTGGCTTAATTTCATTCATTGTGCTGGCATGCAGTGGAGCTTTTCAAATCTGCAAAGTTATGTCCTTTCATTTTGGAAATTTTTCTTGAGTTATTTCCTTAATTCTGCTTTGCTGATTGGAGTAGTCAGTTTTCAGTTCTCTGATTTGACCTACCCGGAACATGTGACACATTGATTTTTCTCTCCTTAAACCACTTACTTCACTTAGTTTCCAAGTCAATGCTCTTTAGATTCTCTTGTTATTTTATTTTTTATTTATTTTTATTTTAGTATTTTATTTTTGAGGCAGAGTTTCTCTCTGTCACCTGGCTGGAGTGCAGTGGCGCGATCTTGGCTCACCGCAACCGCCACCTCCCAGGTTCAAACCATTCTCCTGCCTCAGCCTCCCGAGTAGCTGGGATTCCAGGCATGCACCACCACGCCCGGCCTATTTTATTCACTTTCTACAGGATTTTATCCAGTCTCAGGGCTTAAATACTATATGTATATCCTCTGATGACTCTTAAATTTGTACTCTGAGACCTGTCTTTTATCTCCAGACTCATATACCTAACTCCCAGCTTGGCTCATCTATTTGGATATATAATACGAATATCAAACTTAAAATACCCAGTACAGAACTCCTAATTCCCCCTTTTCTGTGAACCTGTGTATTCTGTCATTTCCCCCATCTCAAAGAAGTGGAAACTCCATTTTTCATTTGCTCAGCTCAAAAACCTTGAATTGGAGTCCCCCTTGGCTGATTTTATTAAATCCACTGCTAAATTATGGTGGCTCTACTTTCATGTTTTATGAGCATTATTCACCTCCTCCACTGGTCACCTTGGTCCATGTGTCTCCTGAATAATTGCAGTCATCCTCCAACAAGTTTTTATGCTTCCAGCCTTACCACTGTGCTATTTAGTAGCTTATTGCCTCTCAGCTGCAAAACCACTTCCATGTACCCTGGTTTGTGTTGCTGAAACCATGATTTTACAAATCATGTTTCCCCCTTGCCAGCTAGTTTCCAACTGGGGGCACTAGAGGGACACTATGGGAGGCTGAAAGGGGAAAGGGATTTATTCCTTCCTGCTGGTGTCCTGTGGGTCTCCTGTCTCCTTGTGGTTCCTATGAGAATAACCCTAGCAACCATTCCTTTCCATAGCAGTAGCTAAATTCAATTGGCAGTATTTCTCAGCACTTTAAACCTAGTCAACACACATGTAAGAGATTCTTATTCTTGTCTTTCAAACTTTGACATTTGTAAAACCACAACAACCCAGTCTAAGAATAAACCTAATACTTTGGGAGGTTGAGGCAGGCGGATCATGAGGCCAGGAGATTGAGACCATCCTGGCTAACATGGTGAAACCCCACCTCTAATAAAATATACAAAAAATTCGACGGGCGTGGTGGCAGATGCCTGTAGTCCCAGCTACTCGAGAGACTGAGGCAGGAGAATGGCATGAACCTGGGAGGCGGAGCTTGCAGTGAGCTGAGATCCTACAACTGCACTCTAGCCTGGGTGACAGAGCAAGACTCCATCTCAGAAAAAAAAAAAAAAAATAGAATAAAGCTTATTGCATTAGCGCAAAGTAGAAGATTTAGTTTATCCTTGGCCATCCCAAACTCTTATGCTTCTTTATTCTAGCCAAGTATTTTCTTCCCACATGGGCTGGTTTTTCTGCTTTAAATGATCATTTCATCTTACAGTTGTCTCCTGTGGTACTCTTCAGCTCAGGAAAAAAAGCTTATTCTAATTAATTTGACAAAATTATTCGTCTCTTACTTGTTTTGGAGTGAAGATGTTAGTGATAGGGTGGTCATCGTGGAACAACTGGAATGTCAAGTCAGGATTTCCAGCAGGGCACGGGTCTTTGGAAAATCACATGCAACATTATTCGTTTAATTCATTTGGAAATTCATTAAATTTTCCAAATATTAGTATTTAAATATATAATCTTATGTACATATTATTATGTCTATTACATATTTATATATAATTAAGTATAATTATATCTACAAAGTATATAATTATATATTTAAATACCCATACTCACCTATTTTCACAACTCAACTTACAAAACATCAAGTTCACCAACATATTTTTAATTGTTTGGAATATGCGGAGATGTGATTCTTAGAAGAGGCCATACCTTCCCTGGGAAGTGGATCAGAATCGGCAGAGGCATGGCCCAAGAGATCTTAACGTTTATTAAAGACAAATATGGGTTAAAAACAACAGTCTGGGGAATGCTGCTTTCCATTACCCCCTCCCCAGTTGTGGTATCCTTGCTCCCAGTCCCAGTGACGTGGTGTTCCTTGGTTCCAAGAGCCCTGTCCCCTAGCAAGGCCCTGTGGTTCAGATCTTCTAAACTCAATGTCTAGTCTCTACTCTATTCAACATGATAGTGAGTCATTTGATAAACATATCTTTGTTGAACTGTTAGTAGTTTATAAAGGGTAATGTTTTACTTCTCTCTGTGGTTTTACATTTTAACTGGAGCCACCTCAAGGAAACAGAATGCTTTTAAAAAATGGAATAATTCTTTAACTGGAGAAACTGCAGACACTTTGACTGTCTTGGGAGTGGGGGCTGGGCAGGGGATTTTAGGCGGGGGATTGGAAAGCAATCCTTCATGTTCTTTACATCATTCCATTTATACAGCTAGTTATTCCTAGGGCTGACCTCGCTACTGCAAGATTAATGATGGCTTTTGGAGAACTAATGGGAAACAGACTCTACTCTTTTGTATTGCAAAGCCCCAGAGAGGGCAGGATTCAGAGAGTTTATAGCTGTCCTCTAAGACTAGAGGCTCTTAGAAGGTTGCCTTTTTCATGGTTTACATCTCACAGCAACAAATTCTGTGAAAAAAGAGATTTCATTTGTCAAATATATGCTAGATCATAACATGTGCCTGATGTCGCTAAAACCCCAGAAGGCAACGGTTTCATAACACAGATTCTCATTAGACGGAAAAGTTTTCTGATTTTTGTGTAAGAGCATTATTTTGTAAGAGCTTGACATTATTTGTTTGAACAGTTGTTAAATAAATATTTTGAAACAGAGATTTAAAGTCCTGGACGAGTGAAACTAGTGGTTACCGGTACTTACATTACTTCATCTCTGCCGCACTTAACACATGTTTCTGCATTCTTGATATTCTTTTCACCCTATGTCCCAATACGGCTCTCTTTACTGTTTCTTGTTAGCTTCCTTTGTTGGTTTTCCCTTCATCTGCTACCTTAATGTTGGTGTTCCCTAGTGTTAAACTACCACTAGTTCAGACCTGTCCCAGGCCCTGATTCTCTTCTGTGCTTCAGACAGCTATGTGTCTACTGGCCAACTCCACTTAGAAATCCTCAGGTACCTCATGTTTCATATGTCCTTAAGGTGAATAATTTTTCTCCCATCTAACTGTCCTTGCTCCTGTAGTCCTCATCACAGTTATTGGCACCATCTGTCAAGCCAAGCCACCATGGTGAATAACTTTGAAGTTATTCTTTTTTTTTTTTTTTTTTGAGACCCTGTCTTGCTCTGTCTCTCAGACTGGAGTGCAGTGGTGCCATCACAGCTCACTGTAGACTTGACTGCCTGGACTCAAGCAATCCTCCCACTTCAGCCTCTCAAGTAGCTGAGAAAACAGGAGCATGCCACCATGTCCAGCTGATTTTTTAATTTTTCTAGAGACAAGTTCTCCCTATGTTGCCCATTGTGGTCTCAAATCCCTGGCCTGGAGCAATCCTCCCACCTCAGCCTCCCAAAGTATTGGGATTACAGGCATGAGCCACCATGCTGAGCCCTTGAAGTCATTCTTGTACATCCTCGCTGTCATCATCCCTATATTAATCTACAAAACACTGTTAATATCACTTTTACATCATCCATGAACTCTGTTACTGTCTCAGTATTTCCACTGCCATTGTCTTTGTTCAGGCAATTCTAATCCCTTGCTGAAAATAGTGTCCTAAGATCTTCCTTCAACACCCCTCCCCGTTTTTTTCACAGTATAGATTTGTCTTTTAAAATCCAGAGTCAATATTCTTCACTGGCTCCCCATTACTTTTTTTTTTTTTGGAGATGGAGTCTTGCTCTGTGGCCCAGGCCGGAGTGTAGTGGTGTGATCTTAGCTTACTGCAACCTCCGCCTCCTGGGTTCAAGCTGCCTCAGCCTCTCGAGTAGCTGGAATTACAAACGCCCACCACTGTGCCCAGCTAATTTTTGTATTTTTAGATAAGACAGCGTTTCACCATGTTGGCCAGGCTGGTCTTGAACTCCTGACCTCATTATCCACCTGCCTTGGCCTCCCAAAGTGCCAGGATTACAGGCATGAGCCACCGCGCCCAGTCCCCATTACTTTTTAAATGGAATCTCAGGTCATCATCCCCACCACTGTCTCCTGCTTTCCTCAGATACCGGTATTGCTTGTCACTCTCCAGGGACCACACTCACCAGTAGCTCTGCACACATGCAATGTCCTCTGCCTAGACAGTCTTTCTTTGTATTGTCCCTTAGAAGGATTAGCTCTCCAATGGCAATGCTCTGTCTCTTTTTATCTTTTTATTCTCAGTATCTAGCAGAGTGTTTAACACAGTGAGTCATTAGCAAGTATCTGGGTTAGTATGTGCCATTCTGGTGAAATGTTATATTCCAACTTTTAAATTAAATTATCATAAATAAACACATAGACAAAAAAAATCTACAAGAGAACTGAAAAATAGGGACAAGAGAAAAATAAAATGCTAGAATCTGCAGGGAATTTCCACTAACTGCAGCAAGGAGGGGGTTGGGTTGAGAGTCATAATCCTAAACTAAGCCTGCTGAACCAGAATAGCACAGAAATCTGGGAAGAAGATGGGAAAAGACTGTGACTCAACCCCACTCTATCCACTGGCAAAGAAACACAGAAAATCCCAAAGCTGTGTGAATTCTTTTCTTAGCTGGCTAGGGCCATGCCCTTTCTTCTCTTAATCAGTTCTTCTCTTTCGTCATCCACTTGACAGCCATACTTCACGATACACAAAACTGCCATGGGTAGAGAGTGAAGAGTAGAGGCAGTATCACTTTGCAGGCTGAGCTGTGTAAAGATTTTAGGAAACCATTCAAGGAGGGAAGATGAGAAGAAGAGCCCTTAGAACAGTGCAGCTGGAGGTGCAATTTTTATCTCTATCACTAAAGGAAGAATTAAATTCTGCGTGTGACTCCCTCACCATCATCAGACAACCTGTCAGTTGGAGTAGAAGATCTTCCCTCAGTTTAGCAAAAATTTTAGATGACCGTTTGCTAGACATGAGAAACCAGGCTCAGGTCTTTGCACTGTGGCATTCTTTGTAAGTCTAGGTCTAAGAAAGAAAATGCACGAATACTCAAATGATTAGTGCCTGAAGATAAAAGGATACTATATACACCTTTTTGAAGCCAAATATGGTTCTGGAACAAGTTTCTTGCTTTATGTTTGTTTTTCTACTATTTAAGATAAATAATAAAAAAAAATATTTGGTATAGAACACCTTAAAACATTTTTTTTTGTTTTTGTTTTTGTTTTTTTGAGATGGAGTCTTGCTCTGTCGCCAAGGCTGGAGTGCAGTGACACAATCTCGGCTCACTGCAACCTCCGCCTCCCAGGTTCAGTGATCTGCTGCCTCAGCCTCCCGAGTAGCTGGGATTGCAGGCACCCACCACCATGCCTGGCTGATTTTTATATTTTTAGTAGAGGCGGGATTTCACCATGTTGGCCAGGCTGGTCTCGAACTGCTGACCTTGTGATCTGCCTGCCTTGGCCTCCCAATAGTGCTGGGATTACAGGTGTGAGCCACTGCGCCTGGCCTCAAAACATTTTGTGATACAGAAAATGTGACTTAAAGACTTAGAGGAAAGGTCAGGTGCAGTGGCTCACACCAGTAATCCCAGCACTCTGAGAGGCTGAGGTGGGTGCATCATGAGGTCAAGAGATTGAGACCATTCTGGCCAACATGGTGAAACCCCCTCTCTACTAAAAATACAAAAATTAGCCAGGTGTGGTGGTGGGTGCCTGTAATCCCAGCAACTCGGGAGGCTGAGGCAGGAGAATCATTGAACCTGGGAGGTGGAGGTTGCAGTGAGCCAAGATCACGCCACTGCATTCCAGCCTGGAAACAAAGCGAGACTCCATCTCAAAAAACAAAAACAAACAAACAAACAAACAAAAAAGACACAGAGGAAAAACACGCATATAAACATGCTTTTGCAGAGGGAATAGAAAAAATTTCAAAGCCTTAGCTTGATGACGTAATAAGAATTGACCCCTTAGGTGCACAGAGTGGTTAGGAGAACAAAGGATGAGCTGAAAGTTGAGATGAAAAGAGAGATGGCTGAGAGCAGGCAGAATTGCAAAGAAAGCAATAAAGTTCATGTTGGGTGTTGCAAAGAGCAGAGCTATAGTGCAGAAAGTAAACTCCATAATATTTCCATTTTAAGAATGTTGAGGAAAAAAACTCAGAGAGATGAATATAATGAGAAAAAACAGATGAAGGAAAAGGAAAGGAGATTCATCCTAAAGATGACAAGTTTTCTGAAGAAGAATCAAGGAAGAATTTTAAAAAGTAATCATTAGTCCCAATAAGAAAAAAAAAAAAAAGTTTTAATAGCCTAAAGGCTTTCCAGAGCTGAGACAGGACTGGGTCCACAGACGGAAGTACTTAGTTACATTCCAGATAAAATTAATGCAAAAAGATTCACATTTAGACATATTGTGATGAATTTTTACACTTCAAAGATAAAGAGAAAAACTCTACAAGCATCCAATCAGAAAAACGTGATTTACCTACAATGGAGTAAGGATCAAGGTAGCTTCAGACTTTTCCCTATCACTAAATTTCAGGATAGATGTCATGGTAAGTACCAAGATGTGAAAAGTATGATTCTTCAAAAAGTCTATCCAAGTTGTCATATATATATAAAATACAAGAACTCAGAAAGGTTATTTCTTGCATATTCTTCTTGAATTTTTTGAATATAAAATATGTACTATATGCATATGTATTATGAATACGCACTACAGCTGAGAGCCAAATATTCAAGAATAAGAAATTTGCAGTATAAGATACTGATAGTAATTCAAAAGCAATTAAAAGTATACCGATTGAAACAGTGTGCTGGTAAATGTTTCAAAACCAGCTCTGGGGTGGGGAGGAAAGCCTTCATTTTTAGTGTCTGCTGATATGCATGGTTTAAGTACTGCCCCCACGGCCAATTCAAGCTATGTTGTGATGGTAATGTGGAGTTGGGGAATGATAAAAAGTAAACTGAGGTACACTAAAATTTTAAAGAGTTTATTTGAGCAAACAGTGGTTCTTGTTTCACAAAGCACCAAACCAAAGGTGGTTTCAGGCTCTGCAGAGGGAATGCAAGGAGAAGACTTTTTTATGGGGTGAACGCTGAAAGAAAGCAAGAAAACATTTGATTGGTAACGGTTATAGAGTTGCCTTATTTGGTCTGTCCTGCAGAAAAGTATTTAGTTACATAACCGTAAGTTTGTTAGTTGGTGGCTTCTGATAAACTGAACTTAAAAGTTTCATTTTTCTTTAATGTAGGTGTTTACAAGGAATATTAATAGCTCAAGTTTTGTTTCATTTATGTTATCAAGCCAGTTTCTTTTTTTTAATAGGCGTTTACAAGAAATATTAATAACTCAAGTTTTGTTTCACTTATGTTTGCAAATCAAGCAAGGTTAAGGCCACTTATGAGCTCTGACTGGCTTTGTCTGCTCAGGAATTCCTCAGCCCTGGTCTCCATTTTAATTTAACAGGAGAAATGTGAGCAATTGGTCCTCACATGCCTACTAGGATCCAGCTATTAGTAGGATCCAGATCCTAATAATTAGAATCTGGACCTATTAGTTCACTCTTTGAGCACAAAATAACTTAAATCTTCATCTCAGGCCATATATCAAAATTAACTGTATAATCATTTTATTAGTTTCTTAGGGCTGCTACCACAAGTGACCACAAACTGTGTGACTCAACGGAAATTTATTTTCTCAGAATTTTGGAGGCTAGAATTTTGAAATCAAGGTGTCAGCAAGGTCAGGCTCTCTGTGAAGTTTCCAGGGCTCTAGAGGAGGATCCTTCCTTACATCATCCTAGCTTCTGGTGGTGTCTAACAATCTATAGCTTTCCTGGCTGATAGACTCAGCACTCCATCTCTGCCTCTGTCCTCACAGAGCATTCTTCCTATGTATGATCTGTGTCGCTGTTTTTCCTTTTTATAAGGCTGCCAGTCATTGGATCAGGGCTCACCCTAATGTGCTGTGGCCTCATTTTGACTTAACTATTACATCTACAAAGATCCTGTTTCTAAATAAAGTCACATTCTGAAGTTCTGAGTGGATGTGAACTTTGTGGGGATCAGTACAAGCATTTGACCCAGGAGAAGGATTCACACATTAAATGTAAGGAACAGACTACAAAAATTAAAAGCATTAGTGTGAATACTTATTTGTCTCGAGGATAGAGTGCTTTCTGCTGGCAGAAATCAAAGAAAAATGATTTACACATTTGACTCCAAAAATTTAAAATTTGTTCTTGTCTCTAAAACATCAACGAAATCTAAAAGCCAACAATTATTTGGGAAAAAAATTGCATCAGAGATACCAAGATAAAGTATAAATAGGCCAGGCATGGTGGCTCATGCTTGTAATCCCAGCACTTTGGGAGGCCAAGGTGGGCGAAACCCTGTCTCTACTAAAAAATACAAAAATTAGCTAGGAGTGGTGGTGTGCATCTATAATCCCAGCTACTCAGGAGGCTGAGGCAGGAGAATCGCTTGAACCCAGGAGGAGGAAGTTGCAGTGAGCCGAGATTGTGCCATTGCACTCCAGCCTGAGTGACAGAGTAAGACTGCATCTCAAAAAAACTATACATATATTTTTATATATTTATAAAGATGATATGTAAACAGGTATGAAAAATATTGTAGTCTTAGGAGATAATTGGATGTAGAGGGGGAAAAGTCACAAAGGAGTAAATACAGATGGCTTGTAAAATAAGTATTCAGTCATATTAATAATTAAATATACTCACATTAGAACTGGAAGCAAATTATCTATTTTTAACTACCAAAATGGCAAAAATAAAAAATGATAACAAAGCTGCTGTATATTCTCATGCACTGCTAAAGGGAGTATAAAGGATCTAGAGGAGGATACAAACTTTCTTTTAGGAAAACAAAAGAATTGACATGTATCAAGAATCTTGAAAATGTTCCTACCTTTTGAATTCATAATAACACTTCTAAAAAAGTCAGAAAGTAATAATCTAGCAATGTATAAAGGATAAAGATGTACAAAGCAAAAGAAGATATAACAGAATTAAGTATTATTTTGCACAATTAGAAACATTCTATTGTTAAGGATATTGCAGAGAATGTAATTCATTCTAACTAGCCTAAGCATAAAGGGATTTATTTAAAGGGATTTTACAGCTGTCGAGAGGGTGAAGAAATAGATTCTTGATTAAGGAAATGGAAAACAGCTCCAAAAGCCAAACGACAGAACGTCTCCAGCAATCAATAATCTGCAGAATCAGTCAGAATCAGAATCCCTGCCATGCTGGGAAGCCACAACTTCAGCTGCTCACTCCAAACTCATGCTGCTTGAATCAGAATCTGGCTTGAAAAATGGGTCCCTGTCTCCTCATTTAACCCAGTTCAGAAGTCAGGACTCACACAGGTACATCACATTGGCTGAGCCAGCATCACAGTTGGAATCCCAGCTATAAAGAAGTCTGAGAAAGGCAGTTCTGGCCGGGCGCGGTGGCTCAAGCCTGTAATCCCAGCACTTTGGGAGGCCAAGATGGGCGGATCACAAGGTCAGGAGATCGAGACCATCCTGGCTAACACGGCGAAACCCTGTCTCTAATAAAAACACAAAAAATTAGCCGGGCGAGGTGGCGGCGCCTGTGGTCCCAGCTACTCGGGAGGCTGAGGCAGGAGAATGGCGGGAACCCGGGAGGCGGAGCTTGCAGTGAGCCGAGATCCCGCCACTGCACTCCAGCCTGGGCGACAGAGCGAGACTCCGTCTCAAAAAAAAAAAAAAAAAAAAGAGAAAGGCAGTTCTTAGCTTTCCCACTTTGGACTACAGGAAGATACAGAAGGAGGTTGAAATGATTATTTTGTGATCTAGTCCATATATGCACCATACTCTAAACATTCAAATTATAAGAAATGTATTCAATGGCTTTAAATGACTCTGAAATACTTTTGATTAAACATTTTTTTAAAAGCATGAAATAGAAGCATATATAATGCATGATCTCATCTATGTAAAATATAGAAGACAAAACACCTGAGAAATATGTCAGTGCATTAAACACTTGCATGAAACTATAGGAGTTGTTCTTTTTCTTAATTATACCTTTTCTGTTTCCTGAAATGAACATAAATTAATTTTATAATTCTCATTTCCCATCAAAACAAGCAAACATATGTTTGTTAAATAAATGAAAGAAGTATTGAGGACATGAATGAAAAGAAAATAAATGTATCCATGACTGTTTCTTTTGCTGTTTTAGGGTTTGAAGAGATCCCAAAAAGGCTTGTTAATTTCCCTCTAAATTTGACTTTTTCACATCAGGCATGAGTTGTAGCTGCTGATGAAATACTAGAGTTAGCACAGGCTAATCATTTAGACTTCAATTTAGGGGTATTTGTATATGTATGGGTTTCTCTTGGGTAATATATAATATATATGTGTGTATATTTAATATTTGGGTTAAAGTATATGACTATTTAGAATCTTATTTAATATTAAAATGTAAAGAAACTAATTTTATTTATCAATCATAAATCAATGAGTACAGTGATTGCTTCCAAAGAAAACAAAAACCCAGAGATACAGTATATATACATGTGTATACATATATATATGTTCTTTTTCTAGTTAACTGTCAGTAAGATTATTTACACTTCTTTCACATAGAGTGCTACTTTTAATTAAAATATTATTGATATTTTGAATGAATACTTTATACTGCTTGTTAACTGTGATAAAAATAAGTTCTTCAACGTCTTTTCTCTCACTTGTTTAAGTATTAGAGATTTTCTTTTTGGAAAATTAGAGATTTTCTAATGTAAATCCATTACCAAAATAAAAATACTCAAGCAGAGCAAAAAGTTACTGTCTACAATTTTTCCCTCGTGAGGCAGCTTCTCTCGCTGAACATGTTTGGACCAAGCTTTCCAACTTAGCATATGATGTAGCACAACAAGTCCCTTGGAGATTCTGAGGGATGATTCAACTGCCCTACCTCATTACAAGAAATTCCTTCAGGGTGAAGGTGTGAACTAATGTGTTAAAATTAACCCAATCATAAAACAAGTTAAATAAGTTTGTTTACTTACGTTTGTTAAATGTTAATAAACTTTTTTTGAAATTTATTCAAATTTCAAATTGAAAAATTGAAAAATGTAAATATATTTCGTTTCTTATCCTATTGCAATTATAGGACATACTATTAAGAAGATTCCAATGTGCACTGCATTGTGCAGGGTTTTTTTTAACTTTCTTTTCCATTTTTGAAAATAGATGAAGAATGGTGGTATTAGCCATATTTTAGAGAGATAGGAGAATGATTGCTGTATATACATGTAACATATGAAATTCAGTATTCAAAATACTTCTTAGGCTAGGCAGACAGTAACTGAGGACATGTAGACATGGAAGAAATTACTATTTGCCCCACATCTAATATAGGTATAAGCAAGGAAAAGGTTTACTTTAAAAGCTGATGTCATCCACTACGACTTCAATCACAATGTGAAATGAAAATAGATGTTCTGTTTTCAACAACTGTAATATAATTAACTCTCAGGCTCTGTTTTTGCTTAGCCACTGAATCAACTGTTTTGCAGCCTACTGTGGTTTGTTTGGGGCTGTTTGCAGCACGTGATTTAAAGAATTGGAGGTGAAGTGAAATGAGTGTATAATTTAGGCCTTGAAATTGAAGAGAGCAAGTGAGACATTTCGTCTCACCTCCTCTTCTTTGTTATTTTCTGCACTTTGATATTTCTCTCTTCATCTTTGTTCATTGTGGCAGATAAATAATGGGATGAGTGATAGGAAGGAAAATGATTTTTGTTCTTTTTCTCTTTTTGCATTTCAGCCTCTTTATCATACAAGTTTTTGATTGCCTATTTTATCTTTGCTATTGTTTTTGGTAATACCTTTTTATTTACCTCCTCTTCCTCTTATCCTTTTGCTTCACATTCTTCTGTTCTCTTTTTTTTCCCCTTTCTTCTCCATCTGTCTTCACTCATCATTTTTTTTCTTTCCAGGTGATGGTGTAAATTGGAAAGTTAGGGTAGTGGTATTTTGGGGGGGCATTGTGGGTGTCTGAAATAACTACATGCTTCTCCAAGGAGACTGGCGGCCTAGGAGGGAGCCATCTTGGTGCTAGGAGAGAATGAAAAATGGCTGAAGGGAATGCCCAGGGATGGATTTGAGATGCTACCTCCAGTTCTCCATAGCATGCATGTGATATTTTGGGAATCATGACATTTCCACACTTCCAATATGTAGAAAAGCACTAAAAGTACTGATAGAACAAAAAGGGCCCAAGGCAGAGAAAAGGCAGGCACGGATTACTGGGACGACAGAGAAGGTTACAGACTTGAGTTCTGATTGTCAACTTGGTGTCCAGAAAAACCAGACGTACCAGCCATGCAGACACCACCAGTGCTAGGTCCCAAGGACAAGCTCAGATCAGCTTCACCACATTGGAGACAGCATGAGGATCCTGAAGGGAGAGGACCCGGAGAGACCACCTGGGAGGGAAAAACCAGCTCTGAAGGAGTTTTGCATTTCAAATGAATGAAATGTTTGCCCCCAACACTATTTTTACTTTGAAAGATACTTAATTGCTTTTAATTGGCAAATTTAAGGGTTTTTCTTCTGCCATCGGTGAAGATGGGAACATCAGAGTAAGATGAAGGCAATTGCAGGGGGGAAGAAGTTAGACTTTTGCACATGCGAGTTGTGAGTTGTGTGTAAATTTTCAATTCTGCTATTGGGGTGTGTATATGAAAGACAAAAATCGGTATGTTAATTGAGGTCAACTCTGAATGGTAGAACTGTCAGTTGGTTATTGTTTTACTTTTCCTTCTCTCTCTCTCTCTTATTCAATATACATTTATTAAACACTGTCCCTCTGCCAAACATACTCCTTTGTGCTTATCTTTATTTCTAAATTTCTCTACAAATAAAATATTTCTGTTTTACTTTTGTGAAGAGGAAGACATAATTCACTGTTATTTAAAAATAAATCTATCCTATTCACTCACTGTAGCATTTGAGTGACCATGTCTCACGATGTGAATTGAAAACAAGGCCTTGGAGTTGACTCTTCTGTTCCTCAGTATAGGTTTTTGAGGTTAGTTAAATATAAGTTCCAAGGTTTTCAGGAATCATTTTGCTGGGCTTATATAGAGCTTAATTCCCATGCAAGCCTTTTCATTCACTATTTTAGGCTATGTTGTGGTTACATATAAACTAGAACTCTGTTTTGATCTTCAGTAGTGGAGGATGTTTGTAGAGTGTTATGATACTCTGGTACTCAAGTGATCATACTGAAAATAGATTAGAAAAGTTCACGTGAAAGTCAAAGTCAAATCTGGTAGTTGTTTCTTTTTCAAATATAATGATTTCTCTATGTGGGTCAAATTTTTATCACATCAAATACAATGGAAATTCATTGCAGATGAGTCATAGGCACCCTGGCATGATGTCTTATAGCAGCCTCCTAATGTAGTCATGCAAGGTATAGATGGCAGGCACGTACCAATGAGAAATTTCCTTTTGCTTTCCCAGAACTAGCAAATACACTCTCTACCAGCTATAAAGATCTTGTAAATGATTAGTTCATGATAATTTCATTTTAAAAAAATCCTCCACAACAGGGTTCCCCACATTAATTACCTTGTGGCTTGCAGTAGACAACAATCAACCTGCCAGGTCACCTAACCAAAGGCAAGGTGAGTGGAATATTAAGTCCTCTCTTGTTTCTTCAGATGTAGTCTGAGGCCTGGGAAATGGTTTCCAGTGCTCTTGCCTCCACCCTGTCTGGGCTCTGAAGTGCAGCTGATGCTCCCTTCCACTGCTGCATCCCAAGAGAAGGATCCCTATCTTCACACCCTTCCCAGATTTTCAATTTGAGTTTATGGCACAAAGAAAAATTCCAGATTACTTCTGAACTTTTCAATTGAAGGATAATCAAAGAGATTATAGCGATATCCTATCCATATAGCTATAGAAATATAATAAAATTAAAACACAATATAATTTACATTTGTGGTATGTTATTGGCAAGAACTTTTAATAAAATAATAATTGAATAATGAAATTCATCATTAATTAAATAAATGTGATACCTATAATAAATGTGCAATATATTAAAACTTTCCATGCTAATGCAAATAGTTCTGTCAGTTGTTTTAAATTAGAGTATAGAGAGGGCATAGCTAAGGTCTTTGTCATAAAATAAAGATGATACATTTTATAATATTTTGGTGGGATTCCATTCTCTTATAAAACTTTGCTTACATTTAGCTTGTTTCTTTTGGATTATGGAAAAGAGATTCTTTGATATTCCCTTTCTGTGCTGAGTCTCTGACAAAGAACATGAAATTCACCATTTTCACTGATCCCTGCACTTATTATTCCTTGTTATTTCTTTTTTATTTTATTTTACTTTTTTTTTTTTTTTTTTTTTTTTGAGACCGAGTCTCACTCTGTTGCCCAGGCTAGAGTGCAGTGGCTCAATCTCGGCTCACTGCAACCTCTGCCTCCCAGGTTCAAGTGATTCTCCTGCCTCGGCCTCCTAGCTGGGATTACAGGCATCTGCTACCACGCCTGGCTACTTTTTGTATTTATTTATTTATTCATTTTTTTGAAACTGAGTATTGCTCTGTTGCCCAGACTGGAGTGCAATGGCATGATCTCAGCCTACTGCAACCTCTGCCTCCCAGGTTCAAGTGATTCTTGTGTCTCAGCCTCCCGAGTAGCTGGGATTATGGGCGCCTGCCACCACACCTGGCTAATTTTTGTATTTTTTGTAGAGATGGGGTTTTGCCATGTTGGTCAGGCTGGTCGGGAACTCCTGACCTCAAGGGATCCTCCCATCTTGGCCTCCCAAAGTGCTGGGTTTACAGGCATAAGCCATCATGCCTAGTCTATTTCATTTTTTTGAGAGAGTCTCACTCTGTCGCCCAGACTGGGGTGCAATGGCATGATCTCAGCCCACTGCAACCTCTGCCTCCCAGGTCCAAGTGATTCTTGTGTCTCAGCCTCCTAAGTAGCTGGGATTATGGGCGCTCGCCACCAAGCCTGGCTAATTTTTATATTTTTTGTAGAGACGGGGTTTTGCCATGTTGGTAAGGCTGGTCTCAAACTCCTGGCCTCAAGTGATCCTCCTGCCTCAGACTTCCAAAGTCCTGGGATTATAGGCATGAGTCACTGGGCCTATTTCTTGTTATTTCTAAGTATTCACTGACAGTTTGGAATGTCAGTCACATGTTTAAATTTTATTTCACAAAACAGTGAGAAATGAACAGTTATTTACATTCATCTCACTATTCTGATAATGCCTTTATAAACAAATGCACAGCCATACCAAGACTAGGAAGTGGTTTCCTATTTATAACTTGTGTCCCTGGAGATAATGATTATTTCTTTGGAAGAGTTCTTTTAAGATTCAGATTTTCATATCTTGCTCTTGCAAAGAGGAGATTAACGATGATGATGATAATGATGATGTGATGATGATGATGAAAGCTAGTAGTGTAAGACTTATGTGCCAGGCACTATTCTAAGTGTGTTATACATATGAACTCATGTAGTCCTCACAACAGCCCTGTGAACTACATGCTATTATTTTTTTTTTTCAGATGAGAAAATTGAGGCATAAAGAAATGAAGTAACCAGCTTAAGGTTGCGCAGTTTGCCTGTGGAAAAGGCGGAACATACAGGCTTGTCAAAATACCTTCCTTAAAATTTGAAACCACATTTGAAACCATCATCTATATTAGACACAGATACGAACATGGCAAAAATCAATGGGTTTTCCAAGATACAGCCTATTTTTAAAATATAAGTGTTGCTTTATGCCATCATCTCCATTTTTTTACTTAAAGGGGGACAGTCTATAGATTAGAATATACTTCACTTAATTTTATGTCTTGAAATACATTAATATCTGTTTTTAAAGTTTAGTATGGCCTTAATTTCATATAAAGGAACTTAAACAAATAAATTGCTATTCTGAGAACTTCAAAAGGGAGAGACCATAAGAGATGAACACCTATGGTCAAAACAACAGCAAGTACAATTTTATTTGTCCTGGAAAAAAATGAGATTTTTCTAAATGATTTCTAATATTAAAAATAGTGGTGTGATTTGTGGAAAGTTTAATGTTTCTCAGAAATTACCATATTCTGTTTACAAGAAAATGAACTAGTGTCTAATGAGAGATTTGTATCTAAGGGTGCTATTCAGTTGCTAATTACCCATTTTCTGGCTTCAGTCAGGAAAATAGCTTGCATAAAAGCCAGTGATAGAAAATGTTGCATGACAAATGTGAAGGCAATCAAAGTATCTCTTATGTTATCTTGGTATTCCTTAAAAAAGAAATAGCATATTTTGCTTTTCCTATAGCATATTTTGGTAAGAATTAAATGCACTTTGTGACAAAGATACAAAAGTGCTTAGAAATTCACTCATTTCATTATGCATTTATTTGTTCAACAAATATTTATTAGATGCTGCATGTCAGACATAGCATTGGCCTTAGGGGACACCAAGATAAAGGACATTAGTCTTTTCTGAAGGAATTCAGTAAAGGAGATCTAAAAATTAAGACATGGCAAGGTGACAAGTACCTTGATAAAAATAAAGTGCTAAGAGAACACAAAGTTAGATACCTAATCCAGGCTCAGGGTCATGGAAAACTTTTTATAGTAGTTGCCATGATTTGAGTCCTGAAAGATTAGTAGGAATTAGCCAGGCAAAGGGGGCATTCACTTTAAACAGAACGAGTAGCATGTGCAACAGCTTAGAGGCTTCAGTGAGCATGACCCTTTTGATGAACATAAAGTAATTGGGCAGGGTAAGGGTAGGGAGTGCTGATGAGCAGCGGCAAGAAAAGAGGCTGAAGGTGTAGGCAGGGATTATATCACCAAAGCCCTTTCAATATCCAGATTGCTTGGACTTAATCTGAAGATGAGGAGAAGCCCTTGAAGAATGCCCCCTTGACAGGAAGTGACATGGTCAAATTGGGACTTGGGACAATTACTTGGGGAGCATTGAGAATTATGTGTTGGAGACTGAGCTGTTAAAATAATATGAAGGAGGCTTGAAGGTAACCTGAAATTAAATCATGGTACTGAAGATATGCATTAGTTGGGGTTGGCCAACTGCCATGATAAACTACCCCAAACCTTCATGACTTAATGCAGTAAAGCATTCTTTCTCATCGAGATACAATTTGAAGGTGCACAGAAAAGGAGAATGATTCTATTCTACACTGTCATTTATGGACCCCAAATTCTTCCATCTCTGGTTCCACCATTCCCTTAGGGCTACAGAGTCCTTGAATAGATCCTGTTGTTGCTGAAAGGATTCTGTTGTTGCTGACAGAGGAAACAACTGTCTTTGACTTGCATAATGACCATTTCATGTGGCTCAGTCTGTAACACTGTAATAGGTAGAGAGAAAGAAAGGTAAACTTAAGAGATGCTATGAAAATGGAACGTAGTGACCAACTGGATGTAGAAGTTGCAGAAAAGGGAAGAATATATGTTTTTACTTTGGTTGAGTCACTGGTGGATGGTTGTGCAATCTTTTCATGCAAGCAATATGGTTGTCCCAATGGATACTGGGGGAAAGATGTGAGTTTGAGATGCTTCCCACAGATCTCCACAGGGCTGACTCCCTAACTTTCTTTGAACCTGTGTTAAAATGTCAGCCTAAACAAAATAGCAACACTCTCGCTCTCTCTTTTCTTATTATCCCACTTTATTCTCTTCATAGCACTTCCCACACGTTCTTCATTTTTTGGTTTACTGGTTGTCTCTTCTTACTTGAATGAAAGCTCCATGACAGCAGAGACTTTGTCAGTATTGTTCATTGCTACATCCCTCAGTGCATAGAACAGCATCTTGTACATGATAGGTACTTAATAAATAATTGCGAAGAGTGCGAATGAATCCATATGGAAATGGTCGGTGGAATGAGGCTTTCCAGAGAGTATGGGTGACACGAGAGAAGAAATCAGTCATTGAAAGAAGGAAAGAGATTGGGAAGTAACTAGAGAAAGATGTACTTTTGAGCACATTTTTGTTTGTTGTGTTAGTTTTCAGTCTGGGGAGACTTGGGAAAGAGCCTAAATGGAGGAAGGGGCCAATGACATGGAGTAGGCAAAGAAAACGATGTGGACCAGGTCCTGTAGAAGGTGAGAAGGAACCCAGACTACCGGGGAATGAACTCATAGGACAGGAGAGATGTGTCTTCTACTCAGGGAAAAGCTACACAGTATAATTCAGAGCATTGAACCAAGTGTCAGGCTGATCCGAGTTGGAAGCCAGAGTCTACTACATTCTTGTTATGAAATTTTGCTAGAATACTTAACTGCCCTGATCCTTAATTTTCTCAACAGCAGAAAAGCGATAATGCTTTCCTCATAGAGTTACTGCAAGGCTTAAATGACATAACATGCATTAAGCAAGAATCTTGTGATGGAATTTGTTGATTATTTCTCTAATTTAATTACAGATTTTTAATTATCACTGGTGTCATAAATAAACAAGAGACCCTATTATATTTTTTTTTGTTTTATTTGCTCCGAAGGGATTTGGGATTTCATGGTTTCATGTCCTTTGGAAATCTGAATAAGTTTTGAGGGTTGACATCAAACTTGTTGCCAACAGGCCAAATCTGGCCTGCAGAATTATTTCACTTGGCTCTAACTTTTCTTTTTTCTTTTTAACCTGAAATCCTTAAATGGGACATGCAATATTCCATTTCCAAGTCTACTCCCTCTTGTATTTTGCCTCATCTCTTCACATATTTTCCTAATCTGCTTGGCCCTTGTAGATGACCCATGATCTAGACTGATTTCTACTATGAAATGAATTTTATAGTAATTTCTACTATTGATTTCTACTATAAAATATCTCATACCTTTAATAACTCTCGTGTTGCAAAATCCCCACAGACCATTTTCTGTCTCTCAGCATTTGCCACTGTTGATAAACTTTTGAAACTCCTTTTTTCCTCTATTTCCTGTCACCTTCCTTTTTTGTCTACTCTTTGCAGCAGCTCTGCCTCCTTTGCCCACCATTTCAACGCGATAATTTGTCAGTGTTTTTATTTTAACTCACTGTTCTTCTGGTTGGCTCATGTCTGTGGCTCAACATGTCCAAATTTATATAATAGTCTTTCTCTTCAAACCATTTTCTTCTATTGTGTTACATATCACAATGAAAGCAGTCACCGGAAATCCAAGCCATTCAATCCCCCAAACCGAAACCACTTTCACATCTAAAAATAATAAATATTCAATAACTGGCACAGTACAGGCATTAAATAAGACTGGACAGTGCCCTGTATACCTCACCGTTGCTTCCCAGCTAAAGATCAGCTCTCTACACTCAGTTGCCAAAGCCAGCTCCTACTGCCCCTGTGGTAACATCATTTTACCATGGACTATTCACATTCTAATGTGTTTTCATTTTCCTTGTAGGTAAAATCTCAACCTTGAGTGGCATAGGTCCTTCGTTTATTCTGTCCTGTGCATCCAGCTAGCTACATCTGTAACTGCTCCCAAGGCTCTAAACTTTACCATATTAAATTGTTTGCATTTCCCCAGGTACTACCTACTCTTACCACATGCCCTTGCCCATGCTGGTCTTTCAGCAGAGTGCTCTTCTCCTTCAACTCCGTTTGCATAGCTACCTTTTACTCATTCTTCAAAATTCATTTCAGATATATGCATATCTGAAAGGCCTGCCCTAACTTTCTTCTATCTTAGCAACCAACATCCCCAGTCTAGGTTTGGAACCCCCATGCTGCAAGTATTTTAAAAGTTTGCATTTGTAAGTCATATTTTATTATTGTTATAGCCCAACAAATTATTCTTGCCTGCTGCACAGAAAAAGCAAATACACAGAAACATCAGGTATTATAGTAGAGAAAGAATGTAATCATTATAGGGTGTCAAGCAAATAGGATGGGAGATATTTCTCAAATTCACCTCCTTGAGAACTCAGAGGCTAGGGTTTTTAAGGATAATTTGGTGGGCAGGGGACTAGGGAATGGCTGATTGGTTGGGAATGAACTCATAGGGATGTTGAGACTATCTTCATGTCCTGAGTCAGTTTCTGGCCGACAGGGGTGGGCAACAGGATCTGTGGACCTGTCGAGTCAGTTCTTTGGTGTAGGTCATGGATTCAGGTGGCAAGAGTTGGTCTGCCAGAATGCAAGAGTCTGAAAACGATCTCAAAGACCAGTCTTAGGTTTTACAATAGAGATGAATATACAGGAGCAATTGGGAAAGTTATAAATCTTTTGCCTTCTGGCTATATGATTCCTGAGCACTGAGCAGTTATAGAAAACCAATCTAGGGAACAATGGCTGGTTATTGTTTAACTATGCCTACCTCTTAGCAGAATCAGGCCCCACTACAGTCTTACAAAGATGGTGTCAGTCCCCAGGGATCAGTTTGGGAAAGGGACTATGATCATCCTTGCTTCAAAGTTAAACTATAAGCTAAATTCTTCCTATAGTTAGTTTAACCTGTGCTCAGGCATGAGCAAGGGCAGTTAGCTTGTGAGGTGAAGAGCAAGATGGAGCCAGTTTATGTTAGATTTCTCTCACTGTTACAAATTTTTTTAAAGGCAGTTCGTGTCTTGTCTATCAATGGAATAGCTTGACATAGAATGTTCATTGCAATCTGGTAAAATACTTTCCTGTGGAAGAAACACACCCATAAAATGAGAAGGTACGGAGGAGGAAAGTATTGTAAATCAACATAAAATTAACATTCATTGACAGAAGGAAAGGAAGTAACAGCTGGGTAAACAAACAGCTGCTCAAAGAGACAGAAAAATGACAGTAAGCAGCCGTGAACATGGAAAATGGTCCCCAAATATTAGAAAAGCAAGTAAATAATATGAGGAAATGAATTAACCCATTGGAAAATTGCTGAAGCATTTGAATTAGAAGTAAATAAAGGAAGTGTTCAAATTAAAGTTATTATACAGAAAAAAGTAGAATAAATATTCTGTGTAAAAAAAGTGGACTTTTAAAATGCAATATGCTTAGTAGATAATTAACTTGAAAATTTATATGACTTATTTTTTATAAATGTGTTTTATACTGCACAGACATTATAATAATATTTAAAAATCAAAAGAATAAAAGTACTCCATTATCCTCATTTATCATTGTGTTAAAAATAGTAAATTAGGGCCAGGTGCAGTGGCTCATGCCTGTAATCCCAGCACTTTGGGAGGCCGAGGTGTGTGGATCACCTGCGGTCAGGAGTTCAAGATCAGCCTGGCCAACTTGGCGAAACCCCGTCTCTACTAAAAATACAAAATTAGCTGGGCATGGTGGCAGGCGCCTGAAGTCCCAGCTACTCGGGAGGCTGATGCAGGAGAAGCACTTGGACCCGGGAGGTGGAGGTTGCAGTGAACCAAGATCGCACCACTGCACTCCAGTCTGGGTGACAGAGCGAGCAAGACACCATCTCAAAAAAAAGAAAAAAGTAAATTAGAAAATCACAATTGGTTTACTTTGCATTTATAGGATTACTAAAGAGCCTAAGCTTTTAAAAGGACGTATTTAATAACACAAGTAACATACATATATTCACCTTCTAAAAAATTAAAATCATTACAGATAAGGCTTTGGCCCTGTGAAATACGTATTTGATCTTCAACCTATTTCATCACATACAACCCCTAAAATCCTTAGAATCTCTGCAAGGTGATGTATTTTGTATGCTAATGATTAGCCAATTATTAGCATGCAATCATGGTTGACAGCCCCTAGGTAGCTTCAGGCTGGGAGCTGATCACAGGAAAGACCAAGGTATGATTAGAGGATTGAGACTTTTAGCCCATTCCCCAGTCTCTAGGGAGGAGAGAGAGGCCGAAGGTTGAGGTGATCACCAATGGCCAGTGGTTCAATCAATCGTGGCTATGTAATGAAGCCTCCATAAAAACCTAATGGGACAGGGTTTGAAGAGCTTCTGGATAGCTGAACATGTGAAAGTTCCTGGAGGGGTTGCACACTCCTTCCTCGATACATTGCCCTGTGCATCTCTCTCCCTCTATATCCTTTGTAATGTTAAAAGGAAAACTTTAGACAAATTAAATTTAACCGAGTGTAATTGAGTAAAGACTCATGAATCAGGCAGCCCCTAGAATCAGAAATGGTTCAGAGCAACTCCATGCTGCTGTGTTTTCTGAGAGAATTTATGGTCAGAAAAAGGAAAGTGACATGCAGAAAGTTGAGCTGAGGTACAGAAACAGCATGATTGGTTACGGCTTGGTGTTTGTCTTACTCGAACACAGCTGGAACGGTTGGCCACCTTTGGCTGAAACTTGGTGATTGGTACAAGAGTAGGTTATGGTCTGTTTACACATCCTGTTAAGTTACAGTTCACTGTGTATACAGAAATCTTTAGGCTGAACCTAAAATATGTAAAGAGGCAGCTTTAGACTAAACTTCATTTAGCAGTAATACTCTTTATAATAAACCAGTAAATGTGAATGTTTGCCTGAGATTTGTGAGTTGCTTTAGCAAATTAATCCAAAGTAAAGAAGAGATTGAAGGAACCTCAATGTGAAGCCGGCTGGTCAGAAGTTCTGGAGGCCCAGACTTGCAACTGACGTCCAAGGGGTTGAGGGGTGTCTTGTGGGATCTGACTCTATCTCTAGGTAGATAATGTTGGAATTGAATTGGAGGACCCCCAGCTGGTGTCCGCTGTAAATTGCTTGTTCGATGTGTGGGGGAAGAAACCCACACATAGGTCACAGAAGTTTTCTGTGTTGATTGGTGTTGAGTGATAGAACAGAAAAATCACTTTGAATTTGTTTTTTCTACACAGAGACCCTTAGCACTACCTCCATACCACTGCTCTCCCTGGGGGTAACCATTGTTTTCAGTTTTATGTGTATCTCCAACATTCTCCCATGCACTTACATATGTATATGTAACTATAGAAAATTTTTATCTTTATCTTTTATGATATGTATATATGATAATCCACTATACAAATTGCAGTAGTAATTCTGCAACTTCTTCATGTTTCTATATAACATTTGTCTTGGAAATATTTCCATTTCAATGTAAATTAGAGTTGTGTCATTTAAAAAAATTGCCATGTATCATAATATGGATATAATGTAATTTATTTGGCATTCTACTAGTGATGGCATTTAGGTGATTCCTAATCTGCATCCTCCAGCAAACATTCATGGATATTTACTTAGTGCCATGTGCCAGGCACCT
This sequence comes from Macaca nemestrina, assembly GCF_043159975.1. Taxonomy (NCBI): domain Eukaryota; kingdom Metazoa; phylum Chordata; class Mammalia; order Primates; family Cercopithecidae; genus Macaca; species Macaca nemestrina. Next base: position 119,747,657 of record NC_092134.1, read on the forward strand.
TTCTTGGTTGAGAGGATTTAATAGTAAACAAAATAATCCTTCTTGTGAACATGTAAGAGGAGACAAACATAAATGAAGGCATGTATATGTAATAAAACATTATGTATGATAAAAGAAATACAACAGAGACGGTGAAGATGTATATGTAAAATACATCTTAGAAAGAAAATACAAAAAATACAATAGAGATGTTGTAAAAAACATAGAGAAAGAAAACAAAGATGAGAGAGTAGGTGTCAGTAAAGGCTTCTATGAAGAGCTTTCATTTGAGCCAAGACCTGAAAGAAGTGATGGATGGTGCCCTGCAAATATGAAAGGCACCAGCTGAGAACTGGAAATGCAGGGTCAGTAGGTGTGCATATTTGAAATGCAAAATCACTTTCCCAGCTGTCAGTAGCAACTCATACTCCCATTTGAAGCATAAAAGTGTACTGTGTCTCACAGGTTTCTTTGTTATTATCAATTTCCTTAATTTGTACCAGTCAGATGTGTGGAAAACTGTTAATTTCCTATATAGTTTTGTCATAACTTGAATGCTAGTGAGGTTGTGCTTATTTTAATATGCATATTGGCCCTTTGAATTTCCTCATCTCGGACTTGGCAGTTCTACATCGTTGTTCATTTATCCATTGTGATATTTGCAAGTTTGTTATTACTTTTTATGGTTTGTGTTCTGGATACTACTGTCTTGTTATATGGTGCTATTTGCCATATTTGTTACTGATTTTTATCATTTGTATCCTGGATACTAATCCCTTGTCATGTATGTTGTAAATATTTTCAACCCAATCTGCTGCTTGTCTCTTTAAAAATATGTTTGTGGAAGACTTTCATTATAAAGCTGTCATGTTTAACAATCTTTTATGGATTTTTGCTAAGGAATTGCCTCATGTTTACATTGTCTTTTGTGTCCTAAAGGTCTTAAAGACATTTTCTTATATTTTCTTCTAATTTTATGGTATATGATTATTCCATCTGGAGCTTAATTTTTGGGACAGTGTGAGGTAGGAATTTATCTTATTTTCTATTATTGGCTAGCCAGTAGACCCAGTACAATGTATGGAATAGTAGATTTTTATGAATTGGTTTGAAATGTTACTTTTAGCATAAAGGAAATCTCCAAAAATGCTTAGGTACATTTTAAGACTCATTCTCCTGTTTCATCATACCTGGTTTATTTTTGCGTGAGTTCCATAGTGTTTTTATTATTATAGTTTTATAATCAGTTTTGACATTGGTAAGTTAAGTTTTCTGTTATTCTTTTGTCCAAAATTATTGTCAGTATACATACTAATTTATACCTCCCATATGATGTTTAGAATTATCTTAATGATAAGTTAAATATGAAGTAAAATCAAATTTTACTTCAAAATAATGTTGGGATTTTTGTAGAGATTGCGTTTGAACCTACAAATTTATACGGGGAGACATCTTTCAGTGTTCATTATTGTCCCCATAAAAATGTTGTATTTATTTTTAGCCTTGTTTCAAAGTGTTTGGGGGCTTTGTTGCTATTAACAATGAAATTTTTGTTTTGTTGTATTATTTTAATATATGATTCCTGCTGTATAGGGAAGCTAAGACTCTATTGATTCCAATAAATATTTTTTTCAGTTGATTCTTTTGTATATTCTAGATAGGTAATTATAGCATCTTCAACTAGTGACAGATTTCCCCTTATATACATAATTGAAATATGTTTTTAAAAATTTTTTCTAGTGCAGTGTGTGTGTGTATTTTTATGTCGTTGACTTCTGTTTTTTTTTTTTTTTTTTGAAACGGAGTCTCACTCTGTCGCCCAGGCTGGAGTGTAGTGGAGCAATCTCGGCTCACTGCAAACTCCGCCTCCCGGGTTCACGCCATTCTCCTGCCTCAGTCTCCCGAGTAGCTGGGACTACAGGCACCCACCAGCATGCCCGGCCAATTTTTTTTTTTTTTTTGGTATTTTTAGTAGAGAGAGGGTTTCACTGTGGTCTCGATCTCTTGACCTTGTGATCTGCCCACCTCGGCCTCCCAAAGTGCTGGGATTACAGGTGTGAGCCACTGTGCCCAGCAGACTTCTCATTTTTTTTTTACATTTTTGATCAGTGTGACCCATATGATGATAATTGTTTTATTATTGCTTTTTCTTTTGTAACATGATGTTTGGTTTTTGTTTTTTTTTTGAGACAGAGCCTTGGTCTGTCGCCAAAGCTGGAGTGCAGTGGCACGATCTTGGCTCACTGCAACCTCCCCCTCCTGGGTTCAAGCGATTCTTCTGCCTCAGTCTCCTGAGCTGGGACTACAGGCACCGGCCACCACACCCGGCTAATTTTTGTATTTTTAGTAAAGATGGGATTTCACCATATTGGCCAGGCTGGTCTCGAACTCCTGACCTCATGATCTGCCCACATTGGCCTCTCAAAGTGCTGGGATTGTAGGCATGAGGCACTGTGCCTGGCTAGAAATTTTCTATTTTATGTGTTTTAAATAATATATTTTAAAATTGAAAACTCACTATGATTGTGGACTTGTGAATTTCTATCTGTAGTTTTTATTGGTTTAACTATATATATTTTTAAAAGCTATCATGCTAGGTATTTAAAGTTTCTTGACTATTATTATTTTGGTAGTCTTGTGAACTTGGTCAACAAAAATTGTCTTATCTTTTTTATAATTTTAAACATTAAATTTCTGTTTTTACCAAAATAATACACATACGTGGAAAAATTAACTCATATGACAAAGTTCAAAATGAAAACCAGCAATCTCCTGTCTCAGACCCCCCCCCCAACTTCTCCAAGTTATGTTCCAAGAATCTATACCTTTCAACTTCTTCAGCTGTTTTTTTTTCTTGTCACATGTGAAAACAACATGCTTAATTACAATTCTTAAAATTTCAGCTTGTCTGTTGATCTCTTATGGAAAAATAGACTGAGTTCTCTTCATGTGCTCCTCACAGCACGGCTGACTACCTTATACACTTATACTTTCTTGACCTCTCAATCCAGATATATCACAATCAAATCAATAGTCAGTGTCTACCTAAGTGTAGTTCACATCTGAGATAAAAAGTTTATTACAGGAATTGACAGCCTGTCCACATTTAAATTTTCTCCCAGAGCACATAAAGCCCTTCCATGCAGCGGTCGTGAATCCATCTCTAGAATCCTTTGAAAGTGCAGCTCTTCCATCTCTGCTGCACATTGGTTTATCTGGGGCACTGTTTGTTTCTGTTGAGACGTTCATCTGGAGCTGTATTTTTCTCTTACTTGAACCTGATTGATGGCTTTCTAGGCCTACTGTATAGCTATATTTCTGGAGCTTTCCTTTACCCAAATCCACCTTTTGTTATATTTTTTAAATTGCCAGCAGCACTTTCTTATTACCTAAATGCTTTTTCTTTTTATATCATCCTAGTCCAGATGTGGTAGCCATGAGCATGAGTAAACAAACTAATTATAGATGTTTAAGAGTTTTCCTCTGCCCCTTGAATGTGAGTCCCTCTGCTCTGACTCTTGTGTTGGACACTATCCATCAGTGTCTTCTGAGCTTGCCTGCGTGTTCTTGTTTGGTGACTGGAAGCTCTATGCAGAGACTGTACCTACCAACAGGTGGGTTTTACTCTGGGTTGAGAAGGTGGCAATGTTGCTTTCTCTTGGGCGGTTCCCAAATGTTACTGCTTGTAGGTCTTCTCCTTGGGCTACTCAGTGTCAGTATTCCACTTGGGAACTATAGGCCTGACTGCTGATATTGTATGAGTTGAGAATTCCATTTCCCTGGGATGAGCCAGCTTTCTGGACACATACCCACTTTTCCTGCCTGGAAACTGACACCTCCTTCCATATACACGGTGATAATTGATCAGTGCAGGATTTTAGAGTTCAGCCCACCTGGGTGTCTCTGCTACCCCATAATCCGAACAATAACCTTGCTGATTGCTGTTAGACACCACTTTCGCTAGTATCTCCTGCCTCCAGGCATAGGGCACTGCTACTGCTGCCTTTTAGAGGAATGCTCAACAAGTTACTTCATGCTCTGGTTTCCTTTGGTAAGCTGTCTGTTTTTTTGAGGTAACCTAGATTCAGGATCCACTGAGGTTTGCTTTCTTTCTTATTTTCAGAATGGAGGTGGACTTTTCAAAAATGATTTTCCCCTATTTCTAGAGATTTGTCATAGGAGGTGAGAGCTGGACCCTCACTCTTTATTGTGTTTCTTTCTATTCTGTTAATATTCCCTTTTGTATTCAGTTTGCATCTTGTAACTGTAACCAAATGCTTTAACATTTTTAATTGAAATTCCTTCTAGATTAATTGTCTATTTTCATATCAATGTATCAATATATTCAGACACTACAGTTTATTGATACCGATTTATGTTTGTCATATTTGCTGTAAATATTTCTTGGAGTAATTCCCTTTTTACTTTAGTTATCTTATTCTTCATGGTAATGAAATTTCACATCATGACATAATCAATGTTGTCAATATTTTCCTTTGTTGAAATATATTTTGCAAATGTCTGATAAGTTCGATTTTTTTTTAGTTTTTTTGTAGCATAGATTTTACTGAATATTTACTCATAATTTATTGAGATGGTTGCCCAGGCTGGTCTCGAATTCCTGGCCTCAAGTGATCCTCCCACCTCAGCTGCCTAAAGTGCTAGGATTGTAGACCTGAGTCGCTTTGCCGGCTAGATTTTAAATATCTATCTTACTTATCTTAAAATTATTTAGTAATTGTCTTGTGAAGTATGAATCTGTTCCCTCTCAGATTTCCAAATTGTTAGCTAACTATCTCAATATTGTTTATTAAGTAATTAGAAAAATCTTATTGGTTTTTCCCCCATTATCACATATTCAATTCCTTTGTAAAATGTGGTACACTTTTGTGCTTTCTACTCTGTTTTTGTTTTTCCTTTTATGCTCATATTGATTATAAATTAATCATTTCTATTTTAATAATATATGGGCTGATCTTACTTCATTTTTATTCTTAATTCATAGGCTGGTCTGATTTCTTTTTTATGTTTAAAAATTATTGTTTAGTAGTTTTCTATTCATATAGTACACAAATATTCTGAGCTAGGTTATAAAAATTAAAGGATGAATAGGACTCATCCTTTGTTTTCAAGGAGTACATAGTCTTAAAGAGTATGAGCAATTATTATTCAGGAATTCAAAGAAGACTTTTGAAAGCTTAAGTTGGAAGGAAGGAATAAGCCTAATAAAGGAAATCTTAAGTTGGGTCTTGATTTATAGACACAGCTTCACCAGGGCAGTGACTAGATCAGCAAAAATGAATCTATATATGCAATAAAAGTTGTGGACAGGTACACACACAGGGATGGCTGAGGCATAGGGTGAGGACATGAGGAGTAGCTGAGTATGAGGCTGGAGAGACAAACTGGAGCACCCCTCTTTTCTTATTCCAGCTGAATTTTGCGATAATGTAATAAAATTCAATACCAGCCCCATTAAACTCTTGATCAGGATATTATTAAACATATTCAGTGTACCATAACAATTATTGAATTGAATTGAATTCTTAAATAATAATGTCATTTGTCACAGAATGGGAGAGGTAAAAATAATAACAGTGTCAATAAAATTAGGACTGTAGTAAATTCAAGCTGTGTGTTCATTTTCAAAGTGAAAACTCAGAGAGGGAAAGCTCCTCCCTTCAAGACTAATCAGTTGGCTTTAAGACAGGAAACAGAAAATCAATCATCCTGACTTTATTGAAGCAGCATGTAATTCTCCACTAGTATGTAGTCCACTACAGAGACGGGGATCAGTTCCATCAGCCAGCAGGGCCCTGTGAAATGGGAGCCGTTCTGTACAGGAATAAGGAGGGAATGGAAGCAAGCAAGGAAAGCAATAGAGGTATCCTAACTGCTCTAGAAGGTTGATGGTGAAATGACAGAACGAGAATGTAGCACTGGGAACAGTGTGAGCATATTAAGAAGAGTGTTTTTAAGTTCTAACCTGCTTTTGTAATCATTTCACAGTGTATGTGTATATCAAAACACCACATTGCACACCTTAAATATACATGATTTTTATTTGTAAAATATACCTTAGTAAAGTTGAAGGGGAAAGTTCTAACCATATGTAGAAGACAGAGGAAATAATTCAGTCGAGATGGAGAGATTGAATTTTTTTTTAAAGAGGAGAGACCCACTTTGGAACATGAGTTCTTCAGGATATGTTAAACAGCTTGTCTCAAGATACAGAGGGGAAGATGGAGCACTTCTTAGAATGGCAGTAAGGATGTCATTAGAAGATATAAAGAAAAAGGTGGTGACGGATGGATGCAGAAAGCCAGATAGCTTACACTGATGCTTTGATCTTCTAAATAAGTATGTCCCACCTGTGTCAGATTACCCAGGAGTACTGGGCAAAAATTCAGCCCCTGGATCACTCTCATCAGAACCCAGGGAGCTGTGATATTAGTGAACTCTCTGGGATATTCTAACTAAAGTGTGAGAACCAATGGCTCAAAAGGAGTAGGAGGTTATCTGCATGGTGTGTCTATATGATTGGGAAAGCACTGGTATTTCAGGAAGAGAGTGGAAGACATTAGTGGGCAATGGAAGGGAGAAAAGAATTGCTGAGCAGAGCCCATCTGGAAGTTGGGAAGCAGGAATTTGTATTCCTGGGAGAGAGGCTGGCCCAGCTCCAGATATGGTTGAATGTGCTTCCATGGCTCCTTCTAAGTTAAAGTGAATCTAACTAAAGATCCTGTTATTACTTCTGTATCAGGGCCCAGGGAAAATTGATAAAGCAGGCTACTGGATCAAGAAAGCAGGCTACTGGATCAAGGATATGAAGACAACTTGAGAGATTTCCCTTCCTTCTGGCCTTGAGAACCATACCTTTCTGGGCAGGCAGAGTAAATAACATTGATTTCTACATACAATCCTGTGGATTTGTGTATTCAGAACTTTAATTTCACCTAATTATGATGAGCCTGCCAACATGTCAGGCCAGACTTTCCTCTGCTAGTTGTGGCTCAGTTCATTCTTTGATGTTGCTGCTCCACCTGCACATAACCCAAGATGGGCAGCTCCCGTGGTCAAAGGAATTAAAAGTTGCAAGGCCCTAGTCTAGTTTGTTGCTTTTCTCTCCCTCTACCCTTCGCACTCCCTCTCTTTCTCTCTCTCTCTTTCTTTCTTTCTTTTTTTTTAACTTGAGTATATTAGCAACCTCTTACCTGGTCTCCAGGCTACCAGCCACTTCCTTCCAAGGTAATCTTCTAGTCTATTAGAGTACCTTTTTTTTACACAGACTGACAGTTGTCATAAGTGCTGTAAGCAGTAACTGCTGTGAAGATTTCCCATCACCACATGTGACGTTCAAGCAAACAAAACAGACATAAGAGGTTTTTCGAAGAGTGCATTGTCTTCAGCCACTGCCCCTGCCATTAGCACCTCCCACATTCTAGGGACAGGGAATCCTTGTCATTGCCTCAGTATATTGTGCACTCTTGCCTATAACCAAAGTGTCTCTTCGAGTTCAGTTGCTGTTCTATCTATTGCTTCCTTATAAGAAGTGTATTTAAATGTTATTCCGGCTCTGTAGCTTTCTTGGGCCACACTCCCTCTTTCAAGTCAGAGTTATTTTTTTCATCTGTATTCCGTAATACTTTATACAAATATGAACATTGTATTTAGAACATTATATTGTACTTATTTGTATCTTTGTTTCTACAACTGCATTAGAATTTCATGTAATCCAAACTGAAAGAACATAGGAAAGTAGAGTTCTTTGGAGCAAGCAATATGGGCAACTCCCTGCATTATTTTGTAATAGTAACAAGCTTTTCTTTTTCCATGTAATACTATAGTTGTAGCATTGATGAATCTGAATATTTATAGAATCATAGAATTTCAGTGGGAAGAGGCATCTTAGAAGTGATTCCTTTGATATGCAGATGAAGAAACCACTCCTGTGCTTATGTTAGACCGCCTAAGTACCTTTCATCAAAATTCCAGCCAACAACCTTTAGGAATTTATGAGAGTTAAACCATTTTACATTTCAGGCAGAAACATTCTGGAAGAGAACAAATGTGTAATGCATTTGAGTTCAGAGGGAGCCCCATTAACGAATGTTAACTGTGTTTAAGAAGTTGGGGTCAGGGGAAAAGCCAGGCTATTTGATGAGAGATAATTGATAAGTTCAAGGAGGATTTTAAATACGAATAAAGTGTTTTTTATGTGTTTCATTGAGATGATTTGAGGTATCACGGTCACCAGAAGACAGCAGAGTGGGTTTTAGTGAGTTTCTTTTTCTCTAGGTTTAATTGAACCATTTTTTTTTTCTTTAATAGGTTTCAGAACCTTCTGTGGTCCAGAAAGACATTTGTGGACAACATGAAAATCTATAACCACAGTTACATCTACATGCCTGCCTTTTCTATGAAGACAGGAACAGAGCCATCTTTGCGGGTTTATTATACACTGTCAGATGTTGGTGCCAATCAAACAGTGCTGTTTGCCAACCCCAATTTTCTGCGTAGCATTGGAAAGTTCTGGAAAAGTAGAGGAATCCATGCCAAGCGCCTGTCCACAGGACTTTTTCTGGTGAGCGCAGCTCTGGGTCTCTGTGAAGAGGTGGCCATCTATGGCTTCTGGCCCTTCTCTGTGAATATGCATGAGCAGCCCATCAGCCACCACTACTATGATAACGTCTTACCCTTTTCTGGCTTCCATGCCATGCCCGAGGAATTTCTCCAACTCTGGTATCTTCATAAAATCGGCGCACTGAGAATGCAGTTGGACCCATGTGAAGATACCTCACTCCAGCCCACTTCCTAGGGACAATGGAAGAAGAAAGGACTGAACCAGGGTATTTTTGTTAGGTTTTCTACATGACTCCAAGAGGGAATGGTTAAGTTGTTTCATGGGTTTGCATGGGCCCTTGGAAAAACAGGAAAGGAACGATGAAGATCCAAGCAAAACTTTACTTTCAGTGTTGGCTTGGAGGACAAATAAGAAATGAAACATCCTGTGAAATACTTTATAGCACATGGCAGATTTGCAACTAGTAAAATGCTGGTGAAATGCTGTTGGTAAAGCACATGGTTCAAATCTAGAAGATGCAGTTCAAAAACAGACAGACTTGAGTTGTTAGGGCTGAGGAACCAATCAATATAGAATAAAGAAAATGTTGGGGTAAAAGTGTTGCTGATTGTCAACACAAACTGGCTTAATAATATTAATAAGAACCTGTCTTATTAAGACTGGCTTTAGAACTGTAGGTTTTTAAAAAAATTATTATTTATTTTTGCCCTCTTTAGGGGAAGTAGGTGGGTAGATTTAAAAAATCCCTTCCTGAGTAATAAAGATACAAAATGTTACTGCTGATAATTGTGATTTGTTGAGCCACGTCTATATTAACTATAGCTCCCCTCTATTTTTAAAATTTTACAGAAGAATTGCTTCTTCCTCTTTTGTCAACTCTACAGAGACAATGTGAAGCATTATTGAATTTAGACTGTGTTGATTCATAGTCTGGATAACAGGAGCCACTTTCCTTCCTCAGAATTTAGGACATAAACCCAATTTTAGGTCTGCATTATGTAAGCCTGTTTGCATTGTCATTTTTATTTTAGTGCAAAAGACTACCAATATGAGTGCATTATTTATTTGTAAATTGGCATAATTGTCTTCATAATTCAATATTCAGAAATACAGTAAAGCACAATGATGGAAAGCTTAGTCTCTGTGGAAGACAGACCAGAAGACAAATCCCTTTTCTATCTACTGTGGCATATTCACTGCAAGATAAAGGACATGTGTGCATACATGCAAGAATGCATATATACAAACATGTAGACACACACATACATACACACAAAGTTAAAGCTCATTTCTGTGCAACTATGAAAGCTGAACTCATATGACCCGGTATGGCAAAAATTTGTAACCAGTGTTGGAGAATCACAAATGTGTTATGCACTATTACATGTTGATATAAGACAACCAAGCTCACTGGTTACTGCACATAATACCCACAGCAGCACGAGATGCAAGTCTTACCCCCAAATGCTTACCCGGAATGAGCAGAATTATCTTACTCATCCTGATTTTACCCAAAATCTCATGAATGGGCTTGGTGTTGAGCATGGTCACACAAGGTATAGTTTGTACAAATAAAAAGATGTGAATTAGTAGCTATTTATTTCCTTAGTAGCAGGTAGGACTACTTAGCTTTTTACACGAGCTTTGATACACAGCAAGAAAACTCTACTGACAGATTACAAGCATCCAAAAGTGTTTACGTTTCAGAGAAGGGTAAAGGAAACCTCTCGTTGTCTTCATACTTTGGAATGTCTTAAGCTAAAATGAGACACTGGAACTCAATCTCTTTATTATTTTAAATGTCACCAAATTTTAGGTAAATTGTACCAAAAAGTTCTAGTTTAATTTTAACAGTAAAAACTTGGCATACCATGTTACTATGTAAACAATAATGGCTGGTATTTTTTGATGGGTTAATTTAACATGACATCAATGTAAGAAAGCCCTTGGCAAAATTCTACATCATTGAAGTAGACCATTTCTAAATGCAATTAAATATTGAAGTTATTATAAAAATTAGCATTTAAAATATGACTTATTGATAGTGCAGATTATATTGTTACTTAGAAGGTTAAGAATTTGAGAGTATTGATTCTATTGGAGAACTGGTTTGCTATACAGCAACAAAAACGTGAGAATGTACCATGAGGAAACTGTGTTAAATATTCACTTTGAGTGAAACTTTGAGTATGTTCCCTCTTTTGAGCTATTATTATTTAGTAGTTACCTAAAAAAGAACACATTTTCACTAGTATACCATTAAAAATGTAAAAGCCTTAACAAAAACACGTATAAAAGTTAATAAAGTATGTGTTACTCAGATTAGTACTTTAATTGTTAAAATGTAATTAATGAGCTCCATAAAGCCCATACATCACAGTTCCACTGAAAATATTATCTGGACTAGAATATCTTAAACTCGGGAAGTGGAGGTTGCAGTGAGCCAAGATCATGCCACTGCACTCTAGCCTGGGTGACAGGGCAAGATCTCATCTCAAAACAAAAAAAAAAAAAAAAAAAAAAAAAAAAAAAAAGGAGAAGGAAGGAAGGAAGAGAAAAAATATTATGTGAAAATTTTTCATCTTGTTATGATGCCTGGAATAGATTTATGCAGTAGATTTATATAAAATTTTTAGTTTACAAACTTGTGAAACTATTTCATGTGGGTTCTGAAGGGCAAAACAGAAATGGCCAGTGCTGGTGATGTTTGATTAGACCAGTTCTTCTCAGCTGGGATGATTCCTTATCCCTCTCTGATGACATTTGGCAATGTCTGGAGACCAGAGACATTTTTTGTTTTCATGACTCGAGGGTGCTGATAGCATGTAATTAGTAGAAGTTAAGGATTCTGCTAAAGATCTTACAATGCACAAGTCAGCCTCTCACAACAAAATAATTATCCAGGCTGAGATGTCAGTAGTACCAAGGTTGAGACACCCTGGATTAGACCAAAATGAAATTTTGGTTGTTCCACTTTGTCTTCACTTAAAGATAGACATACACCCTCACAGCATTCAAACTATGACTACAATTTAATGGAAATATTTTCTTACTGTAGATTACAACTCACTAGATATGCCATACATATGCCTTTTGGCCATAATAGGTTAGATAGAAGTGTGTGTGTGTGTGTATATGTGTGTGTGTGCTTGTGTCATGAAGTTAGGCATCTCTATCCTTACTGTGTTATGTGTTCCTAAGTAAGGACCTTGCTAGAATCATCCTGTAGAGTGCTCTGGAATACTCTATTATTATTAAGATCTTCAATTCTAAGCTCCCACTATCTTTCTTTGTTTATCTGAAATTAAGACCTTCAGAATTGGGCCTGGTACTTTTCCAGATTTGATCAATTACATTTTGAAATCACTGACCCTTAAAATTCAGCTCAGAAGACACTCAATAAGAAAATCTTTAATCACTTTTGATGATGCACCTGCCAAGAAGGGGCATCTCTTTGTACCATCAGACTAATTTAAAAAATAGTTGTGTGGTCATAAAAATTTGGCTGCTCCATGGGGGCAAAAGGAAGGGTGAAGAGGCTAAAAACTAGTATCCTGATAGGATTTTAGTTTTTGTTAGCCTTGATTTGAGAATTGCATTGATTCCAAAGATCATGACTAAGGATGGCCTCTTTAATTTTAATCACACTTCAGTAAAATTAAGATAGGTGAAAGATTAAGTCATTCCATAATTAAGAAAAGTAATGTTTATACGAAAGATTTTTATATGGACAATGACTCACAGACACATACGCTTTGTATAGAGTATTTTGCCAAAAGTTTATACAAAATTGTGCATCTAAACTGCATAATTCTCATGTAAGAAGTTAAGGAAGTGCTCACTGGATTTTGCTTCTGTACAATTCACTTTTATCTGTCTTCACAAGGGTAGGAAGTAAATGATCCCAAATGGCACATGTTCAGACAATACTGTGTTTGGCTTTGTGATGTCTCATGTCTTTCTCTTGGCTAAAAAAATTGCTTAGGCTATATATAACTTGTACCTGAAGCAATCTGGATAACATGGCTTGAAATGGAAAATAACTGAAAAAATCCTGGGATTTTAAATTTGCCAAAAATATCCTTGGATTAGTCAAGGGCTTTACAAGAGTGTTATAGATGATTCAAAATGGAAACAATATTGATACCATTTCTTTTCGTCAGCAGTTATATATTCCAGTTTTATAACTTTATTATATACAGTTTTTGATTTCTTTATTAATAGAAAGTCAGCCATCCAGAGTTTTAATTTCTTTGTTTGAAATATCGACTTTGAAATTTTTTCACTGACAAATCCTTGTCGGGAGGGACCTAAGGGGGAGGGGAATGTTACCAGTCCGCTGAAAACTTTAGGAAATGTTCAGTGTGTTGTGTAAATACTTTCCCACCAGCACCAGGTAATATATGCTCTATATTTGTAGAATTCCAAAGATCAAGAGCTGTTAAGGATGTTTATATGAACTTGAGGACAAGCTTGTGGAGGAATAAGGACTGAGACTAATATTATGCTTTTTCTTTCTTTATCTTCCCATCATATAGGTCGACTCTCGGGTTATATGAATTTTGTTGGGCACACATCAGGGCTGGAAGTGGTAGAAGTGGGTTAACAATTTCAAGGTACTTGCAACCTAGGTCAAAGCCTCTAATAAAGTCAGCAGTACATATAACTAGCAACTTCATTCCACTATGTGCTAGGAGGAGGGTGAGGCAAGTTGAAAGGAGGAGATGACCCTCGCCCCATGCTCTCAGGATGTAAAAGGGCAGAGTGGTCTCTACCCTTAACCTTGGCTTTTTAGCATAATCAGTCTCTGTCCTTTCCCAGGAGAGCTGCCTTGGCTCCAAAGTTGAGCTAGTAGCATTGTGACTAGAGAGGTAGTGTGGAAATTCGCTGAGGACCTCAAAATTTTACACTGCCTTAAACTGTTTTGTTTTTGCTTAAACTCGTGCTGTCTAAATTTGGGTGTCTTGTGGCAGAGTCTGATCACCCCGACCTAGTTATAGCCCTGCCGGGCCTGCCAGCAATTCTAAAGTGGAGCTTCTCCCCCTCATTCATATGGATAGTCTGGGTCCTTGAAGCTAGGGAGATATCAAATATTCCACCAGTTTCTACATAGCTTCTTTAAAAGTCCTAGAGACTAACTCACAGGAAGTCTGAAGCCCAGAGCATCTGTTTATAAACTCCTAAATATGAGGCCACAATATTTAGATTGAGCACTACAAAATTTCTATTTTGCAAGTGGAAGGAGACTTGAATCTATAATTGTTGTAGGTTTTTTTTCCTTCTATCATAAGAAAATGGATACCATCTGCTTTACCCTCAGCCCAGACTTGTCTTTTGAATTTTTTACATACATCTTAGGGGTGAGAGATTGAAGCAAGAGCATGAATGAAAAGCTTATTCAAGCATAACACAGCCTCTGCTCACCATTTCAATAAGGGAAAATACATGTTTCTGTTTCCCTCTAATTTGCTTTCTCTGGTGCCAACATTTCTGATTTCTTCTGTCTCTAAAATGTAAGGAATAACTACCATATTATAAATTGACTTACCTTATTATAAATTGACATACCTGTGAGCATTTGCCAGACAGTCAAAGCCCATGACTATAACTTTTTAAAGCACAGAAGAGGAATTATATTTTATGGTCACTCTTCTGTGTTTCTATTGATCTCTATATTGTGCTAAAATTCTTTCACATAATTTTTTTCTTGTTGAAGCTGTGGGATATAAGCAATGATGCCAAGCTGTCTGAGAATTTTATAGAATAATATCCAAATATATTGGTCCTGCCTCTTTCTGCTTCTATGTAATTAAACTTTCTCTTAATGTTTATTTTTAAAATATATGCTTCGCACAATACCGATAAACATCTAAGAGATGTGATTTAATCCAAGGCAGAGAAAACTAAGAATCAGTTAATGTCTATTTTATCTGCAGAGTAAGAAAAACAGAAAATTGTAATAAAAAAAGGTTTAACCAAACTGAAAAAAAAAGAGAGAGAAGATCTTGTTTTAATTTGAAAGGATGATTGAGAGTGATCTCAGAAGAGAGTTCAGCAGGAAGCAAGAAAGAGGCTGTTGACCTTGAGGGGAGCCTCAAGAATGGAACTTTTTTGAAATATTTTAAAGGGAATATCTTGTCATCCAGCTGTTATGGTTAATAATGGATAGTTTTCTCTCTCTGGGTGAGGCTTATCCATTGCACACCTGATGTGCTGACCCCTGCGATTTCCCCAAATGTGGGAAAGTTGCCCGCGTAATTTGTGGTCATGGGGGACTGTGTGTTCCTGCTTTTCCCTGGTTACAAAAAACAAAAAACGAGAGAGAGAGAGAGAGAGAGAGAGAGAGAGAGAGAGAGAGAGAGAAGATGCTAGAGGAAGCAGTGTGACAGCCAGATTGTGAGATGCTGACGGAGAGAACAGAGTGGTACCTGCTTATCCACTCGGACCATGACAGTCTCAAGGCTCCACCCTTTGCTGTCCATTTCCGAGAGGTGCTCTCCGGGGAGTTTGATCTCAGTGAAACAACACTCCTGTTTTCTTTTTCTTTTTTTGTTGAGACGGAGTTTTTTGCTCTTGTTGCCCAGGCTGGAGTGCAATGGCGTGATCTCGGCTCACCGCAACCTTCGCCTCCCAGGTTCAAGCGATTCTCCTGCCTCAGCCTCTGGAGTAGTTGGGACTACAGGCATGCGCCACCTCGCCCGGATAATTTCGTATTTGTAGCAGAGACGGAGTTTCTCCATGTTGGTCAGGCTGGTCTCAAACTCCTGACCTCAGGTGATCCGCCCGCCTCAGCCTCCCAAAGTGCCGGGATTACAGGCGTGAGCCACCGCGCCCGGCCCCACGCTCCTGTTTTCATAGCCTTTTTTTGTCTGTACTTTGGCACATATTCCCCAAATAAGATTATTATTTAGATCTCCTGTCATGTTGAGGCAGTGATAGCAGGAAGTGTCACGTTGACCCTCACCCTTGGAAAGTGGGCTATGCATAGCTAGAGTTAGAACAGGAGGTTCTAACTTTGCCTCCACAATTACTTCAGTAACAGGCTTTTGTATCCAAGATTACTTGAGCTGACTTAGATGCATTTTCTAGTGTATACAACACACACACATAAGCCCTTTACTCGTGGAGAAGAGGGAGATGGCTGATTCAGTGGGAGTGGGAAGTGGCAGAGGGTGCCTTAACTTTTTCTGGCTTGACTCCTACTTCCTTATGTGTTTCCTTCGTGTACCTCTGTCACTTTAGAGATGTAACCGTGTCTGTTCCAAGTTGTATCATTATTATCAAGAAGTCCTATAAATGTAGCAAATGTGACTATTTTATAGAAATGAACAATAGTATATAGGCCTTGGAGAAGTCTGATAATAGTATGTAAATATCCTTTATTGAAGTTGTAGAACCTTCTAGAAGGAAGCTCTTTAGGTGATAACTGCAAGAGGATTAATGTTTGTTTCTCCAGCAAACACCAGAAGCAAGGAATCAAACTCACTGCTTTTCATTCAGTCTTAAGCACCGCTGGGCTCTCTTGTTGATAGGTTCCTATAGACACTCCCCTTATAACTAATATACAGGATTCACAATTTAGGGTGACTGATGGCCACTAGGGTACATCTTAGAGACACCAGAGAGAAGAGAACAAATACAGTTCCATCAAAAAGCCTGCTTAATCTTTAACAAGTCTGAAATATTACTAGAATTCCAGTTACCATGCAGCATAGTTGGTCTAAAAGCACTCGGGAAGAAAGGTGTCGTTTTGGTCTCTTTAACTCTATTATGGCACATTTTAATATTATTCCACATGTGTGCAAACTGTTTCTCAAGAGCAAAGTTTGAGCCTGGAGATAAGAAAAATTTAAACATCATTTTTTCTCATGTAATATAATATGACTACTAATTCACGGATATAATAATTCTGGGAAAAAATTTAGATTAGACTATAAAATTGAAATCACCTTTGAAGAGTATATAGAATTGCTTCTTTCTATTAAAGCCAACCTCCATTGGCAGAAAGTATGGAGAAAATCAGTGTGCTTCAATTCTTTTTGTAGAGTTTCATATAAAATGTTGCAGGTAGAAAAGAAAACTTTAATTGGTACTTTCTACAGTGTGACTAGAAAAATTAGTATCTATCTCTGTTGGTTCTGCTGACTTGCTTCTTTCCACCGAATCTAAATGCAATGTCATAGGAGGAGGTTTGCTGTAAAAACATGTCTTTTTCTTTGGTGTGTTCATTGTAATTATGGCTGGCAGTGAGAAGGTTCAGTAAGTCTCAATTTCTCTACCTCCCTTACTTGGAGAAAATTTGTAAATGTACCCTGTGAATAAAATGATTTTTTTATAGCTTGTGAAGTCTTTTTATTTTCCAGAATTAAATGGGTGATGCTCTTTCATTTTCTATTCCTGCTTTATTTTGTATCCATATCAGCTACACTGATATTTTTTCTTACAGATTAAAAGTCATGAGAGTTAGTGAGGAAATCATTTTAGAAACACTGGATTATAATTGCTGGAATATAAGAACACTATTGGTACTTCTTATGTGGATGAAAAGACTATCTATAGGGCAAACTAGAAAGAAAACTGAGCATTTATTTAATATGATTAATGTAGATGAGGCTAGTTTTTCCAGTGATAAAACTTCTCCTTTTTGTCAGTATCAATATGTGTGTCCAAGAGATACTTTAATACTTTCCTAACAAGATGCAATACATTTAGATTCCCCTTCTCCACATATGGGTGACTTTCAAAGCCCAAGTGTGCCTTTTTGTCTGAATTATTTAGATAATTGCTTCAAACTCCCATTTCCCTTGGGCGCTGTTGGCCCAGTTCTGCCAGACTCTTCCTCAAAGGGAGTGACATCAGGAAATGTGACCTTGATCCATCCTTTATTATACATTTCTCCTCAGAAATTGATCAGGGTACTCTGTACAGATCTCCTTATTAATTCTCTGACTTCATTCTCACACGACACAGCTTTTTGGGCTACAGCTATTTCAAGAAAGGACATTCTATTACCTAATGGAAAATCTACATGGTGTTTAGCTGAATCACTTGGAAACAAATGCAAAGCTCCAGTATAAATGTGGGTTACCCTAACCTATCCTCAGACCATATGAGGAAAACAGACTCAACTTGTTTTCACCAACTATCATTAAGTCCCCAAATCTAGATTTGACTGAGTCCTGCTCTTCTACTTTGTTTCGATTTGAGCATTCCAAAACAGATATTAAGACTCCAAAGGCATTAATTACTCAAGAATTCCCCCTAAACCTAAAAGGAGGATAATTATAAATCATAGACTGTATTTTTGCTTGAAAACTTATTATTTGGGATATACAGTTAGATTCCTGATGATATGAACAATTATAGATGTGGAAGGATTGACTTCATTTATAATTTATATTATTCCATTTTATGAGCATTTAGAAGTATAAGAAAACAAGTTCTTTGTTTATTTTATATAGATAGAGTAAAAGTTATTTCTTTCCTTCTCAATAGTCATGAATTCTGGGCAGGAATTAAAAAGTCACCCTCAATACTTGGGAACGTTTTCATGGTAAACAGTGCAATCAAATGTTAGGTTAAAAGGCAATCAAGAATTTGTGGGTCTCAAGATAGATGTCAATCAAGGAGATTCCTTGCATATGGGGGCAAGGGAGACAGCAGGAATAAGGTACAAGTGTTCATTGGGTGGGAGCACTGTAATCGATTTCCTACCAGGCAGATTACTGATCTCTAGAAAGAGAATGCTTCTCTACCAAGGGTTTAACATTAGCCTTTGCTATTGTTCGTTGGGCACTTGGCAGTGGTGGAAGCCAGATTATCATTAGTCTTTGATGTCGATTCCATGCATAACCTCCATACCTGTTACCAAAACCGCTTTATATAGAAGTCCATTGAGAAAGTAGTGGAGTAATTGAGAAAAGAGACCAGCTGATAGTCATTCAACACACTATTTAGTCTGGGCATCTTATAAAGGTTATGACTGCAGTAGTGAGGTTAATTTCTGGAGTGGTTTTCAATGCGTTCTATCCTGGAGCACATAACAATTTATTCTAACTGAACTAGACATGTATTCCAGATTTGCTTTTCCGGTCCTCAGTGCTTCTGCCAGCATAGCTATCTGTGAACTTACAGAGTGACTCATTTACCATATCGACATCATGTACAACATATAATATCCTTCTGACCAAGGAACACACATTTTATGGCTAAAGAAATGTACCAAGTAACTAATTCCCATGGAACTAGCTTCTATTAGTATTATTCTTTACCGTATCATATAGAACATACATTATCAACAGGAGAGATACTGCCCCCTAAAAAGGCAAAAATTGGTTTTAGGGAGTGTGATCTGAGAGACCAAGTTAGGTGCCTTTTTATCAATCAGGACAGACCCAAAGATTAAGGAAACAAAGTTAACCTATGGGAGGAGGATTCAGGCTCTGACTGGCATGACACATTTCTAAATTCTTACAAGAATAACCACACTCTCACCACTCACCAACCTCCTTAACAATAAGAGCTTTCAGGCAAGTTATCCTAACTCTGATTTACAACCCAAACCACTGCAACTCTGATTGGACAGGGGATCAGCCTTATAAACATTCTCTTCTGATAAGCTACTGCAGACCTTAAACCAGTTTCAGCAGCTTATAAAGGCTACACACAAACTCTTTGCATCCTATACTTCACCTTTTGATGTAAAGAGCCAAATTCCACCTCATTTTAATGCTGAAACTCAGCCCCAAAGTGAATATGGCTGTATGTTATGTGGATGTTTGCCCATCATGCATGTACTCTGCTCCGTTCATAAATATGTATAGCTTTCCCTTCAAACCCGCTGAATATTTATGACTGTACAAACCTTGCCAGGCATATAACCCAACCTGTCTTTTCCCTCTGCAAAGACAGAGCACCTTTGGTCTATGCTGGAGACTTTCTCTTCCTGGCTTGCAAGCCAATATTGCTAATAAAACTCTCCTTTCTACTGTCTAGCCATCTGGGTATCTTTTGAATGACAGAGGTTAAAAAAAAATTAGATACTATAATGGTTAGGAAAAAATATCTTAAAAGTTTATTTGGGGGATAATTTTAAAAAGTTTGAGGAACACTGATCTAGAAGTGTCTGCCTTACACAAAGTTATCATGGCCTAATAGGGACTCATTTTTAAGGACCATCTGAGAGACAATGTTGGGAGTATGGGGTGCCATCTTATAGGATGTGGTGTATGTTTTGCTCAGTGACTAGTTTCTCCCATTATATGTTTGGGTTGTATTTAGAATATCTGGATCCGGGAACCAAGAGATGGAAGTAGAAGAGGCTCCACAAGTTGTGATACTTTGCGCTTTTACCATTTTTAAAATCAGAATATTATCTAATTATCTCGTGATTTTTCTTTAAATCAATTGTTACTTAGTATATTTTAAATTTCCAAATACATGGAAGATTTTCTGGTATCTTTTTGTTATCTCTTTCTCATTTAATTCTGGCATGACCAGAGACTATATTATGTGTGATTTTATTTTCTAAAATTTATTAAGAATTATTTTATGGCACAGGTTCCATGAGTACTTTAAAGGAACATCCATTCTGTAGTTCTTGGCAATAGTGTACTGAAAGTGTTTATTAGGTCAAGTAGGGATGATCCTTGAACAATGTAAAGGTTAGGGGTGCCAACCCCGATGCATTTGAAAATCGACATGTATCTTTTGATTCCCCCAAAACCTAACTACTGATAGCCTACTGTTGACCAGAGACCTTACCAATAACACAAACAGTTGATTAACAAATATTTTGCATATATATAAAAAAAATGCTGTATTCTTACAATAAAGTAAGCTAGAGAATAGGAAATGTTATTAAGAAAATTATAAAAAAGAGAAAGCATATTTACTATTCATTAAGTGGATCATCAAAAAGGTCTGCCTCCTCATCCCCTTAATGTTGGGTAGACTGAGGAGGACAAGGAACAGGAGGGATTGATCTTGCTATTTCAGGCTGGCAAAGATGGAAGAAAATCCTCATATAAGTAGATCTGCGCTGTTCAAACTTACGCTGTTCAAGGGTCAACTGTACACTCTTACTGATATATTTTATCTATTTGCTCCATTAACTATAGAAAAAAAGTAAAGTCTCTAAGTATGATATGCCAATTTCTCCTTTTAGTTCTATACATTTTAGTTTTATTGAATTTACTTTGAAATTTATTATAAGTTTCATTCATTGAGGAGTCTGACTTCCAGATCAAACTCCTATCTGTAATTCTTCCTGTCTGACCACAGACAATTATAAGGCTTTGTCTAGCAGGCCTAATGGAGAGAAGCTGCTCTCCTGTATTATTTTGTTTTTGAATTACTATAAAGAAATATCTGAGGTTGGGTCATTTATTAAGAAAAGAAGTTTAATTGGCTCATGGTTCTGCAGGCTGTACAAGCATGGCACCAACATCTGCTTGGCTTCTGGTGAGGGCCTCAGGAAGCTTATAATCATGTCGAAAGGCAAAGCACAAAGCAGGAGCAAGCCCATCACATGGCAAGAGTGGGAGCAGGGTGGGAGGTACCACACACTTTTAAACAACCAGATCTGGTGTGAACTTGGAGTGAGAACTCACTTATTACCAAGGGGACGGTGCTAAATCATTCATGTGGGTTTTGTCCCCATCAAACAAACACCACCCACCAGGCCCCACCTCCAATACTGGGAGTCACATTTCAACATGAGATTTGGAGATGACAAACATCCAAACCATATCACCTCCTCACACCTTGGTGCATAGCCAATTCATCAGTTTTCTAGAGTGAGTTGCAGTCAAGGACTTAGGACTCTTAGGAGAGCCATGCTCATATGCATATCGGCATTCCTAACCCAACACCTTCATGTAGAGGCCTTTTTTCAGGGGACTTTGTTGAGACACCTCTCCACTTTGACTCAGTATCTTTCCGCTGCTAGAAGACCTGCCCTCTCTTCTTCCCCCTGGCCCATAGGTCCATAAAGAGAGAAAGAGCCTTTTGTTTAGGATTCCTTGGCATTGAGACAATTCTCCCATCTACACTGCATTCAGTTAACTCTCGCCCAGTCCCATTCCATGGGGAAAAACTACACCCCAGTAAACTGGTACCTCCTGCTTGCAGGGTCATAGTAAGTAAATAAAGGCTTGATTGTTGCTTTCAGTTGGCTTATTGTCCTGACTGACCAACACTTGATGGCTCGAAATACACGTTGAAGATTGTTATATTTTCTTTATGAATTGGCCCTTTTATTCTTAACTTTTATAACAATATAAGTATTATCATATGAATAAGTATCAAAATAATTACATATATTTTTCTTTTTTATTTTTTGTAACACTCTGTTTTGAAGTCTACATCAACATTAATGAAAACTTACAAAATTTTTTACAGTTAATATTTACCTGGTGTATCTTTTTCTATCCTTTTACTTTGAGCTTATTGTAGTTATTCTATTTTTGCAATGTATCTCTTTTTTTTTTTTTTTTTTTTTTTTTTGAGACGGAATCTCGCTCTGTTGCCCAGGCTGGAGTGCAGTGGCCAGATCTCAGCTCACTGCAAGCTCCGCCTCCCGGGTTTACGCCATTCTCCTGCCTCAGCCTCCCGAGTAGCCGGGACTACAGGCGCCCGCCACCTCGCCCGGCTAGTTTTTTGTATTTTTTAGTAGAGTCGGGGTTTCACCGTGTTAGCCAGGATGGTCTCCACCTCCTGACCTCGTGATCCGCCCGTCTCGGCCTCCCAAAGTGCTGGGATTACAGGCTTGAGCCACCGCGCCCGGCCTGCAATGTATCTCTTGTATGCAGCATAGTTAGGTCTTGTTTTTCTTTTTTATCTCTTTCAACAATCTTTGCCCTTTAACTGAGGCATTTATCACTATTATATTTAATGCAATTGTTGATATTGATGGATTTAAGTCTATCATTTTATTGCAGTCATGTGTCACTTAATGGTGGGATACATTCTGAGAAATGAGTTACGTGATTTCATCATTGTGCAAACATCATAGCATGTACTTATGCAAACCTAGATGCTACAGCCGACTACACACCTGTGCTATATGTGTGTAGCTGATTGCTCCTAGACTAGAAACCTGTACAGAATGATACTCTATTAAATACTGTAGGCAATGGGAAGATAATGGTAAGTATTTGTGTATCTAAACACAGAAAAGATACAGTAAATATATGGTATAAAAGATTTAAAAATGGTATATCTATATGGAGCATTTACCATGTGAAACTTATAGTACTGGAAGCTGCTCTGGGTCCGTCAATGAGTGAATGTGAAGGCCTAGGACATTACTGTCCACTACTGTAGACTTTACAAACAATGTACACTTAGGCTGTACTAAATTTACAATCTTATGGGACCAATGTCATATATGCAGTTCATCACTGACAGAAATACTGTTGTATGGTGCATAACTTTGTTTTTTATTGGTTTTCCTCTGTTCTTTTTGCCTTTCATGCTGCTTTCTTGCCTTTTCTTAGATTAATCTTTTTTTTAAACTATATTTTTATCTGTTGCTCTAGGGATTATAATATGCATCTTTAATCACAGTATAACATGAATTAATATTATACTACTTCACAAATAAGGTTATATTAGTATGTCACATTACTCTGTCTCCCGATCCTTTTTCCTATTGCCATGTGTATTATTCCTATATATTTGATTAATTCCATAATACAACATTGTTGTTTTTTGTTTTAAAAACAGATGCCTTTCAAAGAAATTAGAATATGAAAATACTCTTTTGTTTATATACCCCTTTATGTATAGATCTATTGCTTTTAATCCTTTCTGTAGAAATGATACCATTTCTCAACAGCCTAAGAACTTCCTTTAGCTTTTCTTGTAGTGCTGGTAACAAGTTCTGTCTACTTTCTTTCTTTTCTTTTTTTTCTTTTGAGACAGGTATTCCCTATGTAGTTTATGCTGGTCTCAAACTCCTGGGTGCAAGAGATCCTCCCACCTTAGCCTCCCATAGTGCAAGGATTACAGGCATGAGCTCCCACACATGGCCTCTCTCAGCTTTTATTTACCTGAAAATGTCTGTAGTTCACTTTCATTTTTGAAGTATATTTTATTTGCTATAGAATTCTAGCTTGACAGGTTTTCTTTCAGCTTATTAAATATATTATCCCATTGTCTTCCAGTTTACCATGTTTCTGAAGATTTTGCTAGAATTATCACCATTGTATTATAGGTGACGTTTGCTTTTGCTTTCACCCTCTAACTTCTTTTAAGGTTTTCTTTTTTCCTCCAGCAGACTAGAGCCCCTGGTTTGTTGAGTTGAATACAAAATACTTAAAGCGTGGTATTTTTCAGGCGGACTCACTGCAGCCACCAATAATGTCATTTTGTTTCTTTCTCTTTTCTTTTGGTAGAAGGGCAAGAGTCCTGAAATGCTCAATGAGCCAACTAATGCTGCTGATGTATTCAATTAGATCTGAAGTAAGGACAAAACACCAGAAACATAACATCTATGATTCTTTGCAAATTCATAGAGATTCAAAGGAAAAGAAACACTACGATTTCGGTTTTGGACAAAACGAAAGGTTATTTCAGAGATGATCTGATCAAAATACTCTACATTACAGGTGAGTCAATTTCAAGTTACAGAGGCACAAGTGACCTGAAGTACAGTCACCAGACACATATTTTAAAAAGAAAAAGTTTAGCTTTGCAGATGAAAAATGTGTGCATAAATAATTTAATAAAAGAAAATTTATAAATCATTAGAGGAAATTGCTTTACTATTATTATTCCTAGTTTATTAATAATTTTTTGTAGTACTGAACTATACAGATAGAGGCCTTGTATTTTAGGGTGCTTTTTTTCATTTAGGTTTCAGCATTTTGATAGAGATTTAACACAGTAGTATCCACAGTTCCAGGTATCACTAGAATGTGCAAAACCACGTAATTCCTTTGTGTGTGTGGGTGGGCAGGCGGAGGTGATACCTTATTTTTTAGATTCACAGAAAAATTGAGGAGAAAGTACAGAGATTTCCCAAATACTCTCTGTCCCCACACATGCAGACCTTCCCCCGTTATCAACATCTCCCACCAGAGTTGTACATTTTTTACAAGTAGTGAGCCCTACATTGACAAAGTTATCACCCAACATCCATAGTTTACACTATGGTTCACTCTTAGTGTTACAAAATTCTTTGGGTTTGGACAAATGTATAAGGACATGTTTCTACCATTGTCATGCCCTTTATCATATGTTACTCTGTATCATAAAGAGTAGGTTCACTGCCCTATAGGTTTTTCATGCTCTGTTTATTCTTTCCTCCCTCCCACCTACTCTCTGGTAACCACTGGTCTTTTTACTATCTCAGTAGTTTTGACTCCTCCAGAATGTCATATAGTTGAATCATTGTGTATACCCTTTTCAGACTGGCTTCTGTCACTCAGCAATATGCATTTAAGGTTTCCTTTGTGTCTTTTAATGGCTTGATCACCATTTCTTTTTAGCACTTAATAGTATTCTATTGTCTGAATATACCACAGTTTATTTATTCATTTACCTACTGAAGGACATCTTTGTTGGTTCTAAGTTTTTATAATGAATTAAGAATAAACATTTAGGCCGGGCGCGGTGGCTCAAGCCTGTAATCCCAGCACTTTGGGAGGCCGAGACGGGCGGATCACGAGGTCAGAAGATCGAGACCATCCTGGCTAACACCGTGAAACCCCGTCTCTACTAAAAATACAAAAAACTAGCCAGGCGAGGTGGCGGGCGCCTGTAGTCCCAGCTACTCCGGAGGCTGAGGCAGGAGAATGGCGTAAACCCGGGAGGCGGAGCTTGCAGTGAGCTGAGATCCCGCCACTGCACTCCAGCCCGGGCTACAGAGCAAGACTCCGTCTCAAAAAAAAAAAAAAAAAAAAAAAAAAAAAAAAAAAGAATAAACATTTAAATATAAATAAAGCTGGTATAAACATCTGAGTTCGAGTTTTTGTGTAGACATAAGTTTTCAACTATTTTGGATAAATATCAAGGAGCACAATTACTGTATTATATGGTTAGAGTATATTTAATTTTGCAAGAAACTGGCAAATTGTATTCCAAAGTGGCTGTACTATTTTATAGTCATTTCCACCAGCATTGCATGAAAGTTTCTGTTGCTCCACATCCTCACCAGCATTGTTACTGCTTTAGATTTTGACCATTCTATAAGTGCGTAATGATATCTCACTGTTATTTTAATTTGCACTTCTTGGATGAAAAATGATGTGGAGCATCTTTTCATATGCTGTTTGTCGCCTGTATAGTCTATTTGGTGAGGTGTCTGTTAAGGTCTTTGGTCCATTTTTAACTGGGTTCTTGGTGTTATTGTTGAGTTTTAAGATTTTGTACGTTTTGAATAATACTCTTTTATTGGTTTTGTCTTTTTGCAATTATTTTCTCTCAAGCTCTTTCTAGTTTCCTATGGGGGAAGCTTAACTCATTGATTTTTAGATCTTTCTTCTTTTCTTTTCCTTTCCTTTCCTTTTTTTTTTTTGAGACAGTTTCCCTTTGTCACCCAGTTTGGAGGACAGTGGTGCAATCTTGGCTCACTGCAACCTCTGCTTCCCAAGCTCAAATGATCCTCCCACGTCAGCCTCCCAAGCAGCTGGGAGTACAGGTTTGCGCCACTATGCCGGGCTAATTTTTGTATTTTTTTTAGAGATGGAGTTTCACCATGTTGCTCAAGATGGTCTCAAACTCCTGAGCTCAAGCAATCTGCTCACCTTGGTCTCCCAAAGTGCTAGGATTATGGGTGTGAGCCACTGCACCTGGCCCTTCTTTTCTAATGTATGTATTTGGTGCTATAAATATCATTCTAAGCATTACTTTTACTTCATCCCATAAATTTTGATACATTGTGTTTTCATTTTCATTTAGCTTAAAATATTTTTTAATTTCCCCTTGCAATTTCTTCTTTGACCCATGTGTTATTTAAAAGTATGAACCTAACAATATAGCATCAAAATAAGTGAGGCAAAAACTAATAGAGCAGTCCAGACATTTTAATCTGCAAGCATTTGGGGGATTTTTCAGCTAGCTTTCTATTATTGATTTCTAGTTTAATTCCACTGTGGTCTGAGAGAAGACATTGTATCATTTCTGTGCTTTTAAAATGTGTTAAGGTGTGATTTATGGTCCAAAATGTAGTATATCTTGGTGAGTGTTCCAGAGGAGTTTGAGAGAATGTGTATTTTGCTGTTGTTAGATGAAGCAATCTATAAATACCTAGATATCCAGGTGATTCATTGTGTTGGGTTCAACTGTGTCCTTACTGGCTTTCTGTCTGCTAGATCTGCCATTTCTGATACAGGAATATTGAAATCTTCAACAATCATAATAGATTCATCTATCTTTCCTTTCTGTTTGATTAGCTTTTAAAAAATTATTTATTTATCTCTTTAGAGACACAGTCTTGCTCTGTCACCCAGGCTGGTGTGCAGTGGTACAATCATAGTTCACTGCAGCCTCTATCTCTTGGGCTCCAGTGATCCTCCTGCCTGAACCTCCTGAGTAGCTGGTACTACAGGCACACACTACCATGCCCAACTAATTAAAATTTTTTTTTGTATAGATGGGGTCTTATTATGCTTGCCCAGCCTGTCCTCAAAGTGAGAGACCTCAAGTAATCCTCCTGCCTTGGCCTCCCAAAGTACTAAGATTAGAGGCATGAGCCACCATATCTGGACTGCTCTATTACTTTTTGCCTCACTTATTTTGATGCCATGTTGTTAGGTGCATACACATCAAAGATTACCATGTCTTCTTCAATAATTGACCTCTTTTTTCATTATGTAATGCTCTTCTTTATCCAGATAACTTTCCTTGCACTGAACTCTGCCTTGTCTGAAATTAATATTGTTATAGAATATAGTTATTTCTGCTTTCTTTTGATTAGTGTTAGGATAATATATCTTTCTCCACCCATTTACTTTTATCTATATGTCTTTAAAGTAAATTTCTTATAGACAACACACAATTGGGTTTTATTTTTGATGCTTTCTTACATTCTCTGTATTTTAATTGGTGGACTGTCATTCACAGAGATTACTGATATGGGTCAGATTAGTATATACCACATTTTTTAGCGTTTTCCATTGTTGTCCCTGTTCTTTGTTCCTATTTTTGTCTTCCATTACTTTTCTGCCTTTTGTGGCTTTGATTGAACATTTTACATTATTCCATTTTCTCTTTCCTTCTTAGTATATCAGTTGTACTTTTTAATATTTTTAATAGTTGCTCTAGAGTTTTCAATATACAGTTACAACTAATTCAACTCCACTTTCTTTCTTTCTTTTTTTTTTTTTTTTTTGAGACGGAGTCTTGCTCTGTCGCCTAGGCTGGAGTGCAGTGGCCGGATCTCAGCTCACTGCAAGCTCCGCCACCCGGGTTTACACCATTCTCCTGCCTCAGCCTCCCGAGCAGCTGGGACTACAGGCGCCCACCACCTCGCCCGGCTAGATTTTTTTTTTTTGTATTTTTTAGTAGAGACGGGGTTTCACCGTGTTAGCCAGGATGGTCTCGAACTCCTGAGCTTGTGATCCGCCCGTCTCGGCCTCCCAAAGTGCTGGGATTACAGGCTTGAGCCACCGCGCCCGGCCCAACTCCACTTTCAAATAAAACTATACTTACTTCACAAATAGTGCCTTATAATAAAATATTCCTAATTCCTTCCTCCCATCACTTGTATTATTTCTGCCATGTATTTCACATATACATAGCATATATATATGTAAATAATAAAATACATTGTTGCTATCGTAATTTTGAACAAACTCTTCTTTATTAGGTCAATTAAGAATAAGAAAGACAATAATTTTTATTTTACTTTCTTTTTTTTTTTTTTTTTTTTTTTGAGACGGAGTCTTGCTCTGTCACCCAGGCTGGAGTGCAGTGGCCGGATCTCAGCTCACTGCAAGCTCCGCCTCCCGGGTTTACGCCGTTCTCCTGCCTCAGCCTCCCGAGTAGCTGGGACTACAGGCGCCCGCCACCTCGCCCGGCTATTTTTTTGTATTTTTTAGTAGAGACGGGGTTTCACCGTGTTAGCCGGGATCGTCTACTCGATCTCCTGGCCTCGTGATCCGCCTGTCTCGGCCTCCCAAAGTGCTGGGATTACAGGCTTGAGCCACCGCGCCCGGCCTATTTTACTTTCATCTATTTCTTCTTTGATGTTTTTCCTTTCTTTACGTAGGTCTGAGTTTCTGACTGACATGGTTTGGCTGCGTACCCACCCAAATCTCGTCTTGAATTGTAGTTCCCATAATCCCCACGTACCATAGGAGGGACCTGGTGGGAGGTAATTGAATCATGAGGGCAGTTACCTCCATGCTGTTCTCGTGATAGTGAATTCTCACGAGATCCGATGGTTTTATAAGGGGCTTTTCTCTTTCTGCTGGGCAGTTCTTCCTGCTTCAATGTGAATAAGGTGCGTCCTTCTCCTTGCCGTCTTCCATGACTGTAAGTTTCCTGAGGCCTCCTCAGCCCTGAGGAACCATGGGTCAATTAAACCTCTTTCTTCTATAGAGGCCAGCCTTGGGTATTTCTTCATAGCAGAGTGCGAATGGACTATCACACTGACCTATATAATCCTTACCTCTAAATAGCGTATTTTAATTTTTATTATGAAATAGGTCTACTAGCAACAGATACCCTCAATTTTTATTTGTCTGGGAAAGTCTTTATTTCTTCTTAACTTTTGAGGAATAATTTTGCAGAAAACAGAATTCCAGGTTGGTGGGTTGTTTTCCTCTCAACATTTCAAATATTTCATTTCACTTTCCTTGCTTGCGTAGTTTGTGAGAAAACAAATGTAATTGCTTCTCTATAGATAAGGATATTTTTTCTCTCTAGCTTTTTTCAAACTTTTTTTATCTTTGATTTTCTGCAGTTTGAATATTATATGTCTAGATATAGTCTTTTTCTGGCATTTATTCTGCTTATTGGTTTATGAGTTTCCTGAGTCTGTAGTTCGTTATTAGACATTCATTTGGGGGAAATTTTCAGTCATTATTGTTTTAAATATTTCTCTGTCCCTTTCTCTCCTTTGTACTTCTGATATTTCCATTATGTATTATGTATATGTTACAACTTTTGTAGTCATCCCACAGTTCTTGGATATTCTATTCTGGTTTTTTTTCCCCCAGTCTCTTTTCTGTTTGCTTTTTCGGTTTTGGAGGTTTGCACTGACATATCCTCAAGCTCAGAGATTCTTTGTCAGCTGTGTCCTGTGTACTTACAACCACATCAAAGACGTTCTGCATTTCTATTGCAGTGTTTTGATCTCTAGCACTTCTTTTTGATTCTTTCTTAGTATTTTCATATATCTGCCTTCATGGCCCATTTATTATTGCACACTGTCTGCTTTATCCATTATTCATGTCTACTTTAGCATATTAGTTATCGTTTGTTTTAAATTCCTGGTCTGATAATCTCAACATCTCTGCCACATCTGAATCTGGTTCTGATGCTTGCTTTGTCTCCTCAATCTGTTGTTTTTTGCCCCTAGTACACCTTGTAATTTTTTTCTTAATAACCAGACTGAGTAAATTATTTTACTCAGTCTAATGTAAATTAGTGTATTATTTTCTTGAGAATGTACTGAGTAAAAGGAACTTCTGTAAATAGTCCTTTACTCAGGTGGTTGTAAGGTGGTAGGGGAGGGGAATGTCCTATAGTTCTATGATTAGGTCTCAGTCCTCAGAAACCCTGTGCCTCTGGACTGTCACAAATGCTTCTCATTTTTTCTCCCTAAAAACAACAACAACAACAACAAAAGCAACTGGAACAATTGGTTTAAGTGGGTTGGAGTTAGGCATGTCTCTTCTCCCAGGTGGAAGACTACAGCTGGCTAGAGTTAAGATTTCTCTTCCCCCAGGTCATTAAGGCTCAGATAAAGCCCCAGTAGGTTAGGCTCTGGTTAGTTTCTCCTGAGGGCAGACCTTGTTAAGAAGAATGAAGTGCTCTGGCCTATTTCAGAATGGTTCCTTTTTCCCTTTCCTTGCCAGAAACACATGGGGATTATTCTCTGATAGTCACTGTGAGGACCCGGTTGATTTCCTGGAGGTAAAACTCATGAAAGTGTTGGGGGCTCTCCTATGACTGGGTCTCCCTGAAGTTTTTAACTCTCAGAATTCGCCACACTGAACTCCCTGCAATTCATTCATTACCATTTAAAGAGTTGTTGAATGTTCACTTTGTTTAGATTTTTACTTATTGTTAGAAGAGAGTGGTGATTTCCAAGTTTCTTATGAGCCAGACTAGAAACCATTCTTCTCTGTGTTTTTCAGGTCTAACTCAACTAACCTTTTCATATCAAAATGGTTGGTGGTGTTGGTTTGGTAGAGGAGATGTCAGGTCAAGGCAATCATTGTTGCATCTGAGGATTTTTCCAGACTCCAGTCAGCCCTTTCTGCTCCAAGTACCAATAGCTTGATTGGTTTATGATTGTTATTATTTAACAGACAAGCTACCCAAGATCTGTGTGAAAGATGAATATTATATTTTACTTAAAACTAAATTGGGTTTCTAATAAATTTTTAACAACTTTATTTAGGGATAGTTTATATGCCATACAATTTACATTATAAGTGTACAGTTTGATTATTTTTAGTAACATTTATAGTTGTTCAAACATTCCTAGAGTTCAGTTTTATAACACTTCTGCCACCTCCAAAAGTTTTCTAGTTACAGTTTGGATCAATCCCTGCTCCCAGCTCTGACCCCAGACAACCATGGATCTTCTTTTGGTCTCTACATCTTTGTCTTTTCTGGAAACTTCATATATATGGAATAAGACAATATGTATTATGTATGTAGTCATCTGTGTCTGGCTTCTTAGCATAATGTTTTCAAGGTTTATCTATGTTGTATATATCAATAGTGTGTTCCTTCTGATTGCAGAATAATATTTCATTGTATGCATTTACCACATTTTGTTCATCCACTCATTGGTTGATGTACATTTGGATTGTTTTTAGTCTCTAGCTGTTTTGAATAATGCTGGTGCAAACGTTTGTGTACAGATTGCTGGTTCTCATGGTAAAATTTTCATTTTAAGACACTTCTAAACTGTTTTCCAAAGTAGCTATACCATTTTACACCAGCCAATATCAACCTATGATTGTTTTGATTTCCTCACATACTCAACAACATTTGTTATTGGTGGTCTGTTTAAAAATAACCACTCTTGGAGATTGTGTGATGATATCATTTGTAATTTCAACTTTCATTTCCCTAATGACTAATGATGTTGAGCAAGTATTTATAAAAACAAACAAATGAAAACATAGAAAAACCCTCTAATAAAGCTATTTGTATATCTGCTTTGTTGAAGTATGTATTAAAATCTTTTACATTGCACATTTGGGGGAAATGGTTGTAAGATTATAAAAAATATAATCTGCATACAAGTCCTTTTTCAGATATAACATTTGCATTTTTTTCTTGTCTATAAATTATTTATTCATTTTCTTAATTGTGTCTCTTAAGATCAGAGGGGTTTCTTTTAAAAAAAGTCACTTTTAATTTTTGTGGGTACATAGGTGTATATATTTATGGGATACATGAGACGTTTTGATACAAGCATGCAATATGAAGTAATCACATCATGGGCAAATGGGGTATCCATCCCCTCAGGCATTTATCCCTTGAGTTACAACCAATCCAATTACACTCTTTTAGTTATTTTAAAATGTACAATTAAGTTGTTGTTGACTATAGTCAGCCTGTTGTGCTATCAGATAGTGTGTCTTATTCATTTTTTCTAACCATTTTTTGTGCCCATTAACCATCCCATCCTTCTTCCCAGGGATTTTCATTTTGATAAAGACCATGTTGTATTTTTGCATAAAGAGAGTGCCTTTGGTGTCTTCTGCAAATAAAGACACATTTCTTTCTTTTCAATATGCATGCATTTAGTTTTTTATTCTTGCTTTAATATACTAGGTAAAACTTCTAATACAATGTCGAATGCAAATACTGAAAATGGACGTCTTTGCCTCGCTCCTGATATTAGGTGAAGTTTCATCTTTCCAGATTAATAGGATACTAACTGAAGTTTTTTAAAGAGATGCCCTTTATCAGAATGAGGAAATTGATTTCTCTTCCTAGTTTCTTGAGAGTTATTATTATGAATGATTCTTTACTACTTACAAATGTATTTTTCTATATCTATTGAGATGATTGTTCTTGTTTTCTTTATTCTATCATTGTGGTGTATTAATCAGTTAATATGTTAAACCGATCTTGCATTCCTGTGATAAACCCCACATTCTCATGGTGTATAAAGATTTTGTGTGTTTCAGGATTTGGTTTGCTAATATTTTATTAAGGATTTTGTGTGCTTATGAGGTGTATTGGTCTATAATTTTCTTTTCTTGTGATGTCTTTGGCTTTGGCATCAGGTTAAAACTGACCTAGAAAAGAAATTGAGAAAGTTTGTATGGGGTTTGTATTATTTCTTCATTAAATTGTGGATGGAATCATAGTAAAACCAGCTAGGGATTGGCTTTCCTTTATGGGAGGAATTTTAATTGCTAATTCAAATATCTTCCCTGTATATAGATCTATTTTGAATTTCCGTAAGTCAGTATTATTAATTTGTGTAGTTTGTCTAGTTTCTTGGCATAAAATTATTAATAATATTGTTACTTTGTTTGTTTGTTTTTTTGAGATGGAGTCTTGGTCTGTCGTCCAGGCTGGAGTGCAGTGGTGTCATCTTGGCCTTACAGGTTCAAGCGATTCTCATATCTCAGCCTCCCAAGCAGCTGGAACTACAGGCATGCACCACCATATTGGCTAATTTTTACTTAAATTTTTTTTTTTTAGTAGAGGTGGAGTTTCACCACGGTGGCCAGACTTGTCTCAAACTCCTGGCCTCAAGTGATTCACTTGCCTCAGCCTCCCAAAGTGCTGGGATTACATGCCTGGCCATTATTCTTTTAATTTATCTAAGATCTGCATTGATGTCTGCTATTTTATTTCTGAATTGTAGTTTGTGTCTTTCTATTTTATTCACAGTAAGTCTCACTAAAGATTTATCAGTTGTTTTGCTCTTTGCAAAAATAAAACCCCACCGCGTTTTAGTGTCGTCATACATTTTCTTTTTTTGTTTTTCACGTCATTGATTTTTGCTATGAGCTTTATTATTTCCTTTCTTCTACTTCCTTTCAGTTTGCTTTGTTCCTGGAGAGGTAATGATAATGTATTATAGGAGTTTAAAGAATGAGTACTTCCCATTCTTGAATCAGGGAATTCTTTGAGGAGAATAAGCCTTGAAGAGTAGATTATGATGGAGTGAGAAGGATAAGAGGTAATGGGGAAGACATTCATAGAAGAGGGAATCAGACAAGCAAAGGCAGGCAAATACAGACTGTATAGGAAAAAAAAACGAATAGTTCACTTTGTTAACTAGAGACCAAATACATCAGCAAGCACAATTAATTTAAATACACTCAAGTCTCCGATTGAAAGACAAATGTTCTACCTTTATTATGGATTTGTCAAATTGGAGTTTTGTCTAATTTTGTTTAATGTATTTTACAGCTATGCTATTAGGTACAGTTTTAAGACTGTTTCATCTTTCTGGTTGTTGAATAGGTTAGATTTATTTCAGAACAGAAGGAGGCTTCAACATTAGAGAACATATTAACATAGTTAATCACATTAACCAGGTTAAAAAAAAATCTATGTTCATATCAGTAAAGAAGATCATGAGAAAAAAATTATTTTTAATTTAAAAAAATCTTAGATAACTTCCCTAACTTTATAATGATATTTACCTAAAAAATGTATAGTAAACATCATTCTTAGCAGTGAAACATTAGAACATACCTTTAAAAATAAAGGTTAAGAGTAGGATACCTTATCATTCAACATTTTCTCTGGGCACCTAGATGACATATACACAAAAATAGAAAGAAATAAAAACATAAAGATCTGAAAGAAAAAACACAACTCTTCTTTTTAAAAGATAGAAAAACCAAAATTATCTACAATTTCACCTATCAAAATTTGAAAAGTTTGTAATATTAATGCACAAATTTGATAAGGTTGCCAAATACAAGATCAGCATATAAAAGTAAATTTCATTTTTACAGCATTAGTCATAAACAGCTAGAAAATGCAATTTGAATAATGAAACTATTTACTATGGCAGCAATAATAATGAAGTGCCAAGACCTAATAAACACAACAAAAAATATACATGTCTCTTATGGAATAATTATAAAATTTATTGAAAGACAATAAAAAAGACCTGAATTAATTGAGAAATGTACTATATTCATAGACAGAAAGACTCAATATTTTAAGAATGTCTTTGCTACTAAAATTGATTTAGACCCATAGAATTTGTTGTATAACTTAATTTATAATTTATATAGAAAAGCAAAGGATTGATAATTGCCAAGACACTCCACATTGATACAGTGTTTGGTGAGCATTTTCTTAAATTGTTAAGATACATGGGACATGAAATGAATTGAAAATGAAACTTTTGCATGTGTTGCATGAAGCTCTTAGGTATCAATTCCAAATGACTTTCAGCCAGTCCATCAGACGTTCATCCATCCAATTATTTTGGAGTTTATATGCACTGGCATTTTTGGAGCTCTCATTCTTAGATTTCATGCTGTGGCTTAAAATTAAATATGTGGAAATAATTTTTGGTCTTCAGTAATTATGCATATTATCAGCGATATACTGATTTTTATAGCTGGTAGTCACAATCTTGGTCTCCTTAATAACTTTAACATTGTCCATATGACTTTGAGGAATGTTTCTACCTTAGGATTTCACTAGGATGTCTAATTAACTATTTCCATGTTTTTCCTGAATGAATTATGTATCACTAAAGTAATCAGCTTCTATTCGAAATTATCAGGAAGACGCTGACAAACTGACATTTTATTGATAGTCTTGCATAATGAATGAATAGTTCACATCAGTATCTCATTTTTTTGAAGTTTATTCAGAGGTACCGTTGCAAATTTTTCTGCCTTTAGTTGGATTGCATGGCACGCAATAAGCAATATTTTTGCATGAATTTCAGCAATAAAATATAATCCAGCTTTATTCATTTCTGGGTATCTTCTTAGGTCTTATAGAAAACTTGGTTGTTGTATTGCAGCATAATTTGGAAATGTAGTCATTCTTCCAAAAAATAATCAATTTATAGTAATCAATTTACATCTCACTGCATAATTTTCCTGCCATTTTACACATACAATAGCTTTGGGCCTTAATGCACAATTACGACTCACTCTGTAGACTACATGTATATGTATAGGTAATTGTTGGTTCATCATATCTTTTTAAAGATATTTAAATGGCAGTTAAATTAAACAAAAATGACCCAAACAATGCCCATTAGTAAACTAATGGGAGATTGAGAAGTGCCGTAACAGAGTTTGTATATATATAGGAAATGATGGTTACATCATGAGACTGCATACCTAACAGTAATAGGGACAGCATCAATTGTAAGATACAGTTTGATCTCAGAAATGTTAGAATGTGAAAAAAGTGTATCTTAGAATCAACAAATACTTTTATCTTCCATCATTGGGACGGAAAAAAAGGCATTTTGAAAGGAGGATGAAGCACAAGTCAATGATGCAGTCATGGAGAACGGAAGGGTTCTAATATTCTAAAACTGGTCCTTCCCCTCAGAAGAATAAATCAGGCTGATAAGAAGCAAGGGAATATTGAATTAAAGGAGTGAATCAGAGATCATTCCCTTGGCAATTTGTTCAAATTCCAGTTAATTCAGGCTCCTCTAGACAGATGTTTTTGTACACTAGAGGGCTCTAACACACAACATGTCAAAAAAAAATATTGATAGCTCATTTTGTTTGTTTTTAAATTTTGTTTCCTCAACAAATATTTATTGAACATGAATTCTTAAACATTATGCTAATCATTGTAAGGAATATTAAATGACTATAATCTGTACTCAGCCCATAAGAGATTTATAATTTGGTAAGGGAGACAAAGCATGGATAAAAGTTAAAATAAAGGGAGGGGTGAGACAAAAGTTAAAATAAAGGAAGGCATAAAACTAGACCAAAGAATTATAAAAATTCAGAAGAGTAGTGAATCTTTGTCTAGATAAACTTGTCCAACCCACAGCCCACGGGATAGATTTGAATGTGGCCCAACATAAATTCATAAACTTTCTCAAAACATTATGAGATTTATTGTGTGTGTGTGTGTGTGTTTAGCTTATCAGCTATCTCTAGTGTTAGTGTATTTTACTTGTGGCCCAAGACAATTCTTCTTCCAGCGTGACCCAGGGAAGGCAAAAGATTGAACACCCCTGGCCTAAGTCATCAGCTGAAATTTATTTGAGTTGGAAAAAATTTAACCATCTCCTTAATGACTGACCAGACTGTGTATTTCAGGGTATGCTCCTGACCAAAGTTTGTGGGCAGCGTAAGAACAAAAGAAGCTGCCTCTTGCAAATATCCTTGAAGGTCAGCTGGGTAGTACCGGAGCACATGCTTATTCTACACCTTAGTCACTACATTCCTCCTCTTGTCCTCCTCTCCTTCCTTCCCGTTTTCAGACTTCCCTCCTTTGGCTTCTTCCTTGGGGTACTCTAGACCATAATTACCTGGCAGTGACTCTAAGATATAGTGTTAATCTTTCAAGTGGCATTCTGGACTAAAGAAGTTATTCACCCCAGCTCCCAGGTAAATTCTGGGACATCTTTTTGCCTCAAAAATTATTGTGGCCACCAACACCCTTTGCTGATAGCATGGTCTGTGCATTTTCAAATGTTGCCAAGATTGCAAGACAATGTTTACAGCCCTTTGAATTAGGGAGGCAAAGTGGCAGAGCAGGTGCAGGAGCAGAGCTGTGGCCCTCCTTCCTTTACCATCTCGCATACACCCTCTTGCCCACTCTCTACCCAGGCTATATTCTGTTCTTTCTTTCTTTTTTTCTTTTCTTTTTTTTTTTTTTTTTTTGAGACGGAGTCTCGCTCTGTTGCCCAGGCTGGAGTGCAGTGGCCAGATCTCAGCTCACTGCAAGCTCCGCCTCCCGGGTTTACGCCATTCTCCTGCCTCAGCCTCCCGAGTAGCTGGGACTACAGGCGCCCGCCACCTCGCCCAGCTAGTCTTTTTGTATTTTTTTAGTAGAGACGGGGTTTCACCGTGTTAGCCAGGATGGTCTCCATCTCCTGACCTCGTGATCCGCCCGTCTCGGCCTCCCAAAGTGCTGGGATTACAGGCTTGAGCCACTGCGCCCAGCCCTGTTCTTACTTTCTAAGCTGCTGTACAAGTGAAGATATAAATCCATTAAGAAGTCTTTACAAGAACTGCCGGGGTCTACACTGTTCCAGGAGCCCACGGCAAAAAAAAATATCCTGCTTTCTTACTTTGGCTTTCCGTCTTACGTTTGATAGTTGAGAAAGATCTATTTAAAGATTTGTTTCATTTATTTATTTAAAATGTTTAATTTAAAAGAACTATCAGGCTGGGTGTAGAGGCTCACGCCCGTAGTGCCAACACTTTAGGAGGCCAACACAGGCAAATCACTTGACCCTAGGAGTTCAAGTCCAGCCTGAGCAACATGGTGAAACCCTGTCTCTACGAAAAATACAAAAATTAGCTGGGCATGGCAGCTAATTTAGCCACAGCACACACCTGTGGTCCTAGCTACCAGAGAGGCTGAGGTGGGAGGAGCACTTGAACCTGGGAGGCCAAGGTTGCAGTGAGCCAAGATCACGCCACTGCACTCCAGTCTGGGTAACAGAGCAAAACTCTGCCAAAAAACAAACAAACAAACAGAAAACCATCAATTTTAAAAGTTGCAAAAATAATACTCCCATATAATCTTTACTCATTATCAACAATCATTAATGTTTTTGCCATATTTGCTTTTTAAAATATAATTATTATTCTTATTGCTGAAATGTTAGAAAGTAAATTGCAGATACCATAATCCTTTACTCCCAAACTATTTCAATGTATATATCCTAACAAGGACATTTTCCTAGATAATAATAGTATAATAATAAGGTAAGAAATTTGATGCTGATGTAATATTGTCTAATACACAGTTTATATACAGATTTTACCAATTTTCTCATTAATGTTCTTTTTGGTGATTTTTTTTTCCCATTCTAGGATTGGATCTAGAATCACACATAGGATGATTGTCATTTCTTTAGTCTCATTTCATCTGGAACTATTCTTCTATCTTTCATCATCTTTAACATTGATTTTTATTTATTATTATTATTATTATTATTATTATTTTGAGACAGAGTCTCGCTCTGTTGCCCAGGCTGGAGTGCAGTGGCATGATCTTGGCTCACTGCAAGCTCTGCCTCCTGTGTTCACGCCATTCTCCTGCCTCGGCCTTCGAGTAGCTGGGACTACAGGCACCCGCCACCACGCCCAGCTAATTTTTTGTGTTTTTAGTAGAGATGGGGTTTCACCGTGTTAGCCAGGATGGTTTTGATCTCCTGACCTCATGATCCACCCGCCTCAGCCTCCCAAAGTGCTGGGGTTACAGGCGTGAGCCACCGCGTCTGGCCCCAACATTGATTTTTTTAGAAGTTCAAGCCAATTATATGTCTCTGAATTTGGGTTTGTCTGATGTCTTCACATGATTTCATCCCATTAATACATTTTTGGCAGGAATTTAGCATATTCTGAGAATATTATATTAGGAGGCCTGAGATTCCCCTTGTTAGGGGTTAAACCATTTTTTTTAATTCCCCAAGTAATATGAAAGTACTGATTTCCCCACAGCCTCACCAACAGAGTGTGTCATCAAGTTTTGCATTAACTGCCAATATGATTGATGAATATTATGATATCTTGATGTAGTTTTTAAGAAATAAACTTCATAGAAGTAGAATTAGAAAGCAATAAAATGGATCCATTTTAAGCACACAATGTGATGAATTTCAACAACACTTATAAGATAGACTATATTCATCACTTTAAAAAGTTTCTCATTTTGTTTTAGTTAAATCCCCCCAAATTCTTGCCCCAGACAAACACTGATCTGCTTTCTGACACTGTCGATTATATTTGTGGATGCTAGAATTTCATATAAATGGAATCATAAGGTGCTATAGTTTTTCTTTTTCCTTTTTCCTCTTTTCTTTTCTCCTTCCTTCCTTCCTTCCTTCCTTCCTTCCTTCCTTCCTTCCTTCATTT
Source organism: Macaca nemestrina (assembly GCF_043159975.1). Lineage (NCBI taxonomy): Eukaryota > Metazoa > Chordata > Mammalia > Primates > Cercopithecidae > Macaca > Macaca nemestrina. The sequence continues at coordinate 119,787,416 of NC_092134.1, forward strand.
CTCTCTTTCTCTCTTTCTGTCTTTCTCTCTTTCTCTCTTTCTTTCATGGAGTCTTGCTCTGTCACCCAGGCTGGAGTATAGTACTGTGATCTTGGTTCACTGTAACCTCTGTCTCCTGGGTTCAAGTGATTCTCCCTCCTCAGCCTCCTGAGTAGCTGAGATTACAGGTGCATGCCACCATGCCTGGCTAATTTTTGTATTTTTAGTAGAGGCGGGATTTCACCATATTGGCCAGGCTGGTGTTGAACTCCTGACCTCAAGTGATCCACCTGCCTCGGCCTCCCAAAGTGCTGGGATTACAGGCGTGAGCCACTGTGCCCAGCTGATGCTGTAGTTCAGATGTTTGTCTCCTCAAACCTCATGTTAAAGTCTGATTCCAATGTTGGCAGTGGGGCCTAATATGAGGTGTTAGGTCATGCTCTGTGGCTGAACTACTCTATCCTATTCATTTCCCTCATGAATGCACTAATGCCTGCAAAAGTGAGTTCTCACTCTTACTAGTTCCTGAGAGATCTGGTTGTTAAAAAAAAAAAGCCTGGCACCTGTCTCTCCTCCCTCTTGCTTCCTGTCTCACCATGTAATCTCTAACACACCAGCTCTCCTTCACCTTCTGCCATGTGTGGAAGCAGCCTGAGGCCCTCAGACTGCAGAACCACAAGCCTAATAATCCCCCTTTCTTTTCTTTTTTTTTTTTTTTCAGAGGGAGTCTCACTGTGTCACCCAGGCTGGAGTGCAGTGGCACGATCTCGGCTCACTGCAAGCTCCGCCTCCCGGGTTCACGCCATTCTCCCGCCTCAGCCTCCGAGTAGCTGGGACTACAGGCGCCCGCCACCACGCTGGCTAGTTTTTTGTATTTTTAGTAGAGACGGGGTTTCACCATGTAAACCAGGATGGTCTCGATCTCCTGACCTCGTGATCCACCCGCCTCGGCCTCCCAAAGTGCTGGGATTACAGGCTTGAGCCACCGCGCCCGGCCAATCCCCCTTTCTTTATAAATTACCCAGCCTCAGTTATTCCTCTATAGCAGCACAAACAAGCTAAGACATAAGGCATGTATACATGGTGTCTGCCCTGGCTTCTGTTTCTCTGCATAATACTTTTGAAACCCACCCACATTGCTGCATATACGGGCAAATTATTTTTCTTATTACTGAGCAGTATCCCATTGTGTGACTATGCCACAATTTATTTATCCATTGTCTTTTTTACGGTGTTTTGCTTCCAATTCGTGGCTGTTACGAATAATTTATGAGCATTTATGAACAAGTCTTTGTGTTGACGTATGATTTTGCTTCTTTTAGGTAAATATATAGGAATGAGGTTGTCGGGTCATATTGCAGGTGTCTATCTAACTTGATAAGAACTTTCCAAACTGCTTTCCAAAGAGGTTGTACCATTTTACATTCCCGCCAGCAATGTTTGAGAGTTCCAATTTCTTTGCATTCTCACCAACAGCTGGTATGTTTATTTTTAATTTAGAATTAGTGGGTGTGTAATGGTATCCCATTGTGGTTTAAATTGCATGTTTATGTTGACTAATGACTTTGAGCATCTTTTTATGTACCATTTGTATATCTCATATTGTGAAGTCTCTTTTCAAACGTTCTGCCTGTTTATTATTTGGTTGTTTGTCTATTATTGAGTTTAAGAAATACTTAGATGTGGCCGGGCGCGGTGGCTCAAGCCTGTAATCCCAGCACTTTGGGAGGCCGAGACGGGCGGATCACGAGGTCAGGAGATCGAGACCATCCTGGCTGACACGGTGAAACCCCGTCTCTACTAAAAAAAAAAAAAAAAAAAAAAAAAAAAAAAAAAAAAAAAAAAAAAAAAAAAAAAAGAAATACTTAGATGTATGGATTACAAATATTTTCTCCAAGTTTGTGCCTGTCTTTTCATTTTCTTAAGTGCCTTTCGAAGAGAAGTTTTAATGTTGGTAAAATGAAACCTATCATTTTTCTTCTTTTATGGTGTGCATTTTGTGTGATATCTAAGAAAACATGCCATAAGTTTGGGTTGATTTTTCTCGTGTTTTCTTCTAGAATATTTATAATTTGATCACAATGTAGACATATATGAAAACATCACGTTGTGTCCCATAAACATACATAATTTTTATTTGTCAATTAAAAACAAGAACAAAGAATAACAGAATAAAAATTGAAAAATAAATTACATTGAGATTTAAAAAATGTGTGTATGTATATGTGTGTATACATATACATTTTATGTATACATACACATTTTATGTATACATATAAAATATATATGTGTGTGTGTATATATATAGTTTTAGCTTTACATTTAGGTCTGTGATCTATTTTGAGAATCTCAAATCTTTTGTCACTCTAGCTTCATGAAAATCTCTTTTTTCCCCCCACCACTTTGTTTTCAATAAAATTTTTCCCTCAGGGGACAAGCCTGATTTTTTCACCCTGGCAGTGCCCAGAATCAGCAAATGCCTTTATGAATAGTTGCAGATCTTCTGCTTCCTTCTGAAGGATTTCCCTTCTTGGAAATTTTTCTCCAACTCCTGTTGCTTTCACCACTCTCTGATGCTCTTAAATATATGACTGATGTAATTTACCTGGATTTTCTGGTTATTTGTTCGGTGTTCCTGGCCTGTTGTGAACTACTTTATCCTGTTAGAAGTGGGTCACCTTTTCTGACTGCTCTTAATATTTTTTAAAAATTTGTCTCTAATTTTTAACAGTGTGCCTATGTGCAGTTTTCTTTGTATTTATCTTGCTTGTTGCTGTAGCCCTTCTTAAATTGGAAGCTTGATGTCATTCATAAACTGCGAAAAATTATTGCCTATTAGCTCATCAAAATGCTCTGTCCATCTTTTCTAACCTTTTCTCCTGAGATTTGAATTTTACATACTTTAGATCTTTTCGCTGTATGGCATCTATCTCTTACGTTCTTTCCTGTGTATTTCCATCCTTTTGTTTCTGTGATTTAGTTTGAATAATGTCTTCTGTCCTTTCTCCCAATTTATTAATTCTTTCTTTAGCTCTGTGTGATTTGACTTTAAATGTATTCACTGAGGTCTGAATTTCATTTAAAAAATTTTACGCTCAAAACTTCCCCTTTTTTTTTTTTTTTTTGACAGAGTTTCGCTCTCGTTGCCCAGGCTGGAGTGCAATGGTGCAATCTTGGCTCACTGCAACCTCCGCCTCCTGGGTTCAAGAAATTCTGCCTCAGCCTCCCAAATAGCTGGGATTACAGGCACACGGCACCACGCCTGGCTAATTTTTTGTATTTAGTAGAGACGGGGTTTCTCCATGTTGGTCAGGCTGGTCTCGATGTCCTGACCTCAGGTGATCCACCTGCCTCAGCCTCCCAAAGTGCTGCAATTACAGGCATTAGCCACCACGCCTGGCCTGGTTTTTTATATAAATTATATTCGATTTTTGTTGAAATTCTTCATTCTTTCATTTATTTTCTTGAATATATTGTCATACTTAAATTATGTGTCTGACAACTTTAATATTTAGGTCACCTATATATTTCTGATTCTTTTGTCTGCTTTTTCTCTGGCTGTTGAGCCAAATTTTTTAACTTGTCAATTTTGGATTGAGTGCTGGAAATTGCATATTAAAAATCATCAAGATAACTGGATGCTCTTAATTATTGTATCTTCCTTCATGAATAATTTATTTGGCTTTGACAGAAAGTTATAGAGGTAGGTCACCTTAAATTTTTGGAAGACTTAGTTGATATAAAGACTTCAGTGTCTGTGATTGTGGTCTACTTCCGGGTCACCCTTATTTCTGTGTCAGGGATCTTTACCAAAAGCCCCTCCTTGAAGAGTCCTAACCTGTTGTTTTTGTTCTTCAACTCTTCTGAGACTGCAGAAGTTCTGCCTAGTTTTTGGGTTTTCAGCTACACTTTCTGCTTTTGAAATTGCCATGTAAATTGAAGTAAAAGTTCAACTCAAATGCTATGTTCATCTCTTATTCTCTCTTCTTCTAGACTTTCACCTTTAAAATTCTCACCATTTCTTATATCTTCAAATGGGTTTTTAAAAAATTTGTCTATTTTTTATTTTCAATAGGGAAGTTGGTCTAAGGCAATCTAATCATCAATACTAGGGTTGAAAACTATGAGTATCATATTTAATTTCCATAGGTATCATTCAGTACTTGCTAATAATCTTCCCACATCATGCTAAGCCAAAAGAATAGCTTTTACAGTATTGTAGGGAACTGGGTGGAGAGACAGGTTGGGTGGGTGAGAATTTTCCCCAAGCTCTCCTCTATCACATCTGTGGCCTCAGAACAATCAACTGTAGTGGTAATTGCAAAGTGTATTGCAGGGCATACACATGGCTGGTGAGGGAAAATTGGACTGTCCATGAGACGATGCATCTGGTAGACACTGGATGGTAGGTGAGCTGAATTAGTCATGACTGCCTGGGATCATGCCATGGAAACCCTAAGAAACTATCAAAAGGAGGACACTGTTTGTATTCTGATGGGATATTAGACAAAGGAAATGAGATTTACTATTTTTAGTATGACCCTGCTTGTATCCACAGGTTAGATGGCCTGAATATACAGACTATATTTAAAATGGAATTCCTCTAATTTAAATAAAATACAGTCTTCATTCTGAATTTTCTTATTCATCTTGTTACTGTGTCAATTCACTAAGCCTTCAAAGGATGACAGAAGTATAATATCTGTGGAAATCTCAAGAGGTCATTTTTATGAGTTCGAACTTTATTATCAAATAACGTTTTATAAACCTTCTGTGATAGGATTTCGTACTTTCCAAAGACATTATTCTCCAATGTAGAGAAACCTTCTTTTACCCTTAGAAAACTGTGTACTGTGATCAGTGGTTAGCTCTTAAGAAGAAAGGAACTGAGCTAAACGTTTAATTCTACCCCTGTAAATTGTTCACCGGAACCTTTCCAATTCATTCAGAACAATCAAGTATTGTAAGGGTTATGGGTGGAGGGAAGAGGAAAGAAATTGCTCTCATTGATTAAATTTCCTTTTCTTTCTGAGTTCTGGATTTGTCAGTTTCCTCTGAGTTTTTGTTTGCACCAACCTCTGAGGTCATGTTTGCACCAATGATTTTATCCAATAGTTGATCCCAAACCATCTTAACTTTTCATAGGTCACTCTTCCAAGGTTCATGAGAAAAAACTGAAAGTTTGCATCTTTGGTACTTCAATTAACACTGACTTCACTTGGTATTAGTGCTCCTTTTAGCAACTGTATTAGTGTATCCTCACACTGCTTATAAAGAATTACCCAAGACACTGGGTAATTTATAAAGGGAAGAGGTGTAATTGACTCACAGTTCAGCATGGCTAGGGAGGCCTCGGGAAACTTAGAATCATGGTGGAAGGGGAAGCAAACATTCTTTTTTACATGGCAGCAACAAGGAGAAGTGCCGGGCAAAAGGGAGAAAAGCCCCTTATAAAACCATCAGATCTCCTGAGAACTCACTTATTATCACCAGAACAGCAGCATGGGGATAACCACCCCCATGATTCAATTATCTTCCACCAGGTCTCTCCCACGGCATGTAGGAATAATGGGAATAACAATTCAAGAAGATATTTGGGTGGGGACAGAGCATCTCTGTCCCCTCCCAAATCGCATGTGCTCACATTTCAAAACACAATGCTACCTTTTCAACAGTTCCCCAAGATCTTAACTCATTACAGCATTAACCTGAAAGTCCAAGTCCAAAGTATCATAAATTGACACTCAATATTAACCACTGGCCAGGTGTGGTGGGTCACACCTATAATCCCAGCACTTTGGGAGGCCGAGGCAAGAGGATCACTTAAGGTCAGGAATTCGAGACCAGCCTGGCCAATATGGCAAAACCCCACCTCTACTAAAAATACAAAAATTAGCAGGGTGTGGTGGTGGATACCTGTAATCCTAGCTACTTGGGAGGCTGAGACAGGAGAATCGCTTTAACCTGGGAGGCAGAGGCTGCAGTGAGCTGAGATCGCACCACTGCACTCAGGCCTGGGCAACAAAGTGAGATTTTGTCTTAAAAAAAAAAAATTAACCATCATAGCAACCTTTGAGAATTCATATGTACCTGGTAGCATGGTGTATAAACTGAGCTGAATCAATAAACAAGACCTACTTGATTGAAAAACCTAATTACTCCTCCCATACCAATCTCTACAGTATACCTATTTATCCATCGCTAAGCTCCTTGGTAACTATGGACCAAAACCTGTGTGAAACTTAAAAGAAGAAAAGCAATTAATCTCCTGAACTACAGAAAAACACCCACAGTCCAGGTATAAAATAGTTTCCCAAACTGAGCCTCATCTGCATAAAGTGTGTCTGAATCAACAGCTAAATGAGGAAATAAAGCCCTGATATTTAAAGTCAGTAATGCTTTGATTCATTTGCCTTTTGATGTAGTATATTTTTATGGCTCAGGGGAAGTAACACATTGAAAAGGACACAGGAGAGGAGGAGGAAGTGGCAGGCAGTGAGGGTGGAGAAAATAAGGGCAGAGCCACTGAGAAGAAAAACATTAAAAAGCAATAACTCTAGGAAGAAAGACACAAAAATGATTACACGATATCTCCAATAGATTTTACATTAATAAAAAACTACTGATAGCATTTCTAATGCAAAAGGCTTCAAACAATTGATGATAAATGATTTATCAGATAATTTCAGTAACAATATTCAAGACCCACTTTATAGTGAACACATGACACACACATCACATGGAGTGTTACGGTCATCTTCTGATTGTTGGACTTTATGTAAATATTTTCTTCAATCATTTTAATAGCTTCATTCAGGTATAATTAGTATGCAATAAACTACATATTTAAAGTGTGTAACTGACATATGGACACACTTGTGAAGCCATCACCACAATCAACATATTGAGCAGATCAATCACACCCAAAAGATTTCTCATGCCTCATGACCCTTTGTGTCCCTGCCTCCTGCCCCTGCCCACTTCCTTCCTACCCCAAGGAACCAATGATCTGCATTCTTTTATTACAGACAAGTTTGCAGTTTTCAGATTTTTTTTTTTTTTTTTTTACTGTGTCTCGCTCTGTCGCCCAGGCTGGAGTGCAGTGGCATGATCTTGGCTCACTGCAACCTTCACCTCCCGGGTTCAAGTGATTCTCCTGCCTTAGCCTCCATAGTAACTGGGATTACAGGCACCTACCACCACACCTGGCTAATTCATGCATTTTTAGTAGAGATGGCGTTTGGCCATCTTGGCCAGACTGGTCTCAAACTCCTGACCTCAAGTGATCTGCCTACCTCAGCCTCCCAAAGTGCTGGGATTACAGGCATGAGCCACCATGCCTGGTGGTTTTCAGATTTTTATACCAATAAAATCATGCTACATGTACCCTTTGACTTTTCTTAACCCAGCAAAATTATTTTGAGATGCATCTGTGTAAGGCATATATCAACTGTTTCTTTCTTGTTATTGGTGAATATGATATATATCATACATTGTTTTTTCATTCACTTGCTGATGGACCTTTGTGTTTGTTGCTATCACAAATCAAATTGCTGTGAGCATTCACGTACAGGTCTTTGTGTGGAGGTTTGTTCTTATTTCTGTTAGGTATATACCTAAGAGTAGAATGGCTAAATCATGCAGCAGAAATATGTTTAACATCTCAAGAAATTCTCAAACTATTTCACAAAGTAGGGAATTCTAGTTCTTCCACATTCTCACCAAAACTTGGTGTGGTCAGTCTTTCTAATTTTAGCTTGTTTTATTTCATACAAGACATACTTAAGATTCTAGAGGATTACCCTTTGAATACAGAAAATAAAGACCAGCCCCTCATCAGAGAAGCTTTCCCTGACCACCCAAATTAAAGTAGCCCCCCAATTATTCCATACTGTATCACCCTGGTTTTGATTTTTGTATTGTACTTATTGCTACTTGATATTTTCTTATTAATTTGTCAATTAAAAATAATTCTCTGTCCCGTGAGCTGAAATTCTCTTCATAAAAGCATATACCTTTCAATCTCATTCAGAGTCTCTTTCCCTTAGCCACAATAATATCTGGCCCATTTTAAGTGCTGAATAAAATGCTGAAAAAGTATTTTCCAGCTCTGGCGTGACGGCAGCTGTTGCTCCAATGGAAAGAGTTTCAAAAGAAAAATCAACTTGTTTTAAAAAGTAGCACCACAATGAAGCTCCATGGTCACTGACATCTATTCTCCATCTCTGCTTATGACTTCATTGTTCGTGTCACCAGTGATTTCATTCTACCAGTTGTGATTCCTGTTGCTTAACATTTCCTGTTCTGGAATCTGTTTTATCCTGACCTCAAAGTCATCATCATACCTCTCTCTGGTACCAAAGCAATGGGAGAAAGAAAAATAACTTCCTTCCTGAGTTTATTATTTCTGTAAGCAATCAGTCCACTTTATGTTTTCAGTTGTTGTTGTTTGTTTGTTTGTTATACCCTCCATCCTGCTGCCACATCCCAGACTTTCTTTCTTCATAGTCCGAAACCTGAAAACACCTTTCATTTCCTTGGCTACCTAGTCAGTTCAAGTCAAGCTTTTTGCCTATCCTGACTGAGTTGCCTGCTTCCAAGTTCCCCTTTTTCTTTCATTGACTTTATGCACAGCATCTAGATAACATTCCCAAAGTAAATTCTCGCCTTTTATTCTATTAAAAAAAAAAAAAAAAAAAAAAAACCCGAATGGCTTTCTAGGCAAGGGTTGCAAATCAGCCCCCTATGGTTCTAATTTAGATGGAATATATGTTTTGTTTGTTTGGGTTTCTTAGTTTTAAAACAAAATTTTTACCCGTTTGTTAAATAGTTAAGGGATTTTATATAAAAATCTGATTTCTCATAAAAACTAAAAGATATGCAAACAGTGGGCCTAGGCTCTCATGAGATAGTAAACAGTTGAGTATTGGCTGCTCCCTGTAGACAAAGTAAATACTCTCCAGTTTGCCAGAGTCCCCAACACTCCCTATGATTTCCCTGCTGAAGTCAAGCATAATTTATTATTTATGTTACTCTTGTGCTGTTGTTTTTCTTAGAGTGGAGAAATATTTCTCTAACCTCATCTGTCTTTCAAACATAAGAAAATGAAAGCCTGAGAAGGCTACCTATTTGCTTATGGGAATGCAGACCGTTTTTAAGTATATAATATGGAAAAGCTAGTGTATGTCTTCGTCATACATTTAGCACCCTTTTTTTTTTTTTTTTTTTTTTTTGAGACGGAGTCTCTGTCTGTCGCCCAGGCTGGAGCGCAGCGGCGCAATCTCGGCTCACTACAAGCTCCGCCTCGCAAGTTCACGCCATTCTCCTGCCTCAGCCTCCCGAGTAGCTGGGACTACAGGCGTCCACCACCTCGCCTGGCTAGTTTTTTTGTATTTTTAGTTGAGATGGGGTTTCACCGTGTTAGCCAGGATGGTCTCGATCTCCTGACCTCGTGATCCGCCCACCTCGGCCTCCCAAAGTGCTGGAATTACAGGCGTGACCCACTGTGCCCGGCCATTTAGCACTCTTTACTCTCTTCCATTACTTACCCAGCCTCTGTGGGGAGGAGAATTTGTGACTCCATCTGGTTATACCCCAGAACGGGAGCAGGTCCCTCACTCAGACATTCAGCACTTTCCAAGGCAGAGGCCCAGGCGGACTTGGACTTTTTAACCTCATCTTCTACTGCAACTATTCTACCTTCAACTGAGATTGTTGTGGCTGAAACTTCTTATGCACTGTCCTCCAGGCCTAAAATCTTTCTCCTATAGCCCCACTCTTTTCAGAAATCACAGCCCACCCACACTTTTTCTGTGAAAAGCCTTTCCATCTTCAAACTGGCCCTTGTCAAAGGCGATTGTCCCTAGGAATCGTTACGGATCTACCAGATGTGGCTTCCTTCCTCTCAGCTTCCATAGCTTTGTTCTTCTACTGCAATTACGGGGCCTATATTCTGCTTTAAGTTTTAATATCCCACTAGGGATTATATCTAGGGTTCTGGAAAGCTCCAAAGATGCAAATAATATTTTTAGAACTGGCAGAGAATGAAAAGAACTTAGGACAATAAACAGCAGATATAAACATCTGACATTTAAAGATTTATGACTCAGGACATTTTACTTATACATGCATACACACATTCTTGCACAAACACTTCTAGGAGGAATATCACAGTGATTTGGAGAATGGGTTTTCAGGTTAATCATATGTACCAATAGCAGTGATATTCTAGCTAAATTTATTCTGGGGTAAATTACTTAATCCCACTGAATCTGTTATCACTAAAAAACTACAGGTTTAATATTTCTTTCACAGTGTTGTTAAAAAGATTAAATGAGCATGAAACACTTATCACAATGCTTGGCATGATATAATAAGCACATTATAAATGGTATCCATTTTGACAATGGTAATAATTTTAAAATAGTTAATATACTTTCCTCTTTTGGCTTTTCAGTTGTAAAAATTTTACCCCAGTACTACTGGAGATGGGGAAAGGAAACTAGCAGTGTTACAAAAGAAAAATAACGAAAGCATTATTTTTCATATTTGACATTGAAAGTGGAATTTATGCATCAAGACAACAGCCTAGGCCAGGCATGGTGGCTCATGCCTGTAATCTCAGTACTTTGGGAGGCTGAGGCGGGTAGATCACTTGAGGTCAGGAGTTCAAGACCAGCCTGGCCAACATGGTGAAACCCTGGCTCTACTAAAAATACAAATTAGCCATTATGCATCTGTAGTCCCAGCTAGTCGAGTGGCTGAGGCATGAGAATCGCTTGAACCTGGGAAGCAGAGGTTGCAGTGAGCTGAGATCACACCGCTGTACTCTAGCTGGGCAATAAAGTGAGACTCTGTCTCCAGAAAAGAAAAAAAAAAAAAAAAAAAAGACAATAGCCTAGTAAAACAGATTATCATTTTGAGAGAAGATTTTAAAATTTCCTTAATATTCTCCCCAACTCTTATTTTTTAGCATATCAAGGTGAGCATATTTAGCTTCATAACCAGATTCTTGAGGTTAGAGTTTTCCCTAAGGAGTCCCAGACAGCAAGATTCAAGTGGAGAGCCTGCACTTTTCTGGCCACAGGGGGTTACAGGGAGGAGAAAGAGGGAGGGAGAGAACCACACATGTGTTGCTGTTGCTAGTTGTCTGCTAGCACCCACCACTGTCACACACACTGATGCTCTTTCTCTCATTCCAACACTGCTATTGGCTTAGTCACCATGCCCACGAGGATACTGAACGCTTTCTCAGAAAAGAAGGAAGCACTCCTGTGAATATGATGCTGGAAGGGCTTTTCCTACCCATACAATTAGAGCCGTCTTGGCCTTTTTGCAGGATCACCCGGTGTTGCATCTAAACACATTTCTTGCTTATGATCAACCAGTCATCCCTTCATTCCTCTTCTATGTCCAGGCGTGTTTGCTCCAAAAGTTTATCTAGCCCTCATTTGTCCTCTTCCTTTTAATGTAAAATGAAAATAATTTCACTTCTTGAGAAGATGAACAATATATGCCCCCTGTAAAAAATTGCAAACAATATATGAAGAAGAAATAAACTGGTACTTGAAATCCATTCATCGTGTGATAACCACCGTTAACATGTAGTGACTCTCATTTTCTATATCTCATCATGCAAATAGACAAATATGTGTATATATTTTCACATAATTTATATCATATGCTTGCTGTTCTTGTCAGAATCAATCTTCTAGTTCTTTAAAAAATTACTTCATTCTTCATAGGCATTGTCATAAAATGATAACATCTATGTATCATAAATTTTCATATCTTTCTACTGCTCACATCGTTATATATACACAAATACAAAGGAAAGAAGGAAGATAAGTAGGAAGGAAAGTCACCTGGTAACCATTCAGATGAGCTCCCAACTGATAGCCAGCATGAACTCCTAGCCATATAGGTGAGACACCTGCATGACCAGGTCAGTCTTCAGGTGACTTCAGTCCCAGCTACCATGAAAGACTCCAAATGAGAATTGGCCTGATGAGCCCAGTAACATTATAAAACCATGAGAGATAATAAACTGTTGTTCTAAGGCACCACATTTGGGGGTGGTTTGTTATATAGCAAATAGATAATGGAATAGAAATTGGTACTTGTATGTGAGGTGTTTTTGTAACAAACACCTAAAACATGTAGTATTGACTTTGGGATTGAACAGTTGAGTGGAACCTTAGCAGTTGGGAAAAATGTTGGCAAACTCTTGAAGAACAATAAGGAAGTTATTATTAGTTGCTGGATGGAAAAGAATGAGAGTTATATGTAACAGAAAAATTAGCAACACTATGTCCTGAGTTCCTGTGGAATATAGAAAGGGTACTTAACAAACACTTGGCTTTGCAAAGAAAATATTCAGACAGAATGTTGAAAGTGATGACTGGCTTCTTCTGGTGTCTATGATGAAATAGAAGAAGGGTTGAAATAAAGATGAAACTGCTCAGCTTTTATTAAAATTTGGTGGAAAATAGGATCCATGACAGTCCTTCTAGCTAGCAAAACCTTCTCAAAGTAAGAAATTGGCTCAGAGCAAAGATTATACCCATGGCACTACCAGCAACACATAGTTTCAGGCTACAGATGAAATAAAAAGTATGGCCCTCGTAGATACCTCAGAGAAATTAAAATGAATGTCCTCATAGACTTTTGAGGTAGACAAGAAGGCTTTTAGCAATCTTAAGGGCATATCACTCAGTCCTAATCTGCTAGGCAAAAAGTTTGTGAGAATCTTGGCATCATCTCAAAGCACCTGATGCTCATTCCAAAGAAGAATGTGGCCTATCCTGAAGATATTCATGTGTGTGGCTTTTGTCTCACGGAGGTAGCACCAGTGATATTCATTGGGAATCTTGAAGAACACTGTGTTGGAGAAACATACGAACAAACATACCCATCTACTTGGACTTAAAGGAACAGAGGCAATTCAAAAGGAAAAGTGCTCACAGAGGCCCCAGCCGTCTTCAGGCATGAATAAATCTATGAAATCAGCTCAGCTGTTAACAGTGCTATCTCTTATGGAAAGGAAAGATCTCCTGGAGTGCAGCATCAAGAGCTCAAATGACACAGCCCAGAACCACAGAGAATTGGCGTGGTGCGGTGGCTCACGCCTGTAATCCCAGCACTGTGGGAGGCTGAAGCTGGTGGATCACTTGAGGTCAGAAGTTTGAGACCAGCCTGGCCAACGTGGTGAAACCATGTCTCTACTAAAAATATAAAAATTAGCTGGGCGTGGTGGAATGTGCCAGTAATCCTAGTTACTTAGACAAGAGAATCACTTGAAACCAGAAGGCAGATGTTGCAGTGAGCTGAGATCACGCCATTGCACTCCAGCCTGGGTTACAGAGAGAGTTACAGAAAAAAAAAAAAAAAAAAAATTTCCACAGAGAATTACCTGTAGGGTGGAGGATGGACTCAGCACTATTTCTACAGTCCACTGACAGTGATGTGCCTCCTGATCTTCCCCCTTTTTAAGTGGAAGTGTTTCATACAGTTCTCTCATCCCTGTCTCACCATCGTACTTGGGTGTGTAAAGGCAGATAACTTGTCTCTTGAATTCACAAGTCTTCAGATTGAGAGGAATCATGCTCCAAGACTGCATTCAAGGTGCTTCAGCAAAGAACTGGCCCCGCGGAACCCCATTCATACCTGGACCTGCTTTAGATGAAATCAGACTTACAACCTGACCCTCGTGACTTAATACAGTGAGACTTTGGGGGTTTGAGAAGGCTGTTGGAGCAATTTGCTGGTAGAATGAAGATAAATCATTGGTAGTAAGAGGAAGACGTCAAGACCTAGTTTCCCATGATGGCCCCAGTGAACTACACTTCCCTTTATTCATGCCTTTGTGTAGTTCCCACCCACACTGAATCTGGGCTAACCCTGTAGGACCAATAGAATATGACTGATGTGATGCTGTGTGACTACCCGGGCTAGGTCATAAGAAGCCTTGAAGCTTCTGCTGAAGTCTCCTGGCATATTTACCCTTGGAACACTCCCTTCCAAAATCCAGCTGCAGTACTGTAAAAAGCCCAAACCACATGGAAAAGCTACATAGAAGGACCCAGCTAAACTCAGAGTCAGCAGCCAGAATCAACTGTAAGCTACATGAGTGAGCCACCTTCTATGTCATGTCCAATCAAATCTTCAGATGAATATGGTACTTACTGCCACCTGCCATCAGCTGCGTGAGAGATCTGAAGCAAGAGCTACTCAGCTAAAGTACCCATAGAACTGTGAAAGATAACATCAAAAGTTCATTGTTGCTTTTAAGTCACTAAACTTTATGGTGGTTAGCAGCAATAGAAAAATAGGATACTGCCAAATACTTTTCCAAAATATTGTAGCCAATTTACACTCCTGTCAGTAAAGTATGACAATATCATATGTTGGTAAGGATTTGAATCAACTAGAGTTCTTACATTTTGTTGGTGAGAGATTCTGGTGGATATATAGTGTTAGATGGTTGATTTTTTTTAATATGACAGCTTTATTTTATATAATCACATAATATGCAGTTCAATCATTTAAATAGAAAAAGCAATGATTTTTAGCATATATTTACAAAGTTATGAAAGAATCAGCACAATCAATTTTGGAACATTTAATCACCTTGAACACAAGAAACCCCACACCCATTAGCAGTTACTGTCAATTTTCCTTCAACCTCTCAGACTGTAGGCAACCACTACCCTGCTTTCTGGCTTCATAGATTTGCATATTCTGGACATTCAATATAAATTGAACCTTAAAATACATGGGTTTTTTTTTTTTGTGACTAGCTTCTTTCACTTAGCCTAATGTTTTCAATGTTTGTCCATGTTGAAGCATCTACCCGTAATTCATTCCTTTTTATTGCTGAATAAGTTTCCATTCTATGGTGTGGGTAGACAGAAAAACAGCTCCCCAAAAGATGTCAGTATACTAATTCCCAGAACCTGTGAATATGTTACTTTATATAGTAAAAGAGATTGTGAAGATCTGATTAGGTTAACAGTCTAGAGATGGGGAGATTATCCTAAAGTATCTGGGTGGGCTCAATGTAATCACAGGGGCTTTATAAGAGAGACACAAGACAGTCAAAGTTAAGGAGAAGGTGATGGGACTACAGAAACAGAGAGGAAAAGGAGGCTATGTTTTGCAGAATCATGAAACAATGAATGAGGGAAGCCTTTAGAAGCTGAAGAAGTCAAGAAAGTAATTCTCAGAACCTCCAAAAGGAAAACAGCCCTGCCAACACTCATTTTAAAACCTCTGTCTTCTAGGATTATAATATAGTAAACTAGCTTTGCTTTAAGCCACCAAATTATGGTAATTTGTAACAGAAGCAATAGGAAATTAACACATATTGATGTACCACATCATATATGTGTGTGTATGTATGTATATGTGATATATGTGTGTCTATATACACACACATATGCAACAGTTAATGGATATTTAAGTTGTTTTTACTTTTTTACTATTATGAATAATGCTTCTGTGAACATTTGTGTGTAATTTTGTGTGTAAACCTGTGTTTTCATTTCTCTTGGGTATACGGCTAGGAGAAAGATTGCTACATCAGAGGGTAACTATGTTTAATCTTTTGTGGAAATACCAGACTGTTCTCCAAAGCAATTGTGCTATTTTATATTCCCACCAGCAGCGTCTGAGGGTTCAACTTTCTCCACAACTTGTCATCATTTTTTATCTGTCTTGTTATTATAGCCATCCTAGTGGTGTGAAATGCTCTCTGATTGTGGTTTTAATTTGCATTTCACTGGTGGTTTATGTTGTTGAGCCACTTTTCATGTGCTTGTTGGTCATTTGAATATCTTCTTTGGAGAAATGCCTATTCAGATACTTTGAACATTTTCCTAATTGGATTTTGTTTTATTATTGAATTATAAGTGTTTCCTACATATTCTGGGCACAAGTTCCTTATCAGGTATGTACTTTGCTAATATTTTCTCCCATTCCATAGGTTATATTTTCACTCTCTTGATGGTATCTTGAAGGAGAAAAGTTTTAATTTTAATGAAGTCCAATATATCTTTCTTTTTTTTTTTTTTTTTTTTTTTTTTTGCGTGTGCCTTTGGTATCAGATCTGAGACAGCGTTGTCTAGCCCAAGGCTGTGAAGATTTCCTTGGATGTTTTCTCCAAAAAATTTTGCAATTTTAGCTCTTATATTTAGTTAATTTTTAGATACAGTTTGAGGAAGGGGTCTAACTCTATCCTTTTATATGTGAATACTCACTCATCCCAACAATATTTATTAAAAACACTATTTTTTTGCCCTTGAATAATCTTTAGAACCTTATAAAGAATCAATTGACCATTAATATGAGGGTTTATTTCTAGATTCTATATGTCTGTCCTTATACCAGTGCCATGCTATCTTGATGATTTTGCTTTATTGTGTGTCTTGAAATCCAGAAGTGTGCATCCTGCAACTCTTTTCCTTTTCAAGAATCATCTGGCTATTTTAGGTCACTTGTATTTCCATATGAATTACACGATCAGCTTCTCAATTTCTTTACAGAAGTCGACTGGAAATTTAATACAGATTTCATGGACTTTCTGCATCAATTTGGAGAGTGTTGCCATTTAAAAATATTAGTTCTTCCAAATCATGAACATATGGAATGTGTTCCCACTGTTTTAGATCTTCTTTAGTTTTTTTCAACATTATGTTATAATATTCAGGATGTAAACTTTGTTAAATTTCTTCTGAAAGAATTTATTCTTTTCATGCTATTATAAGTAGAATTTTCTTAATTTCATTTTTGAGTTATTCTTTGCTAATGTGTAGAAACAGAATTGTTTTCATATGTTGATCTTTTTCATGCAACTTGCTGGATTCGTTTATTAGTTCTACCACATTTTAGTGGATTCTTCAAGATTTTCTACATACAAGATTGTGTCATCTGTATATATAAATAGTTTTACTTCTTCCTTTTCAATATAGATAGCTTTTTTACCCCCCACTCTCTTACCCAATTACTCTGGCAAGAAACTCAGTACAAAATTGAATAGAAGTGATGAGAGCAGATATTCTTGTTTTGTTCCTGTCTTACTGGAAAAGCATTAAGTCTTTTATCATTATCTGTGATGTCAGCTGTTGGTTTTTTGTAGATGACCTTTATCTGTACTGTTCTATTCTTGGTTTATTTAATGTTTCTATCCTGAAAGGCTGTTTAAATTTTCAAATTTATTTCTGTATCTATTGCAATGGTTATTTGATTTTCGTCGTTACTTTTAAGTAGCGTATTACATTAGTTTATTTTCAATTAAAATTGTTTGGTCATGGTACATAATCATTTATATATGTTGCTGGATTTAGTTTTAGCATTCCACTGAACATTTGTGCCAAAGGTATTAGTAGGTAGTTTCCTTGTAACGTTTGTCTGGCTTTAGTATCGCCCTGATACCAAGGTCAGAATATAACTTCGAATATGTTAAGGAGTGTTCTCCCCTCTTCTGTTCTTTGGAAGAGTTTGTGAAGAATTGTTAACTCTTCTTTCAATGTTTGGTAGAGTTTACCACTGAAGCCATTTGGACCTGGACTTTTACTTGTGAAATAATTTTGATTACAAATTTAATCTATTAACTTTTTATAGTTTGTTCAGTTTTCCTATTACTTCTTAAGTCAGTTTTGATTATTTGTATCTTCCCAGGAGTTAGTTCATTTCATCTAAGTTATCTAATTTGATTTAATATAGTTGTCTACAGTATTCACCTATAATCTTTTTTATTTCTTTTTTTATTATTATACTTTAAGTTCTGGGATGCATGTGCAGAATGTGCAGGCTTGTTACATAGGTATACACATACCATGGTGGTTTGCTGCACTTATCAACCTGTCATCTACATTAGGTATTTCTTCTAATGCTATCCCTCCACTAGCCCCTCATCCCCCCAAGAGGCCCCAGTGTGTGATGTTCCCCTCCCTGTGTCCATGTGTTCTCATTGTTCAACTTCCACTTATGAGTGAGAACCTATGGTATTTAGTTTTCTGTTCTTGTGTTAGTTTGCTGAGAATGATGGTTTCCAGCTTCATCCATGTCCCTGCAAAGGACAAGAACTCATCCTTTTTTATGGCTGCATAGTGTTCCATGGTGTATATGTGCCACATTTTCTTTATCCAGTCTATCATTGATGGGCATCTGGGTTGGTTCCAAGTCTTTGCTATTGTGTACAGTGCCACAATAAACAAATGTGTTTATGTGATTTTATAGTAGAATGATTTATAATCCTTTGGGTATATACCAAGTAATGGGATTGCTGGGTCAAATGGTATTTCTGGTTCGAGATCCTCGAGGAATCGCCACACTGTCTTCCACAATGGTTGAACTAATTTACACTTCTACCAACAGTGTAAAAGTCTTCCTATTTCTCCACATCCTCTCCAGCATCTGTTGTTTCCTGATTTTTAAATGATCGTCATTCTAACTGGTGTGAGATGGTATTTCATTATGGTTTTGATTTCATTTCTCTAATGACCAGTGGTAATGAGCTTTCTTTCATGTTTGTTGGCTGCATAAATGTCTTCTTTAGAGAAGTGTCTGTTGATAACCTTTGCCCACTTTTTGATGGAGTCGGTTTTTTTCTTGTAAATTTGTTTAAGTTTTTGTAGATTCTGGATATTAGCCTTTTGTCCGATGGATAGATTGCAAAATTTTTCTCCCATTCTGTAGGTTGCCTGTTCACTTTGATGATAGTTTCTTTTGCTGTATGGAATTTTTTTAGTTTAATTAGATCCCATTTGTCAGTTTCGGCTTTTGTTGCCATTGCTTTTGGTGTTTTAGTCTTGAAGTCTTTGTGCATGCCTATGTCCTGAATGGTATCGCCTAGGTTTTCTTCTAGAATTTTTATGGTTTTAGGTCTTACGTTTACATCTTTAATTCATCTTGAGTTAATTTTTGAATAAGGTGTAAGGAAGGGGTCCAGTTTCAGTTTTCTGCATGTGGCTAGCCAGTTTTCCCAACACCATTTATTAAATAGGGAATCCTTTCCCCATTGCTTGTTTTTGTTAGGATTGTCAAAGATCTGATGGTTGTAGATGTATGGTGTTATTTCTGAGGCCTCTGTTCTCTTCCATTGGTCTAGATACCTGCTTTTGTACCAATACCATGCTGTTTTGGTTACTGTAGCCTTGTAGTGTAGTTTGAAGTCAAGTAGCGTGATGCCTCCTGCTTTGTTCTTTTTGCTTAGGATTGTCTTGGCTAGGTGGCCTATTTTTTGGTTCCAAATAAAATTTAAAGTAGTTTTTTTTCTAATTCTGTGGAACAAAGTCAATGGTAGCTTGATGGGGATGGCATTGAATCGATCAATTACTTTGGGCAGTATGGTCCTTTTCACAATATTGATTCTTCCTATCCATGAGCATGGAATGCTCTTGCATTTGTTTGTGTCTTCTCTTATTTCCTTGAGCAGTGGTTTGTAGTTCTCCTTGAAGAGGTCTTTTTTATCCCTTGTAAGTTGTATTCCTAGGTATTTAATTATCTCTGTAGTAATTGTGAATGGGAGTTCACTCACGATTTGGCTGTTTGTCTGTTATTGGTGTATAGGAATGCTTGTGATTTTTGCATATTGATTTTGTATTCTGAGACTTTGCTGAAGTTGCTTATCAGCTTAAGGAAATTTTGGCCTGAGACCATGGGGTTTTCTAAATACACAATCATGTCATCTGCAAATAGGGACAATTTGAATACCCTTTATTTGAATATCCTTTATTTGTTTCTCTTGCCTGATTGCCCTGGCCAGAACTTCCAATACTATGTTGAATAGGAGTGGTGAGAGAGGGTATCCTTGTCTTGTGCCAGTTTTCAAAGGGAATGCTTCCAGCTTTTGCCCATTCAGTATGATATTGGCTGTGGGTTTGTCACAAATAGCTTTTATTATTTTGAGATAGGTTCCATCAATACTGAATTTATTGAGAGTTTTTAGCATTAAGGAGTGTTGAATTTTATCTAAGGCCTTTTCTTCATCTACTGAAGTAATCATGTTTTTTTGTCATCGGTTCTGTTTATGTGATGGATTACATTTATTAATCTACATATGTTGATCCAGCCTTGCATCCTAGGGATGAAGCTGACTTGATCATGGTGGATAAACTTTTTGATGTGCTGCTGGTTCAGTTTGCCAGTATTTTATTTGGGATTTTTGCGTGGATGTTCATCAGGGATATTGACCTGAAATTTTCTTTTTTTGTTCTGTCTCTGCCAGGTTTTGGTATCAGGATGATGCTGGCCTCATAAAATGAGTAAGGAAGGAGTCCCTCTTTTTCTTTTGTTTGGAATAGTTTAAGACGAAATGATACCAGCTCCTTTTTGTACCTCTGGTAGAATTCGGCTGTGAATCTGTCTGGTTCTGGACTTTTTTTGGTTGGTAGGTCATTAATTATTGCCTCAATTTCAGAACTATTTATTGGTCTATTCAGGGATTCAAATTATTCCTTGTTTAGGCTTGGAAGGGTGTATGTGTCCAGGAATTTATCTATTTCTTCTAGATTTTCTAGTTTATTTGCATAGAGTTGTTTATAATATTCTCTGATGGTAGTTTGTATTTCTGTGGGATCAGTGGTGACATACCCTTTATCATTTTTTATTGTGTCTATTTGATTCTTCTCTCTTTTCTTCTTTATTAGTCTGGCTAGCAATCTATTTTGTTGATATTTTCAAAAAAAAAAAAAACCAGGTGCTGGATTCACTGATTTTTTTGAAGAGTTTTTTGTGTCTCTATCTCCTTCAGTTCTGCTCTGGTCTTAGTTATTTTTTGACTTCTGCTAGCTTTGGAATTTGTTTGCTCTTGCTTCTCTAGTTCTTTTAATTGTGATGCTAGAGTGTCGATTTTAGATCTTCCCTGCTTTCTTTTCTGGGCATTTAGTGCTATAAATTTATCTCTACACATTGCTTTAAATGTGTCCCAGAGATTCTCCTATGTTGTGTCTTTGTTCTCATTGGTTTCAAAGAACATCTTTATTTCTGCCTTCATTTCGTATTTACCTAGTAGTCATTCAGGAGCAGGTTGTTCAGTTACCATGTAGTTGTGCAGTTTGAGTGAGTTTCTTAATCCTGAGTTCTAATTTGATTACACTGTGGCATGAGAGACTGTTATGATTTCTGTTCTTTTGCATTTCCTGAGAAGTGTTTTACTTCCAATTATGTGGTCAATTTTAGAATAAGTGCGAAGTGGTGCTGAGAAGAATGTATATTCTGTTGATTTGGGGTGGAGAGTTCTATAGATGTCTGTTAGATTCTCTTGGTCCAGAGCTGAGTTCAAGTCCTGAATATCTTTATTAATATTCTGTGTCATTGATCTGTATATTATTGACCGTGGGGTGTTAAAGTCTCCCACTATTATTGTGTGGGAGTCTAAGTCTCTTTGTAGGTTTCTAAGAACTTGCTTTATGAATCTGGGCGCTCCTGTATTGGGTGCATACATATTTAGGATAGGTAAATCTTCTTGTTGCATTGATCCCTTTACCATTATGTAATGCCCTTCTTTGTCTCGTTTGATCTTTGTCGGTTTAAAGTCTGCTTTATCAGAAACTAGAATTGCAACCCCTGCTTTTTGTTTTTGTTTTTTTGTTTTTGTTTTTGTGTGTGTGTTTTGTTTGTTTGTTTTGTTTTGTTTTTTGCTTTCCATTTGCTTGGTAGATCTTTCTCCATCCCTTTATTTTGAGCCTATGTGTGTCTTTGCACGTGAGATGGTCTCCTGAATACAGCACACTGATGGGTCTTGTCTCTATCCAATTTGCCACTCTATGTCTTTTAATTGGGTAATTTAGCCCATTTACATTTAAGGTTCATATTATTATGTGTGAATTTGATCCTGTCATTATGATACTAGCTGGTTATTTTGTCTGTTAATTGATGCAGTTTCTTCATAGTGTAGATGGTCTTATAATTTGGTATATTTTTGCAGTGGCTGGTACCAGTTGTTCCTTTCCATGGTTAGTGCTTCCTTGAGGAGTTCTTGTAAGGCAGGCCTGGTGGTGACAAAATCAGCATTTGCTTGTCTGTAGAGGATTTTATTTCTCCTTCTCTTGTGAAGCTTAGTTTGGCTGGGTATGAAATTCTGGGTTGAAAATTCTTTTCTTTAAGATTATTGAGTATTGGTCCCCACTCTCTTCTGGCTTGTAGGGTTTCTGCAGAGAGATAAGCTATTAGTCTGATGGGCTTCCCTTTGTGGGTAACTCGACTTTTCTCTCTGGCTGCCCTTAACATTTTTTCTTTCATTTCAACCTTGGTGAGTCTGACGATTATGCGTCTTGGGGTTGCTCTTCTCAAGGAGTATCTTTGTGGTATTCTCTGTATTTCCTGAATTTGCATGGTGACCTGTCTTGCAAGGTTGAAGAAGTTCTCCTGGATAATATCCTGAAAAGTGTTTTCCAACTTGGTTTCATTCTCCCTGTCACTTTCAGTTACGCCAGTCAAACATAGGTTTGGTCTATTCACATAGTTCCATATTTCTTGGAGTCTTTGTTCATTCCTTTTTATTCTTTTTTTCTTTAGTTTTGTCCTCACGCTTGTATTTCATTAAGTTCTTCCATCTCTGATATCCTTTCTTCCACTTGATGGATTCAGGTATTGTGTATGGTTCACGAAGTTCTCGTGTTGTGTCTTTCTGCTCCATCAGGTCATTTATGTTCATCTCTAAACTGGTTATTCTAGTTACCAATTCCTCTGGCCTTTTTTTCAAGGTTCTTATCTTCCTTGCATTGGGTTAGAACATGCTCCTTTAGCTCAGAGGAGGTTTTTATTACCCACTTTCCGAAGCCTACTTCTGTCAATTTGTCAAAACTCATTATCTGTCCAGTTTTATTCTCTTGCTGGTGAGGAGTTGTGATCCTTTGAAGGAGAAAAGGCATTCTGTTTTTGGAATTTTCAGCCTTTTTGCACTGGTTTCTCCCCATTTTCATGGATTTATCTACCTTTGGTTTTTGATGTTGGTGACTTTCGGATGGGGTTTCTGAGTGTACATCCTTCTTGTTGATGTTGATGTTGATACTATTCCTTTCTGTTTGTTAGTTTTCCTTCTTACAGTCAAGCCCTTCTGCTGCAGATGCTGGAGTTTGCTGGAGGTGCACTCCATGCCCTGTTTGCCTGGGTATCACCCGTGGAGGCTGAAAAACAGCAAAGATTGCTACCTGTTCCTTCCTCTGGAAGCTTCATCTCAGAGTGGCATCCACCAGATGCCAGCCAGAGCTCTCCTGTATGAGGTGTCTGTTGGCCCCTACTTGGAAGTGTCTGCCTCTCTGGAGACATGCGGGTCAGGGACCCACTTGAGGAGGCAGTCTGACCCTTAGCAGAGCTTAAATGCTGTGCTCGGAGATCTGCTGCACAGAGTCGGCAGGCAGGGACATTTAACTCTGCTGAAGCTGCGCCCACAGACTCCCCTTCCCCCAGGTGCTCTATCACAGGGAGATGGGAGTTTTATCTATAAGCCCTTGACTGGGGCTGCTGCCTTTTTTTCAGAGATGCCCTGCCCAGAGAGGAGGAATCTAGAGAGGCAGTCTGGCTACAGTGGCTTTGATGATCTGTGGAGGGCTCCACCCTGTTGGAACTTTCCCAAGTCTTTGTTTACCCTGTGAGGGGAAAATTGCCTACTCAAGCCTCAGTAATGCAAATGCCCCTTCCCCCAACCAAGCTCCAGGGTCCCAGGTCGACTTTAGACTGCCGTGCTGGCAGAGAGAATTTCAAGCCAGGGAATCTTAGCTTGCTGGGCCCTGTGGGGGTGGGATCCACTGAACTAGACCACTTGACTTCCTGGCTTTAGTCCCCTTTCCAGGGGAATGAACAGTTCTGTCCCACTGGTGTTCCAGGCACCACCAGGGTATGAAAAAATCTCCTGCAGCTAGCTCAGTGTCTGCAGAAATGGCCGCCCAATTTTGTGCTTGAAACCCAGGGCCCTGGTGACATAGGCACCCGAGGGGAACTCCTGGTCCGTGGGTCTGTGGGTTGTGAAGACTGTGAGAAAAGCCTACTGTCTGGGCCAGGATGCACCGTTCTTCATGGCAGTGTCCCTCCCAGGTTCCCTTGGCTAGGGTAGGGCTTCGGCTTGTCCTCTGTGGGCTGCACCCACTGTCTAACCAGTCCCAATGAGATGAGCTGGGTACCTCAATTGGAAATGCAGAAATCACCTGCCTTCTGTGTTGATCTCACTGGGAGTTGCAGACTGGAGCTGTTCCTATTCGGCCATCTTGCTAGGTCTCTCTCTTTCTATTTATATCTTATTGTACTGTCTGTGTCTTGAAGATTTGTTATTATTATTTAATTAAATAATTAATTTTGAGATGGAATCTTGCTCTGTCACTCAGGCTGGGGTGGAGTGGCACAACCTTGACTCACTGCAACTTCGCCTACCCAGTTTAAAGTGACTCTCCTGCCTCAGCCTCCCAAGTAGCTGGGACTAAGGCATGCGTCACCATGCCTGGCTAATGTTTGGATTTTTAGTAGAGACAGTGTTTGATCATGCTGGTCAGGCTGGTCTTGAACTCCTGAGCTCAGGTGATCTGCCCACCTCAGCTTCCCAAAGTACTGGGATTACAAGCATGAGCCATTGTGCCCAGCCTTTATTATTTTTGATCAGTTCATCTTTTACTCTTTCTGCTTAAGATTTAAGTAGTTTACAAACCACAATTACATGGTTATAATATTCTGTGTTTTCTGTGTACTTACTATTATCAGTGAGTTTTGTACCTTCAGATTATTTCTTATAGCTCATTAATGTCCTTTTCTTTCAGACTGAAGAACTTCCTTTAGCACTTCTTGTAGGACAAGTCTAGTGTTGATGAAATCCCTCTGCTTTTTTTTTTTTTTTTTTTTAAATCTGTGAGAGTCTTTATTTCTTTTGCATGTTTAAGGAAAATTTTTTGCCAAATATACTATTCTAGGGTAAAAACGTTTTCTTTCTTCAGCACTTTAAATATCATGCTAATCACTCATGGCCTGTAAGGTTTCCACTGAGAAGTCTGCTGCCAAATGTATTGGCCCTCCATTGAATGTTATTTGTTTCTTTTCTCTTGCTGCTTTCAGCATCCTTTCTTTTATCCCTGACTTTTGGGAGTTTGATTATTAAATGTCTTGAGGTAGTCTTCTTTGTGTTAAATCTTCTTGGTGTTCTATAACCTTTTAGTACTTGAATATTGGTATATTTCTCTAGGTTTGGAAAGTTCCCTGTTATTTGCCCTTTGAATAAACTTTCCACTTTTATGTTTCTCTCTGCCTTCTCTTTAAGGCCAGTAACTCTTAGATTTGTCCTTTTGAGGCTATTTTCTAGATCTTCACTGTTTCTTATTTTTTTCTTTTGTCTCTTCTGACTATGTATTTTCAAATAGCCTGTCTTCGAACTCACTAATTCTTTCTTCTGCTTGATTAATTCTGCTATTAAGAGACTCTGACACATTCTTCAGGATGTCAATCGCATTCGTCAACTCCAGAATTTCTGCTTGATTCTTTTAAGTCATTCTAATGTCTTCTTTAAAGGTATCTGATAAATTCTGAATTCTCTCTTTGTGTTATTTGGAATTTCATTGACTTCACTCAAAACAGGTATTTGACCGGGTGTGGTAGCTCACATCTGTAATCCCAGCACTTTGGGAGGCAGAGGCTGGCAATCACCTGAGGTCAGGAGTTTGAGACCAGCCTAACCAACATGGTAAAACCCTGTCTCTACTAAAAATACAAAAGAAATTAGCTGGGTGTGGTGGCAGGCACCGTTAATCCCAGCTACTAGGGAGACTGAGGCAGGAGAAGCACTTGAACCTGGGAGGCGGAGGTTGCAGGGAGCCGAGATCATGCCATTGCACTCCAGCTTGGGTGACAGAGCGAGACTCTGTCTCAAAACAAACAAACAAAAAACAAAAAACAAAAAAGCACAAAAACACAACTATCGACCTCTCTGTTTGAAAGGTCACTTATCTCTGTCTCTCTAGGATGGGTCTTTGGTGACTTATTTAGTTCATTTGGTGAGGTCATGTTTTCCTGGATGGTACTGATGCTTGTGGATGTTTGTCAGTGTCTGGGCGTTGAAGAGTTAGGTATTTATTGTAGTCTTCGTAGTCTGGACTTTTGCATACCAGTCCTTTTGGGGAAAGCTTCCCAGATATTTGAAGGGATTTGAGTGTTGTGATCTGAGCTTTTGGTCACTACAGCCATATCTACATGAGGGAGCACCCCAGCCCCATCACGCACTAGTTCCTGTAGTCTTGAGAAGTACCACCTTGTTGGTCTTGGATAAGATTCCGAAGAATTATCCAGATGTCCCATGTAGAGACTCTTGTTCTCTTTCCTTACTTTCTCCCAAGCAAAAGGAGTCTCTCTCTGGCTATGCTGAGCTGCCTGGAGCTGGGGAAGGAGTGACACAAACACCCCTGTGGCCACCACCACTAGGACTGCACTGGGTCAGACCTGAAGCCAGAAAAGCACCTGGTCTTGCCCAAGGTCCGTTGTAACCACTACCTGGCTATGACCCATATTCACTCAAGGCCCTGGGGCTCTACAGTCAGCAGCTGGCAAAGTCAGTCAATGTTGTACCCTTCCTTTCAGGGTGGTGAGTTGCTCCAGGCCCCATGTGGTTCCGGAGACGCTGTCCAGGAGCCAGGGCCTAGAATTGGAAACCTTAGAAATCTACCTGGTGCTTCGTTCTACTGCAGCTAAGCCAGCATCCAAACCATAAGACAAAGTCCTTCCCACTCTTCCCTCCCCTTTCCACAGGCAAAGGAGTCTCTCCCCACGTCCATCACTACCACAGGCCCACAGGGAGTACTGCCAGGTTCCACTGATGTTCACTTAAGTCTTCAGGGCTCTTCAGTCAGCTTGTGGTGAATCCTGCCAAGCCTGGAACTCATGCTTCAGGGCAGTGGGCTCCCTTCTGGCCCAGGGTAGGTTCAGTAATGTCATCCAAGGGCTAAGGCCTGGAATCAAGGGCCCTGAAAGCCCACTTGATGGTCTTCCCCCCTATGGCTGAGTTACAAGATGAAGACGAAGTCCCCTTTATTCTTCCCTCACCTTTTCTCAATCAGAAGGAGTCTTTCCTCATGGCCACCACAACTGTGAACATGCTTGGTGTCGCCTGAAGCCAGCACGTCTCACAGTCTCACCCAAGGCCTAGGGCATGTATTACCTGGCTACCAACAAGCAATGAATCCTGCAGGGACTGGCTTGTTCCCTTCAAGGCAGCAGGTTCCCTTCTGGCCCAGGGTGTATCTAGAAATGTTGTCTGGGAGCTAGGGCTTGGAGTGAGGACCTCATGACTCTGCCCGGTTCTCTATTCTAAAATGGCAGAGCTGATAGTCAAGTTGCCAGACAAAGTCCTCTTTACTTATCCCTCTCCTCTCCTCAAGCAGAAGGAATCGGGGCTCTTTTGGAGCTGTGAGTTATGCTGCCTGGGATTGAGGGAGGGGTGGTGTAACACTCCCTTGTCTGCCCTGGCTGGCGTCTCAGTAGGTCATGTGCCCACCAAGTCCCCTAGCTCTGAGCCCAGCACAGCAGTAGAACTTGCCTAGGAGTTGCAATTTTTGTAGCCTAGACTGCCTGTCAAGGTAATTTAGGACCCCAAGGCACTTTAGCCCATGGAAGCGAGGCTTGCTGGAACTGAAATTACAGTCTATGGCATGAACAATTCCCCTCTGCCTATGGCTGGTGTCAGCAGAGTTCTGCCCAGTGTTGGCAGCACTATAGGCCATACAAAGTCCTACTAGGGTGGCTGTGCCCTCCCTCCCCTAAGTGTACACATTCTCTGTGCCACATGACACTGCCAGGGTATGAGGGAGGGGTGGCATCAGCAAGTGAAGACTATCTTTCTTACCCTCTGCATTGCCTCTTTCAGTGATATAAAGTTAAAACCAGGTATTGTGATTATTCACCTGATTTTCAGTGATTTTCTTGAAAGGTCATTTTTGTGTGTGTAGATAGCTGTTAAATTTGGTGTCTCTGTTGGGAGGTGGATGATTGGAAGGGGCTTCTATTTGGCCTCTTGTTCCACCTCCTCAGGCTAATTTTTATTTAATGACAAATAATGTTAAATATCTTTTCGAAGGCTTATTTATGTCTTTTGCTCTTTTTTGTTGACATTTTTCATTTTTAAATTATTGATTAGTAAGAGTTTATTAAAGAGTCTGGAAATGCATACAGTATGAAATATAGTAATATGCATTACCCTATTTTCTTCCAGATCATGGCTTGTTTTTCACTCTCTAAATGGTGACTTTTAATTAACAGAGGTTCTCAATTTAATTGTAAATTTTTTTCCTTAATGGTTAGGGCTTTGGTGTATCCTGTTTAAGAAAGGTTTACCTTTCCAAGGATTATAAAAATATTCTCCCATGTTTTCATCTAAAGGCTTTTATTTTTTAAATTTGATTATCTGATCCATTTTTATTTTTTCTTTGTATATAGTATAAAGTAGAATTCATTTTACTTCTCAGATGGATCAAAAAATAAGTGCCACTCATTTTAAAAGACAACTTTCTTCACTAAAGTTTACCTTTGTCAGGAATCAAATGACCATTTATGTGTGTGTCTTTCTCTGCACTCTTTGTTCTGTTCCATTGCTCTGTATGTGTAGGCTTGAGCTCAGGCCATGCTATCTTAACTACATTTGCTTTGCGGTAAATCTTGAAATCTGATAGTATAAATCATACAGAATTTTTTCTCCTTTCAGATTTTCTTGACCTTTTCATTTTCATATAAATGATTGCTTGTCAATTTACACACACACGCGCGCACATGCACATGTTGAGGTTCTGATCAAGTTAAATTGACGTTTACAAATCAATAAGGTGAATTTTGTCATTTTAAAATTAGCTCATCTGGTACATGAACATAGTATATGTCTCTCTTCATTTCTATTCCTTTGTTTAACTGATCTCAGTAATACTTTGTGGTTTTTCCATGCCTTACAGTAACAGAGTTATTTTCAGAAAATTGATTTTTTATATTATTTTAAATAGTATTGTTTTTCAAATTTTATTTTTCAGTTGATTGTTCCCAGAACACAGAAATACAATTTATTTTCATGTATTGACTCATAATCTAACAGTCATGTTCAATTTACATGTTCATTCTAATTGAGATTCTTTGGATTTTCTGCGTATATGATGATTGTCTTCATTTCTCCCACAGTAGACCTTTATATTTTTTTGTGCTCAGCTAAAATGTTGGTCAGTCCCTTGTTGATACACAATTCCTTTAAGGGTTTGACAGGCAAAGATTCAACTCTGGTTCACTGAAACAATTGGGCACTTTGTTGCCATATCTAACTGAATCCAGAGTATCACAATATTAGTGACAAAAGTTATACATGACTCAGACAAGGGTTTATACACATCAACCTAAAAATTTATGTTTATAGGAAAGCTCAAGATATTTATTTTCTGGCTTAGGTGTCCTAATTCCCGTATTAGCTAAAGTACTGCTTGTAAGGTTTGCATTTAGTCATAGATTTACTTGCCAATTTCCATTAAAAAAATTATATTTATCTTTTCTCATTCTACGGCTCTCTTCATGAAATGCAATACTAGCTACTTCCTCATCTCTGTGTTAATATTAATAAGAAGAAATCTATTTTTTCTAATACTTTCCACAGTGACGTAATCCATTACAGCCACTAATAGCCTTTCTTTATCTAGGCCAAAGAATTTGATTAATTTTGTACCTTAATATAATGATTATATTATGATAGTTTGGTAGCTTTTTATGCAAACTATCTTGAGTGCCCAGTTAGAGGAAATGTTTTGTAATGTGTATTATCAAAATTCAGATATCATTTTCACAGTAGACCTTGGCTCGGTTATGGTTTAAAAACAACTTGTGAAGAATTGTAAAGGGTTCCCCAGTTTGAATGCTAGCTTAGTTATTCTAAGATTACTTTCACATTGAGCTAAGGTTAAGATTAAGGACCATACTTGCTCTGTGTCTTGTTTAATATCAGTGTTTAGTAAGTACTTTTTGATAGGTTTGATGAAAGATGGCATCCCCGGAGCAGTTTTCTTTTTTTTGTTTTGTTTTGTTTTGTTTTGTTTTGTTGGTGCAAGAGAAAATGATGTCTTTCTGGTTTCCTATCCAAACTCTGGTACATTTGTTTTAATGCATTTAAAAAATATATAGAAATGCTGTTTTGGTTTCTGTAGCCTTGTAGTATAGTTTGAAGTCAGATGGCGTGATGCCTCCAGCTTTGTTCTTTTTGCTTAGAGTTGTCTTGGCTATGCGGGCTCTTTTTTGGTTTCATATAAAATTTAAAGTAGTTTTTTCTAATTCTGTGAAGTAAGTCAATGGTAGCTTGATGGGGATAGCATTGACTCGATCAATTACTTTGGGCAGTATGGCCATTTTCACAATATTGATTTCTCCTATCCATGAGCATGGAATGATTTTGCATTTGTTTCTGTCCTCTCATTTCCTTGAGCAGTGGTTTGTAGTTCTCCTTGAAGAGGTCTTTCACATCCCTTGTAAGTTGTATTCCTAGGTATTTTATTCTCTTTGTAGCAATTGTGAATGGGAGTTCACTCATGATTTGGCTCTCTGTTTGTCTATTATTGGAATATAGGAATGCTTGTGATTTTTGCACATTGATTTTATATCCTGAGAATTTGCTGAAGTTGCTTATCAGCTTAAGGAGATTTTGGGCTGAGACCATGGGGTTTTCTAAACATACAATCATGTAATTTGCTAACAGAGACAATTTGACTTCCTCTGTTCCTCTATGAATACCCTTTATTTGTTTCTCTTGCCTGATTGCCCTGGCCAGAACTTCCAATACTATGCTGAATAGGAGTGGTGAGAGAAGACATCCTTGTCTTGTGCCAGTTTTCAAAGGGAATGCTTCCAGCTTTTGCTCATTCAGTATGATATTGACTGTGGGTTTGTCATAAATGGCTCTTATTATTATGAGATATATTCCATCAATACCAAAACAGATATATAGACCGATGGAACAGAACAGAGGCCTCAGAAATAATGCCACACATCTTTGATCATCTGATCTTTGACAAACCTGACAAAAACAAGCAATGGGGAAAGGATTCCCTATTTAATAAATGATGTTGGGAAAACTGGCTAGCCATATGCAGAAAACTGAAAGAAAACCCTTCCTTACACCTTGTACAAAAATTAACTCAACATGGATTAAAGACAAATGTAAGACCTAAACCATAAAAACCCTAGAAGAAAACCTAGGCAATACCATTCAGGACATAGGCATGCACAAAGATTTCATGACTAAAACACCAAAAGCAATGGCAACAAAAGCCGAAACTGACAAATGGGATCTAATTAAACTAAAAAAATTCCATACAGCAAAAGAAACTATCGTCAGAGTGAACAGGCAACCTACATAATGGGAGAAATTTTTTGTAATGTATCCATCTGACAGAGG
Source organism: Macaca nemestrina (assembly GCF_043159975.1). Lineage (NCBI taxonomy): Eukaryota > Metazoa > Chordata > Mammalia > Primates > Cercopithecidae > Macaca > Macaca nemestrina. The sequence continues at coordinate 119,818,776 of NC_092134.1, forward strand.
GCTAATATCCATAATCTACAAAGAACTTAAACAAATTTAAAAGAAAAAGCAAACAAACCCAGCAAAAAGTGGGTGAAGGATATGAACTCCTCAAGAGAAGACATTTATGCAGCCAAAAAAACCTATGAAAAGAAGCTCATCATCACTGATCATCAGAGAAATGCAAATCAAAACCACAATAAGATACCATCTCACGCCAGTTAGAATGTGATCATTAAAAAGTCAGGAAACAATAGATGCTGGAGAGGATCTGGAGAAATAGGAAGACTTTTACACTGTTGGTAGAAGTGTAAATTAGTTCAATCATTGTGGAAGACAGTGTGGCAATTCCTCAAAGATCCAGAACCAGAAATACCATCTGACCCAGCAATCCCATTACTAGCTATATAGCCAAAGGATTATAAATCATCCTACTACAAAGACACATGCACACGTGTGTTTATTGCAGCACTGTTCACAATAGCAAGGACTTGGAACCAACCCAAATGCCCATCAATGATAGACTGGATAAAGAAAATGTGGCACATATACACCATGGAATACTATGTAGCCATAAAAAAATGGATGAGTTCTTGTCCTTTGCAGGGACATTGATGAAGCTGGAAACCATCATTCTCAGTAAACTAACACAAGAACAGAAAACCAAACACTACATGTTCTCACTCATAAGTGGGAGTTGAACAATGAGAACACATGGACACAGGGAGGGGAACATCACACACTGGGGCCTTTTGAGGGATGGGGGGAGCAGGGAGGAATAACATTAGAAGAAATACCTAATGTAGATGACGGGTTGATGTGTGCAGCAAACCACCATGGCACGTGTATATACCTGTGTAACAAACCTGCACGTTCTCCACATGTATCCCAGAACTTAAAGTATAATAATAAAAAATATATAGAAATGCAATTTGAAGAAATACAATAATTTTCATGAAACATTTATTTTAAAAATATTCCCACAGCTGATTCTAATTTACAACCTTGATATTATAGAGATAAACAGTGTGCCTTCTTGGAAACATTCAAGCTTACTATACTCTTGCTTCTATTTGATTCATGAAGACATATAGACAATATATGATAAGCATAATAGCTACAACATTATAGAGTTATGCTTTGTACAAGTCATAATGATGACTAAATGGTGTTTGTTCAATTCACACTTAATAATTGATTTATAAATAGTTTTTTTCTTCTGGGTGAATAAAAGCCATACATATTTTTATTGTCAAAGTTTGTTCCTTCATATAGGTATATGCCCATGAAGGGAAGGAATAATTGTTATGAATAATATCATTGTATAGAGAATCAAAATTAGTTCTATGTTACTTTTGTTTTAGCGAAATGACCAAGTTATGTAATATCCAACTGCCTGTTGCTCATTCTAAGAGTAGGCATAGGGGATGGGCATGCAACTGCTGGCGTGAGTAACTAAGAGCCAAGCTCCCTTTGAGTTAGTTGTCTGTGCATTTTAGTTCCTTTATCTGAGGACCAAGAGAACCTACCAGAGGGAAGATGCCGAGCTCACATTGGGCCAGATCTACCAGATGCTTTTTGAAAATAAATATAAACCATAACTATGTTTTTTGATAAATAAGAAAATATTGTTGCAAATGGATATTAAACGATTGCCCTTAAAATACTTTAAGGTAAAGTTGAAATGTATTAGTGTGCTCCGTGAATAAATATATCTTACCTAAAATTGATCTGTTAGTTTAGAAAGTAATTTATGATACTTTAAATGTTCTTAGAGAAGGTAGCTAACTTATACCATTTAAAAGCAACTAATATAGGCTTTCACTGTGTAATTTCACTGCCTATAATTTAACATCTTCTGCCATCTAAAGCATCAAGTACCAGGAGGTCCTCATTAATAGCACAAAGCCATGTATATTCTCTCTACCTCATCAAAATAAATCAATATGTTTTGTTAGAATAATGCAGCTATCACTACTAGTCACATTTGTATGAATATTACAATTATAAATACTTAAGACTTATTAACATAATTTAAAATAGTCTTAATATTAAAACGTACAATGCAAATGAGGACATTGTTTAAACTCTAAATATTTGTTTAACTGTAAATTTGTTAATATCGTATCTCATTGAAATTACAATGAGATAAATGAAGGTTAGGCCTGATTTAAACTCTTTGAGAACGTTGGTTTCATATTAGTGAGACATCCACCCTACTGCCTGCAAACTTCTATTTCCCTGCCCCAACTTACTATTGTCTACCACACTGCAGCATATCCACCATTCGCTTCATGTAAATATAAAGTTGTATTCCTTCCAGGTTCCATGGTAGCAGGCTTGTATGTCAATGATGTTTGAATGTAGCATATGTTCTTTGTTCAGATGCTTTTTTAGCACAACTACTATGTATCTACGCACAAACAAACCAAGATACAATGGCTATCTTCAAGTGGAGAGTGGGAAGATAGACAAGAACATGAGCTGTGTAACTGTCCTCTGGTGTGTGTTCCAGTGGAGAGAGGAGCTGGGTACACTGTGGGAAGACAGAGAGCCATGAACAACTCTGCCCAGGGGTGGGGACTCAGGGGACAGTTTATAAAAGAGGAAAATGCATGAGCTTGCAGGACCAGTAGGAATCCTACATGGAAAGATCTGTGTGAACTTGTGATATGGAGAAGGGCCTAGGGATGAGTCATAGCGTAGAAGAGTATTTCAAGCTGAGGAAACAGCATGCAGTTTTCATACCTTTTCACACTCTTTAGAATATGATCCTACCTATGACATGAGTTAGCATCTCAAGTGTTTCAGCAGGTTTTGACAGGTTTCAGGAGGTAATAATAACTGTTTACAATAAAACTAATGGATTAATCGCTTTTATAGCGTGCTAATTTTCTACATCCATTTTATCAAGAGTGACATGTCATGAAAATTGTGTTTTATTTTAGCTTGAAGGCATTCACTGGGTTGCAGACGCCATTGGGAACGTTCCCAACACCAGAATTACTCTAACATCTCCTATTGAATTGGAGACATTTCTAAATTTGAAGAGCTAAAGTTGTATTCTGACAGAAGAATAATTCCAATGCCTTTGAGCTATGACATGTGCCACCCAGGAATATTAAGCCAATGGAATGCAAGGTAAGTTCTATGGGATAAAGACAGAGGTTTGGAGATCTGACAAAACTGGGCTTGGATATTTGGTCTGTTATGCAGCTTGAAAGGCAGAGCAGGCCGGGCGTGGTGGCCCACGCCTGTAATCCCAGAACTTTGGGAGGCCGAGGCAGGGGGATCACGAGGTCAGGAGATCAAGACCATCCTGGCTAACACGGTGAAACTTCGTCTCTACTAAAAATATAACAAAAATTAGCCGGGCGTGGTGGCGGGCGCCTGTAGTCCCAGCTACTCGGGAGGCTGAGGCGGGAGAATAGCGTGAATCTGGGAGGCAGAGCTTGCTGTGAGCTGAGATCACGCCACTGAACTCCAGCCTGGGCGACAGAGCGAGACTCTGCCTCAGAAAAAAAAGAAAGGAAAGCAGAGCAAATGCCACTTATATTTTAATAATTTTATCTGTCATCCTTGCATGGGATTATATAGGAAACTAAATAAATAAATTGTAATAAAAATGCAAAGAATAGTTACCTCAAGCCATTTTAAAAGTGAACATTATTATTTTTATTTTTTATTTTTGAGACAGGGTCTCGCTCCTTCACCCAGGCTGGAGTGTGGTGGCACAATCTTGGCTCACTGCAACCTCTGCCTCCCGGGCTCAAGCAATTCTCCCACCGCAGCCTCCCAAGTAGCTGGGACCACAGGTGTGTGCCACCATGCCTGGCTAATATTTTGTATTTTTTTTTTTTTTTTTTTTTTTTTAGAGATAAGGTTTCACTGTGTTGCTCAGGCTGGTCTCAAAATCTTGGGCTTAAACAATCCTCCCACCTCAGCATCTCGAAGTGCTGGGATTGCAGGCGTGAGCCACTGCACCCAGCTAACATGCACACATTATTTTAAAAGTGAATTGTAATTTAAAAGAATGCTTTCTATTTTCAAAACTTTCTTATTCAAATTTAAGTTTTCATGGCAAAACGCATGTGGGTTAAGGTTAAGTAGAAACTATGTTTTTAAATTCATATATATGAAATAATCTGAATTTAGTTAAAATATACACATACATGCATTAAAGAAGAGTAGATATAAATATATCAATGTGCCAAGTGATTTTCTACAGTATGGCATTAGTGTTGAATTTTATTTTCTTTAGAGATATATCTATGAGGAATATTTTAAAATTCTATTTTGATCAGGAAAAAAAAAGAATATTTGAAAAGCAAAATCAGGATACATTGCAAGTTCCCAGTAGTAAAGCCTCTTCAAATGATGTCAGCCACATTCTAAACATAAAAACAGAAACAACCTACCAGTCATATGTGTAACTGATTGTAACTCTGTGACCACAGTGCCTCTGCCCACACCATCTACTCTTGTGCCCCAAAGAAAGTAAACACAATCAACCAGAGGCAAAATGTCAGAGAGTTTGTCTTTGCCCCCAGTGAATCTGTCAGAACAGGGGAAGATGTATTAACTGGATTACAGTTTCGTTGAACAAATCATTTTCGTTTCCAGCAGACGATTTCTAAGACAGGCAGGAAGGAGAGAGAGACGAGACAGAGAAGAGAGAGAGATTTGAGGAGAAAAGGAGTCTGGTAAACTAAGTAACACTTAGTGTAATGCAATAACATTGATAACAAATGACTGTCAGATAGTAAGCTGTGTGTTTTGTATACATTGCAACAATGACAAGTGTATGTATTTCTGCTTTTATGGGTAAAGAAACTGAAGCTCAGAAGGATTGAGATACTATTAAACTTTCACAGTGAAGGAAGGTATAGCCTTAAGATACAATACTTTCAGTGTGCCCCATACTGGGAACTGAGACCTTCCAGTTCTGTCTCCTGAGAGGATAACCTGTCCGCTGTTACTGATGGCTTGGTCCCTGAGAGCTCCCAGATTGGACAAGCTTCTTTTGCTCTAACAGGGCCTGTCAAATAGGAGCTTCCTCCCCTAGTCTTTCCTTCCCAGCTCACAACCCTGCTTTGCCTTCTATATTCTCTTCCTAATTTTTGTTTCTCCTTCTTTATGTTTCTAAACTCTCTGATGTGAAAGGTATGCTTTCCAGCACATTTCATGACGTTTCGTTTAATATTTGATTCCCTATCACTTCCAGAGTCCTGTTCCACCTTCCCTGTATGTCCCCCAACCTACTCCAATAGTTCTTCTGATTTCATAGAATACAGTCTTTGACAAAATAGGCATTATTTTGCCATGAGTTGCATTGTCTTTGCCAGAAGATACTACAGATATGTAACTTTAGGTGTTCTCCAAAGGCCCTAAAATCTCTCTTCTTTGTCGAAACAAATACATCCAACTAAATGGATGAGGCCAAACGTTCTGCCATTTTATTCCTTTTTATTAAGAAGTAGATTATTAAAATTGTGCTCCCTGAGCCTTGGGGTTCTGTGATCTGCTGAGAAAGTCTAGAACAGTTAGAGAAAGCATGACATGTTGGGTTGCTCCACAATTCCTTCCTCAGATAAAGAGAGGATATTGTGGTATTGGAGGTAAGTGAGGGGGTTAGTGACTATTTATTCCTGTATACAGTGGCCTTTATACGTCTCTCAATTAAAAATAGCAGGTGCTATTCATGTGGACTCATACAATACCTGGACTATAATTGAAACTATCTTTATAAAATTATTACAGCAAGACAAATCTGACACAGTTGACTCCATCTTGCTTCTAACCTCTAAACTGTCTTTGGTCATTTCTGGGTGTAGACCAAGTTGACTTTGGGAGAAATGTAGTATATAGTTTAACCTTAAAGCAAGGATAAAAATAGCCCTTCCCAAACCAAACCACCTTTGCAAAACCAGTGTAACACCATGATGTGGTTTGGCTGTGTCCCCACCCAAATCTCATCTTGAGTTGTAACTTCCACAACTCCTATGTGCCATGGGAAGAACCTGGTGGGAGGTAACTGAATCATGGGGGCAGGTCTTTCTCGTACTGTTCTCGTGATACTGAATCAGTCTCATGAAATCTACTGGTTTTAAAAACAGGAGTTTCCCTGCACAAGCTCTCTCTCTTTGCCTGCTGCCATCCACATAAGATGTGACTTGCTCCTCCTTGCCTTCTGCCATGATTGTGAGGCCGCTCCTAGCCATGTGGAACTGTAAGTCCATTAAACCTCTTTCTTTTGTAGATTGCCCAGTCTCTGGTATGTCTTTATCAGCAACATGAAAATGGACTAATACACACCACAATGTTAGGATGATGAGAGGGGCCTAAATTCTGATAAGATGTAGGTATAGTTTCTATAATACCTTACTGCTCAGGAGTCATGTGGTCAAATGTCATAAGATTTGTGTCTTCCCCAATTACTCCTATAAATAACATCACTATTATAGAACCTAAGATTGGATTTTTGAGATATTTTTCAGGTTGACTGCACCCAGACTCTTGACTCATGACTCAACTGATCCTGTGGTCCCACCCAGAGGTGGACTTAGTGCACAAGGACTGTTTTCCACACTCCTATGATTTCATCTGTAACCAATCAATATTCTCCATTCCCTAGTCCCCTGTTCACAAACTTCCTGGAAAAATCCTAGCCTTTGAGCCTTTGAGATTGATTTGAGGCCAGTCTCACATCAGTTAAACTATTTCTCTACTGCAATGCCATGGTCTCAGTCAATTGATTTTGTGCAGCAGGCAGAAAGAACCCATCAGGTGATGTTATAAACATGTCACAGAAAGAGAGTTATGTATTAAAAATGACTCAGCAAATGCTTTCTTACCTAAGTAAAATGTGCCTGTTCTGATTATCAATTAAAAGCAGAGCATGCAATGTTGAGCATGATTGAAAATATTACTATCACATCCAACTTCTAATACTGGGTTTAATCATCAGTTGAAGCTGCCCAAAACAACTGTGTCTTGCACAGGTGAATTTAAATGCTACTTCCTTATAGAAATGTTTTGTACTGGGGTTATTTCCATCCAAGAATAAATGAATCTAACAGATTTTCTACATCGTTAGGAATCTAAAAGACACAGCTCTTTCTTTATGCCACTACTACAGAGATAACCCTAATCTCATCTGCATTAAAACATGGGCTGTGATTTTAGAGCTATTCCTAAGAGAAAATGGTAAATATAACAATAATTTTTATTTTTAATTCACAGTGAACTTTCTCACTCAAAAATGCAAGCATTTTCCAAAAGTTTAAGTGGATTGTAACCATTTTTAGAAATATACTAAATATTATTCTTATATTCTTTCTAAGCAAATTCTTTCTCAGTTTGCTTCTTCACAGTTGTATTAATCCATTTTCACACTGCTGTAAAGACATAACCAAGACTGGGAAGAAAAATAGGTTTAATGAACTCACAGTTTCACATGGCTGGGGAGGCCTCACAATCATGGCGCAAGTGAAAGGCACTTGTTACTTGGTGGCAGCAAGACAGAATAAGAGCCAAGCAAGAGGGATTTCCCCTTATAAAACCATCAGATTTCATGAAACTTACTCACTACCATGAGAACAGTATGAGGGAAACTGTTCCTACGATTCAAATTATCTCCCACTGGGTCCCTCCCACAACACATGGGAATTATGGGAACTAAAATTCAAGATGAGATTTGGGTGAAGACACAGCCAACTCATATTATTCCACCCTGGTCCCTCCCAAATCTCATGTTCTCACATTTCAAAATGAATCATGCCTTCCCAATAGTCCCCCAAAGTCTTAACTTATTTCAGCATTAACTCAAAAATCCACAGTCCAAAGTCGCATCTGAGACAAGGCAAGTCCCTTTCACCTATAAGCCTGTAAAATCAAAAGCAAGTTATTCACTTCCTAGATACAATGGGTGTACAGGCATTGGGTAATACAGCTGTTCCAAATGGGAGAAATTGGCCAAAACAAAGGGGCTACCAGCCCCATGCAGGTCCAAAATCTAGTGGGGCAGCCAAATCTTAAAGATTCAAAATAATCTCCTTTGATTCCGTGTCTCACATCCAGGTCATGCTGATGCAAGAGGTGGGTTCTTATGGTCTTGGACAGCTCCACTCCTGTGGCTTTGCAGAGTACAGCTCCCCTCCAGGGTGTGCTCACAGGCTGGCATTGAGTGTTTATGGCTTTTCCAGATGCATGGTGCAAGCTGTGGGTAGATCTACCATTCTGGGGTCTGGAGGATGCTGTCCCTATTCTCACAGTTCCACCAGTAGGGACTCTGTGTGAGGGCTCCAACCCCACATTTTCCTTTCCCCACTGCCCTAGTTCTCCATGAGGGCCCCACACCTGCAGCAAACTTCTGTCTGGGCATCTGGACATTTCCATACATCCTCTGAAATCTAGGCAGTGGTTCTCAAATCCCAGTTCTTCTGTGCACTCACAGGCTCAACACCACGTGGAAGCTGTCAAGACTTGGGGCTTGCACCCTCTGAAGCCATGGCTTGAGTCCTGTGTTGACCCCTTTCAGCCACAGCTGGAGTGGCTAGGAGGCAGGGCACCAAGTCACTAGGCTGCACACAGCACGAGGACCCTGGGCTCAGCCCACAAGACCATTTTCCTCCTAGGCCTCTGGGCCTGTGATGGGAGGGGCTGCCATGAAAACAGCCCAAATGTCAAGTTCCTCATCTCCATCTGAGTCCATCTCAGCCTGTACTTTATTGTCTATATCACTATCAGCATTTTGGGCAAAACCATTCAACAAGTCTCTAGGAAGTACCAAACTTTCTGACATTTTTCTGTCTTCTTCCGAACCCTCCAAACTGTACCAACCTCTGCCTGTTACTCAGTTCCAAAGTTGCTTCCACATTTTTGGGTATTTTTCCAGCAGATACTCACTCTACTGGTTTACTGTATTAGTTATTAGTTTACCGTATTAGTTTATTTTCATGCTGTGAATAAAGACATATGAGCCAAGCAAGAGGGGTTTCCCCTTATAAAACCATCAGATCTTGTGAGACTTATTCACTACCATGAGAACTTATGGGGAAAATCAATTCCCATGGTTCAATTATCTCCCACTGGGTCCCTCCCACAACACTTGGGAATTATGGGAGCTACAATTCAAGATGAGATTTGGGTGGCGACACAGCCAAACCATAGCAACAGTCTTTCTTATAACCTGTGGATAGCACATATTAGTGATTACTTATTGAGCTAGTGTGTTCAAAACAGAGATTAATTCTGTACAAGCGCCTTTTGTTTTCATATATCACCAATCTTTTTAGTGAAATAATTATTCACTGATTGAAATGCATAGACACATAGCTGAAACCTGACGAGGTAGTCTGAAATGTGCCTTATATATATACCTGCCTAGAAAACAAAACAACACAAATAAAAAAATACATACACTCATACAAGTAAGTTCCTCAAACAAACAGTGAGAGAATTGGTTTTATAAAAACGAATGAAGGCCAGGTGCAGTAGCTCACACCTGTAATCCCAACACTTTGGGAAGCCATTGCAGGTAGATCACTTGAGCCCAGGAGTTTGAGGTCAGTTTGGGCAACATGGAGAAAACCTGTCTCTATTATTTAAAAATATATTCATTTAAAAAAACCTAATGGAAAGTAATTTATCCTGAAAACATCACAATGAAATGTGATTTGATTAAGCTGTACAGCACACATTGGTCCTGTGTGTACAGCACACAGCCATTGACTCCAACCCTTTCTCCCTGACTCATTGGTGTCTGAAGCACTTAGAAAAACTATTCTGAATTCCCAAGGCTTTCACTGAACAAAAATAAATATGCCAAGATGATACAGAATTTTGAAGACAAATTATTTAGGAATGCTGCACAACTAAAGAATCCTGTCTCTTATTGGACTTAGAGTAGAACTTTTTAATTGTTAAATATTGTTATTTTGCTTGAAAATTGTTACATTTTAATATTTTCATTTCAGGGAAGTCACAGCAAGTGTAACTTTAACATAAGGACATTGGTAATTCAGCAGCAAATAGGTTTGCTATTCCCTATAGAAGAATATGCAATGCTCACACTATTTCAACTCCTGTTTTTCATTATCTGTTTTCCTCTTTAACTAATGGCACACACTTAGTGGAATCATAAAGTTTCAGGAAGGACAGGTACCTTAATGTTTATCTGGTCAAAATATCTACCCAATGTTTGAATTACCCTTACAAAGCAACACATTCTATGTTGGAACTGCTGAGATGTTTTAAAAAAAGTTCTTGGCCAGCCACGGTAATCCCAGCACTTTGGGAGGCCGAGGCAGGTGGATCACCTGAAGTCAGGAGTTTGAGACCAGCCTGGTCAATATGGTGAAACCCCGTCTCAACTAAAAATACAAAAATTAGCTGGGTGTGGTGGTGCATGCCTGTAATTCCAGCTACTCTGGGCGCCAAGGCAGGAGAATCACTTGAACCCAGGGGCAGAGGTTGCAGTGGGCCGAGATTGTGCCACTACACTCCAGCCTGGGCCACAGAATGAGATTCCATCTCAAAAACAAACAAAAAAAAATTAGCTAGGCTTGGTGGCACACACCTGAAATCTCAGCTACTCAGGAGGCTGAGGCAGGAGAGTCATTTGAACCCAGGAGGCAGAGGTTGCAGTGAGTCGAGATCATGCCACTGCACTCCAGCCTGGGTAACAGAGTGAGACTCCATCACAAAAAAAAAAAAAAAAAATCTTAAAACATTTACTGTTTTCTAACCATGTGCTACAGACACTTATCTAAGTGCCATGCTAACAATATCTCATGTCTTCCTTATTAGAACACCATGAAGTAGATGTCATTATCCTCGTTTTACAGAGGAGGAAAATGCAAACCTTGGGAGGCCAACTCACTTGTCCACAGATGTGTAACTAATAAGGAAAACACTCAAGATATAAATTCAAGTAGCAGCTCGAAAATCTTTGCCTTTACCACTATGTCATAATTTGTCCAAACCAAACCAAACCAAACAAAACACCAGTCCTCCTGATTATTAATTCCTCCTCCATATGAAAGACTTCTAAATATTTGAAGATAGTTTGCATGCCTCACTCTACCTCAATTCCGTTTTTGGAGTAAGCAGAGTTGAAATACATATATTAAAAAAACAAAGATTGAGTCTGCTTTCCCTCAAGAAAAGAAATGCTGTTTTTGTCTACTGTCATTACACTCTGTGGTTCACCACCTCTCTCTCCCGGCTGCATGAGCTCTGATTTGGCCACATCTCTGTTATTGTGCAGTGCTTAGAAGGAAACACACACTGTAGATATGGTCTGACTAAGGCAGGGTAGAGCAGACCTAGTACTGTTTCTGTTCTAGAGATCATTTTTCTGTGACCGCAGCCACAAAAATGCCAGCCCAGACCAGAACTCGGTGAAGCTCATTGGCCTTCAGGGAACATCTGCCTTTGTTGTCACCACGTTAATCAGGACTCACAGCAGAATATCTAGGAGGGGCAGAGTGTGGTCGGAAAAATATTCCACATGATTCTTTTACACCTTAGGTACGAAGAGATTTTACTTGTAAGTATTCTACATCAAGATGATCCAGCCTGTGCAAACCCTGTCACCACCAGGAATAGTCACTGAATCACTAGAGCTTTTAAAGGAAATCTGTATGAATGGAAGCAGTAGCTTCACTTTTCTTTACTTATAACGATACGGGAGGGGATAGGGAAGTGCTGGGTAGAGAAGGGTGGAATCCCTGGCCAGGGCTTTACCCTCGGGCCTGTGCCTGTGGACCTAAATGAGAATGAGCACTCCTGTTTTCACACCTGAGTATTGCATTTTCCAAGACCACTCTGGTCCACTATGCCCCCATCCTGTACCCATATAATCCTGAGATTTTAGCAGGCACACACACAAGTGGCTGAATGTTGAGACCAGCAGACCAGAGATGGTGGAATGACACACAGCAGAGAAAGAGGGAAGAGGAGAGATGTCTGGAAGCTGAGGGGAGTTTGTCCGGGAGTGGTCAGAGAAGAGTTCGGCTGCTGGATAGCCCAACTCCAGGGGAATACCACCTTCCCACTCCATCCCCACATCTAGCTCTCCATCCATCTCAATGAGAGCCACTTCCACCACTCAATAAAACCTTGAACTCATCCTTTGAGCCCACATGTGATCTGATTATTCCAGGATACTGGGCAAGAGCTTAGAGTACAGAAGGCTGTCACACTGGCCCTCTGCCCTTGCAATAAGGAAGAGGGTCCATTGAGCTGATTAACACACAAGCCATCTACCGGTGGCAAATTTGAAAGACCTTTGTAACACATACCCACTTGGGCTTTGGGAGTCACGGACACCCACCCCTAGATGCTGCCGTGGGGCCAGAGCCCAAAAGTTCACAGGTGGCCTCTGCACCTGCCTGTCTGCATGCTCCTCCTAGGGGTTTGAGCTTTAGGGTGACCAAGCAGGTGAGCCACACCCCTGGCACATGTCCTGCGAGGGGAATTGGGAGACTTTCCCATTTCATTAAGATAGGGCTGTTTGTCTTTCTGAGTGTATGCACATATGGATGTGTTATATGCATGTGACTGTGTTTCAGGGATGTTCTTTAATGACTTTCCTTCTTTTTCTTTTTCTTTCTTTCCTTTTTTTTTTTTTTTTTTTTTGAGTCAAGGTTTCACTCTTCACCCAGGCTGGAGTGCAGTGATGCGACCACAGCTCTTCACACCCTTGATCTCCTGGCCCCAAGCAATCCTCCCACCTCAACCTCCTGAGTAGCTGGGACTACAGGTGCACAGCAACATGCCCAGCTAATTTTTGTATTTTTTATGCAGATGGGGTTTCGTCATATGGCTCAGGCTGGTCTTGAACTCCTGAGCTCAAGCAATCTACCTGCTTCAGACTCCCAAAGTGCTGGGATTATAGGCATGAGCCACTACGCCCAGCCTTCAATGACTTTTTGAGGGGAGGCTTATCCTCTTGCAAATGAAAACAGAATGTAGTAGAAAGAAAAGGTGATGGAGGTAGAAGACTTGGCATCAAGCTCTGACTACAATTTATTCTCTGTGTGACTTTGGATGAGCAGAGTAACCATTCTGAGTTCTACGTTTCTAATATAAAATAAGACTAATAAATCTATTTTGTAGGATTAGAGATTCAAATTAAGTAATGACTAAAATATGCTATAGAAATCTACTCATTATTCTACTAGACACAGAAGACTTTTAAGTAGTTTTATATCAATGTGAAAATATGGTAAGCAAATATTTATCTAAAGAGATTACAACTAAGGCATCAGGATAGTCTGTATTCATCTTCAAATGTAGTCATAGACATGAGTTATATGACAAGACAGTATAATAAAGAGACAGCAGGTTGGGCATGGTGGCTCACTCCTGTAATCCCAGCACCTTGGGAGGCCGAGGCAGACGAAACGCCTGAGGTCAGGAGTTTGAGACCAGCATGGCCAACACGGCGAAATCCTGTCTCTACTAAAAAAATTACAAAAATTAGCTGGGCCTGGTGGCACGTGCCTGTAATCCCAGCTACTTGGGAGTCTGAGACAAGAGAATCACTTGAACCCAGGAGGCGGAGGTTGCAGTGAGCCGAGATTGCACCACTGCACTCCAGCCTGGGTGACAGAGCAAAGCTCTGTCTCAAAAAAAAAAAAAAAAAAGAAAGAAAAGAAAAAGAAAAAAGAAAAAAAGAAACAGCTCCATTTATCTAACTTGTAATTTACCTTTTAGATAGTATATAAATATGTTTTATTTTTTCGAGTTAAACAATAACTGAAAATTGTGCTCTAGTAATATTTTGACAAGTTAGTATTTTGATGAAATTAATATATTAGCATTTTTTTCTTTTTTTCCTTGTAGCTCTATCTCCAGTCTCATATTATTACTCTATATTTCCTAGGCCACTTCATCCTAGAGAATTTATATTTTCTGTACAATTATCTATCCTCAAAGTACTTTCTAGAAACTCAAGACTAAGATGCTCATTATAATCAGATATAAGAGTGGGGCAGAAGGTTTGCAGAAAGTATGGAAGGTTTGAAATAGCTGACGCAAAGAATAGAATGTGTTAATGTAGGACAAGTAAGTTTGGTAGGTGGCCTTGGTGTGAATAGAGTTGTGTAAATTTCTCCAGCAGCACTCTGTAGCAGTGGAGAGAAGAAAAGATGGTAAAGTGTTTTGATTCAACACTGGGCACATTTTTAGGTGACTGAAATAAGCAATAAGGGGCAAGGAAGTTGAAGATTTTGACAAGAAAACTGTGGAGAGGATGAACAAGAGAAAGAAAGTAAAGATAGAAAGGGACAAAAGTGGTCAGAGTAGGGATCGCAGAAACTCTTCATTAAAGTCACTCCAGTTGATGGTGAGATTTGAGATGACACAGAAAATGTTGATCTAAAGTCAGAATCTTCTGTGAATGTAGGGGAGAGAACAGGAGGTCAACTTATGACTGAAATATTGAAGGAAAGAGTGGCAGAGTCGCATGACTCTCAAAGAGGCCTGGTTTCTATAGGAGGAGGGAGTTCTGAAAGTTTCTAGGAAGCAGTGAGATTGTTGACTCTTCAGACCCTAAGACATGGGTTGGATGAGAGTAAGCAACCTCTATTCAGGGGCACACAGGGGAAGGGGCCATTTGGACCACAGAGAAAGGGCAGTCCAGGCATATGTTAAGGCCAAGAGGTGGTGGGATAATTCTGTAATTAACCAAGGAAAAGCATTTCCTAGAAAAGGATTTCAAATCTCTATTTTGGAAGCTACATTTTCTTTAAAGTCCCAGATCTATTAATAACCTGCAAAATGAGGATTCTGATTTAAAAATTAACTCAAATGTTTTCTTAAAAATTCTAACTTTTGGCAAGTGTGGTGGCTCACACCTGTAATCCCAGCACTTCGGGAGGCTAGGCAGGTGGACTGCTTGAGCCCCATAATTCAAGACCAGCCTGGCCAACATGGTGAAACGCTGTCTCTAGCCGAAAACACAAAAATTCGCCAGACATGGTGGCGTGCACCTGTAATCTCAGCTACTCAGGAGGCTGAGGCATGAGAATAGTTTGAACCTGGGAGGCGGAGGTTGCAGTGAGCAGAGATTGCACCATTGTACTCCAGCCTGGGTGACAAAATGAGATACTGTTTCAAAAAAGTTAAAAATAAAAAAAAAATTAACTTTTTTAAAAAAGTCTTTAAATATATTAATACATTCACTTTCCTATGGTAGTATTGAAGACACAGGCAGCCAATTGTTTCCATTCTTTTGGCTGACTTAAGTCTTTTGGAACAAGGTGATATATAAATTAATTAGTAACAGAACAGCTTGTTGTCAAATTGCAATCAGGCTATGCTCCAAAAGTTCTTTTTAAAATCTATTTTGAGGCATGTTGCAATATATTTTCAACTGAAAAAACATAATGGGCAGAGTCAATTACACCTGACCTTGGAGTGTGACACTGAGTCTCTGTCCCTGCCCAGCTTCCTGGGCACAAGAGCTTGAGCTTCCCTGACAGTCTCAAGGGCATCTGCAACCTTAGCAACCCTGGGCACAGGGATGACATCATCCAGGAGGCCTGGGCTGTGGCTGTTGGTGGGAGGTGGGGAGGCAGGTAATATTTTTGAACATTGTTTGGATGCTAGGGACTAATTAACTTCCCAAATGTGCATCAGAGATCAGTTTTTCTATCATCCAGTTTTTGTGTCTGGGAAAAGATTGGCTATTCTTAGAGGGCAAATCCCTTATCACTGACATAGTAATTTGAGTAATTCTAAGATAATGTTTTTTGTAAGTCATCGGAATAGTCTGAGATTGCTAATAACTAAAGACTGTATCAGGACAGCTTTTCTAAGCACCAATTCTTATTACATATATAACCCTGTGGGTCCCAGGGACAGGAAATGGTACTGATTTTTTAATGACCCTACAGTCATCCTGGAAATTCTTGTTCTAAAAATACATTATGGTTATTTTCTTGCCTTTAATTTCCTCAAGAACTGAAGCCATGAAAAACTGCAGTTAGTTTGGAGTTAATTATACTTCAATTTAATCAAAGCTTTAATGTTCAGAATGTCTAGCACAATGTCTGGCAGACACTAATGGCTTAATAAATGTTTATTCAATGAATCAAAAGTCAGCAGATCTTCAGGAAATCACTAGCAGAGTAGCTCTTTTATGCTTGGGCATTAGCTAGAATTTAAACTTTTGGATGATGAGTGCATGGAATGATGGATTATAGCACTTTCAATTACTATGTTTTATGCTTGAGATTTTCATACTATTTGGCTTCTTGTGAGGACAAGAAGTTGCTCACATTTTGTTTTTAATCATCACTGCTGAAGAGATTATTGTGCACGATAATATTTTACTTTTAAGCCCTAAAGGTTTTTTAAGGCTGTCCTTTACCAACAAGAAAGAGATAAAATCAGCTACAGATAAATCCCTAGGACTGTGTTTTTCAGCCTTGAACTAAGATAAGTGAATGGAATCTTTTATTTGAAGTCTGTAAACTTTTCGTGGTGAGCCTATAATTATGAAAAGTATGTCACTTTCAGAAAGAAAATGATAAATTCTCAATGTTTGTCTATTTCTCTCAAAAACCAAAGCAGTAATCAGAACATAGTTATTAGGAAAAATGTGTAGCTCTGTATTTCTGTTGCCCCTTTTGCTTACAATAAGATCATATTAACTAGAAATAGACAAAACAACACTAATAGGCTTAATAAAAGATATGATCATCCAGTTTCATATCACAACATTGTATTTAGTTGAAACAATAGTGAAATTGAGCTCTTCTAAGGAAAACTCTCTCACTTTTTGCTGAAGTGGGAAGAACTCAGGGATGCAAACCCATAATGTTTAATATGAACAGTTTACCTTTCTTCCAGTTGTATATGGATCCTGGTTTGATCATATTTTAAGCTGGGAAGAGTACAAGAGTGATAAAAATTATATTTTATGAAGAAATGAAAAAAAAGTAAGTCCTTCCCAATGTTCCAACCACCCAAATTTAAATCAAATGAAGTTAAAACACGAAATTTGTCAATGAACTTAGTTTTCTGGGAATTAATTTGGTATTTTGACAAGAGTTGCACTTATTGTTTTAATTCAATTATTGCTCAGGATCTTTCTGAAAGCATAAAGAAAATAACTACTTTCCTTAGTATAAACGTGAAATGATAGTGAAATTAATAAGATTGCTTAGAAAATATCATTCAGTGAAATGAGAAATAATGCAGCCAAAGAAAATTGTGATCCAAATCATACCATCTGTGCTTCACATCTAACAGGAACCTGGTATTTAGGAAAGGTAAGCCAGAAAGCCATGTGGTGCTTTGTCTGCAGCCTATATTTGGAAGCAGTTCTGATACGGACAGGAGACAGGGCGATACTGGGGAGAAGAGGGTGGTTCCCTGGCAAAGACCCCATCCTCAAGCTTGAAGATCTGCAGCCCTAAGTGGGAACAGGCATTTTTGTTTTTGTGCCCAAAAAGTTGCCTTTTGGCCTACCCTGCCCCCCTGTCCTGTACCCATATAAACCCCAAGGCTCCAGAAGCAGACGAGGAAACGAGGGGACAAGCAGGCAAGCAGATGGATAGCAGAACGGCATGGCAGAGAAAGGGAGAAGAGAAGGAATGTCTGAAGGCAAAGAGGGATTCAGCTGGGGACAGTTGGAGGGGAATTCGGCAGCTGGATGGCCAAACTCCAGGGGAAGATCATTTTCCCACTCCATCCCCCTGCCAACTCGCCATCCATCCCACTAAGCAACCTCCACCCCTCAATAAAACCTCATGTTCATCCTTCAAGCCCATGTGTCACCCGATTCTTCCGGGATGCTGGGCAAGAGTTCAGGATACAGAAAACTGTCACACTAGCCCCCCACCCTTGTGAAAAGACAGAGGGTCCACAGGCTGGTTAAAACTTAAACCATCTGAGGATGGCAGAGCTAAAAGAGCATTGTAACACTGGGACTGCAGGCACCCACCCTTGGACACTACCCGGGGGTGGGAACCCACAGCACTTGCCTTGGCTCCTGCACCTGCCTATGTGTTCTCCTATTGGAGGTTTGAGCAGCAGAGGTGACTGCACAGACAAGCCACACCCCTGCTGCATGTACTGCAAAGGGGATCAGGGAACTCCTATTTCAGTTCCAGAGTTTTGGCCTTTTAAATTTCTCATTTCACCTTCATACAGCCCATATCTTGTGCAATGGATTCCACATTGTCACCCTTCAGTGAATGTTTATTAAATGAAATTCTTGAGTTGCATTCTTTCCAGATTTGAGATTTCCATGCCCAGTTAGAAACCAATTGAGAGGGAGGCACAGGAGTCAAAAAGATGGAAATGATAAAGCTATTGAATTCTGTGCCTCAAGTCTGCAGCCTAGTGTGTTTGCTTATCGTTTACCCTGAATTTTACAAACATACCCACTTAGTTACAGTCAATTGAATGCAGGCCTTTCTCCCACTGGGGCCAGCCACCAGACTGTGGTGGGGAGCCCTATAAGACACTTGTTCTTCAGGAGACAGAAGGGAGCTGAGGAGTATGAATGGTGCATTTCCCTCAACTCATCAACCTGCAAAATTACCCTGCAGAAATAAGTAAGAGGTTAGGAGTAAAGCTGGGATTTCTATCTAAGGAAGTTCCTCTGCATGAAAACACAGAGAGAAGGAAATAAATCTTTTCCCACTAATTCCTGAGGTTTAACTTAAAAGTAAGTTGGGTCAGCCGAGCTCAGTGCACCACGCCTCTAATCTCAGCATTTTGTGAGGCTAAGGTGGGCAGATCACCTGAGGTCAGGAGTTCAAGACCTGCCTGGCCTACATGGCAAAATCCCGTCTCTACTAAAAATACAAAAAAAAAAAAAAAAAAAAGTTAGCAAGGCATGGTGGCAGATGTAATCCCAGCTTGTAATCCCAGCTACTCAGGAGGCTGAGGCAGGAGAATGGCTTGAACCAGGGAGGCGGAGGTTGCAGTGAGCCAAGATTGTGCCACTGCATTCCAGCCTGGGTGACACAGCAGGACTCCGTCTCAAGTCAAAAAAAAAAGTAAGTTGGATACATCTCAATATAGAATTGTTTTAAAGTCTGTGAATTTTTATCTAGATGTGGGGGCAAATGTTTTAATATAATCACAAAGGCAAATTGGGTTTCTTACCAGAAAATGCACATTTGTTTCCCTTCTTTGCCCCAACTGGATTGAATTCACTCCAAAGCATATATTTCCCAACTCATGTAGAACAGATATTGTTTTAATTTTGCAAATTATTATTTTCCCTTTTGGTGGCTCATTTTTTTATTTCCTTATGGTTGCAAAAGGGCTAGAGGGACTTGAGAATTCAATTCAACCAATATTTATTAGTGCATGATTACTTCTAGGAACTACCATTCAAAAATTGAACAAAACATAGCCCATTCCTTCACAGGATCATAATTTAGATAGTAATACAAGATGATTATACAAGTAATAAAAGGTAGTATGAGCAAATGTGGATGGGAACATGGGTAAAAGAGAGATCATTTTACCCCAGCAAAGTAGGGTGAGGAGATCATATTGGATCTCAAACTGAAAGAATGAGCAGGATTTTACTAGGAAAATGATGGGGAAGAAATACATTCCAGCAAGAGCTAATAGCAAGAAGAAAAGCTCAAAACCACCATAAGATTAGATGTCATTTTCTAGAAATAGCAGGTAGTCTCGTGGGCTGGAGTGTTATATGATGTGTGAAACAGAATGAGGTAGATAAAGACTGATGCCTGAGAGCTTTGGTGGACAGCATGAGGAGCTCTTTTCCCCCCTTGGTTTGTTGCTGAAAGAAGGAACCTGACATCATCAGACCTACGTGCTAAAAAAGCACAGAATCAGGGTAGAAAACTGATTAGAAGAGGGTGAAAGCAGAAGCAGAACGTCTAATTAAGATGTTGTAATAGTTTTGGGTGGGAAACATCAAGGGTCATAATTAGAGCGGTGACAGTGAAATCACTGTTGGGTGGAGCTCAGCTGAAGAGTGAGTTTAGGAGCCATCAGCTGGTCATGGAATTAGGTAAAATTGTCAAGGCAAGTGGGAAGAGCTAGCGAAGAAAGTGATAGAAGATGGAGCCCTGGAGCCCTGGAGACCCTAACATCAATGGGAATGAAACGGTCCAAGAAAAGTCAAGAAAAAAGGATCGGACAGAATTAGGAGGAAAACCAGGATCACATGTGGCTGTTGGTTTATCATTCCTGAATTCTGAGAGCACAGCATCGACAGCAATAGAGATGGAAGCCAGGCTGAGGGATTTTAAGAGATGAGATGTGAAGAAGGGGAGCAGCAATAAGGACCACTCTTCCAAGTAGTTGTTTCTTTGTTTGTTTTTACGGGAGACTGGAGTTTTATTATTACTCAAATCAGTCTCCCCGAGAATTTGGGGATCAGAGTTTTAAAGATAATTTGGTGGGTTGGGGGAAGGCCAGTGAGTCGAGAGGACTGAATGGATGCATCTTGCAATATTGCTCTTAACGATGAAAACCTAGAATGCACTTAAATGACCATTAATCAAAAACTGTTAAGACACAACCATAAAGAGACTCAGTATGAAGTCATGAAAATTGGGTCAGAGATGAAATCATAGGGAATTGAAGCTGTCCTCTTGCACTGAGTCAGTGCCTGGGTGGCGGCCACAAGATCAGATAAGCCAGTTATCGAACTGGGTGGTGCCAGCTGACCCGTCAGTGCAGGATCTGCATAATATCTCAAGCACTGACCTTAGGAGCAGTTTAGGGAGGGTCAGAATGTTGTAAACTCCAGCTCCATGACTCCTAAACCATAATTTCCAATTATGGGTAATTTGTTAGTCCTACAAAGGCAGTCTAGTCTCCAACCAAGAAGGAGTTTTGTTTTGGGAAAGGGCTGTTACTGTCTTTGTTTTAAACCATAAACTAAGTTCTTCCCCAAATGAGTTCAGCCTACGCCTAGGAATGAACGAAGACAGCTTGGAGGTTAGAAGCAAGGTGGAGCTGGTTAGGTTAGATCTCTTTCACTGTCTCAGTTATAATTTTGCAATGGCACTCTTCCAAGAAGTTTGAGAGTGGAGAATGGGGACAAGACAACATGGGAGCTCGAGTGAGAGAGAGAGAGGCAGGGTCAAGGCAAAGAGTAAGAGTGGTTGGGGAGAGAAGATGAAGGGAAGACAGGAAGACTTTAGAAAAGGATACATGAAGGAAGTCAAAATAAGCAAAGGGGAGAGAAAGATGGGGAGGGACCCTGGTAAAGAGGACAGTGAGAAATGAGGAAGTTCTGATGCTCGGTGGTGTTTGGTGTCACTGTTCACACATTATCACTGCTCTTTGAGATTTGGATGAGCAAAATAATCAGGATTCACACATAGTGTCCTACAAACTTGGGTAATTTTACTCTAAGAGGGAGAGAGTTGATCTCTGACCTGCCACACTAGTAACCCTGGTAAATATCCTCAGGTGAAATCATATCGACATGATTGTAGCTAGTGACATTAGTTCTAATGCATTGAAATTCTATCTAATAAGTGTGTTTCTTGTGCTGGATCTAATCATAGAAGGTTACAAGTGGAAACATCCTCACTGACAGTTATCACCTGAGCACCTGTTGCAGAATTAAACACAAGGATGAACAAATAGAGCCCATTTGCTTCACTCCTTTCACTGATTGATTGGATGGGGTGGGAGTTACTGACCTATTATGTGAAAATAATTATTTCAAATAAAGTACTGAAGTCATTGATTCAGACTCCTTGGCTCACAGAGTTATTCCACACTTTACAAAGAATTTATGCTTGTGGTTCTTTTTTTTAATTTTTTTTATTTCTATTTTTATGGCGGGGGGTCTCACTATGTTGCCCAGGCTGGACTTGAACTTCTGGCATCAAGTGATCCTTCTGCCTTGGCCTCCCAAAGTGCTGGGATTACAGGCATGAGCCGCTGTGCCCTGCCAGCAGTTCTCTTTATACTCTGATGTCAGAAATAGAGCTGATACTCAATAAAGTCGGTTGGAAGCAGTGGCTCATGACTGTAATTCTAGCACTTTGGGAGGCTGAGATGGAAGGATCACTTGAGGTCAGGAATTCAAGACCAGCCTGGGCAACAGAGTGAGACCCAATCTCTACAAAAATAAAAAGTAAATAATTAAACACTTTTTTTAAAAGAAAGAGATTATAGTCATCATGGAGATAAGGTGAGAGGTGAGAACACAAGTGTCACAGGTCCAAAGGCCCATACATATTAAAAGTCAGGGGAAGAATTACAGGTGGGTGGAAGGACGTATGGACTGGATGCATCTTGCAATATTGCTTATAACAATGAAAACCTAGAATGCACTTAAATGATCATTAATCAAAAACTGTTAAGACACAACCATATAGGGACTCAGTACAAAGTCATGAAAAATACAGAAAATTGTATAACTAGCGTTTATCGAGTGTTTCCGATGTGCCAGGCATAGTACTTGGTTTATTTTAAACATAGCAGCAGGCTTGAGGATGACATTCATGCTGTCCACACTTTGCTGAGATGTCAAGCACCTGAATAATTTGTCCAAAGTCACAGAACTAGTAGAAGGTAGTCAAGCTTTGAGTTCAAATAGTCTTATTTGTCTTCTCTTTACTCTTAGTCTAACCAAAGGTTTGTCAATGTTGTCTACTTTTCAAAAAACAACTCTAGGTTTTGTTGACTATTTTCCTACTGCTTTTCTATTCTCTATTTCATTTATTTCTGCTCTAAGCATTATTATTTTCTTCCGTCAGCTAACTTTGGGCTTAGTTTGCTCTTTTTATAGTTCCTTGAGGTATAAAGTTAAGTTGTTTTTTTGAGATCATCTTCTTTTTAAATATAAGTGTTTAACCCTATAAACTGCCCTCTTTGTACTGCTTTTGCACAAATCTAATACATTCTATAATTTTTTTTTTTTTGAGATGGAGTCTCGCTCTGTTGCCCAGGCTGGAGTACAGTGCCATGATCTCGGCTCACTGCAACCTCTGCCTCCCAGGTTCAAGTGATTCACCTGCCTCAGCCTCTTGACTAACTGGGATTACTGGTGCCTGCCACCATGCCCAGCTAATTTTTTGTATTTTTAATAGAGATGGGGTTTCACAGTGTTGGCCAGGCTAGTCTTGAACTTCTGACCTCAAATGATCCACCCTCCTCAGCCCCCCAAAGTACTGGGATTACAGGCATGAGTCACTGTGCCTGGCAACATCCTATAATTTTTGATATGTTGTGTTTTGATTTTCATTTGTCTCAAGATATTTTCTAATCTTTTGATTTATTTTTTGACCTACTGGTTACTCATCTTGCTCTACTGAACCATAATTTTTTATTGTAAGTATATGTGTGTGTGTGTGTGTGTATTTGTCTGTGTATATATACACATATTAACGTTAACATTGAAGATAATCAAAGTTTAGTAAGTGAAAAAGCAGGTTGAAGTTGTGTGATTTTTAAATGTAGTTTATATATGTGTGTGTGTCTGCAAAGAAAAACATCTGGAAGAATGCATGTTAGCAGATCTGTTGGCCATGTTAGCTGAGTGTATTTACTCTATTTCATCTTTTGCTTATATAATTTTCCATAACCTACGTATACAACTACGATATTTTTTAAAAAGCTTTTCTTTTAGTAAAGGAAAAAAATGGTATGGCGAAAGAACAAATCAAAAACAGGGCAAAGAAACAAAAGTCAGGTCAAATGAAGTAAGAGTTCAGGTGAATAATATAGAAGCCAGACGGTAGAACCAGAAAAGACAAAAGAATATTGACAATCACAGGCACATCTCATAAATTGCACTTTGCATTATTTCTGTTTGCAGATATTGGTATTTGTTTTTATTTTATTTTTTTACAAATTGCAGGTTTGTGGCAACCCTGTGTTACGTAAGTCTATGGATGCCATTTTTTCAAAAGTATGCACTCACTTTGTGTCTCTGTGTCACATTTTGGTAATTCTCCCAATGTTTCAAACACTTTTATTATTATATATGTTAGGGTGATGTATGATCAGCGATCTTTGATGTTACTATTGTAATTGTTGTGGGTGCCATGAAATGTGCCCATATAAGATGGTGAACCTAATTGATAAGTGCTGTAAGTGTTCTGACTGTTCCACCAAACAGCTGTTCCCACATCTGTCTCCATCTCTTCCAGCCTGCCTATTCACTGAGACACAACAATATTGAAATTAGGACAATCAATAAACCTACAATGACTTCTAAGTGCTCAAGTGAAAGAAAGAGTCTCACATCACTCACTTTAAATCAAAAGCTAAAATGATTCAACTTTTTCACTCATTGATTGATGGGCATTTGGGCTCCTTTCATATTTTTGCAATTGCAAATTGTGCTGCTATAAACATGCATATGCAATTATCTATTTTTGTATAATGACTTATTTTCCTCTGGGTAGATACCTGGTAGTGGGATCGCTGGATCAAACAGTAGATCTATTTTTAGTTCTTTAAGGAATCTCCACACTGTTTTCCATAGTGGTTGTACTAGTTTACATTCCCATGAACAGTGTAGAAAAGTTTTCCCTTTTCACCACATCCATGCCAATATCTATTATTTTTTAATTCTTGCAGGAATGAGGTGGTATCACATTGTGGTTTTGATTTGCATTTCCCTGATGATTAGTGATGTTGAGCATTTTTCCATATGTTTGTTGGCCATTTATAGATGTTCTTTTGAGAATTGTCTATTCATGTCCTTAGCTCAGTTTTTTACGGGATTTTTTTTTCTTGCTGATTTGTTTGAGTTCTTTATAGATTGTGGATATTAGTCCTTTGTCAGGTGTATAAATTATGAAGATTTTCTCCCACTCTGTGGGTTGTCTGTTTACTCTGCTTAGTTTCTTTTGCTGTGCAGAAACGTTTAATTAAGTCCCACCTGTTTATCATTGTTTTTGTTGTTGTATTTGCTGTTGGGTTTTTGGTCATGAAGTCTTTGCCTAAGCCAATGTCAAGAAGGATTTTTCCAATGTTATATTCTAGAATATTTATGGCTTCAGGTCTTAGATTTAAGTCTTTGATCCTTCTTGAGTTGATTGTTGTATAAGGTGAGAGATGAGGATCCAGTTTCATTCTGCTACATGTGGTTTGCCAATTACCCCAGCACCATTTGTTGAATACAGTGTCCTTTCCTCACATTGTATTTTTGTTTGCCTTGTCAAAGATCAGTTTGTTGTAAGTATTTGGCTTTATTTCTGGGTTCTCTATTCTGTTCTATTGGTCTGTGTGCCTATTTTTATACTGATACCTTGCTGTTTTGGTGACTATGACCTTATAGTATACTTTGAAATCAGGTAATGCAATGCCTCCAACTTTGTTCTTTTTGCTTAGTCTTTCTTTGCCTATGTAGGCTCTTTTTTGATTCCATATGAATTTTAGGATTTTCTTTTTCTAGTTCTGTGAAGAATGATGGTGGTATTTTGATGGGAATTGTATTGAATTTGTAGATTGCTTTTGGCAGTACGGTCATTTTCACAATGGTGATTCTACCCTTCTATGAGCATGGGATGTGTTTCCATTTGTTTGTGATATCTATGATTTCTTTCAGCAGTGTTTTGTAGTTTTCCTTGTAAAGGCTTTCACATCCTTGTTAAGTACATTCCTAAGTATTTTATTTTTATTTTTGCAGTTATTGTGAAAGGGGTTGAATTGTTGATTTGACTGTCAGCTTGGTCGCTGTTGGTGAATAGCAGAGCTACTAATTACTGTACATTAATTTTGTATCTTGAAACTTTGCTGAATTCATTTACCAGTTCTAGGAGCTTTTTGGATGAGTCTTTAGGGTTTTCTAGGCATACGATTGTATTAGCAAACAGCGGCACTTTGACTTTCTCGTTACTAATTTGGATGCCCTTTATTCCTTTCTCTTGTCTGATTGCTCTGGCTATGACATCCAGTACCATGTTCAATAGAAGTGATGAAAGTGGGCATCCTTGTCTTGTTCCAGTTCTCACAGGGAATGCTTTCAACTTTTCCCCATTCAGTATAACGTTGGCTGTGATTTTGTCATAGATGACTTTCGTTACCTTAAGGTATGTCCTTTCTCTGCCGATTTTGCT
Source organism: Macaca nemestrina (assembly GCF_043159975.1). NCBI lineage: Eukaryota > Metazoa > Chordata > Mammalia > Primates > Cercopithecidae > Macaca > Macaca nemestrina. The sequence goes on from NC_092134.1 coordinate 119,844,797, forward strand.
GAGGGTCTTAATCACAAAGGGATGCTGGATTTAGTCAAGTGCTTTTTCTGTGTCCATTCAGATAGTCATGAGACTTTTTTTTTTTTTTTTTTTTTTTTTTTTGAGATGGAGTCTGACTCTGTCCCCAGGCTGGAGTGCAGTGGCGCAATCTTGGTTCACTGCAACCTCCGCCTCCCGGGTTCAAGTGATTCTTCTGCCTCAGTCTCCCAAGTAGCTGAGACTACAGGCACGCACCACCACACCCAGCTAATTTTTGTATTTTTAGTAGAGACGGGGTTTCACCATGTTGGCCAGGATGGTCTCAATCTCTTTACCTCGTGATCCACCTGCCTCAGCCTCCCAAAGTGCTGGGATTACAGGCGTGAGCCACCACGCCTGGCCTGATTTTTGTTTTTAATTCTGTTTAGGTAATGTATCACATTTATTCACTTATATATGTTAAACCATCCCTGTGAGCCTCCCCATTGAGAAAGCAAGCAGACTCACAACTTTTTGGCATCTCAGGGATTCTGAGGCAGTGACCTAGTTCCTTCAAAGGGTCCGAGGATTCTCTTGACTTTCCCGGTATGTTCCTGCAGTAGTCCTGGGAGCCAAGGTTCATGATGTGAGTCTCCACATGCTGCTCTGTCTGTCTGAGAGGAAGCTGCAAACTAGTCTTAACTCCTGTCTGCCATTTTCACTCAATCACACAAAGATGTCTTTATAACATAAAGATGCAAGGAGAAACAGCAAGTGCTAATGAAGAAGCTGCAGCAAGTTATCCAGAAGACTTAATTAAGATCATTGATGAAGGTAGTTACACTAAACAAGATTTTTAATGTAGACGAAATAGCCTCCTGTTGGAAGAAGGTACCATCTAAGATTTTCATAGCTATAGTGGAGAAGTCAGTGTTTCAAAGCTTCAAGGGAAAGGCTGACTCTCTTTTTAGGGGTTAATGCTGCTGGTGACTTAATGTTGACGTCAATGCTCACTTACTATTCTGAAAATTCTAGGGCCCTTAAGTATTAGGGTAAATCAACTCTGCCTGTGCTCTATAAATGTAACAACAAAGCCTGGATGGGAGCACATCTGTTTGTAGCATGATTTATTAAATATTTGAAACCCACTGTTGAGACCTACTGCTCAGAAAAAAAGATTCCTTTAAAATGTTACTGCTCATTGACAATTCATCTGGTCACTCAAGAGCTCTGATGGTGATATAAAAGCTGATTAATGCTGTTTTCATGCCTGTTTATGCCTACTAACATAACATCCATTCCACAGTCATGGATCAAAGACTAATTTCAACTTTCAAGGTCTTATTACTTAAGGAATACATATCATAAGGTGACTGCTGTCATAGATAGTGATTTCTCTAATGTAACTGGGCAAACCAAATTGAAAATCTTCTGGAAAGGATTAATCATTCTATTGCCATTAAGAACATTTGGGATTCATGGAAAGAGGTCAAAATGTCAACATTAACAGCAGTTTGGAAGAAGTCGATTTCAATACTCATGGATGGGTTCAAGTCTTCATTGGAGAAAGAAACTGAAGTTGTGGTGGAAATAGCAGGAGAACTAGAAATAAAAGTGAACCCTGAAGATGTGACTGAATTGCTGCAATGTCATGGTCAAAGTTGAATAGATGATTATGTGGTTTGGCTGTCTGCCCCCATCCAAATCTTACCTTGAATTGTAATACTCTCCACATGTCATGGGAGGGACCTAGTGGGAGGTAATTGAATCATGGGGGTAGTTTTCCCCATACTGTTCTTGTGATAGTGAGTGAGTTCTCACAAGATCTGATGGTTTTATAAGGGGGCTCTTCCCTTCACTCTGCCACTCTTCTCCTTTCTGCTGCCTTGTGAAGAAGGTGCTTTGTTTCCCTTTCACCTTCTGTCATGGTTGTGGGTTTCCCAAGGCCTCTCCTGTCATGCTGAACTGTGAGTCAACTAAACCTCTTTCCCTTAGAAATTTCCCAGTCTTGGGAAGTTCTTTATAGCAGTATGAAAATGGACTAATACAGATGAGGAGTTGCTTCTTATGGATGAGTTTAAAAAGTGGTTTCTCCTGGTGGAGATGTTGTGAACATTGTTTAAATGACAACCAAGAATTTAGAATATTACATATACTTAGCTGATAAATCACTAGCAGGGCTTAAGAGAATTGACTCCAGTTTTGAAAGTTCTACTGTGGATAAAATGTTATTGGATAGCATTGCATGCCTCAGAGAAATCTTTACTGAAAGGATGAGTCAATTGATGTGTAAACTCACTGTTTTATTTTAAGAAAATGCCACTGCTATTTCAACCTTCAGCAATTACCACTCTGTTCACTTAACAGCCATCAACATGGAGTCAAGACCCTCTATCAGAGAAAAGATTACAACTTGCTAAAGGCCCAGATGTTTGTTAGCAATTTTTAGCAACAAAGTATTTTTAATTAAGGTATGTTCATTGTTTATTATTATACATAATGCTATTACACACTTAATAGACTATAGTATAGTGTAAATATAACTTTTTATGCACGGGGAAACAAAACAACCCATGTGACTCACTCTATTGTAATATTCACTTTATTGGGGTGGTCTGGGACTGAACCTGCAATGTCTCCAAGGTATGCCTTTGACATTAATATTAATCTTCTATGGGCCAGGCACTTCAACCTCATGGAGTTGACCTTGTCTCCCAATTCGTGCATTTTAGGAGCAATGTCATTTCCTTACTCTGAGATCTCTCTGGTACTACTTTTTGTCATTTCTCTCTGCTTCTTCTTAAACTCAGTCTTTTGAACCAGGAATCAACAACATCAAAACTTCCTAGATTTTACTATATTTTTTTGCTGTGGGAAATTGTCTGACATTCAGTCAAAACACAGGTATTTACTGAGGACCTGCTGGCTGCTGGTCAGCACTGGATGAGAGGTTCTGCAGGATTACACACTAACAGCACATCACAGTTCCTAACATGAATGAGCGTATAAGCTCTTTGGAAAGAAAAGATGATAGAGAACAATAGAAGATGGTCTGTAATGTAATGAATGGATAAAATGTGTCACTGGCTCCAGTACAGGTAGACCCCAGAGATGAAGTTTGAGGCCAGAAGTGTCAAAAGACCATTGCGGGCAAGATCCAGGGTTGGGGTTTAGCATTGTGTGCATAATGGAGGCAAAAAAAAAGGCAGTCGTGTGTGGTTGACCCTGTGGCCAAGGCTGAGAGAGGTGGTTTGTACGATCAAGAGAGGCTGATGGACTATGTGAAGTGTTTATCTTATCTCAATCGCCCAACACCTTATATTGAAGGTGAGGATATCACACAACTAAATTTTGTTTGTGTTTATATAACTTGGCACTTATGTTTTTAATATCAACTTTGTAAAATAAATGTCTTTAAAATTAGACTAATTATCGCCACCCTCCAGTCATCAGCACAGCTTCTGCTGTGGAGATGTGCAAGTCGGGAAATAAACGAAACATCATCATGTCCATATTGCCCACTTTATGATTTTATTAAGTTTAGGTGATAAACTTTGCCTGCTAGAGTAAAACCTATGACATTCGTGTATTTTTAATCTGCCTTTATTTTCCAGAAATAACTTTTTAAACTGCATAATATACAACCGTTACAGAAGAAATTAGAAACAACAGGTAAGTCAATAAAGAATAATCCCCTATCATCTTGGCACCAAGAGATACAAAATGTTCACATTTTATTTTAAAACTGGCAGATTTCTTTTGTGAATACAATACATATAAATTGGTTCTCGTCTGATACATTTCCAATCTATCCAGGAGTGGTGGTTGATTGGATAAACTACTTCAGAGCAGAAGAGTATTTGACGAAGTATTCACAGAGAAGATGAAACACAGTGAAGTGGTAAGATATTTTGAAGATCACTCTTAGTACAAATGGGAAATGAAACCAATTTTTATTTTATGCAATGCAGTGCTTGGGGAAAACATAGATATTTTTCACCATTATAGAAAGCAGATTTTTTTTTCAGTGCAAAACAGACACTTTATAAATGTGTCAAAAGTGTCATGTGTGATAGACTGTTATCATATTTTGTGATAGTAGAGAATTATTAGTAAGGAAAAAAGTAGTGGTGAGGGGGTTAGCCAAGATGGCTGACTAGAGGCAGCTAGGTTGTGCCAATCTAAGAGAAATAGAAGGCGTGAGTAAATACAGCACCTTTAACAGAAGCATCCAGGTACACACATTGGGATTCATCAAGGAAACAATTTGACTCATGGAGAATGGAGAAAAGCAACTGCCCACCCGGCAGTGACATGGAACCAGGGGCGCCTCCCTTGCCTAGGGAAGTGTTGACTGAATGAGGAAGTGACTGCAGAGAACCACTGTTCTACCACAGATCTTTGCAACCCTCAGGTCAGGAGATCTCTTCATGGACCCACTCTACCAGAACCTTCAGTTTGACATGCAGAGCTACATAATGTTTCTGCCAAGTAGCCATTCAGGCACACGTGGAGCCCTGGGAGCCTTAGATATTCAGCTTCCTGGCAAAAAGTAGCTGCAACTCTGGCAAAGTGAGAGGTTAGACCCTTGTACATACCCGTAGGAAAGGGGCTGAATCCAGGGGAGTGAGCAGCAACGGACTGCAGGCCCTGCCTCCATGGCACCTCACAGGGTAAGACCCGCTGGCTTGGGAATCCAGCCAGTCACCACCAACAACAGTTACACCTTCCTGAGATGGAGCTCCGGGTGGGGGGGGGGGCGGGGGGGCGGCACATCTTTGCTGTTTTACAGCCTTAGCAGATGTTGCCTTTGGACTCTAGGGAGTCTGAAGTGACTGGAGGCTGGAGCGGACCCCCAGTCCAGCATAGCAGCTCTACAAAGCGGCAGCCGACTGCTTTTCATGTGGATCCCAAATCCCTTTTCTCTTCACTGGGTAGAATCTCCTGACCAGGACCTCCTGTCACCCACACTGGTGTTTTCTGGCTGACAGCAGTTTCAACCCCTCCCTGAGATGCAGCTTCTGGAGGGAGGGGCAGGCCACCATCTTCACTCATTAGGAGCCTTAGCCATTGTTGCCTTCAGGCATTAGAGAGTCCAAGGTGACCAGGGGCTGTAGTGGACCCCCAGAAAAGCACAGCTATCCTGAGAAAAAGCAGCCAGACTGCTTTTTTACACAGGTCCCTGATCCTATACCTCCTCACTGGGTGGGATCTCCCGACTGGGGTCTCCAACCACTTCCTGCAGGTGTGTTCAGGTCTTTAACAGGTCCGACCTCCCTGGGATGGAGCTCCCAGAGGGAAAGGTGGACCACCATTTTTGCCGTTTTTCAGCCTTCACCATTGATACCTTTAGATACTGGAAAATTCAAGGCAACTGGGGACTGGAGTGGACCACCAGCATACCGCGGCAGCCCTGTGGAAAAGTGGCCAGACTGGCATGTGGGTCCCCAATCTCGTATCTCCTCACTGGGCAGGTCCTCTTGGCTTGGGTCTCCAACTACCCTTTGCTGCGGCTATAGAGCCAATAGCAGCTCTGTAACTCCCTGGGGCAGGTCTCCCCATGGTAGGGGCAGGTTGCCATCATGGCTGTCTTGCAGCCTTTGCCCTTGGTGTCTCCAGGCTCTGGAGAGTCTGCGAGGACCAGGAGCTGGTCCAGACCCCCAGCACAGAACACCAACCCCACGGAAAAGTGGTCAGATTGTTCCCCATACAGGTTGCGATCCTCACTTCTCACTGGGCAGGGCTATCCAACCTCCAGCACAACCACCCTGCCTCCGCCTGATCACTTCAATCAGAGCCAGCTCAGCACTTCTCCTAGGAGGAAATCCCAGAGTCAACCCACAAACCCTCCTCCACTGCGGCTGCCGTGGCACAGTTCCAACAGCCCTCGTGCTTGAGAAGGAACAAGGGGCTTAGTCATTATGCTGGCACTTCCAGCACACCACAGCCACCCTATAGAGAGGAGCCCAGCCCCTCTTCCAGGGGAACACCCACCCCACAGTCTTCACCAGGCAGGGCCCCTGGCTCATGACTGCAGAATAGCCACTCCACCCATGGCTGAACATGCTCACTAGTAATGACCTGAGGAGAGGCTTGTAGAGACATGTTACAGCCCCTTTGTCACTGGTTCTATCCCTGCTGCCCTCTGTCTGAAGAAGAAGCAAAGAGCCTGAGGGCTACATCTGAGTCTACAGCATGCCACAGTCATATGGAGAGGAAACCAGTCTCTCCTCCCAGTGAACCCTTCACCCCCTGCTGCCAAACAAGCAGAGCCCCAAGCTCATGCCAGCACTGCAGCCGCCCCTCCCCACTGGCTGAACACTCCCAGTAAGAGCAGCTCTGTTTCCAGAGATGGAACCCCCAGGGCAACCAAAAGCCTCTCTGCCACTGCTTCTGCAGTGGTATTACCCCTGCCACCTTCAGACTAACAAAGGCAGAGGGAGTGGCGGAGAGGCTTTTGGTTGCCCCTGGAGGCTCCACCTACAAGAAAGATGGAGTGCAGGAAAGGGAACTCCTGGCTGGGGCCCACAGCACAGACCCATCCTAGGCTGATTGCACTCAGCAATTGCTGACTTGTATTTCTCTGGGGTGGAGCCCCTAGGATACAAACAAAAGACCATCAGCTACAACCACTGCTAAGGTTCCTTCCTCTGCTGCCTCTAAATTGGGGAGGAAACATAAACGCTGAGTTCACCCCAGAGCTCTGGTGGACAGCCCAGGAGTGCCAAACCACAATTTACAGCCAGCGCTCAAGTGGAAGAGGGGCCCATGCTTTCATAGCATTGAGAGTACAGAGCAGCATGGCTGCAACTGTGAGGAAATATAGGGGAGCCACACAACTGAGCCAGAGCCTACCAACTGACCACTGTGCCTAAGCGCCACCTACCGGATCACACCCCAAAGCCTCAACACCAAAAATATCTAGGTAACATACTCCCCTGTAAAACCAAAGACAAGAAGTTAGCCACAAATAAAAACCTGCATAAAGTTTCAGCCCTGTGAAAACGTCCAGAAAAGAAGTCTATTGACTATACTCAATCTACATTGCAGTTAAGGAACACCCACATGGAGAGATGAGAAAGAAGTAATATAAGAACTCCCGTAACTCAATGGCCAGAGTGCCATATGTCCTCCAAATGACCACAGTAATTTTCCAACAAGGGTTCTTAACCTGAACCCAGGAGGCAGAGGTTTCAGTAAGCTGAGATCATGCCACTGTACTACAGCCTGGGTGACAGAGTTAGACTCTTTCTCAAAAACTAAAAATAATTTTAAAAAGTAAACATGAGATATGCTAGGTACCAATATGTGCTATAAAGAAGATAAAATAAGGTTAATGCAGTAGACAGTGACTGCCTTAGCTGGTGTGTTTGGCCGAAGACCTTAAGGTGACATAGGAATTCCAACGTGGATGATAAATGGGGCTGGACGAGTTTGGAAGCATGGCAAAGAGTTTGGATTTTGTCCTAGGTGGAGGCTTTTCCACAAGGCAGTGAGACATTCTAACAGACACTTTTGAAAGATTACTCAACTGCTAGATGAAAGATGGACCTAAGGGGTCAAGGGCAGCGGTGTAGGGATAAAAGGCTATTGCAATGGTGTAGGTGAGAGAAGAGGCATCTTGGACTATTATTAGAGCAGTGAAGATGGTGAGAAATGGACACTTTCAGGATATAATATGAGTATTGAACTGGTTAACCTATAATCGATGTAAGAGACGGAAAGAAATAGAGGATGAAGACTAGATTTTTGGCTCATCAACTGAATATCTGAGGATGGCACTTATTTAGGTGTGAAGGTGTATTAGTCCATTTTCACACTGCTATGAAGAACTACCTGAGACTGGGTAACTTATATAGAAAAGAGGTTTAATTGACTCACAGTTCCACATGACTGGGGAAGCCTCAGGAAACTTACAATCATGGCAGAAGGGGAAGCAAGGCATGTCTTACCGTAGTGGAGCAGGAGAGAGAGAGTGAACAGGGAAGCGCCACACTTTTAAATCATCAGATCTCATGAGAACTCACTAACACAATAACAGCAAGGGAAATATTTGCCCCAATGATCCAATCACCTCCCACCAGGCCCCTCTTCTGACACGTGTGGATTACAATTCAAGATGAGATTTGGATGGGGACATAGAGCCAAACCATATCAGAAGGCTCGATAGCAGAATGATTTTAGTGGGTGGATAGGAAGCAAGTGGATAAAGACTTCTGTTTTCGCCATGCTCTTTGAAGTGTCTATTAGATACCAGGTACTTGGTTGTATATAAGAATCATTCTGACTGCTGCAGTTTTTGCTGGATTCCAGTGGGAAGTTGCATCAGATTACAAGATTTATAGAACATTATGGTAATGAGCATCTGTATGATGATGAATGACCTGGGAATCTTGGACTTTTGATAGTGGCTGACATAGCTTGGGATATAAATTAAGACGGATTGATCCTACAAGTCATAGATGTAGATGCTGGTCATTACTTGGCTTGCTTCCACTGAGACAGTTTAATGATACTCAATAGCATATGATGTTGAGAATTATCCTTAGCTTTTTCTTTTTCATAAAAAATTTTAATAACCAGTTTTAAAATCATTTTCCTGGTTAATCTTTCTAAAATGAAACTTTGGAAGAATTATTTTGTCAAAGTTTATTCTGTACCCATGAGTTCAATACTTCAATAATAAACACCACCCAGGAGTTGTGTCTTAGTGCACACAAATACAATGATATAAATTGTAAATGGTTGGTTCTTTCATTAAAGAGGCCAAATACAGCTAAAATATCCTAAGGGGTCACCTTTTTTTCCTTTACTTGTAGATATCAGGCACAATCAGGTACCTAATCACTGGGTATCTAGATTTTAATGAGAATGCCATCTTCCCTAACTTTGACTTACACCCATTGGGAAGGGGAGGGGCTCTGCTTTTGGAGGGCAGAGCAAGGTTGGAGAATGTACAAATAGACTTGGGTAAGTACTTTCAAATCTTAGTACTCATCCTTTGTTCATCTCCTAGATCATTGCCCAAGGAGTGGAAGAAATTGCCAGTCAAGCCAGCCAGGTGGGTTAAGTCTATCCTGGCAGTCCTGGAGACTGCTGCAGACTGACTGCCTGATGTCCATGCCCCTTGGGGTTTTTCCCCTTTCAGAAGGGATTTCTCCCTGATCTCTCCCCACAAACTCTGACTTTGCTTTCTCATTTCCTAAGAGCAACTCAATATGCATTTCCTCATCCAAGCTACCTTCCAGTATTTCCCTACTGATTCTCTCTGTCATGTATATTTTTCATTCTTCTCTTCCTTTCTCTGCTCTACCTTGCCCCTTTGTTGTCAATAAGTAACTGATAAATGTGAATGATTCTTCTAAGGTTTATTGACCAGCGCTTTCCCCCACCCAAGCATTTGTTGGTGACTCACAGGCATTTCATCCCATAGTTGATCAACACCAGTTCCATGACAACCTGCTCTGATAGTCCCCACTCCTTGCCCCTGTTATTTTTCATTTCTTCCTCATTGACTCTCTATAGACTCTTCACTTATATTTTACTTTTCATATTTTATCATTTGAGCCTTGTGTTATTAAGTAAATATCTACCTGCCATTCCAGTTTGTAAAGTTCTTGCCAATTAGAGTCCATGTGCTGTTCATTTTTGCATCCTTCAGCACACCTAGCCAAGTACAGCACTCATAATAGATGTTTAACAAATGTTGGTTGTGAATGAGCTCATGGACCAAGTTAAATTCTAAGTCTTCTAGAAAAACTCAGTTCCAATACTGCAACCCACATTGATCCTATTTTTGTATTCGCCTAGTACTTCATGTCTGCATTAGTCAATTCTTTGTTTTTAACCTAATCATATGTTCTCTTCTATTATCATTTAGCTGTTTCACATTGTGTAAACCTTTTTTCCCTCATTTTATTGTAAACATACAGAGAGCTCATAACCAGCCTCTTCAGGGACTGATGCAGTGTATTTTCCACAGAAATTGTTCAATAAATGTGTGTTGCATGGAAGAATGAATGAATTAATGCATAATTTGAAGAATGAATAAACACACTCCTGTCTTTTTATCTGCTCCTCAGCTTCCTGATCCTGTAGGCATGAATACTTAGTGTCACTTAATTCTTTGCTTTTCCTCCACTTTCCAGATCAAACCAGTCACAATATGTTATTGATTCTTACCTTTCAGTACCTCTTAATCCATTCTGAGTGTAATAAGAAATTTTACCCATCCTCTTTCAAACATAAAGGTAAGCAAAAATCAGTCATAAATTATAAAACTAGCCTGTAGCTACTACCTATATGATAAACACATCTGGCAGAGAGGTTGGTGGATTTCACTCAATGTATTTTAGCCTTTTCTTTTTGATAATTTCTCCTTGTAAAGGAGAACTTCTTATAAAACATTAGAATTTAGATAGAGAATATAGAAATTAAGATAGAGGTCATGGTAATGGCCTGAGGTAACCAGGTGATAGATCTGGGTAGCTTAGGGAATACATGTGTGTGTGTCTGTGTGTGTATGTGTATGTATGTGTGTGTGTGTGTGTGTGTGTGTGTGTGTGTGTTTTGAGACAGAGTCTTGCTCTGCTACCCAGACTGGAGTGTAGTGGGACGATCTCGGCTTACTGCAACCTCTGCCTCCCGGATTCAAGTGATTCTTGTGCCTCAGACTCCCAAGTAGATGAGACTAGAGGTGTGCGCCACCACGCCTGGCTAATTGTTTTTGTATTTTTAGTAGAGATGGGGTTTCGTCATGTTGGCCAGGCTGGTCTCATACTCCTGGCCTTAAGTGATCCACCTGCCTTGGCCTCTCAAAGCGCTGGGATTACAGGCTTGAGCCACCCTGCCAGGCTGCGAATACATCTTTCTTTTTGGTTGGCGCTGGTCCTCTAGTAAGGCAGTAGTTTAATCATTTACATGTCCTCTTCCTACCTCAGCCTTCCCACCACGCTTCCCCACTCAAGGCTCACTCCAGACATTGTTAGAAGAAACTTCCCTTCTATCCATGTGATTTGTGGTAAAGAAAGACTAAAAAGTATCCAAATTGTACTTTATAAAGAATTTCCCATAGTGGAGATTAACATTCGATATATGAAGGTCAAAGGATGAAGATGTGCCATGAAGCCTCATCAGACTCTATTAGTTAATTTCAATCAGCAAGTGACAACTGCACATTTTAAAGCCTAGATCTGTGATGACACCCAGTGGCCAAAATGTCAACCACTGAAATTTAAAAAATATATCCAGTATTTTCATCAGCACATAAATAATATTGCATCCACTTTAAATTTTGATTAAATAACAAAGCATGAAAATGTTCTACATTGAGAATATCATCAATGAAATGTGGACAAACCAACTTTCTTTAGTACTATATTTAGTAGAACTTTCCCAACCAGTTCAGGCAGATAAAAGCACCGGGTTATCAAAGGTGACACATTCCTAAAAAAAAAAAAAAAATGCTTTTAAACTTGGAAAAAGTAATTTGTGTCAGTATACAGCAAAGAACCAAAGACCAAATACAGGAGAGTACAAACAGATTATTAAGACTTCACACATGGCCCTTTAAACAATTAGAAAATCATTAACATGCTTAGCTTGGCAATTCAGATCACATTAATTACTTTAGCCAGTACCCATCCCAAAATGTATAGGATGTTTTGTACATTCTTTCACTTGCTCATTCAAAAATACTTCCTGGTGTCCTGGGTTGAGAAGCAGACTTGGAGAGGGAGATTAATATCCATGACATTTGTGAAGGCAGGCTCTTGGGATCACACTTGTAGACAGAAAATGAAGGAGGAGGATTGTGGGGAGAGAGAGAGGAAATGGTTCCTATACAGCCTCAGTTGACCTCACAGAGAGCTATGAAGCTAGCCTGGACTCTCAGTGTTGTCCATTCTTGGGGTAATGAAGCAGGGCTTTTATCCTCTGACTCCATCCAGTCATTGGATGTGGGCTACTCCCAGAAAGGGAGTAACCTTAGGTGAGGCAGCTCTGAAGAGGCCTGACAGCTGAGGCTTGTCTACTGACAACACTCCCAGCAGCTGGGTGGGGGATAAGACCTCCAGGCTCAAGGGTGATCTCTATGGCCCACCACAGCATCCACCACACTGACGCAAGATGATGCCAACAAAATAAACAGGCTTTTTGATCTTCTGTAACTTAAAGAAAAGCGTTAAGCCAATAAACACTTTGATATATACTTAAGGCTGTGAAGGAAGAGGGGGCTTTAAGACAAGAATGGGCAGGGTTTGGGGGAAGGAGAGGAGGCCTAATGCCTGGCCGTCTGCTGGTTTCATAATCAGGGCAGAGTGGCAGGAAGGATACAAAAGAGAACTATAACGCTTGGACTGGGAACTGTTCACTTTATTCTGCTGGCAGCATGGAGTCACTGAGAGGTTTTACAAAGGGAACGGAAAGTATAATGTAGACAAGTGAAGTGGTAGCGGAGTAGATTGGATTAGAAGGAAATTGAGCATTTTAAAGTCAACACGGGAATCAAGCATTTTATTTTGAAGGTCATCTCCAATTTGGGCCTGTGTTTCTGGTCTCATTTCTCACCGTTACCTTCTAGATCCTTTCGGGCCTATACAGATAATGGCCGCTTCCATTATCTGAACATAAGTGTTAACTCCATTTTTTTTATATTGTCCTTTGACACCAATGAAATTTTCAAGTCTTTAAGATCCAGCTCAAATTTCGCCTCCATTTGAAATGTTTTTTCTGCTTCAAGCCCTTCAAGGGTCTCTCTCTACCCTTATTTTCAGGATAAAGCAAAAATGTCTTACTGTAACTCACAAAAACGAGTAGGATCTGGCCTCTGTTTATTCACCTTGCCAGACTTATATCATCCCATTCCCCTGTGTTTGTTTGCCAAGGTGGGGAACTTGTGCCTTATTTGGCTTTTTAGTAGGTTGGTGCAAAAGTAATTGTGGTTTTTGCCATTAACCACAATTACATTTGCACCAACCTAATAATTTCAGGAAAAATAATCATATCTTTGACATGCTAAATGCTTCATTGTTAAATTGAAAAAAGGTAAACAATCTTCACAAATAAAATTACTTACTTTTGATAACTCTTCTCCTTCAAAGAATCATGGTTTAATGCAGAGTATTGGCAGGGTGCAGTGGCTCATGCCTGTGCTGCCAGCTTTTTGGGAGGCGAAGGCGGATGGATGGCTCAGGAGTTCAAGATCAGCCTGGTAATGTAGTGAGACCTCATCTCTACAAATAAATAAATAAATAATAAAGAGTGTTTCCTTTCTAAGTTCACTGATGTACTAAGAAATTTAAGATTTCTGCACTATAATTTGTAGCCAATCATCCCCGGAGCCTTAAATGCTCATGTTAATGATAAATATGATATGTTTCTTCCATGTGAAATATTTCTTCTAAGTAAAACATTAGTACATTTGCAACTGTAGAATTAGAAGGGACAATTAGAAGGGACAATAAAGATTGTCTATTATAAGCCCCTCAGATTATAACCAAATCAACTGGCTTGGGGGTGTTAAATATGGCTTGAAAAGCATCCCTTAGCTAGTTCGTGACAATGTCGAAGCTAGAAACTAAGTTAATTTATTGCCAATAATAAGAAACATTTAGAGGCCCCACATGAGCCAGGTACTCCTCTGAACATGCTAGGTATATTATCTCATTTAATCTTCACATTCCTATGAGGTGATACTGTTATTATCTTCAATTAGAGCAAGGAAGCTTAGCCACAGAAAGGTTGGCTAAACTTGTCCAAATTGCAAAATGCAGAATCATTATAATAAAAACCCTCAAAAAGATCTTTCTCTTTTCAGCTTCTCAAATTTCCAAACCCAGACATATCAACATATATAATGCATTAAAAATTATACTCCTTCCATTAGAAAGTAGACTCCATCTTCTGACCCCTTGATCTGAGCTGGATGGTCAGAAACTTGACTCACTTTGACCAGTAAAATTGAGGCTGAAGTAACATTGTGTGGCTTCTGGGGAAGTTATCAAAAAGTGTTGCAGCATCCAATCTCACCTTCCAGCGGCTCAGAGACTGCCTAGTTAAGACACTTAAACTAGTTTCCTTAAAGTTGACAGACTGCAAGAAGAGAACAGCCCAGACACCAGTAGATATATGTGAGGGAAACTCACTTGGACTGTTCGTCAATTCCCACTATCAGCTGACCGCAGCCACAGAGTGAGACCACGAAAACAACTCTACTTACCTTAGCCCAAATTGCTGATCCACAGAATTATGAAAAAATAATTGTTTTTTCAAGCAAATATGTTTTGAAGCAATTTGTTATATAGTAATTGATAACTGATAGAGCATGTGATATTGTTGTTTGATCGATTTAGCATGGTATTTCTTTTCCTATCACTTTGTTTTTAACTTTTCTGAGTATATTTAAAGTAGGTTTGTGGTAGCCAGTACACAGTTAAGTCTAGTTTTTTTTTTTTTAATCCAACCTGACAGTCTCTGGTGTTTAGAACATTCATATTTAAAGTGATTATTGATATAGTTGCATTAAAATTTACCATCTTTGTAACTGTTTTTTATTCATTGCATTTGTTCTTTATTTCTTTCTCCTGCTGTTTTTCTGACTTCTCTGGGGTTAATTAAGCATTTTGTATGATTTGATTTTATAGGTTTACTTGGTGTATCATATACTTTTTATTAAAAATTTTTTAATATCCCTAGGGTTTACAATATACATTTTAAAATAAGTCCATCTTCAAATAACATTATATAACTTTATAAGAACATGCTCCCGATTCATTCCTCCCATTCCTTGTAATATTGGTGTCAATCATTTTACTTGTCCATATGCTATAGTCACCCTGTACATTGTTACTATTATTACTTTAAATGGCTATCTTTTAGATCAATTAACAATATTATTTTAATTTCACTTATTCTTTTTCTAATGCTTTTCTTTGTATAGATACAAGTTTTTGACCTATATCATTTTTCTTATCTCTGATGAATATCTTTAATATTTTTGCAGGGCAGGTCTGCTGGCAATGAAATCCCTCAGTTTTCTCTAAAAAAACCTTTATTTTTCACCACTGAAGAAAAATGTTGCTGGATATAGAAATATAGGTTGACAGGGTTTGTTTCAGCATTTCAAAGATTTCACTTCACTCTTCTTGCTTGCATGGTTTCTGAAGCCAAATCTGCTGTAATCTGTATCCTTACTTCTGCTTTTTTGTTTGTTTGTTTTGTTTTTTGTTTTTTGTTTTTCCCCCTTCTGGCTTCCTTCAAGATTTTCTTTGTCTTTGATTTGCTGCAGTTTGAATATGAAATGCCTGGTTGTATAATTTTATTTTTAATCATTTGTTTTGGCCTTCTCTGAGCTTCCTGGATCTGTAGTTTGATGATACTGTTATTATCTTCAATTAGAGCCAGGAAGCTTAACCACAGAAAGGTTGGCTTTGGTGTTTGTCATTAGTTTTGGGAGTTCTTGGCCGTGTATTATTTCAAATAGTTCTTCTGTCCTGTTCTATTTGTTATCCTTCTGATATTCAGTTATACCTTTTGATACTGGCCCACAGTTCTTGCATATTCTATTGTTTTTTAAAATTTGTTTTCCTTCTCTTTTTCAGTTTGGGAGCTTTAAAAATTGACCAATATTCTGGCCAGGCCGGTGGCTCACACCTGTAATCCCAGCACTTTGGGAGGCAGAGGTGGGTGGATCACAAGGTCAGGAGTTCGAGACCAGCCTGACCAAGATGGTGAAACCCTGTCTCTACTAAAAATACAAAAATTAGCCAGGCATGGTGGTGCGTGCCTGTAATCCCGGCTACTTGGGAGGCTGAGGCATGAGAATCACTTGAATCTGGGAGGTGGAGGTTGCAGTGAGCCGAGATGGCACCACTGCATTCCAGTCTGGGTGACAGAGGGAGACTCCATCTCAGAAAAAAAAAATAATAATTGACCAATATTCAAGTTTACCTATTCTTTCCTTAGCGATCTCAAGTCTATTGATAAACCACCAAAAGGCATTCCTCATTTCTGCTACTGTTTCTTTGATTTCTAGCATTTCCTTTTGATTCTTTCTTATAGTTTCTATCTGTATTGACATTATCTATCTGATTTTGCATTTGTGTACTTTTTTCAATCCCTTTATTAATCATACTGTAACTGAGTACCCTCACTTTTCTAAGAGAGAGTTCTTTCTTCTTCTCTCTTTCCTTCTTTTCCTCACTTCCTACTTAGGTCTTTAGAAATGCAGTTATAGCCTTTACCTGCTCTTCACCAGACACTCCTCAAGGGCAAGTTTATTTAGCTATGTTATTAGAAGCTCCAGAGTGAAACTCTTCTACCAGGAGGCTGCCTAAAGAAACAACAGTCCATCTACTACCCAAAGTATTTCCGCTGTGAAACTCTCTCCCACCTGGAGAATTTTCTGCTGCTTTTACAACCTAGTCTTGTCCACAAAGGGACCAGCAGTCACCAGCTTGACCACCCAGTAGATAAGGCACCAAAGCTAGTATGCAGACACCCCACCTGCTCATTGCCTCCTCTGCATGTCATTCATGCCAGCATGCTAGCCCCCCTTTAAAAGCACCCCACTTTCTGCTCCAAAGGTGAAGAGGTACCCATAAAGACAAGATCCTGCTCTTCTTCCCCTAAGCAAGATTTGGAACAAAATGTCACTTTCTTTATACGTTGCTCCTATTAATTGGAGTGACTGGACTTGTGTTTTGGTTACAAAATGTGGAGTGGGGAGTGACTGAACCTGTGTTTTGGTTACAATTTTTGTGGCTCATATGGGGAAGTGCTGCATGCCCTGGGTGAGCTAAGTTTGCCAGCCCAGTTTCACTACTGGGTGAGGTGTGGGGTCACCTGTGAGTGCTAGCTGCTCATGGCTAGCAGACCCCATCATGGGAACATTAGGAAACTTCCCAGAAGCTGCCAAAAATGAATTTGTTTTGGGGGAAGCTCCCTTTTGCCTCATGGCATGACATCTGCTGCCTTTGGTATTTCACTGGTACAAGCAAAATGGCCTCTTAAGACACTGACAAACTTTGAAATTGAGTGAGTAGTTGGAGTGCACCCGAACTGGGTGGCTCTTTTGAGGTATCACTGGGGCCTTGTCCTATTTAAGACTTGGCTCTTTTGGAGTGTCACTGGGGCCCTGCCATATATGTGTGTGTGTGTGTGTGTGTGTGTATTTTTTTTTTTTTTTTTTTTTGAGATGGAGTCTTGCTCAGCTGCACAGGCAGGAGGTCAGTGGTCTGATCTCGGCCCACTGCAATCACCGTCTCCTGGGTTTGAGCAATTCTCTCATCTCAGCCTCCAAAGTAGCTGGGATTACAGGCATCCACCATAATGCCCCACTAATTTTTGTATTTTAGAAGAGACAGGGTTTCACCATGTTGATCAGGCTGGTCTTGAACTCCTGACCTCAGGTGATCTACCTGCCTTGGCCTCCCAAAGTGCTAGGATTACAGGCGTGAGCCACCACGCCTGGCCCAAGGCCCTGCTGTATTTAAGACTTGGCTGCTAGTGATAGCATTTGAGCATTTTATGCATTTGTATTTATTTGAATATGAAGTTCCATAGGAACTTGGCTCAGAGTTAGCTTCCTGTGGAGCCATTTGGAACTGGGGCCGGGGATTCAGGACCTCACCCAGACCCTTGACTGGGGACTCATTTGAAGCACACTGTCTGCATGTGTGAATGAATGACTTTCTGTGTGGGCCCTGTTGCCTTTCTTTACTCTCTACCTCCCATTTCACCCTCCTGACTATATTGGAGAGCTGCCCACCTAGGGTGCTGAGACTCTCCCTGACAGAAGATAAATGAGAATGGTGGGCCTAGTACCCCCACACTGTGTCATGGTTGGAAACTTCCCAAGTTCCCATCTGGTCACTTTACGTTTTTCTTTCCTTCTCCTCCTTTCTTTCTCTCACCCTCCTTGTGAAACCTGGCTCCTATGCCCAGTGTAGACTACACAGGAGCATAGGCCTGGCTCCAGTGACGGCTGTCTTTCCTTCTCTCTTCTTTCCTGTCTGCTTTAAATATGCTGTTACTAAAGTGCTGGTGCTGAGATAGGGCTCATGTGGTCTAACTAGAATGGAAACGTCGGAAACTGTTCTGCAACTGAGGGAAGAAAAGATGAGTCTGTTTTTTTTCTCTCTCTTTTATAAGGAAGGGGACTCTTTTGGAGCCAGGAGCTGTGCAACCTGGGGTTGGGGAGGGGAGATGGCAAAACTCCTTTAGCCGCCCCAGCTGGTGTCTAGTAGGTCATGTGTCCATCCAGTCCACTGTCTCTAGACCCAGTCCAGCACTAGGATGCTACTAGGTGTTGCAGTCCTTGTGACCTTGACTGCCTTTCAAGTTTATTTAGAGCCTCAGAATACTTTAGCTTGTGGTGGCAAGGCTTGCAGGAACTCAAGATCTGACAGTTGGGATTAGTGATTTCCCTCTGGCTAGGGCTGGTTTAAATGCTCCTTCCATGGACAGGCATCAGCTGAATTCGGTCTGATTTTTTTCTTTCTGCTATAACAGGGCAGCACTGAGTTCAATGCCTTACAATTGGAATGCTCTCCCTCCCCCAGGACTCAGAGACACTCTTTGCCCCACACTGCTGCTGCCACGGTGGTTTGGGGCAGGGGGCAAGGGGTGGCATCAGTGATTCAAGAGTGTTTTTTCTACCTCTTCAGTTCCTCTTTCAGTGATACAAAGTTAAACCAGGTACTGTGAGTGCCCACCTGGTGCTAGATGCTTTAAGGTCATAAAATACTTTTATGAGTTATAATAATTATTTGACTTGCCTGTTTTATAGCTATTAGATTCTAGGTAAGGTCTAGGGACATACAGAGTTAGCCAGGTTCCCTACCTAGGCTGGAAGAGTCAGACAGTTGTCTGCAGCTCTGTCCTTGTCCTGGGCTTTACAATCCAATATATGGTTAAAATTACTTACTTACCAGGTTTTTCACCAAAAATAAAAGTTGCTGAGAGTTAACATTGTAATATGTAATTGAGACTACTGGAGAAACAGTTTCACATACAAGATATATAAGGAAAGTAGAATGTGATTTTGGTAAAAGGTTATAAGAAGGCATA
The DNA here is from genome assembly GCF_043159975.1 of Macaca nemestrina. Classification (NCBI taxonomy): domain Eukaryota; kingdom Metazoa; phylum Chordata; class Mammalia; order Primates; family Cercopithecidae; genus Macaca; species Macaca nemestrina. Next base: position 119,863,823 of record NC_092134.1, read on the forward strand.
TAACTATGATATGGTTTTTGTTAAAGGGAATGTAATTTTGTCTAATTCAGAGGTTTTTTAAGGATTGGCCTAAGCTAAAAGAACAATAGAACAAAACTGAAAGTTTAAACAAATTGTGAAAGATTTGTGAGAGATTAATCTTGTAAAAGAAGTTCCATGGGTGTGAGAAAGCTGGCTAAAATTTGAAAGGGATTATTTAGTTTTTCCACAAATCAAACATTAAAAGCACACTGATGCAGGATGAGAATCTGGCCCCATGTGTCTGAATAACAAGGTTTTCTTAGAAAGCTGATCTGCTCTTTAACACAACATTGTAAAGGATTATAAAAAATTTATGGAAATTTTACCTTGTGGTCATATTAATTAAGATTGGATAGATTTGTTTATAAGGTTTTATTGAGAATTGGGTTTAACATTAATAGTACACTAATGCAAAGGTGAAATTTCGCTTTCTCTTTTGAACAGATTTTTGTGTAATATTAAAAAATAATAAAAAATAATTTGTTTGCCTTTTGAATAAATGACAGAAAACAGAAGGGAAAGAAAAGAGACAGATTCAGTTGGCCTCACACTGTCTTTATTGGGTTTTGTTTGAAAAGCTGTCTATCCTCCATCAACAAGTAAAAATTTTTCCCTTTTACTTATAGTGACCTGAGATTTTATTTTGTAATACCAAGTGTTTAAACCTTTGATATCTGACAAACTTTCCAAAGTGAAATTCTAAATTAAGTTCTTTTTTTTTTTAACCTGGTTAAACTTTTCAGATATTAGGTCCCCTAAAGTCTAAAAGAGACATATCTGGCTTATTTGGCATATAAAAACCATACAGGAAACATTGTCAAATATAAAATGATGTTTACATTTCTTTGAGTTATATTTATGTAAATACGTTCTGAGCATGTGTTCCAAAATTGTATGATTCCTATAATTCTGATATGTCTTAGCATATGTTGTCAGTAATAATTACGATTATTATCCTAAATCACTATGTGCCACATAGCCAGATTTCCTCATTGATTGTGTCTTTGTGGCTATTCTGAGACTTTTGTCATCCATAATTGTTATTTTACTCCGATTCTTTTCAAAGGTGGTTTTATAACCAGCTATAGGACTCTGACAGGTGCTCTTGAAGACAGGTTTCTGATAACTGGAGATTTTGACTTAGAATAAAGAAAAAAACTTCCAAAACTCCCATAAAAAGCTAATGCATTTATGAATATCAAACAGAACAGGAGTAAATTACATGGACTGAACTAAAGGAAGACTGAAACAATCTTTATGACACTTTGTTTGAAACACTGCTAATTCTTTGATTTTTCAGAGTCCGAAAAACCTTTTTCCTTTTGAGCTAGTTACAGCTTTTAATAGTTGAGTAAAGTATATTCCTGTGAGCAAAATTTGGAGAATTTTTCTTTCTTTTTACCTGATTTCTCCAGAATTTGAAAACTATTTGTAAGTAAACTTAATTTATGGCAGTATAGTTATCTGCATACGTTCAAGAAGAATCTGTTTTCTTCTGTGAAAGGACACCATTGAAGACATTGGTTATTTTACCAAGGCTTTGACTGAAATGGCATACTTCCAGGTATAAATAGACTGCTTTAAGGAATCAGAGTTGACTTATAGAGAATTGGGTTTAACATTAATAGTACACTAATGCAAAGGTGAAATTTCGCTTTCTCTTTTGAACAGATTTTTGTGTAATATTAAAAAATAATAAAAAATAATTTGTTTGCCTTTTGAATAAATGACAGAAAACAGAAGGGAAAGAAAAGAGACAGATTCAGTTGGCCTCACACTGTCTTTATTGGGTTTTGTTTGAAAAGCTGTCTTGGAAAAAACTGGCCTCATACCTTGTTCATGAAATCCCTGTATAGAATTTCCTGACCTGTAGTAAGTAAAGAATGTCACTTTCTGATAGGCCCAAGAGCTCCAAATTATCTTGAGACCTCAAGAAGAGGAATTCACCTAATTCATACAGGTATTTACAACTACAGATAAGTCTGTGGCTGTGCTCAAGGTTTTAAAAGGTCAATTTAAGATTTCTTATAAGTAAAAATTTCAGCAAAGCCAATTTTAAAAGGAGCCAATTGGACAAATAATTATTCTTGCTGCACTTTTTGCAAATAATCAGGACAAACATAATAAGATTAAAACTTATTTTGCAAATAAATTTGTCCTATTATGATTTGTCTTTAGAAATAACAGGAACTGGAGAGATAAAAAATTATATTTCAGAAAAAACTATAGTATACCTGTTGTTTGATTCTAGTTTTGTCCTTTGTTTTTGAGTTTTTATTATTTTCTGCAATTTGGACTAAATCCTGAATTCTTTCTGGGTTACAAGTCCCTAAACAAATGCTTTCAAATTCTTTTTGCATTTTTTTCTTTTCTTTTTTTTTTTTTTTTTTAAGACAAACTTTCACTTTGTTACCCAGGCTGAAGTGCAGTGGCATGATCTTGGCTCACTGCAAACTCCACCTCCCGGGTTCAAGCAATTCTCCTACCTCAACCTCCCGAGTAGCTGGAACAACAAGCGAGCACCAACACACCTAGCTAACTTTTGTATTTGTAGTAGAGATGGAGTTTCACCATGTTAGCCAGGCTGGTCTTGAACTCCTGAACTCAAGTGACCCACCCGCCTCAGCCTCCCAAATTGCTGGAATTACAGGTGTAAGACTGTGCCTGGCCTTCCTGCATTTTTCTGATTTGGATTTGATGAAATCACTACTACCTTATTCCTCATAATACAGGAGAGAAAAATGTGTCAGGCTGCTACCGCCCTCCTCTGTAATTAAAGATGCTTTGAGTCTAACATCTGGATAAATTGTGCCCAACATTAACCTTTGTTTTTCTTCTGTTTCTATAGAAATGGCTCTTATTGAAAATCTGTTTGCCTTCATCACATACAGAGGACTAGCCCATCTGCAGTGCCACCTCCTAGATGAGACACAGCTAGGTAACTAAAATGATTCATTCTCAGAAACTAGATAGGATTTATGACCACCTTCGTGAATATTCACAGTTCTTCCTATAATCCGTTAAACATATATTTAACCAACCTGTTATCATATCTGGTTATAATTGGCAGTGGGGAGCCTGCATGACAATTAAGACTAAATGCTACATGTAGATCCGAGATAATTCAGGAAATGTCTTGATAGCCTGCAAGACACAAACCAACAAATCAAAGCTATTTCTAACCCCACATACTGCTAGATCAATAGTTAGCATTCAGTTTCAGGTCAGGATTGTCCTGGTGATGGAAGCTACTTATCAGTTTAGCCCTGGCTGCAAGACTAGTCATATTCTCTGCTTTGGATTTTACTACTGTTGCACCCTGTGTAGGGAAATGCAAGACAGGATTTTCCGTAGACTTTCCAGACTTCATACTATAATGTTCCAACCAATATCATCTATAAATTCGGGTACTCATGAATATTTTCAGTTCCAAATAGATCAGTTCCATTCTGATGCACAATGACTTTGCCCCTTTCAGCAGGAAGCAGCCAGAATGAATACGGCACCTAAATCCCATAGAATTGAAATGGAACTTGGCAGTGGAGAATCGTAACCCAATACTCCCATCTCCCCCCCCACCTTTTTTTTTTTTTTTTTTTTTTTTTGAGATGGAGCCTAGCTCTGTCGCCCAGGCTGGAGCACAATGGCACGATCTCGGCTCACTGCAACCTCTGCCTCCCAGGTTCAAGTGATTCTCCCGCCTCAGCCTCCTGGGTAGCTGGGATTACAAGCGCCCACCACCACGCCCGGTTAATTTCTGTGTTTTTAGTAGAGACGGGGTTTCACTGTGTTGGTGAGGCTGGTCTCAAATTCCCGACCTCGTGATCTGCCCACCTCGGCCTCCCAAAGTGCTGGGATTACAGGCATGAGCCACCACGCCTGGCTATACTCCCATTTTTCTAAGAGATAATTTATTTTCTCACTCTCTTCTCTTTCTTCCATTTCCCCACTTCTCTAGTTAGCTCTTTAAAAATGGAATTATAGTCTTGACACCGACTTCACCAGATAATCCCTACAGGGCCCGTTCATTTCACCATGTGCTTAGAAGCTCCAGAGCAGAACTCGCCACCAGGAGGCTGTCTGGAAAAACAGTCCAGCTACAATCCAAAGTGTGCTGCTGCAAAACTCTCTCTCACCCGGAGAATGTTCAAATGCTCTTACAACCTAGATCTGCCCATGAAGGGGCCAGCAGTCACCTGCTAAACTGCCCAGGGGTAAATAAGCCACTGCAGTTGATACACACCTGCTCATCTTCTCCTCTGGATGCCATTCATGCCAGCATGCCAGGCCCTCTTTGAAAGCACTTGCTTTCTGCTCCAAAAGCAAAGCAGTACTCTTAAAGACAAGAGCCTGTACTTCTTCCCCTAAGCAAGTTTTGGAATAAAAAGTCACTTTCTTTATGCCAGACCTTGCTTTTGTTAATTGATTGGATTCTGCACGTGGCAAGTGACTGAACCTGTGTTCTGGTTACCATAGCATTTTAAATTGCCTGCCTGATAGTACCAGTGTGTGTCATATCTGAGCCTGAACCTGAAGACTGTTTTATCTCTTCAGACTCTGCTTTTTCTTGTTTTTGATATATCTTACAATTTCTGTTGTTATTGTTGTTGAAAACCAGATATACTGCATAAGGTAGTAGGTACCAAGACAAGTCTTTAGTGTGAAGCGTTATATTAATCTTGCTTGGAGTTAAAATGCAATTTAATCTTTCTTATAGCCATAGATACCAGAGATTTCAAATGCTTTCAGTGTCCTTGTTTTTGGCTTTGGGACTTCCTTTTGTATTTTTCCTTAGAGAAAATCTGTATCTTGCAGCTTCTTTTGGCTGAAATTCACTTTTATTATATTGGAGACTTATTGGTGTAGTGTATGGTGTGAAGAGAGGAAGGATTCTAAAATCATCTGTGTCTTGGTCTTTTAATGGGCTTGTATCTTGGGAGATGACCTTCACGAGTGTTTCAATTTCTCCTCCAGGGGGATAGTTTTTCCCATTGCTCCCCCTTTTCCCTGGCTGTGGCATTCTCAATCAACTTCCTTGCTGCCTTCTCCCCTGCTGACTATGGATTTTTTGTCCCTTAGGTGAGACAGGAAAGTGGGCTGGAGTTGAGCCGAGTTCCCTTCTCCTAGCTAGGCATTCTCCTAGCTAGTTTTCAGCATTGCCCTCTGGGGAGAAGTCCTTTCTATTGGAGACAAGGCCTTTGTTAGGGAGAAGGGGCTGGCAGGATTTAACAATGACTATTCTTTACCCTCCTCCTACCAGGGCCATTGGGAGATTTTTCTTGAATCCTCGGAACCTCCTTGTGAGAACCTACTGGTATTTCTGGAAAGTGTATGTGCACGCCCGCCCCCTGCATGACAGCAACCACCAGGAGTTTCTCACTCTCACATTAGACCATACTCAGGGTCTAGCAATTCATGAAAATTACTAGGTAAGTGTTCCTATCAGCTTAGGGCATCCAGGAGCTTCTGCTGGATGTATCTGCAAGTATCAGATGCTCTTGAATCTCTCTGGAGGTGCATCTCTCTCCAGATGGGTGGCTGTTTGCCCTGAGTCCTTGGTTCTCTGGTGGGCCCAAAAGTCATTGATTTTCAGTTTGTTCAGTTTTTCTTGATGTAAGGATGGGAATGGCAACTTCTAAGTTCCTTACATATTGGAGCTGAACATATTATATTTTCTTGAGTAATATTTCCTACTACGAGGAACACAGGGAGTAGTTGTAATAGTGAGAACTGAATTATCTCCTTATCCTCGGCTTGGAGTCATTGAAACAAAACAAGGACTCCAATATGATTTACATTCATACAGAGAAATTGATTTTGGAAGTATTTTAGCAGAAGTTTTTTGAGGAATGAGTTGTTCATGCTGATAAAGGTAGGACTTGAGAATAAGCTACGATTGAGGTGAAAAGCCCATAATAACTTGTAGGAACGATGGCTGGAAATATTAGGTTGTGACCAGGCTATAGTGTTTGGTTTGAAGTATGCTTTATTCTGTGGTCAGCATGGAGTCACTAAAAGATTTCAAAAAGGTTAATAACTAGCAAGAATCTGAACAAGTAATCTGGTGACAGTACTGAATAAACTGAAAGGACACTTGGGCTAGTAGTATCAAACTCAAGCTTTGGTGTCTGAATAGAGATGAAAAGGAGAAACTGAAAAGCTGTAACATTTTAATAATGATAAAATCAGAAACTTGAGGGACGAAGTCCAGGAGTCTGGCCTATAACATGAAGAATTTGAGATGTGACTAGAACTCACAACTGAGGATTGGGGTTGAAGATTGTATTTGAGGTTCGTCTGCATGGAGGTTGTAGCTGAAACCTTGAATAGAGATGTGATACCTGGGAGAGAACTAGAAGTGGGGTTAGAACCTTTGTGGATATGTAAATGTAAAGGGGTGACAAAAAATAAAGTTAGTAGCGGGAAAACCGGAAGGATGAGAGTAAAACTAGGACAAGATGTAAAGAAAATTAATAAGCCATTAATTTGTTTTAAAGCTATTAGAATAAATTAATAAACCATTAAAGTTTTTAAAATAAATTGGTTTTTTTTTTTTTTTCTCCAACTTATGTGTGTTCTATAGGGGCATACTCTGGAGTATGCAAATCCAACAGTCCTCACAGAGGAAAGCAGCTTCTTGTATAGTTGGCCTGAAAGATCAACCTCTTGTCAGAGTTTTACATGAATTATTTTTATGGTGGAAATAGATGTAAATGTTCCACCAAAAATGATTTTTATCAGGTAAGTGTCCACATTTATGACATAACGCTTCACTATTGGAATCTAATCAGGTAGAAGAGTGATTTATGTCAGCTGTAAAGTTGTGACGATAGCCAAATATAATACAGGCATACCGTGTTTTATTGAGCTTTGCTTTATTGTGCTTCACAGATACTGTTTATTACAAATTGAAGGTTTGTGGCAACCTTGCATCAAGCAAGTCTATTGGCACCACTTGTCCAACAACATGGACTGACTTCATGTCTTTGTGTCACAATTTAGTAATTCTCACAATGTTTCAAACTTTTTCATTATTATTATATGTTATGATGATCTGTGAATCTGTGATCCTTCATGTTACTGTTGTAATTATTTGGGGGGGGGCTGTGAACTATGCTCATAGAGACAGAAAACTTAATCTATAAATGTGTGTTCTGACTTCTCCACCAACCAGGTGCTCCCTCATCTCCTTCCTCTTCTTGGGCCTCCCTATTCCCCGAGACAAAACAATATTGACATTAGGTCAATTAATAAGCTTACAATGGCCTCTAAGAACTCAAGTGAAAGGAATATAGTCACACATCACTCACTGTAAATCAAAAGCTAGAAATGATTAAGCTTAGTGAGGAAGGCATGTCAAAAGCCAAAATAGGCTGAAAGCTAGGCCTCTTGTGCCAAATGGTCAGCGAAGTTGTAAATACAAAGAAAAAGTTGTAGAAGGAAACTCAAAGTGCTACATAAGTGAACACACAAATAATAAGAAAGTCAAACAGCCTTCTTTCTGAGATGAAGAGTGGTCTGGAAAGAAGATCAAACAGGCCACACACTACCTTAAGCCAATGCCTAATCCAGAGCAAGGCCCTAACTCTCTTCAATTCTGTGAAGGCTAGGAGAGATGGAGAAGCTGCAGGAGAAAAGCAGGTAGCTAGCAGATGTTGGTTCATGAGGTTTAAGGAATGAAGCCATCTCCATAACATAAAAGTGCAAGGTGAAGCAGCAAGTGCTGTTGTACAAGCTGCAGCGTGTTATCCAGATCTAGCTAAGATGATTGATGAAGGTGGCTACACTCAACAGATTTTCAGTGTTGACCAAACAGCCTTCCATTAGAAGATGCCCTTCCACTGGAAGATGCCATTTAGTATTTTCATAGCTAGAAAGAAATCAATGTCTGGTTTCAAATCTTCAAAGGACAGGCTGACCCTTTTGTTAGAAGGTTAAAGCAGCCGTGATTTTACATTGAAGCTGATCCTCAATACCATTCTAAAAATCCTATGACCCTTAAGAATAATGCTGTATCTACCGTCTGTGCTGTATATATAAATGGAACAAAAAGCCTGGGTGATAGCACACCTGTTTATAACATGGTTTTGTGAATATTTTAAGCCAACTGTTGAAACCTACTGCTCAGAAAAAAAGATTCCTTCAAAGTGTACTTGCTCATGAACAATGCACCTGGTCACCCACGTGTTCTGATGGAGATGTACTAGATTCATGCTGTTTTCATGCCTGCTAAGATAACATCCATTCTGAAGCCATGGATCAATGCATAATTTCAACTTTCAAGTCTTATTAGTTAAAAAATACAGTTCTAGGAGTATTGCTGCCATCAATAGTGATTCCTCTGTTGGAAATAGGTAAATCTAAAACTTCCCGGAAAGTATTCACTATTCTAGATGGCCTTAAGGACATTCATGATTCATAGGAGGAGGTCAAAATATCAACATTAATGGGAGTTTGGAAGTTGATTCCAACTCTCATGGATGACTTTGAGGGGCTCAAGATTTCAGTGGAGGAAGTAACTGTAGATATGGTATAAATAGTAAGAGAATGAAGTTAGACGTGGAGCCTGAAGATGTAACTGAATCGCTGCAATCTCATGATAAACTTGAATGCATGAGGAGTTGCTTCTTATGGATGAGCCAAAAAAGTGGTTTCATGAGATAGAATCTACTCTTGGTAAAGATGCTATGAACACAAAGTGACAACCAATAATTTAGAAAATTATATAAATGTAGCTGATAAAGCAGTGGATTGAGAGAACTGACTTCAATTCTGAAAGATGCTCAATTGTGAGTAAAATGCTATCAAACAGCATCACACACTACAGAGAAATCTTTCATGAGTCAATTGATGCGGTAAACTTCATTGTTGCCTTATTTTAAGGAATTGCCACAGCCACCTCAACCTTCAGCAACCACTACTGTTCAAGGCAACATCCTTCAACAGCAAAAAGATTGACTTGCTGTAGGCTCAGATAATTGTTAGCATTCTTTAGCAATATTTTTAAATTAAGGTATATACATTATCTGGGCATAATGCTACTGTACACTTAATAGACTACAGTTTACTTTAAACATAACATTTTATGTACCTGGCATCCAAAAAACTCCTATGACTCGCTTTACTGCAATGGTCTGGAATCAAACCCGTAATATCTCCAAGATATTCCTGTATGCAAAATTACCATTATCTCAGGGGTAACTGCAAATAATTTGCTTCCTCCAAATAAATACATAACTTTCATAATACATAAATTTATTTGTATATTTGTATTTGTATATACTGTTGATCCTTGAACAACATGGGTTAGAACTGCATGGTCCACTTTTACATGAATTTTTTTAACCATGTGCAGATCAAAAATACAATATTCTAAAGATGTGAATCATGCAGTAGATGGAGGGCCCACTTTTTGTATATGTGGGTTCAACAGTGCTAACTGTGGTACTTTCCTATGCACAGATTTTGGTGTATGTGGGTGGTCCTAGAACCAATTCCCCACATAGACCATATGCTGTTACGTATACATACGGGAAGTACAATCAGATGCTCTACCCCGGCATCGAATGGCTTGTTTCTAAGATTGGTTAATGTTTAAAGGAAAGAAAGAAAATGCTTGGTAAATTTCTTCTACAGCAACAAGGCAGTTTTCATCAAGTTTGAGAAATGTAATTTTATTAATAGAAGGGCATGTCTTACCATACACACTGTCCCCAGATAAATAAAATCCCGACATCTTTGAAAGCACACAAACACAGTTTTACAGGGTACAATACAAAGTGAATTTTGATGATGTTCTTACTTGCATTTACTAAAAATCTGAGAAAGACTATAATCAGTCTCTAAATAATTATCTTGCATAAAGAGAAAAGTAGAGCACAATATATATATATCACAAACCAAATCACACTCTCTGTAACGTTACAACATGAAATTTTACTTAATCAAAAATAAAAGCAAACTGGCTGAAGAAGGCTGTATCATTTTTTTCTCAATATTACACTAATTTCTATTTTTGGCATGAATTATTAACCTTTTCCATTAGTAGGAAAATGTGCTCTGCAAATTCTCGGATGGCACCACGGCCACCATTACATTTGCAAATGTATCCAACAGCCTTCTGGGCAGTGGAACAGGCGTCAGCAGGAGCGCCACTTAGGCCCACTCTCTTCAAGCACTCTTCATCAGACACTTCATTTCCTATCAAGTAAAATAAATACTGAGCAAACATTTAAAGAGAGAAAGAATATTCTAGCTAAATAATGCAGACAGCAACCAACAGGTAACTGGCAACTTCAGTAAGACCTAGGGGCACTGCATATAAGAATACTAAAGATTAGATGGAACAAAAATATTTTACAGTATAATTGAGGTCCAGGGTTTTCCCTAAGCAATCAAAAATGAACTCTTATGAGCTAGAGAAGAATGGAGCATATGTCCTACCTGCCACGCATATCACAAATGTTAGAAATTTTATATATGAATTCTAAGTTATTTAAATTTTTTATTAAGCAAAATTTCAAACATATGCAAGAACCCCAATTTTATATTGAAAAATTATCAGAATTTAAAATCACGTAGTAATATTGTTTTCTATGCCCTGCCCCCTAGTTTATTTGGGGAGAGGGAGAGGAAGGAATTCCCAGACATAGTATTTTATCCAGAAACTCTTCAGCATTTATCTTTAATAGATAAATATAATTTTTTATCTGACAGAGTATCATTAAACCCACAAAACCAATAATAGTTCCTTAATATCCTCTAATAAGCTAGTATATGTTGAGATACCCCCAGCTGTCTCAAAATTGTCCTTTTATAGTTGACTTATTTGAATCAGGAGTGAAATAAGGTTAACATACAGTCTCTTGTTTATATATATCTTAAATCTCTTTAAATCTGTAATAGTTCTGATTGGTATGCCACTTACTAATATTCGCTGAAAAATTACCATTTTTGAAGAATAAAAATAAATACTAAATCACACTGACATAATGATATCCTTTTCCTCCCTCTCTGTTTATCCCTTTTTTGGAATAGGATGTATTTCAGAAGCTCCCAGTATCTTCAATTCACCATTCTGAGTAAAACTATTACCATACTTTAGACCACATACAACAATACAATCTTGGTTGAAAAGAGTTTCTTTTAAATTTGTTCTATGCTTATCTACTGAAATTTTCTTATTATTAAATGTGTCGAGATTTGAATTGTTTTCACTAAAAGATAATAAAAGTTAAAGTTAGTTTTTGCATAATCCAGCCTTTAAGCTCTATTTACTAAATTTTACTTTTAAAAGTATTGATTTTTTAAGAAATATATTTTTATACATTTATGTCACCCATATAAAACAGTGCTGGGTTTTTTGTTTTTTTTTTAGTAGACATGGGGCCTCACTATGTTTCACAGGCTGGTCTCAAACTCCTGAGCTCCAGGGATCTCCCTGCCTCAGCCTCCCAAAGTGGTGGGACTGCGGGCATGAGCCATCATGCCTGGCCTGCTCTGAGTTTAAAATAAAAATTTAAATGCTCTTCTCTATTTTCTTACCTCTCCTTTTAAAGTTTTTTTTTTTGTTTTTTGTTTTTTAATGTCATATAAGTAATACATATTCATGGTAGAAATATTTTTTAAAAAATAGAAGCAAAAAAATAAAAATCATCCTAATTATCACTATTTGTAGATAATCACTACATTTTGACACACATAATTCTAGAGTTTTACCTATATAAATGATACACTTATTACTATCTGTAGGCACTATGTTAAGTATTTTATATTATCTTTGTTTTCCTCTCTGATGGCTTTATAAAATTTGGTTTGTGTTTATATTCTAAGCAGAAAACTAAGGTATATAGAAGCTTGCTTAATATCCCAAAGATAGTAAGTATAGTTGGAATTTGTTATACATTCCATTAAAATTGTTTTCTGCTAATAAAAATTGAATCTGCCTTTCACAAACATTCTGCAGTATTTATGTCCTTTGAATCTTCATGCATGGTTTAAGGGTTATTCCTGAAGTCCCTAGATCATATGCTCCCAAAGTATTCCTGTGCTGCTTATTTTGAGGCTCATATTACCCTTGTAAATATTGCTTTCATACATGATTTATAGTTATTATGCATCTTAATAACTTATCATCAATTTTAAAATGTTGACATCATCAGGCTGTAAGCTCAGCAAGCAGCAAGCCTACAGCTCCCACAACCAGTTCCATGCTGTGTATCATCGTGGGTACCTGATAAGTGTATTGCTTAATATCAAAGTGAAAAACTTATTGTTCTGTTTGATCATGCAAATAAATACAGGTCACAGCACTGTTTGTAATGATTGCATAGTATTCCTTTTTAGGGATATTCTACTTTTCGCAGGACATTTAAGTGGGTTCTTTTAACTTCACTACTGGCCCATTTGTCTCACTTCTTTCCTGGAATTGGAATTTGGGGAAAAAGTATGTACATTCAATTAACAGCAAAAAATATTCAGAGTGTAATTCCTATGTACTAGAAATTCTGCTAACTGCTTTACTCATATTATTTTATTAATCCCTACCAGAGCCCTACGATAATAGGTACTCTTGGTATCTCCAGTTTACAGAGGAGGAAACAACATTCATCTTACCACAACTGGCTAATCAGTGGTACGGTCTGACTTCACAGCTTATGCTAGTAATCATTCCTCATTTGATACATATTATCAAACTAACCTCCAGAAAGACTGTCCCAGTTTAACACTTTAATCAGCAGTGTAAGAGCGTTCCTATGTCCTACAATCATGCCCATCTGGGGGATGTGCTTTGTTATTTGTTCATTTCTTTAAAAATAAGTAAATAAATCCTGGTCCATTTTACTATGGGTGAATAAAAAGATACCAACCAAGATATGCCACTTCTTTCCAGCACAGGCCCATTTCTTTTCTCCATTCATCTACAACTGCTAGCTTGTCTGATATACTGACTTCCATTTTGCAATCCAGTTTTAAAGAAGAGAGCGTCTGCTTTGAACAGGCCCTTTCTGAGATTAGCCTCACCTTAAAAAAAAAAAAAAGGATCGGAGGAAAAAGGGAAAAATTAAAAAATGAAGAAAACAGAAATCTTTCATAATAATTGACCTTGTAGATAGTCCAAATCACAAACGAGTCATCTTTTGACCTTCTGAAGGTCCAAGTAAAGAAAACTGACTGTCATTTTAAAATCACGATGCTTTAAAACAAAGCTTATTTCTCATAGCCCAGTAAAGGTGAGACACAGTATTTTATTTTCTACAACAGAAAGGATTCTATCTACAGGTAAAAATTACAACATATATTGTCTGATACTAATCTAAGATTCTCCTATAATTCAATTTATCCAGAGGAAAGTCTATAACCTGTCTCGTGCTGCTTAGCAACACATATTTAGGATTTCTGGTAAATTATAATTATCTTAGCTTTCATTTAAAAAAATACACTTACATTAAGTTATTTTGAATCAAAAATGCCATTCATAAGAATAAGCTAGATTTTAAAAATCCACAAGATATCATCCTTTTCTGAAATGGCATACCTATTATCTAGGAAATCTTTCTTGTTGCAAGATCCTATGGGAAACACTAGATAGATAGCTCCCATTTAAAAGTAGTATGTTTATACCTACTGAATAAACAAGAAATATTATTTGCTGATTAACAAATTCCTAATTCTACTCATCTAAAAGTAAATAGTATAATAATTTTTTTCTAGGCATATGAAGGCCAAATTTTAGATATTTTAAAAGTTAATACTAAAAATTTAAATCTCTTAATTCCTTGCATGTTCTTTGACCCTGAATGAAAATATTTATGAAATACTGCTATATTCAGGGAGCACATACCTCAATACCACTTTTCTTTAATAAACTTATCCCAATAGCATCTTTTACATCATAAGATATTATTTCTTTTTGGTCTCCTGATACATAAATGTGGCCATTGGTGAGACATCCATCAATATTGCAAACCAAAAGTTTTATTTCCTTAAGCTTCTCTTTGCCAAAATAGCCATATCTAAAAGAAACCAAAATAGACCTTTGAGTATAAGTGCAATACTAATCACTCCCTCTCAACTGGCTAAACCAATACATTAAATGTCACCCTCCATTCAACTATTCAAACATTACTCTTCAAATTTACTTCACATATATATTTCAACTTTTAGTGCAGTAACTAAAAGTAGTGTGGTCTAACCAGATAATTTCTTACTTTATTGAAGCCATGTAAACACACATTTTACATACGTCTTCCCCACATGAACAAAGTAATTACAAAGATCCTAAGATGTTTGAAGTATCAGAAATCAGTATCTAGAAGTATAATTATTAGGATTTAGTACAAACGTTATACAGGTCTGTTTTTACCTTAATACTCTTTGCTCTGCAATAGGCCAATCAATATCCACATCTATATCCACGCTATGCTCAGCTCGCATTTCATAGTATGCCATTTTTCCACCCTAAAGATAGTACAAATGTCATGAATACTGTTTTTAATATTCATTCACATATATCAAAACTTTATTATAATACAGCGCAATGAATTCATTTCTACAGTACTGAGAAAAATGAATAACCCAGTAAAAATCAGTCACATAGAAATGATTTTTTAATTTATTTTTACTTTATTTTTTCGAGTTAGGGTTTCACTCTGCCACCCAGGCTGGAGAGCAATGCTGCAATCATAGCTCATTATAACCTTGAAATTTTGGGCTCAAGCAATCCTCCCACCTCAGCCTCCTAAGGATCTGGTACTACAGGTATACAACTCCATGTCTGGCTAAATTTTTTAAAAGTTTTCTGTAGATAGAAGATCTTGCTATGTTGCCAAGGCTGTTCTTGGAAACCTGGCCTCAAGCTATCCTCTTGAGGCCTCAAGCTGGCCTCTCAAAGTGCTGGGTGACATGCTTCAGCCACCATGCCCAGCTTTTTTTTTTTTTTTTTTTTTTTTTAAGGAGAAAGCTCACATAAAATAACTTTAACATTTTTCAAATTCTATCTAAACAGTTCAAGTTCCCTATTTAAGAAAATTTCTATTTTAATATTGAAAAAAGCAGAAATATTATAGCCTCCAGGATTCTGACCACAAGGGGTTTTGTGGAAATCCCTTAATCATATCCTCCTTTCTTTCAAGAATTCTCTCCTGTCATCATCCAAAAGCAGTGTAAAGGTTTTTGGAACTTCTGTTCTAATTTGCAACTAACAGGCAACACAGGGGAGGAAAAATAACTGTAGCATCTGTTGTAGAGAGTTTTCTTAGATCCCTGAGCTACTGATGAAAATGACTAATAGTCATCCAAGTCACATGCGAGCAATGACAAGGGCAGTCTCTTGATTCTAGGCAAGGTTGGCAATAGAAGGGGCCTTTCTTCTGATAGCAATTATTTGAATGACCAGATCCATTACTGGATAATTTCAATTTCATTTTTTTTTTTTCAGAATTGCCAGGCTCTTCATAAATCTTGTTTTAATGAGAAACATTTTTCTCCACACTTTAGGAATGGGTTGCACCATGGCCTCCTTAGAAAAGAACTTAAAAATAGTAGTATCTATGTGTGTCAAATCTAATTTCTCTGAACACTTAAATTTAACTACACAGCCAGTCTATAGTTTGCCTATACACTGACCAGAAGATTTGTAAAAATGTTTTTCTCTCTTTTGCTCAGAATAAGAGTCCCATTAGAATTTTTATTAGACAACGGAGAGATTTCCCTCTCTCTTTTTAAAAACGCTATTTCTTGAGTAACATAAGAACCTGAATCCAAATCCTGACAGTACCATTTATTAGCTGTCTTTGCCTTGAGTCAATTACTTCATTTTTCGGAGATGCAGTTTTCTCCTCTGTAAAACTGGGTAGAAATGTCCACTTCATTCATTTGCTATGCAGATTACGTAAGATAACATATGCAAAGTGTTTCACATACTCCACAGTACACAGTAAATAATAAATAATAATGATAACTAAAATTAACGAGTTAAGAAATATATGATGCAACCATGTTGCAGGCTCTAAAATGTGAGAGACATTAAATCCGTTATTTGAAAATGAGAGAAATGAGAGTCAGCACAGATAAAATGATATATATTCAAGCTTACACAGTAAGAGGCAGTTAGAGTAAGAATCCGGGTTTCCTGTCGCCCAGGTTGTAACTCTTTTCACCTCTATGAAATTATTTGTCTTTTTAGAGCAATACAAGTTATTCAACCCTACAGCCACAACATAACTATAACACAAACATGGATTACATAGTTTTAAATGGAATAATATGAGTACCAGGGCATGTGTAGGAACGCAGTACTTCATTCATTTTTTTATCATTATAGCAGAATTCCTTGTATATTTACTGAATGGATTCCAAAGATCACCTTGGGGTAAACCTGCAGGATAAATGCCTCAGATAGCAAATGTTGTTAGCTATTACCTTTCCTCTATAGGTTGATACTTTTATCATAAAGAAATTGTACCATACTTCTTCCCTAGAACTCAGAGTACGCCTACAAAAGCTCTTAAAAGGAATATGCAAAATGAAGGTACAAACCTGCAAGTAACCCATCTCTATCAAATGTCTTTTAGCAAAATAAAACGAGCCATTTTCATATAATTCTCCATCCCAGTCTTGTCGACGAGGCCGTTTAGCTGGATTTAAATTCAGAGGTTCGGTCACTTCACGAACTAAAAGCACAAAGTTAGAGTAAGTCCATGTTGCTCTGAATATAGAAAGTGTTCATTTAGTTAACTTTAAAAAAGTTAATAAAAACGAACTCAGAATGCAGAGCATTTCTCTATCTAGATAGAGAATTTTTTTTTTTTGAGACAGAGTCTCGCTCTGTCTGGAGTGCAATGGTGCCATCTCGGCTCACTGCAACCTATGCCTCCCGGGTTCAAGCGATTCTCCTGCTTCAGCCTCCTGAGTAGCTAGGACTATAGGCATGCACCACTATGCCTGGCTAATTTTTGTATTTTTAGTGGAGACGGGGTTTTACCATGTTGACCAAGCTGGTCTTGAACTCCCGATCTTGTGATCCGCCCACCTCGGCCTCCCAAAGTGCTAGAATTACGGGTGTGAGCCACTGCACCCGGCCTGATAAAGAACTATTTTTAGACTGGATGCGGTGGCTCATGCCTGTAATCCTAGCACTTTGGAGGCTGAGGCAGGCGAATCACTTGAGGTCAGGAGTTCGAGACCAGCCCAGCCAACATAGTGGAACGCCGTCTACACTAAAAACACAAATTTAGCTGGGCGTGGTGGTGGGCACTTGTAATCCTAGCTACTTGGGAGGCTGAGGCAGAAGAATTGCTTGAACCCGGAGGCGGGGGGCGGAGCTTGCAGTGAGCTGAGATTGCGCCACTGCACTCCAGCCTGGGCAACAGAGCTAGACTCCATCTCAAAAAAAAAAAAAAGAACTTTTTTTAAAGGAATCAAATCTGTAATAATTCTGATGATTTATATTTGCTTTCCAATAGCTACTAGAAAAATAAAGTATTTTATAATGAAATATGAAACAATTAAGGTATTCACACAAATATAATGCTTTGGGAGGACATCAAGACAACCTTAAAGTAGCTTTCAAAGAACTGAATTGGTCCTAAAATACCTATATTCAATATTTGAGCCCTTTAATCTCTTTTCTCATTGTCTGCGCATACAGAAGTTTTACTTATCTAATGTGGTTGAGAACTTGTTTTTATACAATTATTGCTGAAAACTATAGATTTCTCCATTAAATTATTGAAGATTTTATATTGATGAAAATGTTTATGTAACATATTATACATTCTTACCATTAGTTAAAAATACACTAAACATAATAACAAATTATGTTTATGAGTATACCTGATAATAAAGGCTCAGTAATGTCAATATTAATGAATAGAACATAATGTAATCAATGAAGCCTTTGGTATTGTCACGCAGAGATTCTTTTGTCTTTTCACTGAGTTTTCCTCAAATCTGTGTGTGTGTGTGTGTGTGTGTGTGTGTGCGTGTGTGTGTGTGTGTTCAACAGCTGCTTATTCTCCAGAATCTTTCTTCACTTTTTGCTGTCATTTCTGTGTGTATAAAGGCTTTTAGGAATAACCTCTACTTACTTGTTTAACTAAACCATCCCCTGTTCAATTCCACCCCAGTATTTGAAACAACCCAGGAAAAAACCTTAGCAAATACAAATTAAATAGCTAGAGGTAACAGAGCTTTACAGGCACTGGCTACAGAGTAGTGACCAGAACCCTCTCTATTCTCAAAAGGTGTACAATCTAGGGGTAGAGACAGGTAATTAAACCAACTAGATAATTCAAGTGGTACTCTGAAGAAAAGAGAGGGATCAGTCTTTCCTAGTATCAGTGGCTGCTTTCTCCCTGGGCATATCTGCTGAGTATGAGGAGAAGGTGTAAGAAAGATCAAGCTTTGCATAATCAGAGGGACTCTGCTGAGGTAGGCAAAAACTAGAATGGTTTTTAATGGCCTTGTGGACTTGAGTTACAGATTGTCATCTGTAGGAACTACAAACATACAACTAGTTTTTCCACCTAATTCTCCTACGAGACTTTGGCTGAGTGTACTGCGCGGGAAGCTCGGAATGGGCTGGAAAGATATCATTACAGTATTGTGGTCCTCAGATCCCTTAAGAGTCTTGTTAGCAAGAGTAGGGGATGGGTGTGAGTATCAGTAACACATACGAGATATATCTCCTAATAAGACACCTAAACTAAGAGATGAGATGAAATTAAAGTTTCAACCCAGTCCAACTCCTAATTGGATCAAAGGGATCAGCCCCTTATCCTATCTGCCTGATAGAAGAAAAGGTGCAACCTCTCTGGAGGAAAATATGTACTCAAGTGTCTATGCCAGATATACAATTAAACATGAGCCAAATGAAGAGGCAGAAATAGGTGACTCACAATCAACAGAGAAGCAGTCAGAGTACAGAACTGTAAGTGACTAGATGTTGAAATCTGCATTAAGGACTTTCGAATAGCTATCAAAAATATGTTAAATTAGAGGAAAGGACTTTTTTTGTTTAAATGGATTTAAAAAATGGAGAATTTCAACAGAAAATGGAATCCCTAAGAAACAACTGAAATGTACTGAATGGAAAAACACAGTGTTTATAATTCTCTGGATAAGATTTACAGCACACCGGACATGGCAGGTGAAATGCCTAGTAAACCCTATGAAACCCTTTTTATATATGGAGTTAGGAATTTGGGGAAGAACTTCGAAATGTCATTCTTAAGATCCTTCGGAACACTTTGGTGGATGCTTTCTATTTCTATATGATCCGTATGGAGTTCATCAAACATGTCTAGAACCAACATAAAAGTATTTGATCTAGAAAAACGGCATGTCTGCCTCAAAAGGCAAATAGAAATAAGAGGATTAGAATGTCCCTTTGTAAAGAGTAAAGCGAAGAATTAATTTGGTCTCGCTGTGTTGGCTCAATAACAGATTTAGAACTGATTGTAAATGTCATTACCTACTAAAGTAATGAGTCAAATGTTCTCTTTTACAGCTCCCTTTTACTCTCCTCATGCCTAAAGAATATTTATATATAAAAAAATTGATTCTCAATTAAATGAGCTAAAATAAAGACTGATAAGAGATTACCTCCTTTCTGAATTTCACTCCATCGAAACTGATGACGTCTCACAACAGAAAAAACAGAATCATATCCTTCTTCTCGAATCATTTCTGCAACTTTTTGAAGATCAGTAGGATGTAAACATGGAGAAGTAGCTTGGATATTTCCTACAATGTCAACCTCTTAAAAGGACAAGAGAAATGAAAAGGATATTTAAAAAAAAGTTCCTTGCAAGCAAGTAATATTAAGGTTTGGAATTCAAATGTTAAAACAAGTCTTATGAGATAATAAAGGAAGTAGAAAAGTACATAACGGTTTGAATAAACTATTAATCAAATTCATACCATTATGATAATTAAGAAATTCTATGATGGCATCTAGTGAGGTAGAGCTGTCTTTCGAAACTTCAGAACTTCTTCGATGAACTTGTGCACCAAATTGTTTGGCCACATTCTCAATTTCATCATGGTCTGTCGAAACCCATACACTGTTCAGATATCAAAAAAAATTAACAGCCAAATCAAAACAAATCATTAATAATAAAATGGAGCTCTGTAACCATAAAATACAGCTTATATAACGTAAGAATATTTTTTGCACAATAATAATGTTACAGATCCACAGGAGTATAAAAATGTAAGAAATCATAAAGTATTTTGTATATAAACATACTAATGAATAAAAATGCAGTCCTAGATATACTTTATATAAAGAAAGGAACAACAGACACTGGGGCCTACTTGAGGGTAGAGGGTGGGAGGAGGGTAAGGATCAGAAAACTACCTATCAGGTACTATGCTTACTAACTGGATGACGAAATAATCTGTACACGAAACCCCTGCAACATGCAATTTACCTCTGTAACAAACCTGCCACGTACCCCTGAACCTAAAATAAACGTTTTTTTAAAATACACTAGAAGTCAAATCTAAAGAAAATTAAAGATCTTGCTTATTCTCCATTCAAATCCAAAATATTGTATAAAATATTTTAATATGTTTGCTAAAAAAAAAAATAAATGGCCTGGCTTAGCCTAACCCTCAAGGTGAAACAGTTTCAAGCGTAGAAGATAATAAATGCCCAAGTCTGGGCTCAAAAAAAAAATCAGATAATACAACTCTTTTTTAAACAACAAACGATGGGTATATAGATATAGAATCAGCTGGGTTATAGCCATTGATAACAACAAACATGGAGAACATGACTTCATTGGCTCAAAATAATTTAACTTAATACTCTATTAACTACAGGTCACACAGTTGCCTATTTAGACTTTATAAAATGATGAGTAGGCAAAATGCTATTTTGGAGAGGGGTACCAGTTTCTATCGCAGTTTTGTTTCCTGGACAGTCACAAATTCCCACTACTAGAAGCCGAAGATGTAAATACTACTCCAGCCACAATGCTTGGTCGGGCCTGGAGTCTCACGCCTGTAATCCCAACACTTTGGCAAGTCGAGGTGGGTGGATCACTTGAGGTCATGAGATCGAGACCAGCCTGGCCAACACGGTGAAACCTGGTCTTTACTAAAAATACAAAAATTAGCTGGGCATGGTGGTGCACACCTGTAATCCCAGCTACTAGGGAGGCTGAGACAGGAGGATCGCTTGAACCTGGGAGGCAGAGGTTGCAGTGAGCCGAGATCGCACCACTGCACTACAGCCTGAGAGACAGTGAGACCCTGTCTCAAAAAGACAAACAACAACAGCGACAAAACTCCACAATGTTTTAATAGTGATTTATGCAAAAATATCTTAATGACTTACAGTCTTTGGTATATACATATATAGTATATATACACACACACATATATATACACATTATCATATATATACAAAATTATATATATAAAATAATGTGTATATATGTGTGTGTGTGTATATGTGTATATATATGTATATACACACACACACATATATATTTTTTCCTTTTATGCCACTCTTTCAATACCTACCGAGGGAAAGATGAACTGCATGTTTTGTTTGTTTTTTTGACAGTCTTGCTCTGTCACCCAGGCTAGAGTGCAGTGGCCTGCTATCTGCTCACTGCAACCTCCACCTCCCAGGTTCAAGCGACTCTCATGCCTTAGGCTCCCGAGTAGCTGGGATTACAGGCACGTGTCACCCACGCCCGACTAATTTTTGTATTTTTAGGAAAGATGGGGTTTCGCCATGTTGGCAAAGATAGTCTCAAACTCCTGACCTCAAGTGATCCTCCCACCTTGGCCTCCCAAAATGCTAGGATTACAGGTGTGAGCCACCACGCTTGGCTGAACTGCATATTTAATATGTCTATGCTCAATTATCATGAGTGAAAAGAAAGTGAGAAACTAAAGTTTCTAATATCCCTGGAGTTCATTTATTTATTTCACTTATTCCCTTTAATATTTATAGAAGGATTTAAATCAAGGGATAAAGTCAGTAAGAAAAAAAAAAAAAAATCAAAGGAAGCCTAGCAAACAAAATGAGCCACTGGCTAGGGGCCAAGAGTCCCGTGATATCTACTCATGTCACTCTATGCAAGGCGGAACACAGGAGCCCCCATTTTCCTCCATCTTGAAATCTGAAATAGTGGGAAAAAAATGTTCTCTTGGGAAATGTCATAGTCAAAGGTATATAATAAAGTAAAGTACCAATGAAAACCTAGTGGATTTTTAAAACAGAGGTGAGGGGAGGATGATAAGATGGAATTAGGATACAATAAAAAATAAACAGGGACAGCAAAAGACATGGTAATTTGGCATCTAATTTACGTTATTAATTGAAATAAGCTGCTGAAGCCATTTACTTTACTATCCTGATTTTTACTGCAATGAAAATTCAATACCAGAGGGTTCAGTGGTCTTTAAGAAATGTTTAAAAGGTAAGAAAAAAAAAAAAAGAATTTTGGAGGAGGTTTGCTTTTCTTCCTTCCTTCTTTCATTCCTTCCTTCCTTCCTTTATGAACTATTTACTAAGTGCCTATTCTGTCCCAGGCATGATTCTGGACACTAGAGATATAATAATGTATACAGTATAGTTTATTTTCTTGAAAAAGTCTTGGCCTATCGATGGAAACTGAAACCAGTATGGCACTGTAATTCTCCTTAAACCATCAGGGAAAGAGAAGTAAGGGATCAATTAAGTAACGATGGTCTTTTCAATGCTTTACTTTTTACAAAGTACTTTCACAGTGACTGCTACATATCAGGTGCTCAATACAGATCTGCTGAATTAATGAAACAGTAAGTGATTAAGAGGATGGGTTCTGAAGGAAGAGGTTCAATTCTGACTCCACCACATGCTAGCTATATGACCATGGGAAAAATCCATAATCTCCTTATGCCTCAATTTTCAGTAAAATGGAGGCAGTAATAATAGTGGGTACCTCATATGGTTTAGAGGATTAAATATAAACCATTAACCACAGAATCAACATTTAATAAATGTTAGCTATTCAAAATACTAAAATAGGAATGGTAATAAAGTAATATCTACTCTGTCTCATTTAATCCTCACAATCTTCAGAAGGTAGACTGAAGGCCTGCTTCCAGACCTTCAAAGGTCCAAATGTCTAATTTGTATGTGTTATGTTAAGCAATTACACTGTGAAAAAATATGAAAATAGTATCCCATATGTACACTTAAAATACTATGATCATCAATATGAAAGGGACTGAGTAGATAATTTTCTTTGGTTTAGGGACATAAGATGAGGATGGGCAAAAGAGAAAATGAGCAAGTGAACAAACAGGCCAGTCAAGCAGAGTGAATGTCAAAGTCTAATGCCAATGACTTTATCCTCAAATGAAGTCACACTACACCTAACAGGACCAACAGGAATATCAACCATGGTGCCTGTGACAACTATTTTAAATCAGAAGCTGCCATTTTAGGGATAATAACAGCATAGGCCTTTCATTAATCAAAAGTCTATACCCTAAGCATAAAACTAAAACATGTTTATTTTTCACAAGTATGTTAGGCAACACTTACAAATCAATTTGTTCTGAGGTTTACTTACACAGCACTGAACCACTGTTGAAAATTAAGCTCTTACAAAATCAACTCTGGCAATAACTCTGTGCTAAAGGGAAAAAAATTATCTCAGCATTTTTCTTAACTGCTAACTAGCCTAGTTAGTATGCAAAGTTGGCAACTTGAAAAGTACTGTTCGCTTTGATTCTGAGCAGGCCAGAGAAATCTGCCTCAATTAAGTCAAATCGTGGTTTTGAACAAAATAATCTCAAAGGTATCTTCTAGCCCTGAAAAACACAAATCAGACAGCTGCAATTTTCTTCAGCTCTCCCCTAAGGTAAATATTTTTTGAAGAAAAGAGAGGGTAGGAGGCAGGAAGGGTGCTCCAAAGTCCTCCTACAGCTTCATAGTAAGTCAAGTGAATTCAAGTCAACACATTTTAATAATCTAATATATAAAGCATACCGCGATGAATAAGAGGGTACCTGCTCACAAGCAGCTTAGCTTTTCACCTAGTATGGCAGGAGTCTCCCCAGGCCAAATTCTGCCCACTTCTCAGCCTGTTTCTGTAACATTTCATTGGAATGCAGCCACACTCTTTCATTTACGTATTGTCATGGCCACTTTCACAACATACACAACAGCAGAGCTGAGTAGTTGCAACAAAGGCCATCTGGCTTGCAAAACCTAAAATATTTACTATCTGGCCCTTTACAGAAAGTCTGCCGGCCACTGAAACTGAAAAAGAAAATAAAGATATCTTTCCATTAACTCTTCAACGTCAAAGAATGTTAGCACTAGAAAGAATTTTGAAGATCATTACAACTTTCCCATTTTATAAGCAATGGAAGAGTTTCCCTTTTACAAGCATGGAAGATAGTAAAAACCTTCTGAACCAGAGGAAAATGTCAATAACAGATTACATACTATGTGCCAGGCACTATTCTAAGAGCTCCACATATATTATCTCACTTAATTCCCTCAACAAGCCTGTGAGGCAGACACTTCAGTACATTTTGCAGATGAAGAGATGAGGCACAGAGAGGTTAAGCGATTTACCCAAGTTTGCACAGTTAATACACGGTGATGCAGAAATTCAAATCCACAGTTTGACTTCAGAGTCTGTGATCTTATCTCCCTGCATAGGGCATGCACTAAATGAAGGTACAAACAATGTTGCTATGTATGGGAAAACAAAGGCACAATTACTTTTCACTGAGGGGATCAGTAAAGGCTTCATGGAGGAAGAAGTGCTGGTCCCTTCTATTATCTTTTGACCTAATATCTCCAGATGCCTGGAAAGGATGACAAATAGCACATAGCCACAAAACTTGAATACAGTAAATTCACATTGTTACATGATACTGTTAAGTTAGAAATACATTCATTTTGCTAGTGTAGAAAAACTAACTTTTTTTTTTTTTTGAGACAGAGTCTTGCTCTGTTGCCCAGGCTAGAGTGCAGTGGCCCAATCTCGGCTCACTGCAACCTCCGCCTCCCGGGTTCAAGTGATTCCCCTGCCTCAGCCTCCTGAGTAGCTGGGATTACAGGCGTGCACCACCACAACTGGCTAATTTTTGTATTTTGGTAGAGATGGGGTTTCACCATGTTGGCCAGGCTGGTCTTGAACTCCTGGCCTCATGTGATCTGCCTGCTTTCGGCCTCCCAAAGTGCTGAGATTACAGGTGTGAGTCGTCGTGCCCAGCCAATTTTATTTCTTCCAATCGCCACTACTGATTGGTATCTGAGTGACAGATACCATAGGTGGCTTGAGGAAGTATAAAACATTACCCCTGTGGTCAATGAGTTTATACTCTAGTCTACATGTATTAAATAAAACTACTTGGTACAGAAAAAGTTGATACTAGAGTCTTTTTTTTAAAAGAAGTTTTATACAAATGCTAAAATGTGGAAATGGGAGAATCACTGGTCAACATATACACATATTTTCCAATCATTTCATAGCAAAATCCCCAATGCTTGATGTAATGGTTGGTTGTTGAGTTCTCACCAACAGAATCTATTCCCCTCACTTTTGGTAATTGTACTCCAATTTTCCTCTTGATGAACCTGTCATGTCGTTCAGTGGGGGCTCCATCCCTGGTTACAAGAGTGGAAGATGCAGCTATACTGTACCGATACAAGCACTGTGTTCTTCTTGCCATAGAGACTGGCTGAAGAGTGAGCAGGGTACCCAATGAGGCACAATGAAACTTCGAGCTTCGAGGAGAGCACTCCCGACTACATTTAAATTTGGAAGAATATGAGGACCGCTATCAAAGACACATAGAATTGGCGACTAAAGTGTTAAGCACAGATTATACTCTGTTACTACTGCAATAGGAAAAGAGTCCAACGCAAATTGCATTCATAGCCCCAGAAAACGAAAGGCTGGAGACTTTAAAGGCTGAGTTGTGCTAAGGGAAAGGCACTGAAGGGTGCTAAGGGGGCTTAGTCCATGTGACTGGGCCATCTGGATTTGTTAACTGGTGCTTATCTGGAAGAGAAACAATCTTCTATCTTTATGAGACAAGGCAACTGGGCAAGTTGAAGCAAGGTGTCCACTGAACTTCACCCTTTATCTTCCCAGAGGGACTGGGAAGGAGAGTGGGAGTTAGAATGTTCGCATTTCACTGAGACAGGGTCTCAGGAAACAGTTTTGTGTGGTAGATTTACATCTCAAAAGGCAGAGAAAGTTTTTATAATTGCAAGCTTTCTAAACTAACTGCTCTAAAAGAGGGTTCAGGGGCCTATCACCAGGTTTTTCCTGGAACCATCAGGAAATTCTAGCAGCTTTGAGCCTCTTCAGGAAGGCATTTTAAGGGAACCTGAGATCATCCTAGGGACATGACCTTAAGCTGCTAGAAGCCATGCTAGGGCTTGGTCAAGTCTCTTGGGGCAGAGGTTTGGAGCAAGTCATTAGGTACCCTGAGAGTTCTGCAGTTCTCAGTACAACCACCTTGAAGCCATAAAGCGTCTACCCAGAACTAAGAAATTGAGGATTCTGGCAACAAAGTGCCCCATCCTCTTATCCTGCTTTACTTTTTCTTAAAAACATTTATCATAACCTGATATAACACATATTAATGTTCTTGTATACTGCATGTCTTTCCTTATTATAACGTAAGCACTATGAGACTAAGGGCTGTCTCTACTGCTACTACACCTGGTTCGGTACATACAACAGTGCCTGTTACACAGTAGGTAGGTAGTAAGTACGCTGAATGAATGAATCATTTTTTTGTCCTTGAATCTGATTGTACCTTAACAAGCCTTTCCCTCTTTTGTTATGCCAGTTTGAACGGGGTTTTCCAACATACAACCTAAGAGTTGTAAATGGTATTAACAGTTTTGTTCATTTACTGTGAATATGATTTTGATCTCTAGTTCATTTCACAAAGATTATATTTCACTATATTACTGCAGCCTGGATGCACCTACTTCTCTCAGTCCTTTTTAGTTTGTACCCTTTCTAAGAAGGTAAAAATATCCCAAAGTCTGTGAGCTTCACAAGGACAAAATCTGTGTCCCAATCATCTTGGTATTCCCTTGGACATGTATAGCAGAAATTAGGGCTCAGTAAATAGCTACCGAATTGAACAAAATCCCCAGGTCCTTCCCTATCTCTCCTTTGCACACTTCCTTTTGCACTAGTGTTATCTTCTGAGTGGTAGCTCCTATTTGCTTTGCTCCATCCAGGACTTCCTTTGGGTTGTAACATTAAGAAAATTAGTACATTTATACTTTTTCGAATCTCCCTTTTTTAAACAAGACTGGCTAAATGAAAATCACTTACCCATGTATTAACATGGGTAAGCAAATACAGGTTAAAAAGAAAAAGAGATGACTTCAAAAACAGTCATCTCTTTAAAAACCGAAACATCAAAAGGTTAACATAAATTAATTTCCATAATAACGACACATTCAAATGTAGTTAGGTTGAAGCTATATGTGTAAATTCATTCTTGGCACAGAATTTCATCTCCCTTCTTTTATGAATGACATCAGCTTGTAACTCCTGACCAATTTGGCAATGTATCTAAATTATACGTAATTAAAACTGTCCTTAGGGCAGGCAAGGTTCCAAAGGTATGATTAAATGATTTGTAAGCATTAATATACCATAAAACAGTCAGTTGTATACCTTCCCACTGGGTCTCACGTATTTATAAATGTAGGGAGCTTTCTAGATTGTGCTGACTCACAGGCAGATAGCTAGAGTATTTTTCAAAGGTTAGGAAAAGATCTCCAAGCTGAGCTTGAAATTTAGCTCTGACACCCCGACACTCAACTCCATTCACGAACCTGATGCTTCCCTAATCGATCAGCACCAAGCAGTTATCAGAGGCTGAGCAACAGGGGAGCCTCGATGGCCCCCATCCAAAGGAGTTCACATATTATCACAGACGTTGCACCGGGGTGGCCTCCTTTACTTTCCCCGTAAGGTCAACCTGGGAGTAGGGGACGGTTGGGGAGGTGTAATCTCCCCTTTTACGGATGATTCTCAAGGGCAGAGACAGGAACTGTCCCAGGTTATGACCATTGGCAGCTACGGAACAAGGAAGGAGCTGGAGCCCTTCCTCCTGGGCTCTCAGCCCGGTCCCAGGCACCCCGGATCCTGCACGTCCCTGGCAAGAGAGATGGCCCCCTTCCAAGAGCGCTGGCCCCGGGGGCCCCAGCCCCTCCAGCAGCCCGACTCCCTCTCCCGACCCCCGCCCAGGCCGCGCCGCCCACTCTCGCACATGCGCACCTCTGGAAGGCCCCTGAATCCAGGGCCGCACGCAGGACCCAGCCAATGAGCGGGACCCCCGCCAGGTGCTTAATGTTCTTCAGGGGGATGCCTTTGCTGCCTCCCCGGGCCAGAATTAGGGCTGCCAGGTGCGGGGGCTTCTCCACACCTCGGCCCTGGCCGCCGCGAGAGTTGCGCTGCAGCTTCGGCGGCCGGCCCCGGGACGGCCGCCCCCGCGGGTTGGAGACGGAGGTGGCGGCCCCCTTCTCCACCGAGTCCATCTTCCTCCCACGCCTTCTCCCCAGCTTCTCCACATCCGGGAGCTAGTCCCTCACCACCTCTGCTCGGCGCCGCCCGATCCCCGCCTGGCAGCTGGCGCGCGCGGCCGTCCCTCGCCCCGCCCACTCCCCCGCCCCCCGCGGGGCTCGCTGGGAATTGTAGTCCGCAGCCGCCTCGTCTGTGGCCAGTAGGCCGAGTAGGCTCTGAGGAGGTGACCCCAAAACTAAGACAAGCAGTGGGAGTCCGGAGATATTTGGAGGAAGTGCGGCTTTTAGGGGTGCTTGCATGTGTCTGGGGATTTCTGAAACTAAAAAAAATAGAGTACGTTTGTTAAAGAACTTCCCCACTTTAGAATTGTAGTGGGTTTCCCGTTGCATACCTTGAGGCACCCTAACAAGAATTCATTTTATATTTTAAAATGTATATTTTAAACATACACCTTTTTTTTTAATGCCCCGGGTCATTGTTTTCCAGGAAATTACCGACCAGCTCATTCAAATATCCTACAGGCGCCTTAAACTCAACGTTTTAAAAACTCAATTTTTCATATGCGCTCAAACTGCTTTTATCTCTGCACTTCGATCAACATCAGCATTCTCTAGCAGCAGAAACTTGGAAGTCAGCTTTACTGGTCACCTCTAGTGTGGCGGACACTTGGTTTTTTGGTTTTGTTTTGTTGTCTGCTAAAAATCTTTTCCTTTTAGGAATTGATGCCTCTCTCACCCGGTGAGGGTTTCCCTCACGTTCTCTGCACTGTAATAGTGTGTGTGTGTGACCCAAGCTGGTCCATCTAAGCACCCCATTTTCCTGAACACAGCTGTGGTCTAGGGACAGGCATATGACCAAGCAGAGCCCACTGGAGTCCTTTCCAGACTCTTGGAAAGAAAGGATCTTTCTCGTGCTGATTTTTGGGGTGCTAAGGACCTTGTTAACCTGAAGCCTCAGGGCAAGGGTAGGGTAGGGTGGCAGGGGGCTTTTCTGTTCTGAAATGGGCTGGGAGACTGATGTTCAGCCTGAGGAAGCAGAAAAAAGACATGTAGGGATTAAAGAGAAAGAACTCTGAAGGCATCATTTAAGCTCTTTTTTTTTTTTTTTTTTTTTTTTTTTAAGACAGATTCTCACTGTCTGCCCCAGGAGGCTGGAGTGCAGTGGCGCGATCTCGGCTCACTGCAACCCTTGGCCGCCCATTCTCAAGCATCCTGAGTAGCTGGGATTACAGAGGTGCACCACCACACCCAGATAAGGTTTGTATTTTTAGTTGAGATGGGGGTTTCACCAGGTTGGCGAGGCTGGTCTTGAACTCCTGACCTCAAGTGATCTGCCCGCCTCAGCCTCTCAAAGTGCTGGGATTATAGGCGTGAGCCACTGCTGCTGACCATTTAAACCCTGATCCAGTCAAGAGGCTCAAAGACATACACCCACACACCCCTCTCTTAGAAAATAATAATAATAATAATAATAATAATACTTTAAAGCAGGCATCTCTGACCTAGCATACATTTTGTCTTTCAGCATGTTCGCAAGCCTACATTTGAAAGTAGAGTCTTTTACATTTCGGAGATGGAGGCTGATACAAACAGAAGGAATGGATTGTAGTGTATCGCCTTGCCTTCTCCTAGAGGGTAAAAGGATTTTGTGCTTCTCTGGTCTTGGCCATTTTTGAGAGGAGAGAAGTCTTTGATGTTTTGGGTCCTAGGAGAAGTACTGGATACTTTACATCTCTTAGTCTGTGAATTAACTGATGGCTCAGCCCTTCCTGGGTGCTGGGAGAAGGTGCTTCATGCAGACACAGAGAAGGGAGGCTGTGAACAGACATCAATGCCGTGCCTGGGAAAGGGGCAGGCTCTATGAGCCATTCCAGCACTGAAGGGCAATGGGACAACTTGTCCCTATACACTGGCTCTTTGAGTAAGGCCTTTGCAGTTGCTGTGCTTCAGAGACGCCAGCACTGAGCTTTTGGTAATCATGTGAGGACCCCTAGTACACCCCAATAACAATCTTGGTTCCTGTTCATGATGTAGTTGCCCTTCTCCACAGTAATTCCCTACAGGCCTGTAAATCAATCCTAGTGGGCTACAGACACCTGAGTAGTTTTGACTCCTGGAACACATTGGTGTCCTCTAAGCTGGGAACAGAGCAAGTGGCACCACTATTACTTTATCAAATGAGATTACAGCGATTTACATAAATAACCAAGAGACTTTGAACTCTTCCAGGAGACGGACTGTTCCTTCTTTGTAATCTTCTCATCCAGAACAATGAATGGGTCCCAGTACTGCTCAGTAAACATTGGTGAACTGCCTCTCATATTATTTTTTCAGTCTCTGCCCACACATGCTTTTTAAAATATAGTTGCAAACTTATGATAATAAAGCATTTTATATCCTTTGTATGGTTACCGCAGAATTTTGATTAGACCTGACAATTGGCTATTCCCAATCTTGAGATGGGGAGGCAAAGGAAGAGAGAGAGGTGGTGGTAGTAAAAGTGGAAAGTGATGCATCTAGTTCACTACATGGCACACAGAGATTTGATGAATTTTTAAAAAATGAAATTAGAGTTTACTCATTAACAATATTTTTACTTAGTCCAAAGAGAGAATGATTGTTCCAGGAAGAGGAAGAGGACGGGTTATCAATCTTTTTCTTTGGATTAATTTTGAAGAATAAAATAAACTACTCTCAAAGCAAATATTCAGTCATCTTTCCTTTAAAGATCAGTATGAAGTGTTGCTGCTGAAGAATAATTCATTCATATTTATTGTGAAATAATATATCCTTATATTATCTCTTGTTTTACGATTTTATATGTAAACAAACTTTGTACGCAGAGGAGTCCTTTCACTCATTCATTCGTTCACATTCACTGCATTCCGAAAGCCAGGCTCTGGGCTGCATATTAGAAATACCAAACGAAGAGGAGAAAGGCAGCGGACTTAGCATTATGACAGGAGACAGGCACGCCCCAGTAGTGTGGTTTGTGCTGTGAAAGAGTGTACATGAAGTAGGCAAGCACAGAGGGAGGTATTTCAGCTAGAGTAAGATTTTTCTTGGCTGAGATGACTCTTGAAAGACTGTGAAAGTATACAAAAGACCTCAGCTGAGGGAATGGCATTGTGCAAGGTGCAGAGGAATGAAACTGCAGGATGATTTGGGAAACTTGAAGTGAGTCACTGTGACTGAAGCAGAATATACTGGTTGGTTAGTGGCGAAAGATGAAGATAGAGAGGAAAGCGTGGCCCAGATTACAGCGCATAAAGACCTTATGTGTTCAGCTTTGTTAAGGAAGTTACAAATAGGAGGGATAGAACTTGATTCATGCCATTCTTTCAACAAATCGTTATTGCATGACAGTTGTGTCAGGCACTTTCCTGGGCACTGAAAATATACTGAGGTGATGAAAAGTGCTCAAATTCTGGGTATATCTTAAAAGTATAGCTAATAGGATTTTCTGACAGACTAGGTGAAATGCGTGAGAGAACGAGGAAATTTGGTGCGATTCCAGAATCTTTGGCCTGACCATTAGTAGGAGGAGTTGCTATTAACTGAGATGGAAAAGATAAGACGGACTAAGGTTTGGAGACAAAATTATGAACTCTGTTTTATAAATGCCGTGTGTGGAACATCTATTAGCTATCCAAAGGGAAATAAACAGTGGGCTATTGAATATGGTAGCCTAGAGTTCATAGGAGGGGTCTAGGATATAAATATAGCTTGGAGGTCATCAGCATATAGGTACTATTCGCAGCCATAGGACTAGATGAGAGTGAGAGGTGGTGGTAGACAGAAAAGAGAAAAAATTAGATGAGATCAGCTAAGATTGAAAAGTTAACAGAAGAGAAAACAAGTCCGAAGACTGCGCCCTAGGGCTTTCCAACACTTAGAGGTTAAGGAAATGAGAAGACACGGCAAAAGAGACTGAGACAGAATGCAAAACAGAAGCCGATAGGGTACCCTGAAACCTATGGGAATAAAAGTGTTGGAAGGAGGGAAAAGTGATCAATGATCTCAAATGCTGTGATTGTCACTGTGAAAGTCATCAATACCAAAATGAAGTTGCTTATGTTTAACTCTAAGACAATAGAGCCAGGAGGCCATGAGGGAGGGGAGCTCTATGCTTCCACCAAAAAAAATATCACAGGAAATGTTTTCAAAGTGCAGCTTGCTATATGAGTCATACAATGAGAGCTAGCAGCCACACAAGGACACAAGGCTAGCCACGCAAGGACAGCTAGCTGCTTGCACAAGAACACTTGCCTGTCTCCACTAAATAAACGGATGTCAATTTCTGCCATAAGACTCTGTAACCAATGTTTTCGGTTTCAGAACAACTTGTATGTATCTCTCTCTCTCTCTCTCTCTCTCTCTCTCTCTCTCTCTCTCTCTCTCTCTCTCCCCGAGACAGAGTCTTGCTCTGTCACCCAGGCTGGAGTGCAGTGGCACGATCTCGGCTCACTGCAACTTCTGCCTCACAAGTTCAAGCAATTCTCCTGCCTCAGCCTCTCAAGTAGCTGGGACTACAGGTGCCCACCATCGCACCTGGCTAATTTTTGTATTTTTAGTAGAGACGGGGTTTCACCATGTTGGCCAGGCTGGTCTCGAACTCCTGACATCATGATCTGCCCGCCTTGGCCTCCCAAAGTACTGGGAGTACAGGTCTGAGTCACTGTGCCTGGCCTTCTTTCTCTTTTCTGTCTTTAGAACCTTACCCTTACCACAACCTTGGATGTGCCTCTGATCCACCATAAATTGCATATCCTGACTTGTAATTCTCTCCTAATCCCAAATAAGCTCTCTCTTTTGGCACCTGTTTAATCCTTCAACGACTATCCCTTTTTCTCTTTTTTCTTTACACCAAAAAACTCTTTAGTTGTCTATAATCATGATCTCCGCATTCTCTCCTCGCATTCCCTCCTCTCATTCCTTCCTTAATCCACTCTAATCATGTTTTTTTGCCACCGCAAAACCAGTGGACTTACTTTTCTTAAGATCAACAGTGAGTCCACATTCCTAAACACAACAACATGTGACAATTCTCTCTCTTACATGATGTCAACCTAAAAAGGAACAGTATATTGTCATGTGTTGTTGTATTTAGGAATGTGGACTCATTACTGATCTTAAGTAAGTCCACTGGTTTTGTGGTGGCCAAAAACCTGATTAGAATGGATTAAGGAGGGAATAAGAGGAGGGAATGAGAAGAGAGAATGTGCAGATTATGAGTATAGACAACTAAAGAGTTTTGTTTAAAAGAGGGAAGGGATAGTAGTTGAAGGATTAAATGGGTGTCAAAAGAGTTAGGTTTTTTTTAAGAGGTGGGAAATAATACTATCTTTGTGTGTTGATAAAAGTAATCCAGTAGAGAGAGGAAAATTAATGATAACAGAAAAGAGAGGGAAGAACTGCCTAAGCAATTTCCTTAATTAGACCATAGGGAAAGTGATCTAATCCTAGGTGGAAGGACTGGCTTTGGCTAGTAACAGAAAAGAGGAACTTCTAGGGCATGAAGCTATGGAACCAAGCCCTCAAACTGATTTAAGACCACCAAAACCAGAAAAGGTTCTGCCTAGCAGTCCTGGAAAAAGAATGCTTCCAGAACAATACCCTGCAATATGAGGAATGAAAAATGCTCACTACTTTGATAATGTTGATGGAGAATGGTCATTTTCTAGAGATACCTAAACATATTCAGTTTACCTCTATGGAGAACTTATATGGCTTTCAGACTATTCAGTGTTTACATGCATTATCTCATTTTATCCCTGCAACAACTCTTAACCACTTAATATCATCCCCAATTACAGTTAAAAAACAGAGCCTCATTTCGAGATGTTTAACTCCTATTCAAATCCCCACAGCTGGCAAGTGGTCAAGATAACACTTTTTTTTTTTTTTGAGACAGAATTTCTCTCTTGTTGCCCAGGCTGAAGGCTGAAGTGCAATGACGTGGTCTCTGCTCACGGCAACCTCCACCTCCTGGGTTCAAGCGATTCTCCTGCCTCAGTCTCCCAAGTAGTTGGCATTACAGGCACTTGCCATCATACTTGGTTAAGTTTTGTATTTTTAGTAGAGATAGGGTTTCATTTGAACGTAGTCTTAAGCTCTAGAAGCAGTATTATAAGCCCTTATGCTATGAAAACCGCTTGAATGATTTAGTAAAGTTGAATTTGATGGGGAGAGAAAAAATAGAGGCATGTAGCTTCTACCCAGACTCAGAACAGATATGATCTACTGAGAGATATCCTTATAGCATGTTCTCTTCTTTTAGATAGATGGGGCCCTTGGGCAAGATAGTAGATGAGATTTTAGGAGTGAGGCCAAGAATAGATTGGTACTGATAATATCAAATGTCCTCCCAGGTTACTTCCTAAAAGGGAGCTGATGGAGAATTCCACTGTTCACCACACACTCGCTATAGAGGCATTAAGGCTGGAGTAGGGTAGGAAGGAATTGTTCCAGTTGGAACCACCAAGGATGTAAAGACAAAAGTGTAACCCCTCATCGAAGGGTGAAGAGGGTGGGTCACTTACCAGATCTTTGACCCCAGATGTCTTGAGCAGAAGACAGCTACTATCTCCAAGTCACACAGAAACATATCAACAGGGGCCAGCCCCACTGCTGAAGGAGCCCATGTTGGGGAAAAGGAGGCTCTAGACAAAGGTGAGTTATCTGTAGGGAATGTCACAAAGTTGCCCCAAGTCCCTGCCCCCTTGTGCTGCTGCTTCTCACCGTGGGAATGGGACTGGATAGCATTGCTCCTTCCAACAAGTAGGAATCCGTGACCCTGGGAAGAAACCAGAAATACTAGATTGTCCTAGTTAACACATTGTCCATTTCTCCAACTGCCACGATGTGACGTGTGCATGCATTGTGCTCAATGGCCTGTGTGTTCAGATCTTTTCTTGACCACATATGAGTGGACTGACCTTGGGAAAATTACTTATCCTCTATGAGTCTAAATTTTCTCATCTGTCTCATAGATATGATAATAATAATGACCACATCATAAGGTTGTTTTGAAGACTAAGTGACAATGCATAAAAAGGATTTAGCACAGTGAATAGCATATAATAAGAGTCCAACAAATGGAATTATTAAAATATTTGTATGTCAACAAAGTTTAGTTTATAAGCAGATGCAAAATAATATATTTCATAAGAAGATAACTGAAGTGCTTTATTTTCTTAAAGCATAATACCGAGAGAGGCTCTGCATAAAAGAGGTGGAGGGCATGGCCTGGATGAGCTAGAATTAGGGCATTTTAAGATGTTTGCTGTGTTCCTGCTGTGCTTTGCTGTAAACACCTTCTGTGCCTTCCTGTTTCACTAGAGTCAGCTATCCAAATAACCTCTGTCTGGATTAAGTTCAGGGTTAAGGAAGTGCAGTCCTCAGGGCTATGTCCAGCATGTGGGAGAGCATGCTAAAGGGGCATAGAAAGCACAGGATACCAGATGTGAGTGAGATTATGAATACTGCAAAAGCAAGAAGTCAGAACTACTGATGAGCAGAAGGGCAAGCCTCCCAAGTGCTCTGAGAAACACAGAGAGATAATGGCTATCCAATTATATGTAATGCAAGAGTTGGAGGAAATTTTCTTTAAATCTTGTAGTAAAATTGTACTTCAGTTGTAACCACACCAGGCTCAAGGACTCTGATGACTTACACACAACTGATACTTAGGTTACAATTATTACTAGTTTGATTCCAAACTTAATAATGTTGGCAAATGATTGCCAAAAATGATGATGGGTCTTGAATTACTCAATTATCTTTGTTTTCATGAAGGCTGAAGGACAGTGCGGTAGGCTGAATATTGGCTCCCCAAAAGTCTCCAAACTTGAATCCCTAGAACCTGCAACTGTGTTACCTTACATGGTAAAAGGGGCTTTGCAGAGGCATTTAAATTAGGGATCTTGAGATGACAAGAGGACCCTGGGTTATCCAGGTGGGGACAATGTACTCAGTGTAATCACAAAGGCCCTTAAAGAGGGAGGCAGTAGGGTCAGAATCAGAGACCTTGTAAAAATGGAAGCAGGGGTCATGGAGGAGAGAAGATGCTGGCTTTGAAGACAGAGAAAGCGGCCATGAGCCAAAGGATGCAGGTAGCCTCTAAAACCTGGAAAAGGGAAGGAAATAACTCCCCCCGGAACCTCCAGAAGGAGCTCAGGACTGTGGATGCCTTGATTTGAGCCCAGGGGACTGGTTTGAGCTTATTGCACATTGTTATGGTTTGCCAGAGCAATAACCTGAGACTTATAGTCAGCGGGTACTATTTTTGCTTGTTTGTTTTACAGGGTTAGATTAATGCACACGCTCCTTTTTTTCACTTTTACTTACAAGTGTTTGGTCACTTGCACGTTGACCAGGACCTTCTTATCTATGAAGTCATATCATTCTATGTTACCTAGTAGGCTTAAAATGTAGGAGGGAAAAACACTAAAATTAATCTTGTTTCAAAGATTTAATTTCTTTCTCCTTTTCAGAAGGATGGAAGGATATAATACAAAAGAATTTAACTGTTCATATATTCATCCTTCTCTTCATCGAACAAACATTTATTGAAGGCCTATTCTGAGCAGAACACATTCAGTAAGTATTGTGATAGGTTATATAAATTTTTTTGAAAACCCACAGCTCTAACTGTAAAGAACCTTAAGATTTCATGGAAGAAAACAGATATGTAAATTATTAAATATGACATATGGGAAATAAAATATATAATATAAGCTGTCTTCAATCTTCAGGCATTCAACTGTCAGACATTCTTTATTTTTATACTTGATACATTGCCACTTCCTTTCACTAACATTTATAATATTATTACACTAGGAAAATGTGTTTGAGCTTCCAAACAACTGACAAAAAATAAAATCTTGTAACACAGCCATTATAAATTCAGCAGTCATATCCCTAGACATAAGAGAAATGACAAGTATACATAAAATTGATCTGAAATCATTAGAAAGTCCAGGAAATGGGAAAAATAGAGAATTTTACTTTGTTCTCTAAATGACCAAAAATGAAATGGAAACAAGTAAAAATATTGTAGTAGAATAATATTTTGAAATACTAATAATATTTGAAAAATACTAATGTATTCTCCCGATTACCTGGTTGTCCTTCTCACTGTTTGGGCAGCAGGTTTTGTTTTGTTTCCTGAGTTAAGGTGATGAGATTTGAGACAACAGTCTTGTTTATTACATTCTATTATCACTGGTCTATGAGACCTAATTCTATTTTTCCCTCTAATTTTATTTTTTTCCCTTTCATTCTTACTCCCTACTAACTTTCTCTTCCTGTTCACAGACGTTTACCCTGTTATGGTTCATATATGTCTTTGGTTATGCATGTATATGTGGATGTAGCTTTGGTTTGTGTACTTTAAAAGTACTATGTACTAAAAGAAAACTCCTTCTTTCTTCACTTAAGTGTGTCCAGAATATATACCAGGCTACTGGTATAAGGAGGGGAGCAAAAATATCAGATAACCTTGAAGATGCCAAAAGCAGAAGAGACCAATGCCCTGTTCCTAAGCAGAGACTGGGGAAATGGTAAGACTTCAGAGTTAGGGTTGATTGCTTCCCTGAAAAGATTCATATCCACTTTTATTTCAGGAAATTTTTTTAGTACACAGTTGACCCCTGAACAACATTAGGGTTAGGAGTGCTAATCCCTTGTGCAGTCAAAAATCTGCGTATAACTTTTGGCTTCCCAAAAACTTAACTACTTAACAGCCTACTGTTGGCTGGAAGACTTACTGATAACGTAAACCATCTATTAATACTTATTTTGTATGTTCCATGTGTTTATAGTGTATTCTTACAATAAAGTAAGCTAGAGAAAAGACAATGTTGTTAAGAAAATGGTAAGAGAAAAATGTATTTACCTTTTATTAAGGGAAAGTGGATCATTGTAAAGGTCTTTATCCTCGTCGTCTTCACATTGAGTAGACGGAGGAAGAGGAGAAAGAAGAGCAGTTGATCTTCTGTTTCAGGGATGGCAGAGGTGGAAGAAAGGTTGCAAATAAGTGGACTTCGCAGTTCAAACATGTGTTGTTCAGGGGTCATCTGTCACTTCAAATGCATCTTCTGTCCTATTATTGAAGTTTTATTTAACATGGGAATTTTGGTGATGTGTGTTATCTGTCTTTGCCTTTTGTCAATTTCTATTACTTTTTCTTTGATCATTTGTAACTCTTCATTTTCATTTAATTTTGTGGGCTCACTTTATTTTTATCTTTGATGCCACTTGCTGTACTTTCACAAGTACCTGTTTCCCCCTGTGTCTCTTCCACCTCATATTGGTTCAGTAATGATTCTATGTATTCCCCTCATTTCTGATTTTTCCCAGCTTTTATTTCATCTCATTCTATTTTCTCACTAAATCTTTGCTGAGTTGGTGAATCTTTGCTGCTGCTGCTGCTGCTGCTTCTTTTTTTTTTTTTTTTTTTTCACAGAGGCAATTGCTACATTAAGATTTTCTCATTTATTTCAAACATCCGGTGAGAATTTTTATTTACTCCTTTGCAAAATTATTCTGCTGAGTGTCCCTAATTTGTCAGTTGATTTTCCTGTTTCTTTTTCTCCTCTCACACCATCTTATTTTCTTTCTCCTTCTAGTATCTTTATGTGGGTTCTGAACAGACTTCCTCCTTATTATTTATCACTGAAACAAGTACATCACTCCAGATATCTACAGGAATTTGGGGCCATGAGGGAGGACCAAGGTCTTGTGTCAGAATAGCTGGATAGGCAAGCTAAGTTTTGTTTGCTTCTTTAGCAAGGCAAAGTCTCTCCTCTACTGCCACAGAGAAGGCCTGCTTCAACCAAAACGGCCCCTGTGTGTGGTTCCTCATGTGGCCTAGCCTGCGCCATTTGAAAACAAACCGACTTCTTATATTTAGTGCATGCTTCTTCTTCCTACCATTGTGGACCAGGAACATAGATTTTTGCCCTTTAGGGTGTCACCCTATTTCATGAAATGTCCTTTTGTTCTGGCTCCTTCCAAGGTAAACAGCAGCAGCATGTTATTTTCCTCTGCTTCCTTTGTAAGAATTCACTGCTTTCACCTATATTATGGTAAAGTTTTAACTGACTTCTCATCTTGCCAAAAATAGCTTTACTCTTTTATTCCTCTTTTTCCTCATTGCTTTCGGATGAGTTCTAGGAAAAGTCGGAAATGGCAACTCTACACTACTATTTTGAAACAAATATCTCCTTCTCGAATTTGGACATTTCTTGCACTTGCTTTTCTTCCCCCTCTTCTTTCACTTTATACTCTTCTTCGTGGTTTTATCTTTGCTCACAGTTTCATCTAAATGAAATAACTATTGAATCACCATCTTTTTCTTGCTTTTCTCCTATTGGTTAGTCTCTTTTTGGCCTATTGTCAGTTTCACAGGGATATTCCCAAGAGACTTCCATTATTGTCATTCTCTATATCAATGGCATCACAGGTTCTCCTAGCTAACCTGGCTGAAACGACTGGAATCCTATTTGATGCCATGTTTCTGTTCATTCTGTTTTCAAAATATCTCTTGTCTCATTGTCTCCTTTTTATTTCTGCTAATAAGACCCTAGTCTGGACCCCACATCTGAACACCACCTAATATTCTTGGTTGTCTTATCTAATTAGCCTGCTTATTGTACCACAGTTAACTTCCTTAAATATATCTGATCTGGCTGGCGTGGTGGCTCACGCCTGTGATCCCAGCACTTTGGGAGGCCAAGACAGGCAGATCACACGGTCAAGAGCTTAAGACCAGCCTGGCCAATGTAGTGAAACCCCATCTCTACCAAAAATACAAAAAATTAGCTGGGCATGGTGGCAGGTGCCTGTAATCCCAGCTACTTGGGAGGCTGAGGCAGGAGAATCACTTGAACTTGGGAGGTGGAGGTTGCGGTAAGCCGAGATCGTGCCATTGCAATCCAGCCCAGATGACAGAAAAAATATATATATCTATCTAAAATCTATCTATCTATCTATCTATCTATCTATCTATCTATCTATCTAATCATGTTACTCTTTCCTGTGAAATCTTTGTGGTTCTCCAACACAAAATAATCTCTTTAACCTTCCATAAACTGACATCCAAAGTCTCTACTAACATAAAATTATTGGTTGTTTTCTACTCTTCATTCATCGATTGCTATAACTTTTTTTATTTTTCATTCTTTTCCTGAGAGGACTATTTATTTATCCCCATTTGCTGATGTCATGATTAACTTCCAAGGATCTTCTTTTTAAAAACAATTATTTTTATTTTTTTGATAAATTATAATTGCATATAAATATGGGCTACACAAGGATGTTTTGACATGTGTATACAATATAGAATGATTGAATCGAGCTAATTCAAAGTTCTGCTTAAAGAGGACATTTCAAAATATCCATTTGCAAGTCACTCCTTTCCTTACACTCTCCTTCCTTCCTTCCTTGCCTCCTTCCTTCCTTCCTTCCTTCCTTCCTTCCTTCCTTCCTTCCTCTCTCTCTCTTTCTCTTTTTTTTTTTTTTGTGACAGGGTCTCACTCTGTTGCCCAGGCTGAAGTGCAGTGGTGTGATCTTGGCTCAGTGCAACCTTTGCATCTCAGGCTCAAGCGATTCTGTCACCTCAGCCTCTGGAGTCACTGGGACTACAGGCGTGCACCACCACGCCTGGCTAATTTTTGGTAGTTTTAGTAGAGATGGGGGTCTCACCATGTTGCTCAGGCTGGTCTCAAACTTCTGAGTTCAAGTGATCTGCCTGCCTCAGCCTCTCAAAAGGCTGGGATTATAGGTGTGAGCCACTGCACCTGGCCTTCTTCTTTTTTCCTTTTCTCAACTTATGTGTTATACCGAACAATGCATGCCATGTATGTGTCTGCCTTCCTCATTACTTTTGGATTTCCTGAAGCACAGGAGCCATGCCTTTTTCAGCTTATATTAACCACACTACATAACACAGGTTCTTGCAAAGTGGATACGATTCTTTGACTTGAATTTAAATAAGTTGTGCTAATATATTTCTAGTGTATCCTACTGATTGTATTTGACTTTGAATATGTATATATATTTTTTGAATATATATCCAAATATATATTCAAAATATTCAAGTATTTTATATATGTAGTGTGAATATATATCTCAAATCATATAAAATTGTTTCATATATATATATAACTGGCCAATTTTATATATACATATAAAACCAAATAATTTTTTTATTGCTATTTTATAGTAGCTCTAATAAAATGAAATAAATACAAAGTATTTTTTTAGAGCCGCTATAATAAAATGTAATAAATCAAGAAAACAGAAATTTATTTTTTATAGTTCTGGAGGCTGGAGATTCGAGATCAAGGAGTCAGTGGATTGGTGTCCGGTGAGGACCATCTGGTTCATAGAAGAAGTCTTGCTGCACCCTCATATGGTGGAAGGGACTGGCTATAAGTGCACTAATCCCATTCGTGAAGACAGAAGCCTCACAACCTAATCATCTCTGAAAGGCTCCACCTTCTAATACCATCACCTTGGTGATTAGAATTCCAATATATAGATCTAAAAGATATCTTTAAAGAAATGTATTCTGAACCAAATATGGCCACCCAGTGGCTTGTGATATAGCCCTCAGGAGATCCTGAGAACATGTGCCCACGATGGTCAGGCTACAGCTTGGTTTTATACAATTTAGGGAAACATAAGACATCAATCAATACATGTAAGATGTACATTGGTTTGATCTGAAAAGGTGGGACAACTCGAAGTGGGAGTTTCCAGGTGGATTCACAGGGCAATTGGTTGAGAGAGTTTATCTAAAGACCTGGAATCAATAGTATTGAGTGTCTACATTAAGATAAGGACTTGTAGAGACCAAGAGGTTTTTTATGCAAATGAAGACTCCAGGTAGCAGGCTTCAGAGAGAATAGATTGTGTCTCTTCTCAGAATTAAAAGGGAGCCAGACTCTTAGTTAATTTTCTTCTGGATCAGGGAAAAAGACCTCAAAAATGAATGGGATTCTCTTCAGACTGTAGATTTTCCCCGCAAGAGACAGCTTGGCAGGAATTCAATATATGGATTTTGAGGGGACATAAACATTTAATTAAGCCGTAGCAATATTTAATTTATAGTAATTGTGGTATTTGAAAGCAACAAATCTGTATGTATTGTTTTATTTTTTATTTTTTGAGACAGGGTCTCACTCTGTCACCCAGGCTGGAGTGCAATAGCATGATCTCAGCTCACTGCAGCTTCAACCTCCCGGGTTAGGGTAATCCTCCCACCTCAGTCTCCTGAGTGGCTGGGACTACAGGCACGCACCACCACACCCTGCTAATTTTTTTGTATTTTTGAAACAGAAGAGTTCCTCCATTCCCCTCTCAGGGCATGTGACAGGGGTGTGGCTCACCTGCTTGGTTGCTCCAAATCTCAGACCCGTAGAGAGTAAGGAGAGCATGCAGACAGGAAGGTGCAGAGGCCAGGGCAAGCAATTTTTGGGCTTTGGCCCCATGGCAGTGTCTAGGGGTGGGTGTGTGCAATTCCCAAAGCCCAAGTGGGCATGGGCATGGCTTTTTCAGATTTCCTGCCTGCAGACAGCCTGTGTGTTAATCAGCTCAATGGACCTTCTGCCTTATCACAAGGACAGAGGGCCGGTGTGACAGACTTCTGTATCCTGAGCTCTTGCCCAGTGTCCCAAAAGAATTGAATCACACATGGGCTTGAAGGATAAGTGCAAGGCTTTGTTGAGTAGTGGAGGTGGCTCTCAATGAGAAGGATGGGAAGCCAGAAGCAGGGATCAAGTGGGAAGGTGGTCTTTCCTTGGAGTCGGGCTGCCCAGTGGCCAAACTCTTCTCTGAACGCCCCCGGCGAACTCCCCTCAGCATCCAGATGTCCCTCCTCTTCTCTCTTTCTTGTCATGTCATTCTGCCATGTCTGGTCTGCTGGCCTGCTGGTATCCACATTCAGCTGCTTGCATGTGTGCCCACTAAGGTCCTGGGTTTATATGGGCACAGGTTGGGCCAGAATGGTCTTGGAAAATGCAACATTTAGGCATGAGAACAGGAGTGCCTGTTCTCACTTAGGTCTGTGATCACAGGCCCAATGGTGGACCGCTTGCCAGAGACCCCACCCTCTTAACCCAGCACTTCCCTGACCCCCTTCTTGTATCATTTTTTTGTAGAGATGGGGTTTCACCATGTTATCCAGGCTGGTCTTGAACTCTTGGAGTCAAATAATCTGCCTGCCTTGGCCTCCAAGTATTGGAATTACAGGCGTGAGCCACCATGCCTGGCTTTAATCTGTATTTATTTAAATATTTTTATAATTTTGATTTTACTAATAAAATATTTTTAAGTATTTCATTGAATTTCATTTTATAATATGTAA
This sequence comes from Macaca nemestrina, assembly GCF_043159975.1. NCBI lineage: Eukaryota > Metazoa > Chordata > Mammalia > Primates > Cercopithecidae > Macaca > Macaca nemestrina. The sequence continues at coordinate 119,907,748 of NC_092134.1, forward strand.
TAACATAACCAAGTAACTTAGCTTCATTTTAAAATGCTTTTTTTCTTCTCTCTGGCCTTGACATGTACTTTGAAGCCCTTTATTTCCCTCCCTTCGCTGGGTACTTTTTGCACTGGGCTAGTTTATCTAATTATGTACTTGCTTAGAAATTACAGGGGCTAATCTTGAAATAAACCCAGCATGGAGATCCGGCTGTGGAATCCTCCCCATCTAGAGATTACCTCAGGCTGGTTCATCTACAACACAGCCATTGTCAAGATGATACAAGTCTGTACCAGACTGACAATAACTCAAGATAGCCATTGGAACAAGACATGCAGACCCTGTCCCCTATGCTGCTACTCTTGTATGTTTATCACACCAAGTTTCCCTTCTTTTTTTTTTTTGAGACGGAGTCTCGCTCTGTCGCCCAGGCTGGAGCGCAGTGGCACGATCTCGGCTCACTGTAAGCTCCGCCTCCCGGGTTCACGCCATTCTCCTGCCTCAGCCTCCAGAGTAGCTGGGATTACAGGGGCCCGCCACCTCTCCCAGCTAGCTTTTTGTATTTTTAGTAGAGACGGGGTTTCACCGTGTTAGCCAGGATGGTCTCGATTTCCTGACCTCGTGATCCGCCCTCCTCGGCCTCCCAAAGTGCTGGGATTACAGGCTTGAGCCACCGCGCCCGGCCCAAGTTTCCCTTCTTAATTCCTTTACCCAGACCTAAATTTGATGTATATGTTAATTTGCTTTATTGCAGTAATCATTTCACAGTGTATACATATATCAAAGCATAATTTTGTACACTTTGAATATATATGATTTTCATTTGTTAATTACACCTTGATAAAACTAGTTAAAAAAAGAGAACTTAAAACACAGTCAAATGTCATATTTTAGCTTCATCACCTCAATACCAGTTCAATACTTCGTCCTGGTTCTTAACTTACCCAGCTTTGATAACTTGGCCAAGTCTCTTTCTCTTTTTGAAAAAAAATTCGATAGCTTTAGGGGTACAGTGGTTTTTGGATACATGGATGAATTATATAGTGGTAAAGTATGTGATTTTAGTGCACTAGTTACCTGAGTAGTGTACCTCCGATATATGCTTTTTTTCCCACTCACCCACTTCCTCTTCTCCCCTTTTCTGAGTCTCCAGTGTCCATTATACCACTCTGTATGCCTCTGTGTTCCCACTTATAAGTGAGAACATAATGCGATTTGGTTTTTCATTCCTGAGTTACTTCAGTTAGAATAATGGCCTCCAGCTCCATCCAAGTTGCTGCAAACGACATATTTCATTCTTTTCGTGGCTGACTAGTATTCCATGGTGTATATATACCACATTTTATTTATCCACTCACTGGCTGATGGGCACTTAGCTTGGTTCCACATCTTTGCTATTGTGGATTGTGCTGTGGTGAATATGTGCATAGGTGTCTTTTTGATGTAATGACTTCTTTTCCCTTTCCTTTGATGCTGCTGGATCAAATGGTAGATCTGTTTTTAATTCTTTGAGAAATCTCCATACTGTTTTTCGTTACAGAGTTTGTACTAATCTACATTCCTACCAGCAGTGTATGTGTTCCTTGTTGTTGTTGTTGTTGTTGTCTCCACATCCATGCCAACATCTATTGTTTTTTGACTTTTTAATAATAGCCATTCTGGCTGGAGTAAGGTGGCATCTCAGTGTGCTTTTAAGTTGCATTTCCCTGATAATTAGTGATGCTGAACTTTTTAAATATGTTTCTTGGCCATTTGTATATCTCCTTTTGAGAAAGATCTATTCATATCATTTGCCTGCTTTTTGATGGGATATTTTTTTCTTGCTAATTTGTTCGAGTTCCTTGTAGATTCTAAATATTAGTTCTTTGTCAGATGTACAGTTTGCAAATATTTTCTCCCATTCTCTGGGTTGTCTGTATACTTCGATGATTATTTCTTTTGCTGTGCAGAAGCATTTTCATTTAATCAGATCACATTTATTTATTTTTATTACATTTACCTTTGGGGTCTTAGTCATAAATTCTTGCTCTAGGCCAATGTCCAGAAGAGTTTTTTTTATTTTCTTCTAGAATTTTTATGGCGTCAGGTCTTAGATTTAAATCTTTTATCAATCTTGAGTTAACGTTTGTATATGGTGATAGATAGGAATCTAGTTTCATTCTTCCACGTGTGGCTATCCAGTTTTCCCAACACCATTTATTGAATAGGGTGTCCTTTCCCCAATTTACGTTTCTGTATGCTTTGTCAAAGATCTGTTGGTTATAAGTTCTTGGCTCTCTTTCTGCATTGTCTTTTTCTGTTCCATTGGTCTGTGTATTTACATTTATACCAGTAGCATGTTGATTTGGTTACTATAGCCTTAGAGTATAATTTGTAGTTGGGTAATGTGATGCCTCCAGGTTTGTTCTTTTTGCTTAGGATTGTTTTGGCTATTTGGGCTCTCTTTTTGGGTTCCATATGGACTTTTGGATTTTTTTTTTCTAATTCCATGAAAAATGATTTCGGTAGTTTGATAGGAATTGCTTTGAATCCATAGGTTGCTTTGGTCAGCATGGTCATTTTTGCAATATTGATCCTTCTAATCCATGAGCATGGTATGTATTTCCATTTGTTTGTGTCATCTGTGATTTCTTTTGGCAGTGTTTTGTAGTTCTGCTTGTAAAGATCTTTTACCTCCTTGGCTTAGTATATTCCTAGGGATTCTGCTTTATTTTATTTTTGCAGTTATTGTAAAAGGAGCTGAGTTTTTTATTTGATTCTCAGCTTGGTCATTATTGATGTATTGCAGTGCTACTAATTTGTGTACATTGATTTTGTAATTTGGGACTTGACTGAATCCCTTTATCAAATCTAGGAGTCTTTTGGAAGAGTCTTTAGGATTTTGTAGGTATATGATCATATCATCAGCAAACATAGATAATTTGACTTCTTCTTTTCCAGTTTAGATTCCATTTATTTCTTTCTCTTGCCTGATTCCCTGGCTAAGACTTCCAGTAATATGTTGAAAATAAGTGGTAAAAGTGGGCATCCTTGTCTTGTTCCAGTTTTTAGGGGGAATGTTTTCAACCTTTCCCCACTCAGTATGATGTTGGCTGTGGGTCTGTCATACATGGCTTTTACTATTTTGAGTTATTTCCTCTTATTCCTAGTTTGTTGAGGTTTTTTAATCATAGAAGGATGCTAGATTTTATTGAATATTTTTTCTACATCTATTGAGATGATTATATGGTTTTTGTTTTTACTTCTGTTTATGTGATGAATCATATTTATTGAGCTGAATATGTCGAACTCTCCCTGCATTCCTGGAATGAAATCCATTTGATCATGTTGTATTATCTTTTTGATGTGCTGTTGGATTCAGCTTGGTAGTATTTTATTGAAGATTTTTTTCATCCATGTTCATCGGGGATATTAGTGTGTTCTGTAGCTTTCTTTCTTTTTTTTTTTTTTTTTTGTTATGTCCTTTCCTGGCTTTGGTATCAGAGTAAAACTTCATAGAATGAGTTAGAGAGGATTCTCTTTTTCTCAGTCTTTTGGAATAGTTTCAGTAAGACCAGTACCAATTTTTCTTCAATGTCTGGTAGAGTTTGGCTGTGAATCTTAACTCAAAGTTCACAGCCCAAAGTCTTATCTTAGACAAGGCAAGTCCCTTCCACCTATGAGCCTGTAAAATCAAAAGCAAGTTAGTTACTTCCTAGGTACAATGGAGGTACAGGCATTGCATAAATATGGCTGTTTCAAATGGGAGAAATTGGCCAAAACAAAGGGATGACAGGCCCCATGTAAGTCTGGAATCCAGCAGGGCAGTCAAATCTTAATGCTCCAAAATGATCTCCTTTGACTCCATGTCTTGCATTCAGGTTACACTGATGCAAAAGATGGGTCATGGTCTTGGGCAGCTCCTCCTGTGGCTTTGCAGAATGCAACCTCCCTCCTGGCTGCTTTCATGGGCTGGCATTGAGTGTCTGCTGCTTTTCCAGGTGTACGGTGCAAGCTGTTGGAGGATCTACCATACTGGGATCTGGAGGACAGTGGCCCTCTTTTCACAGCTCTATTACACAGTGCCCCAGTGGGGACTCTGTGTGGAGGTGCCCACCCCACATTTCTCTTCTGCCCTGCCCTATCAGAGGTTCTCCACAAGCGCCCCGCCCCACAGCAAACTTCTGCCTGGACATCCAGGCATTTCCATACATCCTCTGAAATCTAGGCAGAGCTTCCTAAACCCCAATTCTTGACTTCTGTGCACTTACAGGCTCAACACCACACGGAAGCTGCCAAGGTTTGGGGTTTGCACCCTCTGAAGCCATGGCCCAAGCTGTACCTTAATCTCTTTTAGCCATGGCTAGAATGGCTAGGACCCAGGGCACTAAGTCTCTAGGCTGCACACAGCAAGAGGGCCAACAAAACCATTTCTTTCCTTCTAGGCCTCCAGGCCTGTGATGGGAGGGGCAGCTGCAAAGATCTGTGACATGCCCTGGAGACATTTTCCCCACTTTCTTGGTGATTAACACTTGGTTCCTCATTACTTGCGCAGATTTCTGTAGCTGCAACATTAAGTGCAGAATCTGCTTAGTGAGCCCATATCAATAACTTGATCTGGTCCAACTTCATGTTGTATTCAGGCCTTCAGTGGATTGGATGATACTCCCCTACATTGCTAAGGGTGATGTTTACTCAGTTTGCTGATTCAGATTATCCCAGAAGTATCCTCACAGACACACAGATAATATTTTACCAGCTGTTTGAGCACCCCTTGGCCCCACCATGTTGACAAATAAAATAACAATCATGCTACTATTTTGCCTTAATTTACTACCTACATGCTTAACTACTGTTTTCAGTTATTTGTAATAATCTTTTAATGAAGATTAAAAATCCTAACAAAAACTATTGCTTGAGTAGATGTTTGTCTCCACTATAGAGGTGAATCAAGGGAGTACCTATAGGAAGCACTTGTTCTGGTGTCATATTTTATATGTCTGGTACCTTAGTTACCATGATTCTAATTCTAAATCTCTTTTGAACATTTTGGGTTCTAGCACTAAGCATCTTTATGGTCATTCTAATAGCCTGGACTGTTTCTCTGACTACCTACATTGTAACGTGCCACTTTCTTTTGGGTTTTTAGTAAATTTAATTCATAGGCATTTTATTTTCAGAAAATGTGGAAAGAAGCCTTCCCCAGAGATGACTACAAAATGTCATTTTTGCATTATGCTCAATTCCTGAATGATATGACAGATTTTGTAATACTGTTCACTTTGCTAAGTAAACAAAATTGTGTAAATATTACTTTTACCTTTGTTGCCTCCTTTTGATTTGATCTTTCAATCACAAATACTCTTTTGTAGGCCTCACACAGTGCTGGGGGGTTATATCCTATGAGGTTTCAAATGAACAAATAATTTTTATCATAACTTTTACTTTCATATAAAAGGTTATGAATCGAAGATGAAAGATAGCTCAATAACCTGGAAAATGATTTTATTTTTTTTAAATGAGATCAGTTTGGAAGTGCTGAAGAAGTAACCTTTCAAATTTAAAGTGATCCCCTAGGAAATGCAATAGAATAGCATGTAGACTGAAACATTTCACTAAATAAAATACAAATATATACTTTTATAAATATATGTGACCATGTGTATATATATATGTGTGTGTGAGTGTATACAGGTTTGAAATGAGCACATTTACATTGCAAACTGTGTGATGACAATAGGTGGTAAACAAGTAAGTTTGATTTGAGTAACGTGCTTACAGACAGATGAATTATACTTTTTCCAGATTCAATCAAATCAAGATTTATTAAGCTCATGTCATGTAGAAGACACTAGCATGAATAAGAGACAGTTTCTGTCCTAAGGGAATTATTGAAGGGCATTATACAAACAGATTTAACAGAAGATAAGTGGAGAAACATAAGTACCAAAAAGTGAATAGTAGAGTTTGGCTCTTTAAAGGGAGAAACAAATTACATTGATTTCGGAGAAATTACAGCAAGTTTGGAGGATCAGAAAAGACTTCAAGGATTATATGTCCTTTTGAAATGAGCCCTACAAAGGTATGGGAATTTTAACAGATATTGATGGGATGGGACAGGAAAATTTATGCTATTAGATACTACAGGTGTTTTTATTTCTCTCTCATCACTACCTTTTTCTCTCTCTGGCCCTCTTCCTCCAAAGCCTCTTTTTCTTGGCCTACTAAGTGAATTTGAGGACACAAGTGAATTTGAGAGTTCATTTTTATTTTTAACACATTAGAGTATTACTATGGGCCGAAGAATAATGGGTTAAAATAAAATGAAAACCTACTGAGATCTTCTGCATATATACTTTTTGACTTTATTTTCTCCTTGCCATTTCTATTCCTATGATTCACACTTCATTTCATGGCACCAAAGTTTGCTCACCACTGCACACCCACAGCCTACAAGTGGCAGGAATTCAATAAATATTTGCTAAATGACTAAACAAATGCAAGTATAGAGGCGAGGAGGGAACAGAGGAAAGCCTAAAGGCTTTTTGTTTGTTCATTTTGAGACAAGAGTCTCTCTCTATTGCCCAGGCTGGAGTGCTGTAGCATGATTTCGGCTTACTGTCACCTCCGTCTCCCGGGTTCAAGTGATTTTCCTGCCTCAGCTTCTGGAGTAGCTGGGATTACAGATACGCACCACCATGCCTAGCTAATTTGTCTATTTTCAGTAGAGACGGGGTTTCACTATGTTGGCCAGACTGGTTTTGAACTTCTGACCTCGAGCGATCTGTTTGCCTCAGCCTCCCAAAGTGCTAGGAGCCACCACGCTCAGCTGCAAAAGATATTTGCACTTACAATTCCTTCATTTTATTTTAATAACCTCACATCTTTAATGTTTACCAGTTTTTCTGTAAACTTATTGTAGAATAATTAGAATGTTGACAGGTAAAATGACACTTAACTTTGTTGTAGATGCAGAGCACTTAAAGCCCGGAAAAAATAAAAGAGCCAAACAATGATCTTGCATTATGAAAACACAAGATTTGTATCCTAGTAGAGTTTTAAAATTAAAGTCATCTTATCAAACAAAATATCTTTGTGTAATTTTAAAGGGAATTTTAAAAAGGGAGCATAAGGTGAGAAAATGTTGAATATAAAATTTTGTTAAAGCTTGTGAATATCTGAAATTAAGTGATAATATTTGAATTCACATCAGGTTATTGTCTATCAAAGATGTGACAAGTCTGTGCAACACACAGACATTAGTTAATAGAAATTTAGTCCTTACTCTCCTCAATGTGCCAAAGTCCACAGGCCCCCACAGAACTCTCCCTATTCAACAGTTTCCTGTTAAAAATGGCTGTTGGTGTTTCATACCCTAACTTCATGGAACATATTTATTCCTTACTGCAACTTTTTTCGCTGGTTTATATATTTTCTATTTACATTGCTAAAACCCAATACAGATTTTAATTTCTTTCACAGTATTTAATTGAATTGCTTCTCCTATTTAATTGTGCTTTATAATTATGTAGTTGAATCTACTAAGCAAGGTATATTTAAGGAAACTTTGTTTCCATTTTTTTTCTCTGCTGGAGTTTCTTCCTCCTTTTATAGGATACTACTTAACACACATGTAACTATATATACTTATTTATTTATATAACTATATATAGATAATTGACCCTTGCACAACGTGGGGGTTAGGAATGCAGGTTCCCCATGCAGTCAGAAATCCATGCATAATTTTTGTCTCCTTCACAACTTAACTACTAATAGTCTACTGTTGACCAGAAGCCTTACCAAGAACATAGATGGTTGATTAACACATATTTTGTATATTCTATATATTCTCTCTCTCTCTCTCTCTCTCTCTCTGTGTGTGTGTGTGTGTGTGTGTATATATATATATATATATATATACATATATATATACTTTTTTTTTTTTTGAGACGGAGTCTCCCTCTGTAGCCCAGGTTGGAGTGCAGTGGCGCGATCTCGGCTCACTGCAAGCTCCGCCTCCCGGGTTCCCGCCATTCTCCTGCCTCAGCCTCCCGAGTAGCTGGGACTACAGGCGCCTGCCACCTCGCCCGGCTAATTTTTTGTATTTTTAGTAGAGACAGGGTTTCACCGTGTTAGCCAGGATGGTCTCGATATTCAGACCTCGTGATCCGCCCTCCTCGGCCTCCCAAAGTACTGGGATTACAGGCATGAGTCACCGCGCCCGGCCTATATATTGTATTCTTATAAAAAAGTATCAAGAGAAAACGAAATGTGAAAGAAAATCATAAGGAAGAGAAAATACCTTTACTGTTTATTAAGTGAAAGTGGATCAGCATAAAGGTCTTCATCCTCATTGTCTTCATGTTGAGTAGACTGAGGAGGAACAGGAAGAGAAAGGGCTGGTTTTGCTGTCTCAGAAATGGCAGAGGAAGAGAAAATCTGTGCATTAAGCGGACTCCCACCGTTCAAACACATGCTGCTCAAAGGTCAGTGTATATTATAATATTTTCCTCTTTTTCTTAAATAAATGATAGATTATGGCCAATGTTTTCTACCTTACATTTTTAAGCTTAATGATAGACCCTACAGGTAACTCTATAGTATTATAGTAGATATAAATATTTAACAGAATGATTAGGGGAAAAGCCTAAAGTAACACCACAAATAAAATTGCAATCATTTGTAGACTTTTGGAATATATATCAATGGTCAACAAATGTTACCACATACTACGAAAGAGCTGCTTACTAAAAACTATCGTAATTGGTAATCAAAAAGTAATGTTTTAAGCATTTACATCTTAACATAATTTGGTGTGTGTGTGTGTGTGTGTGTGTATGCTTTAGTGGGCTTTCGTATATTTTATAAAACTGGTAGGAGTTGCAGGTTGATAAGTAGTGTTTGTTAACTTTTTCCTCATTGAGATAATGTGATATGTTCTCTAAGTTAGTGTTATCACACAGAATGTCTGATTTCCAAAAAGAGATTACTGATAATAAGAGTATTATGTGTTTTATTTCTTTATCTTAATTCACCTGTATGGATGATTGATGTTATGATTTTACTACCAGACAGTAGGTGGCACTATAAGTATGCATTCATTAGAGACCAAATTAATTTATAATAAACTCCAACATGTAATTTGTATTTGATACTTGAAGTTGTTGCACTTAACGTTGTTAGAAAAACGGACCATTGTCTCATGTCTAGAAATACATTTCTGATATATTTAGAATGTATATCCAAAATTCCTTTGAAATACTATCATCTATAGCTATTAAGGGTGTGTGCGTGTCTGTATGTGAGAGAGAGAATAGAAAAATATTATGTTACTGATACTGCAATACCAAATTATTGTTTAATTTAGTATAGTGAATAATTTTAATGAGTCAATCATTTCAGTGTTACATTATCCAAAATAAAGACTGAGTATATTCCTTAGGCACTGACACATGAGCTACCTTTCCCCCAGTTTTTAAATACTGATTTTTAAAAAGGAAATCAGGCCAGGCATGGTAGCACATGACCATAATCTCTGCAGTTTGGGAGGCCAAGGCAGGAGGATAGCTTGAGGTCAGAAGTCCGAGACCAGCCTGGGAAACATAATAGGATCCAATCTCTACCAAAAAAAATAAATAAATAGATAATTAGCCAGGTGTGGTGACATGTGTCTGTAGTCCCAGCTACTCAGGAGGTGGAAGTGGGAGGATCACTTAAGCCTCGGAGCTCAAGTGCTAGCCATGATGATGCCACTTATTCCAGCCTGGGTGACAGGGTGAGATGGTCTTTTTTAAAAAAAAAAAAAAGTAGACTTAATGTCAAAATTAGAATTTTGTTGGTCTTCTTAGATTTTTTTTTTTTACTTTGAATTTTTAATGTGCTTTTAAAAAATGTTACCACTGACCTCCATGCTGCTAAATCCAATTTTCAATTCTCAGGCCTTATGATGTTTGAAATATCAACAGTATTTCACACACAGCAGATTACTCTTTTTTTTTTTTTTTTTTTTTTTTTTTTTTTTGAGACAGTCTCTCTTTATTTTCCAGACTGGAATGCAGTGGCGTGATCTCGGCTCACTGCAACCTCCGCCCCCAGGCTCAAGTGATCCTTCCACCTCTTCCTCTGTAGTAGCTGGGAGTACAGGTGACTGCCACCACACTTCACTAATTTTTTGTGTTTTTAGTTAAGACAGGGTTTCACCATGTTGGCCAGGCTGGTCTTGAACTTCTGACCTCAAGTGATCCACCTGCCTCGGCCTCCCAAAGTGCTGGGATTACAGGTGTGAGCCATTGCTCCCAGCCCTACTCTTTTCTCCTGAAAACATCTTTTTTTCCTCCCTAAGCTTTTAGGACACCACACTTTTCTAGTATTCATTCTGTATCACTGACTGGTCCTTCTCTGTTTTCTTTGCTTTTTCAACTTGCCCTGAATCTTCTAATGTTGAATGCCCTAGAGATCGGTTCTTGGTCAATTTTTTTCTTACCCACACTCATTACCTCACTGATATCATCCAGATTTATAGTTTTAAATATAAGTAAAATTTTCATATTTTAAGTGGAGTTCAAAAGCTTCGGTTGTATGAAAGGAGTTATTACAGTATTTTAAGGGGAACCTGATTGCAAATCAAGTTACATTTAAGTTCCACAAAATCATGAGATGTGTTATGGTAATCTCTGTGTACCACCATTCCTATGGTGAAAATTCCCACATGTATATCTCTAGCCTAGACCTCCTCTCTGAATTCCAGACATAATTCAACTACCTACTTGGCAATTCTACTTGGATATCTAATTAAAATCTCAAATTAAATGTGCCCAATTTTTTTTCCCACCACCAAACCTCCTCCACCTCAGTCTTACTCAGCTCAGGTAATGTTAACTACATATATTTTCCATTGCTCAGGCCAAAACCATTGAAAGCAGTCTTGACTCTTTTATTTTCAATCTGCCAGGAAGTCCTGTTGGCTGTACCTTCAACATATACGCAGAATCTGACCACTTCTCACTACCTCCACTGTTACCACCATCCAATCAATTATCACGTTTCACTTGAGTTATTGCATTAGCCTTCCAATTAACCTCTCAACTTCCATCCTGACTGCCTTACAATCCACTTTCAACACAGCAGCCAGAGTTCCTCTCAAAATGGAAGTCAGTTTATTTCACCCTTGTTCAAAATTCTGTAGTGACTCCTCTTTTCATGCAGAATAAAAATCAAAGTCCTTAAAATATACTTTAAGGTCTAACATAACATAGCCTTATTACCTCTTTAAGCTCATCTCTTACTACTCCCCTTCTCTCACTCCATTTCATCCACTTCAACCATACTGGCCTCTCTTACTATTCCTCAAACACAGCAGGTGCACTCCTATCTCAGGGTCTTTGTACAAGGTGTCTCCTTTACCTGAAAAGCTTCCCTTTTATTCTTTTTTATTTGTTTATTTTTTAATAGAGTCTCACTTTGTTGCCTAGGCTGGAGTGCAGTGGTGCAATCTCAGGCACTGCAACCTCTGTCTCCCGGGTTCAAGTGATCTTCCTGCCTCAGCCTCCCTAGTAGCTGGGATTACAGGCACGTGCCACCACGCCTGGCTAATTTTTGTATTTTTACAGAGACGGCATTTTACCACGTTGGCCAGGCTAATCTTGAACTCCTGACCTCAGGTGATCTGCCCGCCTCCGCATCTGAAAGTGCTGGGATTACAGGCATGAGCCACCGTGCCTGGCCATACTTTTATTCTTTCTGTGGCTTGCTCTCTCTCTCCTCCTTGTTCTCTTCTCCTCTCACATTGAGGGGTATAGTGAAGTTACTATTTACAGTTTCAAACTTTATCGCTGGCCCCAGCATCACATCTTTCTTACCCTACTCTCTATTTTCTCCAAATAATATGTCATCTTTGGTATAATGTATATATTGTTTTTATATAGTATATAAAAATATAAACATATTTTAGAAATAATATACATTTATAGCTAATATAAATACATTTATAACTAATATAGAAATTATATAATGGTTTATTATATTTATTATTTTCTACACTAAAATATAAGCTTCATATGAACAGAATTTGTCTTTTTGAATCACTCCTCTATTAGTGATTAGAACAATGCCTAATTTTAGGTAGTTAATAAATATTGTAGGTAATCAATAAATATTAAATATGAATAAATGAATGAATGAATGGTGGGAAGATAGTACACCACAAACTTTTCAGTATTCAGGGTCTCTAAAGATTGCTTAGCTTGTTAACTTAGAAATGATCACTCAGATTTTTAAGGATGATTCACTGATATAGTAGGTTTTTTTCCTTTAAAGCTGATTGAACCAATGGTAGATTCAACTAGAATGAAATTTCAAAGTATTATACAGCTGGCCTAGTTAAAAATATCATTCACATTTAAGGTATAATAAGAAGGTGTCTAAGATTTGAGAAATATTTAATATATTGAATATCTAGATTGCCCAGTAAGAAAGGAAATTGACATTGATCGGGCTATTAACATACATATGGCACTACAAGTCTTTCACATACATATTATCATTTACTCCTTGCAACTCTGGGATGTAGGTATTGCCCTAATTTTGCTGACTTGGAGGTTTTGGCTTGGGAACATATAATTACTTGACCACCATCACAAACTACTTGGGAGCACAGTTGGGGTTCAAATCCAGTTTTGATTCCTAAGCTCATGGTCATTAATGACATGATTCTGCCTCACTATTCTTTAAGAGGAAATATATTTAAATCTTTAACAGAATGTATTTGTTGTGCCAAGACCAAGTACAGGTAAATAAAAAATCAGATAGACAAATCAGTGATTTGCTAACGTTTATGGTCCAGAGATACCTCAACTTCTAGACCCACTTCCAATTTCAACCTTGGTCCAGGGTCAATTTTATTTTATTTTATTTTGATTTAGATAAGAAATAGATTAAAAAGAAACCCTCATGTTAGGTCCCTTCATACTCTATATCTGGATAACTGAAGGTAGTGTTTTTCAAGTCCTATTGTACATTCAACTCTTTGGTTCCATCATAAATGACAAAACAAGGTAATCTATATAATAAAATCCACCTGATGGGTACATACTCAATTTGATTATTCTGATCACTCTGGCAGCCAAGCTAGATTTTGAGTTGATCCCCAAAAAATTACCCTGTCTATCTCCTCTCCTAAACTTGGATGGAAAAAAAAATAGAACAAAATTCTTCTGTCTGAAGTAGATTCTGCTTCCGGTCCCAGCCTCCAGATGATAATGACTCAAAGGGCAAAACATAAGCAAAGTGCATGCAAGGGTCATCTGTTGTTTTGAAATGAAATGAAATCGCCTAACTCACACATCGGCTCCCCACCCCTGCTTTCTGGAGACAGCTAATGATCAAACAGAGCCCAGATTCTCCCCATACCCGTTTTGTGGCACTACCGCCAGGGAAAGTGCTCCCTTGGCACTTAAGCTACAACTCAGACTCCCAGAAAGTTCTTTCCTCTCTCATGCCCCGGTGTTAGTCGAGTGACTTTTGAGGCTTGAGGATGTTCTGCATGACTTTTATTTTGAGATCACATGTCTTGACACAGCTGGTGAGTGTTAATGACCAGGCCCACAGCGCTCAGGTCTGCACGTCCACTCTCCCCATTTCCCAACAAGGGAAACATCCTGGGTTGTGGTTCTCACAACACAAAGGAGACACTAAAGCCTTAGAATAATCCTCAGTGGGAGAGGAGCTATTTTTCAATTTGGCTCAGGACCAAGTGCCAAAAAAACGTAAAACCATTGATTACATATTACTCCTTTTGGCCAAAGAGCAGAAATTATACAAACATGCAGGAACAATTTACTATATTTCTTTCCCACATTCTTTCTTTTCCCCAGATATATTGTTTAAATTTGAACAGTTCTGCAAAAGATCCCATGGGAATAACACTTCCCACATGAACGGCTTCCTTGCTTATGAGAGTCAATTCAGTTCTCTCGTGGCCTGAAGGGCCAATTTAAGGTTATGTAAAGTAGCTGAGTAGCTGAGATAATATAACACAAGAAGTCCTCCTATGCCATTCTGTGCGGGAAAGGAAGAGGGAGAATCGTAAACCTCCAACATCTATGAGTTAATAAAAGACCATTCTCTGTAACTTTGGGCTTAGTGTTACCTTCACACTGTTCTTGCTCATGCCAACACAAAGCCCTGGTGATACAGCAGAAAAGACAAGGAGGACTGAGATATGATGTGGTGCAGCTCAGATCAACAACCACGTATCATGATCAATATGCTAGGAATTAAGCTCGAGGTTCAAAGGCGAGTTACATTCAATCTTTGCCATGAGCATCTAGCAGAAAGAAAGGGCTATAATTTGAACCTGGTACCTCACAAACCAAAAGCAAGAATCACACTTACAAGTGGATATTATCAATCGCTTTACAATTTCTTTCAACATAGTGATACTACTCTTGTTGGCCACCACCAATCACAGGGATAAAATGAATTAGCAGTTTCAGCCGGGTATTAATGAAGCATCCAAAGCAATTGAAACAGAGTAGCAGTTTACCCAACAGCAGGAAATCATTTTGTTATGTAGTTCTGTTATACTCCTATGAAACTCAAATTATGTTCCCTGCCAAACAGAACAAAATGTGGAGTATGGATAAAGTTGGAAGGGTTCAGGGAGCTTTTCTGTTTCTTTGTTAAATGTTGTTTTAGTTGTTATATTATCAAAGTCCAGTAGGGCTCCCCAGCCCTTGTATTTCTAAGACTGAGGAAGATCTGATTCTTATGCTATGAGGAATTACTTTATTTCACATAAAACCTTGATTAGCTGTCTTTTGAGCAGACTTCAAGCTATAGCAAAGCCTATTGAACGATTTATTGAATGTTACTATATGCCAGGTTCTAAATTAAATGCTTTCTATAGCCCATCTCTTTTACTCTTTGTAACAATTCTGAGAAAGTTAATATTGTTTCTGTTGTTCTGGGGGAAGAAATTGCTAGAGGTTACCTAACTGGCTGAAGATTACTCATCAATAAACCTGTGATGGAGTGGTGGAGCCAGAATTCAGAGCAAAAGTGTCATAAATTTTGAGACAGGGTCTCTCTCTGTTGCCCAGGCTGGAGGGCAGTGGTGTGATCTCAGCTCACTGCAACTTTGGCCCCTTGGGTTCAGGTGATTCTCCTGCTTCAGCCTCCTGAGTAGCTGAGATTAGAGGCATGAACTCCTGACCTCAAGCAATCCACCCACCTTGGCCTCCCAAAGTGCTGTGATTACAGGCGTGAGCCACTGTGCCTGAACTAATTTTGCAAAGCTTTAATTCTACTTGAAAGAACAAGATTTTGACAATGTCACTTCAAATATTTTTCTCAAACAAATGATTTGGGGAAAAAGGCTGGATAGTTAAGAACAATCTCTGTGTGTGTGGGGTTTTTTAAATCTTTCTTTTCCTGGAAATTAACCAATACATTCTCGTTGACATGATTTCTGTCAAGATATTTAAAAGTATCACAAATATAGAACATGTATGCTCAGCGGAACAGACAGGGAAAAGAGAGATACTTAAGTAGTGCTGTTTGAATGGAAAATAAGAAACTAGGCATTCATATAGAGTTAGGTTATATGATTCAATTAGCCTCAAAGCACAAAACATGCCTTTTCTCTTGTTATGCCTTAATAACCTTCTTTATTCTTTTTCTAGTTCATAATTTGCTTTTGCCTTGTAAAGAAATTATTTTTGTAGAAATGCAGGTAAGAATTATTTGTGCAGTAATAATATTCTACAGAACAAAATTTATAACACACACGTACACATATATACACACACACACATATATATCATTTGAAAAGCATATAATATCAAACAAATCAGCTTTGTACATGACCTGAATTATCACCATTTTTTCTTTTTTTTGTTTTGTTTTGTGGGTGGGTGTTTTTTTTTTTTTTTTTTTTTTTTTTTGAGACAAGGTCTTGCCCTGTCACCCAGGCTAGAGTGCAGTGATGTGATCATAGCTCACTGAAACACCCACCTTCTGGGCTCACGTGATCTTCCCACCTCAGCCTCCCGAGGGGCTGGGATTACAGACATGCCACCATGCTTGACTAATTTTTGTGTTTTTTGTAGAGATGGGGTTTTACCATGTTACCCAGGCTGGTCTTGAACTTTTGGGCTCAAGCAATCTACCGACTTCAGCCTCCCAAAGTGCTGGGATTGCAGGTGTGAGCCACCACACCCAGCTTTTTGTTCTGTTTTTAACACCTGCTAATATTGGAATGGGAATGGCTGCAAGCAAGCTCAGTCTCAAAGTTTGTTTTGGGAGGCCTATTTAGTTGTGCATCACTTGGTTTATCATCTCATTTCATAGCTTTTGTAACATTAAAAAACATAAAAACTAAACTTCATTTTGAGGTTCTATAGCTATGAACACCTGTATCATTTCAAGGTATAGGGAAAGTATATGTTTATTTTATTTCATTTTATTTTATTTTGAGACAGGGTCTCACTTCTGTCACCCAGGCTGGAGTGCAGTGGTGTGATCACAGCTCACTGCAACCTTATGCTCCTGGGCTTAAGTGATCCTACCACCTCAACCTCCCTAGTAGCTGGGATTACGGACATTCAACAAAATGCCCGGCTAATTTTTGTATTTTTTATAGAGATGGGGTTTCACCATGTTGCCTAGACTGGCCTCGAACTCCTGGGCTCAAGCGATCTACCCGCCTTGGCCTTCCGAAGTGCTAGAATTACAGGCATAAGCCACAGAGCTCAACCTGTTTATTGTCATTTTAATGACAATGGTATCATTGACCTTGTAATGTAGTTAGGTGTTTTATCTCTAAGGAGACGCTCCTGTGATATTTAAATTGAGATTAGAAGAAAAGTCCTCAACAAAATACTAGCAAATCAAATTCAGTGGCACAATGAAAAAGATAATACAACATGATCAAGTGGGATTTATTCCAGGAATGCTAGGATGTACCACATATGTAAATAAATAAACATGATATATCACATTCAGAGAATAAAGGACAAAAACTATATGATCATCTCAATAGACACATAAAAGACATTTGATAAAATTCAACAACCCTTCATAAAACCTCTCAACAAACTCATAATAGAAGAAACGTACCTCAACAGAGTAAAGGCCATCTATGACCAACCCACAGCTAAAGCTAAAATCATATCAAATGGGGAAAAGCTGAAAGTCTTTCCGCCAAGAACTGGCACAAGACAAGGATGCCCACTTTCACTACTACTATTCAACACAATACTGGAAGTTTTAGCCAGAGCAATCAGGCAAGACAAAACAAAAGACATCTGTATTGGTCTGTTTTCATACTTCTGATAAAGATATACCCGAGATTCGGGTGGGGACACAACCAAACCATGTCAACATCCAAACTGGAAGAGGAACTAAAATTGTCCCTCTGTGTAGATGGCATGATCTTATATTTAGGAAAACCAAAAGACTACTCCAAAAAACTCTTAGAACTGATTAAAAAATTCTGCAAAGGTACACAATACAAAATCAACAGACACAAATCAGTAATATTTCTTCACACCAATGATGAACTATCTGAAAAAGAAATCAGGAAGACAATTCCATTTACAATAGCAAAAAATGTAAAATACCTATGAATAAATTTAACCACGAAGGTGAAAGACCTTTACAAAAACAAAAAACAAAAAACACCAAAAAACAAAACCACAAAATGCTGATGAAAAAAACTGAAGAAGACACACACACACACACACACACACACACACCCCCTACACACACAAAACATGAAAAGAAGGCTGGGCATGGTGGTTCATGCCTATAATCTCAGCACTTTGGGAGGCCGAGTCAGGCAGATCACTTGAGGTCAGGAATTCAAGACTAGCCTGGCCAATGTGATGAAACCCTGTCTCTACTGAAATTACAAAAATTAACTGGGCGTGCTGGCATGTGCCTACAATCCCAGCTACTCAGGAGGCTGAGGCAGGAGAATCACTTGAAGCTGGGAGGCAGAGGTTGCTGTGACCCAAGATTGTACCACTGTGCCGCTGCACTCCAGCCTGGGAAACAAAGCGAGACTCTGTCTCAAAAAAAAAAAAAAAAAAAAAAAAAAAAAAAAAGGAAAGACATCCCATGCTCGTAGATTAGAATAATTAATATTATTAAAATGACTATACTACCCAAAGCAATCTACAGATTCAATGCAATCTCTATCAAAATATCAACGCCATTTCTCACAGAAATAGTAAATATCCAAAATTTGTATCAAACCATAAAAGAGCTTGAATAGCCAAAGTAATTCTGAGCAAAAAGAATAAAGCTAGAGGCATCATACTACCAGAATTCAAAATATATTACAGGGCTATGATAACCAAAACATCATGGTATTGATATTAAAATACACACATAGGCCAGGCATGGTGGCTCACACCTGTAATCCCAGCACTTTGAGAGGCCGAGGTGGGCAGATCACGAGGTCAGGAGATCGAGACCATCCTGGCAACATGGCGAAACCCTGTCTCTACTAAAAATAGAAAAAAATTAGCTGGGTATGATGGTGTGTGCCTGTAATCACAGCTACTCTGGAGGCTGAGGCACGAGAATCACTTGAACCCAGGAGGCGAAGGTTGCAGTGAGCCAAGATCGTGCCACTGCACTCCTGCCTGGCCACAGAGTGAGACTCCACCTCAAAAAAAATAGACACATAGACCAATGGAATATAATAGAAAACCCAGACATAAATCCACATATTTTAACAACCAACTAATTTCTGACAAAGGCACCAAGAATATACACTGTGGAGAAGACATCGTCTTCAATAAATGGTGCTGGAAAAACTAAATATCTATATGCAGAACAATGAAACTAGATCTCTCTCTCACCATATACAAAAATCAACTCAAAATGGATTAAAGGTTTAAATGTAAGACCAGAAACTATAAAAGAAAGTTATACTAGAAGAAAACATAAAGGAAATACTTCAGAACATTGGTCTAGACAAAAATTTTATGGCTGAGATCTCAAAAACACAGGCATCAGAAACAAAAAGCGACAGATGAGACTATACTAATTTTAAAAGGTTTTACACAGCAAAGGAAACAGTCAACAGAATGATGAGACAATCTGTAGAATGGGAGAAAATACTTGTAAACTATTCATCTGACAATGGACTAATGTTAAGAATATACAAGGAACTCAAACATCATAATGGTCAGAAAACAAATAACCCTTTTAAAACTGGGCAAAGGATAGCCTTGGACAAGTAGTGAGACCTCGTCTTTGCAAACAAAAAATAAAAAGATTAACCTGGTGTGGCGGTACATGCCTGCAGTCCCTGCTACCTGGGAGACTGAGGTGGCTGGATTGCTTGATCCTGGGAGATGGAGGCTGAAGTGAGCCCTGGTTGTGCCACTGCACTCCAGCCTGGGGGACAAAATGAGATCCTGTCTTGAAAAAAGAAAAGTGGGCAAAGAAAATAAATGCACATTTCTCAAAAGAAGACATGCAAATGGCCCACAGACATATGAAAAAAATGCTCAGCATCACTAATCATCAGGGAAATGCAAATCAAAACCACAATGAGATGTCATTTTACCCCATTTAGAACGGCTATTAAAGAGATAAAAAAAAAAAAAACAGATGTTGGCAAGGATGCAGAGAAAAGGGAACTCTTATACACTGTTGTTGGGAATGTAAATTAACACAACTAGTATGGAAAATGGTGTGGAAATTTCTGAAGAAACTAAAACTAGAACTACCATATGATCCCACAATCCCACTACTGGATATTTATACAAAGGAAAGGATATCAATGTATCAAAGGGATACCTGCGTCCTTATGTTTATTGCAGCACTATTTACAATAGCAAAGATACAGAATCAATCCAAGTATCCACCAATATATGAATGAATAAGGAAAATGTGGTGTGTATGCACAATGGAATATTATTCAACTATAAGAACAATAAACTATGTCATTTGCAAAAATATGGATGGAACTGCAGGTCATTATGTTAAGTAAAATAAACTAGGGACAGAAAGACAAATGCAAAAAGTTGATTTCATGAGGTAGAGGATAGAAAGATAGATACCGGAGGCAGGGAGGATGTGAGGGTGGGAGGGGCAAATTAAAAAAAAAGTTAAATATACATTATGTTATTGTTAACTATAGTTACCCTACTCTACTGTTGGACATTAGAACTTATTCCTTCTATCCAGCTGTATGTTAATGGGTACAAATATGAAGTTGGATAGAAGGAATAGGTTCTAATGTCCAACAGTAGAGTAGGGGAACTATAGTTAACAATAACATAATGTATATTTAAAAATAACTAAAAGAGAAGATTTAAAGTGTTCCCAGCACATAGAAAGGATAAATACTCAACACCATGGATACCCTAAATACTGTGACTTGATCATTACACACTTTATGCATGTAACAAAATATCAACTGTACCCCATAAATATGTACAAATATTATATATCAATAAAAAAGACATTAAAAAAATTAGGTGAGAAGATTCTTTGCTTTGGTAGTGCAGCAGCCACAGGCTATGACCCCAGTCATATGGCCATGTAAAAGGAACTTGTTGACAGTGGGGGAAATAAACCCAACACACAGAAAGATGAAAAGATGTGTGTGTGTGTGTGTGTGTGTGTGTGTGTGTGTGTGTGTGTAAGAGAGGGAGTATTAATATGCCCTTAATTCTTGGTTCTATTCCCTAAGGGATCTGAGGCTGCTCTGATGCCTATAACAAAATACCATAAACTGGATAGCTTATAAAAAGCAGAAATTTATTTCTCAAAGTTCTGGAAGCTGGGAAGTCCACCATCAAGGTGCCGGCAGATTTGACATGGTGAGAGCCTGCTTTCTGATTCATTAATGGTGCCTTCTTGCTGTGTCCTTACATGGCAAAAGGGGTGATGAAGCTCTCTGAGGCCTCTTTTATAAGGACAGTAGTCTAGTCCTGTTCATGAGGGCTCTGCCCTTATGACCTAATCATCTCCCAAAGGTACCATGTTCTAATACCACCACTTTGGGAGTTAGGATTTCAATGTATGAGTTTTGAGGGACATAAACATTAGTCTAGTGTAGAGTCCTTTCACATACAGGGATCTTTTCATCTCAAAGGCTGAAGGACAGTCTGAAACCCACATTCCCTAACCAAGAAGAAAAGACTACACACAGGATATTGCCCCTATCCTACGAAATAGTTTTCAGGTGCATCTTAAATGGCTGAGGAGAGGCCATGATCATAGTGTTAACTAAGAGGTAAATGCTGTATATTCTAGTTTGTCCAGAAAGTCTTGGATTATACCAGCTGTCCTAATCTCCTCTCTGGCTTAGCATTTGTCGCAGTTTTTATTTTCCAATTAAGCATTGTTATTAATAGTTACAATAAAATAATCCAGCATGGATCTGATAGAGCACCACTTTTCATTTCTTTTTTTTCTTTCTTTTGAGACGGAGTCTCGCTCTGTCGCCCAGGCTGGAGTGCAGTGGCCAGATCTCAGCTCACTGTAAGCTCTGCCTCCCAGGTTCCCGCCATTCTCCTGCCTCAGCCTCCCAAGTAGCTGGGACTACAGGCGCCCGCCACCTCGCCCGGCTAGTTTTTTTGTATTTTTTAGTAGAGATGGGGTTTCACCATGTTCGCCAGGATGGTCTCGATCTCCTGACCTCGTGATCTGCCCGTCTTGGCCTCCCAAAGTTCTGGGATTACAGGCGTGAGCCACCGCGCCCGGCCAACCACTTTTCATTTCTATTTTCTGCACTAGTCCTAGGTAGTGTGTGAGAAGTATAAGCAGTGAAGATTCTACTTCACATGCGATTAAGTGTGAAAGACAGCAAGCAACACGCTATCTCTCTTTTGAAACCCTTCCCACATGCAGTGTAACTAACACTTCTCTTTAAATGGTAGTATACAGAATGTCTAAAGGTGCATATAAAGACAAAAAATCCTGCAAGTCTTCAGTGGCGGTAGAGAAGTGTTCACACTCACTGCCCTTGTCACCACTAAAGGACCCACCAGTCTATGCCACAGTCTACAAGAGGCAGGAAGCTGCCACACCATCAGTTGCTAGGGTTAGGGTGAATTGTAGGAAATCATAGCTTAGGTCTATATGAAATAGGTGCAGGAAATTGTAATTGGGCAGTCTTCACTTCCGTCATATATAATGCACTGTTTCTTATAGTTTTTTTTTTTTTTTTGGTCATTTATTGAATGGTAGAAATTTGCAACTATTTATATATTATTGTTTGGTAGTGTTTTTTATATTTTGTCATAATATTTAGGCAATAGTGAACTCCAAAAGACAAAAGTGCCTATCTTTTGAAAAATTAAATACTTAATTTCTAATTATTAAGGAAGTTCACAAAGAACATGTAATTTTGAAAAAAATGTGAGTTGACATTTACCATACTGACTACCTGAAACCCGAAAGACACAATCTATGAAAGGAGAATCAGCATCTACCTCAAAATTGAGTCATTACTTTAAGAGTAATGTGCCTGAAAGCAACCATTTTATAAATTCAGCTGTAATATGTGTATTTCATATCATTTATGCAGATGAAATAACTTCTCGTTTTATCATGTTTTGGCTTGCAAGTTTTGCTGTGCATATTTGAAAAGGGAAAAGATAGTAGGTGCTAAAATATACATACATATATTTTTAAGCGAATAATTTGTTGACAAATAAGAACGAAGTAGAATGGAACATTGCATATGAGATAATTACAGGTATCTTTGGAGAAACTAAACCTTAAATACCTTCCATATATGAAATGTTTAATAAATAAATAGATACTGAAAATGCAAAGCTAATTCCGTATATTTCCTTCTATCAATCCTATCCTCTTATTGACTTGAATTTTTTTTAAATACTGAAAGATCTTCAGAATTTTTTAAAGAGATTATACAAGCTTTTTAGTATGCCAATAATTTTCTAATTTAATTTTATGGGTTGAATTCTTTATATATATAGATATTTTTCCTGGCATTAAGCAAGAAATCTAGATAGAATTTATCTTTTAAAGAAGTGAAGGATTGTATAAAGGCTTACTTTTTAATCCTAGTTTCAAAATGTCTATGTATCTGTGTATGCATACACTCAGGTACCACCTAACAATTTTTCACTCAATGATGGACCACATATAAGATGATGATCCCATAAGAGTATAATGGAGCTGAGCATTTTCTATCACCTTGTGATTGTAGCTGTCCTAACATTGCAGTACAATGCATTACTCACATGTTTGTGGCAGTGCTGGTATAAACAAATCTACTGTGCTGTTAATAGTATAAAAGTATAGTACATATAATTATGTATAATACATAATACTTGATAATGATCATAAACAACTATGTTACTGGTTTATATAAATACTGTACTTTTTATCATTATTTTAGAGTGTACTCTTTCTACTTGTTAAAAAGGAAAGTTAGCTGTAGACAGTCTCAAGGAGGCTCTTCAGGAGGTATTCCAGAAGAAGGCACTGTTATCACAGAAGGTGACAGCTCCGTGCGTGTTATTGACTCTGAAGACCTTCCAGTTGGATAAAATGTGGAAGTGCAAAACAGTGATATTGATGATCCTGACCCTGTTTAGGCCTAGACTAATGTGCATTTTTGTGTCTCAGTTTTTAACAAAAAAGGTTTAAAAGTAAAAAAAGAAACAAAAGTATTTTTAATAAAAAAAGCTTATAGAAAGAGGATATAAAGGAAGAAAATATTTTTGTACAGCTGTACAATGTGTTTGTGTTTTAAGTGTTATTGCAAAAGAATTTTAAAAGGTAAAAAATTTAAAACTTTATAAAATAAAAATTTAGAGTAAGCTGAGGTTAATTTATTATTGAAGAAAGAGGTTTTTTTAAAATTTAGTGTAGTCTAAGTGTACAGTGTTTATGATGTCTACAGCGGTGTACCGTAATGTCCTCGGCCTTCACATGCATTCAGCACTCACAGACTCACCCAAAGTAACTTCCAGTCCTCCAAAGTCCATTCATGGTAAGTGCTCTCTACAGGTGTAACATTTTTACCTTTTATATCATGTTTCTATGATATAAAAGATCACAGATGATTGTACCTTTTCTATGTTTAAATATGTTTAGATACACAAAACTTAATATTGCCTACAATATTTGATAGAACAACATGCTGTATGGGTTAGTAACCTAGGAGCAATACACTATACCACATAACCTAGGCTTGTAGTAGGCTGTATCATTTATGTTTGTGTAAGTGCCCTTGATAATGTTCACACAATGGTGAAATTGCCTAATGAAGCATTTCTCAGAATGTATCCCTCTTGTTATGTGATGCATGGCTCTCTCTCTCTCTCTCTCTCTCTCTCTCTCTCTCTCTCTCTCTGTGTGTGTGTGTGTGTGTGTGTGTGTGTATGTTTAAAATCAGACTTTTAAATTATGAATCACATTCGAATTCTTTGGAAATCCAAATGAAGCAAGCTAATTTTAAAAATAAACAAATATGTCCGGAAATTTTTTCATGAATTTAACCAAAGGAAATAGCTAAGGCTGATAATTACATGTAGTTTGTTCATTGCCTAAACTCAAATAATAATTACTCATATTTTAATTTTTCCTTGCTTATATAGTATGGATTTGACTGAAGTGTTCCAAAGTACGTTGCTGAAGAAGAGCAGGACAAACATCTAGCATACAAACTTGCTCTTATTTTTCCTCTTTTATGTAAGAATCAGTGATTAACAAGACATGGACTTAGTCATCTCAATTTGTCATCTTATTCAAGAAGATAATCAGTCCAGACAGATTATCAATGGGTCCTGGTTCTTTCTACATCCCCTAGTTAAATCGCCCCACAAAGTTCAGATTTCTTGCATGCTATGTGTTAAGCAGGAACATTTGCAAGTTAAGATAGCATAGTGATGTAGTGGCCTAAAATCTCCCCAGTACCTGATGAAAATAGGCAATAATGATAACCACGTTAAATAAAGCTAAGAATTCACCAGAAGAAACCAATTAAGGAATAGAGAATGACATCAGGACACACATTTCAAATTCTTTATTTTTTAATAACAGAAACCAAAGTTGCTGATGCGGCAACATTTTTTTCCCCAGCACCCTCATGCAAGAGCAGTACTGAGGACACAAGAGGAACTGGTAAGATCCTAAGAAGTATCACCAGCATCCTTCACTTTGAAGAGAAGCTGGCTAATGCAGTCAGAAGGCAAGAGGACAGTGCAGGGAAAGAATCCATGAATACGTCAAGCTAAAGCAAGAATAGAAGCCCCTGCATCCCATCTGAAGTTCATAGTAGAGACCCCACGTAATTGAGCAGAGATGGAGCAAATGAGTTGTAGTTCACAGCAGTCACACACTGATTGGAAATAAGGGCCTCTGATATAGCATAATTGACATCTCAGAAGACAAAACAGAATCTAGGTCCTGAGCAGGTATTTCATTCAGCCCCATCTGGGTTCTCCCCCTTCTTTCTTCCACATCTTCAGACTAGAGCAAGTGCAGAGACCACCTGGTACTTCAGTTGTGATACAAGGAGGTGGGGTGGGGGTGAGCGGGGAGAAATAGTGTGGGATAACTGGGAGGAATAATTTTACTATTTCTCCCCAGAAAAATTTCAAAACTAATCATGTAGGAGAAACCTTCGAGATTGGTTTACAAATCTGTTTCACATGAACTAATAACCAAAAAAAGAACTGTGACATTAGTCCTCTAGTGTGTCAATACAGCATGGAGATATTTTCCTAACCCCAAAGAGTGTTAACACTCTTTCCCACAGTCACTTTGACTTTCCTAACATCTCATTCTAATCAAATTATCATTAACATCTGTTTTAAGCAATAAAACATTCCCACGGTAGCAAAAAGTATAATGAGTTTTTCATATGGAGAATGTAATGGAAAAAATGAATTGAGGAAAACAATCTGACAATTTGAAAATTCTTGCATTTAGACAACAACAACAAAAAATACTTCTATCAATGAACATAAACCCTATTTGGTAAAGTGGAATGTAAAAGGAAGAACCAACCAGTAGCAACACTTCAGTTATTTTGAGACAAGTCTCAATTAATGCTTCTGTCTTATTGCCCTTTCCAGAAACTTTCTCAAAATGGGGGGTGCTTTTTAGACTTAGTCTTTATTGTCATTAGTGGGTTTTTATTGCCAGAAGTCATGTGGTAAGATAAAAAAAATTACTTAGTAGAGGATAAATGTAGGTGTCAAAAACTATTGGACAATAACCAGTATCTCCCTCCTGTCTTTTGTCTTTGCTGTTATAGCCACTCAAGGGCTAACACTGTGTGTACCTCCCATCACCACTTGTGTAAAATTTTACCCATTCCCATCACCACAAGAAGAACTGAAAGAGGACAATAACCAAAAGACTGTCAGTATGTTCTTTTTAGATCAGGTGTTTGATGACTTTCTACAGATAAGAGCTCTCCTCAGGCCAACTCAAACATATGTTACTTTTGGCTCCTTTAGAAACCATCCTGTAATCTTGTACCCAAAATAATTATGCCCCCAAAAAAGACAAACGAAGAACTGGTTTAGCAAAAGCCTTTTAAAAAGCAAAAGCATTCTCTTTAAATGCTCTGAGATGTTGACTAACACCATAGAAACATTTTTTGTGGAATCAAGATTTAAAAATTAAAATGTCAGAGGTGGAAAAATATCTCAAAGATATCTTGCATATCTCTAGTCTACTGATGTGAAATATAATTTCTCTTAGTTACATTCTTTAATTTATTTGCTTAGCTGATGTTTATAAATCTATTAATTTCTGTTAAGCACTGGGTATGGAGCTCTGAACAAAGTATATGGTCTCTGACCTCAAGGAGCTTCAAATCTACTGACAGAGAATAAAACATTGTTATGCAACTAACTCTGTAATCTGAATTTTGTAATATTCAGTTATTCCAGTTGCATAGAATTTACTATTTTTATAGGTAGCCATACCATTTATACAGTTCTATGAGAACTAACACTTCTAAGTCTATTTTCACCTCATGTACTATAGGCCATCACTTTTCCTGTGCTTCTGGGAACCGTCTTAACATCATGTTTACACCATCTCCTTAGGCCTTTGCCAGAATTTGAAAGCATGTATCTCAGGAGAAGCTCTCTCTTATTCAAATTTATGTTCCACCCCTCTTGATCTAGCACTCTCAGAATCCAGTGCCATGTGAATTTTCCCAGCTTCTGCCAGTACATGTTGGCTAGGTCCTACAGCTTCTTTGGGGTAGAGTCCCTTTTCTTCCTTATTGGGATGTTCCAGCATGTTCTAGCTGGGCCATTATTGTCCCAGTGGCAAGGAGGGGAAGTTGGGGAGATCCTGGTTGTAGCTTCTACTGTGCTGCAGGAGATGACCTGTCTGCATTATCTTCAAGTAAAGGGGGGAGTTCCGACTTTTAATAGAAAGGAGCAGACCACTTCTGAGACTCTCAAAGAAGGGGCATCTGGCGATTCAAGGATTTTGGATGTCACGATTCCGTGAGTCAGGATCCCATTCTTTCCTATACAAGGCCTGATCGTTGGCTCAGCAGGCATAGCAGCAGAACTTGAAGTTCCACTACTCTTATTATGTGCTGGGCTTGGTCTTCAGCTTTTATTGCCCACTAACTGTAGAAGATCAAAATATCTTTTGCATGGTACAAAGGAGGCACCCTGGCTAACAAACTTAACTTTTAATTGCCAATTAATCAGCCTCATCATTTAATTTTTTCCTAAAATGCCCATAGAATATAGCATCCAATTTTTCTGTCCTTATAGCTATTACTTACCCGGTATTTTTCAAATGCCAGAAACATCACACATGCTAGAGTACTTTCTTTCACCAAAATATCACTGCAGTTCACCATTGATGAGTTTTAGCAGTAGCATGGAGACTTTATGCCAGGGACTATCTGTATCACTTCTCAGCCTTCTGGCTAAGATCAAGTGCAGGAACCATCTGTGTTTCAACTATTACCAGTGCCGAAATCCTCATTACCAGCTGAGTGGTGGGTAATTCAACTTCAAAAGTCCATTTTAATGTCTGCTTTCTTGACTCCACTTCTGCTACTATTAGTACTGGTACTAATCAGCTTTGATTATCTCATTCGATTTTTTAAAATTATTTGCTCTGTAGAGAGAGACTTGATTTAAGAGCCAGACTGTCTAAAGAGAAAGGGCATTCCTAAACTCTAGTACTATTGAATGGTTAGTTCCCTATGAAGCAGACTCAGAGATTGCAGAGCAGGAAGTTCATTTGGAAATGCTCTTGAAATCAATATGTACGGAATTGAAAAGCAAGACAGGACACAAGATTGGCCAGAGGAATAAATTGGGCTGCAACATAGTCTCAACAGGGGCCTCATCTGACTCCTTGGGGGGTTCTGAAACTGAGACGGATAGCCCTTTAGAGTTGTCTCAACTTAGGGCAAAGGGGCAGACACTTATGTCCCTGAATCAATCAGTGAATATAGACCACGCTTGGAAGAAATCATGACCATCGGGGAGCTGGGACTCTTCAGCAGAGGCGCTCACCAAAGAGAAGTGATAGCTGGGCTATCTGCTGGGAATCCTTCCGGCAGTTAGGAAAATAAAGTTTTTATTCATGAAGGGTACATTGGTGGTACTGTGTCCACTACTGACAGCATGAGGAAACTTCTTGAAATATCCCATTTCATCCAGGAATGTGGGTATCTTAATCATTTGAGCTGCTGTAACAAAATACTGTAAACTAGGTAACTTATAAAAACCAGAAATGTATTTCTCACAGTTCGGGAGATTGGGAATTCCAAGATCAAGTTACAGGTAGATTCAGTGTCTGGTGGGGGTCTGCTTTCTGGTTTATGGATGGCACCTTCTTGCCGAGTTCTTACATGGTAGAAGGGTTGAGTAGCTCTCTGTGTTCTATTTTATAAGGGCACTACTCCCATTCATGAGGGCTCCATCCTTATATCCTAATCACTCCAAAAGGCCCTACCTTCTCACACCATCACATTGTGGGGTTAGGATTACAGACATTCAGACCATAGCAGTGGGCAAGGCATGTGGGGTGGCTGGGGCTATCTCCAGTACTCTCTGTTTACACATGCTTTAATATCATTCCCCTTTGCAGTAAATGCCTCATGATGGTAAAAGGGTAAAAAGGGTATCTATTTCTATGAAATGATCTCCTGTTGGAGCACCAAAGAGGATCTGCTTTGGCTCCCTTATTGACATATTGACATACTTACTTTTCTTTTTTTTCTATCTCAGGAACACTTTAAAACATTTCAATCTTGAGAAAAGGAGTAGGAGCCATTGAGTCTAACATCTTCCTCCCCTCCACCCCGCCTGCATCTCGCCTTCCTTTCAAGTTGATAGCATTACTTATGCCACGATCTCTGAGCACTCTTCACTCTGAGTTGCAGAATAGCTCCACTGTCAAAGTCCACAAGATTTGCCCTGTAATTTGTAAATGGCATTTTGGAGTTTAGGAATGCTCTTTCTCTTTAGACAGTCTGGCTCTTAAATCAAGTCTCTCTCTACAGAGTAAATAATTTTTAAAAATCTAATGAGATAATCAAAGCTGATTAGGAAGTTCATGGTTCCCTGATGCCCTAAAACCCATTGTTTTAAAGGATGAAGAATCACAAAGAATCACAGTGTAAATGAAATGAGCGTACTTGTGCTTAAAGTTTTCCAAATATTATACCTGATATAACAGTAGTTTTCCTAACTGTAGATATATTGGTATAATAGACTTAAAATTTTTAAATTATTTGCACCCTCCCCCCATCTTTGCATTTACTGTTATCCTCCAAGTGCTAAAAACAGCTTTCTATATGCACCACCCTCAAGGGTTGAGTAGATAGGACAGTGTACAGCAAATAAGCTAATTAAAATTCTAAATGAGACTTGTAAATCTATAGCAGAAACAAATAATCTTGAAAACATAGCTTTCATTTGTGAGAGCAAGGCTCTATTGAGAGAAAAAAGGTAAGTGAATTCTGACATGACTGAGCCATTATGACTCGAAGAAGATTATTGTATATACAACATGACACCAAAGAATAAGTTATATTATGCACGGGAAAAGAAAGAGATATGAGTTTGACCAAATGAAAGAAGAAAATAGAGGTGATGTATTGAGAGGTTACAACAAGCTGGTTTCTAAGAAACATCTTTTCCTACCCACTCCTGGAATGAGATAATTGAAATCCCAGATATATTTGAAAGTATTAAAGAGCAAATGTTAACCATTTTCTGGACTCTGGAAAGTGGCCTAGGAGACCCCAAACTTCACAGAGAAGTTCCATGTCAAACACTGTGCCTTACAGGTAGATCAACAGTGATTGAGTGAGTTGACTAGACTGAGGGGCCTGAGGGTGGACTTACGGAGTCATAGTCAGCTTGAGAGATCAATTCTATCCATTACTCCTTTCTTCTTTCTTCACAGGCATTGAAAGAAACATTTTCCCCTACTCTTGCAATTAAGTGGACCATAAGATATGGTCAATAAATTTGATCAATAAAATGAGATTGGAAGTATCTTAGTCAGTTTGGCTACTATAATAGAATACTGTATATTGGTGGCTTGAACAACAAGCATTTATTTCACACAGTTCTCAGGCTGGAAGGTCCAAGATCAAGGTGCGAGCATATTTGGTGTCTGGTGAGGGCCTTCTTTCTGGTTTGCAGATGGCCATCATTTTGCTGTATCCTCACATGGCAGAGGCAGAGAGGAAGTTGGCTCTGGTGTCTTCTTATAAAGACACCAATCCCATCATGAGGACCCCACCCTCATGACCTCATCTAGATTTAATTAGCCTCCATAGTCCTCACTTCGAAATATTATCACTTTAGCGGGGAGGGTTCCAACATATGAATGTTGGGGGACACAAACATTCAATCCCTGGCAGGAAGTGATGCTGTATCAATTAGGGAGCTGACAGCAAAAAACCCAAGGTGATTTTCCAGTCTCTCTTCCCCTACCATAGTGACAGAGAAGACCACATGGTCTAGATAAAATGGCTACAAGTTGGTTGGTAGAATCTTCCTCAGCGTGGCCTCTGAGTGGCTGTGTAGTCACTCAGAGATCCCACTATAGCAGAGGACATGCTAAGGAAGGTTCTACAAACCAACTGAGTGACTATGCAGAGTGACTAGGCCTCTGAGTGACTATACAGAGGCCTCCAGAAACCTCGACAGACATGCAGTGTGAGTTAGAAATAAACTTTTGTGTGTTCAATCACTGAGATTTGGGGATAGTTTCCCCTCCCCTCCCCTCCCCTCACCTCCCCTTCCCTTCTCCATTCCTTTCCCTTCCCTTCCCTTCCCTTCCCTTCCCTTCCCTTCTCTTCTCCCTGCAGTATAACCTCTCCTATCCTAACCATGGGCAAGGATAGGATCTCCAACCTTACAAACGGCAGAAGATTGGAGGCCCTAAAGAGACCTGAGGTTGGAATAAGTAGGATTTGGAGTGTATGAACTTCATGACCAAGGACCACAGAGAAAGCATAGACTCAGCAATAATACCGGCCTCATGATGGCAATAAAAAGTCTAGCTGTGATCAGCAACACCATAGCTAAGGCAGAGACCCTCTTCTGATTGCAGCATAATATGTAAGTTCTCTGGAAATTTAAGTTTACTTTAAGAAAAGGGAGGAAAGGCAAAGATACAAAGGAAAATCTTGAGTGATTGAATTTAAGTTCTAAGTTGATTGCTTTAAAATCAGAAATGATGGTATGCTGTGTCATCGTCATGTCCTGCTACAGAGACTGTTGTTTGCCCCTATATCTTTTTCTCTCCTATGCCTTGATCTTATTCAGCACTGTCAATGGAATGGAAGTGGAAGTGTGTAACTTCTGAGAAATTTTCATAAAAGACAGCTGGAGGGTGCCCTTTGGCCTCTCTGCTACTTCCTCCTTCCTGCTGCTTAAGATGCAGATGCAATGCATTTGTAAGCACTATGGATGGGAGAGCTCAGAGATCTCTGTGGGTCCCTGTGACTCCAGGAAGCTACTGTATCAGGCCTCAGCTGCATTCTCTAGTCTTCATTAAACTTGAGAGCATAAACCTGTGCATTTAAGCTTCTATAGTAGGGTCTCTGTTCTATGAAGCTGAACCAAATCCTAACTGATACCCTTTCCTTCTCTTAGTTTTACGGCAAGCAATTTCAAGAATCAGAGGCCACAGGAAAGTAGCAGCAGAATTCTAGATAGAAACCACATTCTGAAGAAGGATCTGAAAGATAACAGTGGGAAAGATTATTTGTCCTGTGCATTAGAAAAGGCAAATATTCTAAGACAAACATTCACTGTAGTTTATTACTATATTCTTATAAATAGGAAAAGTATCCCTTCCAAACCAGTTGCTTGCATCCTGAGAAATGTAAAGCTCCTTATGCCAGCATAAAATGGTGCATTCATAAACCAAAATTATCCAGCATCAACTAATATGATAGTTGGACTTGCAATTCAGGAAACACATTTGATGAAGTGTTAACTGTCTAAACAACAGTGAGGCACAGAGAAGTATGGGATTCCTAAATGTGCTTCAGCAGTATTTTTGAAATTTTGCATTATTTAACACTGGAAATAATCTTATCTAATTCTTCTATATAGATTACTAGCCTGGTAGGTAGGAATCTTTATTACACTAGAATCTTGTCTTATCTTTTTACGTACTCTTGTGGTTAAAGTGATAATAAAACTTCCTAACTCTAAACGAATTGCTCATGCAATTGGTTTAATGTAATTGGTTTAATGCAAGTTAACAGCTTCTGGGAGACTGTGACTTTCCCTCAAAGGAGTCTTTGTGAAATTTACAAGAAAATTAAGAATCAGCTACTTGCTTCCATAATTTAGAGAGACATTGAGAGTCTCTTTAAACCTTATTTAAACATGCAGTGAATAATCAGAATAGAAATGACCAGAGGCATTTTGTTTCCTCCATCATGTAAGAGACTGAAATGCGTCTTTCCATCTTTTTTTTCTTCGCCCCCAGTTCACACACATTTATGTGATGGGTCAAAATATTTTAACATATGTGCAAATACGTGTGTGTGTTCTTAACCTTTTTTTTTTTTTTAAACTTTTACTGACCTCCAAGATTTTCTAACTCTGTCTACCAATCTGCCAAGTCTTCTTTCCTTCACCCTCTGTGAATAGTTCTGCTTTCTGCCACCTGGGTTCTTCTGAGATTTGCAGAATAAGGAAAAAAGTGATAGGCACAGGACAAATCATATGAAAGACTGTGGAATGGAGGAAAGAAAGATGGAAAAGAAGAGGGGGCTATGTATAAAATTCACAGTGTTTGTGAAATAAAAGTAAAGACATAGAGTTATTCTGAAATTACTTTTTGGTAGCTGGATAGTGTAACTATGAGCAATCAGCCTTAGAGTTTAATAAGGTCATAGACATAAACCCTCATAACTCTTTCGAGAGTTCCCTCTAAATAAGAGCCATACTTCTCAACTATTGATAACCCATGGATTAACACAAAAATTTTATGACCACCCACTTTCAGGGATTCTGACATGGCTCTTGAGGGCATAGTTGAAAGTCACTGGGGAATCTATGTCTTCTCACCAGCCAAGGCAATTTTGTCAAATTTACTTTCTGTAGATTGTATTATAAAAATCAACAGAATGCCTCTTAGATGTATATAGGTATCTTATAACATATTGAATAGTATATGACCTGTCATGCAAAATGTGGATGCCTTCCTGCCCCTGTTACTTTAAATGGAGAATCCTGCTCCAAATCTGAAGTGAGTATTGTAGAGAGGATCCGAGCCAACAACCTGGAAGTCAGAGTAAAGTGAGTAAAGTATGCTCAGCTGTAAAATGGAGCTGCTTGGATTTGGGAGCATTAAGCAGGAGAGGTGAAAAGTAAAGACAATACTGGAAGTAAATGGCTGACCACTGAGAGAAGAGTTCAAGAGAACTCCAGGTAGGTCTCATTGAGTAAAGGAAGTTTTGCCAGCAGCTATCCCCAACACCAAAGGACTGTGGGATTCACAGAAGTTTAGTAGCTCTAGCTTGTGGTATGCAGAAGAATTCCTTAAAGGTTTGTGTGCATAACTTCCAAATGTCAGAATTCCTACTAAGTTAGAAACTGCTAAGTGGCTTCTTTCTACGTATATTTGAATCACATACCTTATTCTTAAGACATTCTGAAGAATTAATTATTTCATTTTTATTTTTCTTTTGAGATGGAGTCTCACTCTGTCACCCAGGCCGGAGAACAGTGGCATGATCTCAGCTCACTGCAACCTTCGCCTCCCAGGTTCAAGCAGTTCTCCTGCCTCAGCCTCCTGAGTAGCTGGTATTACAGGTGCATGCCACCATGCGCAGCTAAGTTTTGTATTTTTAGTTGAGACGGGGTTTCACCATGTTGGTCAGGCTGGTTTTGAGCTCCTGACCTTGTGATCCGCCTGCCTCAGCCTCCCAAAGTGCTGGGATTACACATGTGAGCTATCGTGACCAGCATTATTTCGTTTTTCAAAGCTAACTAAATAATGCTGTTCTATGATAAGATCTTTCTAAAACTTTAGGTGTCGCTATAAAAGGCACATCTTGAATTTAAAAATTTAAGATAGAGAGAGAGTCTTAATTTTTTTTCCATCCTATGTATTCTTTCAGCAGTTTGGTTCAAAGCACATTTGTTAGGAGTCAATGCTGCACTTGCTGCTGGAGATATGAATAGTACCCTAGCCCTGGCATGTAGAAATACTTTTAATGTATAAATTATATATATTTATATTTTCCCCCCCACAGTTAACTGTTCTGTTAGTTAAATTAGGAAAATTTTTACATCATCTCACGAATATTCAGTCTCTCAACTCAGCACTAGAGGGAGCAACACTGCAGAAGAAAAGCTACGAAAATGTGAGTTTCTCCATTATTATAGCAATATTGAAAATCACAAAATTTCAGAAAAAATAAATGGCTGAAAGGTGGTGGAATGTCTAACAGCGTGTGGAGGCGAGTGGCTAACCCGTCAGTAAAGCACCTTCTAAGTGAAGTTAGGGAAAGTTGGAGATACAGCTTTGGAGAACTGAAGTCTTTCTGAGGGATATTTTTCCAAGAATAGGGCTTGAAATCTACATTAAACAGTATCTGGGAGACTAGGAGATATCACTCTCAAAGATTTTACTGCCAATATTTATTGACAAGTGTCACCAATCAGCAAGGATAAGACAAGAGTAAGTGGGTAGAAACATTTTTGGTCACAAGCAATACAATTTTGACCTGCTCAATGACCAGACCCTTGAAAACACAGTACTTTTAGAATGAATAACTATATAATGCAGAGGACATGCTTGTTATTTTCCGATAAGAACTTTTTGAAAATTTCAAAAAATTTTGAATGGAAGACAAAGAAGTACGCAAAAATTTCAGTACTGAGGACAGAATGATAACTACCATGTACTAAGTGCCTGTCCTTGGCTTTAAATATATTGTTATGTACACTTCACTATGACCCTAATGAGGTAGGTAGTTCCATATTTCTCTTATCAGAAAACAGGCTTAATATAAACCAAGTGTTATAGTAATAATTACTGGATCATCACACTGTAGTATATTTGTGTAATATATAATACTTACCGAAAATGAGTAACATTAGCATTCATATTGGTAGTCAGGAATATGATTAGGATTTATACAAAACACGGCTAAATTTATTCTTTGATATAATATAAAGACCTAAGCATGTGTACTATCTAAGAAAAATTTTTAGCTTTTGGCTTTTGACATTTAGTAGAAATATTAATCATTCAGAAGTAAACTATATATCTTATTACCAAAATAAAAGGCTTAGGTCATATTGTTCTTGAATTTTAAAAGTGATGGTTTAAATATTAACATATTTGAGCTAATACATAGAAGTGCTTATTATCAGAAGTCACTTAAACCCTATAAAGTCCCTGTAATTCCTTGTACCGATTCAAGTGGTGTCGATATCACTTACTTTGCAAGGTTTTATGTCATGAGTGTGTTGATGTGGACAATGGGATGTGATGTACCAGCTTAGATTCTTTCCAACTCCCTGGTGTTACTGCTTTTGTGTAAGACTTGCTAAACTAATAGCTGAGAACAAAATGCACTGGGAGTTCACCTTTTAATATGAACAATGTCTGCTGTTCCCCACTCCTGTAGTATGAAATATCCACCACTGAGTTCATAAAATGGTGGATTCTCACAGCACCCTGAAGGGTAAAAATTGTCAGTTTCTTTTTTTTTTTGAGACGGAGTCTTGCGATCACTTTCTTGAGAACACGATTTCTAAAGCATTTAACTTCTCCCCCCACCCCTAGATTGAAGGAGGCACTAGATTTATATATTCTAAAATATAGGGGGTTCTAAAAATTGGAGAACGCCACTGACTTTTCATCTGGAGATACGTGAAGGCAGAAACCCCACTGCCGAAGAGATCCTCTGAGGCCAGAAGCCAGCAGAGTATGAGAGTATCACAGTGTTCCTATGAAGATGAGAGCTGAGGGCCACTGTATCCCAGTTCCCAGAGCTCATGGAGGCTAGTTCTCAAGATTCCACATGAGAGAGCCAAGAGTTGAACAGAGGGACAGGAGCCACTCAGATTTCTCAGGAGAATGTACACAAAGGAAGGTGTGTTCACCACTGATGAGGGGTCAGGGGGAGATGAACGTTGGCTAGGAAAATTCCATATGTCACCCACATGGAGACCCCACATCCCTAGAGACAACTGACAGACTGAATCTGATGGAGAACACGGACTCCCATCCCTTTGAAAGCACCTAAGACTTTTGTCTTTCACCAGGACCTTCCATTCCAGGGGTCAGACCAGGGATGGCATCAGCAGCAGAAGCTTGTGAGGAGGAACAGGATTGGAGGTAGGCAGAGAAAATCAGTGAGGCGGAGAAGGACAGCATGGGAAGATGACCCAAATCTGCAGAGTACATGTTCCCATAAGGTTAGGTGACAAAACTCAGTGGGTGGGATGGAATTCATCAGGAAGGATGGAAGCAGTGAGGAACAAGGTTTAAGAGCACAGGCTGCAGAGCTGAACTACCACATTTTGAATCCTGGTTACTGCATGTCCTAGCTATGGGACTTAGAGCAATTCATTGTCCCTGCATCGAGTTTTTGAGAGAATTAAATGGGTTAGAACAGTGTCTTGAATATAAGAGCCACTCAATCCATGTGAGATCTGATGTCGATGGTGATGATGGCACAAGTGGGTTCACTGAAAGTAAACTTGACACCAGTTATGGGAAAATACATTCTAAATTTGTACATAACTAAGTTCCAGTGCTTGATCTACACATATTTCAGTGTTCCAATAAAGCATCATGTAAAGTTGATTATTAATGACATTTCCTTGATCAGCTCTATAGTGTTTGCAATTATATATTGTATGTTAACTAAAACTGAGCTCATAAAAATAATTACAACCAAAGAGTTGTTGCTTTCAAACCAAATAGAAACATTCTTTACTTTTAAAATTAAATCCCTAAAGGAGATTTAAATTTCTCAACTTGTATTGAAACTAATAGCCCTCACGAGCACTGTTATTCGTAAGATGAAATGTCCACTCTTTTTCCATAGCAACCAGACTATTTGCATCTGGTCCCTGCCTGCATCTAGCCTCTCATTCTAATGCCACAATATCCGTTCTCTTGATTTACACAGAATCTTTGTTCTGCTTGGTCACACACACACACACACACACACACACACACACACACACACATGCCTTCAGGCAAATGTTTTCTTGAAATATAATTGAGGAGACACCTTCCAGGAATCCCCTATTCATGCATTCATTCTTTCACCTAATAGCTCTTGAAAACATAATTGTTTTAGGTATCATTCCATGCCCTCAGAGTAAAGTGACAAACAAGATAGACAAGGTCTCTTTTCTCAAAGATGTGGCACACTAGTGTGAAAAAACATAATAAATAGGAAAACAGGAAAATAAGTAACATTGACATTCATATTGGTGATCAGGGAAGACCTTACTGAGTGAAAAAAGTTGCCAGCTACTAGAACATACATTCCATAATTACAGGTATTTTGTTTATTCTGTTCACTGCTGTATCCCTACTGTCAGGAAACGTCACTGATTTTTAGTAAACACTGTTTTGATGCAAATGTGAATGCAACAAAGAGGTTTGGGATGAATACAAAAACAGAGCAGAGTGCTCCAGGCAGAGAAAAGAACAAGTGCAAAGGTCTTACGTAGGTGGAAGGAGGTTGGCATGTCTGAGGGAAAGAAAGAGAAGAGGAGGATAGAGGAAGAGTAGAAGAAAGTGGGGTTAGACAGGGAGGTGGGACTTGGCATGAAGGACTCTAGGAAGCCACTGCGCACAGGAGGAAACTTGCACATACTTTCCTCATAAGTTATCATGTTGTGCTATAATTTCTTGATCTATCCTATTGAGTGTGTTTTTTTTTCATTTTGTTATTATTATTTGCTCTTATTTTTTTTTGTAAGCCGCTTTCGTTGGGTTTACGTTTTTTTCACTCCTGATTTTGATGCTTAGATAACCCATTTTTAATATTTCCTCATCTCTAATATATGAACATACAAATATAAAATTTGTCTAAGGATTGCTTTAACTTTATTCTGTGTTTTGATGTGTGTGTTTTTGTAAAACATAAAGTATATTTTCATCATAATTAAGATTTCTTCTTTGAAGTCGGGCACGGTGACTCACACCTGTAATCTCAGCACTTTGAGAGGCCAAGGTTGGAGGATCACTTGAGTCCAAGAGTTTGAGACCAGCCTGAGCAACATAGAAACACCATGTCTCTACAAAACAACTGAAAAATTAGTCAGGTGTGGTGGTACACCTGTAGTCCTAGCTACCTGGGAGACTGAAGCAGGAGGATCACTTAAGCCTAGGAGTTCAAAGTGGCAGTGAAATATGATCACACCACTGCACTCCAGGCTGGGTGACAGAGTGAGATCCAGACTCTAGGAAAAAAAAAAAAAAAGATTTCTTTGACAATTAGAGTTTTAAAAGTGTATTTTTAAATCTCCAAGTATATGGACTCTTAATTATCTTGTTTTAATTTTTAATTTTGTTATGGTAAGAAAATGTGGTTCTGCAAGATATATAAATTCTGTGGCATTTGTTAAGATTTGCTTTGTAGCCTGATATGAAGTCAATTTTCATACAGTCATGCATTACTTAATAATGGAGATACGTTCTGAGGAATTCATCCTCTGGCGATTTTCTAATTGTGTGAACATCATAGAGTGTCCTTCCACAAACCTAGGTAGTATAGCCTCCTACACGCCTGAGCTATACAGTATAGTCTATTGTTCCTCGGCTACAAATCTGTGCAGCATATTATTATACTGAATACTATAGGTAATTGTAACACAATGGTAAGTACTAATGTATGTAAACATATCTAAAATAGAAAAAGTACAGTAAAAATACAGTATAAAAGATAAAAAATGATAGACCTGTATAGGGCACTCACCATGCAGGGAGCTTGCAGGACTGGAGTTGCTGTGGATGAGTCAGTGAGTGAGTGATGAGTGAATGTGAAAGCCTAGGACATTATTGTATACTACTATAGACTTTAGCCTAGGACATTATTGTATACTACTATAGACTTTAGCCTAGGACATTATTGTATACTACTATAGATTTTAGCCTAGGACATTATTGTATACTACTATGGACTTTATAAACACTGTACATTTAGGCTGCACTACATTTATTTTTAAAATTGTTTCTTCAATAGTAAATTAATCTTAGCTGACTTTTTTACTTCATAAACTTTTCAATCTTTTTTTTAACTTTTTGACTCTTGCAATAATACTTAAAACACATTGTATAGCTATACAAAACTATTTTTTTATATCTTTAAAAGCTTTTCTTATTTTAAAATTTTTTATTTTTACTTTTAAAATTTTTTGCTACAAACTAAGACAAAAACACACACCTTAGCCTAGGCCTATACAGCGTCAGGAGCATCAGGATCGCTGTCTTTCACCTCCACATTGCACTCCACTGGAAGACCCACTGAAAGGTCTTTAGGAGCAATAACATGCATGTCATCTTCTATGATAACAATGCCTGCTTCTGGAATAAGGAAGTTCTGAAGGAATTGCCTAAGGATATTTTATAGTTAGCTTTTTTTCTTTTAATAAGAAGAAGTACACTTTGAAGTAACTATAAAAAGTATAGTAAATATATAAACCAGCAATAGTCATTTATTATCACTATTAACTATTATGTACTGTACATAATTGCATGTGCTGTACTTTCATAGGACTGGCAGTGCAGTAGGTTTACACCAGTATCACCACAAACAGGTGAGTAATGCCCTGTGTTATGATGTTACAATGGCCACAATGTCACAAGGTGTCACTAGGTGATAGTAATTTTTCAGCTGTGTTATAGTCTTATGAAACCACCTTCAAATATGCAATCTGTCATTGACCAAAATGTTGTTAGGTGGAGTATGCCTGTATATAATCTTTGTGTCCTTCCAATAATGTTTCTTTATGTGCAATATAGAAATCGAGAATGTGAACTGTTATTCAAATCACCTCTTGACTCATTTTTTATCTGTTCTATCAATTACTGAAGGAAGTGTTCTAGAGTTTACAATCAAGATTGTAGACTTGTCACTTTCTCCTGGTAATTATGCTAGTTTTTGCTTTTCATATTATTGTAATTTATATATTGTCAGGTGCATCTACAGATTTAGAATTAACATATTTTTCTAACGAATTGCTCCTTTTATCATGGTGTGACAACACTGTTTACAAATAACAATGCTTCCTCCCATCCAATTGTCTATTTTTTTGCTGCCACTATCACCTGATTAGCTGGCCAACACATATCATTCTGTTTTTCTACTTCCTGTATTTTGTGTTCTTTCTTCTCTCTTCCTATTGGATAAATGATGTTTTTTTCAAAATATCCTTTTATTTTAATTGTATGATGAGAATGTCAGAGACGTCCAAACCAGAGTGACTCCATCTTGAATAAAGGTTGGAGAAAGCAAGACCTGCTGGGTTACATTCCCAGAAAGTTAGGCAGTCTTGAACACAAGATGCTTCTGGTTGAGGAAACGAGTTAATGGAAAAAGGCATTCTCAGTTTAAAATAAGTTTTGCTCAGCCGGGTGCGGCAGCTCACACCTGTAATCCCAGCACTTCGGGAGGCCGAGGCCAGTACGTGACTAGGTCAGGAGATCAAGACCATCCTGGCTAACACGGTGAAACCCCGTCACTGCTAAAAATACAAAAAATTAGCCAGGCATGGTTGTGTGCACCTGTAGTCCCAGCTACTCGGGAGACTGAGGCAGGAGAATGGCATGAACCCAGGAGGTTCATGCCTTTCAGTGAGCCGAGATCACACCACTGAGCCGAGATCACACCACTGCACTCTAGCCTGGGCGGCAGAGCGAGACTCCATCTCAAAATAATAATAATAATAAGTTTTGCTCTAAAGATAATAGTAAACTCATAAATTCTTTCTAAAGATAATAGTAAACTCATAAATTATTTCTGAAATTAATAATTACAAAAGAGAAAAAACAATACTAATAGTCTCTCACAAGCTAATTACAAGCCTTTATAATAAAGTACACAGTTCTTATCTTTAATATCTAATGTAAGCAAGCACTACATTTGAGGTGGGGGTATTCCTCTTGCTTTCTGAGGACACTCTACTCTGTATTGGAGTAATTTCTGATAAGCTGTTTTAACTTTATTGTACACTGTGACTCACCCTGATTTCTTTCCTGCATAAAATCCAAGAACTTGCTCTTGGGATCTAGGACAAGGTCTCCTTTCCAGTAGTAAGAATCCCTTAAGTCGTTATGCTTCAAGTAGATAAATCTGTAATGTTCATACATTATGTGCAGTGAATAAAGATAAGTGGTATCTTTACTCTCCTCTCAGACAATATCTAATTGGTAGAATGCATTAACTCTGATCTCTGCATTCTCCTCACATGTCCTTGCTTCTAAAATTCAACTTGCTTTTAAGCACCAATGTTCCCAAATAAACCATTTTTGTTATGGGGATTGGTATTTTTTTTTAGAGTTGACGCTAATTTAGTTGAGCCCACATTTACCCATTGTTGGTTTCTTCTACCTTGTTTCTTGCCTCTCACATCTTCCTTCTGAGGTCAATTTCTTTCTTCCATGAAAATGTATTATATTATGAAATCTCACAGTTATCATCTAAAAATGTCTTTATTTTATCCTCCTTCCTGAATAATATTTTAGTTAATTTACTTTATGTTGACAGTTATTTTTCCCTTCGAAGACATTATCTTGCCATCTTCTGGTCTCTGCTATTACTACTGATAATATATTCCTGGTAGTTTAATTCTTGTTTCTTTACAGGTTATCTGTCTTTTCTCTCTGGTTGCTTTCAAGATGTTTTCTCTACTTTTGTGTTGTACAATCTTTCTTTCATGTGGATTTAATTTTTATTTACTCTACTTAGGAATTGTATGTTTGCTTGTATTTCATAATTTCTATAAACTCCTTATACATATTGCCTCAGAGAGTCCCTTTCCATTTCTTTCTTCTCTCTTCTTAGGAACCACTGTTAGATCTGTGTCAAACCTTATTATTATATCCCTGTATATATTAAACTCTCTGTCAAAGTTTCCATTTTTGGTTCTCTCCATCTGTATCCTGGATAATTTATGTATTTTGTCAAGTTATTTTTCTAGTACATGAAGTTCTTGGTTGCATTAATACATCTTATTGTTTCTGCAGACTGTCTTAGATGAATTTTTTTCCCTTGTACACATTGCAATTATTTTCTTGAGTTTATCTTTAGAGGTGCTTGTTTATTTTCCTGTGGGAATCCCACAGCAATGTGTTGGGTCCTGGTCCTTCAAAGCAGACATGTGAGATGAGGATTCAGAGATAGTTTTTATTAGGGAGGTTCTCTCTCTCTCTCTCTCTTTTTTTTTTTATTATACTTCAAGTTCTAGGGTACATGTGCACAACGTGCGGGTTTGTTACATAAGTATACATGTGCCATGTTGGTGTTAACTCATCATTTACATTAGGTATAACTCGTCGTTTACATTAGGTATATCTCTTAATGCTATCCCTCCCCCCTCCCCCCACCCCACGACAGGCCCTGGTGTGTGATGTTCCCCTTCCTGTGTCCAAGTGATCTCATTGTTCAGTTCCCACCTATGAGTGAGAACATGCAGTGTTTTGTTTTTGTCCTTGCAATAGTTTGCTGAGAATGATGGTTTCCAGCTTCATCCATGACCCTACAAAGGACATGAACTCATCCTTTTTTATGGCTGCATAGTATTCCATGGTGTATAAGTGCTATGTTTTCTTAATCCAGTCTATCATTGATGGACATTTGGATTAGTTCCAAGTCTTTGCTATTGTGAATAATGCCACAATAAACATATGTGTGCATGTGTCTTTGTAGTAGGATGATTTATATTCCTTTGGCTATATACCCAGTAATGGAATTGCTGGGTCAAATGGTATTTCTAGTTCTAGATCCTTGAAGAATGGCCACATGGTCTTCCACAATGCTTGAACTAGTTTACAGTCTCACCAACAATGTAAAAGCGTTCCTATTTCTTCACATCCTCTCCAGCACCTGTTGTTTCCTGACTTTTTAATGATCGCCATTCTAACTGGTGTGAGATAGTATCGCATTGTGGTTTTGATTTGCATTTCTCTGATGGCCAGTGATGATGAGCATTTTTTCATGTGTCTGCTGGCTGTCAGATGAGTAGATTGCAAAAAAATTCTCCCATTCTGTAGGATGCCTGTTCACTCTGATGGTAGTTTATTTTGCTGTGCAGAAACTCCTTAGTTTAATTAGATTGGTGTTTTAGACATGAAGTCCTTGCCCATGCCTATATCCTGAATGGTAATGCCTAGGTTTCCTTCTAGGGTTTTTATGGTTTTAGGTCTAACATTTAAGTCTCTAATCCATCTTGAATTAATTTTTGTATAAGGTGTAAGGAAGGGATCCAGTTTCAGCTTTCTACATATGGCTAGCCAGTTTTCCCAGAACCATTTATTAAATAGGGAATCCTTTGCCCATTGCTTGTTTTGTCAGGTTTGTCAAAGATCAGATGGTTGTAGATGTGTGGTATTATTTCTGAGGGCTCTGTTCTGTTCCATTGGTCTATATCTCTGTTTTGGTACCAGTACCATGCTGTTTTGGTTACTGTAGCCTTGTAGTATAGTTTGAAGTCAGGTAGTGTGATGCCTCCAGCTTTGTTCTTTGGGCTTAGGATTGTCTTGGCAATGTGGGCTCTTCTTTGGTTCCATATGAACTCTAAAGTAGCTTTTTCCCATTCTGTGAAGAAAGTCATTGGTAGCTTGATGGAGATGGCATTGAATCTACAAATTGCCTTGGGCAGTGTGGCCATTTTCATGATATTGATTCTTCCTATCCATGAGCATGGAATGTTCTTCCATTTGTTTGTGTCTTCTTTTATTTCGTTGAGCAGTGGTTTGTAGTTCTCCTTGAAGAGGTCCTTCACATCCCTGTAAGTTGGATTCCTAGGTATTTTATTCTCTTTGTAGCAATTGTGAATGGGAGTTGCCTCATGATTTGGCTCTCTGTTTGTCTGTTATTGGTGTATAAGAATGCTTGTGATTTTTGCACATTGATTTCATATCCTGAGACTTTGCTGAAGTTGCTTATCAGCTTAAGGAGATTTTGGGCTGAGATGATGGGGTTTTCTAAATATGCAATCATGTCATCTCCAGAGAGGGAC
The DNA here is from genome assembly GCF_043159975.1 of Macaca nemestrina. Classification (NCBI taxonomy): domain Eukaryota; kingdom Metazoa; phylum Chordata; class Mammalia; order Primates; family Cercopithecidae; genus Macaca; species Macaca nemestrina. The sequence goes on from NC_092134.1 coordinate 119,952,402, forward strand.
AATTTGACTTCCTCTTTTCCTAATTGAATACCCCTTATTTCTTTGTCCTGCCTGATTGCCCTGGCCAGAACTTCCAACACTGTGTTGAATAGGAGTGGTGAAAGAGGGCATCCTTGTCTTGTGCTGGTTTTCAAAGGGAATGCTTCCAGTTTTTTGCCCATTCAATGATATTGGCTGTGGGTTTGTCATAAATAACTCTTATTATTTTGAGATACATCCCATTAATACCTAATTTGTTGAGAGTTTTTAGCATGAAGGGCTGTTGAATTTTGTCAAAGGCCTTTTCTGCATCTATTGAGATAAACATGTGGTTTTTGTCTTTGGTTCTGTTTATATGCTGGATTACGTTTATTGATTTGTGTATGTTGAACCAGCCTTGCATCCCAGGGATGAAGCCCACTTGATCATGTGGATACATATGCTTTTTGATGTGCTGCTGGATTCAATTTACCAGTATTTTATTGAGGATTTTTTCATCGATGTTCAACAGGGATATTGGTCTAAAATTCTCTTTTTTTGTTGTGTCTCAGCCAGGCTTTGGTACCAGGATGATGCTGGCCTCATAAAATTAGTTAGGGAGGATTCCCTCTTTTTCTATTGATTGGAATAGTTTCAGAAGGAATGGTACCAGCTCCTCCTTGTACCTCTAGTAGAATTCGTCTGTCAATCCATCTGGTCCTGGACTTTTTTTGGTTGGTAGGCTATTAATTATTGCCTCAATTTCAGAGCCTGCTGTTGGTCTATTCAGGGATTCAACTTCTTCCTGGTTTAGTCTTGGGAGAATGTATGTGCCCAGGAATTTATCCATTCCTTCTAGGTTTTCTAGTTTATTTGAATAGAGGTGTTAATAGTATTCTCTGATAGTAATTTGTATTTCTGTGGAATCAGTGGTGATATCCCCTTTATCATTTTTTATTGCATCTATTTGATTCTTCTGTCTTTCTTTGTTAGTCTTGCTAGTGGTCTATCAATTTTGTTGATCTTTTCAAAAAACCAGCTCCTGGATTCATTGATTTTTTGAAGGGATTTTGTGTCTCCACCTCCTTCAGTTCTGCTCTGATCTTTGTCATTTCTTGCCTTCTGCTAGCTTTTGAATGCGTTTGCTCTTGCTTCTCTATTTCTTTTAATTGTGATGTTAGGGTGTCAATTTTAGATATTTCCTCCTTTCTCTTGTGAGCATTTAGTGCTATAAATTTCCCTCTACACACTGCTTTAAGTGTGTCCCAGAGATTCTGGTATGCTGTGTCTTTGTTCTCATTGCTTTCAAAGAACATGTTTATTTCTGCCTTCATTTTGTTTTGTACCCAGTAGTCATTCAGGAGCAGGTTGTTCAGTTTCCATGTAGTTGAGCAGTTTTGAGTGAGTTTCTTAATCTTGAGTTCTAGTTTGATTGCACTGTGGTCTGAGAGACAGTTTGTTGTGATTTCTTTTCTTTTACATTTGCTGAGGAGTGCTTTACTTCCAACTATGTGGTCAATTTTGGAATAAGTGCGTTTTGGTACTGAGAAGAATGTATATTCTGTTGATTTGGGGTGGAGAGTTCTGTAGATGTCTATTAGGTCCACTTGGGGCAGAGCTGAGTTCACGTCCTGGATATCCTTGTTAACTTTCTGTCTCATTGATCTGTCTAATGTTGACAGTGGGGTGTGAAAGTCTCCCATTATTATTGTGTGGGAGTCTAAGTCTCTTTTTAGGTCTCTAAGGACTTACTTTATGAATCTGGGTGCTCCTGTATTGGGTGCATATATATTTAGGATAGTTAGCTCTTCCTGTTGAATTGCTCCCTTTACCACTATGTAATGGTCTTCTTTGTCTCTTTTGATCATTGTAGGTTTAAAGTCTATTTTATCAGAGACTAGGACTGCAACCTCTCCCTTTTTTTGTTTTCCATTTGCTTGGTAGATCTTCCTCCATCCCTTTATTTTGAGCCTATGTGTGTCTCTGCATGTGAGATGGGTCTCCTGAATACAGCACACTAATGGGTCTTGACTCTTTATCCAATTTGCCAGTCTGTGTCTTTTAATTGAAGCATTTAGCCCATTTACATTTAAAGTTAATATTGTTATGTGTGAATTTGATCCTGTCATTATGATGTTAGCTGGTTATTTTGCTCATTAGTCGATGCAGTGTCTTCCTAGCATCGATGGTCTTTACAATTTAGCATGTTTTTGCAATGGCTGGTACTGACTGTTCCTTTCCATGTTTAGTGCTTCCTTCAGGAGCTCTTGTAGGGCAGGCCTGGTGGTGAAACAATCTCTCAGCATTTGCTTGTCTGTAAAGGATTTTGTTTCTCTTAAGGAGGTTCTCTAGAGGAAATTGGCAAGAGAGTGGGGGAAGACTGAAGAGAGAAGTAGAGGAAGCCAAGCAAGGATATGAGCTCAGACAAAATCCCACAGAAAGTGATCTCAGGCTTAACCTGCTGGGGACTCTGGTAAGTCATGCCTTAGAGTTATGAAAACAGAGGCAAGGGAGCTGCTGAAAAACTTAGGGTGGGGGATGTGTCATGGAGGGCAGTCATCTGCAAAAGGAGACTCAGTAGATGCTGGCTGTTGGATGGTAAAGCACACCATAAAGGGAGTCCCCTGGCCCCCGCAAAAGTAGTAAAAATGGGCCCAGGGGATCTGGTTGAAGCATTGGACATTGACATTATCCACGACAATGACTCCCAAGGGCAATTTTGCATTCACTTCTGCCAGGCACTGAAGAACGTAACTGGCTGAGGATCAACATTGATGTTTGTTTCTCAGCTTGGGGATTCTCGGATACCATGTGGGTTTCTATTCTTAACCTGTGAAAAGTGCAGGCCAAAGAAGCTGATTTCTTATTTACGATTTGTTTTCACCAAAGTAGAAGCCAAGGCAAGCTTGAAGGTTAGGTCCCTGGGCTGCTATGCCATTTTTTTCCTTCCTAGTTTCTCTTTATATTGAGGATAAAGCTCTTCTGGGAAAGGTCGTTAAGCAAAGTTTCAGTTCTAAACCCTAATCCGCTGTCCTATGCAAGGGTTAGAATCCAACCCAGGTATTAGCTAATTTAATTATCTCTCCTCCTCCCTCTGTATCACCCCCTAAGGCTATCATAGTATAAACTCTATATTTAGAACCCTTTGATCCTGATATCTAGCTATTTCTTTTTCTTTTGAGGGAGCTCAGCTATGCATCGACCTCTTCTGTACATCCAGATTTTCTAGGAGTTCATAGTGTGAACGATTTTTCACATAAACTTTTCTTCTACATTGTGGAAATCCAGAGTCCTAATACACTTTTGCCTATTCACTTCATTATGAGAATATAAGCACCTTGAAGGTAGGTACTATGTGTTTTGCTCTCCATAACTTGGACCATGTAAATTGTAAACCTTTGATAAAGATTTGTCAAACAAATGACTGAGTGTCTAAGAAAATATCTTCCTTGAAGAAACAAACATTATTTTGTTAATAGTCCATATGTGAGACAACAAAAATTTAAATATATACACGTGAAAGAATAGTGCCAGGTACATATTTATAATAGTGGCATAATTTCTTGTACAGAATAAGAGCATTATTAAATCATTATTATTTCTCAGTCACTAGTTATAAAATGAATTGAAAGTAAAAGTGTCTTGATACTTTACACATTTATTGCTATATGTGTTCACTTTCTCATAAACTCCTTAGTCATCAATGTTATTTTAAACAATCTCATGGAGTGCTTGTATTTTTCAGAACCTACATTGTTGTAGTAATAGCCCCATTTCAGAAATCTTGGTCTAAAACCCGAAATACCTTTTATTCCTTTTCTCTGATATCTCACGTTCCAATGAGACATGAGATTCTGATGCAGAAAGGATGAAAAAAAAGATCTCATTGTTTTGATGTTAATGGCATGTAGATACTTTTTGGTTACAGAGTGTATCACTGACTATAGCAAAATCATTGGAGCTTTAATGACATCAACTGTCATTTTCCAAATCATGTTCTCTACACTTATTGTCATTACTTTGGTCCATGAAAATGAAGCAACAGTCTCATAGCTGTGAGATGTCTCTACCTCGAGTAGATCTCTATTCCAGCATCCAATCTGCAGGTTGCAGTCAACTTAATCTATCTAAAAAACAGTTTTAATTATGTATTTTTCCTGTTTAGAAATCTTCAATTTTTTTTCGTATTTCCTCATGAAATAATGAATTCTTTAATCTGTCAACCAAAATTTTCCTTGATTGCAATCTAACCTATTTCCTTTCTATCTTTTTTTCTTTTTTTCTCTTCAGGTCCTCCCTGAGCTCTGGTAAAACTGAATCTATTACTATTTTGATTCTACTACAGATTATTTACCTTTGCTTATGTTAGTTTTTTTGGTCTTGAATGCTCTTAACCAAATGTTTCAGTTATGCTCAGTTTTGTAGTGGTGGGAGCTGAATAAATATGTGTGGTATCAATAGTTTCTTGAATTAAGTGCAAACCCTGAACTGCGTATGATCCCTAGCTCAATTTGCCTAGCATTTAAATAATGAAATCATTGAAGCTCCTATGATTTTGCTATATTCAGTGATAGTCACTTTAACCAAAGAGTGTGAAATGTCTTTAACTCCAAAAAAAGAGCTCCTTTTTTTCATGCTTTCTACATTAGAAAAAGCTCGGGAAACTACGAATTATGACTGTACGCATTTGCACACTATTGTGCTTACAAACTTTGGACTATATCTGTGAAAGGGCTCTTCTTACTGTTATTTTGGTTTTCTGCTTACTTAGTCCTTCAACTTTGGATCTTTTATCTTGTCTCTCTTTCAAATGAGTTTGTGTGTGTGTGTGTGTGTATCTGTGTTCAAATTCAAACTGGAAGTAAGATTCTTATCCTTCTAGTCTTGGTTTGGACCCTAGCAGTCTTGAGTGAACCGTGATGGCCCCGATTGTTGAGATCAGTGATGGAGGAACGCTGGAAAGAGAGGGTGTAGAGAACACTGTGAGATTAAAGAGTTCTGAGAATGGAAGTGGAGAAAAGTTGATATCCTCAAGAAAGATAAACAGGAAGAACATATCACCACTATAGCCAGAGGATGTGGTGAACATATTTGTATGCTCTATGGCCTACAAATGTATTTTATTTCGATAGCATGAGAGGAATTGGCAAGGGAAGTCTCTCTTTTATACTCTTTTTTCCTGGGAAATAATATATGATTTCTAGAATAACTGAACAACTGAAACTCAGCTTTCCTTGGTTTTCATTTTATTCCAAAGAAATTGGAAATTACTGTTTGCAGAATGAATGACAGAAAAGAAGAATAATGTCTTGAATTCTGATTTTTTTTTTCTGTACTGCTATCTTAAAAGTACTGACACAATTTTGCCTCTTCTAATGGTAAGTGAAAACTAACATTGTCCTACCTGGTAACAGCGCATACAAAGCCATGTGAGAAGAAATTAGGCTTCCTGCAAGAAAAACTTAACAAATCATTCAAATGCAAACTGCAGGACCAATACTGACCTCTTCAAACTATAGTTCCAAAATGCAAAGCATGATTTTGACTTTCTTAAACATAACTAGCTGGACTGAAAATATTCTAGTGTTGCATGTTGATTCTGCCCAGTTGGGAAACCGACTTATAGCAAGAATGGCCATGTGGGGCCCACTGTCCTGCCAGGAAGTGTTCTTCAACGCTTTATAAAGATAGGAAAAGGATTTGTTGACAATAACTCTATTTACGCTGTCAGTGATAATTGTAGGCAGTGTCTTATAGAGATAGTTATGATTATGCTATATAAAAAGTATTAGCTATTCAGTTAATTTCTGATATTAATTTCCCATTCCTTAGAAATCAGAGAAAACTCTTAGGCAAATGTAGCAGGTATCTCAGCTTGCCCTTATGTGAAGCCATGACCGTGCTAGGATATAAGAAAATCTGCATAAATCTAAAATACCAGAAGTCCAATACAAAGAGTCTGTTTTTCTACTAAGAAAGAACTCATTCTATAAAAAAAGGAGAAAGCGGAAATACAGAAACTTGGAGAAGTCCAATACATTATTGTCACTGGATGATCAATTAGACCAGCCATTCTCAATCTGAGAGCAAGAAAGCTGCAACAAAAAAGTAAGTAAAATCTCAAAACGCTGTTGTTCTATAACCTTCATTAGACATTGAGTCCTCTTAGAAGTGATGATATTGACACAGGGACAGAATGTTAGCAGTGTTGACGAGTTGCGTTATTGATATGGGTAATGATAAAATGCTGGTTTCAGTGCCTTCTATTCTCTGGATATAAAACATCAGAACCCCTGAATAGAAGTCAGAATCCTCAGTCTTGGGCTATGTAGCAGTCTCAGTGTCTGGGAAGTGAAACTGCCAATGGTTTGGCATAGCTACCACTCTTAACTTAGAAGCAATTAGGCACATTATCCAGTGGTCTAGATTAGGAGATAGGAAAACTGGTAGATTCCCCAATAGTAGTCAACAGCATGTTATTAGAACTCTTGTGAGACACCCACTGGATATTCATAAATTTATTTGGGAAGAACTTCTGGGGGTTATATTGTTTGAGGAGTAAGTAGGATTACAGATCTTTTTTCTTAAATAGTTGTTTTAATAACTTTGTTCTTAAATTTGAAGTACTGTGCCTCAGGGAATGAGGGTTACATATTTAGAATTGGAAGAATGATTTCTCTTTTTTCTTTTCTTGAGTCATCCAAGCTCTGTGTGTCTGTGGCAGACGCTAAGATGTACTGCTCAGATCTCCCTTCAAGAGGGCTTTCTACCCGGCTGTGACTAATACAGTAGCTGACAGTCTCCCACAATTGGCTCTCTTAGGATCTGCCTTAGCTATTAAATAGAGGTCAAGTTCTTTGCAGTATGCCCCTGCAGCCAACAACTGAGCAAAGTAGTGTTACAAGGTGGTATGAACAAGGGCTTAACTTTGGACACACCACTCTGGAGCTCCCTGCTGGGTTGGCAGAAACCTCGTCATGTTCGTGTCATGGTTTGAAAGACCCTTCACTTTCTTTTTAAGATATTACTCCTCCAATAAACTGTTTGCACTCTTAACTCATGTTGGCATTTGCTTCCTAGAGAGTCTAACAACGAAGACGACTGAAAAAACATGTAATGGAATGTGAACATAAAAGTCTTTCTTGAGACCTTAAGACAGTAGGGCTTGGAGATACCAGACACCTACTAGGCAGCCCTTTCCCTACTTCTGGGTGGGTGGGAGACTTTGGAGCAGTCACACATACAGTGGAACAGCAAAAAGGATGGCTCTGTCACCCAGGCTGGAGTGCAGTGACACGTTCTCAGCTCGCCGCAACCTCTGTTTCCTGGGTTTCAGTGATTCTCCTGCCTCAGCCTCCTGAGTAGCTGGGAATACAGGCACCCACCACCACGCCCGGCTAATTTTTGTATTTTTAGTAGAGACATGGTTTCACCATGTTGGCCAGGCTGGTCTTGAACTTCTGATCCACCAGCCTCAGCCTCCCAGAGTGTTGAGATTACAGGCGTGAGCCACTGTGCCCCGCCAATTCTCTGTGGTTCTAGGCTCTGTCTTTTGGGGTATTGATTCCGCACTCTATGACAAATACAAAAAAAAAAAAAAAAAGGAAAGAAAGAAATGCATAAGGACCCATTTCAAATGCTGGTACCACTTTGAGCATGGTCTTTCCCTTTACTTCAACTCAGAATTAGAACTTTTGATTTTAAGAATTATCTAACTGGTTTTAGCCACATTATTTTTGCAAGTCCAAAAATAAAATGCATTTAAATGAGTTCAAATGCATTAAACTTATTTAAATGCATTAAATATGTATTAAACTAAGAAGCCTTATTAGTTTAAAACAGCCTTAGTTTAAGAAGCCTTAATAGTTTAAACTAAGAAGCCATATTAGTTTAATATATATTTAAAGAAGCCTTATTAGTTTAATACATATTTAAAGTTAATCATTCTGCAGTGTTCTGAGAGAATCTTAAGAGTCTGGTTATAGACCACTAGTAGAAAATATAGACTGTTTTCAGATAAATTCTACAGTGAAAACTACTTCTGAGTCTGGAATATAAATCAAAAGTCTTAATTCTGAGTTGAAGTAAAGGGAAAGACCATGCTGAAAGTAGTATCAGCCTTTGAAGTGGGTCCTTATGCATTTCATCACCTGCAAACAGCAATACTTAACACTGGAAGGGAGTTGCAAAAGAATAAAAAGAGACTAACACAGCTGGAAAAAAGTTTTGTATATTTTCCCATCCTTTGATTAGGTTTTGTTGTGATTGTTTTTGTTTCTTAATGAGGACAGGCATCAGATCCTCACCTTTGTAATTAATATGTCAATTTTCAGACATGGGTTTTGTCCTTTGTACTATTTACTGTTTTCCTAAATGGAGTAAGAGAGATCTTACTCCACTTAACTTCTTCTTTGTCTTTTAAAATAATGACTTGAAATATTTTCCCTGGTGTTTTTCCAGGGAAACAAAAAATTGAGGGAGAGATGAAAAGAGAAAAAAAAAATTGTGGAAAATGTTTTAAGTGAACTTAATGGTTTTTTTTTTTTTAAAGCTTTTTACTTTCCGTGCCAAGTTTAAGCCCATGACATCTTGACTAGAGACTAAGTATAAGAAAACTTCAAACAAATGGAACCTGGTTAAAATATGGTCACGTATACCTATATGATGTTTTGAGAAGGGATATTTTCAGTGCAACAAGTAGGTATGATAAATAGGCACACAATAATACTAATGTCTTACAATTTGATGGTGTTTTACAGTTTGCCAAGGGTTTCCACTTTAACTTATTTTAATCTTTTGTAAAAGTACCCAAAAGGCTGAACTGTTGCTTTCAGGGTTTTCAGAGGCTCCAGAAAATGAAGAAGACTGAAAAAAACATGTAATGGAATGTGAAAACAAAAGTCTTTCTTGAGACCTTAAGACAGTAGAGCTCAGGGATACCAGACACTTACCTGGCAGACCCTCTCCTCACTTCTGGGTGGGTGGAAGACTTCAGAGCAGTCACATACACAGTGGAACAAGCACAAAGGACGGGAGTGAAGTTATAGCACTTCCCAAACTTCACCTCCTGATCTAGCCTCTCGCCCTTTACATTTATCAGGCATGATGCAATATTGTCCGCTTTGTCTCAAACCGCAGGAGACATGTGTTAAGCTCACAGACTGATCTCCTTAAGTCCTCTCTCTCACAACATGAGGTTAGGAGGAAACTTCCCTGACTCTTCCTTTTTGGGACAGCTCTATTTAAAGACTGTTCTTCAAAAGTCCCATTCAAAAATCATCTTCTGCATGCTAATCCTTGATTCTTTCTTTGCCCTTGTGGGCAAGGACATTTTAAGAATTATCTAACCGGTTTTAGCCACATTATTTTTGCAAGTCCTGCAGGGTATTCTACCTCAGTTTGATATATGGTATCTGTCAGTCTCAGCCAAAACTTCTATTTTGATAGCTTATTTCAAATAAATGTTTGAAAACCTAGTGGCACCCATGCACTGCTTACACAGAGAAGTAAATGCCATAAGATCTGGTTCTTTATCAAAATCGATGGTCCCCACTTCAAAATTCATCCTTGATATTAAATACATGGCTTCACATCTCAGAAGATCATCACCCAACATTTTTGAGCATCGACTTTGTATAAGCCAATATAAAATTCTACATTCACTTCTGATCTTCTAGATGCTAAACCCAGACAAAACAAAAATATTTAAAATAATTTCAAATGTTTGAAAAAAATTGAAAAGTCACATGTAACAGTCATTTAAAAATGGGATAAAATTTATAGCAACACGTGAGGTCTTTTAATACTTTTTTAAAGACAAAGGCCTTTAGCTGTTCCTTTGTCTTTTGGGCATACAGCTAGATTTTATTTTTCCAGCCCCATTTGCAGATATGTATGACTGTGTACCTAGTTCTAACCAACAGAATACGTGTCCCTTCTGAGACAAGGTATTTAGGGAGACTGTGCCTTTTTCACACTCTCTTTTCCCAATTATTCTCTGAATGCCTTACTACCATGCCCCAGACATTCTGATTTAATTCATATGGGTGTAATCTTGATATGAAAAAACTTAAAACCTCTCAAGTAATTGTAATTGCAAAGCTTGCGAATGACTGTCTTAGGGGATACCAGAGCCACCAGCTGGGGGAGTCACATGGAGGAAAGCCACATCAAGTAACATGGAGGAAACCCAGCTGTTCATCAGGAACATAAACCTTGGTCTACAATATAAAGAAGACTTTTGAGGTCTCTGAGAGAGTATTGTACTGATTAATATACTTAATAAATCAGCAAAAGGCTCAAGAGGAAAATCATAATGCTAAAGATTACAGGTAGGTAAATGATATGCAGTTGCTTGTATTGCTTTTGCTTCTGAAAACCTTTATATTAACATATAATATGAGAAATAAAGACATTTCTACCATTTAATTAGTAAGTCTATTTGCAGTAATGTGTCAACAAATAATTCAACACAAAGAAGTAGATGAATATAAGATATCTCTATATAATCTTATGCAAAATAGGGGGAAAAACTAAACAATTTAAATGGTCACCTGTTGGCTGTCTTCCTATTGATCTTAGAATAAAATCCAAGATCTTTATTAAGGCCCTCACTGTTCTGTCTCATATCACCTCACTTTTCCTTGCACTAACTATATTTCAACTACAGGCCTTCTATTGGTGCCTCAAAGGTACCTCCTTCCTCTGCGGGGTCTTTGCATATGTTCTTTTGGTTTAGAACATGAGTATCTTCCCAAAACCTTCTTAGCCTTCACCTGGCTTACTCCTTCTCATCTTCCAAGTTGCAGCTTCAATGTCATTTCTATAGGGAAACTTCACTGACTAGACCTAGTCTTGCAATAATACAATCTCATCCCATTCTGTACTTTCCTTTTTTAGTACTTACCATGATTTTAATTTTAAAAGTCTTTGGTATTATTTATTTAATAGTTTTCTCCCTTGTTAGACTTAAGGCTCTAGAAAGAAAAGAGGTATGTCTAAGTTGCTTCATGCTATTTTCTTCTACCACATATGAGTCACATGGTGGGCACTCAGTAAATATTTGTGAAAAGAATACATTAACCCAAGTCTTCAGACTCTTTGTTTCAAGAAACAAATGATTTCTGAGGTTTGTGGCTGATAGAACCAAGAATATAAACCTGTTGATTTTCACTACTTTATTTTCATCAAGATCGAATGAACTATACTTTCTGTGGCTTAAGACCCATGTCTGTTTCCCCAAATGAATCATTACAGAAGGAAATGCACTGTTTAAATGGTTTACGTTTGCAATAGAATAAAAAATTGTTATTACGTGACCAAACTACTGTAATCTCTAGTGCTTATCTAAGCGTATTAAATGCCCTCAGGATCTGGTTCCCAGATTGGTCTCTGTGATCTGCTATTCCAGGAACAACATCATGTTTTTCTTTTGTTTTTCTGACTTTAACCTTATGTCCTTTTATAGCATTTCCTAAGGAAGTTCATCTGTATTCACATCCTCAATAGAAATTTTGAATATTAAGTATTAAAGGCATGTATATGAGTTGGTACTTCCAAAATTATAACATACATAATAATAGAGATATACATCTTAATTATGCTTTTTGTTTTGTACAAGTGAGTATCTTTGATTCCCACAAACTGTCATCTTTGGGGTAAACTGCTCTCTAGTTTCTATTGCCTGACTCATGTTAATTACAGCATGATTTAGAACAAAGTTCGTTGCTTCAAAAACAATTTGTCTGTCTCAGAATCCTGCTGGGCTCACATCTGCAAGTGTCCTCACTGATATCTGTCCAGAAACACAGCTCATTACTCTTAACCTGGATAGTTCTCTTCACTTGAATCTCTGCTCTCTTTCTAAAGAGTTATGGAAGGAACACTACCAAGTTTTCCATGAAAGTTGCTATGGGGCAGTGGGAGCTGAGGTGTAGGCTTGCTTGATTTGAGCCTGCTGGCTTTTTCTCCTTTGTCCTCTGGGTAATCTATGCTTTGCACTTGGGAGAAGAGAAGGAAGGAGTAACAGCCACTAAGACTGCTGCCTCTAGGCTGTCTTTATTTGGTGAGGATTCTGCTGCTGTAACTGGAGCCTATGCTAAGTGGGGGAAACACTGCAAAAGCCATATCAAATGTGGTGCTACTACTGCAGTTACAGGAAGAAAGGGTTTTAGCACTAGTTTAATACCTAGTATGTGTGGCAGACACTGCTAGATCCAGATTTAGGTGACACAGACAATGAGATATCTAGGAAGAGTGTTGAAACAGGACGGAATTCTTCAGAAAGGAAAAGTAGAAAAGGATTACTTAGGCAGTTGGATGAGACAAAGTAAGGACATTGAAGTGGTTAGAGCGGGGCTGTGCCGGGGCTGTAAGTGGTAGAGTTTGGTTAGAATATAAGGAATCAGTGAAGATGGGCAAGCTTTGTGAAGACTAATGACAGAGTGACAACATCAGTGAGTCATGGGAGGTTTCTGCGTGTGGTAAAGCTGTCATTGGAGATGTATTCTGGGAAGATTAACATGATATGTATGTGTAAAATGCTTCGGGTGGGAGAGGTCAATTAGAAGATTGATGCAATAATTAATGATTGATATAATAACTAATAACTAATGATACACTAACTAATGATACAATAACATTACTAATACAGTAACTAATCTAAAGGAGAAAAGAGACAGAAAGGAAAAGAAGACATGGAGCCAGTCATTGCTGAGTGTATCATAAATGATTGAATATTTGTATAAGAAGGGAAGGGGACAGAGGAAGAGACAGTGAGTGATGAATTCAAGACTAACTCCAAGCAAGGCTTTAAGTCGGAGGTACCAGTGCAATACATAGGAAAGTTGGAGGTGGAGTTAGTTTAGGAGCAGAGAAAGAGAAGAAATGCACTATGAGTAGTTTAAATTTCTATTATGCGTCCAAGGCGCTCTAATATTATGAATTTTATTTAAGAAAAAAGTTTAGATTTTACTGAAGTCCTAATGATATGTAGAAATTTTTCTTGACCAATATCAATATTCTAGGTTTTTCCTACTGCCCTTCAAAATAATGTCTAACCCTCACTGTATTTGTGAAGCAGACATATTCTAATTATCTGTCTATTTATCTTCACTCCATAATGTTCTCTATGCTCCTTGCTCCTGGAAGGCAGCAGGAAAAATTCTGACCATATCTCCAGTGCCAAGAGGAATGTAATTATTTATCTTCTCATTAGTTTCTTCACCACTGTCACAAGGATTATTTAAAAACTTAGCTTATAGAGTAGAAGTGAGGTTGGATAAGATGGTTTGCCTACCTAGTGCTAGGCCCATGGTAATTGCTCAAATTACCTGTCATTATTGTTACTTTTCATGAATAAAGTAGTAACTCCTTGTGACTTCCAAGTAAAATCATAAAGATAGGATGGTTTTTTACTCTTCTTTTCTGGCTCCTTCTCCAGCCAAGTTATCCATATAATTGTGTCATTTCCCAGCTCTGTCAATTTTTCCCTAAGCGATGAGGATGATTGCTTCCGCTTTCTTCTTCACAGAGCCTGGACAAAGAAAGAGCTGAAACAATCTGCTGAAGGAGGAGAGGCACTGACTACTTGTGTGATAGAAAGTTTGATTTTGACTGTTTAAATGGCGATGTCACCAGTGCACAGCTCACTCAGTAAGGAAACAAAGATCAAGTGTAAATTATATTTTCCTTGGTCCAAGAACTGTGTTTGGCATAATGATTCTCCACTATTGCCTGTATTTAAAAGTATTTCTGGGAGTTATTGTGGTAAAGAATCAGTTACGAGACCATTATACCACCATGTTTCTAAACGGTGATATGTGCCTTTGATATTTGATGCAACAGAGTAATCATGAAGTATACTCCTGGTGCACTGATTTTACTTGAAAATATAAGAAGATATACCTCTTTCCATTAAAGTCAACTTGGATGTATAATTTAGTAATTAAATAAATATTTATTGCATTCAGGCAGAATGTCAGATGTTACAAAATTCTGGTTTAGAAAATGAACATGGCTCTTTATTGGTGGTAGTGGTGGGGTTATAGGATAAAGGGCAAAATTTGTATCTACTTTTAAGTTGAAACACAGGATGATAAGAAACATTGATCTTGAGATGGGTTTCTTTGGATTAAACCATCAGGTTCATGAAGATATACATTTGTTCTCAAATATTGAGGGTAGCTCTGTGGAGCAGCTTTGGAGAAACATATGTAAAGCTGGAGAAGCATGAGAGAAATATGCTTTGAAGTTTTGTTGAGCAGATATAGCGTTTTTGAGGTTCCTACTCTGCCTGTGAGCTGCCCTGGCTGTTAGAGGTTGGCTGTCTTTAACAAATAGGTAGTGTCTTCACTGAAACTAGTGATTAGCTCCTGGCCCAAAGAATACTCTTTGCCTGTGACCTTTGAACACTGGCAGAGCATGAATAACTTTCTCCCTCTTTTTTTCTTCACATCTGGTAATCTCTCTTTTTTTTTTTCCTTTTTACTTGACATGTAATGATTATAGGTATTTCTGGGATACTGAATGATACTTTGATACATGTATATAAGGTATAATGATCAAATTGGGGGTAATTAGCATATCTATCACCTCAAATGTTTATCATTTCTTGGTATAGGGAACTTTCAAAATCTATCTTATTGAAAATATAAAAGAAAATTAACTATGTCAAACGACATTCATTCTACAGTGCTATCAAACACTAGAACTTATTCCTCCTTTATAGCTGTAACTTTGTATCTTCTAACCAATCTTTCCTTATTTCTCCCCCAAACTACCCTTCCCAACCTCTGGTAACCATAATTCTTCCTCCATTTCTATAATTGTAACTTGTTTTTAGCTCTTACATATGAGTGAGAACAGTATTTATCTTTCTATGCCTGACTTGTTTCATTTCACGTAAGGTCCTCCAGGTCCAACCATGTTGCTGCAAATGAACAGATTCATTCTTTTTATGGCCGAATAGTATTCCATTTTCTTCATGAACCAAATGTTCTTTATTTATTCATCTGTTGATGGGCATTCAGGTTGCTTCCATATCATGGCTATTGTGAATAGTATTATAACAATAAACATGGGAGTGCAGATATCTCTTCAATATACTAATTTTCTTTCTTTTGCTTAAATACCCAGTAGTGGGATTGCTAAGCCATAACTAAACTAGTGCTAGTTTTAGTTTTTTTGCAAAACTTCCATAATTTTTTTATTATTATACTTTAAGTTCTAGGGTACATGTGCACAATGTGCAGGTTTGTTACATAGGTATACATGTACCATGTTGGTTTGCTGCACCCATCAACACATCATTTACATTAAGTATTTCTCCCAACGCTATCCCTCCCTGAGACCCCCACCCCCTAACAGATGCCAGTGTATGATATTCTCCTCCCTGTGTCCATGTGTTCTCATTGTTCAACTCCCACTTGTGAGTGAGAACATGCAATGTTTAATTTTCTGTCCTTGTGATAGTTTGGTAAGAATGATGGTTTCCAGCTTCAACCATGTCCCTGCAAAGGACATGAACTCATCCTTTTTTATGGCTGCATAGTATTCCATGGCGTATATGCGCCACATTTTCTTTAACCAGTCTATTATTGATGGACATTTGGGTTGGATCCAAATCTTTGCTATTGTGAATAGTGGTACAACAAACATATGTGTGCATGTGTCTTTATAGCAGCGTGATTTATAATCCTTTGGGTATATACCCAGTAATGGGATTGTTGGGTCAAATGGTATTTCTAGTTATACATCCTTGAGGAATCACCACACTGTCTTCCACAATGGTTGAACTAATTTACACTCCCACCAACAGTGTAAAAGTGTTCCTATTTCTGCACATCCTCTCCAGCATCTGTTGTTTCCTGACTTTTTAATGATCATCATTCTAACTGGTGTGAGATGGTATCTCATTGTGGTTTTGATTTGCATTTCTCTGATGATCAGTGATGATGAGCATTTTTTCATATGTCTATTGGCCACATAAATGTCTTATTTTGAGAAGTATCTGTTCATATCATAGTTGTTTGTTTTTTTCTCATAAATTTGTTTAAGTTCTTTATAGATTCTGGATATTAGTCCATTGTCAGTTGGATAGATTGCAAAATTTTTCTCCCATTCTGTAGGTTGCCTGCTCACTCTGATGATAGTTTCTTTTGCTGTGCAGAAGCTCTTTAGTTTAATTAGGTACCATTTGTCGATTTTGGCTTTTGTCACCATTGCTTTTGGTGTTTTAGTCATGAAGTCTTTGCTCACGCCTGTGTCCTAAATGGCATTGCCTAGGTTTTCTTCTATGGTTTTTAAGGTTTTAGGTCTTGCATTTAAGTCTTTCATCAATCTTGAGTTAATTTTTGTGTAAGGTGTAAGGAAGGGATCCAGTTTCAGCTTTCTACAAATGGCTAGCCCATTTTCCCAGCAGCACCATTTATTAAATAGGGAATCCTTTCTGCATTGCTTGTTTTTGTCAGGTTTGTCAAAGATCAGATGGTTGTAGATGTGTGGTGTTATTTCTGAGGCCTCTGTTCTGTTTCATTGGTCTACATATCTGTTTTGGTACCAGTGCCACACTGTTTTCATTACTGTAGCCTTGTAGTATAGTCTGAAGTCAGGTAGTCTGATAACTACAGCTTTGTTCTTTTGCTTGGGGTTGTCTTGGCAATGCAGGCTCTTTTTTCATTCCACATGAAATTTAAAGTAGTTTTTTCCAATTATGTGAAGAAAGTCAGTGGTAGCTTGAAGGGGACAGCATTGATTCTATAAATTACTTTAGGCAGTATGGCCATTTCCTCGATATTGATTCTTGGTGAAAGAGAGCATCCTTGTCTTGTGCCGGTTTTCAAAGGGAATACTTCTAGTTTTTGCCCATTCAGTATGATATTGGCTGTGGGTTTGTCATAAATAGCTTTTATTATTTGGAGATACATTCTATCATGACCTCATATCCATGAGCATGGAATGTTCATCCATTTGTTTGTGTCCTTTTATTTCGTTGAGCATTGGTTCGTAGTTCTCCTCGAAGAGGTCCTTCACATCCCTTGTAAGTTGGATTCCTAGGCATTTTATTCTCTTTGTAGTAATTGTGAATGAGAGTTTACCCATGATTTGGCTGTCTGTCTGATCTTGGTGTATAGGAATCCTTGTGATTTTTGCACATTGATTTTGTATCCTGAGACTTTGCTGAAGTTGCTTATCAGCTTAAGGAGATTTTGGGCTGAGATGATGGGGTTTTCTATACAATCATGTCACCTGCAAAAAGGGACAGTTTTGACTTCCTCTTTTCCTAATTGAATACCCCTTATTTCTTTGTCCTGCCTGATTGCCCTGGCCAGAACTTCCAACACTATGTTGAATAGGATTGGTGAAAGAGGGCATCCTTGTCTTGTGCTGGTTTTCAAAGGGAATGCTTCCAGTTTTTGACCATTCAGTATGATATTGGCTTTTGTCTCCTTTACAAAACTTCTTGAACCACTACTGTACTGTACGTTCATTAGAAGTTCTTGCACCAAATGCGTTGTTAATGTTGTGAGTTGTCTCTGCTGCTTTACAGCCCATTTTGAACTCGAATAAGAAAATTGCTCAAATTTGCTTTTTGCCAAACATCATTTCCATAGTCTAAACATAAAATAAACAGTAAGTAATAAATCATGAGAAAAAAAGATGTATAACATAACCACATTTATTTATGAATGTATTCCAATATCAGATGGCAAATTCCAACAATGCAAAAACTGCAATTACTTTTGTACCAACCTAATAGATAGAGAGAGGGAAAAAACACTAGGACAAAGATGCTGGGCAGATAGTATTTACCAAAATGCCTATAGGACATCCATTTAGAGAAGTCAACCTTGAGAGAAGAAAAACTAAGGGAAATATTATTTGTTGAATATCTTTTGTATGGCAAACATTTTATGTGGTACAGAGTTCATTAAGTCATCTCAACAATCCTCTTAGGCGAAACAACATTATCATACCCATTTTCAGCTGGAGAAATTGAGTCTTTGAGAGCAGGGAGTGACAAAATTTTCAGGAAAGTCTATATTTTTTACCATATATATTAGCTAAAGCCATGAGGGTGAATAAGTTCTCTTCTAGCAAGTATATAAGGTGGTTTTCTTTTAAAAGAGAGGCACAGTGGCTCACACCTGTAATCCCAAAACTTTGGGGGACCGAGGAGGGTGGATCATTTGAGGTCAGGAGTTCGAGATCAGCCTGGCCAACATGGTGAAACTGCGTCTCTACTAAAAATACAAAAGTTAGCTAGGTGTGGTGGCATGCACCTGTAATCGCAGCTATTTGGGAGGTTGAGGCAGGAGAATTGCTTGAGCCTGGGAGGAAGAGATTGCAGTGAGCTGAGATCATGCCTCTGCACTCCAGTCTGAGTGACAGAGTGAGACCCTGTCTCAAAAAAAAGAAAAAAAGAGTGTACAATGGAACCAACATTTAGGAATAAGTACTGAAAGATGAGTTATTGAAAGAAATTGAAAAGAGGCAAACTATGACAAGAGAAGAAAAATTGATGTGTTCAAACTAAAGGAAGCAAAGCTTTTAAAAAGGAAGAGTTAACCAAGAGTATCAAAGTGATAGAGAGAAGCCAGGCCAAAAGAGGCTGCAGCATTTGGCAATTAAGGAACTATTTAGTACAGTTATGCTTCCATAATAATCTAGTTCCCTGTCCTGCTGTGACTGTGACAATTTAGGCACTCACCATCTCTCACCTGGACTACTGTACATGCTTTCTGTTTTGTATCCTTGTCTCAATTCTTATCTCCACCAATTCATCTTCCACATTGAATGAAAAGTTATCTTTTAAAAGCAGGGAACTGATCATAGCAGCTCACACTTGCTTAGAAAACCTGAGAAGAAATTCCACATTGTTTAGCTTGAAATATAGGCCCATCACAATCTTCTAGCAATCTTTCTATTAATAGCTCACTCTAGCAATCTTTCTATTAATAGCTCACTCTATCTTTGTGTATGCCACATTAAACTACTCAAAGTTCTCTAAGCATGCAAGATTCTTTCAGCTTCTGTGCTTTGGCACATGCTCTTCTTCCTGCTAGAGAGACTTGTTGAGCCTCCTTCCCCAACACTGGCTGGTGATGAAAAGATTCTATATCTTGATTATGGTGGTAGTTACATGACAGTATACATTTGCCAAAACTTAAAAAACTGCTACCCTAAAAATATTATATTTTATTGCATACAAATTTTACCTAAATAAACCTTAGCTAAATAAATGTTTTAAAATGATATATGGATAATCTCCAAATACATAGCAATTAAAACAAACATTTCTAAATAACCAATGAGCCAAAGAAAAAATTTCAAATAAAAGTGGTAAATATAAAGTCAATGAAACAAAAAGTATTTTTAAAGCTAAATAAAATGGTTAAATCTTTAGCTAAACTGATCAATAAAAAACATTGAAACTATAACTTAGCAATATTAGGAATGAATGAAGGGATATCAATAAAAATTCTGTATACATCAAAAGGATACTAAAGAAATAGTATGAATAACTTTATGCCATGGCATTCAATAAATTAGAATAAATGTACAAATTCCTTAAAAGTCACAGGTTATCTAAACTGACAGAAGAAGAAATAGAAAATCTGACTACCGTCATGTCTAGTAAAGAAGTTAATAGCCATTTTACAAGGAAAATTTCAGGTTCACATGATCTCAACTTTTAATTCTACCAAAAATTTAAGGAAGAAATAATAATTAAACAAAATTATTTCAGAAAACAGATGAGGAGGGAATACCTCCAGATTTATTTTATGAGACTAGCAGAATCCTAATATCAAAATTGAATGAAGGCATTGCTGATAAAACAAACAAAAAACAACCCCTAAACCACAAAAAAGAAAGAAAAGAAAAGGAAAGGAAAGGAATGGAAAAATGATCTTCATGAAGATAGATGAAGAAATTATAAATAAGATATAAGTAAATTGAATTCAGGAATATATAGATGGTATCATGACCAGGGAAAACTTATCCCTGGAATTCAAGGTTGGTTTAATACTCAACAATCGAACAATTCATTTTGGCCTATTAGAATAAAGGAGAAAGAGCTTATGATCATCACAATATATGCAGAAAATTTTTTGATAAAATTTTGATAAAATTCAACAACAATTCATAATAAACTCAGCAAACTATGAAAAACAGGAAATGTCCCTGATATGACAAAAGTAATCTAGAAAAATCCTAACCATAATATCATATTTAATAGTGAAAGACTGAATCCTTTTACCTCTCATACTGAGAGCAAGTCAATGATGTCCACTCTCATTATTCGTATTCAACATCATACTGGAGGTGATACCTAGTGTAATAAGACAAGAAACAAATACTAATGGAAAAGAAGTAAAGCTGTCTTTATTTGTAGATGATACCATCCTGAACACAGAAAATCTTAAGGAATCTACAACAGTACTAGAATTTATAAGTTAAGTTAGCAATGTGGCAGTATACAAAGACATTTCCTTACTAATAATGAACAATTAGAAAATTATATTTAAAAATACCAATTACAGTACCATCAAAATCACAAAATATTTTGAGATAGATTTAGTGACTATGGTATATATGGGATATATACACTGAACACAGTTCAAAACATAGCTGAGAGATAAAGGAAGACCTAGCTATATAGAGTGACATGTTGTATTCATGGATTGGAAGACTCATGTTTGTTAAGATGTAAATCTCCCTAAATTGATCTACAGATTTAACACAATCATAATCAAAATATTAGTGGAATTTTGTAGAAACTGACAAGCCAATTAATTTCAAAATTTATATGGAAATGAAAGGTGCATTGAATAACTCAAGTAATCTTGAAAATGAAGAATAAATTTGGAGAACTTATTCTACATTATTTCAAAATTTACTAAAAATCTACAGTATAAAGCAGAATGGTATAGGCAAAAGAAAGCCATGGATAAATGGTATAGAACAGAAAGTTCAAGAGGAGATTTACATGTATGGTCAAGTTATTTTCAACAAAGATGCCAAGGTAATTCAGTGAGGGAACAGATTGCTTTTTTCAAAATGAATTTTGTCCACACATAAAAAAATGAGAAAATGAGCCTCAATGCCTACCTTGTACCTTACACAGAAGTAAACCAAAACTAGAACACAGAACCAACACAAAAGCTGTGACCATATAGTTCCTAAAAACAAATTTAGGAGAATATATTTATGATTTTAGGCTAGACAAAAATTTCTTAGGCAGGAAAGTCAATGCGTTAAGCTATTAAATAAACAAATAAACATTGCTAATTTGAATTGATCAAAATTAAAATATTCCTTAAAAACACCATTAAGGAAATGAAAGAGCAAGCCACCAATGGGCAACAAGTGTTCTCAATACATATAGCTGACAAATAACATATGCATAATACATTTTTTAAAAAGCAATAGAAAGAATGAATAAGACCTAGTATTTGATAGCACAATGGGATGACTTTGGTCAGTAATAGTTTAATTGTATATTTACAAATGACTAAGAGTATAGTTGTTTTGTTTGTAACACAAAGGATCAATGCTTAAGGGGATGGATTTTCCATGATGTGATTATTATGCATTGTATGCTCATATAAAAACATCTCATGTACCCCATAAAGATATAAACCTACTATGTACTCACAAATACTAAAAATTAAAATTAAATATATAGATATATTTTAAAAGTTACAATTCAATAATAAAACGATAACCCAGTTTAAACAAGATGAGCAAAAGTGTGAACAGATGCTTTACAGAAGAAGTACATTAGTTTTCTATTGCTATGTAACATACTGCCACAAACTTAAGTGACTTCAACAATGCCCGTTTATTGTCTCATAGTCCTCTTGGTCCAGGTGGGCTTGATGGCATGTTTTGCTTAGAGTCTCTCCAGCAAAAATCAAGGTGTTGACCAGGCTGGGATCTTATTAGGAGGGTCCAATTTTTATTTGGAGAATTCACTTTTAGGTTCATTCAGGTTGTTGGAAGAATTTCACTTATCATGGCTGTAAGGAATGAATTCCTCATTTCGTTGCTACTTGTTGACTGGGGACTATGTGCAGGTCTTGAGGCCACCCTTAGATCCTTGACCCATGGCCCTCTTCATCTAAGGAACAGAGAACCTCCCTCACATCAAATACTTCTAATTCTTCAGCTCTGTCTGAATTTCTCTTCTACCACCAGCCTGAGAAAACTCTGATTTTAAAAGGGTTTATGTGATTAAATTAGGCCTGGATAATCTGCCTACTTTTTTCTTTTTTCAGCTTTATCAAAGTATAACTGACAAATAAAATTTTATATATTTAAACTGTACAACATGGTGATTCAATATACATTGCAAAATGATTATCACAATTAATGCATGGATCACTTCACATAATTGCTTTTTTAAAATGTGAGAACACTTAAAGTCTATACTTTCAGCAAATTTCAAGTATACAGTGCAGTATTATTAGCTCTAGTTATATTGTACATTAGATACTCAGAATATTAGATACTCAGAACATACTCATCTTATAACTGCACGTTTGTACCATCTGGCTAACTTCTCCCCACCTCCCCTACTCCCTAGCCCTTGGAAACCACCATTCTACTTCCACTTTCTATGAGTTTGAACTTTTCTTGTTCTTTTTAGATTCCACACAAAAGTTTCTTTCTCTGACTGGATTATTTTACTTAGCATCATGCCATCCAGATCCACCATGTTGTTGTCATGAATGGCAACATTTTCTTCTTTTTTATGTCTGAATAATATTTCATTCTATATGTATATGAAATGTATGAACATACCTATATAATGTATATAATATATGTTTATGTTTTATTTATCCATTTATTTATCAATAGACAGATTGTTTCCATAGCTTGATCACTGTGAATAATATCATAAAGAACATGGGAGAACAGATATGTTCTCCTTGAGTGTTCCCTTTTCCCTACATCCTTATCAATACTGATCTTATCATTTTGATAATAGCCACCCTAACGGATGTGAGGTGATATTTCATGGAGGTTTTCATTTGCATTTTCTGATGATTAGTAATGTTCACCACATTTTCATGTACCTATTGGCCATGTGTATGCCTTCTTTGGCAAAATGTCTATTCTAGTCCTTGGATTGTGTGGTTTTTTTAAATGATATTGAGCTGTATGAGTTCCTTATATACTTTAGATATTAACCCCTTATCATATATATGGTTTGCAAATATTTTCTCCTATTCTGTAGTTTGCCTTTTCATTTTGTTGTTTCCTTTTTTCTGTGCAGAATCTTTTTAGTTTCATGTGGTCCCATTTGTTTATTTTTGGTTTAGTTGCCTGTGCTTTTGATGCTAAATCTAAGGAACCATCGCCGAGATCAATGTCAAGAAGATTTTCCCTTATAGTTTCTTTGAAGATTTTTATAGGTTCAGATATGACATTTAGTTTTTTATAAATTTGTGTTTATTTTTATGTATGATGTATGATAGGAGTCCAATGTCATTCTTTTTGTTTGTGAATATCCAGTTTCTCAATACCATTTGTTGAAATGACTATTCTTTCCTCATTATGTGATACTGACACCTTTGTTGAAGATCAGTTGACTATATATGTGTGGGTTTGTTTCTGGGTTCTCTCTTCTGTTTCACTAGTCTTTGTGTCTGTCTTTATGCCAGTGCCTTACTGTTTTGATTACTGTAGCTTTGCAATATATTTTGAAATCAAGACTTGTGATGTCTCCAGCTTTGTTCTTGTTTCTCAATATTGCATTGGCTATTTAGGGTCTTATTGTGATTCCCCATGAATTTTAGGATTTTTTTCCATTTCTGTGAAAAAATGCCATTGGAATTTTAATCAGGATTACATTGAATCTGTAGTTTGCTTTGGGTAGTATGTACATTTTAACAGTATTTATTCCTCCAATCCATGAACACAGGATGACTTTTTGTTTATATGTATCTTCAATTCTTCTTGCTTTTAAAAATTGATATATAATAATTGTCATATTTTTGGGGTACATGTGACATTTTGATACATGCACACAATATGTAGTATTCAAATGTGATTAGGATAATCTATCACCTAAAATATTTGCCATTTCTCTGTGTTGGGAATATTTAAAATCTTATCTTTTAATTATTTTGAAATACACAATAAATTATAGTTAATATAGTCACTCTACTGTGCTATTGAACACTAGAACTCATTCTATCTAACTGTATTTTTGTGGTCATTAACCAACCTCTCTTAATTCTCCCCTGGCAACTCCCACCTGCTTCCCAGCCTCTGGCTACCATTATTTTATTTTCTGTCTACATGAGATCAACTTTTTTAGTTTCCATATATGAATGAGAATATACTATATTTCTCTTTCTGTGCCTGGCTTATTGTAGCTAACATATTAATCTCCATTTCCATCTATGTTGCTGCAAATGTATGTTTTCAGTTTCTTTCATCAATGTCTTACAGTTTTCATTTCAAATCTTTTGGTTCTTAGTTAAATTTATTCCTGAGTATTTTATTGTTTTTTTATGTTACCGAAATTGTGTTGCTTTCATCATTCCTCTTTTAGGTTGTTGTTAGGGCATTGGCCACGACTGATTTTTGTATGTTGATTTTATATCCTGCAACTTTATGAACTTGTTTATTTGTTTTAACAGTTTTTTTGGTGCAACTTTTAGAGTTTTCCACATAAAAGTTCATGTCATCTGTAAATTATACTGCTTCATTTCCAATTTGAATGTTTTTAAATTTTCTTTTTCTTGCCTAATTATTCTGGCTAAGACTTTTAGTAGTATGCTGAATAGAGTGATGAGAGTGGTCACCCTTGTCTTCTTCCTGACTTTAAAGGAAGTGCTTTCCAGCTTTTCATGATGAATACGATGTTAGCCATGGACTGGCCACATATGACATTTATTATGTTGAGGGATATTCCTTTTAAATATCAAATTTATTGAGAATTTTTATTACAAAATATGTTGAATATTTTGAAAACATTTTGTATCTATTGAAATGATCATATGATTTTCGCCCTTCATTCTGTTAATATGGTTTATCACATTTATTGATTTGCATATGTTGAATCATCCCTGGGATAAATCACACTTGATCATGGTGTATGATCCTTTTAATGTGCTGTTGGATTTGGTTTGCTACTATTTTGCTGAGAATTTTACATCTATGTTCAGCAGGAATATTGGCTGGTATTTTTTACTTGTAGTTGTCTTGTCTGGCTTTAGTATCACGGAAATTCTAGCCTCATAAAATAAGTTTGGAAGTGTTCCATTCTCTTCAATTTTTTGGAAGCATTTGAGAATAATTAGTATTAATTTTTCTTTAAATGTTTGGCAGAATTCCTTTGTGAAGCCATCTGGTACTGACTTTCCGTTGTTGGGAGATTTTTGATTACTGATTCAATCTCCTGACTAATTTTAGGCCCCCTCAGATTTTCTATGTCTTCATGATTCAATTTTGGTAGGTTTTGTGTTTCTAGGAATTTATCCTTCTTTTGGGGGTTATCTAATTTATTGACATGTAATTTTTCATAGTAATCTGTTATGATCCTTTGTATTTCTTTCACATCAGTTATAATGTCTTCTCTTTCATTTTTGAGTCTTCTCTCTTTTTTCTTAGTATAGGTAAGGATTTTACATTTTGTTTATCTTTTCAAAAAATCAGCTCTTCATTTTATTGGTCTTTTGTTTTTCTTGTCTCTATTTTATGTATTTCAACTCTGAGCATTGTTATTTTCTCCCTTCTGCTAATTGTGGGCTTAGTTTTTTCTTTTTCTAGTTCATTGAGGTGTAACATTAGGGCTTTTTTATTTGAGATCTTTCATTTTTCTTAATGTAGGTATTTATTGTTATCAAATTCCCCCTGTACTGGTTTTGCTGCATCCCATAAGTTTTGGGAGGCTGTGTTTTCATTTCCACAGGTCTCAAGATTTAAAAGTATTTCTCTTTGGATTTCTTCTTTCATACATCAATTGTTCAGGAGTATGTTCTTTAGTTTCCACATATTTGTGACTTTTTCAAGATTCCTCCTGTTATTCATTTCTAATTTTATACCATGGTGGTTGGAAAAGATAGTTGGTATCATTTCAATCTTCTTAAACATATAAAGCATGTTTTGTGACCTAACATATAATCCATCCTAGGGAATATTCTGTGTGCACTTGAGAAGAATTTGTATTCTATTATTGTTGGATGGAGTGTTCTGTACATGCGTGTTAGATCCGTTTGGACTAATATGTCAATTCCAGTGTTTATTGATTTTCTGTCTGAATTATCTATCTATTGCTGAAAGTGGGGTGTTAAAATTCCTTATGGTTGTTACATTGCTGTTTATTTCTTCTTTTAGTTGGGTTAATATGTGCTTAATATACTTACATACTCTAATATTGGAAACCTATGTATTTACAGTTGTTATATGACCCCCTTATTGTAACATAATTATATTTTTTCTCTTGTTTCATTTTTGAGGTAAAGTCTATTTTGTGCGATTAAGGTATAACTACCCATCCCTGCCCTATTTTAGTTTTCATTTACGTGCAATATATTTTTTATCCCTTCGTTTTCAGCCTGTATGTGTCCTGAAAACTGAGTATTTCACAGGCAGCAAATAGTTGGGCCCTTTAAAACATCTGTTTAGCCATTGATTGAAGTGTGTATCAAAGAATTTAATCAATTTACATGTAAACTAATTATTGCTATATGAAAACTTACTATTGTCAACTCATTGCTTTCTGTTTTATAGTTTTTTTTTTTTTATTTTTCTTGATGTCGTTCTTTGAGATTTGATAGTTTTCTGTAGTGGTATGCTCTTTTTTTTCCTCTTTATCTTTTGTGAGTCTACTATAGGTTTTTGCTTGGTAGTTACCATGAGGCTTACATAAAACATCTTGTAGTTATAACAGCCTAAGTTTTAAGCTGACAACAGCCTAAGTGCAATTGCTTAGAAAAACCTCTACCTTTTTACTCTCACAACAATTTGTGTTTTGATATCATAATATATTTTATATTGTATACTCAGTAAATTTTTAACATTTAATTATTTTTAAATGTTTTTGTCTTTTAACCTTTATACTAGAGTTAAGTGATTTACACACCACCATTAGAGTATTAGAGTATTCTAAATTCCATTATATGCTTTCCTTTACTAGTGAGTTTTATATATTCATATATTTTCATGTTACTAATTAGTCTCTCTTCATTTCAGCTTGAAGAATTTCCTTTAGCATTTATTTTAAAGCATGTCTGGTGATGATGAACTCCCTTAGCTTTACTTTGTCTGGAAAGTCTTTCTCTCTCCTTCATTTTGAAGATAACTTTTCTAGGTAAAGTATTTTTGGTTGCCAGTTTTGTAAATTTCAGCACTTTGAATATATTATTCTGCTCTCTCCTGGCCTGCGAGGTTTCCAGTGAGAAATCTGTTGATAGCATTATGGAAGTTTCCTTGTATGAGATAAGCTTTCTTTTTTTCTCTTGGAGTTTTCAAAATTCTTACTATTTGATTTTTTTGCAGTATTACTATAACATGTCTTGGTGAAGTTCTCTTTAGCTTTAATCTGTGTGGGGAGTTTCAGGTTTATTTCAGGATGTTCATGCCTCCTTCCAGATTTTGGAAGTTTTCAGCCATTATATCGTTAAATAAGCTTCTGGTCCATTTTTTTCTCTTTTCTCCTTCAAATTGTATAATGCAAATATTGTTTAATGCAAATATTATTTTTCTTGATGGTGTCCAATCATTCACATAGACTTTCTTCACTTTTCATTTTTTTCTATTTCTTTCTCTGACTGGATAATTTCATATTTTTTCAATTATGTAAAACTAATGTAATCTTTTAAAAGGAGAATGTATTCATAAATTGCTCATATAATAAGAAAGACTATTAAAAATAGGTCCAGTAGATAACATACAATGATTTCCAATGTGAATAAAGTTGAGGTTAATAAAGAAAAGAAAGTGTAAGGACATGCCAAAGAGCTTTTGTTCAAGGACTGAGATTCTGCAATGTTTATTCTTTTTTTATTATTATTTCCATAGATTATTAGGGAACAGGTGGTGCTTGGTTACAATAGTAAGCTCTTTAGTGGTGATTTGTGAGATTTTGGCATACCCATCACTGGAGCATGATACACTGCAACCAGTTTGTAATCTTTTATCCTTCACACCCTTCCCACTCTTTCCCCCTGAGTTCTCAAAGTCCACTATGTCATTCTTATGCCTTTAGATCCTCATGGCTTAGTTCCCACTAATGAGTGAGAACATATGATGTGTGGTTTTTCATTCCTGAGCTACATCACTTAGAATGACTAGATAATTTCAAATTATTTGTCTTACAGTTCACAGATTTTTGGTCTACATGGTTAAGCCTGCTGTTGATGCTCTCTATTGCATTTTTCATTTTATTCATTGCATTCTTTAGCTCCAGAAGTTCTTTTTTATGATTTCTCTCTGTTGAGCTGCTGGCTTGTATGTTTTCCCTATTTCAGAGTTATCTATGTTCTCTTTGAACTCACTGAGCTTCCTTAAGACATTTATTTTAAATTCTTTGCCCAGCAATTTATAGATCTCTATTTCTTTTAGGTCAGTTCCTGGAAAATTGTGTTCCTCTGATGGTATGTTTCCTTGACTTTGCATGTATCTTACAGTTTTGCATTAATATCTGAGCAATTGATGGAGTAGTTATTCCTTCTAGATTTTATAGACTAGCTTCACTGGGAAAAGACATTCACCTGCAGGTTGGTGTGAGGGCACTGACTGGATGGAGTGTGGAAATTACAGCTTTGGTGAAGGCCCAGTATTATAATCTCCACATGGCTTCATCAGCTAAGGTTAACATTGGCAAAGACTGCAGGATTCTTTAATGGCCAAGGCAATGCATGTCTGCAGTGGTGATGAAAGCAGTTGGGATCTTTGGTGGCTGCTAGGAACCTCTTGATCTCTTTTTCTCCCACACGGGATGTCATGGTTGAGGGAATCCCTTTTTGAGCCAAGCCCAGCACATGGTCACCCTCACAGTGGCAGTGACAATGGTGCCTGATGCACAAGTGGGCATCTGTGGAGTAGTCACAGAGATAGGGTCTGGAGAGCAGGCACTGTGGACAGACAGCAGCTCCAGGGTCCAGGGCTCTGGCTAGCCCATATTGACAGGAGTTCCAGTGTTTGAGATGCAGGAGCCTGCCAAGTGACCATATAGCCAGGGTCTAGAGTGTGAACACATGCAGATGGACAGTGGCTCTGTGTCCAGGGCACTGGCTATACTTCAACAGCAGTGACTCTACTGCCTGAGAGACAAGTATGTATGCAACAGCCATAGAGCTAGGTATGGAGTGTGGGCATGTGCAGAGTGTTCACAGAATTGGGGTCCGAGGTGCATGTGTATGCACAGAAATTGTGGCTCTGGGTTCCAGAGCAGGAATGGGGTTGGGCGTAGGGATGGCAGCCATGGTCTCTGGTCAACACAAAAGCACATCCTTTTAGACAGTGTGCAGCAACGTTTCCCTCTCCTGGAGATCTATGGTGGGATGGCTATTGGTTAACTCAGTGGCAAAAGCTGCTGATGTCCTCTGTAGAGTAGGCCAATGGGGTCAGTGCCAACAGACACTACAGGGTTTTCTGCTGTGGGAGTTGTTGAGGTCCTCAGTGACTAAGACTACCAAGGTCCTTTAGAGGGTAGGCCACTGTGGATCATGATGGGACCCAATATATGACTGATACAGATACCTCATCCCTGTTTGTTTAATCTTTGTTTATAGCCATCTGTAGACATTGCTAAGCCAATCTCCCAAGTGATTTTTTTTTTTTTTGATCCACTGTGTTTTTCCTTACTGGATTTTTGAGCCCTCCTAGGTCTATTTTTGTTTGTGGATAGCTGTCTACTTGTTGTGTTTTGTGGAAACATAAAGGCTGGCATCTCCTACTTTGTTGTCTTGCTGATGTCACCCCTAATATGCCTGTTTTAAAGTCAACCAGTTACTAACCCTAATTACTTCTGCAAAATCCCTTTTGTGCTTAATGTAATGATGGGAGTAACACCAGGATCAAATGTTGTGGGAGCCACCTTACAGTTACACCTACCATGAAAAATATGTAAATGACCAAGAACACCATGAAAATATGTGTTCAAAGTCATTCATTATAAGGTAGATGCAAATTAAAACCACAATCAAGAACCAGTCCACATGCAATATAAGGGCTAAAATGTAGAAAAACAAGATAATACTAAATATTGGCAGGATTTTGAAGCAACTGGAACTGCCATACTTTTCTGGAGGGAATGTAAAATATTTCAATCACTTTGAAGAACATTTTGGTAATTTCTGTAAAGTTAAATGTGTAATTACCATATGACTCAGCAAATCCACTGCTTAATATTTACCCAAGGGGGGGAAAAAACTTATGTTTACAAAACTGTTCACCGAAACTTCATTCATCACTGCCAAAAACTGGAAATAACCCAAACGTATACATATAGGTTAATGAATAAACAAACTGCATATTCATACAGTGAAATTCTTCTCAGCAATAAAAGGAATAAACTATTGATATATACAACAACGTGGATGAATGTCAAAAATATTATGCTTACCTAAAGAAGCCAGACACAAGGGAGTATGTACTGTATGACTCCTTTTATATGACATTTGTGGACTAATCTCTAGTGATAGACTTCAGATCACTTGTTACCCTAAGTGAGAGATAGATAGACTGACTAGTTAAAGGCACAAGAGAACTCCCTCAGGAGACAGAAATACTTATATCTTTTTGGGATCATGGTTATTTCAAAAGACTTTGGATTTTATATGTATCATGGATACTGTTTATTTTATGAAAATTATACTTACAATGTTGATTTGAAAATATATTGTATATATTTCTGAAAGAAACAATGATTTATCTTCTTGTATTATTTAACACTTCTGGAATTTAGTTTATGAAAAGTAGAGATAAAATCCAAACAGTAGAGATAAAATCCAAAAGTAGAGATAAAATCCAAGCTGTAAGTATTTGAAAAAGGGAAGGAAAAGTACCACTATTTGCAGATGAAATCATATTTCTGGAAAGTCAAGGTAGCAGGGTGAAATAGCTCTAGGATTACTGAGAAGGCTTAAAAAAGTGTCTGGATATAAGATAAATATACATTTTTTTGGACAAAATAAATATTACATCCTTAATAGCAGTACAAAATATTAAAACAAAATATGAAATTTGTATGACCAATCTTTATAAAATATGCACAGACCTGTATAAATTTAATATTGAGATAAAAGGAAGACAAATAAATGGGAAACTACATTTCTGGGTGAATAGACAAAGCACTAAAAATATGTTCTTTATAAATTACTTCCAGATTTAATGAAATTTCAATAAAATCCCCAAAAGAGAGGAGTTTTGAAAATTTAGAAAAGAGTGAAAAGGGGACTGGCACTATCAGGGTTAAAATATAATTTAATCTCTAATAATCAAATTGGTCTAATCATAGTAATATAATAAAAAATTGAAACACAGATCAATTGAACAGAACAGGTAGCCCAGAAACAGATCTTATTATGAACTAATTATGTGTATATGACAAAGGTGGTATTACACCAAAATGCAGAAGACAAAGATTATTCAGTAAATGGTGCTGTTGTAACAAATAAAGTATTAATGCAGATTTTCATCACCTGGTGTATGTGAAAATAAATTCCAAAATCAAATTTTTACTAAAGTCTTTAAACAAACATAAATGAAGGGAAATATTTATTAACTAAAGCATTGTAATACATTGCAATGGCAACAAGCAGCAAATTTGCTACATAAAATTTCCCTTAGAAGAAAGTTCAATGAAGTGCAATAAACCCTACAGATCTGACTCATCACTAGCCTCTATGTCTAGCACATAGTACGTGCTCTAATAAATCTTTGCAGAACACATGAAAACTTTTTTCTTACTTTTTTGAAATGCAGCAGCACTATCATTTTTTAAAAATATGACAAATTGGGAGAAATGTGTCATATATGAAGCAGGACTAGTACCCTCTTATTAAACATTTGATTAGTATCCTATTATTAAACATTTACACAAATGATAAACTTCATTAAGACCCATGAGATACACAAGTATGTGAACAAACTGCCCCAAAAGAGAGGATACAAAGATTTATCAACACTGGGGCAACGTTGAACGTGAATAACAGAATTGAATATTACCTGTCAAGTTAAATTTTTTTTTTTGAAACGGAGTCTCGCTGTCTCCCAGGAGTGCAGTGGCGCGATCTCAGCTCACTGCAAGCTCCGCCTCCCGGGTTCACGCCATTCTCCTGCCTCAGCCTCCCGAGTAGCTGGAGCGACAGGCGCCCACCACCACACCTGGCTAATTTTTTGTATTTTTAGTTTCACCGTGTTAGCCAGGATGGTCTCGATCTCCTGACCTCGTGATCCGCCTGCCTCGGCCTCCCAAAGTGCTGGGATTACAGGCGTGAGCCACTGCGTCCGGCCAAAATATTTTTTTTTAAATAAAAAATAGCAATATTCAACACTGGTTTGAGTGTAAGTGTAATTGATCATCTCATACAATTTGTGGAACTTAATACCAACTTTATACACCGGTGACTGTATTGACAGCCTTAAAAATATCTACCACTTTTGGTCCTGTAATTATTTTTCAGATAATTTATCTTAAAAAATTACTTGTTAGAAAGAAAAAGAGTTTGTGAAAAAAGGTCATCATATGATCACAGATATTAGTAAAATTGGGCAAATACATGTCAAACAATGGGAAAATGAATTTATGGTATAGCCTTTCAATGGAATATTATATAGCCATTTAAATTATTTTAAAAATTATTCTATATTTATTTAAATTATTTACCTTTATTGTCCCATTAAACAGAAGAGGAAGCTGATACACAGGGGATTTATGCGATTTATTCAGTCACTGAACTAACTAGCAGGATGTGATATCAAGCAGGCTGCCTTCCTAGTCCACACTCTTAATCAATGCACCATACCTCCTGTGTTTGTTAAAACATTACAAAAATGTTTTCAGTAGTTTTATGGGTGTATGTGCACAGGTGTATCTGTGGGGGGCTCCTTGATTTCCTCTGTACACTTTCACATCTTCCAAAGTTTCTACAATAAGCGTGATTTTTAAACATCATTGTAAATGACCTTAATGAATTGTAATAGTCTTTTTAAATCCCCAGGTAAACTTCATTTTGTGTAGTCACACTCAGAGTTTTCATCTTGGGATTATCGGCACCCCTTATTTCCAGTTGTCTCTCCGCGGACGCCCTGGGGAGCCTGTGGCTCCGCGTCCAGCTTGCTCACCCGGTCTCCCTGGGCTCCGTCCATAGTACCAGGATCCTCACTGTTGAAGTGCGCGCTCTAATTTCCCTGCGCCGCTGCAGACAGCTCCCGGGTACAGTTGTCAAGCGTTCAAAGGCCACAGGAACGGAGTCTTCGGACCCTCCCAGGTTTCGGCCCCATGTGGCCTCTCAGATCCCTAGCGGCCGAGGGTTCAAGTCCCAGCCGCTGGCTCAGGCCAGGCACTCACCCGGAAACGCAGCGACTTCCCAAGAGTGGGGCGCCCGCGGAGAAATCCCCTGAGATTGGCAGGGCTGGAGTCGGCCTGCGCCCACTACGTCGCAGAGGCCAGGAGGCCACCGGTGTTTAGAGTTCAGATCTGGGAACCAGCGCCAGCAGCCCGCAGTCCTGCAGCGGCGCCCCTTGAGGACGGCACCCGAAGCCTCGGGGGCAGCAGTCCGCCCGGCTGACTATCCGTTATTAGAATAGGACAGTTCCTGAAAACAACGCTTATCTCAAGCTGACTCAAAACTGGCTCTTGAGAAAATCCAGTGTTAATTAAAGAGAGTTGTCGGGGACAAAATTCACGGTTTGTGTTTTGCGGGGGAGTGGTTGTGGGGTGATCGTAATATAAACACGTTATCTCGAGAGTTAATTACGTCTCTGGTTGGAAACAGGAGAAGAGGGTGACTGTTTGTGCAGTCCATGGGAACCAGCGTCTCACTTTCGGGGACCGTGGGCAAGTGTCGCCATTTGATAGCGCGGCGGCTGGTCCACCAGAGAAACCAAGTTTTCTACGTCGCCGGGGAAAAGTGGAAAATTAGACTTGAACCAGCCTTGCTCCTGTGAGACATTCATGTATTCATAGCCCAGCAGTGGGTGCCTCTATCTAGAATGAGCCCTTCATTTCCCGGAACCGTTCAGGGGGAAGCAGCGAAACCCCCAAATCCGCTTCCTTACGTGGCTAATAAAAGTGTGCTTACACAGCATGGAAAAACAAAACAAAACAAAACCAAAAAAAAAAAAAAAAAAAAACGAAACAAAGAAACAAGAATACCTTGAGCGTTATGACGTTTGAAAGCCCGACTCCGGAGAATCATGGAATCATATTCCAACTTTCAGTGTCTAATGAAGTTTAGGGGACGCCTATTACTTGGGTTTGTAAAATCGCGGCGTAGCGCGCGCCCCAAGTCAAAGCTGAGCAGGGCAGGGATGGGGAGGGTCTCCGGCCCCAGGCGCTGCGCGCGGGGCTTCTGCCCAGTTTCCTGCCTCACAGTCGCGGTGTCCGCCCCGGCCCAGAGCAGTTTGTGCAATTTGGAAACTCGATAGGAGGCAGCAGCTGGTCTCCCACCACCCTAAAAATAATCCGCTCCGGCGCACTGCGTGCTTCGCCTAGGGGAGGAAAACTGTCATCGGAGTAAGTGAATCCGTGTCTTTTACATGAATGCCATTTAAACATTTTTAGGAATAACTGTAAGCTGTCGATTTTGAGCTAACATTTCTGCTACCCAAAAACGCCCTCGCACTCTCGCACTCTCTCGGCACTTAGCTTTCGCGATCGCTATTTCTAGAATTAAGGGAAGAGGCCCGGCTGGAGAAGTGCAGGAGTGGGGATCAGGTTTCCAGTTTTACTTCAAAACTGCGGGCTCCTACTCAAATCAACTGGAAACAGTGAAAGGAGTTATTATTAGGAGTTATTATTGCCGCCTTTCTTGTATACAATTCTTGTCTTGTTCAAGAATTAGTTTTCTGTCTGCTTAATTTTTGTTGCTCTTTGCTTTTTTTAGGAGTTCTGCGTCCGGGTTTGAAATTTACATCTTAAGACAGTGTAGGAAGTCGGTGTTTTGAAGGTAGCTCAAGTGCACCGGCAGGGATTTGAAGCAGCGTGAAGCTATTGCCCGAGGTATTTATTTTTTACTTTATTTGTTCAGTTTGGGATTTTTTAAAAAAAATCCCATTGCAGTATCTGTCTAAGGAATACCTACTGAGTAATTTCAACATTTCTTTTGGTGTGGGATGGGACTTCACAGCCACTGAAGAGTAATTGGGTGGGTTCAGATCAGACACTAAATCAGAAGTCAGTGGTGATTTTTGCAGTGATTTTCCTACTTGGATCTGTCATAGTTATAGCCATGGTAGCTAGCTAACTAGCTATACATTCTCTAGTTCTTATTTCATGAACTAGGGACTGAATAGCTTCAAAGAAGTGATTACAGCATTGGTTTTTGCAAGCGATGTCTATCCTGAAAATGCTCTAGATGATGATAAAGCCCTAAGTTCTTCAAAATGTCCTGTTTCTCTTTTATAACATAATTTGGTTAATCTCTAAACGATTAAAGAATGAATCCTTTTATATGTAAGAATGAAAACTTTTATTTAAGTTTAGCATGTTTTCTCTAGGTGTTTCCAGCATTTTAAGCTCTCTGCAATTGCTATTCAACCAGAACTAATGCTTTCAGCTAGGTGAACAGGAAGGACGGCAAGTTTTCACTTGCTTTACTTGTAGTCTATTTCCAAAGGATAGAGCTGGCCAAAATAAATGGTGTATCTTATATGCCTCAACACTTAAATGTGTTTTTAGAATTAAATCAGACAACTACTGTTCCTCTCTTACAGAGGAACCAACAGACTGGATAGGTCAGGTATTACATTCACCAACTAAATCTAAAATGTATATGTCCTAGATGTGTGGAATTTCATATAATGAATTTCAAGGAATAAGAACACTGAGGGTGCGATTCTTGCCATGAAATCGTAAGTTAGATAATTAAGAGTATTTCCATTTTATGTTTTCTGCTCCACAGACATACATTAGAAGCAAAATTTCACTTCGATCTTTGTTTTTAAAGTTTATTCAGTCAAGTTCTCCAACTCTATCAACTCTCATAAGCAACTGAACACATTTCGATGGCTTATGCTTCTGGAAAGGAAAACATTTTATCTCCCCATCTGCCCTCCCTTCTCCCTCCTTGATGCTTGGGCCTCCATCAGCGCTCAGCTGAATCTAAACAACTCCAGAAGGGGTGGAGCTGAAGGATGTCAGGTGATGGAGTTTAGCCATCAAGAACAGCGATTTATACCCTTCCCCAAACATTCCCAATTGAACCTGGTGTCTGGGAGGAAAACATTAAATGACAATTGGAAATTTCAGGATTAGAAACGTGGATTGAATAAAATGCCTTTGATAAACATAATAATTATCAATATATCAGCAATAAGTTTACTGCCTCCCTCTTTTTGTCCATGTTGGGTTGTAATGGAGGATGGCTGTTAGAATGTGCCATACAGACTCTGGATGTTGGATAAGGAGACTACGGGTTAAAGGGAAAGGATAAAGGAGCAGTCAAATGAAAAGGTGAAAGGAGACCTGCAGCAAGGTAATGGACAGGTTCAGAGCTGGCCGGAAATGTGAAGTTAGAGTTTATGGCAGACAGAAAAATCATTCTAAACCGTTTACTTTACCAACTTCAAGTTTACACCTTTGTATGATTATATCATTGCCTATTTTCCTATCTTTTAGATCATATACCCCTACAATATACCCACAGCTACTGAGACTACTATAATCTGATTTATATATTCTAAAACTACAGGCACTGTTTCTGACATGCACCATTGGATTCCTAGTAACTAGCGCGTGGTTAGCATCAGTAAGTGTTTTTACAGTTAATTAGTTAATGGCATACAGTTCCAGATATCTAGTGTATGTCTGAAAATGTTCTTAAATTTTTCAGGTGATTGTACTTTTCTGAGATTTTCTTTCCAGTTACACACAACATTTATCCAAAGGAGATTTAATTGGTAGATTTCAGGATTGATTAAACATCAGGCAAGCAATGCTTATAGCTAATGAAGGGTATGATTTGCAAAGCTGCAGGTTATACTTTAGCATCGACCTCAATGATACTAGTTTATAAATGTGGCCAACTGGAATATTATAATTTTGGATAATGTTATAAAAGTTGCTAAAGTAAACATTATTTTCTAGTTTGTGCAAGGAAAGTTTATATATGTCTTTCAATTAAGAGTAGGCTTTAAGTTTCCTTTTTATCATTTCTACTAAATAAAGGAAGTAGTCTAAAAAATTTCATTGCTAGCTATTAGTTTTTAGTTTTGTTTTTGTCTGTCTTTGCCAGAAATATACCTAACATACACCTATAAATTCATAACTTCCATTTTGCTGTTGTTTAAAAACTTCAAGTCCCTTTTATTCTTTTATCCAGATTAAAACCTTAATAGCTTGTAAGAATTTACCAAGTGTATAACTTAACCTTAAGGTTTTAAAAATACAACTTTTTTTAAAAAAAAGATGGAGGACAGACTCAACTAGGGAGCATATCAGTTATTTATTATAAAAAGAGCTTATCAGGAACAACATGTGAGAGGCATTCTGTATAAGTATTTAAGATTGTAAATACACAGACTCTTTAGCTGAGGTATTCACATAATGCTTTATAAAACCTTTGCTTGAAATTTGATTTCTCTAATAATTTACCTACCATTGACAACCTTTTCTGTATAACACTCTGTTTTTCCTAGGAAAAGTATTGTTTGTGACCATTGCTAAATCAATTATCAATGAAAGGAAAGAAAGAAAAGGTACTATGCTAGTTAAGAAAATTTTTGGCCGGGCGCGGTGGCTCAAGCCTGTAATCCCAGCACTTTGGGAGGCCGAGACGGGCGGATCACAAGGTCAGGAGATCGAGACCATCCTCGCTAACACGGTGAAACCCCGTCTCTACTAAAAAATGCAAAAAAACTAGCCGGGCGGGTTGGCGGGCGCCTGTAGTCCCAGCTACTCGGGAGGCTGAGGTAGGAGAATGGCGTAAACCTGGG
Organism: Macaca nemestrina; assembly: GCF_043159975.1. Classification (NCBI taxonomy): domain Eukaryota; kingdom Metazoa; phylum Chordata; class Mammalia; order Primates; family Cercopithecidae; genus Macaca; species Macaca nemestrina. Next base: position 119,990,481 of record NC_092134.1, read on the forward strand.
AGGCGGAGCTTGCAGTGAGCTGAGATCCGGCCACTGCACCCCAGCCTGGGCGACAGAGCAAGACTCCGTCTCAAAAAAAAAAAAAAAAAAAAAAAGAAAAGAAAATTTTTGCCAACATTTAGTAATGTAGTAATGCAACTCAGAATACAGTGCGACATAAATATAGAAAGGAAACGAGGTCTAGTGAGGTTAAAATCTTAAATTGCTTCTTGGTTTAAAGAATAGATACGATACTTTCTTTAAAAAGCAGGTTGGAGGTTGTGTAATACAGTGGAAAGAAATAGTTTATAAGTCAGACATTTGGGTGTGGGCTTGGCTGCTCTACTGGTTGGCAAGTTACTGAACTTATCTGGACCTTAGTATCCTCCACTGTAAAAGATGAATAACACCACTAGTGTTACAAGGTTGTTCTGAGGATTTAAGATATGCAAAGTGCCCAGAATTTAAATAAGTAGTAGGTATTATAAAATAAGTTTTCAGAATGTTAAAGCTTTTCCTGGAATTTCACAGCAGTATTTTGATGGAGCAGACCTTTGCTCATCTCCCATCTGTTTTGGCACAGCAATAATAGAGAACCATTTAACATGTAAGTGAGAGCATGTCACTCCTTTGCCCCAAAATCTCCAGTGGCCCACTTCACTAAGAGTAGAAGCCACAATCCTGACAATGACTTACAAAGCACGGTGTGACCTTGTCCTCTGTTTCCGCTCTAAACTCATCTACTTCTACTTATGGAGTACCAATTTCCAATTAAAAGATATTCTACGTTTCAAACTTGAGTAGAGTGTATTTCATGTGAGAATATTCTAACTATAGAATCTGAGTAGTTTCGTTGACTTGTCATTTGAGTTAGGTTTAATTCATCTTGAGCATTTGATTTTTAGTATTCTTCAGGGAAAGACCAATTACTCTTAGCCATTACTGCAGGCACACTGTTCTCTGTATATTAGTATTTCCCACAACTAGTGAAATGTTTCAGGAAACTCTGTCACAGTTTACTGAACAACTTCAGTTGTTTATTAGTACATTTTCAGTGAGTATGGGAAAATATTTGAAATTATATCATTTTGACTTTTTAGTCATTGGTTCAATTTTTTTCCTTCTTTTTCTTCATATAGACCATTTTTGTTCTTTGAAAGCATTTTAGTCAGACACTCATTTGAGGTATTACTATAGGTGGATATTAATTATAAACATTTTCCACATGAAAGCATTTTTCTCTGGAAGTAAAAGCTATGGAAAAGAAGATCTCATAGGACGTATAAGGCCTTTATAAGAAACCTTCAAGTTGCTTTGGCACAGATTCTTATTTCCTCAGCTATCAAAATAAAAGGGATTGATTGTATGATATGGCCTCCTATTCAAGGCTATAATTTTATGAATATGAGTTTACTAATAAGCGGATTTTTCTTTCTCATTTCTCTCCCTTTTAGAGTAAACCATATAAGAAGAAATGAGCCTTTCATTTTGTGGTAACAACATTTCTTCATATAATATTAATGATGGTGTATTACAAAATTCCTGCTTTGTGGATGCCCTCAACCTGGTCCCACATGTCTTTCTGTTGTTTATCACTTTTCCAATATTGTTTATTGGTGAGTAATCTAATGTCCTATGTTATACCACGTGATGTTTATATATCTCACTAATGGCTGAGATTTGGGATAATGTTGACTTAATTTCTCTAACATGGAAGCTGATGGCTGTGAGAAATGAACAAGCAAGTATTTTGTGTTTTTCAAACATAAATTTTTGACAGGTGATCTTCCATAGGTGAAATTGAGGTCACATGCTTGCTTAGGAATGGCCTTCAGGTAGCAGCAGCAGTTTTTTAAAAAGAAGGAGAGAGAAATATATGAGATAGATGTACAGCATTTGTTGAGCACTTACTTTGGGTTAGGTCAAGGGAATGGAAAATGAATAAAAGAGTACTTGCCTTCAGGGAATAGTCCAGTGGGGCAGATGTGTTAAAGTCATGAGAAATGACTATGCCACATTGTAAGTCTGTTTACAAGTACAGGAACAAATTAACCTGCTGAAACAACTCACTCTTTGGAGGTGATGGGGAAGATAGTGAGTGACACGTTTGGGGAATTGGAAGATGCCAAGCATGCAAGTTACAGTGGCAGTGATGAGGTTGTGTTTTATGTAGAAAGAGGACATTCACAAAGTATTTGGAAAGAAGTTAATAATACAGTTTTGTCTTATTTTACAGTTTACATATGTACAAAATCTGATAATTAAGGGCAATTATGAATAATTTGTATAACTTACCCAAACAGACCCTTTAACTTTTTAAAAATTATGAAGTATTTTGATATATAAAATGATGGAGATTAATAGAATAAAAATCCTTTGAGCCTACCAATGCTCACCTAAAGAATATAGAAGTAAGAATGAAAGGGCCTGTCTCTGCACACCATTTTCTGGTCTTGTTACTCTTTCCATATCCTATGTTCCTATCTTTTCACAGAGGCAACCACTATTTTGAGTTAATTGTGCTTAATTTTTTCATGCGTGATATTTTTCCAATTAAATAAGTGAACAAGTTTTCAGATGCATTTTCTTAAGAAAACTAGCAAATTTTAATGATCTGCTTTAAGGGAATGTTTGAAAATCATTCATATGCTTTTATTTATTCATTTAACAAATATCAATGGAGAGGATACTACGTGCTTGGCATTATTCTAAGAGGGATTAAATAACTCATCATATGATATATACACAGGACAACATAACTCTTGGTACATAGTTACATTAAACAAATGTACAGATGCTAAATATATTGAGACCAGAGTGGCCATATGTAGAAACATCAGTTGTTGTTTATGTAGTATTATTTGTAGGTCATGAAGAATTCCCTTTGTCCAAAAGTAGAAAAATGGATTTTTTAACTGTAATTCCACAATTAATAATTCCCCGATTATTGACATCTGGTTAACTTTTTGAGAGCAAGAACAGTGACATTCCATTCTGTATCCCTAGCATCCAGCACAGAGGCTGGCACCAGTGTATTTGAATAGAATAGAATTGGAGGGGACATTGTTAAAGGGAAATAGAAAAAATTCAGACTTTTTATTTATGACATTGGCTACTTGAATTAGTGAGGGATCACAAATCAATCTTAAAAAACTATCAGGTACTAGGAAAATCATAAGGTTGCAAAAAAAAAGACATAGAACTTGCCTATGGGAGTTTACAGCATAAGTTCTAGTAGAATATATTAAATATAACTAACCTTCCATTGATGAATAAATTGAAAACAACTAAGACATGAATATTCATTTCAAATCAAAGGGGCATCTGTTGCCTCTACAGAAATTCTTTCCTGCAATATTTCAAGCACAAACCCCCATTCATTCTTGAAGTAGGTGGGGCTTTTTTTCTATAGTCAAAAAATGAGAAAAAAGGGGACAAAAGGAGACAAAAGTGGGGCCCCCTAGTACACCACATATGAACTAGTATTACTCTACATAGTAACTAAACTATAGAGTAGTTTAGGGAGGAAACCATCAGAATTTTACTAACATATAATCTTGAATTGTTTTCTTCAGTGGCAAGCTAAGGGTGGACCTATAATGGTTTTGAGCCTGCTTAAAAGCTCATCATCAAGAACTTTAGCTTTCTTTGAGAAAAGTATCAGTACCGATTGTTGAATAACAGTGCCTGCCTAGTCATACATAACAATTTTTCTCATATAGTGCATATGATTAAGAGTTGACTCAACTAATGGGTCCCATATTTTGTAACCAAATATGTCTTTCCTTGATTTGTCCTCTTGTAGATTTCATGTCTTCAAAGATTTTCTACAGTAAATTTCATGTATTATCATCAAGTTATTTCCTTTTGAATTAATCAGAAAGCTGTCAGGAAGAGCTTCCGATTAGCATGAGGTAGAACCATGTTGTCATCCAGAGTTGGTATTATTCCTGAGTAATGCCACAAATGTTGATGTGTTAGCCTCGGTAGTCTTGTAAAGGTTAATTGTAAATTTTATTAACAACAAAAATAGACTAGGATTTCCTTTGCTACTCTAGAAAGTATTAAGGTTTCAGGACCTCCCCTTAAAGCTTACCATAATTTAAATTATTTTTATTACAGTGGAGCCTTTGGTTTATGTCTTTTTTTTTTTTTTTTTTTTTTTTTACTTTTCTCTTTTTTCCAGGGTGGGGGAGCCAAAGCTCAAAAGTACAAATTCACCACAACACATGGCTTCATTTTCCGGGACATAACCTGAGATGGATTCTTACATTCGCTCTCCTGTTTGTGCATGTCTGTGAAATAGCAGAAGGCATTGTTTCAGACTCGTAAGTGATCTAACTTTAATAATACCACTGTACCAGCGGGTATATTGATTACACAAGTTCACGTCTTTGTAACTTGTGCTCATACATATGCTTTATAGTTTTTGCTCTCTGATCCCTGTAGCTCTTGCAGGAAGTTCTTAGGTCTTTTTGAACTTTTTAATGTTAAAAACAGGTATAAATGGAAAGATTGTCTGCATTTACACATAGGTCTAATAGCTATATACTTATGTTAATATATTAATTATTTCTCAGATGTTTCCATTTATTTTTTAAAGAAGCAAAAATAGATGAGTCAGGATGAATGAGTCTGAGAATCAGTGAGGATAGAGCCATAAATTGATGCAAAGCGCAAACTGTTTTAAAATCAAGATTTGTAATAAAATCCACTTTTTAAACTTTTAAGTTCAGGGGTACAAGTGCATGTTTATTATACAGGTAAACTTGCATCACAGAGGTTTGTTGTACAGATTATTTCATCACCCAGGTATTAATCCTAGTACCCATTAGTTCTTTTTCCTGATCCTCTCCGTCCTCCCACCCTCCACTCTCTGAAAAGCCCCAGTGTGTGTTGTTTCCCTGTGTCCATATGTTCTCATCGTTTAGCTCCCACTTATAAGTGAGAACATGTGGTATTTGGTTTTCTGTTCAAGTGTTAGTTTGCTAAGAATAATGGCCTCCAGCTCCATCCATGTCCCTGCAAAGGATGTGATGTTGTCGATTTTTTCTGGCTGCATAGTATTCCATAGTGTATACGTACCACATTTTCTTTATCCAGTCTATCACTGATGGACTTTTATGTTGATTCCATGCCTTTACTATTGTGAATAGTGCTGCAATGAACATGTGCATGCATGTATGTGTCTTTATAATAGAATGATTTATATTTCCATTACCCAATAATGGGATTGCTGGGTCAAATGGTATTTCTGTTTTTTGGTCTTTGAGGGATCACCACACTGTCTTCTACAATGGCTAACCTAATTTACATTCCAACAAACAGTGTATAAGAATTCCATTTTCTCCACAACCTCACCAACATCGGTTATTTTTTGACTTCTTAATTGTAGCCATTTGACTGGTGTGAGATGGTATCTCATTGTGGTTTTTATTTGCATTTCTCTAATGATCAAGGATGTTGAGCTTTGTTTTCATATGATTGTTGGCCACGCATGTGTCTTCTTTTGAAAAGTGTCTGTTCATGTCCTTTGCCCACTTTTTTATGTTGTTGTTTGTTTTTTTCTTGTAAATTTGTTTAGTTCCTTATAGATGCTGGATATTACATCTTTGTTGGATGCATAGTTTGCAAAAAATTTCTCCCATTTGTCTTTTTACTCTGTTGATAGTTTCTTTTGCTGTGCAGGAGCTCTTTAGTTTAATTAGATCCCATTTGTCAATTTTTGCTTTTGTTGCAATTGTTTTTGGCATTTTTGTCATGGAATCTTTGCTCATACCTATGTCCTGAATGGTATTGCCTAGGTTGTCTTCCAGGGTTTTATAGTTTTGAAAATCCATATTTTTAAAGGAATTTTGTTATTTTTATAAAATAAGATGTTTGTATTAGGCAGTTAAAATATAATGAATTATATTTATAAACTTGAACATAATCTGGTGAAAATATTTTTCTTATATAGTAACAAAATAAACTCAAGTATAGGAAATTTTTGATTATGAAATTATGCTAAATGGTGTGCCTTTCATTGAGGAATTAATATTAGAAGGCCTTTAAATTTTTTGATAGGAAAGTCTAAAATTTATTTTCTTCTTATCGAACTGGAACCTCTCTGACATCTGTTTACGCTTTCTGTTGCAATTAACAAGGAATGAAACTCCTAAGCTTTTGTCATGGAACCAACTATTTTGTAATGTTTTATGAGGGTTTTTTGCAGATATGTGCAGGTCTTAATTTCTGATAAAAAGAAAAATTAGAGACTCTAATAGATGCCATCCCTCCAGGCATTTAGAAGCTTAATTGGATATTATCTTATTGGTAACTGTTTAAAATTCTGGTATATTTATACTAGCATAGCCAATTCTAGGCTTAATTTTTTAATTTCTTTAGCATTTAGGTTACTGTATCTGTTTATATGTGTGTGTATAAAGTAGAAGATAGATCATCCAATTTTTTTGAAACTTGACATCATGTGGACAAGGAAAACTCCTCTGGTTGATTCAGTCAGGTCCTCAGAAAACACAGACTGAACGAATAATAATAATGATATATCCTAATGATAGAAACTTGTTTGTAATGGTCATGATAAAAGAGATCCTAAAAACAGGTAAAAATATACCTTTGATTCTGTATTATGCTCTTCTACTATTTAGGTATAGACTTATCCTTACCCTTTTTATCCAGGCCTTTCGAAATGTCATCTTCTAGTTACATCTAAATTCAAACATTTAGTTTTGCTTTTTCTCTTGCCCCATCTTATTCTGGAAACTGCTTCTGTAAGAATCCTCGTGGTTATTAATGACAACTAATGGAGACTCTTTTGTCTTTATCGTAATTATTACTTACGACACTGCTGATCATTCCATCTTTCTTTTTTTAAGTAAAACCCTTATGAATTATTTACTTAATATATGACAAATGCTCATTACAATTAGAAAAACAATGCAAAAGGCTTTCCTAATAGAATATTTGATTTTGTTTTTTAGTAATACAAACATTTAAAGCTAGTAATTTTTCTTTTGGAACATCCTTTATTCTGCATGGGCTTTTGTTCTCCTTTATATTTCTACCTTTGATTGCAGTTTAGATACTCTCCTAGGTTTAGGAATCCTTTTCAGATTGCTCTTTTGCTTAATTTGATTGGTTTATTATTAAAGCATGTAGTTTGTAAAATGATTACTCTTTGCAGTTTATTAACATTTTTATTATAGTCAAATACTTGATTATTTTATAAATATTTAGCGAGTATTAGAAAGTAATATATACACTTTGTAGGAGACACAATTTTATTGCGTTTACTGATTGTATTACCGAAGTTCTGTATGTTGCTTGGTTTTGTACTATTTAATCTGTCAAATTCTAAAAGCAGTGTTTTAAAATCTTCATTACTGTGTTTTTATTAGGTTTTTATTTTTATCGTTTTCTCTCTTTTGAAGTGATTTATTTGACCTTCGCAATATAATACTTAAAAAATTTATTTCCAACATTCTGACTAAAGATTTTCTGCTGTAATGGGACATATGCGCTCCTACCAAGCCATCGAGGTCTGCAACTCATACTCTGAAAAGAACATAGCTGAAGGGAAAAAAATAGCATTGGAGTACCATTCAAAACCTGTGCAGCTTTGTAAACAGAAACTAACAAAATAACAGCAGTCTTATAAAAATACTAGCATGGTTAAAAGACATGTTAAATCCCTAATAAAGGTGTGCCACAATAAGTACAAAACTTTATTGTAGCTGCTGTTATCTTTATTAATTCTTTGTTATTGTTTCCCTTAATAATGGTTTGTCATTCTTTTTCTAAAATCTTAAGTTGACTTTTTAATTTATTTATTATAATTATTTCTTATTGAACCTGTTTAAGGTTATAAACTTTCTTATGAGTATGGTTGTGACCACATTTTACAGGATTGGATAGGGAGTGTTCTCACTTTAAAATTTCCTAAATAATATTAGTAAGTGAATTTTGGTTTCCTTCCTCCCTCTTCTCTTCTCTTCTCTTCTTTTTCTTTTCTTTTCTTTTCTTTTCTTTCTTCCTTCCTTCCTTCCTTCCCTCCATCCTTCCTTCCTTCCTTTCTCCCTCCCCTCACCTCCCCTCCCTTCTCCTCTCTTCTCCTTTCCTCTTTTTTTGAGACAGAGTCTTGCTCTGTTGCCCAGGCTGGAGTGCAGCCGTGTGATCTTGGTTCACTGCCAAGTCTGCCTCCCGTGTCCAAGCAATCCTCCTGCCTCAGCCCCCCGAGTAGCTGGGGTCACAGGCATGCGGCACCACACACGGCTCATTTTTGTATGTTTAATAGAGATAGAGTTTTACCATGTTGCCCAGGTTGGTCTCAAACTCCTGGCCTCAAGTGATCGCCCGCCTCAGCCTTGCTAAGTGTGGGGATTACAGGCGTAAACCACCACGTTCAGCCGGATTCTTTCTTTGATTCAATAGTCAGAGAATATTAGAAGCATTTCCTAATTTCTGTGCTGACAAAATAGTTATCTTTTTTTTCCTCTGATGATTTTGATCTATTTACGGGAGATGGTAGGTGGTTTTTAAGTGCTACCCTACTACTCTCACATTTTTATTACCATGTCTATATTAATGATTCCAAATTATATCACTGACCATGTTCCAAATCTCTACAGACACTTACAATTCCATTTTCCTCCTTATTAGACACCTTCACAATCCATAAGTGTCTAGTGAAACTTGTTAGTTCCTCTTTCCAATCTGCTCATCCTCTTAAAATCTTATTTGGTCACACAGCCATCCACATGGACACCCTAGGAATTATCTTCTACTTCTCTACTGCCATCACCCTCATACCGTAATGCTGGTAAACTCCTGCCTATTTAACAATCAATCATTTTCCAAATGTATTATTTCCTCCGTGTTACTGCTGCCAAAGCTGAAGTCAAACCTTTATCATCTGTCACACGACTTTATACCCATAGCTTCCTAACTGTTTTTCTTTCTTCCATTTCACTCCCTCCACTACAAACTCATGTATTACCAACCAACTTTCTTATCCACATGATTGCTAGAGTTATCCATTTAAAACAAATCTGATTATACCACTTACCATTCAAGTGTTTCAGTTTTCCGTGGGTTGAGATGCCAGCCTCTTACCATGGCATACAAAGCCTTCCATGATGCATTCTATCTTAAACGTTCTGTTTCAAGAATATTGAAATACTTGGAATTTTGAACATGTTGAATTGTTTCATGCTTCTGTGTACTTGCCCATTCTGTTCCTTTTTTGAAATGACCCTTTTCCTGACCAGTGGATTCTTTTTCCTATTTCAGTTCCCATTGTCAACCATGCCTCTCCTGGAATGACCTTCTCAGTGTTCTCCTTTCCCCCAGAGAAAGTGGTATAGTCACTCTCTTCTCTATACCATATATGTACTAATATCTTCAAGTAATTTGAGAAAAACAAAATGTTTCACTCTGTGGCATTATTAATGCCAGTGGAGTTGAGGGCTGTCCACTATACTCATCTGGTCTGGAACCGCCGGTTCGCCTGGTGATCTCTGTTGCCTTCAGAGTGAAGTCTATTCTCCTTGCAGTCGTGCTGAATTGCTTGCAATACCCTTGAACACACTGGCCCCTCTGCCTAGAACTGTCTTCCTCTCTTCTTCCTCTGAGTAGCCATTCCTCATTCTGAAAGTGGCAGTTTGGAAGTCACTTCCTTCTCAAAGCTTTCTCTGTCCCAGACGTGCAATCTGTGTTTTCACACTGTCCCTTCAGCTGTGTTGTAATTTCCTATTTGCTATTGGTATCCTCAATATACTAGATTTTTTCTTTGACTACAGATGTTACATTTTGTTTTCTTCATTGTTGCATCCAAGAACCTAATACAGTATCTGGACCAGCAATCACAGATGCATTGACTGAATTAATGAGAATGGAGAAATCACTGAAGACTATTAAGTTGGGAGTGCTGTCAAAGGAACAAACACACTTTTCACCCACATTGGAGTTCGGATTGAGTTAACTGTTTTCACTTGCTTTAGTTGTTAAATTATTTCAGCAGCTCTGCCCTACAGTATAGGAGTAGCTATACATTTGCTTTTGTTGTAAGCATTTTAAGGTATAGTTTGCTTGTTTACTTGACCCTTCATGTTAAGATAAATCCTTTCCGCAGAACTATGTCTTTCAATATATTCTTCCCTTATGTATTATCTTGGAAACTACTATTGCATTCTGTATTTTAAACATCTTATTGCCAAGAGAGAGTTCTTATGAAAAAATTGGGAAAAAATGGGAAGTTATCTGGAACCATCAGCTTTAGGCATTGACTTCGTACTGTTCTTTGTAGGCGACGGGAATCAAGGCACCTCCACCTCTTTATGCCGGCCGTGATGGGATTCGTTGCCACTACAACATCAATAGTGTATTATCATAATATCGAAACATCAAATTTTCCTAAATTACTTTTAGGTAAGTATGATCACTTTTGTTGTTTCTCGTTAAAGAGCTATTGTTTTTTTTCCCCCAAAGGTTGTTTTTCTTTTTCCTCAGAGTAAATACTATCAGAGTGGGTGGGGAGTAGAAAGTATGGGAAAACCACAGTGATTAATTCTCCTGTAGCTGCCCAGTAAATGTGGGGTTGAAGATAAGCTGAGTTGCTCTAGGCTGTGAAAATTCCATACCCCCAGGTCATTTCTTCTGCAATAAACACTCTCTGTGGTGTGTCTGTATGTAGCGGGGGAGGAAAGTGGAGGGAATGTGCTGGCCTTCTGGCTTGCAGAAGTTGTATTTTAAGAATCAGAGCTCTTGTGAGGAGCTGCTGCACCATGCTGCCCTGTGAACAAGTCATCTCCTCTAGTTCCAGGTGTTTCTGCCTCTGGCTTGGAGGCCAAGGATATTTTCCCAATGTCCTTTCGCTGATGCTGTGGGAATGCCACATTTTCCTAAAATTACTATGTAGCAGACTATGTGTCATAGCATAATGAAGAGTATGCTGTCCTGAGGAGCAGCTGCCTTTAAATCATAGCCTTTCACACCTGCATTGTGACTACAATTGTTTTATTTGCCTCTCTTGCCTCCTTGTTCTGTGGAAATCAAAGGCTATCTAAAATATTCCTAATTTTATTTTTGCCTTGGGTCAAAATTATGTAACTCACCTATATTAGTTATGTTCAATACTCTGACCCGTCACTGTATTCCTTGGAGTATACTTTCTTTCTTAAAGAGATAAAGGTATGGAACAAGGATCATAGATGGGCTATGAACCTCCTGAAATTGTAGTTTGAATCATGTGTCTGTGTGAATGATGCTTACTGTTTCTCATTTTATTTGGTTGTTGTATAATGAAAATGATGTTGACTAATGATATAGAAATTAGGAGAAGAAATAATGAAAACACATACACAGTATTTTATTCATTCATCCTGAGTACACTAAAATTGAAAATGGATGCATGAAAAATGCTGATTGTTCTATGTTGTGTCACATTATATGATTGTTAAAGGCAATCTAATAAAAAAGGTACAGAGGGTTACATATTAATTTAAAAGGCTGCCAAATTTTGAATTATCTTAATAGAAAGGTCTTTTGTACAAAATGGGAGGCAGACACTATTGCAGAAGTCTGAAAATGCCAAACAAAAAGAAAAAAAGAAATTTCCAACAGGTAGCTGCAAAAAATATATAAAACTGAGAATTTAATAAGCTAAATATACATTTTTGAAAAGTTGATGGTAATAAAAAATGTTATAACTAGAAAGGAATTTAGGTATTAATAATGTTTTGAAGGAAATGCAATCGGAAGAGGCCTATTATTGTTATGTAGGTGCAAGACAGCACAATTTGATCATATTGCTGGAAGGACATGGGGATAAAGTATAGTATTTCTTGTTATTTTAACAGAGAAAAATTTGAACCTAGGAAAGTTTCTGATTTTAAGACCACAAAGCTAGTAATTTTGTCTCAACATTTCATTATGAAAATCACCAAATGTACAGAAAGTTGAAAGAATCATGTGAATTCCCACTTACCCAACACATGAATTCTTCATATTACATTTGTTCTCTTTGTTTTATCACATATCTACATCTTTTCGTCCTTCTATTCATACCTCTCTCCATCTTAGTTTTGATGCATTTTAAGGTAAGTTGTAGACATCAGTATACATTACCTCTTAATGCTTCATTCATATCTTTTTGTGAGACAAAATTCATATACATGAAACACAGCGGTCTTAATTTGCTAAATGCATGTACCTATATAACCCTACCATGACATAACTATCCCATCCATGCAAATTTTCTTATACTCAATTTCACCTTTACAGAGGCAATATCTGTTCTGATTTTTACTCCCACCATGGATTAGGTTTGCCTGTTCTAGAACTTCATGTAAATTGAATGACACAGTATAGATTTTTAAGTAAGGCTTCTTTTTCTAAGCATGATTTTTTGATGCTCATCAGTGATGTAGCATAGATCAATATTTTGTTCTTATAATTGCTGTATTTCATTGTATAACTATATCATCATAGTTTTTCAATCACTTGTTAATAGACATCTGTACTATTTCCAGGTTTTAGCCATCATGAGAATAAAAGCTGCTATCAACATTCTTAACAAGTATTTTGTGGCTATATGCATTTGTTTCTCTTAGGTAAATACCTAACAATGAAATCTCTGGGTCATAGGATAAGTGGGTAAATGTTCATATTTTAAGAAACTGACATCTTTTCCCAAAATGGTTGTATTGTTTTTTTATACTCACTAACAAGGTGTAGGGGTTCCAGTTCCACATGTTCATCATTTGGTGATCTTGGTCTTTCTAATTTAGTCATGCTAGTGGGTGTTTACTGGTAACACATTGTGGTTTTAATTTGCATTTATCTGATGGCTAATTATGTTGAACACTTTTTGATGAGTTTATTGGCCATTTTTTATCTTTGGGATGTGGCTATTCATATCTTTTGCCCATGTTTCATTGGGTTGCACTTTTATTATTGAGTTGTAGGAATATTTTGCACATACTATATATTAGTATGTCATCAGTTACATGTTTTGAGAATGTTTTCCTTCTAGTCTGTGGCATACATATTCATTTATTTAATAGGGTCTTTTAATGAGCAGAAGATTTTTAACTTTGATACAGTATAATTTATCATTTCTTCTAGTCCTTAGCTACTGCTTTCTGTGTCTTAAGACATCTTTGTCTTGCCTCTAAATATGTTTTCCTCCTATTCTCCTGTTTGCTTTTAGATGTTTTATAGTTTCCATTTTTATTTTTAGGACTATGATTCATTTTAAATTAATTGTGTATATGGTTTAAGGTAGGTGTCAAAGGTCTTTTGTTTTTCCAAGTGATTATCAATGTGTTCCAGCACCATTTGTGGGATAGACTTTCCGTTTCTCACAAGATTGCATTGGCACTTCTGTAAAAGAAAATTAAATCAAATGACTGTTCAATCTATTTTGGCTCTTTTTACTGTTTCTTTGATGTATTCATAGATTTTTATGCCACTAACATTTTCTCTTGCTTTGGAGTTCTTGAAGTCATAAATTATAAGTCACACAGCATTTTCTTTGCTTTTCTCCAAAGTTTGCTTTGGCTATTCTAGTTCTTTTGGGTTTCTATATACAGTTTAGAATCAGGTTTACAATTTCTCCAAAAAAAAAAAAAAAAAGCATGATGGGACCATTATGGGGATTGCATTGAATTTATAAAACAATTCGGGAGATAATTGGCATCTTCACACTATTGGGTTTCACAATGCATTCTTCATTTATTTAGGTCTTTTGTTTCCCTTTGCAATGTTTTGTAGTTTTCAGTGTAGAGGTCTTTCATGTTTTGTTAACTTTATTTCAAGTATTTTTCTTTGCTTTCCTTCTTTTATTGCATGTGAAATTTATTTCATATTTCATTTTTCAATTGTTTCTTCCATTATGTGAAATGCAATTAAATATTGAGTAAAACAACTCTATAGGATGCAAATAACTCTATAGGAAAAAACTAATAATCCAATAAAAAAGGGGCAAAAGATCTGAATAGACATTTGTCAAAAGAAGACATACAAATGGCGTTGTTAAAATGCCCTTACTACTCAAAGCAATCTACAGATTTAATGCAATCCCTGTCAAAATACCAACATTTTTCACAGAAATAGAAAAAACAATTCTAAAATTTATAGACAGCCACAAAAGACCTAGAATAGTCAAAGCTATCCTAAGCAAATAGTACAAAAATGGAGGAATCACATTACCTGATTTCATACTGCAGAGAAGTAGTAATCAAAATGGCATCGTACTGGCATAAAAACAGATATAGAGAAATGGAACAGAATATAGAATCCAGAGATAAATCCATACATCTATCGTGAAGTTATTTTTTAAAAAGCGCTAAGAACATACACTGGAGAAAGGACAGTCACTTCAGTAAATTGTTCTGGGAAAACTGGATATCTATATGCAGAAGAACAAAACTAGACCCTTGTCTCTCACCACGTACAAAAACAAAATCAAAATAGATTAAAGACTTAAATCTAAAACCTCAAACTCTGAAACTACTACAAGAAAATATTAGGAAACTCTCCAGGACATTGGACTGGGCAAAGATTTCTTGAGCAATACTCCTCAAGCACAGTCAACCAGAGCAATAATGAACAAATGGGATCACATCAAGTTAAAAAGCTTCTGCACAGCAAAGGGAAAAGTCAACAAAGTGAAGAGACAATCTGCAGAATGGGAGAAAATATTTGCAAACTGCCTGTCTGACAAGGGATTAAAGAACAGAATATATAAGGAGCTCAAACAACTCTATAGGAACAAAAACTAACAATCCAATAAAAAATGGGCAAAATATCCAGATATTTGTCAAAAGAAGACATACAAATGGCAAACAGGTATATGAAAAGGTACTCAATATCACTGACAATTGGAGAAATGTATATCAAAACTACAATGAAATATCATCTCACTCCAGTTAAAATGGCTTGTATACAAAAGTCAGGCAATAAGTAATGCTGGCAAGAATGAGGAGAAAAGGAAACCCTGGTACACTATTGGTGAAAACGTAAATTAGTACAACCACCATGAAGAACAGTTTGGAGTTTCCTTAAAAAACAAAAAGTTGAGCCACCATACAATTCAGCAACCCCACTCCTAGGTACATACCCAAAAGAAAGGAAATCAGTATATTGAATAGATATCTGCACTCCCATGTTTATTGCAACACTGTTCACAATAGCTAAGATTTTGAAGCAACCTAAGTGTCCATAAACAGACGGATGGATAAAGAAACTGTGATACATATACCACAATGGAGTACTATTTAGCCATAAAATAAGAATAAGATCCTGTCATTTGTAACCACATGGATGGAACTTGAGGTCATTGTTTAAGTGAAATAAGACAGGCACAGAAAGACAGACGTCTCATATTTTCACTTATTTGTGGGAGCAAAAAAATCAAAATAATTGAACTCATGGGGACTGAGAGTAGGAAGATGGATACCAGAGACTGGGAAGGGTAGTGGGGTGCTGGGAGAGGCAAATGGGGATGTTTAATGGAGACAAAAATTAGGAAGAATGAATAAGACCTAGTATTTGATAGCACAACCAGGTGACTACAGTCAATAATAATTTGGTTGTACATTTAAAAAAGAACTAAAAGGGTACAATTGGATTATTTTTAACAGAAAAGATAAATGCTTGAGATGATCAATGCCATATTTACTCTGATGGGATTATTACTCATTGCATACCTGTATCAAAACATTTCATGTAACCCATAAATATATACCTACAGATAAAAAATAAAATAAGATAAAATGATTTTCTATATTGACTTTGTGTCTTGTGGTGTTAAAAATTCACTTATTACTTTTAGTTATTGCTTTGTACATTCCCTAAAATTTTCTATATAAACAAACATGCCATCTGCAAATAGAGATACCTATTTTTTTTCAACCTTCTTTATGCCTTCTTTTTTCTTTTTTCTTTTTTTTCTTGTCATATTGCTGTAGCTAAGATGTCCAGTAAAATGCCAAATAGACATAAGACTGAAATCCTGTCTGGTTCCTGATTTTAGGGGAAAATGGTCAGTCTTTCATAGTTAATTGTAATGTTAGTTATAGGTTTTTCATAGTGGACCTTTATTTGCCTAGTACGTTTTCTTTTATTTAAAGCTTACTCAGGGTGTGATTAAAGTCTTGAATGGGTGTTGAATTTTATTAAAGTTTTGTTCCTATATCCATTAGGAAAATTGTATTTCTGTTAGTGTGCTAAATTGTACTGATCTATTTTTCAAATGAAGTAACAATGCATTTCTGAGAAGAACCACACGTAGTCATAATATATTATGCCAACTTGGTATCACTATATTTTATTTTTTAAGGCTTTTTACATCTATGCAATGAAGAATATTCATCTGTTATTTTCTTGTAATTCCTTTTTTCAGGCTTATACATGCTGCATTAAACTGCCTTCATAAAATGAGTTGGAAAGTGTTCTCTATTTTTCTGAAAGACTTTTTATAAGGTTAATTTTATCTCTTTCTTAAATGTTGAATAGAAATCACTAGTGAAGTCGTCTGGACCTGGAATTTGGACTAAGGGAGGATTTAAAATTATAAATTTATTTCTCTATTAGACAGAGTGTTGTATCTAATACTTTTTTATATCTAGTAAAATTACAAGTCTAAATTTTATTGTAATTTAGTAAATATGTTGTCTAATTTCCTTAGTGACTATATGGACTTTTCAGAGTATCTACTTCTTTTTATGTTAGTTTTCATAAGGTACATTTTTAAGTAATTTTCCATTTCATGTAAGTTTTTGGATCATTGTCATAATGTTATTCATGATATTTCCTGATTCTCCTTTTAAAGTATGTAGGGTATGTAGGGATAGTGCCTCTTTCATTCCTAGTATTGGTTTTTGTGTTCTTCTTTTCTTGAACTGTCTAGCTAGGGACTTATCAATTGTATTAGTCTTTTCAAAGAATGACAATATTGAGTTTGTTCATTTTATCAATTGTTCATTTTTCTATTTTATTGCTTTCTATTCATCTCTATTGTTTTCATCTTTTTTTTGGTCCTTTTTTTCTTTCCTGAGCTTCTAAGGTCGACATGCAGTTTCAAACCTTATATTGTAAAATGAATATGTAAAGCTATAAATTTTCCTCTGAGTCTTATTTTAGTTGTACTTCTTGAATTTTAAATATGTAGTATTTTTATTATAATGTATTTTAATATTATCTGACTTCTTTAGTGATTTCTTCTTTAATATGTGCATTATTAGTAATGTGTTGTTTAATTTCCAAATATTTAGAAACTTTTAGATATCTTACTGCGTGAAAAGATCAAAGGTTACTTCGTTATCTCTGTGCCTGATGTTCCTGCCGTTTATGACTCCGTTGCCTTGAGTGTGAGTAGGACCTGTGCCTGGGTTCTAGCCAATAGCGTATGGCATGGAGGAAGGTCTCAAATCAGTAGAGTCTTTACTGAGCCAGCAGACCCAGTCAGTACCTAGAACCTGGTGAGAACCTGGGGCAGAGAACCCAGCCTCGTGAGAGCCTGGAATAGAGAACTCAATTGACCCTGACTCAAAGTCCTGAATCCTAGAAACTGTGAGATAATAAATGTGTGCAGTTTTAAGCTGCTTAGTTTGTTATAATTTGTTAAGTAGCAATAAAAAATCAATAGTCTGACTGTTCTTGATTTTTTAAATTTAATTTTATTGTGGTCAGAAAATATACTCTATATGATTTCTGTTATTTCAAGTTCATTTCTCTTTGTTTTCTGACTAAACATATAACTTACACCAGTACCATATTCAGTTAATAAGTAGGTACAATCTGAAGATGTTAGAAGTATTTTTAGAGTACCAAATCTCAAACAGTTTTATAAATATCAAATAGTATGAGGTGTTTGATAGTGTTCTAATACATCTTCTAAATCTTCGTTGGTCATATGCCTATTTTTAAATGTGTCTTTCTAAAATCTGGACCCTTTTATTATTATTAAAAGTCTTTTTTATTTCCGATAATAATTGTCTTGAAGTCGGCTTTGTTTTATATTAATATAGCCACTCCAAGTTTCTTATGCTTAATTGCTTTTATTGTATATCTTTCCCATCTACTTATTTTTAATCTACTCTTTTTAATACTTAAGGTGAATCTCTTTAGATAGCACATAATTTGGTCTTTTTTTTTTAATGAATCCATTCTGAATCTACATTTAAGCTAAAAGAAGATATACATCGAGTTCATATGCCAATGTTCAGTATTTTTCACTAATGAAGTGATCAATCAACTTTTCTCGTTCTGATAAATGTTGTCCAAGCTGGATTGTCTTACGTGTGTCTTAGATTTCTTCTTTCTTAGACCGTATTCGTTTGTACTGACATTTATTCAAAGTGCAAAGTAGATTGTATCCTTGCCAAAATATTTCTAGGAAAGTCTCTGCTTCTATCTCATATTGGCTGCAAAATGTTGGTTGTAGTTCTGTGGCAGTGTAATCCTCACTTTTCTGGTCCGAGTACTTGACTTCTCAGTTTGCTCTATAGGATCATTGTTCTTTGTGCTATGCGAATGGGCGTGGTGTTTTAAACCATTTGACTAAGAAAAATCACTTACTACTTGAATAAGAATCTGTAAGGCATAAACTCAATTACATAGATACATGAATTCCATAATTCCAGGGTAATACCATGAAACATATCTTTGGGTTTGCAACACACCTATGAAGTCGGTTACACAGATACCAACTTGTGAATTATTCATATAATTAAGGCTCTTTGAAAACAAGACCAGAAGATAAAGCTGCTTTTTAAAATTTATAGACTTACATGTACATTTTGAAGAGTCTAGTTTATCCTATTATATGTCTCTTTACATCCTCCCATCTATCGTGTATGGTCAGGGTGGAAGCACTCAACATTTTGAAGTTATTACTCCTTCAATTCAAAACTCCAGAAGTACACTAACTCATATATGTTGTTTTCTTACCAAGTAAAACCATGTGGAAATATTGTACATAAAATTGCCTTTGTTACTAAAAGGCGTCATAATTACATTCAAATGCTAGTGAAGTTTAAGGAAAGATTGTACCTTTCTCTTTTTGTCTTTTTCTTTTCAGCCCTATTCCTGTATTGGGTAATGGCTTTTATTACCAAAACAATAAAACTGGTTAAGTACTGTCAGTCTGGTTTGGACATATCAAACCTGCGTTTCTGCATCACAGGCATGATGGTCATCTTGAATGGGCTCTTGATGGCTGTGGAGATCAACGTCATTCGAGTCAGGGTATGTAGCTAATGGCTTTTGTTTAGTTATTTGGATTCAAGACCCCAATATAAAAGATTACAGTTAGCCAGAAATCATTAGTATTTACAAGGATGAATGCACATATTTGATTTATATAATATAAAAATAAAGTTGAACTAATCACTAAATTCAGGCCATCAGTGTTTCAGAAATCTCAGTGTGACCCTAGAAACGATTTATTCATTCACAAATCTTGATTGATCAAATGCCTGCTATGTGTCAGATATTATGCTCAGTTTATATTACAGAAGAAATTGTTTTGAGGAGAAAGTTCAATCATCCATGATTGGTCTCAAAGCACCCCTGGGTTAAGCAAAATATTGCATTCTCAGAAATTTAAAACTGAAAAGAAAATAGTGTAATCCAGTTTGCTCATTTCACTGATGAAGAAGCAAGTAGAGATAGCTTTGATTATATATCCAAAGTAATATGGTCAAGACCCATACCTGGTTTGTAATTGCAAATCGATTGTACTTTCCACCACTTAATACTGTCAGTTACGTTGTGTGAGATACTAGAGATAGATTTTCCAGTATTCATTTTTTATCAGAGAACTTTGAACTTGATCGGTGAGTAGAAAGATAGATGCTGCAATGAATGTGGAGAGTAATCAGTTAACATCAGGAAAACATAGATCAAGAGACTCAATAATGGTGTTAACACATTTTAAAATCTAAACAATGTAAAAACCTTCATTTGGCTGACCGTGTCATAGGATATCATGAAACACTGACTCTTAGTAAAAACTATCTTTTAAAAGGTTAACTGATCTTTCAGAATTGACCCCAAGAGGATTACATGCAAAATTCTGGCATTAACTAGTTAATCTAGTCACAACAGAAGGAAATATCTCAAAGAATATTTCAGAAAAGGATGGAAGGAGGCTTTAAAATATAAATTTTGGTCAAATGAAAATGTAAAAAAGGTTGAAATTTTACTTTTAATGTGTGGAAAATAATTGGACTAATTGTTATACTGTGGAATTTTTCTTGCCACAGAGATACGTATTCTTCATGAATCCTCAGAAAGTAAAGCCTCCTGAAGACCTCCAGGATCTGGGAGTGAGATTTCTTCAACCATTTGTGAATTTGCTGTCAAAAGCAACATACTGGTGGATGAACACACTTATTATAACTGCTCATAAAAAGCCTATTGATCTGAAGGCAATTGGAAAATTGCCAATAGCAATGAGAGCAGTAACAAATTATGTTTGCCTGAAAGATGCATATGAAGAACAAAAGGTAATTTAGCATCTGTCTTCTGTGTGCTTAATTACAGAGAATGGTCCTATTGGCATGAACCCAGGAGGCAGAGCTTGCAGTGAGCTGAGATTGGGCTACTGCAGTCCAGCCTGGGCGACAGAGCAAGACTCCATCTCAAAAAATATATATACACACACACACACACACACACACACACACACGTATACACATATATACATACATATATACACATACATACATATATACACACACACATATATATACACACATATATATACACACACATATATACACACATATATATATATAAAGACACAAAGTTTAGGCCAGGCGCAATGGCTCACGCCAGTAATCCCAACACTTTAGGAGGCCGAGGTGGGTGGATCACCTGAGGTCAGGAGTTCGAGACAAGCCTGACCAACATGGAGAAACCCCATCTCTACTAAAAATACAAACATTAGCCGGGCATGGTGGCGCATGCCTGTAATTCTAGCTACTTGGGAGGCTGAGGCAGGAGAATTGCTTGAACCCGGGAGGTGGAAGTTGTGGCAAGCCGAGATCGCACCATTGCACTCCAGCCTGGGCAACAAGAGTGAAACTCTGCCTAAAAAAATAAATAAATAAAATAAAAAATAAAAAATAAGTTGACACAAAGCTTAAATCATATCTATGGTAAAGGCAAAGCAGATTTCCTTCATCTGTTTTCCTCTGTACTTTTGAATCATGTTAATTGGGGCTGGAAGACTGGAAGAACCAATGAAGTATACTTTTATTACTTGCTCAATTAATACATGAGGAAGGATAGAGTGAGTACTATCTTTTCTCTGGGACATGTCACCAAGTGGAAAGTAAGAATTAAGTTCAATGATCATGTATAACTAATCCATTACCATATAATATTAATAACTCATGAAATTTTTGTTATTGTCTTTTCACAAGCATAAGTTTGTTATATAAAGAGGTAAAATAGATACCAACTAATAATCAATTTTAAGAAATTTAAAGCCTTATATTAATTACTGACTAAAATTTAGCTTCCATAGTTCAAAATGGGAGACTAAATTAAATAAAAGGACATTGTTTGCCTCTTCCATGTATCATCCTATATGACTGCCAAAATTGGCTTCCTCTGGCACTTTTCCTAAGTATTCATTGTTGTTTTAAAAAATTTAAAGATGAGAGTCTTTGGGTATTTTCATTTTGTCTTTTATCATTCGAAATAGTCATGCATGCTACCCACAGTGATAGGTGTGTTTTCTATTGCAATCATCTGCAAATATCATTGCCATTTAAAATATTAGGATTTTCAACCACACTGGAAGGAAATAGAGTATGGTAAAACAGCTCACGAGTTTTTGGCTGTTCTCAATCAAGATCAACAAAGCATTTATGGTAAATGATGAAAATAATCTCCGTTTTGTGTCAGAAATATGTGTTATGAAATTAAATGGCAGGAAAAGGTTACAACAAATGAATCTGAGTCATTTCTCTGGTTTCACCTCTGGGAAAAGTATTGCATAAAATTTTTAAAACTGCTAAAGTAAAGATGTTTGCAGTCTTTCCTAAGCATAGCTTAATTTTTCTGAGTTCTCTTTACAAGAGAGATTAGCTTGAACTTGGTGTGTTAATGTCTACATAAACTTTGGAAAACAAATCATTTATTTTAACAGGGGGTTACACTGGGAACATAATTGAACTCTACTCCAGTGAGTTGAATTCCTTGTCACAGTGAAAAAACTTTATCTACCTCCTCCCTAAGTTTTATGATGATTGCTCAGGTCTTAAAATTGTATTTACAACAAACAACTGTAGCTATGTAAAGCCAAGTTGACTCAAGTATAAATGCTGTTCTTCATTTTGCATTTCTTTGAGGAACACCTAGGAAACACAAGTCTACCATAATTTTTTAAAGTATTGACTACCATTCAGGGAGATAAGAAATACCATGGAGAAGAAACAACTTGAAGTTGGGATAATCTGTTTTGTTTAGTTTGCAATCATTGGATAGGCAAACCTGTAGTGATCTAGTAACTCCAGAAATCTTGACCAGTCTGCCTGTAACCTTGATCTTTGTGCTTTACTCTTTTGCTTGCTATGTAATGCTATTTGGCAATTTTCGTGACAAATATACATTTACCAAATCAAAGAAAAGTGAAAATGAATTAGGCTTTAAGGATCCTGTGATAACTAAAATAATACAGTCTTAGAAAAACTGTCTTGTTTACTTCTTATTCTCTCTATTTTATTAAAATGCATTCAGTAGCTACTATTTGCATAGAAGGCAAGGATACAGAATTATGCATGCTGTGCTGAAAGGCACACATTAACATCAACTTTTAAACCCTTAAAATATTTTTTGAAGTATAAGAAGGAATTTCCATACTTGAGATTAGTTACTGCTCTAAGCAGTTTTATTTTGTTACATCTGTTTTGGTTTTTTTTTTTTCCCCCAGAAAAAAGTTGCAGATCATCCAAATCGGACTCCATCTATATGGCTTGCAATGTACAGAGCTTTTGGGCGACCAATTCTACTTAGTAGCACATTCCGCTATCTGGCTGACTTACTGGGTTTTGCTGGACCTCTTTGTATTTCTGGAATAGTTCAGCGTGTGAATGAAACCCAGAATAGGACAAACAACACAACTGGAGTAAGTTCCTGGTGCTTTTCAAAGGAAACATATTATTGGTGGATTTCATTGTAATTGTCACTTTTTATTAATGCAGTTTTATGAGTTGTTCAAAAAGGCTTTTTTTTTTTTCAGAGAATTGAATGCTTTTTAAAGGAAAGAAAACAGTAATTTTCCTTTCAGAAAAAAATCATGTGTTTATGTATTTATTCATTGAATGAATCTGCCCAACAAAATTATTTCTCAGATTCAGAGCCTGTAAACATTTAATAAGCACTCACTGTGTGCCAGAAACTTTGTGTAGAAATTGCGCATTGATTGTTTTATTTAATCTTTATAGCAATCCTTTAAAGAATTTTTTTACATGAGAGGTGGCTGAGTCACTTCTTTAGAGGCCTATGACCAATAACACTAGAAATGTGGTTTGTAATATTGTACATTTCTCTTTTCTTATATAATAAAAACCACCACCCTGTTTCACAATGATCAGGGCAAGTCACATTGTGATATTTTATTAGATATTATGTTATTATATTGGGGCTAATAGTATAAAATACTATGTGTTTACTATCATAAATATATAATTTTTATTTTCTATTTTTAATAAAGACTGCATTGTGAACTTCCTACTTTCTTTCTAAGATAAGTATTGATTTTCGTAGTTCCACAAATAGAAACTATCACCAGATGAATCCATTTTCCTTTTCTATTCTCTCAATGTGATTTCCTGCCGTCTTTCCATCACCTATTAAAATGTTATGCAATATGAGAACTGACATTAAATGTTGCCTCTTCGGTGAGGCCTTTTCTGATCGTCCTAGTTGGAATTTGACCCCCGTTGACAGTCCCTTAACACACTCTTTACTTTATGTTGGCACTTACTGAAGCCCATTACTTAGAGATATGCTTATCTACCTAGGTTGTAAGCTTATGAAACAATTACGGTGAGCCATTCATATTTGTGTTCACAATGCTTAGCCCAGATCCTTGCATACATTAGTGTTCAATTATAATTGAAATGAACCAGATATTTTCACCACTGAATACACTTTGGTGATGTTTTGTCTCTACTAGCCTAATTACATACGGATATCTAAATTCCACAGAGTTTATCCATTACCCTTCTCCCTTACACATATCAGTCAGATGTTTTGCTGAGAAGGAATAGGACTTGTACATTTGTATATATTCCCACGAAAAAAGAGGAAGGGACCAGAAGTAAAATTCTACTAGGTCTAAATCATAGAAAATAAAGAGTGTCCAAACTGATATAATGTACTTAGTCAAATGTTATCTTTCCTTCTTTTCTAACAAACAAGTTACCATATGCTATTGTTACAAACAAAAATCAATTCTGGATATCCTTAGGCTGAATTCAGTCATATTCCTACTAAAACAAAATTTTGTAAGTCATGTTTTGTTACTGGTAGTGTTGCACGGGTGATATAGACAAATTACCTATTTTACAATTTGCTATTTATTTTATTAGTATAAATTAAGATATCTGAAAATCAGAAAAAGGCAACTGAGTAGAATTATTTTAAACTAATAAGGCTACCAAAATTGTATATTTGTTCCATTGGTCTTGCTGACCAGCTATCAATTTTGTAGCTTCTACTTCCAAATTAGAGTGTAAACTAACTTGCCTTTTTATTTACTGCTTACCATTTTACTAAAGTTGGATATACCTTTGCAGGAAATGCATTCTAATTTTTTTAAATACATTTTACCTTTTTTTTCTTCAATTAGGCATTTCCGTCACTCATTAATCAGGGATTTTATGGATTTGTATTGTATTTCACTGGTTTGCATTGTATTTCACTGCTGTATTATAGACACATTGAATTTTTATATTTAAATACTATGCATCTTGTAGTAAATGCAAACTGTACACCTGGTCTATGAAAAGACGAGTTTTAATTTGTCACATTTTTTCTTTGGGGACAAGATTTCAGAAACGCTCTCATCAAAGGAATTTCTTGAAAACGCTTATGTTCTAGCAGTTCTTCTCTTCTTGGCTCTTATTCTGCAAAGGACATTTTTGCAGGCTTCCTACTATGTAACCATAGAGACTGGCATTAACCTCCGTGGAGCTCTGCTGGTATGTAAAGGCTGTGAATGATACTTGTTTCCTAAGAATGCTATATACCATTCAGTGATAAGAATAATAGCTTCAGTTTTGTTTCTTCATTCCATTTTCACTTTGGTATTACAACAACGTTTCTATGATCTACTTAATGACAGAAACAGAGCTAATTAATAAATCTGTTGAATTAAAAATAACTTTAAAATAATGTGAAGAAAAATATTTTGAAATCTTGCATTTACTTACCTTTTTCTGTTTGTTCTAGAGCTTATGCTTAAAGTTTAATGCATATTTTTACTATATCACTAGAAAAAAATAAGTCTGTATTTTGTTGACATAAGTATACTGAAATAGAAATAACTGTAGTGGTTGATTTAAGAAGATGACCTTATAGAATTTTTCTTTTTTTTTTTCAAAAAAAATTAAATGTTTATTTATTTTCAGTGAAAATAATCATAGTGTCAATTTTAAATGTAGAACTTTATGTACTCTTTTTTTTTTTTTTTTTTTTTTGGTAGGCCATGATTTATAACAAAATCCTTAGGCTCTCTACGTCTAACTTATCCATGGGGGAGATGACTCTGGGACAGATCAACAACTTAGTTGCCATTGAAACTAATCAACTCATGTGGTTTTTGTTCCTGTGTCCCAATCTATGGGCTATGCCTGTTCAGGTAGGTAGATCAATATAAGTATGATTTTTGTTTGCAGAGGAAATAAAACAAAAAGAACAGTAACGTATTTAGCTCATAAAAGGTGTCTAGTTTTTTAATGTGCAAATATTACGCTCTTTTATAGAAAAGGAAGCTGAGACTCAGAAATGGTATAGCATAGGTTAAGAAAGAGAAATTTGAAATTATACTGCTTGGGTTCAAATATCTGCCCTGCCCCTCATTTACACAAGGGCTTAACTCCTCAAAGCCCTAGTTTTCTTAACTGTAAATGAGAATAATAATAGTATCTTTCTCATAACGTTCTGGTAATTGTCAAGGTTAAATAGATTAATAGGTCTATAACATCTAGCGTAGTGCCCAGCATTTCCTGGGCATCCAGTAATTGTTAGTTGTGAGTATTATCGCCTCGATTCACGTAAGTCACAGAGCCATGGTTTGACCCCTTTTATTTTGGCAAGCTCTCTTATAGTATTTCTAAACGAGAGCAATTGCTTTAATCAATCCCATAGTTTCAATAGTTAGCATATTGCAAAATGTCAAACTGTATAAAATGGTAGGAACAGTGACAAACTGGAGTGCTATTTAGCTATTTCCTATGTAAAATAACATTTTAGTTAAAGACACGTTGTCTTCTTCCCCTAATTGGCTAAAAATGGCAAAAGAAATATACTCAGTTTTTAGGCCAGGTGCAGCGGCTCACGCCTGTAATCCCAGCACTTTGGGAGGCCGAGGTGGAAGGATCACCTAAGGTTGGGAGTTCGAGACCAGCCTGAGCAACATGGAGAAACCCCGTCTCTACTAAAAATACAAAAAATTAGCTGGACGTGGTGGTGCATGCCTGTAATCCCAGCTACTCGGGAGGCTGAGGCAGGAGAATCGCTTGAACCTGGGAGGCGGGGGTTGCAGTGAGCCGAAATCGCGCCATTGCACTCTAGCCTGGGTGACAGAGTGAGAATCCATCTCAAAAAAAAAAAAAGAAAAGAAAAGAAAAGAAAAGAAATATACTCAGTTTTTTCCTCTGTATAAGCTGGACATTTTTAATTATCTCAAGTGTTGCATTCTGTAGATGAAGCTCAAGTACTAGATCTTATTTGATACAATCTGTCATCTAAGTCCCTGTGTCTCACATTTATTAAAGTGCATAAAGTAATAAAGAAGATGCTAGTTTTTAACTTATTGTTTGCCTTTTCATTTTTTAATAGAAAACCAAGGCAAATAAAAGTGTGTAGTATGCACAGTGCTTGTCACAAAGTAGGATTTAAGATGTACTTCGTCTCATTTTATCAAAATGTACTTATATAAAGGTGGATTAGGTAGCTGCCTACGTAGTATAATTTCAAGTGCACCAAAAATCTCTGAACGACTGCATCATGGGTGACCTTAAGGAATTTTTTGTTTTTATTGGATTTCCCAAACTACCTAATTAGCTAGGCAGTAAACGTGTCATTGCCCCCAGAAAGCTGCTATTAAGCTATTACCATTACCATATAGGCATAAATTATATACTTGAACTGCATGGATACAGTTCATTAATTGATGTTTTGGGCCGT
This sequence comes from Macaca nemestrina, assembly GCF_043159975.1. Classification (NCBI taxonomy): domain Eukaryota; kingdom Metazoa; phylum Chordata; class Mammalia; order Primates; family Cercopithecidae; genus Macaca; species Macaca nemestrina. The sequence goes on from NC_092134.1 coordinate 120,017,892, forward strand.
GATAAATCAGAGAGAGAGAGGATAGGAAAGCAGGGGTAAATTCTGAGTTTTAAAGGGAAAAGAAGACAATAGCAAACCAGAGAAGATAGGTCTGAATGGTTTTGCCCTTGGTTTGGGGAAAGAGAAGTATATTAAGACAGGGCACCAACTTTAGCTTTTTAATAGTTTTAGTTACCCCCAGTCTTCTTGTCAGTAAGTGACGTCTGGAGTCATAAGGAGGTGAGGAGCTCAGCTCATTCTCTTTTAGTCCACGGACAATCATCCTCTACTCACATGATGCTGCCCGCTATTTTTCATCCTCTCAGCCTTGAAAAGCTAGTACAATTCCAAGAGAATATAGAATGTCAAATTTATGGTGGGTGACAGCATTTTCAAGAAAAAATTTATGCCCTTTTAAAAATTTGAAGACTACTTTAGAAGCTCAAAAGCGTCATGGGACCACTTTGCAACTTCATGCAATAAATTGGTTTGACATCAGTTGTACAGATTATCGTACTAAAAATTCATTCCTAGCACTTAGCCTTCCCCAAATAAATCAGAGTAAAACCCAACTGTCACAGTTGGGTTGACTTGATGGTTAATTCTGTCCCTCTGGAGAACCTTAATACTGTTGACTTCCAAATAAACTTAATATAATAATTAAGAAATACTACATTTACACTAAAAATTATTTCCTTTCATGCAATGGCTCCCACACCCCCATTCATTTTCCCTTTTCCATGTGTTTTTCTCTCTAGATCATAATGGGCGTGATTCTGCTCTATAATTTACTTGGATCAAGTGCATTGGTTGGTGCAGCTGTCATTGTGCTCCTTGCGCCAATTCAGTACTTTATTGCTACAAAGTTGGCAGAGGCTCAGAAAAGTACACTTGTAAGTAACATCTTTTGGAAATTTAAATACAAAAATCGAGAAATGCTGTTTTAATTTTATAATGTAGGAAATTAATACTTGCCACTCAAGATAATTTGGAAACAATTATATTTCACTTCAGTTCTTCGGCAGCAAATGTGTATTTTCCATGTTGCAAAAACAATTCTTAAAAGTGGATTGGAAATTCAAAACTTGATGATCGTAGACCCGAAATACTAGAATTACAGTTCCTGATGTTTTAAAGTACCATGAGGTGATAAGGCTTTCAGTCTTCTTAGATCACTTGTCTAAAGAATCCTCTTAAGCGTACTTTGAGGCTACTGAATGTCAGTTATTGACATGCAAGAAATGGATCAAGGCACAAGGGAAGCGTCAAGTTTGCTGCTTCTGAAATTATTCTTCCCTAGGGTAGACTCAAACCATGTGAAGATCTATGGGGTCACACTGACATGTTTCAGTGGCAGCTGCTCTTGCTGAATATGTTTCTGGTCAACTTGGCAAGCAAGAAAAAGCCCAGTTACTGACCATTTCTGGCTTCAATTTTCCATGAAATCATTTTATTTGAGCATGAATTTGCTGTTTATAGGGAAATATTTGCAAATAATAAAATTGTTGACAGCATGTTTACAAATAAAGTTTGATTAAATATGAGCCAGGCTGTCTGTAAATCAGGCATAAAATGTAGAGATGTTGCCACTGACGGGATTGTTTCTCAAGTTCGTGTTTCTACTGTGACAAGCGAGTTGCATGTCACGCAAGCGGTTTTTATCACTTGTTTTTCTGCTACTTTAGGTAGGTCACTCATTATTTCCGTCTGAGCCATCTATCCTTTTTACTCCAGCACACAAATACAGAAAGGTGTGGAAGAGCAGCTTAAGAGAGACGTGATGAGTCCTAAACATCTGTCTTTCGTTTAGCTATTCATACCATAATCATTTACTCATTGAACAATCATTTGATAGGCATTTAAGACCCTGTAAAGACAAAACATTGAACAAAAACCAGGCTGTTTGCTACTTTTGCTTTCTCTTATCTGTCTTTTGACCACTCTACTGCCCCCTTTGATAGTTAATTAGTCACACTGCACTTTGTTAGTAATTCTAGTATAACGTGGTGATAAAGGAAGCTGAAAACAGCTGGCTAAATTGAAGCTTTTGTATCTGCTACAAATCTCTCTACAATTATTGCAAGTTATAAATGAATCTAAATTAGGCCTTAACCAAGAGCTTACAAAGAAGTATGTGGAAATCTCTTGATAGCTAAGATAATAGGCTTAGTTTCAATAACTGAATTATGAAGATGAAATATGAATGCACATAACACTGTACCTTCATATTTTCAAATAAGAAGCCCACTAACTTTTCTTAAATTTATTATTTTTCTTCCTGTAAGTATGAGTGATAGAGTTGACTGGAGAAGAAAATAAGTTAGATGTTAGGAGTCATTATAAATCTCCTTATTAGTTATTTAAATTTATGTCTATATTATCTGCAGACATGATTCAAGGAAATCATGTGAAACTTTAGAAAATTGTTTTTAGCTTTTACGTAAACCACAGCAACAGAGACATACATGTTTTTAGGTGGAAAGAAATGTTGAGACCATCTCACTAAGCTCTTTATGTCACGAAGCACAAAGGGCTTAACTGCTTCTCCTGGGAATTTCACAACCTAATTAGTGAGTGACGTGACCAGTCAGAAATCAAGATCTCCTCAATCCCCGTCCATTACATGGTCCTGCCTTTCTGATTCACTTGGATGCAACCAGTATTATTTTTCTTCCTTTGTTTTATAGGATTATTCCACTGAGAGACTGAAGAAAACAAATGAAATATTGAAAGGCATCAAACTTCTAAAATTGTATGCCTGGGAACACATTTTCTGCAAAAGCGTGGAGGAAACAAGAATGAAAGAACTGTCTAGTCTCAAAACCTTTGCACTTTATACATCACTCTCCAGTAAGTTGCTGTTGCTGTAAGAACAGGCGACTTTAAGGGCAACCAGAATAACCAACAGTCTGTTCAGTTTAGATTGTGATCAGTGAAACATTCTAGTTCTTCAATGACACCTATTTATTTTCTAAATGTGTGCTGTCCAATAGCCGCCAGCCACACGAGGCTATCTGTTTACATTTAAATTAAAGACCGAAGTATGCCCAGGTTTAGAGTCAAGTAGACCTGAATTTGATTCCTCACAACTAGTGTGCCCTTGACTATGTTACTCTACAAACTGAAATCCTTGGTTTTCTTCATCAGTAAAATGAAGATGGTGATGATAATGGTAACTGTGATTAAAACCCTTGTATCAGTTCAGTTAGGATAAATAGTTGGTTTTCAGTAAAAATGTGTTTACTGAAATTGATTTGACTACATTATGATTGATCTTCTTGTCCCCAAACACTCTTTAACTCTTTTTGCATTTGTCTCAGAGTACTCACAGGTAGCGCTTGTGGCTGCAGCTTTTATGCCGAGAAAACTTTGCCACAAAACATCTTGCTTTTATTATGATTTTGCATCACTCTAGGATATCGACTCTGGAAACAAAAGACATCATTCTATTTGTAGCATTCTGTTTTTAGTAGTTGTGTTTCCGTTTACAAAATATAGTAACTCTCTCAATTGCTAAAAATGTCAAATCCTAGAAAACATAGCATTCTTATGCATGATGTTAACATCTTTCTCGAACAGCGTTGGCCGAAGATTCATTTGATGAATCCGATTTTTTCCTAAATAGATGATTCAGATGATTGTGACAGTTCTCTTCTTAGTTCTGTTTAGAAATACCTCCAAGAACAGTTTTTACATTTTATTTTCACGTTAAAAATCAATCAGATTTGCTTCAGCCTCAAAGAGTGTGTTTATGTAAAACTAAATGAGTACTGGCAGTGAGCTACGCCTTTTATTTTCTAAACGGGAAAAGGGTTAAAAATATTTGCAGCTTTTTAGCTTGTCTCCTTGGGAGCTTATGACTTGATATTTTCTTGAAGATTGTCAAGAAAATACAGCCATTTTTGAAAACTGAGGAGAAAAAAATATATCATTTTCAGGTGAAGGAAGCCCAACTTCATTCACAGAAAACCCTTTGTTCCAATATATTTTCAAGAATTTCAAAATACAGAGTTATTTCATCTTCAACTCTAACTTGTAAAAGCAACTGTTTCAAAAATATTACTTTTTTTCCTCAAAGTATGACTCTGAGTATTCTTATGAATAACAGGGTTTATGTTAGTATAATTTACACAAACTTAGAAAAACTACTCCCACTGATATTTGGTTTGATTTATGTGTCAGTTTTGCTCATCTCTGTTGCTCCCAAGACCGTTAGCAAATTAAAATTTGAGAAGTTTATATATTGTTTCCTCTTGAATTATAAACTCCTTTAGAGTTTAAAGATTATAAACATTTCTTTTGTGAAATAGATTTAGAGAAAATATTTGGCTTATATAACTCTTTTATTCTAATCCTAACGCTTGATGCATTAGACGTAAAGTTGGGAGGAGTTTTATCTTCCAGCAATGCACCACTAACACGGTGTCAAGATGCTAGAAGACAGGATGATCAAGATTCACTCACTTATATTGTACTACTCTAAGTTGGTGACCCCTTCGATATACATCCTTCTCTTCAGAGGACTGCAATTCTCATAAGAAGGATGGATGCAGCCAGAAATAATGACAGCAGCAACAACAAAGATATATTGAGAGTATACCTAGCCAACTATTGCCATAAGTGGTTTTTCATATACCATCTCATTTAATTATTACAACAGCCCAGGGGTTTTGATTCTATTATTTATTTATTTTTATATATTTTTTGAGACAGGGCCTCACTCTATCACCCAGGCCGGAGTGCAGCAGTGCAAACTTAGCTCACTGCAGCCTTTAATTGCTGGGCTCAAGTGCCTCAGCCTCGCAAAGTGCTGGGACTACAGGCATGAGTCACCATGCCTGGACTAGATTTTATTATTAACTGCACTTTAGAAATTAAAAGATTGATGTATACAGAACTTAGGTAGCTTGAACTTCTTTGAAATCATCCAGCTGCTAAAGGGCTGAGGTAAGATGAGAATCCAGCGTGTGTGTCTCTAGAGATGAGAGTTGGGTTGGTATTTGAGTCAAATCCAAGAGGAGAGAAGGTAGAGGAGGCCAACCTAGGGGAGAGCAATAAGAAGTAATGAGGGGTAAACTACATTATCCTGTGTTCTTGATAGGCAGCTGGGATTCTTGAGTCAATGGGGCAAAATTCCAGTTTGACCACTTCAAGTTTTATTATTTTGTTCAGTACAGTCTTTTTGGTGGTGAGTTGAACAGAGCTGGCTATAAATCTTAGCTCTGACACTTTGTAGTAGTATGGCCTTGAGGAAATTACTTATATCCTCCTTGCCTCAGTTTCTTAATCTGTAACATGAGCTAGTAATAATATCTACCCTGTAGGATTGTAAAGATTGAAGAAAATAATGAATACTACAAACATTTATTGAGCGCACACTCCATCTCAGGCACTATGTCAAGTGCTTCATATGCATCTGCTACAAAGCAGGTTAAAAGAAAAGAATACACTTAGAAAATAGGGTTACAATACAGCAAAAAAAAACTATCATCAGAGTGAACAAACTACACAATGGGAGGACATTTTTGCAATCTATCCATCTGACAAACGTCTAATATCCAGAATCTACAAGAAACTTAAACAAATTTATGAGAAAAAAAAACCCTATTAAAAAGTGGGCAAAGGACATGAACAGACACTTCTCAAAGAAACACTTCTCAAAGGAACACTTCTCAAAGGAAGACATTTATGTGGCCAACAAACATGAAAAAAACTCAACATCACTCATCATTAGAGAAATGCAAATCAAAACCACAACGAGATACCGTCTCACGCCAGTCAGAATGGCAATTATTAAAAAGTCAAGAAACAACAGATGCCGGTGAGGTTTTGGAGAAATAGGAACGCTTTTACACTGTTCATGGGAATGTAAATTAGTTCAACCATTGTGGAAGACCAGTGTGGTGATTACTCAAAGACCTAGAACCAGAAATACCATTTGACCCAACAGTCTCATTACTGAGTATATACCCAAAGGAATGTAAATCATTCTATTTTAAATATATATGCTGCGTACATTTATTGCAGCTCTATTCACAATAGCAAAGACATGGAATCAACCCAAATGTCCATCAGTGATAGCCTGGATAAAGGAAATGTGGTACATGTACACCATGGAATACTATGCAGCCATAAAAAGGAATGGGATCATGTCCTTTTCAGGAATATGGATGGAGCTGGAAGCCATTATCCTAACCCAGGAACAGAAAACCAAACACCACATGTTCTCACTTATAAGTGGGAGTTGAATAATGAGAACACACGGACACAGGGAGGAGAACAAAACACACTGGGGCCTATGAGGAGGGCAGTGAGGAGTAAAGTAGCTAATGCATGCTGGGCTTAATAGGTGTAGCAAACCACCACGGCACATGTTTATCTATGTAACAAGCCTGCATATCCTGCACATGTATCCCAGAACTTAAAATAAAATAAAATAAGGTGACAATAGTCAGAGAAAGAAGGTTGAGACAGAAATGTGGCTCCTCATCTGTGTTATTACAAAACTCAGATCAGTGTTTGGATTCGTGGTACTGTTGAGTCTGTGTTTGACAACTAAGTCATATCTGGACTGGCAAAAGCACAGTCTGATTCTGTTCTATGTACAGTGGTAAGGATAATTCCTGAGAGCAGAAGATTTTAAAAACCCGAGTCCTCTACTGTTAAGATAATTAGATTCTAGCTTCTCACTCTGCTGTTGCCTGGCTCTGTTATCAACATCAGTTCATCTTTGGTTTCTCGGTTCCTAAAATTCTATAGTTTATGACTGTACGACTATAGATCATCAACTTCGATTTTTATTTTTACTGTTACTTCCAAACACTAGTATTTCAGGCTAAAATGTGAGTTTTTCTTATTTCAACTAGGCATATCATGCTGATCCAATGATAGTTAAATATATTCCAGGAGAGGTATTTAGACATGCAGAGAGTCCAGGCTATGGAGTTATTTTATTAACAGAAAGGGTCATAAATGAATATTAATATCACTGCTGGAAAGGGAACTTGAAGTGATATCAAATTCTTGTTTTTAATCTGTGTAATAACCTGATTTCACATATTTAAATTAGTTTAGTGGACTAAACAAAAGATAGACTGTAACCCCTCTCTAGAATACGCATTTGTTAAGTTCTAATAATTTTTATCATTAAAGGATGATTTTATATGAATTCTAACATTTCATAAGAAAAAAATTCAATAAAGAAAAAAAGATACTGGTTAAGACTAATGTATGGGAGCTCATAAAACTGCAGACAAGTAGGTACTAACTGTGAAATGTTTGTGGACTCCAGACACAATGACATTTAATACTCTGTTCTTCCTGTCTTCAAAGAAAGTTAAAGCAATAATAGATGATTAAAGTTACTGAAAATGTTTTCACAGTTCAATGAAAAATAATGCATTTTATTTCTTTCCACAGTCTTCATGAATGCAGCAATTCCCATAGCAGCTGTTCTTGCTGTAAGACACTTTTTCTTGCTTTTAGAAATGAAACCAAGTCAGTGTTTATAAATGATTTATGAGCAAGAATGTGTGGGTAGTAATGTATATTACCTCACCTCTGTGACTTCCTTCTATTACCATCTCCATTGCAAGAGTTCTAATCCAGAGTTTCTCAATAAAGACACTATGGACATTTTGATCCAAATAAATTTTGTTCTAGGGGCTGCCCTCTGTGTTAGGACGTTTAGCAGCATCCCTGGCTTCTAGCTACCAGGTGCCAGTAGCAACCTCAGTTACAACAATCAAAACATTGCCAAATGTACACTGGTACATTTGCAAACATTGCAAAATGAACAGTGGTTGGGAATTAACTGTTCTAATCTCAATGATCTAGTTCCCAGACATTCTTACAACAGGATGGAGCTACATCAGCAACCAGAAAATCTTATAATTGCATTATATTTCATACTAAAGTGACAAACTCGGCAACTGGTATTATTTGTAGAAATGTAATTAGCTGGGCATGATGGCGCATGCCTGTAGTCCCAGTTAATTGAGAGGCTGAGGTGGGAGGATCACCTGAGCCTGGGGAGGTCGAGGCTGCAGTGAGCCATGATCACGCTACTGCACTCCAGCCTGGGCAATGAAGTGATACCCTGTCTCAAAAAAAAAAAAATGTAAATAAGTATTCTTTGGGTATTAATGCTGACAGTTTTAGTAAAGATCCACAGTGAGGACCCCAAAACAAGAGAACATTATTTTTTCTCCTGGAATATTTAGTATTGCTTGGAAAGGGCTTGACTGGTTGTCAAAAACTCTGGGTTCTCCACCCCTTTATTCCTCCTACTTAGTAACTGACAGAGTCAATTATGTAATCTGTAAGTAGAATTTTTTTCTAACTTTCTCATAAGTTTGCCACCATAATTGCAGGTAAACCTTTCAGGACTCACCAAAAGCAAGTACTGTTTTAATTAGGGAGTTTTGGATGAAGTCATTGTTATCATAGTTACAATGGACATACTGGCGTAGCAGAACATGTTAGGTTTTTCAGATAAGACTGAATGTACGCATGTGTGAAACTTTTTCCAGCTTTCTCTAAAGAACTCCTTTCTTTGCACAGACTTTTGTGACCCATGCGTATGCCAGTGGAAACAATCTGAAACCTGCAGAAGCCTTTGCTTCACTGTCTCTCTTCCACATCCTGGTCACACCACTGTTCCTGCTCTCCACAGTGGTCAGATTTGCAGTCAAAGCCATCATAAGGTATGCACTGAAGTGTTTGACATTTTTTGCTTATTGATAATAGAAATGATGTGTGCTGTGTGTGCTAATGGGAGTATTTGAAAAAAATATTTTAAAAGAACATTAAAATCACTACCAGGAGATAACCATTGTTAAAAATTATGGTATGCTACTTTTCAGTCTTTTATTTATTTCATGTAAAAATAATTATTTCAAAACAAAAATTTTAAATTTATCTAGTATTTGTCTCCTGATTAAACTTTTCTTAAATTATTCTCCCCTCATTTAAGTTTTATAATATGCCATGTTTACTGACTATGTAATATTCTATGTCGGAAATATTCTAATTTATTTAATGATTACCTTTTAATTGAACATTTAGAATGGTTCTGTTTTCTCCCGAAGTTCACACATTTCTGTTTATCTTTAAACTTTTCTCTGATGATTTTCTCAGGTTGGATTTCTAGAAGTGAGGATACTAGTTTTAATAATATGCACATTTTTGAGGTCCTTGATGAATGTGTTGCTTTCCACTGAAGTGGTGGTAAGTCAAGGAGGGCACATATTTTTAAGATTTTTAAAAATGAATACAGCCATAATGTTTTCCACTAAAGCTGTGCCAGTTTATATTGGCAACAATAGTGACAGAGAATGTTCACATCATCACATTTACTATTTTAATTTTAGTTTAATCTGGAAAAAGATCCAGGCTTAAAGTCTCTGAAAATGGTAAGAATTGTAAAACCATTTTGTATTTTGCTCATTTAAATATGCTTCTATAGTGTTTCCAACCAGTGCAGATTTTTGTCTCTTTATAATTTCTCATAATGCACAGCTGTAAAATAGATGTGATATGATAAGACAATTTTTCCACCATTTTTACTTATATAAATGTGTAACCAAACTAGATGATACACTGCCTATACCATAGTCTATATGTCTTATGCTCCCATAAATAAGGCTGTCTTAAAAAGGAATTTTTCATTTTAGATATATGCTCTTTATAAACCTATAAAACCTCAGAATGCTTTGTAAACAGTCATTATCATATTTATATCTGGCTTTTGAAAGAAATGCCAAGATGTTGCAATATTGAAGAAAAATTGGAAAATTGAGCCTTTAAATATATGAAGTACCATGTTGCAATTGACGGAAACATAGAACATCATTTGTGAGACTTTTAAAATGAGACAATTTTGCTAGAATCTATATATTACTGAGAAAACTAGACTTTATTATTCAAAATACCAGAATCTTCAGCTTTAAGCCAATAGTTTGCACTGGCTTAACAATGGCTTAACGCCAAATAAAATTAAAATGCATATAAATCATCTTATAAACCAAATTCTTACAGAATATGATAGTGTAATATAGTTTCAATGTCAACCTCTGAGACATATCATTAACAACCAGTTCTAGAGCTGTTAGTGTCTAGAGCTCAAGCCTTCTGGCCACATCTGCCCTCATTTTCTTATTGTTCTGCCTTCTGAAACAGTTGTCCAGATCCCTGACTACTTTTTGTAGCCCCACTTCCAAATTAGGCAGTGCTCTGGAAGAGAAGCTACTTCAAACAATAAAATTGATAAATGGCCAGAGTCTGCTATTTTGGTCCTTATTTTCATTTTCTCCACTCAACAACTGTCCCTTTCATGATTGCACTTTTATTTGGAATTTGACTTTATACTACAAGTGGAGGTAGAAAGCGGTTGATAACTTGCAATAGATAACACCCCTGAAATCAGGAGGTTACCAAACATTAAAAGGACTTTGAGTTGATTAAAAAACAGAACAATCTAGGGGTGTCCCTCCAATGCGTGGTATATAATTCTGTGGTTGTAAATCCTAGTACAGTGGAGAATGGGTATCCCTGTATATTTCTGCATAGCACTCTCCCTTCTGCACATCTCATGGAAAAGACATTTGCCAGTTTGATAAAGACCAGTCTTTTTTCAGGGCTCAGTTCCAGATTTCCCAAGCCACAGGCCAAACAAAATCTGCTTATAAAAGCCTGATTCTCTCAAATGGGTTTCAGTGGTTGAATTGCAGGTCCTACAGAGATGGCTGGTCCACAGAGTCCTTTTTCCCACTGAGTGCTAGTTCTGGGAACCCAAATAAGTGCTCTCCCAGTGTTGACTGGACTTAGAGCATTTTCTTCTGTGCCTGGGAACCCGTGACCAACCTTCAGTGCCAGTTGGCCCACAGTGAGTTGAGCAGCCTGTTTATAATCGGAGACTTTGGTCAGCTGATTTTGAAATCTCCTCTTCAGGAACTGTGGAAATTCGAAGTCCCTCACTGCTCTCTTAAATACATTTAGAAACTTGGTGGGTTAGAATGGGATAAAGCACACTCTCAAACTTGCGTTATATATGCATGTAAGAGACTTGTAAACTTCTCTACTGGAGGAAAATTCCATACCATGTTCAAGTCTCGGTTCCAAAATAATTCTATGCTTTCTTTGGAAAAGGTTTGGGTTATTAGCCAAAGTTGTCTTCATGGCATTCAATGACTGAGACCTGTATATATCTCATAAAATGGAAGAATGAGGCAGGTGTGATTCAGATTGTCTCCTCACACCTCCCGGTACCCCACACCATTTGATTTTTCTGGACATTTTATGATGAAGTGTTCTTGTTTACTTTCAAAAAACAGAATAATGAAAAGTAACTATTATCTAAAATAATAAAATGCTCAAAGAAGAGAGATTTCTTTTTTAGGAGACTTGCCTCACTTCTCCACTTTGCTTTATTTGTAAGGAAATAATACATGTGTTTTGCTCTTTTGAAAACAATATGTTATGTCCTTTATAAATAATTTGAGCTTAGGTTTCTCTACACTGTGTTTGATGCACAATTCAATACCTATGTCTGAAGAGGTTATTTGCCAAGAGAAAAACAAATCCGTCACTTTATTGGGAAATAACCTTGTGTCTTTGCTCTCATGTACCTCCCAAAGGAATGTACGCATGACTTGTCCACTGTATTACCTTCAGTCAAGTAAATTGTTATTAATATTTATCATAAAGCATATACTTTGGCCTGGTCTCTGTATTTCAGTTTACAAAATTTTATAATTCCTACAAAAAAAAAAAAAACCCATGTGACTGCTGGCAACGAAGTCCGTTTTCCCAATTAATATAGCACTTGTCCAGGGTACTTAAGCTGTGTCTACCCACCCAAAGTGTAAGACCTTAAATATTTTTGTGAATGGCCTAAACAAATGAGAAAATAGTAAAATACTGATTTAGAAAGGTGGCAGAGGCAGGGTAGCAAATTGTTTGGTACAAAATATACCTACTTTCAAATCCTAGCACTACCAGGAAATACTCATTGTTTGACCTTAAACATGAATTAGTGTTTCTGTAGCTCAGCTTCCTCAATTGTCAAATGAGCACGATAATGTTACCTGCTTATGGTGGTTGAGAAAATTAAATGAGATAATACATAAAAAGTACCCACCATGTTGCCTAAATATTTTAGGTATGTTACAAATCTCCATTTTACCATCTTACCACCATTTTGCTCATCTCTACCCCCTGCCTCAGAGCATCTTCTGTGGATGTGCATTCATTTATTGATACAGGTACATTGCTAGGCATTAAGAATTCCAAAGATAAAGACAGGCTGAAATCTGCAGGGAGTCCATAGCCTAGTTAGAGAGACGAGGAAGGGAAACTAATTACCGTATCATGGGTTATGGCGTTATAAAGCTATACACAGAATGCTATGGCCATAATGGGCATCCTTGAAGCTTTTTGAGAGAGAAGGGAAACTATGTGGTCAGTAAACATTTAAAGGAGGTGGTGGCTCTTTCATAGAATCCTTAAAAATAGGTAAGACTTGGAAAGCTGGAGAAAAAAATGTAAAACGTGTTTTAACAGAGGGAGCAGTATATTCAAGGGGAAAAGGTGGGTAAGTAGGTGAGAAACCTTGGTATCTTCAGGAGATTGAAAGTAGTTCAGTGTCATTGGAGGAAGGGTTCTGATGTGGGAATTATTAGGGCATGAAGCTGGAGAGTAAACTCCTGAGCAGCTTTTAGATGATGCTAAAGATGCTGAAAGGCAACCGGATGCCTTTTGTGACTTTAAGAAGCAGGTCGTTACGTGCACAGATTTGCATTTTAAAAATATAAACCTGGAAGCATGGTGGAAATTACTTCGCACTTGGTCAGGATTTGTGCATTTTCCACAATTGTTTTACCTCTGTGATTTCTGAAGGGACCTCATAGGAATAGAAAATGCTTTTTTATTACCCATTTATTATTTCATTAGGCATTTCTTGAGGAATGACCATGCTATATTTTAGGTATTGGGATAGATTCTAAAGATGAAAATCTTTACTGTTAAAGAGTTCACAGTCTAGAGGGAGAGATAGACATAGAACAAACAACAACAATGACAAAATGGCAGCGCCAGAGATCCTCAGCCAGAGAGTCTAGAATGACTGGGGACATGGGAAAGGAAGGGAAGTAAGTAATACTAACAGATGGGTTAGTATTGGCATCCATTGGTGGTCCTTGTCATTGATGTTTCAAAGTGGGATGTTATGAAGAAAGAGTGTCGTCCCCATTCCCAATCAAGGTCAGGGATCGTGGCTTCCAATGCTCAGGAAGAGTGGGGCTCATTTATCCCATAAAAGCTTTGAGGCTACATTGGAAAGATTAGTGATTTGTATCTATACTAGAAATGGGAATGGAGAATTGAACCAACCGACCTTACTTAATGTCTGAATCATTGGTTTATCTCTTCTTTGATTTATTCAACAAACATTCCTTGAACGACATGTGCCAGGCATTGCTAGATTTGGAGTTACAAAGGCAAATGAGCCTGGCTGCTCAACTTTCTTTTTTTGTGCGGAGAAATAGTGTGAGACTGTTTAAAGGTATTCCTTTGATTGACAGAGCTGCACTTCTTAAAATCAAGTCTTTTCAAAATGTAAGAACAGAATGACAATTACAATCTATAAAAGTGAAGATGAAATAACTGCCATTTAAGAGGAATAAAATAATGTTTCATAAGCCATTTATAACACCGTTTTTCAAGTCTATGTGGTCAGACTTTGCTGTCAAAGACTCAAAGAAAGTGTACAAACTGAAGCTCTTCCTAAACAATTACCTCTTTTAGTTCCCTGCAAGTGCAATTTGACAGCTAATAGATTGCCTCAATGGATTTTCATCTTCCTTCATGTTTCTCTGGCATGCAAAGCCAAAACGATTAAAGATCATGGGCAGCAGACTAAATTAAATTTACTTTTTTCTCATTTTGTTATTGTGTCACAAAAAACAAGTTCTGAAGACTTGTCTGGTGGAACTTGACTATAAGTTCAAATAAAATTTTTAAAAAAGAAACCGTTTATTTCATACATACATTTTCTAGTTTCCTATCAAAGGCAATACCTCCCCTGTAGTTGCTGCTGCACGTACCAAGCAAGTTTTTCCACTGGCAAGCTAGGATTAGCTTGCCAAAAGGAACACTTCTTTTCCTTTGCAACTTCACTGAATTTCCTTTTGTATGTTATTTTATTTCTAGGATGACGTTTACAAACCACATTATCGTTTTCTTTGTTTTGCTTATTTATTTTTGATCCTGATCCTGTGACACTGGTTTGAGAAAGTTAGAATGGGTAGAGTAGATGAGCCAAGGAATCTTGTGTCCAGCCTAAGGAGGTTACAGTAAAGAATGTTTGCAAACCAGTCTTCTAGAGCAGGGCCTCTCTAGAGGTGCTTGTGAAGCGCCTCTGGGTGTTGGTCAAATGCATAATGTGATTCTTATTTGGAGGCAGGGCTGAGATTTTCTGTTTTTAATAAGCTCCCAGTTGATGCTGATGCTGCTGGTTCTTGGCTGAAACTTTTGAGCAGCAAGACTCTAGAGGCCCCTCTCCTTGCCAGCTTCAGAAAATGTGAATAATACATAGTGCTTAAGCAAGATACACAGTGGCCAAGGATTCCAGATCTGCATAGTACATGGTTTTAGGCAGGTTACTTAGCTTCTCTGTACATCACCTCCCCATCATTTGTAAAATTAGAATACTAACAGGAATTTCCTCCTTGGTGTTATTTTTAACCACCGTGTTCCAAGTTCCTAAACAACTTCACTGTTTTTGACAAGGAATATAATTGCAAAAACAATGCACAGAAGGTTCTGTTGAAATTAGGGTGACAAGTGGTCCTGACTTTTCTGACATTTTTCTGGTTTTAGCACTGAAAGTCCCATGTCCTGGAAACCCCACTGTCCTCGGCAATTTAGGATGTTTGGTCTATGTAGGTGAATTCCCAGTTGGTCTTGAAAAATGACTCTCGCAGGCATCCTACTCACCATAAAAATGTGTGTTAAAGTTATTATTTAAGTAGCATTTTTTGAGTGGTGGTTTTATTGTTAAATCTTACTCTGTGTTTGTTGCTTTTTTGCAGTGTTCAAAAGCTGAATGAGTTTCTCTTGAGTGATGAGATTGGTGATGACAGTTGGCGAACTGGTGAAGGTTCGCTTCCTTTTGAGTCCTGTAAGAAGCACACTGGAGTTGTAAGTGCCTTATTTTTGTTATGGAAGTTATGAATAGAGGACAGTCTCAGCAGAATGGACAGATTAATATGAGTGAGATTATAAGCTTTATTTTTTAACCCATGTGAAGAAAAATTGCCACTTGCTTCTGTACAACCTCACAAGTCTAAAATCAATAGACAAATGTATAAGGCTTGTCTTTATAAATCCAGGAAAAAATTATCCTAAGAGACAATACATGTTTAATTCAAAAGGCAATTGAGAGTTTGGTTACTCCAAATTTATATTAAAATAACATAAAATAAGTTTACGACTCATGCACCATTTTCTTATAATACCGTTTAGCTATACTACACTTTATAGTATAAAACATATTTTCTGATGCATTTTATCTTTTTATCCACTTAGTATATTATATTGTCTCTTTTTATTTTCCAGTTGAATTACACTACATTGTCTCTTTTTTTATTTTCCAGCTCTTTTTATTTTGCATGTCATGAGGCTTAAATAAAGTCGTAAGATTACTAAGTGGTAGAGCTAGAATTAAAACTTGAATCTTGTAAGTTGTAGTCCAGTTCATTTATCCATGATGCAAATATTTACTTAGTGTCTACATAAAATCTATAAACATAGTCAGTATTATTTTGTCATGCATTACATGTAATATGAATAAGCTTTTTAAAATATATGCCTGTGTTTTTAGATTTTTTTGGCTGTGCTTTGTGCCAAGACTTAGGGTTGTAGCAATGAACAAGACATGTGAGATCCTTCCTGTCACAGAATTCGCTTTCTTGAGGCAGGAATTGATAAGCAAATTAAAACAATAACATAGTTTCACTGTGTGAAGAAAATAAAAGAGGACATTAAAGAGTGAATTGGGTACTTGAAACAGGGTGGTCATTTCCAAGAAGGCCCTTCTGGAGATCCAGCATTTGAGCCAAGACTTGAATAAAAAAATAGGTACCTTTCCTGAAAAGTTATAGAAAAAGAGTATTCCACTCAGGAGAACTAGCAGATGCAAAGGTGTTGAGGTAGGAATTAATTTGGTGTATTCAAGGAACAGAGGGGTACTGTGGTTGGAGCCTGGTAAAGAAGAGAAAGATGAGATGATGTGAGAACAATGATTGAGGGCCCCTGTAAGCCACGGAAAGCGTTTAGATTTTATTGACATGCAATAGGAAATTACTGGAAGGTTTCAAAGTAGGGAGTAATATAATTTCATTTATATTTTTGATATAATTTCATTTATATGTTGTTTTCTGTGTAGAGGGAAGTCAATGGAGGACAAAGAGTAAAACACATAGATCAGTAAAGAAGTAATTATAATAATATAGGCAGGAGAGGATGACAGTTAGAATTACAGCTTTTGGTCCAGTTGCAGTGGATATTGTGAAAAAAGGAGATCAAATTCAGTGTACACTTTAGAGGTTGAGCTGATAAAGACTTGCCGATAGATTGGATGGGGGTGATGAGGCAGAAAGAGGACTCAAGGAAGAATCCTAGGTTACTGGCTTGACTTCTGGGTAGATGATATAGCTGTTGAGATAGAATAAAGAGGTGCATTTTGCACGTGCAAATTTTGAGATACTTCTTAACCCAAGAAGAGACATAAGCTTTGGAGATATAAATTTAAGAGTCACTAGCCATTAGATAATACTTAAATCAATGACTGGATTATACAATTTTCTTGAAGGAAGTATCTAAAAAAATCTGAAGAAATTCTTAAAAATTAATATATTTCACAAAGCAGAAAAGCATTATTCCACAGTGAGTCATAAGTTAATATTAGTTATAATTGTTACTATTAGAAAAAATATGAATATATTTACCATTTAGGTGAACCAACACAAATGTATATGCAATCTCCTGACTGGAACTGATTGGAATTTGGAAAGCTTTTGCCAGGAAATTAATCTATATTTTTTACATCATGTTTAAAACTGCTAAAAATAGTTAAGGCAATCATGTAGCTATATTTAGACTTATTTCCTTCTGCTGTTCTGGAGGGTTTTTGTTTGTTTGTTTGTCTGTTTTTGTTTTTGTTTTTTAACTTTCTGGTAAGTTGTTTTACTGGACAGGTATGATTTTGTCCGAGAAGGGACCACCACCATGCTTATATATGCTGGGGGAACAATGCCTCAAAGTGTTTATTTGTTATTGTGTGGACATGGATACAAAGACAAAAATATTAAAGGGTGTCTAAACTTTTAGGCAATAGGGGGTCAAATATTTGATTAGAACTAGTCTCGTCACTCTTTGGATGGTCCTAGACTACCAAGGAACTTGTCTTTCAGAGATATGGGGATGAGCAGAATGAGATGACCTCAAGAAATGGGATATAGGAGGTCAAGTTCATGGAGTTAGGGAAATCTGAAGAATTTTTTTGTATGAGATGTGGCATAGAAGAAAAATTGAACTGAGAAAAGGTTTTGGAAAGAAAAAAAGAATCCCCTTCAAATGCATCCAACCTCTTCAGGGTTATTGAAACCAGACTGAACTTCTTGATGTCTTTCAGGGTCATTCATCACTGCTGAGGGGCCAAACCACAAATGACAAACTTTTTAAAATGGAGTGAAAAAAGTTGTGTGTTTGAAAATAACACTAATGGAAACTCCTTCTTGAGAGCGCTTAAGATACTATGTATTCTGTAAAAACTTAGAGTTAAGTGGTTTTGGCTGTAGAACCTCCATGGAGAATTAGTGACAGTCTAGGGCCAAAGTCTCTTCATATTACATCTGTGGAACTTCAACTCAAATCTCTGTCAACACATCTACTCTTCCCACCCTCTTCTTAGTTTTGTGAAGGGCATGAAGTCATTTCTTTTGGACCTGTGGGGGCAATAATGTTACAGAATTAAAGACTCTAGAAGACAGTACATTTTATATGTAGGTGTAGACCTGTTTTGCATGGAAAATATACTTAGCCTAAAGGATAGTGGCTTTCTACAACCTCTCATGCAGTGTACTTCCAGGAGTATTTGTGAGGGCTGTGAGAAGGAAAAATAAAACTAAAATAAAGTTAATGAACATACTCTCCTCCTCTCTCTCTTTGTGTTAAGTCAAAATATATTAGTATTTTCTGTGTGACAGAACCCCTGCTAGTGTCTTACTTTCTAATCTTTTCAGTGGCTTTTTAATTTGTGTATTTATTGGCATGTAGCCTAGCAATGTACTATTTGATAGTTTGGGTGTTCTCTTGATACACCAGTTGATGGAAACTGGAAGAGCATTATCTTGTTTGGATTAAATTACTGATTATTTGAGGACATTCCTAATTCCCATGGTAGAACCCAGTGGATTTTTCAAAAAGCTAAACCTGCAGTTCCAGGCCAAAAAATAACCCCCCAAAACCAATAACATTCACAATTCTAGAATCCTTTGCTTTTCTAGGTAACTTAACAGTTTAAAGTGTATTATTACTTAGCCTTCATAGTCTCTATAAGGTATTTGTGTAGGAAGACAATTATGGCTGAGTGCATTGGTTCATACCTATAGTCCCAGCACTCTAGGAAACTGAGATGGGCGGATTGCTGGTATCCAGGTGTTTGACACCAACCTGGGCAACATAGGGAGTACCTGTCTGCACAAATAGTAAATAAGTTAGCCAGGCATGGTGGCAAATGCACCTGTAGTCTCAGCTTCTCAGGAGGCTGAGGTGGGAGGATCACTTGAGCCTGGGAGGTCAAGGCTGCAGTGAGATGTGTTCATGCCACCGCACTCCAGCCTGGGTGACAGAGTGAGACTCAGTTGCAAAAAAAAAAAAAAAAAGAAAAAAAGAAAAAAAAGGTTAATTATTTATGTTGAAATACTGACTCAATATGTTTCTGGAAGAAATTTTGAGTTTTAAAATTTTTCCAAATTAGAGATTTATGAGCTAAATATTGCACTTTCTCGTTAGCCATTTATCTCTGTGTGAAACTGAACTAAAAAATTAGAGAATAACAGATTTCTAGGTATGACTTACAATCACCTTAAATATATGGAGACTGTCACACCTCAGCTGGCATCCTCTTTATAATGGATATTTTAGTCCGTTGACTGGGAATAGGGCTATAACATTGGAGATAAACTAGATCATTCTATAAGACTTACGGATCTCCTGATGAAACACTGTAATATCTTTGGACAAAAATTCTAGATCTTTATGCTTTTGTCAATCCATAGCAGATGCTGGGTGCTGTGCAGCTCAATCTGATTTATGTGAGTGTATCAGATTAAAACTCCTCATGATTCAGAGAATAATCAATAATGTACTGGTGGAACGTTTACAAGCCTGATAGCTGTATTAGTCTATTCTTACGCTGCTAATAAAGACATACCTGAGACTGGGTAATTTATAAAGGAAAGAGGTTTAATGGACTCACAGTTCTACATGACTGGGGAGGCCTCACAATCACGGTGGAAGGCAAAGAAGAAGCAAAGGCACATCTTATATGGTGGCAGACATGAGAGCGTGTGCAGGGGAACTCCCCTATTTAAAACCATCAGATCTCCTGAGACTTATTCACTATCACGAGAACAACACGGGAAAAGGCCCCCCCATCCATGATTCAATTACCTCCCACTGGGTCCCTCCCACGACAGCCAAACCATATGATAGTCTAACAAATGGATTCTAGTTTGACCTGAGTTAATCTGATCACCTTTTAACACCACACAGTTGTTTTTATTGCCTGGGCATAATCCATACATATCACTGGAGAAAGATTATCCAAAAAGCTTATCCATGCCACTGGAGAAAGATAATCCATCCATATCACTGGAGAAAGATTATGGGACTCTGTACTTTAACTTCCATCATTTGCAAGTATCCTATTTTCATATTTTCTTAAGAGGCATGTAAATGAGGTTTAACTATAACTTAAGAATTTTTCTTTTTTTTTTATGAAGGAGTCATTGAAATAATTAAAATATGACATCCACTTGTTTCTTTTTCTTGGAACTTAGTTAGCAATGTGAGTAAATGTTCGGTAAAACCTCATTTTTTTAATAAAGCTCCAACTTGTGTTCTTTTCCTTTTGGAATGCAGCAGCCAAAAACTATAAACAGGAAACAGCCTGGAAGATATCACCTGGACAGCTATGAGCAATCAACACGGCGTCTACGTCCCACAGAAACAGAGGACATCGCAATAAAGGTTATTTTTATTTCCTAGATTCTTACATGAATAGATACATTTATGTTACTACTTTATGGCGAAGTTCTGTGAAAGTGTCCTAAATTGTGCCTTTAAATTCTTTTTACAGTTGTCATTAACCCTAACAACATTTTTAAAAATATCTGAGTTTTAGTTGTCAGTTCTTCCTCACCTCCCAGCCACAATTTTTGCTCCAGCAGCACATTTCAATAACCAGAGAATGTGCCTTTCTTCTGAATCTGCTTTAGAAGCTAGTGTTGCATGTATGTTTTTCTGGTATTCCTATGTTTATCAACCAAATAAATTGATTCATGGAGAATACCAACATTATAAATTCGTATTTTAGGAATATAAATTAGATAGTCATTGTTTTCAATCAGGGGAGACTCAGACTAGTGTATGCATTCACCAGTTTCCCGGTACTGCCCTTGATCTCATTTCAAACTTGGCTATTTGGACTCTCCCCAGGCATTGCGCTTAAGTTAAGGCAGAACAGGCAACCTAGAGTTGGGGATAAGAGGGAGTGGTCAGTGTTGTGCAGGAACTGGAATAGCTGCCAGCAGCAGTCAAGGGCCTCCATCCATGGGAGCTGCCAGAGTCCTGGAAACTTAGCAAACTGGCTGCATTGGCTATTGGAGGATAACCAATTCCTCTGCACAGCCTAGGCCAGTCAGAGAGACAGAGAGGCTCAGTATGGGGTGTATAGTAGAGCCAAGAGCTATGTTTAGGTCTCTCTCTCCTTGACACCTGACACAATACCTTCCCACAATAGCCACTTCATAATCGGAACAAACCTGTGATTGAATGGAACAAGCTAGTGCTAGCCCTCCCTTTTCCACTAACTTGATGTTTGGGCACATTACTATGCCTCACTGAGCCATGGTTTGCCCATCTTGAGGTGGACATGCCATTTTAGTGTGGTTTTTTGGGGGTTAAAAGGATATGTCACATAGGAATTTTAAAGAGGGTTCTAGTGATTCTTGACTTTGGTTATGCGTTAGAATCACCTACAAAGCTTTAAAAATATATGTGTGTGTGTGTGTGTGTGTGTGTGTGTGTGTGTGTGTGGTGTTCCTAGGCAATTATAATGGTCAGGCAGAGTGTGAACTAGGGGCTATGAAAAGATAAGGAATGAGAGATTGGAAAGGGTCCTCTATGCTGTTGTTTCCCCACAATGCCCAGATAACAACTAATGTATTGGTGAATAAAAAGCAGGGCCAGTTTTTAATTGACATTTTCTGTTCACTATAGTAGGAATCTAAAAATATGTCTTTTCCATGTGTTTCATTAATTTTCATTTTGAAAGAAAAAAGAGAGACTATTATGATTTTTTTTTCCAAAATTGACCATTCACGCATTAGAAAAATAGCTGCTTATCAATGGCTCTGACTTTGCTGTGCTTCTGAATGGCCTCCGCAGTTTCAGGCTCACTTTCAAGCTCAAATTAATTTTTTTATTTATGGCGAAAGCTCACAAATTGGTAATGATGTATTTATTTTTTGAAATATTTTTATTGTGAAATACTATATACTTCAGAGAAGTACATATTTATATCAGCAGCTCCCTCAGAAAATGCAGCAACACATGTATCTGCTGTCTTCTTACATATTTCCCGAGATATAATTGCCACCCCGACTCTTACAGTCATCATTTCCTTGATTATTCTTGCTATGCACGCATCCCTAAAAACATATTTTTAGTTTCTTAAAAGTTTAAATATGTGTGTATGGGTGTGTGTTGCTTCTTTTGCTCAACATTGTGTATGTGTAATTCATCCATACTGCTGTAACCACAATTCATTCACTCTCATTGCTGTTCTATTGTATAAATTGTTCTATTGTATAAATATACCAGAAGTTAATTATCTGTTCTACTTTTGATGGGCTGTTGGGTGTTTTTCAGTTTGGGGGTATTGTGAACAGTTGCTGAGTTATACGGTATGTGCATCCTCAGCCTTCCTAGATAATGGCAAACTGCTTTCCAAAGTGATGGTGCCAATTTACACTTTCACCAGAAGTGACTGAGAGTTCCAATTGTTCTACATCTTCACTAAAAAAATGCTTTTCTTTCTTTTTTTTTTTTTTGCCAAGTGTTATGTGCTGGGAGAGATGCAACTGTATCTTGCTGTGGTTTTTATTTGCATTTTTCTGATTACAAATAAGGTCAGACAACTTGCGATAAAGTTATATTTATGAAAATGGCCATCGGGGTTTGGGTTTGAATTTCTCTTTTGTGAATTACGAGGTTGTTTGTCCTTCTTCTCTTTAAAAATTCTTGGCCAGGCCTCGTGGCTCATGCCTGTGATTTCAGCACTTTGGGAGACCGAGGTGGGTGGATCGCGAGGTCAGGAGATCGAGACCATCCTGGCTGACATGGTGAAACCTGTCTGTACTAACAATGCAATAAATTAGCCGGGCGTGGTGGCAGACACCTGTAGTCCCAGCTACTCGGGAGGCCGAGGCAGGGAGGCAGGGAAATGGCGTGAACCCGGGAGGCAGAGCTTGCAGTGAACCGAGATCGCACCACTGCACTCCAGCCTGGGCGACAGAGCGAGACTCCGTCTCAAAAAAAAAAAAAAAAAAAAAAAAATTCTTGGTACTACTTTGACAGTCAAATATGTTGCAAAATTCTTCTCCCACTCTATGTGGCTTGGCTTTCTGCTCTATGATATCTTTCACTGAGCAGAAGTTCTTAATTTTAATAGTCTAGTATACAACTTTTCCTTTATGGTTAATGCTTTGGTGTTCGGTCTTATTTAAGAAAACTTTTCCTACCCAGAGGCCATGATGACGTTCTATATTAGCTCCTAAAAGCTTTGAAGCTACACTTTTTACCTTTAGTCCTTTAATACACATAAAATCAAATTTTGTGTTTAGTATGAAGTAGGGATGTGATTTAGTAGGTAAATCAGTGATGAATAATTTATTAGTAAATCATAAATGTAGCAGTAGTACATTTAGTCATTTTCCCAAATTTAGTAGTAAATCAGTAAGGTCTGATTTAATGTTTTCAAGTGTGATATCTAGTTGCCTAGCCCCATATATTGATCACTGTCCCCACTGATCTTCAGTGTGATGTCAGTTACACATCAAGGATCTATATGTGTGCGAATCAGTTGATAGCCTTTACTGATTTTTCTCAGATTTATTTGTCTGTTCAATATCCTGCTGTAATGATTACTATAGCTTTCTGATGAACATTGATACCTTTTAGAACAAGTCTTTATAACTATATTTTTGGTTTTTTTGTTTTTTGTTTTTTGTCCTTCTTAGCTATACTTGGCCCCTTGGGGGAAGGAGGCTTAGGTGGTCTGGGGCTCACACCTTTGAATTTGTATTTTTTCCTTATAGTTTGACTTGGCATTTCCTAACTGCTTCTTTTGGTGAGATTTTTTACAAACGAAATTTTGTTCATCGTTGTTACTTATTTTCAGAAGGAGAAAATGGACAATGGTCTGTCTGTGCCCTGCCTTTACATTTAAAAAAACATCCTTTTCATTGAGGTGAAATTCACTTAGCAGACAACCATTTCAAAGTGAACAGTCCAGTGGCATTTAGTACATTCACAATGTTGTGCAACATTTACCTAGTTCCAAAACTGTTTCATCACCCCAAGAGGAAATCTCAAACCCATTAAGCAATTGCTTCCCATTTCCCACTCCCCTTGCCCTGGGCAGCAACCAATGGATTTGCGTATTCTGGATATTTCATATAAATGGAATCATATACTAGGTGACATTTTGTGTCTATCTGGCTCCTGCTTTTAAATTTTAATTCATTCTTTCCCTGTATCCTTGATACTCCTTCCTATCAAAGTCACCTCATCCGCAATATACATACCCCTACCCCCATCATTATAGAACCAGCTCTAATGTGCTTGATGTGCTTAGGCATGCTCATATATTTGTAAAATATGTAGCGTTGTCATAAGTGTCTATGTGCTCTCAATTTATTTAAGTGTTTTCTTGATGTTTTGCTTCTGCTAAGTGCACCATTGTGTCCTGTAGACTGTGTCGCTGCGTTTTACTTATCCCCTAGTGATGTACACTGAGCTTGCCTCCATCTTTCCTCTATCAGAAACCCTGCTATGATGTTCATCATTGTACTATCCTTACAAGATGCTTTGCAAAGACCGATTTATATATTAGCTGATTTTCCAAGTTCAGACATCTAGTTGGGGAAGTCGGGATTTTAACCCTGCTGGTGGGGAATTTAGTGCATTTTGTAAAAGGTGGGAGGGAACAAAATTGTAAATGGTAGCAGGAGAAATTAACTTTAGCCTTCCTGCTCTTCTATCTTTCTTGTGTGGATGTTGTTCCTTCTTTTAGTTCAATGTAGCACCAAATCAGAAGGTGACACTTCATTCTTCTAGTTCTTTCCTGCTACTTTCAGACCATGACCTTCCCCTGTCACACTCATAAAGCTATGGTGTTTTCTGCCTACTCTCACATCTATTATCAAGGACCTCGTAATCACTCTTCCACCTTTACTGTAGATGTGAGTATGTTTCCTAGTCCACCATTCTATCTTTGTAGGTGCCACACATGGTTAGGATTTAAACTTCCAAGGGCACAGTCTATCCAGTATCCCGGCCTGAAAATCCCCTAATCTACTGTCATTCCTTTGCACCTCACCTGGATAACTGTGTCACCTTCTCCATAGCACTCAGCAGCCTGGTTTGACATGTGTAGAAGGCATGAGGTTGGATTGCTGCAGAAAGGTACTAAAGGAATTTTAGCATTCTTCATAACAGCACAAATTGAAAGACCCTCCTTTCACTTTCGTTCTCTTTAATTTTTCATTTACACCACTAAATAGCCATAACCCTAAATCAGAATTTCACCATTGTGTGTTCTACCTTGTGTTGAGTCTTTTAGCACTTACACATTTTTATTTTAATGAGAAATTGTTCGTTGATATCACAGGTATAATTTACTGCCACACTCATATAATCTGTATTCACACTTGGTCACCACCTGGAACTGCATCCCCTCTATCTTGCTCTATTAGACTAGTCAGTCACTGACAACAAAATCCTGGTACCCAAGTTTTCTCAGGCCTTTAATTTCATGGTCATTGTTTTTTTTAACACCATTGAAACCTTCAATATCTTGAGCCCCTTCTTTTTCTCCCAGTCCTTTAGTACCTTTCTGCAGGAATCCAACCTCGTGCCTTCTACATGTCTATAACCAGGCTGCTGAGTGCTATGGAGAAGGTGACACAGTGATACAGGCCAGCATGGTCACAGATTTATTATCTCCAATCTCAGCTGACTCCCCTCCCCCAGTAGCTATCTGCCATCCTTTCACATGTCTCTTAGCAGCATTATTTTCCAAACCTACAGTAGCTATGCAACTGTCACCACTCTATTACCACCTCCTTCTCTCCCCTTTTGCCTCCTCTTTCTTCAGATCACCTTAGCTCCCAATTCGCTGAGAACATCAAGGGTGTCATGTAGGGCCCCTCTCAGTTTCATGCTGGCCCTTGTCCACAAGCATCTATTTTTGTGCCTCTTTTAGCCTCCTCACCTACTCTAGGAGAGAAAATGGAATCTTCAGCCTCTGAGGCTGTTTAATTTCTTTGCATGCCCTTTGTCATTTAACCATAATGACAGCCCCAGCCAGCTCTGCCCCAGCTAGCTCTATTCATCATTTCCTCTGACATATTTTATAGTTTTTTGATCTTCGGCCTATTCTCACTATAGTTCTTTACCTACAAATGCTTTCAATGACATTCAGTATATTTTACAAAACTAGTTAAAAGGCCTCTTTTTCCAAAAAGTTTTTTGACTCATCCCAGATGTAAATGATTTTCTTTATGAGCTGCTATTGTACTTAGTGTCTGTGTGTCCCCTCTATTTGGTACTTAGCCCATAATGTAGTGTCTTGTACTCACTTCTTTCCATGGTTTACTTACTCAACTGATTGCAAGCTTCAGGAGAGTAGGGAGGATGCATTATGCCTTCTTTGTGATCTATGCCAACCTAACCCTGTGCCTCACACAGAATGAGGATGATCAGCCATATTTACAAAGCAATCAGCAATTCTAATCCAGCCCTTCCGCGAGACCCTCCTTCCATGACTAATTTCATGCTTAGCTATGTTATGGCTATTACTGAATGTTGTGCCATGTGTATTATAAGCTAGAGAAAACCTGCATGGACAAACATAATCTAGCCTTTTCAAGCAGAGTTTTTCACTCTCTAAGTTGTTCATTTTATGAAGAGTTTTTAGGGTTATATGTAGTTATAATTGAGATATCACAAATCCGTTCTGCAAAATTCCTAAACAATAGTGTGCTTAGAAATTTCATTTATGGTTTTGAAATAAGATATTAGTTTATGAGCAAAGTGTATCTTTAATTTCTCCTGATTTTTAGGAGCCCTTCCTCCCGTCATCTATGTCTACTTCATCCTTCTAATTCTTGGGTTCCGTTATTGTTTTATTTCCTATTTTTATAACTGGTAAAAGTATTAAGTCCACTTGAAGCTTGTTAAAACAAATAGATTCTGCGGGATGAATAGAAGGTATTGTGATTTTTGCTGATTGCTGGCATTTATAACACAAGCAATATTGCCTCACTTCTTTTATTATTCTTTACTCTTTTTTTTAACTTCAGTGAATAGTTGGCCTACACAGTTCAGGAAACTCATTAATTACAGAGTTTTCCTCCTCAGTTAATGAAGTCATTTTGCTGGAATAATCTGTGGTTATTTCTCTTCTTTATTTTAATCACTAGGATTTGGGGAATTGTCTGGCAGTAAGAAAATAATTAATGTAGGGATTTCATTGGAAAGTGTTTGGGACAATTGTCTTTTAAGAATGTCCATATGTAAACAATCCAGTAATCCCAAATTTTCAGAGATTTTTAGCATTCTTCATAATATCGCGAATTGAAAGACCCTCCTTTCACTTTCATTCTCTTTAATTTTTCATTTACACCACTAAAAAACCATAACTCTAAATCAGAATTTCACCATTGTGTGTTCTACCTTGGGTTGAGTCTTTTAGCACTTACAAATTTTTATTTTAATTAGAATTATTCATTGATACCACACATATAATTTAATTTCTATATTTTTATTTTTAGGTCACAAATGGATACTTTTCATGGGGCAGTGGTTTAGCCACATTATCCAATATAGACATTCGAATTCCAACAGGTAAGAGTCATTTGTTATGCATATTTGTAATTGTTCATGACCATAACCATAGTTTTCCAAGATAATTGAGCCTAACAAAGAGAGACTTTAAAGACATAAATATTATTTATGGTTACCTATTTGCACCATTCTGCTTGTGAGCCACTGTGTCACTGTGGGAATGGCTGGAAATGATAAGACCTGCCTGTCACCATGGGTCTATACCTTTGGACAATTATTTACTGTTCATTTGCTGATTTGGGCAATTTAAACAGTGGGGTGGTTGATTTCACTTTTTGTTTGAGAAACACTTTAAAGAAAGAGTATATGAGAAACTTATTTTCTATTTCTGAGAAATACTGAGGAAGTTTTCAAGATACTTAAAACTTACATATCCAATAATTATATTTAATATTTTTTAAAAGTTTTATTGAAGTTTAATTGATCCACAAAAATTGCATATATTTAATGCTTACATTTTGATGAGTTTGGGCATATGTATATACGTGTGAAAAACATCACCACAATAAAGGTGTTCAATATGCAATCGCTACCAAAAATTTCCTTATGTTCTTCTTTTCTTCTAGTGTTTATTTTCTTCTGTTTTTACTTTATTTTTTGTGGGAAGAACACTTAACATGAGATTTATCCTCTTAACACATTTTAAAGTACACAGGGCTATGTTGTTAATTGTACATACTATATTAACCAGCAGATTTCTAGAACTTATTCATCCCACATAACTAAAATCCAAAAATAACTATTGAACAACAATTTCCCATTTTCCCTTTCCCCCATCTCCTGGAACCCACAATTCTATTTTCTGCTTCTGTGAAAAGAAGTGTCTAAACTTTTGACTAAATTAATTAAAATACCTAAAATAGTCAAAATTTTAGATACCTCATATAAGTGGAATCATAGAGTATTTCTCCTTCTATGGCTTGCTTATTTCATTTAGCATAATGTCCTCTAGGTTCATCCATGTTGTTGTGAATGGCAGGATTTCCTTCTTTTTATAAGACTGAATAATATCCCATTGCATGTATATACCACATTTTCTTTATTCATTCATCTGTCAATGGACATTTGGGTTGTTTCAATATCTTGGCTATTGTGAATGATGCTACAATGAAGATGGGGGAGCAGATATTTCTTTGAGACCCTAATTCTGATTCTCTTGCATAATACCCAGAAGCGGGATTGCTGGATCATATGACAATTCTATTTTTAGTTTTTCGAGGAACCTCCATGCTGTTTTCCATTGTTGGCTGCACAATTCTACATTGCCAGCAACAGTGTGTAAGGGTTCCAGTTTCTCCACATCCTCACTAACACTTGTTATCTTTCTTTTTTGTTGTTGTTACAGCCATTCTAACAGGTGTGAGGTGATATCTCATTATGGTTGTGATTTGCATTTCCCTGATGATTAGTGTTGTTGAATGCTATTTAATATATACCTGGTGGCCATTTGTGTGTCTTACTTGGAGAAATATCTCTATTCAGGTTCTTTGTCCATTTTTTAATTCAATTGTTTTGTTTCTGTTTCCGTTTTTTTTTTTTTTTTTTTTTTTTTTTTTTTTTTTTTTTTTTTACTATTTTATATTTTGGATATTAATCTCTTATCAGACAGATAGTTTGCAAATATATTCTCTCATTCCATAGGTCTCCTTTTCATTCTGTTGTTTCCTTTGCTGTGCAGAAGCTCTTTAGTTTGATATGCTTCTCCTTATCTATTTTTGGTTTTATTGCCTGTGCTTTGGTGTGAAATCCAAGAAATCACTGCCAAGTTCAATGCCAAGAAGCATTTCCTCTATTTTTTCTTTAAGGATTTTTATAGTTTCAGGTCTGACATTTAAGTTTTTAATTCATTTTGAGTTTATTTTTGTGTATGGTGTAGTATAGGCCAATTTTATTCTTTTGTATGTAGATATCCAGTTTGTTGAAACCACTTGCTGAAGACCAGTTGATTGCATATGTATGGGTTTATTTATGGTCTCTCTCTTCTGTTCCATTGATATATGCATGTGTCTTTATGCAAGTACCATACTGTTTTGAATACTGTAGGTTTGTAATATATTTTGCAAGCAAAAAGTGTGATACTTCCAGCTTTGTTCTGCTTTCTTAAGATAGCTTTGGCTATTTGGGGTCTACTGTTGCCATATGAATTTTGGAATTGATTTTTCTATTTCTGTAAAAAATGCCATTGGGATTTTGATAAGGATTACATTGAATCTGTAGATTGCTTTGGGTAGTATGGACATTTTAACAATATTAATTCTTCTAGTCCCTAAGCCCAGATGTCTTTTCATTTTTTTGTTTGTGTTAATTTCACCAATGTCATAGTTTTCAGTGTATATGTTTTTCACCTCCCTGGTTAATTTTATTTCCAAGTACTTATATGCTAACAACAAATGATCTCAAATTAAGAAAACAATACGGCCAGGCGCGGTGGCTCACACCTGTAATCCCAGCACTTTGGGAGGCCGAGGCGGGCGGATCACAAGGTCAGGAGATCGAGACCACGGTGAAACCCCGTCTCTACTAAAAATACAAAAAATTAGCCGGGCGCGGTTGTGGGCGCCTGTAGTCCCAGCTACTCGGGAGGCTGAGGCAGGAGAATGGCGTGAACCCGGGAGGCAGAGCTTGCAGTGAGCCGAGATCGCGCCACTGCACTCCAGCCTGGGCGACAGAGCGAGACTCCGTCTCAAAAAAAAAAAAAAAAAAAAGAAAACAATACTATCCACGATGGCATCAAAAGGAATAAAATATTTAGGAATAAACCCAGTACTTTTTCCTTAAAATGTCTCTGTAATTGAATAGAAATTTTTTTGACCTGGCCTGATGTTCATTAGAAATAGATTTTTCTATTATAAATGCAAAGACATAGATTTTTCTATTACACATGCAAAGACACTCTCTTCTTCAAAGAGAAATTGGAGAAGAGAGTGCCTTAATAAATTCACCCAAATCATTTTTTTTTTTTTTTTTTTTTTTTTTTTGAGACGGAGTCTCGCTCTGTCACCCAGCCCAGGCTGGAGTGCAGTGGCGCGATCTCGGCTCACTGCAAGCTCCGCCTCCTGGGTTCACGCCATTCTCCTGCCTCAGCCTCCCGAGTAGCTGGGACTACAGGCGCCCACAACCGCGCCCGGCTAATTTTTTGTATTTTTTTTTAGTAGAGACGGGGTTTCACCGTGGTCTCGATCTCCTGACCTTTTGATCCTCCCGCCTCGGCCTCCCAAAGTGCTGGGATTACAGGCGTGAGCCACCGCGCCCGGCCACCCAAATCATTTTTATCTCAATTATTTATTTTAGTCAAAACTGTCCTTTATATTCTGAATGAATTGAATATTAAAGTTAAAACTAATCTTGATGATCTAGGCAATTATTTCATTGCTCTCTTTACTGATATCAGCCATTCTCTTAGTTTTTAAAATAATAAATCATTATATATATATTTTTTTCCTTTTCCAAAAAGATGTGTCAGAGAAAGGAGCTGTTTAGAATACCTTATTGCTGGAGATCAAAACTGGGCCATTGATCGTAAAACATTAGCTTTTTCTAAATGTGTTTTGATTTTATTTCACTAAGAATCCATCTCATTCTGTAGTTATCCTTTGTTTTGCTTTCTTAGGTCAGTTAACCATGATTGTGGGCCAAGTAGGATGTGGGAAGTCCTCTCTTCTCCTTGCCATCCTTGGTGAGATGCAGACATTGGAAGGAAAAGTTCACTGGAGCAAGTATGTATATTTTAAGTTGGCTTCCATTGCTATGTCATACATCTGATAATCTTCCAAGGAAAGAACTTAGACAAATACATTTACATGTTCTAACTCTGAAGACCACTCAGAAATAAGCACAGCTTTAAAAAAATTGGTGGAAACCTTCAAAGTCATAAATAAAAAGTTACAAAACAATTTATTACAAAAGTTGTTTATAATAATATAAACTACTATATTGCTGAGACAAAAGTAAGGATGGGATTGTAAAGATAGATTTTTAATTTAAGTGGGTAATGCTTAAAGAAATAACTTAAAAGTTTACTCAATAATAAAATAAGTTATGGAAAATTTACATTATTTATAAAGCTTAAATAGAAACAGTGCCTTAAAGGTTCAATGTTCAGAGAAGAAATATCAAATGATCTTTTCCAAAATCTGTATAAGAAATGAAAATCAACTATTTATCCTTATACTTAAACTAGATACTAGAAGTATATGGTTGGAGATATGAATAGATTTGATTAGTATATTATGCAATTCTAATGACATGGAAAAATAGAGTGCATCTTCCAGACATTTGAATGATCGCTTCCAAAATGATGTTTCTTCTAGATATTTGAATGGTGGTCAAAGCACATTGTGGTAATAAAGTGATTCAGAAAAATGTTACATAATTGGTTAACAAAGAGTAAGTTATGCTTATTTAGTTTGGCCTACTTAGTAGACTCCTCATAAGTAGTTTATGAATAAATTGGCTACAGCTGATCTAAGAAATTAGGCTACAGACCAGTGGTTCTCAAACAGGTGTGATTTTTGCCCCCGGGGACATTTGGCAATATCTGGAGACATTTTTGGTTTTACACTGAAGCATTGGGTTGCTACTGGTCTGGTGGATAGAGGGCAGGGATGCTGCTAAACATCCTACAGTGCACAAGACAGCCCCCATACCAAGGGATTCTCTTGTCCCAAATATCAATTGTGTTGAGGTTGGGAAACCCACAGATGTTCTTTCATATCATTTTGTACCTACTATCATGAATTCCGCTGTGGCTGAGTTTGCTGTTTACATACACAGACATCTCTCAAGAATGAGAAGACTATGGGCCTTTTAAGAGTATATTATATTTTAAACTCCAATTAAGAAAAAAATTCTAGGTTGTGAAATTCAGGCTGAAATTAGCAGAAGTGTAAATCCTGTTTTCAATGTCATTGGCAAAAGAAGAAGACTGAATTGTCGAGTGTACATTTTATCCCTGTTGAGCAAATCTAGCAGATAGTAACCTTGCAACTGTTTAGTGCACCTCCAGCAGAGAGCTCAGTAAAACATTGCTACTTCAGTTTGCTTCATGGTAGTAGACAAGGTTTCCCCTGCCACTATCCTCAGGCAGTAGACGGTGTCAGTTACTAACCTCAGGCACTAGATGATGTTCCCCTAGCCACTTGGATGAAGCCACTTCCATCTTGGATGAAGAAGCAGATCCCACTGGATTTAATTATATTGTGTGGCTTGTACAGTTATAATTAAGTTATTTGGGTTTTGTTTTTATCCTGATTTACCACCATTAAAACAGAGAGAAAGAATGACAGTGACAGAAAAGGCTTGAGATTTTATTTTCATACTACCAGGAAGATCTCCTAATCTGGCTTGTTCCAAGTGTAATTTAACTTTCCAGGCCCCAGCTCCACTTGAGCTAAATTGACCCCCAATATTGTCATTCATAATTATCATTGTGTTAATGAATAAAGAAATGATGTGAGGATGCAGAAAATATTCTTTATAACCTACTTATTTATTTTCTTGCTTTCCTAAGCATGTATATGATTTATATCATGTCTTATTTCATAAAGTTTTGTATTGTTTTATTTAAAACAACATAGTATAGTAGAGTTTGAAAGATAAAGGTAAATAAAAATTTTAAAATATTATTTAAATAATCATCTGAAGTTGTAATAGACAGAAATGCATGTACTGAAGTCCTGTATAATTATAATATATGGGCCACAAATTTCTCTCTGAACTTCATGAAAGCTAAGCAAAGAAGGAAACGTGAGGGAAAAAACAGCATACATTTACTCAGTAGAGACTGATTTTCTCTTTTTGGAGAGAACTGTGAAAGAAATCTGCCAGCTGTGGTTTATGCCTGTAATCCCAGCACTTTGGGATGCTGAGGGAGGAGTATCACTTGAAAACAGCAGTTCGAGACCAGCCAGGACAATGTAGTGAGACCCTATCTGTACAAAAAAAAAATTTAAATAAGCAGGTCATGGTGATGCATGCCTGTAGTCTTAGTTACTTGACAGACTGAGGTAGGAATATCTCTTGAGTCCAGGAGTTTGAGTCTGTAGTGAGCTGTGAATGTGCCACCATACTCCAGCCTGGGCAACAGAGTGAGACCATTTCTCTTAAAAAAAAAAAATTAAGAGAAATCTTCCACATACCTTATAATAAGTCAATAAAAGGTTAATTCCTAATGTCCTCGATAGTCCTAAAATTTATTTGAAAGCAAATTCCATGTGCCAATTATTACAAATACAATTCAGAATATAATATTAGATTACAGATTATATAGTAAATGTTATTTGAAGATTTAGAGGGCATGCAAGCGGTGGTGAAGAATATGGTATGGGTAGGATCAGAACAACAGAGTCTAAGTATGCAGATCTTCAACATCTAGTTTGATGCAGGAATGAAATTAACTACATTTGAAGAAATGCATAAATTGTACATCAGTTGGAGCATCTTCTATGTTTAGTATGGAATATAGATACTTTGTTTCTTAGTCTTTTTTTTTTTTTCATTCAACATTTACTGAGTACGTCCTTCATGCCAAACACTGATTTAGGTATCAAGGATATAGAAGTGAACAAGACAAGTCTCTATCTCATGTGGTTACAGTCTAGAACGTGGCCTGTGTATAAGTAATCAACAACAACAAAAAAGACATAATATTAGATTTTGATAAATGCTGTGACGATGATAAAACAAGGCAATATAGTAAAAAGTACTATACCTGTGAGGTGTGATTGAGGATCTAAAAAGGGTCTAGAATGGCTAGTAAATACTTACAGATGCAGGTGCAAGCTGAGGCCACCTGGAAAAGGAAGAAAGCGTTCTGGATATGCTATGGAGTCAAGATTTTGTTCTAAGTTCAGTGGGAAAATATTGTAGAAGTTTAAGT
Source organism: Macaca nemestrina (assembly GCF_043159975.1). Lineage (NCBI taxonomy): Eukaryota > Metazoa > Chordata > Mammalia > Primates > Cercopithecidae > Macaca > Macaca nemestrina. The sequence continues at coordinate 120,052,222 of NC_092134.1, forward strand.
AGAGGAGTGATTTACATTTTGCGAAGATATGACGTACAATTTGAAAAGATGATTCTGACTCGTGGTGTGGAGAATGAATCACAGAGGCAAGAGGGGAAGTGAGGGAAACCATTAAGAGTTCATTTCACTAATTCAGATGAGAGATGAAGGTAGTTTGATGTACCATGGTAGCTGTGGAATGGACCAAAGTGAATAGATTCAGCATATACCTTGGAGTCAGAACCAGCGGGATGAAAGTGTAAGAAGGAAATTAAGATAATTCAGAGTATCTATAAAATTCCTGTAACTTAAAAATTATCTTTTTATGGGCATTTGCCTTACTAGACAACAATGCCATCTTTTCATGGCAGAAAGGACTAAAGTTTTCTTCAAGAATGTTTAAGCTGGTTCAACACACAAAGAAATGAAAATGTAAACTTCTAAAAGTTTGAATAAGTTAATGCAAATTTCATTTTTCTTTAATTAAAAGAATTACTTAATTTTCTTTCATGATATCCTTAATATCTGATAAAACATATTTTAGGATCAGGAATATTCAGAGGCTACTGACATTCTTTTAAAGAGTTATTTGTAATTACTCTTTTCATTCCAGAAACAAAAGCTGTATGCCCAGTCCAATAAAGAAAGGTACATAACTATTAATTAAAGCAAAGCTAATTTAGAAATCATTGATATTCATAAGCTGCTGATGTGTAAATGGTTAAAAGTTCTTTACTTCAACAAACTGAATTTTTTTTAAAGCTCAAAACAAAGCAAAATAATAAACTAAATTTTTATATGGTAAGACACCAAATACCTTGCTATCATTCTTTCACCATTACATGTGTCTCTGATTGCATAAATTTTATTTATTTATTTATTTATTTTATTTATTTTTTGAGACAGAGTGTCGCTCTTTCGCCCAGGCTCACTGCAAGCTCCGCCCCCTGGGTTGACGCCATTCTCCTGCCTCAGCCTCCTGAGTAGCTGGGACTACAGGCGCCCGCCACCACGCCCGGCTAATTTTTTTGTACTTTTAGTAGAGATGGGGTTTCACTGTGTTAGCCAGGATGGTGTCCATCTACTGACCTGCTGATCCGCCCGCCTCAGCCTCCCAAAGTGCTGGGATTACAGGCGTGAGCCACCAACCCGGCCGTAAATTTTATTTTTGAATATATCCTCATAGACAGGTATGAACAAAATCCAATAAAGTACTCTGACCTATTGCAGCAGGAAATATTTACTTTGGGCCGGAGAAAAGGCATTGCTGTTCATCCAGCACACACCTGTGTGGGGAGAACGTGGTACACAAACATCCCGATAGTTGTTTTCTTGGGAACTGCTTCCTTTGACTTAGTCTGACATACTGTAGACCCAGAAGGGAAAAGATGAGAGAGAGAAGACAGGAATGAAAAAAATTCTCCAAAATTGTCAGAATGCCAATGTGTACGTCAATCTTGCATCCAGGTGTGCTTCATATTTGTTGAAAAATAAATGTTCTGCCTGACTGAAGTCCTTTCCTGGTTGTCATGATAAACAATTTCTACTGATATCTTAGGAGCTAGAACTAAAATGCCTTATCTGATGAATACTTTCAGTGAGAGAATCGAGAATGCTTTTTAATTGTGGCGGTACTTATGTGAGAAACAGCTGTCATTTATCTTTGTTTTCCTTTTTTTTTTTTCTTTTCCCTCTCAGCCATGCCATCAACCATCCTACCCTTCAGGCCCCTTCTGTCCTGACATTCTGTCTCCCACCATCTTACTGTAATCAGCTTTGTAACAGTGCTTCAATTATTTTCAGACAAATGGAGGAGATATTCCTTTTCATGTGACTTTGCCTGGCATGAAGGAATAATATATTAAGTCAGCTTTCCTGGGTCAGATGTAATATATCATGTTTGTGCCAACATCTAGTTTCCCTTCTTCCAAATTCATTCCTGATTTAAATTTGCAAAAGTCACTCTCCCATTCCATAATATTGTTAACCATAATACTTGGAAGTTGCTAATACGCTGTATCCTCTTTAACTCTTACTCTGGAAGGAAAATACACACAAATTCTACATGGAGAGGTTTTCAGAAGTGAAACTTTATTCTATTTTCTAGAAGGGGATTTTCTATCTGACCTCTTTGCATTCTCCTGTTGTCTTGAGTGCTGCTGAGTACCACATTGAATGGTGGAGGATGAGTCTAGACAGAGCTAAATCTACTTCTTTATTTTGGAAGAGAAAATATATAATCTCCCACAATTGAATTTGGTTAAACATATTGATATGTGAGAGGGCTGGAACAGGTAGTCTCTGGAAGTTAAGGATTATAACATTATTCATACAAATGTTAGTGAAATAATGGGTTAATTTGCTCTTGGAAGATGATTACCTACAAATGAGTCTATATTTACCTCTTTTTTTTGTCTCTGAAAATAATAAATGTATAGTATATGTAACTTTTAAAGGAAAATATAAATAAATCCTTCAAGGAGAGGTTTTCAGAAGTAAAGATCCCCTATGTGCTGTTTTGCTTTTTTCAGGACCTTACTGCATTCATTAACCCTTTTCTCTTATAAATGTCTTTATTTATTGCTCTTCACACTCCATTATCCCCCATCCATTTTTTAAATAATGGTCTTGCTTATCTCTCAATCAACTGGAACATTTCTCTTTTTAACGACCTAGTCCACCCACACTTAACCTCCGTTCTTCTCTTTTACTCTGCGCATTGCAATCTGGACGAAAGGCTCTCGTACATGAGTGCCTAAGTGCTAAATCCCAGTAATTTGTCCTCAGTCCTATTTCTCCATAGATTTTGAAACTCTTCACCCACTGACGACTCCTTGAAATCAACTTGGCTTCTTGGTTTCTGTAACACTTGCATTTATTAATTTGTTAAAAAAATATTTGTTGCACACCATTTATATGCAAGTCATTGTATTAATTGTTGGGGGAGAAATAAGTGAACAAGAGAAGCCAGGCCCCTATTTTCATGAAGCTTACTGTTTAGCAGGGGAAACCAAGGGGAAGTAAGAAAATGATTTTATAGTTATTTGATTAATCTTTTGTAAATACTAGGAAGAAGTACAGTGTTTTATAAGAACGAATATAGGTGACTTGACTGAGTCAAATCTATGAGGCAAAGAATTTCTTTTATGATCTCCAGTCTTGCTCCCTCTAGTTCATTTGTTACATTCTGTGATCAGAGTGATATTTCTAAACTGAACCTGTATCTCTCTCTTGTTTAAATCTTTTCAGTGGTTTTCTTTTCCTTTTAGGAAAAGTTCAAGCTCTATAAAATGGTTTATGAGCCCCTTCATTATCTGGCTGTGCTTACTTTTTTAAGTTCATTGCCATTTACACCTACATTTCAGCCATGCTGAATATAAATCACTTCTTTGTGTAATCAGGTCACCTCATGGCCTTCGAATACGAATTTTCTCTGGTCTGAAGTACTCTTGGATTTTTTTTTTTTTTTTTTTCATCTAGCACACTCTTAATTTTCCCTCTCACGTCAACTCTATTGTTTGATTTGCTGGTTCTCTGTTTCTTTGTTTTTCATTGGTTCTTGATCAGTGCCCTAATACCATCTTTTACCCCACCTGTCTTAGCCCTTATTCCCTTATTATGCTTCCACAAAAATGAAAGTGGCGTGAAAGAAGGAATGGATCTTTCTTGTTCGCTGTATCTTTAGCATGTGTGGCACTAATAAGCGATCAATGCATATTTTTAAACTGATATTAATAAAGTCCAAATTTAATCAACCTTTACTGAATAGATTGATGAATTCTAAATCCATATCTCTACCTTGGGCTGACATTCTCAAATGTCCAACAGGTATTTACACATGTCTAATGGGCATTTCCACTTGAGTGGCTAGAATACAAATAAACACATTCATTTCTGCCACACACTCACTCTTCCTCTCCTCTTCCCTCTCTTCCTCAAATTAGTTAAAACTATTGAGGTCACCTATTGGATTTATACCACAGAAAATGAAGTCCAAATTTCTTGGTATCTAAAACACATTGTGTGGAAAATCTTATTCAGAAAAATGATCATTTCCTTATTTTTTACCAGTAACTTAAATCAGGGAATAATTATTATCGGGAGCAAATTTTTATTCCAAGATTGCTTTTTGTGCCTCTATCAGCCATCCCAAGATGTCATTAGCAGTGTGCAGTAGTGAAAATGATCCTTAGTAACTCTTAACCAAATATCATTAGGTAGCATAATTAGTAAATTTTCTCCACAAAAACATACAACATTTTGCAAAGTCAAATAGAATCAATTTTTGGAGTTTCTGTAGGCTTTAATTATGTATATGGTTATTGAATTCAGGTCTTTCAGAATGACAGAATTCTAATGACCCTAAATTATAAAAAAATTAGAACAATAAAAGAAATAGGTCTTCAGATGTCTCTCCTCATAATACAGGCATAACAAATTGTGACTAGTCAAAGCCCACTTTTTACATAAATCGTATCAATAATTGATTACACTTAGATGTAGTTTGGTTTCTGGTGCATGTCTGTTTTTCTTACAAGCTCCTGAGGGGCCAGTGTATTTTGTGTATCTTTCATGTTTAGCACCCAAAAAGTACTTCTGCTGCTGCCTTAGGGTAGCTAATTTGGAATTTAAATTTATTCAATTCAAATTATAAAGGTTGGAAGGCCTTGGAAATACAGAATCCTTACGAAACTGGGAAACTGTATTCTAGAAGGATTCCCCAAGTTTACAGCTGTTTGGAGCATGGTTGGCACAGAACCCAGTCATTGTATGAACCAATTTTTATGAACGAGAACAGTGCTATCTATGTTTTAGAAACTTATTAAGCAATTATTTCCTAGCTGATGGAGATGTAAAGAAGAATACTACTTATCTGCTTTGTCTTTGAAATTAATATCAGAAACCATTTGGGAAATGTAGCTCTTTAATATGTCCAGTGTTTATTGTATCTCTTACCTGATGTGTACCTTGGTTCTGTATTTCTGCTTCATAATTAATGAACATTGTTTGCCATACTTGCAGTGTAAATGAATCTGAGCCTTCTTTTGAAGCAACCAGAAGGTATTATTTCTATTTTAACCTGAGTTTAATAAGAATAACTTCCTTCCTCAGACTTTAATCTCTTTAATCTAATTTTGTTTATTCTGATGATGTATAGTTATTTATTAAAGTGTGCTAGCATATTTCCAGCAGCAGTGGTTCGCAACCTTGGCAAACTGCTAAAAGAATTAATTTACCAAACAAAGTGGCTCCTTGTGTCAACTGTTTTCCTCTCACTGAGTCACACGTGTCCCAACTTTGGCTGAAACTCAAACTGTCCTCAGTAAACTGGGTTTCGGATTTCATAAAATAAAAATGTAAGAATGAATACACATATTGATTTTGAGTTAAACAGTGATGGGACCAACCTGTAAGGTGGAGACGAAGAGCCAAGTGCTTTATCTACTTAAAAGGAAAAACAAAGACAAAAACCTTAAATACCCCAGTGGGGTGGGGAGGGAAGGCAGACATGTCAGAGGTTGGGAACTGTTGTTTTACTGTACATATGATTATCTCAGAAACTGCTAGCATACTATATATTATCATGTCTCCTGCACTCCTAAGATGTAATGTTTTAGAAAGATCATTGAACATTTCTAACTACTCTCTTTTTTAACCCTTCTCTCTTTTAACCCTATTTCCTTCATTAGTACTTTACAGATCATGAACTAACTGTGGAAATCTGACTTTTAAACTGACCTGCCCTCTACCCCACCCCAATCCCATCATCCTCTTCAGCTCACATGTATTTTCCTAATTTTTGGAAATTAAAGTCTGATGTATAGCCACCTGTTAGAATTTACAAGTCAAAAGGGGGTAGGGAGTTATTTTAAAAATATAAACTATTTCAATGTATTTTGAAATATGCAGTTTTTACATGCACGATTTCAATATTGAAAGTTTCAGGGACTTCTTAAGATATTTTTTGTTTTGAAATATTTACCTATTACCATAAAATATGTTAATGTGATTAAACCACAAAGCCATACAATAATTATAGTATTAATTAACATATTTTTTAAAGTTTGCATGTAGAATTTATAGTTAATAAAGTGCTATTAGTATAAAGTAAAATATCGGTGGTTATTGGAGTGAGCGAATTGTTATTAACCTTTTAATTATTTTTTTAAAATTGTAGTCATTTTAGAAAAGGAAAATTCAATTAGTTGTTTAGATTATAAAACACTTCTTCAGTGTACAAAACCAAATTTTATACATGTGACATTTTGATTAAATCCTAATCCCTTTAATTTAGGTGGCATATTTAATCATTTCTTAATAAAGTTGGTAGTCTTTAAATTTTTCTCTTTTAGAAGTTTTCCATTTCTGTGTCTGAGATAGTTTATTAATTTTATTTCCCTTTTTTATAGTAAAATACATACATGCACAGTACCCTTGCATAATCCTGGTGTTTTATTTTTCTTTTTCATTTTTCAGTAGGAACAGGTATTCTGTGGCGTATGCAGCTCAAAAGCCTTGGCTATTAAATGCTACAGTAGAAGAAAATATTACTTTTGGAAGTCCTTTTAACAAACAGAGGTAATTTTGAGCATATAAAATTTAGAACCAAAATGGCAACTGTTTCCGACTTGTGTGTTTGGGAATGAACAATGGTTTCTGGAACTTTTACATCTGGTACTTTCTTTCCTGCTGGCCTCATTTTCATCCTCATCACCAAGGTCTTTTGAATCAATTATTTGAAGAGAAGCCTCATTGGAAGTTCCAGGCCATCTTGAACCCTTATTGAGAACAATTTGTACACCAAGACTAAACAGCAATTGAAGTGTGTATGTGTGTGGGGTGGGGAGGGTGAGAGTGAGGGGGTGTTGCTTAGGTTGTTGGTGAGAAGATAGAGAAGGAAAAATTCAAGTAAATTTCACAAAGGAAGTTTAGAAGGAAGAAGAAGAATGTAGGATCTGAGGGGTCTGACGACTTTAGGAAAGAAGAAGAATGTAGGATCTGAGGGGTCTGATGACTGGGAGCAGCCAGAATAGGCCATCTTTTATATACCACTGTCACATAAGAAGGCATGACCCTTTCCCTGAGCCACTCTTACAAGAGTGGGTCTTAGGACCATAGATGGGTCTTGAAAATTAAGGAGAATAAGGTAAGTGGAAAGGCAAGAGGAAGCGGGGAGGGAGGAGAAAAGTAGACCATATGAAAGACAAAACCTAAATTATTCGGGATTCTTTAGGATCTCGGAGCAAACCAGACAGAAAGATTAAGGAGGCTGAGATCAGATAGTGGGGGGCCTAAAAGCCAACCGGCTATAATGATATGCATTCTATATATACAGATTCACAAATGTGCATATATACATATATATGGAGACATTCAGGAGTTAATTGGAGTAAGTATCCAGGCATGCAGTGCGTGTTGCCTGCACTTGGGAATGATGGTAGAAGTGTAAAAGAAGGGACGGTTGAGAAAAAAAAAATTGAAGAACATCAATGGACAGATATCAACAGAAAGAAGGAAGAATCAAGAATTACTTGATTATTTTAAGACAAACTAATTAGGAAAATAAAGTCAGTGTCATTTCCCCCAGCATCTTCAATCCCCACACTTCCTTGTACTTCCAGTTCATTTAATTTCCAGTCCCAGCCTTATATGAACTTGAAGACTGTCAGTCCTCATTATCTCCCTTGCCTCTTCCCTTCAGCATGCATGACAGTGTGCAAAGGCACCCACTCACCACCTCTGCTTTAGCCATAATGAGCCTTCCACGGTCCCTTACATTCACCATGAACTTTTTTACTTTCTCAAGTTCGTTACGCTTCCTTACTCATTTTCTTCCTGAAAACTTACTACTCAACTTTCTGAACATAGCTTAAGCTTTGCCTCCTCTGAAACTTCTCAGAATGATCAGTCATTTCTTCCTCTGTATTCTAGGAGTGCTTTGTACCCACTTCCACTGTAACATCTAATAAGGTGAATTTTCATCGTATGTTTTTGTATCAGTCTTCTGCTCCATGAACTAGCTTTTTAAGAGTGGAACCTAGCCGGGCGTGGTGGTTCACACCTGTAATCCTAGCACTTTGGGAGGCTGAGGCAGGCTGATTGCCTGAGCTCAGATGTTTGAAACCACGCTGGGCAACATGGTGAAACCCTGTCTCTACTAAAATACAAAAAAATTAGCTGGGCATGGTGGCGCGTGCCTGTAATCCCAGCTACCCAGCTTCTCCAGGAGGCAGGAGAATCACTTGAGCCCAGGTGGTGGAGGTTGCAGTGAGCCAAGATCGTGCCACTGCACTCCAGCCTGGGCGACAGAGTAAGACTCTGTCTTAAAAAAAAAAAAAAAAAAAATAGTGGGAAGTGGTATTTATTTATCTTTGTATCCAGAAATGTAGAGCAGAGGCTGGCATACAATAAGTGATTCAGCAAATGTTTTGTTTCAGCTTCCAAGGTATTGAACTTGGCACTTAGTTTATGGGCAATGTATCCATAGAGATCTAAAAATTCAAAATCATTTCTCCTAAAGGTACAAAGCTGTCACGGATGCCTGTTCTCTTCAGCCAGATATTGACTTATTACCATTTGGAGATCAAACTGAAATTGGAGAGAGGGTGAGCTATAAACAATTTCATTAAGCAATAAACAAAAATCTAGAAAAGTCTTCTGGTTGTCTTTAATCATTAATAGAGAATCATGAAATTTGAGAGCTTAGGAGCTGTATGTTGTCCAGAGTGACAAGTTCCAGGAAACCAAAGACAGGAGTCATTTGATGCCACTGTTTCTTACGTATTAATATTTATTGAGTAATCACTGTATACTTAACATGGTACTTACTAGTCACTTAAGAGTTCTCAAGAAAAAGTGAAGCATAGTTCCTGGCTTTGACCAAATGCATTTTTGCTTACGTGGAGCTTGCTGTAATGGGTTTGAAAACTAAGACTACTTTCGATAACTTCTCCCAATCTTGTTAAACATCTGTTTATTCATATTAAAGTGCTCTTTTCTCTTTGTGTAACCATGTTTTGCATTGATGTCATATTATTCAGACAAACTGAGAACTATTTATACCTATAATCTTTAGAACAACAATGTCTACAATGTTTTAATCGTTGTCAGTCCTGGGCACAAACTTTATATGCATTATCTACTTTCACAACAAATTTGTGTTATAGGTGTCATCATTATCTGCATATGAAGTTGCAAAAATCAAGGCTGAGAGAGGTTAAGGAACTTACACAGTTGCCAAGGTAGTAGTGTAGCCAGGATTAGTCTGGCTCTGAGGCCTTTGTTCTTAATGACTGTTCTTTTTTGCTACATACCGCAGTGTGTATTAGAATGAACTTAAGTTCTGGGAGCCTCAGTTTACACATGTGTAAAATTAAAACAATACCTACATCTTGGAATTGCTATGAAGAATAAGAGAAATTTAAAAATGTAAAGCCATTTACACAAGTCTGGCACATACTAAGAGGTCAATTAATACTAATTTTTTTAAAAAAAAAATGTGTAAGTGGTACTTTATTATGAAAGCATACTCTTGAGGCTAGTATTGTTTCACATAACTCATAATATCAAATTTGGGTTGTATGTTAAGTAAACTACAGACACAACTCAGGAAACAAGAAAAAATCTTGGAATTGCTTGCATTTCCTAGAAAGTGTTTTGGTTACTAATGCTTCTGTACAGCAGAGATCTCTATTAGAGTGAAAGGAGGATTAACCACATCAGCCTGAAGCCATCTTGATTAATTTGAGAATTGTTGGCCAGTAGACAGTTTTCATGTTTTCTTACCAATATTACTACAATTTAATTAACAAGTTACTATCAATTTAAGATTTTTTAAAAGACATTTATATTTTAAGGTCATATTACCAAGAGATCATTTACTAATATAAAAAAATGGGTATTTGGGGGTGTCTCTTCTTTAGGGCATCAACCTGAGTGGGGGACAGAGGCAGAGAATCTGTGTGGCACGCGCGCTGTATCAAAACACCAACATTGTCTTTTTGGTAAGAATATGGCCTTCCCTTTTATTTCTATTTCATTCTTCCATCTGGACAAACGAATCTTTAAAAAGATAAGACAAGGCTAGGCACGGTGGCTCACGCCTGTAATCCCAGCACTTTGGGAGGCTGAGGCGGACGGATCACGAGGTCAGGAGGTCGAGACCATCCTGGCTGACACGGTGAAACCCCGTCTCTACTAAAAATACAAACAATTAGCCGAGTGTGGTGGTGGGCGCCTGTAGTCCCAGCTACTTGGGAGATTGAGGCAGGAGAATGGCGTGAACACAGGAAGCAGAGCTTTCAGTGAGCCGAGATCATGCCACTGCACTCCAGCCTGGGCAATAGAGTGAGACTCCCTCTCAAAATGGTTTAATTTGTGAAATCATAAAGTATATAGAGGAAATAAATCCTTGCAGTACAGATCAGTAGATCAGTAGAAGAGCAACATATCTTGAGAGTTGGGAGGATCCAGATTGGTGTCCACAAGACTGAGATGCCCTAGTGGTTGTTTATCTGCGTTTCTTAACCAGGTGAGGATTTGGATAGTATTGGATGAATGAGGCAGGATCATAAGTCCTCTTATTTATATTTGATGGCAAAGAAAAAAAAGCCAGAAAATATACTCTTGGTAGGCATAGGGCTAAGTAAGCCTAGTACCCCATTCCAGTGCTGTGCAACTTGGGCTGTGGATAAGCTCTATCTGTGATACTCCCTACAACTGTAGAAATCTTGGTTCTGCTCTAGACCTGTGGCATAATCTGTAAAGGTAGAATCTAAAATTTATGTCTTTAAAAACTCCATGAATTATTTTCATGATATCCATCTTGGACTAATAATTTATTTCTACCTGTGGATCTAGAAATACAATTTGATGGTTATGTTGATTACAATTTTGCTCTATTTTGGTCTCTCCAGTAGGAGGGACCTAAAATAGCTTACAAGTAGACAACGGGGAGATGCTGGCAGAGTATGTAAATGCATCCCTGCCTTCTCCTTCTGCACAATTATTAACCACTTATAAATCCGGTTCCCAGAACATGTTTAGAGTCTTCACTCCATCTAATCTCTAGAGCCTCTTCAAAAAGTAAGTTGGTTTTGGAGTTTTCCACTGAATTTGGATCTGTTATTGGGGATGGTAGAAGAATTTGGACATACTAAGTCATCTCCCTAAGAATACCTGTCTCCAAAGTTATTCCCCCAAAAAACCTCAAAACACCATGAAAGTCATTGCAGGATCTACCAATAGCCTATGTAATTGTACGTTTTTGGTTTTCTTTTCTTTTTGGAGACGGACTCTTCCTCTGTCGCCCAGGCTGGACTGCAGTGGCACCATCTCAGCTCACTGCAACCTCCACCTTGCAAGTTCAAGTAATTCTCCCACCTTAGCCTCCTGAGTAGCTGGGATTACAGGTGCATGTCACCATACTTGGCTATTTTTTTTTAATTTTTAGTAGAGACGGGGTTTCACCATGTTGGTCAGGCTGGTCTCGAACTCCTGACCCCAAGTGATCTGCCCGCCTCGGCCTCCCAAAGTGCTGGTATTGCAGGTGTGAGCCACCACGCCCAGCCGTAAATGCTTTTTACAATAATGGATGGATCCACAACTAGAAATGACTTCTTGAACCTTGGGATCAATTACTGACTGAGCCTGAGGGACTGCCTTGGAAATCTGAAAGGGACTGAGGTCCCCTGGGTGTAGCTTTCTTCCTCAGTTCATTTTACTGCCTGCTGCGATTCAATGACTCCAACTTACTTCAATTCTAGAATCATGGAAATCAGAGAAGTTGTAGGGCTAAATGATTGTCAATTCCTACCCTTTCATTGCAGGATGACTTTTAGCATCAACTCTAACAGCTTCTTGATGACTCTCCCTGAAGATACATTGCTTACCTTTAAGGCAGCTTTTCCTGGTTGGACAATATATAAATTTTCTGTTACTGCTATAAAATATGGCCATAATTGGTGACTTAATCCCTTCTGAGGAAGGGAACAGTCAATATCCTTGCTTTTTCCAGCATTTACAAGCTGCCTACATTCTTTGTCTCACGCCTGCCTTCCTCCACCTTTGAAGCCAGTAACATGATGTCTCTCTGACTATTTTTACATAGTCACGTCTTCCTCTCTTCACAGCGGGGAGAGCTTTCTGCTTTTAAGGATGCATATAGTTAGTTTAAGCCTGTCTGGATAATCTCCTCATCTCAAGGTCTTTAGTCTTAATTACATCTGCAAAATCCTGCTGGACATATAAGGTAACACAGCCACAGGTTCTGGGGATTAGGTCCTGGGCATCTTTGGGGTCCATTATTCTTCCTACTACAGACAGCTCTCACTATTGGAAAGTTATTATGGTATTGAGATCTGCTTCTGAGTACTGTCTGTTCAGCCTGCACTCTACTTCTGCAGCAAAATATATATATTTTATATATTATATATTTTTAATATATATATAAAATATATATATTTTAACATTCTAATATTAGTGTCATAACTTGTCTAAATTTACATTTCTCTAGGCCAAGCAAACATAGTATTTTCAATTCTTCCACAAATAACATATTTTTGTTTTGTTTTGTTTGGTGTTTTTTTTTTTGTTTTTTTTTTTTGAGGCGGAGTCTGGCTCTCTTAATCCCTGATGTATAGTGTTTATAAGTGTCCCTTTGAAAAAATCTGTGCTACATGCACACTGATCAGCTCAGATAGCCTTAAAACCATTGGATCTTATGATCTTGGTCTTATTACTCCATTGCAACCTACTGAAAAACATTTTAGCGGCAATGGAATGCTGTTGATGTGTTTTAAAAATTTCTCAAAAATAATAATATCTCACACTTCTATTGTTTAAAAATTCACAAGGTACAGTATTATCCCATTTGATTCCCATCACAGTGCTGAGAGAGGGTAGATGGTATCCTCAAGCTAAATGCGGAAACTTATCCAAGGACTGATGGCTAGTGAATTACAGAGTTTGGGCTAGAAATGCATGTCTTTTGAGTATTGGCTTTCTAATCAGCAAAGATCCTCTGGTATTTTCTGAAATTATTGCTGTATTTTCCTTTTCTCTCCTTTTTTTTTTACCCTTTCTTCTTTACTCGCTCACTCCCTGTTATCCTTTCTTTATTCCTCCCTCCCTTTCTTCTTTCCTCCTTTCTATCTATTAATATTCAGTGAATATCCCCAATGCCATCTGTTGTGCTGGGTAAAGAAAATAGAATTGAGAAAAAGGCATTACTTATATCTTTAAGAATTTTACTAGTACATGTCACTTGAATAGTTTCACATTTTGCTGTAAATAAACTTTTATCATGTTAGCCTTGACGCAGTATACAAGTTAGATGAAAATGTCTTAATTATGTATCAAAAATATTATTTTTGGAAACTTCATTGTGCAAGTGTGCTGTATCAATGAATATATTAAATTATTTCAAAAAATACATCCATACAAAGAATATACTATTTAAGCACATTTATTGAATATAAGAGAATGTATTAATGAAAACTGTACATATGTATATTAGAATAAATAATATAAGCTTGAGAACAAAGAATTGACCATTCATTGAATTGGCCATTTGGCAAATTATCTTGCTTTCTTTAAAGGAAGTATTTCCCCATAATCTTATTTTATACATTGAATCTGGAGACGTGATTCTCAAGCCATTAAGCCTCAACTTTTATTAAGTTGTATAAAAGGTTGTATTTGACAGAAAACACTATGAATCCCCACCATGTGGGGCATGACATATAAATGATATGGCATATAAATGATAGTTCTGTGACCTAGGCATGATTCTAAGTACTTTATACACATTAGCTCACTTAATTCTCATAATAACTCTCTTAGGTTTGACGTTATTGTTGTTATTACTATTATTATTGTTACTACTGCTATTCACAGATGAACATACTGAGGCTTTGGGGGATAACTTATCCAACATCACACAGATAGTAACAGTGAAGCAGGGATAGAAAGTCAGGTGGCCGGATTCCAGAGCTTGTGTTCTCAGTCACCACACTCTTCCTTATTAAGAGATGCTTGGAAGATGCTAAGCTCTCACTGTGATACATTGAAGGGGTAAGCACAATATTAATCCACCATGGCTTTATTTATAAGAAAATAATAATAAAACAACACTTTTGAAATGATTTACAGACTTTTACTACATTATTTTGTTGCATCTTTGCAGTAATCCAAGGTGCTTTCTGTCAGGCCTCTTTATTATCCCCATTTTACAAAAGAAGTGACTGAGTTTGAAACATTGGCCAGCCTCCAAGAGTGGTCATAACTACAATGTGGACCTTTTAATTTAGAGATAATATACTTTCAATTATGCCCTACTAACTTCTAATATGTAAAATCAGAATTTAGGCTGGGTGCGGTGGCTCATGCCTGTAATCCTAGCACTTTGGGAGGCTGAGGCAGGCAGATCAGTTGAGATCAGGAGTTCGAAACCAGCCTGGCCAACATGATGAAACCCCGTCTCTACTAAAAGTACAAAAAAATTAGCCAGGCATGGTGGCATGTTCCTGTAATCCCAGTAAGTTGGGAAACTGAGGGAAACTGCCTCAGTTTCCCAACTTACTGGGAAGCATTGCTTGAACCCAGGAGGCAGAGGTTGCAGTGAGCCAAGATAATGCCATTGCACTCCAACCTGGGTGACAGAGCGAGACTCCATCTCTAAATAAATAAATAAATAAATAAATAAATAAATAAATCAGAATTTTGTGGACAGTCAAATTGCGTTATTACAAAAATTTATTTTTAATTCATGTCTTATTTTTACTGTGAAAAATTCCCAGGAAGAATCATTTGGGATAGTTTGGTCTACATCACAGATTATTCTTGGAGTTTTAATGGAATCAGAAGCAGAAAGTTATTTCAAAGGCAATCAGATTCCTCCTGTGAAAATCATCTGCTTTCCTAAAACCAATAATTTGCTGATATCAAGATTTGCTAAATCTTGATAATTATATCCTTGCTGCATTGTTGGTGATGGAAATGGAGACACTTTTGTCAGTGTAATCTTGATATTTTTCCATTGCTGTGGAGGTATCACTTTCTATTGGTACTTTGACTTTCATTTTTAAGTAATTGCAAAGTTACATTATAAAACCTATGTTTAAAAATTGTTATGTATTAGTGGTAGAATTTTCTATCAGTTATCAAAATCTAATAATTTTTAAATTCAAGTAAGAATATTTTTTTCTTGTTATTAAAAGGAGCTAAATGACAAATAAGGAGCTAGTGTCTGTGATGATTTTGAAAAGCAACTCACTGGGCAGTTGAAAGCCAGTTCCTATACAAAGTACTTATTGTAACATTTCAGAAATAATTGATGTGCATTAAGATGATCCAGAGGGTCTGAATGATTTGAAATATTTCCCATGTCATCCAAAGAAATTTCAGGTCAATCAAGATAATTGTGTTTTTTCTATAAAAGTCATT
Organism: Macaca nemestrina; assembly: GCF_043159975.1. Taxonomy (NCBI): domain Eukaryota; kingdom Metazoa; phylum Chordata; class Mammalia; order Primates; family Cercopithecidae; genus Macaca; species Macaca nemestrina. The sequence goes on from NC_092134.1 coordinate 120,067,645, forward strand.
TGACGAGTTGATGGGTGCTGACGAGTTGATGGGTGCAGCACACCAACATGGCACAAGTATACATATGTAACAAACCTGCACGTTATGCACATGTACCCTAGAACTTAAAGTATAATAGTAATAATAATAAATAAATAGAAAAAAAAGTCATTTGAGGACACTGATTATATCACCCATTTATTCACAATTACAATATCCAGCAGACTGATTTTTTAAGGCTCTTATAATTCTTAATCACCCTTTAACTATCAAAATGCTTTGTTAATATTTCTTTTGTATAAGGCTTCTCCTAAATGCTTTAATAAGGCCACATTGCTTATAGTTTCTAGCTATATAGACAAATTGATGGAAAGTTGAAAAATTACTGAGCTAATCATATGACAACCTATCATGATTATACATAAATTTATTCTAACTTCCAAACTTCAGTTTCTATCTAAATAGAAATTACTTTTTTTTCGTTATTCAGATTATTAAGCAATGCAATCTATCTGTAGAGAGACTGTGATTGTGCTCAATTGAAAATTTTGCAGAATTGTAATTTCTAAATATCTCAACATGTAGCCTGTGGGTAGTAGCATGAGAAACCAGCTACTTCTTTCTTGGGCCCATAAGACAAAGTAGAAGCTTGTTTGCATATTACATATTGGAGAAGCAACAAAGAAAGAAGGGTAATGAAGAAGACATTTATGAACTTTTTTCCCACTGTTCTGATAACTCTTCCCAGTTCTTTACCTGAAACCTCCACCATTCTTTACTGCTTTGTCCCTTCAGTGCTCCCTCGGTTTCCTTCATTCCCTGCCATCCCTGGTCCTTCTAAGGGGTGATTATATTTCTGTTGCAGCCTCCTCCCTTCAGGTCACTTTGCTTTCTAATTCATAGTTTTGAGGATACATTCCAGTTTTCTTCAGTTGTTTCTAGCTGTCCTCTTTTAAAGATCCAAAAAGGTGAAACATGTAGTTTGATGCTCTATATAACATTTTAGGAATGAACTATACATGAAAGTAATTTATAGTGATATCATCAACAAAAAAAGAAAATTAATGTAATTTCTTAAATTATTTTCTAAATATCTTAATCACTTGGTGGATGAAAACATTCTCCCTAGAACAATTGTCGTCAGGTAAGTGTTAGGCATGCTATTCTTATATATAATAATAATAATAGCTAACAATATCAATTATATACCCAGTACCATACTAAGCATTTCATGTATATTACCTCATTTAATTCTGAAAATATCTCCATTAAGTAAGTCCTGTTGTGATCCAGTTAACATTTTCTTTTTTCTTTCTTTTGAGACAGAGTCTCGTTCTGTCGCCAGGCTGGAGTGCAGTGGCGCAATCTCGGCTCACTGTAACCTCTTCCTCCTGGGTTCAGTGGATTCTCCGGTCTCAACTTCCCAAGTAGCTGGGATTACAAGCCCACGCCACCATGCCTGGCTAATTTTTGTGTTTTTAGTAGAGACAGGGCTTCACCATGTTGGCCAGGCTGTTCTCAAACTCCGGACCTCAGGTGATCTGCCTACCTTGGCCTTCCAAAGTGCTGGGATTAGAGGCATGAGCCACTGTGCCCAGCCCAATTAACATTTTCTATACCTATTTTTATTATCTAGAATTCAAGTACTATTATCTTTTCATTCTTTGTTTGGCTCTATTATTATAGATTGCTGAGTAATACAGTTTTTAACTTGCAGATTCAATAAGAATTCAAAACATTTTGAATAGTGTTATTTACTTTTAAAATAATTATACAAAGTCTGTTTTGCTTTTCACCTGTAGGCACTTCTAACTTTATTTCATTGTTTGTTTGTTTTTCTCCTGCCTCTTTTTTATTTTATTTTAATTTTTATTTTAGGTTGAGAGGTACATGTGCAGGTTTGTTATACAAATTGTGTGTCATGGGGGTTTGGTGTACAGATTATTTTGTCACCCAGGTAATAAGCATGGTACCTGACAGGTAGTTTTTCGTTATCTTTTTTTAAATAAATAAGATCCGGGGGATGGTTTGCCCTTAGTTATTTGTATTACTACTTTCGAGAGGAATTGAGTTATGTAAAAAGTATAGAAAACGTCCATCTTTCCTTCATTTTACTGGTTGCAGGATGATCCATTCTCAGCCCTGGACATTCACTTGAGTGATCACCTAATGCAGGAGGGAATTTTGAAATTCCTGCAAGATGACAAAAGGACACTCGTTCTTGTGACTCATAAATTACAGTATCTGACGCACGCTGACTGGGTAAGAGTTTAGAAGAGAATTTTGCTCATTTTTATATTATAGTCCTATAAATGAATAGAGAGAGTAAAAAAATGCTTTCTGAAATAAAGGTAGTTCATTTTGCCAATCAAGGCTTTTTGTCACATTTCTGGGAATATCCGCTTTCCTTAGATCATAGCCATGAAAGATGGAAGTGTCCTAAGAGAAGGAACTTTGAAGGACATTCAAACCAAAGATGTTGAGCTTTATGAACACTGGAAAACACTTATGAATCGGCAAGATCAAGAATTGGAAAAGGTAAGTGCTCATAGTTCAGAAGAGTTCAGAGTCCAATTCAGAAGAGTTAGAAATTTACTAAGCATGACTAAGAATGCTGTTTTTAAAATTACCATTTAATGCTTGGTAATATAATGGTCTTTATCTGAAATCCAAAGCAATTGTATCTTTACATATTATTGATGAACAGGCTACTTTGAACCTATGAAATTCTAATGCTATCTTTGGATGAGGCGCTGTCAGGTTTTGAGAGAGTGTTTGAATTTCAACTATAGTGCAATTATATGTGTGTTTAAAACTTAGACAAACTACTTACTGAAGCACGGCATTTCCTTATTTTTGCTTCTTTTTATCTCATTTTTCTCATCTGTAAAATTAGAACTATTTTCACTAACCACTTACAAATAGAGGGTCATGGGAAAGTCAAAAGCCAAGGTGATCTGGAAGGAAGAGCTCTGAGTAGTGGGCAAAGTTGTAAGGCATGTCTGGGATAAGGCTTCTGGGGTGAAAGAAGGTAATCAGAAGGAAATAAAAATAAAATTTTACATTTGTATGTTTTTTTTTAAAGTCCAGAAGCCCTTTTTACATGATCTGTTTTAATTCTCACCAACTCCTGACAAATAAGCAAAGAAAATATTATCTTACTTAGACAGATGAGAAAGCTGAGGCTCAGAGAAGTTAAGTAACTTGCCTAAAGTTGTACAGCGTATATAATAAGTGGTACCAATGGGATTTAAACATAAGTGTGTATCTGATGTAATTGCACCATAATGTTATGGATGATGTAAGTATAACATGGAATGAGGTGATCACAGAGTTGGATACCAGATTGAGTACAACAAAAGAGGAAACACTTTTGATCAACAAGTGAAATTGTAAATTAAATTTGCAAATTTTTGAAATGTTTTGCTCTTGATTTGGGAGTACAAAGTGTCCAGCACTTGGTATTCTTAGCCAGGAATGAGCATTTACAAAATGAAATATTTGTACGAGTGAATTTCTTTAAAATATTAGGAAATTTAAACATACTATTTTAGAAAAGAAAATAAAGGATCTGTCTCCATAGAGTGAGGAAGATACAAAGTCAGATAAATCCTAGAATTTCTCTACCTTCTTTGGATTTGCTAAAGCTCTCAAAAGCAAACCACACAAAGAAGAAAAGATATATGCAAAAATATAAAGGCAGAACAGGACAAATCACAGAATCATTGAAATGAGGATGTTTGGGGGGGGGGAAAAAAAGCAATAAACCAACAAAAACCTCCAAAACATTATGAGGTACAGTCGACAAGTGCCCGCTTAGCAATTGTGCTGTGGGAAGCTTAATTCTAAACGTACCGGGGATAACTCCAAATGACTTTTTTTTCAGCGATCTAAATGCCAGGGACAAAAGAAGATGACGTAAACTTAAGGAGTGGGACAATTTATGGTTTACTTTGGAAAGAAGAGCTGGAAAATAAAGAGAGCTGTTGGCTCAATATTATAGTAATACTGTTAAGCAAGCCAGGAAGAAAGTCCATTAAGTTGTATTTAGAAATGAAGTGATCACTTGAGATAGCATAGCTGTGTAATTAAAGACACATTACAGGGTTATGTATGAACTGAAGGAGGTATGGAGCAAGTTAGGGTATGGACAGGGTAAATCCAGTTACGAGGTAGAATGGCAGCCCGTAGAAGCCGGAATGAATCACGCACCTGCCCAGAATCCTTATCTCAGGATGGAGGGAGATTACTGCTACATAGCAAAAGGCAGGCACCTGAATTCATCTGCAGCCAGAGAGAATCACACTGTGAACAAGACCACTACAATACCTTGGGGAAGTTTTTGTACAAACAGCTTTCTGTTTAGTTGTTATAGGACAGGACAGGGTGTTTTCTATCAACCTGGGCCAATTTTGCCTCCTAGAGGACATTTGGCAATATTTGGAGACATTTTTGGTTGTCACAACTTGGGGGAGTGGGGGGGAAGAGGGCGGGGATGCTATTAGCATCTAGTGTGCTCAACATTCTGCAATGCTCAGGCCAGACCCCTCAACAATGAGTTGTCCAGCTCAAGCAAGTGGAGAAGGAAGGTGAAACCGAAGGATGCACAAAATTTCCTAGTGCAGCGCTTGAAAAAGAGCTGTCAGTTTAAGGATTAAGGGGTAAACGGGAAAGAATATGACTAAAAGATAATAATGAAAACTACAAAGGAGAGGAAGTTAACACTTTTAGCTGATTTAAATATTAGCTTAAATGACATGAACCATTATCTTCTTAATGCTGTTAAGCAGAATAAACTGGTATTATTTAACACTCCTTTAACACTCCTCACTTTCCTCTCTACTGTCCTCACCTGGCCTGGCCCAGTGAATATTTACTGGATAGATGAAACTAAATTTTTATTTACTTAGTCCAAGTATCAACACTATTTAAAACATTTAACCTGACTGGGCACGGTGGCTCACACCTGTAATCCCAGCACTTTGGGAAGCCGAGGCGGGCGGATCACGAGGTCAGGAAATCAAGACCATCCTGGCTAACACGGTGAAACCCCGTCTCTACTAAAAATACAAAAAATTAGCTGGGCCTGGTGGCGGATGCCTGTAGTCCCAGCTACTTGGGATGGCGGGTGCCTGTAGTCCCAGCTACTCGGGAGGCTGAGGCAGGAGAATGGCGTTAAGTAAACCCAGGAGGCGGAGCTTGCAGTGAACCTAGATTGCGCCACTGCACTCTAGCCTGGGCGACAGAGCGCGACTCCGTTTCAAAAAAGAAAACAAAAACAAAAACAAACAAACAAAACAAAAAACAAACCAAAACAACAAAAAAAAATTTAACCTATAATGAGCTTAATATGAACATTTACTCTTAGGAAAAAATGCTTTAAAGTTTGTTTGGGCTTTTCGTTTGTTTATTTGTTTTTTTAATGTCTCCAAGATCTTAAACCTTTTGGTCACAGCATGGGGAATCGAACTGGAATCAAATCTACTTTTCAATATGAAGGTTTATTTTGTTTCATTATATGATATGCACAAGTCAGGGATCCTCTTTAATTTTGTGTTTAATTTAGCTTCATTTATAAATGTTGGTCTTCGTATCATTATGCAAAATTTAAAACTGGGGTCAAACTGTCTCTTTAAAAATGGGATTCTGGAGACATTTTTGTTTTCACTCTTTTAACCAAAAATCTGAAGTAGTAGAACCCTCTAGAATAGCAAGTTTCCTAAATCAGACATGTTGTATGAGGCCAAAAAAAAATCAACCAAGGTCATTACCTAGCAACTGATCACAAAAGATTTGTTGGTTTATTGATGTAACAGCAAAACTGCGTAGATTTTTTTTTCTTTGTGTTGGCATATACAGGAAGCTCCCAATTTACCATAGATTCCAAAAGTTTATGGGTTAGTTGTTTGGAATTCAGAATGCATTTCCCCACAGAAAAGGGGAAATGGTTGGTTTTCCAGAATAGCCGGTGGAACCTGATTTAACCCACAATGTAACTGAACTGGTACTACTACCGCAATCCTGAGGTCGGGGGAGCTGGTGTGTTGGAAGCCAGGGCATGGAGAAAATGAAATGATTCTCCCCTTCTTATCTACGGGATAAAGTTCACAGCAATTCTTTAAAATCTGCAAAGTTTGTTTTTGGCACATTTCCCTTCTCTTTCTGCATATTTTCTCCTCCTAGGCCTTTCTCTTACACTGCTAGGCACCTAGAATCCTCATTGCCTGTATTCTTCAAAGTTCTCTACCTTCTTTCAGATCCTATTGAATTCCTTCTTTTGTGCAGCTCCCTTAGTAAGATGCTAAAGAAGCTCATTCTGATTTAATAATTCACAACAGTGGATGGCTGACAGCAGTTTAACCAACTTGGAACCATGTACTCTTTTGAAGGAAGATATGTATTAACATGAATGAATCCTTAGTTAGAAAAATTACAAGGATAGTCCGAAGGTGATGTAAAAATAAGTAGCAGTGGTAGAACTATGTTTTAGGGCTCAGGGAGATACCACCCTGCTTCTGGAGTCAGTTGCATCTCATTCTTGCTTTTCCTGGCCTCGTGTGCTGCCCCACAGCCTTGGGCACTGCAGCACTTCCTGCAAGTCTAAGGCTCTGCCCCCACAGCTGCTTCTGTGACAGGAGTTGTGGATCTCCAGAGTGAGCACAGAACCCCTGAGACTGGTAAAGGTAACTAACCATTTACACATGTGAGTCATTCATTGATGAGTCACAACCTACTGGTGTTAGCTCCTTGCATGATAGTATAATGTTTACTGTAGGATATGGAAGCTGACCAAACTACTTTAGAGAGGAAAACTCTTCGAAGGGCCATGTATTCAAGAGAAGCCAAAGCCCAAATGGAGGACGAAGATGAAGGTAGATCTTTTTACTTTTATCTGGAACATTCTAACGGGGTAACAGTATGTGAGCATTTTTTAATGTGTGAGTGTCTCCATGAGGAATAATAAGCCCGTTTGCAAGGGAAAAAGTTAAATCAAATAATACCGAAAATGGAAACAATAGGAGTCAAGGAAAGGTGGATGTAATCCATCAACAGTCATCTTGAGGGGCTCCACAGAATGTGTCTTACTACAGTTGTTATGTCTGAGAAAGACTTGAAAGGAAATGGCAGTGGATTGTAAATAGATCTAGACGTTTGTTCAGAAAAATTGAAATTGTCTAGTATGATGACCAAATCTACTTCAGAAAATTTCAATCCTTCAGAAATAAGTAATAAAGGGGAAATATGGCATTTTGAAGTAGCTATATTTGATTCATTCAGTTCATCTTCATGAGGTTTTCATGACAATATAGCCATGAAGGATAACAAAATTAGAACGCCATTTGTTATGTTTCAGTTTTCTGGATCTGATAAGGTACACTGGGGAAAAAAGATTGACTGGAAATGTGAGGAATGAGATGAAATAATTACACTGCTTTGACATTCATTGCCAAGAACGTTGTGAGATAAACCACCTTTTAAGTCAATAGAGTAAATGCATTATGCCCCATTTCCCTTTGTAATTTTTGCTTATGCCTGCATTTCTACCAACCAATTTAAAAAACGGAGAAAATGTTCATTTCAAGCCAAATAGCACCAAAATGTGCTACTTTTGTATTTCTGTGTTTCAACAAATATTCATTGAGTGAATGAATTAATGAATGAAGGCTAAATTTTACTTTCAATTTCTATGATTAAAAATGTTCTTAAAGAATTTTTGGTGCTGTAAACAGACATCAGCTTCTAGAATTCTAAACAAATTATTTCTAATGTGCTACAAGAGTGGAGTTGTACCCAATTACTCTGTTCAGTGTTTCAGTGGGGATGCTAACTGTGCCCTTGGCTTGCTGTGTTAATGCACACCCTCAGGTATAAAATAAGGTAAGAGCGCTTTGCTTATAGGGTAAAGGAAGTAATGTGTGTGGAAGAGCCAATTACGGTACATCTTACTTATTAGTTTCTTGCTCTAGGTCCTATCAGAATGCTCAAGCCAACAGTAGGGGAAGAAAAGAAGTAGAGGGTACTTTCTTTCTCTTAAGAGACTTGGAGTTGCACATATTGTTTCTGCTTGATTACTATTGACTCGGTCATTGGTTGGAAAGATTAAATACTAGGAATGTGAGGAAATGCTGTCTTTAGCTGGGCAGCCATGGGTAACTTTAAATTTCAATCAATATAGAAGCAAAGAATGGGTATTGGGGAGACAGGAAGCAAAGTGTAAGTGTGCACCTCTTTGATCATGCAAATTTCTAGTCTGTTCTTCTCACACAAAGGACACACCCTGCCAAAGGGGAGACCATCTGAGACATAGTCATTTACTGCATCCAGCTCAAATATCAGGATCTTTGGTGATGCTCAGTCTCCTCATCATAAACATATTTGGATCACTGTGGTCTAATAACCTAAAAAGTAAAGACAAGTGCTTCCTCCCCACAACGTGACATGTATATGGTATAGCAGTGAAGTACATACAGGATAACTTTAATGAATAAAGTTCCTTTGGAAAAGCAAAGGATGGGAAGCACAGTCACTGGACCATAGAAATCATTAAATTTTGATTGTCAGGAAATGCAAAACCTGCTTTAGCAGTGGAGTCATCCTTAAGGAAACCCATCTTGGAGTTTCTAGATGGTTTAAACATCTGAGAGGAATTCCCAGCCCATTATCCTTTGTGTTCCCTGGCTTTGCCCACTGGAAGGTTCCTCCTTGGGGCCATAGAGAGCATGGAGTGTGCCCTCTTGTGCTATGCACAGATTTCAGAGCCTATTCCCTCCTGGTGCAGCTTTATAAATTCAGAAATTTGCAGGTCAAAATATTGTAGATGTTTGTAAGCCAGGTATGTGGTTTTTGTTGGCAACACAATTCCTTCAATAACTTAGTAAGTTTCTTCCAATTTGATGTGCAGTATATCAGCAAATAGTCTCATCCAGACATAGATTTTATGTTTATTACTCATTCATTCATTCATTTTTCACCTATTTTCAGAAAGAAATGAGGTTTGCCCTGCTAAAAGCATTTAAAACTTCAATACTAATGCTTACATTTTTATAAATGTATAATGCCTACATTTTTATAAATGTATGGAAAAGTTCCTTTTCCAGAGGAACTTTATTCATTAAAGTTATCCTGTCTGTACTTCACTACTATACTATATACGTATCAGGTTATGGGGAGGAAGGGCTTGTCTTTACTTTTTAGGTTATTAGTCCACAGGGATCCAAATATGTTTATGCATGAATGTTGATATACTATTTGTGGAGCAATAAAAATTATATCCATCTGGTGCCCATCTGAAGCTTACACAAAAGTTTTTGTATGTAGAGGAAGAAGAGGAGGAAGATGAGGATGATAACATGTCCACCGTAATGAGGCTCAGGACTAAAATGCCATGGAAAACCTGCTGGCGCTACCTGACATCTGGAGGATTCTTCCTGCTCATCCTGATGATTTTCTCTAAGCTTTTGAAGCATTCAGTCATTGTAGCTATAGACTATTGGCTGGCCACATGGACATCGGAGTACAGTATAAACAATACTGGAAAAGCTGATCAGGTACAATTAGTTCGGTTTTGTTTTTAAATCATCAAGGAAATATTGAGATTAACAGTGATACCTTCTTATCGAGTTAGATGCTTATATCCCAAATGCCATAGGACTTCTGTGATAATTTAATAAGCTAATACTTACAACAGGACCTGAAATAGAACAAACTATCAAACATGTTAAAATAGAAGGTATTATTAATACTTTTAAAGTTTATCATACGAAATATTTAAATATAACGCTTAGACTTATATTCAAGGGAGTTATATGCCTATATTTTTATGTATTTTATACATATATACGCACATATATAGGACCTTTTTGTATTTGTTCTTATGGTATTTGATGTTAATTACCTACATCAGTGCATTAGCCGGTCATTTTGAGACTAGGAATGAGAAAAGTGAGCTCTACAACATAGAAAGCCAAGAATATGCCCCAAACCTGAAAACAAACTCTTTCTCTTCATCTGCTTTTAAGCAAGCCCTGAAAGAGAGTGAAAGGAGCAGGTGGAGGGACACTACCCTGGGCCTCAAAAAATTGCATTCCTTCAACGGTCTAAATGCATGCAAAATGATGAAGTCAACAATCTTGCCTGATATTGACATTTGGTTTTCTAGTAAGAAAGAACTCCAGGCCGGGCACAGTGGCTCGTGCCTACAATCCCAGCACTTTGGGAGGCGAAGGTGGGCAGATCACCTGAGGCTGGGAATTTGAGACCAGCCTGACCAACATGGAGAAACCCCGTCTCTACTGAAAATATAAAATTAGCCGGGTATAGTGGCGCATGCCTGTAATCCCAGCTACCAGGGCAGCTGTGGCAGGAGAATCGCTTGAACCCGGGAGGTGGAAGTTGCAGTGAGCCGAGATCATGCCATTGCACTCTAGCCTGGGCAACAAGAGCGAAACTCCATAAAAAGAGAAAAAGAAAGAAAGAAGGAAGGAAAGAAAGAAAGAAGGAAGGAAGGAAGGAAGGAAGGAAGGAAGGAAGGAAGGAAGGAAGGAAGGAAGGAAAGAAAGAAAGAAAGAAAGAAAGAAAGAAAGAAAGAAAGAAAGAAAGAAAGAAAGAAAGAAAGAAAGAAAGAGAAAGAGAGAGAGAAAAAAAAAGAAAGAAAGAAAGAAAGAAAGAAAGAAAGAAAGAAAGAAAGAAAGAAAGAAAGAAAGAAAGAAAGAGAAAGAAAGAGAAAGAGAAAGAGAAAGGAAGGAAGGAAAGAAGGGAGGAAGGAAGGAAGGGAAAGAAAAGAAAGAACTCCATTGATAATGTCCTATGTGCTTTTTGTGTTGGTTGCTTTTTAGACCTACTATGTGGCTGGCTTTAGCATACTTTGTGGAGCAGGCATTTTCCTTTGCCTTGTTACATCCCTCACTGTAGAATGGATGGGTCTCACAGCTGCCAAAAATCTTCACCACAACCTTCTCAATAAGATAATCCTTGGACCAATAAGGTAAAACAGTGGTTATTTCTCACTCCCACACCTTAAATAATAAAAACATGCATTTTTCAATTTAAGCAAAATGTGAAAGTTTGAAGAATTTCTTTAGTCCTTGAGCAAATGAATAGGGAGCTTCTCATTTTCATGACCCTAAGATGCCCATTAGCGATGCCCATTAGCAATGCCCAGGTTCCAAATAGTTTAGTATTATCATATACTTCCATCTGTTTATTGCCTAGGTTTTTTGATACCACACCCCTGGGACTGATTCTCAATCGCTTTTCAGCTGATACTAATATCATTGATCAGGTGAGTAACTGGGTTACTTGCAAGTTCAAAAATTAGTTTCGCAATGTAAGGTAAATAGCATTTTAAGATAAAACATAATCCCTATTAACAATAGAGGATTGCCAAAATTTAAATAAAGGCCTACTTGTATTAATATCAATATTGTACATGCAAATGATATCTAGAATGAAATATTAAAGAAAAATCTTAACTCAGACTAATTTGTACATGTAGAAGAAGGTACTTGGAGAACTATCATGAAGTAAAGAGAAATAGTAAAGAATGATTGAACGTTAAAAATTTAGATTATAAAAAAATTGTTTTGGTTAGTGTCGTATCAGCATTCACAGTATAAAGTTCTTAAAAGTTTAGTATCCATGCAGAATTTCTCTCAGAAGTGAAGGATGGGATGCCAAACTGTCTTAAAGTCCTTTTCTTTTATTAGATTGGTTCTTGAAGCTTCAGATGATGTGATACTTTAGGAAAAATTCCAAGAATGCCCAGTTTAGCCTAAGATCCTTAGGAATCTAAAAGTTTGTTTGAAATAAAAGACATCAAACTCTGAAATTATATCACTCTAAAAGTGGAACCCTTTGGATGACTGAGAAAGGAATTCATCAAATCCGGCCCTTGCCTTTTCTGACTTTCCAGAGTAGCATTAGGAACACTGAAATGGCCCTCAATTTAGAAAGAGGGTTGATGCATGCAGCTGACTGCAGAGTATGTTGAGAAGTTTTGATGTTTTCATGGCATTGGTATTAGGTCAGACTGCACCTAAAACCTTTCCAAGGAATACATGTTGGAAAAGAAGAAATGAAACACTGATTATTTAGAAGATGAAATGATTGTTACTTAGAGAATTCAGAATAATTAGTAAAATAAGTTGCCAATTAGAAAAGTCAGCAGAGTATCTACATAAGATATATCATATGAAAAGCAGCAACTTCCTCTACACCAATTTAAGAAAATAGTGAAAAACAAACAGAACAGAGTCCTCAGAAATAATACCACACGTCTACAGCCATCTGATCTTTGATAAACCTGAGAAAAACAAGAAATGGGGAAAGGATTCCCTATTTCATAAATGGTGCTGGGAAAATTGGCTACCCATAAGTAGAAAGCTGAAACTGGATCCTTTCCTTACTCCTTATACGAAAATTAATTCAAGATGGATTAGAGACTTAAATGTTAGACCTAATACCATAAAAACCCTAGAAGAAAACCTAGGTGATACCATTCAGGACATAGGCATGGGCAAGGACTTCATGTCTAAAACACCAAAAGCAACGGCAACAAAAGCCAAAATTGACAAAATTGGATCTAATTAAACTAAAGAGCTTCTGCACAGCAAAAGAAACTACCATCAGAGTGAACAGGCAACCTACAGAATGGGAGAAAATTTTTGCAATCTACTCATCAGACAAAGGGCTAATATCCAGAACCTACAAAGAACTCAAACAAATTTACAAGAAAAAAACAAACAACCCCATCCAAAAGTGGGCAAAGGATATGAACAGACATTTCTCAAAAGAAGACATTCATACAGCCAACAGACACATGAAAAAATGCTCATCATCACTGGCCATCAGAGAAATGCAAATCAAAACCACAATGAGATACCATCTCACACCAGTTAGAATGGCGATCATTAAAAAGTCAGGAAACAACAGGTGCTGGAGAGGATGTGGAGAAAAAGGAACACTTTTACACTGTTGGTGGGATTGTAAACTAGTTCAACCATTATGGAAAACAGTATGGCGATTCCTCAAGGATCTAGAACTAGAAGTACCATATGACCCAGCCATCCCATTACTGGGAATATACCCAAAGGATTATAAATCATGCTGCTATAAAGACACATGCACACGTATGTTTATTGCAGCACTATTCACAATAACAAAGACTTGGAATCAACCCAAATGTCCATCAGTGACAGATTGGATTAAGAAAATGTGGCACATATACACCATGGAATACTATGCAGCCATCAAAAAGGATGAGTTTGTGTCCTTTGTAGGGACATGGATGCAGCTGGAAACCATCATTCTCAGCAAACTATCACAAGAACAGAAAACCAAACACCGCATGTTCTCACTCATAGGTGGGAACTGAACAATGAGATCACTTGGACTCAGGAAGGGGAACATCACACACCGGGGCCTATCACGGGGAGGGTGGGGAAGGGATTGCATTGGGAGTTATACCTGATGTAAATGACGAGTTGATGGGTGCAGCACACCAACAGGGCACAAGTATACATATGTAACAAACCTGCATGTTATGCACATGTACCCTAGAACTTAAAAGTATAATAATAATAATAATAATAAATAAAATAGTGAAAAACAAACTCCATTCATAACAACAAAACCTATAAAAACAGAAATAAACTTAATGTGAAGAAAATGTGTTCGACAGTCCCAGAAGTCATAACAATCCTGTATAGAAAAAGAATTTCCCTATTAGATATTTTAAAAATACTATAAAATTCAAGCACTCTGTTAATTGCAGAAGATGAGTAGGTCAAAAGAACAGCATGGAGAATTCAAAAACTCCATCGTATGTAGAAATTTAACAGTATAAATGTGGCATCTTAATAAGGAAAGGATTAATTTTTCAACAAAGGATATTTGGATAGTTAGCTATCCAAAAAATACAAAACAAATGCATATAGCATAGAGGTGGCCATATTAAAACATAAAGCTATAAAGTAATGTAGGAGAATAGTTTTAGAATCTCGGGGTGGGAAAGGACTTTCTGAGTAAGACAAAGAACTCAGAAACAATAAGGAAAATAGGTTACTTTTGAGCCCACAAGTCAACAGAAATAACTATAAAAAAACTTTAAATTGTGATTGAGCCAAAAGCACCAAAGAGAAATTTAAATACAATAGATAACTGGGAAGAAAAATTTGTAAATATTTTTAAATAAACATAATATATACAGAGCATCTAAAAATCAATAAGGAAAAATTAATCCACTCAAAAAAGCCCAAAGGATACAAGGAAGCAATTACAGAAAATTAATTTAAATGTATTACAGTAGAAGAATAGCTAAATAAGCTAATACTATGCAACCATTAAAAAGAAATAGATTTATATACACTGCCATGGGAAGATTTACAGTCTGTCTTGCTCAGTAAACAAACACATGAATGAATAATATTTATAGTACAGTGTCATTTACATAAAACACCCAAGATAAATAGGGAGATAGACCACGAATCAATGACATGTTGATAGATAGATAGACAGGCATAATAAACTATGGAAATTGAGTGAAGAATTGCTTAGGATGAACATGCTTATACACTACTTTTGTAGCTAACTGTGTAACTCGGTGTCAATATAAAAACAGATATTTTGTTACATTGTAGCCAATATTTCATTGCACTAATCATATTTTCCTTTTAAACTACCCTAATAGCACATCCCTCCAACCTTAGAATCTCTAACTCGCTCGACACTGCTCTGCCTGTCCGCCATTGGGATGATTTCTTATGCTACTCCTGTGTTCCTGGTTGCTCTCCTGCCCCTTGGTGTCGCCTTTTATTTTATCCAGAAATACTTTCGGGTTGCCTCTAAGTAAGTAAAACAGCGTCCCATTCATTCTCAAAAGCTTATCTACGGTCAGCCTTCTCTATTCATGGGTTCTGCCAACAACAGATCAAACATATTTGGAAAGAAAACATTCCATGAAGTTCCAAAAATCAAAACTTGAATTTGTCACGTGCCGAGTACTACATTGAATACACACTGATGAAGCGATGTGTGATGTGTTGCCACTGAATTAAATAGAATGAGTAACATAGAGATGATTTAAAGTATATGGGATGATGTATGTAGGTTATATGCAAATGTCACCCATTTTATATAAGAGACTTGAGCGTCTGCAGATTTTGGTATCCATGGGAGGTCCTGGAATTATTTCCCCATGGGGACGATTGTATTCGATTTACTGTGATCTACATTTGCTGTAGTGTTTTTCAAGATAAGATGTGGAATTTAGAAATGCAACCTATTTGTAACATGATGAAATCTATCCTGACATTATGATTCATTTAGGTATCAATTAATATTATAATTATACCTATAATTGGTTGTCTGGGCCTTACCTAGCCCTGGACATATATTAACATGTGGATTGACCTATTGAGTTTTGAGTCCTAAGACTGCCAAATTTTTCATTCTATGGTCCTTTTTCTGAACATGACATTGATAGAAAACAAAAAATCAAACCTAGGCCAGGTGTGGTGGCCCATGCTGTAATCCCAGCACTTTGGGAGGCCAAGGCAGGCGGATCATGAGGTCAGGAGTTCGAGACCAGCCTGACCAACATGGTGAAACCCTATCTCTACTAAAAATACAAAAATTAGCCGGGCGTGGTGGCACCTGCCTGTAATCCCAGCTATTCAGAAGGCTGAAGAAGTAGAATCGCTTGAGCCCGGTTGGCAGAGCTTGCAGTGAGCCGAGATCATGATACTGCACTCTAGCCTGGACAACAGAGTGAGACTCTGTCTCAAAAAAAAAGAAAAAAAAAACACAAACATAATCCCAAAGAGTAAGTGATTTAATATTATTATACTCTACAAATGGGAAAAAATTATTTGCTTAGAATTTGTCATTTACTGAGATGTTGAATAAATGAAATATAATACCAGCTGTTTCAAAATTTCTAGTTTAACTTTGAAACCCTGCTATAAATAGTAACGTTTGTTATTTCAACAAATACTAAGCACTCATTGTGTCGCAAATAGCTGTGTTAAGCCATGTGACAGGTGAAGAGCAATATGACAAGGACCTGTTCTCAAGAAATGTATAGTCTCTTAGGAAGATAAAACATATACAAAGTAATCCTAATATGTGGATTAAGTGCTAAAATAAGAAGGCAGGTATTGAGTTTATTCAGGAAATTGAAAATGTTAATATGACTTGAGTGCAGGGAAAGTGAAATAAAATAGGTGGAGATAAGAAGAAAAGAAGAATTGTAGTTGGAACCTCTGAATGTAACTTTTCATAATTTGAAGAAATAGTTGTTTCTCCCTCTTAGCTATGAATTAGGGTCCTTGAAATGTCAGGGATCCATATTTAGTCTGTTTTTTCATCCCTAGACTCATTCTCTTTGCTTGAAGCAAATTCTGACCACAACAGAGAAGCTAGTAATCAAATTCACATTTCATTTCTTCTGATACTATTGCTGGTCTACATGCTGGTGGGCCAAAGAAGTTCAGAGTTATTTCATTACTGCTGACGGTTTCCAAATCTGTCCTTGCCTTCTCAACACTGATATCAGTCATGTCTTTCTTTAATTACATACTCATTTGGTCCTATTATTGCCCTTTAGCAATACAAATGGAGTGCAAAGTTTGGGAAAATATTCCTAGTCCATTACAAATTTGAATTGTGAATTCTGTTCATCATCAGTGAGAATAATCTGTTAGAGACTAAAGTATGGAGAGGACGGTTAAAGAATAAATATTGACAATGGATTTTACACTATTCTTGTTTGAAATTATCAGAAAGTTAGCAAATATAACCATATGATATTAAACCTCACAGACAAGGATCCTTCTAGATGTTGAGGTTCTTTAGAACTCATCCATGTTGAAAAGTTCAGGCAGCTTAACATGACATTTTTGAATACACTAAAGAGAACTTAAGTGGGGAACTAGCTACAGGAAATGCTCTGAAAAAATGAATATCTAAAATCATGGGTCGAATGCATGCTTAGCTTTGTAAGTAACTGTTTCCTTCTTGCAAGAATACAAGATCAAGCTGTGCCCTCACCTCTTTGGTTTTATCAAACAGAGTTTTATAAACAAAGCTTCCTCCTTCCACAGTATTTTTCCTTCACTCCAAACCTCAATGTAGTGACCACCTGTTGCTTGTGTCAGATTTACAAATAGCCATTTGGTTTTATGTTTAAAAATAACAGACTATTCACATTCCTTCATATTCCTTCTCCCACTTCCTTCTATCTTTCTCTCCCCCAATCCCCATGTGAAAATTCTGAATGAGGGAATCCATTTTAGAAACTCCACTTCGAAAAGACTTGCATTTGTTTTGGGAGCCAGACTACATTGGCAGCCAGGAATGGCCTAAGTAAGATTATGGAACCATGTTCATCCATTCAGTTGACTCTCACAGGTGAATGCCAACACCACTTCTCTAATATTCTCAACCCCAAAAACCTAGAGAAGGGCAGGAAAAAAGGTCTGAAAAGTAAAAAATGGAATGCATTGAAACATGTGGTATAACTGTTAGCCTATCTTCTGTAAATTCTAGCTCATATGGTTTAAAGAAAAGTTGTCATGAATATATCTCTATCAAAAGGGTCAGATTCAGGCATTTCCATTCATTCAGTGTATGTCTGTGTTTTATGTACCTGTGGTTCCTTAGAGAAACTGTGAATGGAAGTTCCATGAAGGCAAGGATTCAAACTCACTGTGCGCAAAACTAAACTCATTATCTTTTCTCTCCAAATGTCTTCTTTCTGTGCCCTTGACCACCACTCTGGGAAACAGCACTGTCATTTTTCAAGTCTGCTAAACTACAAATAGCCAAGCTATATGTGACTCTTGTTTACCCTGTGAAAACTAATCGATCATTACAGCAAATAGGGCTTCTTCTGACTGTCTCACATTCCCCTACTTCTTATTTTAAACTTGACCAGCATCATACTAACACTGAACTTTTTAAAAAATACTCTTGTATGGGCTATATTAACTGATCCTCCTCATTCACCCATTCTCTTTCATCCTGTACATTGTCTCCCAAGTTATGTTGATTAAAGGATTAAAGGACAGTTCCAATTACCTTCTTTCTTTTTTTTTGAGACAGCGCCATGCTTTGTCACCCAGGCTGGTGTGCAGTGGAGTGATCTTGGCTCACTTCAACCTCTGCCTCCTGGGTTCAAGTGATTCTCCTGCCTCAGCCTCCTGAGTAATGGGATTACCGGTGTGCACCACCATGCCTGGCTAATTTTTTGGTAGAGACAGGTTGTGCCATGTTGGCCAGGCTGGTCTCAAACTCCTGGCCTCAAGTGATCCACCTGCCTCAGCCTCTCTAAGTGCTGGGATTACAGGTGTGAGCCACCGCGCCTGGCCAGATTACCTTATTTCTAGTCTTCAGTGATTTTTTTCAGCCCATTAAGGATATTTCTACCATCCAGTGTCACCCTTACAAGACTGTATCCTTTACATAACCTCTTTCCACTACAACAGCCCTAAAGGACTCTGGGCACCAGAGAGATTGAACTTGCAAGATTCTTCAGACACCAGTGCTTGTTCTTGTTATTTTTCTTCTTGTCTATTTTGTTGAAGCCCTCATCAAGCTTAAGGTCTGGTGTAAATTCTACCCGCTTAAGGAAAATCCCACTGGTGTCCTAGGTATGAATTAAGTAGTCATTCCACTAAGTCCTGTAGCAGTTTACTTTGGCTGTTACGCAGAGCTGATAGTTTTGTACAACACATTATGTTCAGTCTCTACCTGTATTCATTCTATACCTATCTTTCTCTTCCTCTTTAGATTGTAAGCTGTTGAAGTTTTTGTTAATTGAGGGCTAGGGGAAAATAATTTCAATGATGAAAACAAATACAGTGACAAAATAACCTTCTCTTAAATAATAAACATGGCAGTTTTTGAGTCTGGATGCACGTGAAGTTTATTTTTGCCCCTGTCTCTACTAGGGACCTCCAGGAACTTGATGATAGTACCCAGCTCCCCCTGCTCTGTCACTTCTCAGAAACAGCAGAAGGACTCACCACCATTCGGGCCTTTAGGTGAGTAAACACATTTTTATATTAGCTGACTAGGCAATTACATCATCAACAAATATTTTTCTACAAGTAACTGATCATTGCTTTCATTTTGTTTGATCTCCCCATTGTGTGCCTGACAGTATACTAAACCAGGAATAAGAAAAATGTGATGTCAATGATCAGAGTTAGAGTTTACTTCTCCAGAATGCTAACTATAATAAAAGATGAAGCAACAGATTGGAAAAATACTAGCTGTGTGACTAGGATGAGGCATCTGAATTCCCTAACCTTGGTTTCCTCATCTATTAAATGGAGAAAGTCAGTTTCACTTCTTATGGTCATTGGACTAATTGATATTATCCCTGCAAAGCATTAACCACATTGACTATTGAAGAAGCATCCAATAAACAAGTTAAAATAAATGTATAAATAATAATAGTAATAATAATTCTCACAAAAGGAATACTATTACACCAAAGTTGTTTTAGAATTTAATCCTTTTTATTCAAGGTTTGTAAACAGAGTAATAACCTAAACTTTTGATCAAGAGTGTTTACTTTCAAAAAATTACCTATCCCAATTTTCCTGTCTAAGTCAGATTAGCAAGGAGGTGGTATGACTGAATATTTCGTTTAATCTAGAAAATTGATATTTTAGTGTTATATCTTTCTGAAATCCTAATTGCAAGTATATGTAAATTTTAACCAGAGATTTTTCTAACCTAAGAAATTTATTTTTAAATATAGAATTGGGTCACAGAGTAGAATATAAAGAGACAACTATCCACAACATTATGTTCCACAGCATATGTACCTAATCTATGTAGGTGGCATCATGAAGCATTCACTCTTTCTGCACTGGTATGTTTTTTCATCATAATGTGCAATCCCTTTTATTGGAGATGTCAAAATTATTTATTGGCATTGAATGTAGATAATAACATGAAGTTTATATTCTAATAACCAGCAATGATCAGTGGTATTAATAAGTACACTATACTAAAGATTACTTTTTGCACCAAATAAGTCCTTTCAATTCAATTTATTTGAGAAATATCTGAGTACTGAGCATATGCCAGGTACTATTCTTGCTGTCAACATATAAAGACTAAAAAGACACGGCCTTTCATTGCCAACCAGCAAAAAGTGGCACTGTTGCCCTCCTTCCCCATATCCTCTCAACATACACCTGCCATGTTATCCTTTTTATTTCCTTTGTGATATTTATCTGAGTATTTTAAATCATCTTTTTAATTTGTTTACAAGTTATCTGTCCTTTCCAAGTGGAATGTAAGCCCTATCAGATCCTCCCCGCTTTTTCTTTCTTTCTTTTTTATTTTTTTTGTTTGTTTTTTGTTTGTTTGTTTTGCTGTTGTAGCATCATTAGCTGGGAAAAGTGCCTGGGGCTAAGGAAGTGCTCAATAAATATATATTGACTAAGTAGCTAGCATGGGCTGTGTTAAGGAGCTCACAGCCTAGTAGGAGAGACAGTTTAAGAAAAAAATAGCAACACAGCATTATACATAGTCTAATATCACAAGAAACAACTCTGTCAGAGAGTAGGGTAGCACTCTGTCTAGAAGGAATGGAGAGATAATTATTGAACCACAAATCTTTGAATGATGAATAATTGACCTGGCAGATACAGGAGATAGAATATTCAAAGACGATGTAACAGATGTGTGAAAACATAAAGATTTCTATTTTATACGGAAATCAAAAGAGTCCAGTGATGTTGGAACATAGATTAAGTACAGAGAAGGTGGCTATGAGGATAAGGCTTGAAACCATAGTAGAGGCCAGTACATAAAGGGCTTTGATAAGTACCTTTAAATAACTTAGACTGGATTCTTTCAATGTGAGGTAGTCACTGAAGAATCTTGAACAGGAAAGTGGTATGATCAGAGTTGTGTTCATCACAATAACTCTGGGATACTATTATGAACTGGGGATGGTTAACGCCCAAGGCAAAGAGACTCCAGGAGGCTGTTGCAATGGTCCACATGAGAGATTACAAAGGCAGGCTAAGGAACTAAGGACTGGGAGAGAAAGCACAGATTTAAGGAATATTTAGGAAGTGGGACCAATGAGATTTAGGGGTAAATTGAATGTGAAGAATAAGGTTGAGGGAGAAGTTGAAGATGATTCCTTCTAAGTTTCTGATTCCAGTGAGTAGGTAGTTTTCCAGGTTAGGAAATTGAAGATGATGTGGAGGATTGGAGAAGGAGTTCATGAGTCTGGTTATGAACAGGTGTAGGTAGCAATGAGATGTCCAGCTGGATATTTTTTATGGTCATTTTGGTATACAGGTCTGGTGTCTAAGATATATCTAAAGGCAGAAGATAACAGGTTTGAGTATCATTCTTTTATGGATAATAGTTAAAGTTTTGACCATGGATTTGATTGCCGAGGGAGAGGGTGTAGATTAAGAAAAGAGGAGCTTGCACAAAAATTTCAGACTACCAGCACTTAAAGAACAAGTAGATAAAAAAGATCCTGTGGAAAATAGGATCTGCCAAGTGCTGCCTCATTAAACAAAGCTGGTCCTCTTAGGTTAAGAGGAAGATAGGTTATGTTACTCGTATCTCCCAAAATCCTTTTATATTTGGCTAACCAGTGCTTATCTCACTGCTGAAATATCAGTCCATGATTGTCATCTACTGTGGGAAGCCTTCTCTGCATGTTAGAATGTAGAGTTCGTGTCCTTCTTAGGTCTCTATGTTAAGTTGCATCCTAAACTTAGCATGCTGCACCATAATCAACTGTTTGTGTATTTGCATTCCTCTACAAGATTGGGAGCTACTTAAGAGCTGGTAATGTGTCCTTTGCCTTAATCTTTAGAATATTAACAGAGTCAGTCACATAGTAGGTGTCCAAATGTTCTGTGAATAAATTAAAGGACACTTCGTTGCTCAACCTACTACTTTCTGCTAATATCTCCATGACTCTTTACTTCAACATCTGTCTGCTTCCAGCCCTCCTAATTTGGACAGACTGTTTGAATTCTGTTCCCAGTCAGCTTCCTCAGTAAAGGGGAAGGGTTGATGTTGCCCCTTGTCGTGGTCTCAGTCCTTCAAATAAATATCCTATTGAGCTCCTCCTGCTCCTGGCCAACCCCAACACAGGCCAGCCTGAGGCCATCAAATCCAAACCAGCGCCTTCTTTATGGAAAGAGGATTCACATCTTGGCAACCTTGATGTTGTGACTACTGTTTTAGCAAGTTGGTCCCTGATAGATCAACTATCCTATAAGTGAGAAGTTAATGGTGGGAAAGATCAATTCACTGGGCCCTCTCTTCATGTGCGCACTGTGTGTTTGTGTGTGTGTGTGTGTATAAAATGTTACATATGCTATATGTATATTGTCATATATATATACATCATTTTCAGCCCCTCTTTTATTTCTCTGGATGTATCTATATCCAGATAGGAGAGGCCAGTACCCAAGCACTTTGCCTCCCTAGAGGCCATTAAAAGCTCTTAAGTGGTCAGCTGAAATTTTTGATAGCCCTTTATCCAAATGACACCTTCTCGTAAGCAAACCTTTACCTGTAGCAGCTCTACCTAGGTCAAGGACAGGTCTGGAAAGCCTAAGGGACTGCTCTACCTATGTTTGATGCATATTACCCTAGGTAACACCACTGTAATGCACCTTAATTCAGCCTTGTCTGCTTCCTTCCAATACCTCAATGACATATAAGTACAATGACAAATGTTAATACTTAGTAGGGTAGAGCCCATCTTCCTACTAAGGGGGAGAAACTCAGACCAGTTGAGAAAATAAGCCATCTAAGTAGTAGGCAAAAAATCAGGATAGTGGTGTCATTGGAGTTAATCACGTGAGCATTTTAAAAAGAAATTGAATGGTCAATAATAATAACAACATAAAAGAAGAATAAAAAGAATTAAAAGTGTCCATTTGATATGGCAGCCATGAAGGTATTGGGAACCTTAGTAAGAAAAGTAAAGATAAAGTGGAGAGGATTGAAGGCAAAATTCAGAGGGTTAAAAAATTAATTGGAAATCAGAACATGGACATGGCAAGGAAAAACTACTCTTTCAAAGAGTTTTACTGAGGTGGGAAGGAGTTTAGGAGAGCTCACTAAAAGAAGGAGCTTTTTTACTATTGTCTTTTCATTTTTAAGAGAGTAATGAACTAGACATTTTCAAAGACTGAAGGGAAGAAGTGAAGATATAGGCAGGATGGGGCAGTTAATGGAGAAGATTATTACAACAGATTAGCAGGAACATGTTAAGTGTCCAAGTGTGAAGACCAGTTCAGCTTGAAGAGTATTTGGTATATAGCTCCTTTACGAATGTAAGAAAAGGATCTGAATAGATTCAGGAAAACTGACAGGTAAAAAACAGGAAGTTGATGAGTTCAACATCTAACAGCCTCTGTTTTCTCTTTGAAGGATAGGGGAGGTCATCTTCTGAGAGGGATGGGGACGAGAACAAGGCAGAGCATCGTGAAGGGAATGAGGAAGATTTAGAATGAAAGAGGAAAATGACCAAGCGTCAAGATTCAGATTTTTCATTTACCTTCTTCCCTAGACACATGAGCATAATTTAGCTTACTGTCCTTAATTTTACATTAGGAAAACTTCCAGGTAACTGTAAGTAGAAAAAAATATTATGTTAAATTTCAATGTTTGAATTATAGTTGGAAGAAACAGAAGACAACTCAACTTCTATCTGGAGGTACCTGCCTAATACTAATCCAGGTTTAGATCTTCCAGAGTTCATTTTTTAAGGTTTTATTTTATTTCAATAGGTTTTTGGGGAACAGGTAATTTTTTGTTACATGGGTAAGTTCTTTAGTGATAATTTCTGAGATTTTGGTACACCCGTTACCCAAACAGTGTACATTGTATCCAATGTGTAGTCTTTTATCCCTCACCCCTCTGCCATCCTTCACCCCAAGTCCTCAAAGCCCATCATATCATTCTTATGCCTTTGCATCCTCATAGCTTAGCTGCCACTTATAAGTGAGAACATAGGATATTTGGTTTTCCATTCCTGAGCTACTCCTCTTAGAGTAATGGTCTCCAACTCCATCCAGGTTGCTGAGAATGCCATTATTTCATTCCTTGTTATGGCTGAGTAATATTCCATGACGTATATATACCACATTTTCTTTATCCACTCACTGGGTAATGGGCATTTAGGCTGGTTCCATATTTTTGCAGTTGCAAATTCTGCTGCTATAAACATGTGTGTGCAACTGTCTTTTTCATATAATGACTTCTTTTCCTCTGGGTAGATACCAAGTAGTGGGATTGCTGGATCAAATAGCAATTCTACTTTCAGTTTTTTAGGGAATCTCCATACTGTCTTCCATGGTGGTTGCACTGGTTTACGTGTCACTAGCAGTGTAAGCATGTTCCCTTTTCACCACATCAATATCTATTTTTTTTTTTTAACTGTGGCCATTCTTGCAGGGGTAAGGCGGTGTCTCATTGTGGTTTTACTTTGCGTTCCCCTCATGATTAGGGACGTAAAGCATTTTTATTAACTATCATAAATATCAGCATTTTTAAACCCAAAGAAGTCTTGAAAATGTGGGGATGGCCCTGCTGCCATGGATAAAATTCTAGAATCCTTACATTTGGTACTTGTGGTCAGGAATCGAACGTGTCTTTTTCCATCCATCTGTTCCTTTCTTTCAAACTATCTGGAGTCCCCAGAGTCTTGAGCTCTTTGGAAAGTTAGTATTTACTGATGAGGCTGCTTTTCCTCCCCTGCATTGAGGGTTCGTGGTGTACTCACATGAAGCAATGAACTCCCTCAAGTAGTTTACCACGAAAGCATCACAGTTAAATTAGACTGAGATTTTAGTGACCTTTCCTATTTTTTTCTTGTCTGACAGAATAAAGGTCTAAGAATGTTCAGAAGATGAGCTGGATATGGATGAAAAGATACAGGCTGAGTGTGTCAAAGTTTCCATTAGGAAAACAGAAGGTTTCTTGCCAAATAGAAACACACAGAAAGAATGTTCACTGCATTTTCACCCCTCCCCTCTCACTGCTGCCTCAGACTATTGCCAACTGCATTTACAAACTCTTTAAGAGTGGATCTGAAACAATATCCCAAAACTAGAGGAAGAGTCAAAAGTGTTCCAGATAAAGCACTTTGTCAGAATCAAGGGTTTGAGATTCATCTCAAATGTCTTCCACTGGCTTTGGTCCACCTGGCCTCAACTCCAGTCTCTCCATCACACAGTCCTCTAGGGAGAAGAACCTGTCTCAAGCCCCGGAACATGTGGCGCTTTCTCATTTCTGTGCCTTTGCTCATATTGTTCCTGCCACTTAGAATGCCTTGTTCACCAAAAACATTCCGCTTATCCCTTTAAAACCTCACTCAGACTATCTTCCTTGTCTTTTGTGACACGTTGCTTAACGCTTCCTCTCTCTCCACCCTTCACTCCATTTCCTACTGTGCTGATCCTCTGATTGGTGCAAATCATGCCCTTCCTTTATGTTCATGTAGCATTTTGTGCATAAGCTCCTTATAGCTAGACAGTGTGTTGCACCATTTTTACTTGTTAATGCTGTGTTTCCTCCCTTCACTAGACAGTTGACCCTTCAAGGGAGTAGGTCATGTTTTGTTCTTATGTCCTCAGTGTCTAGCATAATGTCTTGCTTAGAGTGGATGATTGCTAAATGCTCCTGAATGAATGGATGAAAATCTACCAAACGTGTACCTAGCAAGTACAAAAAAGAATGAGCCAAGATGGGTGGATCACCTGAGGTCAGGAGTTCGAGACCATCCTGGCCAACATGGTGAAACCCTGTCTCTACTAAAAATACAAAAATTACCTGGGTATGGTGGCACGTGCCTGTGGTCCCAGCTACTCAGGAGGCTGAAGCAGGAGAATCGCTTGAACCTGGGAGGCGGAGGTTGCAGTGAGCTGAGATCTCGCCACTGCACTCCACCCTGGGTGACAGAGACTGTCTCAAAATAATAATAATAATAATAATAAGGGAAAAAAAATAAGCCTTACGTGTGTGTATAGAGAGAGAGGATAGATAGATAGATAGATAGATAGATAGATAGATAGATAGATAATCTTTATGGTTCATGTTCATTGTCTCAGTAAATCCTATAACCCTTTGAACGCCCCCCTCACCATTTAGTTATTCTCTATATTCATCGCTAAAAGGGTCAGCTGGAGGGTAAGGTTGGACTGCTTAGTCCCACAGCAGAGTAGCCATTCAGGCCAGGTCCTCCTGTGCATGGCAGCATGGCATTTGGGTCACGGATACTCAACTCAAAGTGAGGTAATTATGTGGCTGTGATTGCTGAGTTCTCTGATTATTGTAGATTAGAGCTTACTGTCCGACTGAATTATCTGTCTTTTTTGACATATTGGAATGATCAGATTGACTGGATAGATATCAAGCGTCTGCTTTATATTGGCCTGTATGGATTACTTCAGTGGGCCAAATGGACACCCCACCCAGGATTTCTTCATTCTTTGACATGTGATGATTTGTTATAAATTTTTACAATTTTACTTAAAAATTGGGGAGGTGAGTGGGGGAAGTCTTTTATCGAGAAGGAATCACTGCCATTCTGTCAAATGAAGTTTGGTTATTTCTTGCAAACATAACCCATAGATGGGAGGTCTCTATAAGACAAGCCGTGACTGCAGAGAGTGAATAAATCACATTTTGATTTGGTATTTTCCCCAGCTTCAAACCAGTTATTTTTATTATATTATCCAACCTTCCAATGTTTCTGTTATTCAGGGAAAATAATTGAGAAATAAAAAGAGACTACTGTTGTGATTTAGAGAAGATTTTTTTCTACCATGTAGCATGAATTTCTTTGAGATGTTGGCTCAGATGTTTAAATGGATAGGGCTTTTAGTAACCGTTTCATTTATAAAATAGGTTACACAGAACTTGGTGTGATTTTATTGAGCACCAAGAATTAACTTAATTTGTTGAAGATCAATATTCAAACAATATATATCATAGAACCCTGAAAGTACACAGACCAAATTCCTTTTATGCAATGACCATCCTTACAAATACTTTAGAATTTGGGGGTGTAGAACATTTGCCATCATCTCTAGTGTCTCCCATCCTCTACTTGTTGCGGTTTTTTTTTCTTTGGTTCGCAGAAATATTAGGAAAAAAGATAATTTTAAAAGTATATTTTTGCCAATTGCAAATGTATAGTATTCTGTCTTCCCTGGTTCTGATCCAGCACCTCCCACCCACTCTAACTGTGTTGTTTGGAAAAGTAAAATAAATGCCACAAAATGTTGGTAGAGTTGCATTTCTACACAATTTATCTTGGTTTTTGTAAGGCCCTTTTAATGTAGTAGGCTATGCCTTCTTCTCATGGCTACATTAATTATGTGAAAATTTATGAACTGATCTTTAATACAATGTTGTTGTTAGAAGGACTCTTTTTCCTAGTAAGGGTATAAGAAAGGAAATAAACACTTGACCACACCATCTCTACTAAGAATGCAAAGAGCAGTAGCAGCTGGTCTTTATTTTAAAGTAGAAATCTATTTACTGATCATTCCATGCCATCAGTTTGTCACCATGTTGAGTAAATAGTGTAGTAGTAAGTGTGACTGTTTTTATGACCTCTCCTGTTGTGTGGCTAACACTGTATTTTTGTTTTCTGCAGGCATGAAACCAGATTTAAACAACGTATGCTGGAACTGACGGATACAAACAACATTGCCTACTTATTCCTCTCAGCTGCCAACAGATGGCTGGAGGTCAGGACGGTACGTTCATTTCATGATTTCGAAATGGAAACCAAATAGAGAAGACGCCTGCTGCAAAGAGGCAGACAGTTGTAAAAATTAGCCTTCCACTGAGATTCAGCACTAGCTTCACATTTTCTGAACTTTAAAATAGCTCAGGTTTGTTTATGTTACAGATGAAGTTTGTCATAATGTTTTAGCTAATGACAAGACAAATAGCCCAAAAAGCAAAATTTCATTTTGTGTTCATTAGTCTCTAGATCACATAAGTTAATGGAATGGCAAATATTTGTATAACTTCATTTTTTTTTTCCAAAAGAGTACATTTGGCAAGTGAACAGATGTACTCATTTCCTTTACCGAGTTGGTCCTGCCTGGAAGGATGGCAACTTTCTACGTTTTAAGCCAGTGGAGGGTCATGTTAGTACAAAATGTAGAAAACTACAGTTAATCATTTGTTGCCTTCTGTCTTGAATAATGTAGAAGAACAAGCACAAGCTTTGGCATCACACAGACTTGGTCTAGCAAGTTAATTTTAGTCCCAGTTCCTCATCTATAAAGTAAGAATGTGTACCTTGTATGGGCATTGGATTAAAAGTAACATAAATCCCCTACTACACTAATTGGCAAATGCATTCAAGAAATGTCTTTTGAATGCATGCATGAATGAATAATGACTGGTACCTGCCCTGGTAGGGGGTTCATAAGCCAGTGAGCTGCAGTATCAAGTAGGAGAGATGAGAAAGACATTCCAGAAGGCAAGGAATATAGTTTGTAGTCCGTACAGTCCGGAACATGGATAAGCTACTTTGGTGGTAATGGTGAGTTGAGTGTAATTTTTTTTAATAGGTATTTGCCAGTTTTGAAAAGAAAAAGCATGTTTATCTGTACTATAGGGAGAATCT
Organism: Macaca nemestrina; assembly: GCF_043159975.1. NCBI lineage: Eukaryota > Metazoa > Chordata > Mammalia > Primates > Cercopithecidae > Macaca > Macaca nemestrina. The sequence goes on from NC_092134.1 coordinate 120,096,278, forward strand.
TATTTCCACTAATTGCGTTTCAGTAATATATAGGTTTTCTTTCAAAACACAACAGAAAATAGAAGGAAGATGGTAAAGGGAATTTAATAGGGTAGAAATGAAGGAGCCCAAGTTAAAATCTGAGTAGTTGATTGATGGATACAGATTAACCTAGAATCTTAGACATCCTTGTGAGCTTTTGTTATCATGATTTCTCACTGGTTTATAGAGATTATCTACAACTATATTAGTCATTATGTAGAAATTATTCAACAGCACCACATAGTTATTTTTCACAAAGTTTTGATAGAAGTATTGTTTGCTGATAAATTCCCTCAAGGTAGCTGTGACCGTTGGAAGAAGGCGGGGCAGAGTTTCTTGGGAATTACATATAGATAAATAAAGGCAAGTGAAGTGTTACTTAGGATTTATCACAAAACCAAAACATTATTCCCAAACCCTATCCAAACCATAATTCCATAATTCCTTGTTTTAATTCCTTGTTTTGATATGTGAGTGTCTGTGTGTGTAATTTCTGTTGTTCTATACGGGAAAAAAATCATATATGAAAAATATAATTACTGATGAAATAGCTTACTGAAAGAATATCCTGAAATCATAAGGGAGAAATGTTAGCAGTTAGCTTTGTATCTGGTTTTCCTGAACTTGAAGATCAAGTATGTCTTTTAGGGGCAAGCATATTTGCCTTGGACTTGAGGTGAGAGTCTGACCGACTCCTGTTTCTACTCTTTAGCACTTCCTGCTGTCAGGTTAATGGATAAGTGTTGAACAAGAATCTTCAAGCAAACCATATGCTCTGTTCTCATAGCCAGAAGACAAGATATTAGAGCCTTAACACTGCCAAGAAAGGGAAGGTCAGGAAAAATTAGAAAAGAACAGCAGCCAAACTCAGAATGGTTTTGTTTAGTTTGATTCATAACCCAATACTTTAACCCCCACGTGAAAAAGCAGTTGAACCTGCCTAAATATAATAGAATCTATATCTTGAATTCCACCTGCAAAAACCAAAATACTGACACTTGAAGCAGGAAGGGCAGAACAGGCCATTCATTTGGTTACTTTGTAATACGTTTGTTACTCTTTGCTTTATGTGTATTAGAATCCTTCCAAGATTTGCAATCTAGTCTTATTACTAGAACTCTCCCTTAAAAATTAATACAAAAGAATAAGGAGTATTTTATTTTCATTTCTGGTGGGCAAAGATATATTTTGGCAAGAAACATTTGTTGATTTATTGCAAAGTTCCAGGCATATCTGCTGACAGAAGTCAAGGTTCAAGGTCCTTTGGGTATGATTTGCCTCCATCCATTGTATTTCTATGTCAGTAACCTTATGTGGATAAACACTTGTACACACGCACACATCCACACTCCTCTAGACAATCTCAGAGATCCACTGTGAGACTAGTCAGATTCACTGTCGCTCTGCTCTTCTGAGTGAACTGAGAGTTTTCATTGGAACCAGGTGTATTTAAATGTAAATACTATAATCCAAGAACATATGCCACAGTAGGAGTGTTAAATAAGGTAGATGACTTCTCCTGGGAAATAACCTTTTCTCTCAACTGTGCACATATAAATGACCTCATTACTACTGTGTTTCTGTGGGCATATCCACATCACTGGAGACAGAATTTTAGTTTGGAATAACTGGATCTTGTGTGAGAAAAATGAAGTTGAGATATAGGACCTCGGAGACTAGGGTGTGAACTGTTCTCTACACCCCACAGCTGGATATATTCTGCCTCATAAGTCACTTTTTAAAAAAAGTAATAAAAATTTCTATTTGGCCCAGTACATCTGCATTGATCTTATCTGTGGTATGGACACGACCCCCTCTTTGTCATATTACTCAGTAAGTTCACATAAATATCTGCTTCTAGCAAACATTCTTAGAGTTCCCAGAGCAGGAACGCAACCAAAATGGTACAAAGAAGGTCACTTCATTGGGCATAAATTAGAAGAGGCAAGCAGGATTTCTTCACACAGATTTCACCAACTCTAATTCATGGACTCAGAGCCATAATGGAAACGGGAGAAAACATGATATCATTGCTTTCTGTGGCTATGTTTCCCCTCCCTTCCTCTTCATGCCCAGTTTTAACTTTCCAAAGCCATGTCACTGCTGTTGACAGAAAACCTCAAGAAAGAAGAGAGAGAAACCAGAGTAGAAACACCTTTTGTTGAATTCGGGAAGTTCCCTGAACCTCATCCAATTTTTGCTTATATATATATGTATTTTTTAATTATACTTTAAGTTCTGGGATACATACACAGAACCTGTGCATTTGTTACATAGGTATACACATGCCGTGGTGGTTTGCTGCACTCATCAACCTGTGATCCACATTAGGCATTTCTCCTAATGCTATCACTCCCCTAGCCCCCAACACCCTGACAGACCCCAGTGTATGATGTTCCCCTCCCTGTGTCCATGTGTTCTCATTGTCCAACTCTCACTTATGAGTGAGAACATGTAGTGTTTGGTTTTCTGTTCCTGTGTTAGTTTGCTGAGAATGATGGTTTCCAGCTTCATCCATGTCCCTACAAAGGACACGAACTCATCCTTTTTTATGGTTGCATAGTATTCCATAGTGTATATGTGCCATATTTTCTTTATCCAGTATATCATTGATGGGCATTTGGATTGGTTCCAAGTCTCTGCTATTGTGAACAGTGCTGCAATAAACATATGTGTGCATGTATCTTTATAGTAGAATGATTTATAATCCTTTGGATATATACCCAGTAATGGGATTGCTGGGTCAAATGGTATTTCTGGTTCCAGATCCTTGAGGAATGGCCACACTGTCTTCCACAATGGTTGAACTAATTTACCCTCCCACCAACAGTGTAAAAGCGTTCCTATTTCTCCACATCCTCTCCAGCATCTGTTGTTTCCTGACTTTTTAACGATCGCCATTATAACTGGCATAAGATGGTATCTCATTGTGGTTTTGATTTGCATTTCTGTAATGACCAGTGATGATGAGCTTTTTTTTTTTTTTTTGAGACGGAGTCTCGCTCTGTCGCCCAGGCTGGAGTGCAGTGGCCAGATCTCAGCTCACTGCAAGCTCCGCCTCCCGGGTTCCGCCATTCTCCTGCCTCAGCCTCCTGAGTAGCTGGGACCACAGGCGCCACCACCTCGCCCGGCTAATTTTTTGTGTTTTTTTTTTTAGTAGAGACGGGGTTTCACCGTGTTAGCCAGGATGGTCTCGATCTCCTGACCTTGTGATCCGCCCATCTCGGCCTCCCAAAGTGCTGGGATTACAGGCTTGAGCCACCGCGCCCGGCCGATGAGCTTTTTTTCATATGTTGAGATAGAGACACGAAAAACCCTTCAAAAAAATCAATGAATCCAGGAGCTGGTTTTTTGAAAAGATCAACAAAATAGATAGACTGCTAACCAGACTAATAAAGAAGAAAAAAGAGAAGAATCAAATAGATACAATAAAAAATGATAAAGGGGATATCACCACTAATCCCACATAAATACAAACTACCATCAGAAAATGCAATAAACACCTCTACGCAAATAAACTAGAAAATCTAGAAGAAATGAATAAATTTCTGGACACATACACCCTCCCAAGACTAAACCAGGAAGAAGTCAAATCCCTGGATAGACCAATAAAAAGTTCTGAAATTGAGGCAATAATTAATAGCCTACCAACCAAAAAAAGCCCAGGACCATACAGATTCACAGTCGAATTCTACCGGAGGTACAAAGAGGAGCTTGTATCATTCCTTCTGAAACTATTGCAAACAACGGAAAAAGAGGGACTCCCCCCTAACTCATGTTATGAGGCCAGCATCATCCTGATACCAAAACCTGGTAGAGACACGACAAAAATGGAAAATTCCAGGCCAATATCCCTGATGAACATCATTGCAAAAATCCTCCATAAAACACTGGCAAACCGAATCCAGCAGCACATCAAAAAGCTTATCCACCACGATCAAGTCGGCTTCATCTCTGGGATGCAAGGCTGGTTCAACATATGCAAATCAATAAACATAATCCATCACGTCAACAGAACCAATGACTAAAACCACATGATTGTCTCAATAGATGCAGAAAAGGCCTTCGATAAAATTCAACACCCCTTCATGCTAAAAACTTCAATAAACTAGATATTGATGGAATGTATCTAAAAATAATTGTTTATGTTTTTTTTAATACTATAGAGCTTTCTTTTCTTTTCCCAGTCATGTTAAGTAAGAGTTAAGACAATCATGATTTATCCTCTTTGCGCACACAGTTTTCCCTACGGAAGATCTAGCCTTGCCCACCATATTCATTTCATATTCATTTTGAATTGGGAAAAAAAAATAAAGACCATAACACACTCAAATCATAAAAGGACAAGAGACTAAAAGAATAAAATAATTTGGCTGGTAGATAATTTGGCTGGTAGAAAGCGGCTAGACTGTGGCTGGCCACCAGACTTGCTTTGGCAGCAGAGGGGACTGTTTTTCCTCTGGGTGCCAAGTGAAGCCGGCCATGGTTGAGTGCAATGTGTCACTACAGCCTAACCTCTGAATGCTGCTTGCGTCCTTTCGTTCAGCACGGTGTTTTCTCTTCATCCCTTTGCACTAAACAATTCCAGTTCTTTGGCATTGGTGTTTTCAGTTGCAAAAATGGAGTAACTTTATCTAAAGGCTGTCTTTCCAAGGCTTTGTCTTGCTGTGTGGTGAAAGGATAAAAGAAAATTCACATCAAGAAGCCAAAAATAAAGACTTTAGAGTCAACAGGCTAAAGTCAAAATGGTCTTTAGGGTGAACTTGCACAAGAGTCTATTTTGTGAGATAACACTGCTTTTCTGTGTGTTCACAATTCAACGACAGACAGGGATACAGTGATCTCGTAATATGGAGGTCCTAATATATTCTTGCAGATACCCAGTGGTACCATAATGTGCTCCTGAGTGCTATATGAAGGAGAGGGATCACATACTTTTCAGTTGCTATTAACTATTTACAAGGCTGCTTTATAGAGAATTACAATTTTCATTATAATTCCAAATATAGATAGATGTCTTTGAATCACTAGAAATCTGAAAAGAGGCCTCTCTTTTGACATGGGAATCTTCTGGTGGGGAGTATTGAATTCACAAAATTGATGGAAGTTATAATTTACTATTCTACAGATAAAAGCCCTCTTTTGAAAGTAGATAATTCATCTATGTTGTAACTTCTGTTTCCTAAGTTCAGTCTCCCGTTTCATTGTATCATTTGGATGGAAGGTGGTTTTCACTGAGTAGATTGCTTAGGATGTGTAAGGCTACAGCAGTAGAATAAATGCTATTAGTGATCCCTAAGTATTTGCTGTCCTCTGTGAAAGTTATGCAAACCATCTGCTTCTCCTTTCTTAGTTTATTGCCTCTAAGCTGTTTTGCTACTCACATATTTGCAGAGGAATGGAAAGATGTAACCATAGGGTCACTTTATGGTTCATTAAACTTATGTTTAACAGTAAAGGAAGTGAAAATCAGAGACCTAACAAAAGCATTTTTTTTATTTTTATGGTTTTTTTTTTTTTTTTTTTGAGATGGAGTCTCGCTCTGTTGCCCAGGCTAGAGTGCAGTGGCACGATCTCAGCTCACTGCAACCTCTGCCTCCCGGGTTCAAGCAATTCTTCTGCCTCAGCCTCCTGAGTAGCTGGGACTACAGGTGCCCGCCACCACACCCAGCTAGTTGTTTGTGTTTTTAGGAGAGACGGGGTTTCACTGTGTTAGCCAGGATGGTCTGAATCTCCTAATCTTGTGATCTGCCCGCCTCGGCCTCCCAAAGTGCTGGGATTACAGGAATGAGCCACCGTGCCTGGCCACAAAAGCTTTTATGTTAGTTATTAATTTCACATTCCTATACTACTGTAATATTTGAAGAGAAGTGATTGAAATTTAGTGATTTTGCTGTATATTTTTTGAAAGGTATAGTACAAAAAGGGGCTTCATCCCTTATGCAAATCAAGATAAAATTCTGATCAGAAGTCTCTAAAATATTTCCAGTACTTTAGAAAAAAAAAACCAAAAAAACAGTTTTTAGCAGTGGTAATAATCCAGCAGTGAGCTGGAAAGTGTCTAGTTAGTATGATGAAAAGACAGAATGGCTTTTTCTTTAAAAAGAAAGTTTAAAAATATTTTTATAATAAAATAACTTTGTTACAGGTACTAAACTATAGACATATTGGCTTTCAAACTATAATATCTATTTGAATTTAGTAGATTCTAGATTTTGAAAATCAGTTCCTCTTCTCAAAATTTTTGCTGTAAAATGTACCTCTAAAACTATCTTTCTTTTGCTGAAGAGTCAAAAATATTTCTAAAACATTTTAATATATGAATGTGAGCATATTTGTATTGCTGGCCTAATAACTAATAATATCCAGCGATCGTATTGAAAATTATACAAGTAGTTTTGAAACATTAACCACGTGAAAGGGGCCCAGAAAATATATACTGACTACAACTTATTGATGAGTCTTCTCCTTTTTCTCCCATCATCTGTTTTCACTTCTTTTGCTGGCCCTTTTGCCAGAATAACACTACCTATCTGTTACCAGAATTATCATTTTAATTCAACAGAAAATAGTTTAAATTATCTTCTAATCAAATCTACCATGTCATTCTTTACAGTGGGTGAATTCAGGAGCCCAATTTAGAATACAAAGATTTCCATAGTAAACTAAACTTAATAGAGAGAAATTGACTGCATAATGTTTTACCTTTCCTTTATTATATTTATATTCATATTACTCCCACTTTTTAATTTCCATTTATTTAGACCCACTGATTTTTGATATTTCAGTCAGCTATGACCTTGTCATATTCTAGTCCAAATCTATTCTTTATAAAAAACACAGCAACAGCATTTTGTGAGGTTTTTTTCCCCACAATTAAAATAGTAAAAAATATATATATAATAATTTGGAACTGAATGATGAAATTCATGAGTTAGGTAAAAGTACTTTTGGCTTTAGAAAAGGAAATAACTCATAACACTTAAACATAGCAAAGTTTTTTTAAGAGACTCACATTACAGTTCTAAATGGACATGGAAGTTAAAAGATTATAAAACTCGGTGTTGGACTTCCCACTTTATAAAAAATACACCCTTGTAGTATCTTTACATGTTCAGCTCTTAAAACCTGGAAATGAGATTGGTAGAGACTTAAATGATTTATACAAATCCTAAAAGCAAATTTGGGAGAAGTCCTAAGTTGGAAAATACTCAGCTCATAGAAAAACTCAGTGAATGTTTTATGAAGGGGTGAATTTATCTAGTCATTTACTGCACAAAGAAGTACTGAAGTTTCACAATCAATGTATTTAGCATTATTCTTATTGCTGGAGATAATAATGGTAAAAATTCAAAGACCCTGTCCTCATGGAACGTAGATTCTAATGAGAATAGATAGAAAATAACCATGTAAACAAATAAGCAAATAAGATCGTTTCATACACTTCAGAGTGCTTTGAGGAAAATAAAACAGGGTGATGGGATAGAGAAGAGCCACAGGGCTGGAGGTAGGAACCAAGAAAAGGAAGACTTTTCCAAGGAGGTGATATCTGAGCTGACCCTCAAATGATAGGAAGGAGCCAGGTATCAAGGACCTATTGACAAGCATTTCAGGCAGTCATTGGGAGAAACAAAGTTGATGTATTCCCAAGAATAGGGGAAAGGCTAGTGTGGTCAGAGTATAGTGAAGGAGCAGGATAGTAATCTCAGATGAGGTCAGAGTAGACAGGGTACAAAATCCAGACTATATCATACAAGGCTTTGTAATCCATCTGAGTTTGAATGTATTATAACAGGAAGGCACTGTTAATTCTAAACAGGGGAGTTATATGATCCAACTTACATTTTTAAAAGAATGTATGAATGAATGAATGAAGTCAGCTGGCAGGAGGTAGAGAATAGAAATTAATAAAAGAAGTACCTTGCCTCAAACTCTTAACATATATACCACTCACAGAAATTTCTCAGAAGACAGATGACATATTTTTTTTAATGTCAAGCCAGACATACCTTGCTGGAAGGATTTTCTGGTATTAATTTACTTTCTGTAACTTATTACAGAAACTCTGTGAGACTTTTAGAAAAAAAAAATATGGAAATAACAATGTATAACACAAATTTGAAAGTATTAACTTTACCCAAAATGGCTGAAAGGAAAAAATTCATATTGCTGTAAATATTTTAGAAGTATTTGGGAGCACTTTGGCATGTATAAACTGCAGAAGAGCAGCCCAGACTGGTTATTCTCTACATCTGTGTAGTTAATTCAAATAAAGAGGAAAAGAGAAAGAACTGTCGAGTAGGGGTGTGGCAAGTTGTTAACAAAAGGATACACCAGAAGAGGCAATCAAAGAAGTATTTACTACTTCTGTGGAATTTATTGCCTCAAAGGATTAACTCTATGTGATTTTTTTCCTTTAATCTTTGTAAAGATCATGAGCATCAATATGGAATTAAATTTTAGTGCCTGCTTTAACCTTTGAGGTTTTTATGATGCATACAAATTTTTAAGTTTACTTTAAACATTTGAAAATTATCCAAAGGAAAAAAAAAAAAAAAAGACAGTCTGGTACATGAAGATGGGGAAATCTAACTAGTATTTAACATTTTTATTCCTTTAAAAATCCTTGTGAATTAAATATCATCTATATTTTCCAAGGAAGAAACAGTCTCAGAGGGTTTTAAATTGCTTGTCTAAGCTCATTAACTAGTAACTGTCAAGGTCGGTGTCTGAACCCAGATTTTTGATTCCACGGCTGGGATCACTGGTTGTTCCAACAGTTTGATCTTTGGAGCTGTTTTTAAAAGAGACAGGAATGTAAACATGTGAGCTCATTTGAGAAACATCTCCATTCTTTGACTTCAGCATGTTCAACATTCCATTACTGTCATTAATGTGTTATCATCTAATTGTGAGATTGTTGTTGAGGGACCACAGACAAATCTATCTAGAGAAGGAGTTTTATCAGTGGAATGAGACTTGAGATAATTCTAGAAAGTGACCATATCTGAAATTCTATCTGCTTTGGGGATGTGTGATACATCAACATGAGAAGTTTTTAGAATTTCTTTTTTGAATGATGAGACAGAACAATACCTAGGAATGTCGGGAAATGGGATAAAAAGAAAGCGTTAGGAAATGGACAGAAGTCCCTATCTTTTATTTGAATCTATGGCTGTTATTAAAGAATTGTTTTAATTTTGGAAAAGAGTTTATAATTGAATCATATACTATTTAAATACAATAAGACATGTCCATACTTGTATTGTCTGAGCAAACATAGCCCTTATTCCTATTTACATGAAATCTGTAGGTTTAGTGTCCCAGACTCTGAGCCCAGATAGTTGACAAAAAGTTCGAATACTAGGTTGGAGCCAAAGTAATTGTAGGTTTTGCCATTACTTTTGCATCAACCTAATACAAATCCCAACAAGTTAACCAGAGACAAATTTCTGCAGGGGCCTCACTACATAACACAAAGGAACTAATCACAATCCTGACATAAGCACACATAAAATCTGAGCTAGAACATCAGGTCCAAAAGTAATTGCTTGTCTGGCAACATAATGCAGTAGAAAGTCGGAAACAAAAAGAAGGAAACCCTACATCTGATCCTCATTGTGCCACCAATTGTAGCTTAACTTCTGGCAAGATGTTTAACTTCTCTGAACCCATATCATATATATATATACACACACATACACACACACACACACACACACATATATATCTCATATATATATATGCTAAACATCCTGTGTATATATATGTGTGTGTGTATATATATATAGTGAGAGCATGCAATCACTCTCCACTCCAGCCCTAATATTGCAAGCTATTATTCTTCTACATCGTAGGTATTCTTCCTCTGAAACTTAACAGGACACATATGGAATGATGTATATTCTCTTAGTGATCACCTCTGTAAATCGATTGAAATATTTGGTTTAAGAACTTGGGAGTGACCTTTTAATATTTTCTCTTGCTTTTTCAAAGGATTATCTGGGAGCCTGCATTGTCCTCACTGCATCTATAGCATCCATTAGTGGGTCTTCGAATTCTGGATTGGTAGGCTTGGGTCTTCTGTATGCACTTACGGTAGGTATGCATAAAAATATCACAGGAACAGAAAACCAAACACCGCATGTTCTCACTCATAAATGGGAGTTGAATATTGAGAACACATGGACACAGAGAGGGGAATGACACATACCAGGGCCTGTTGGGGGGTTGGGGGTGAGGGGAGGGAACTTAGAGGGTGGATCAATAGATGCAGCAAACCACCATGGCACACGTATACCTGTGTGACAAACTTGCACGTTCTGCACATGTATCCCTTTTTTTAAAGAATAAATAAAGGGGAAAACATCTCATTTTGTGCAGTGTTGGAGGGTCTACTATAGTTATTATCAACTCTTATTCATGGATGTTAGAGGAAAGGTTTAAATTCATAAGAAGATTACATCTTGTAAATAATAGTAGATTGGGGCCCAAACCCAGGTTTATAGGACAGTTTGGATTCATTTCTAGCATTGTGAACCAATTTTTAAGAACTTCTCAGATCTTGTGGTCAGACTACTCTCCAGGCTGTTTGGGATCCCTGTCCTGAGTTGTACACAACCCAGTTGGGGATGCTACAATGAATGTGAATATACATGAGATAAATGCAAACAGAAGTGTATACCACTATCCACCATGCAGGGAAATCAGGACAGTTCACAAAATAGTGACGCTTATGGACCCTTGAAGGGAGCAGACACCTTCTTTGCTGATATATCACATGACATTCTCCTTGGTCTCTAATATTCTGTAGCACTTATGAGTTGTATCACACATGTACACTAATGGTCCAAGTTATCTCGTTCCAAAATTTCCGGTGATTAACCACAACTTCTTACTTTAATTTATTTAAAAATTTTTTTTAATCACCTGACACAGATAACCAATTATTTGAATTGGGTTGTGAGGAACTTGGCTGACCTGGAGGTCCAGATGGGTGCAGTGAAGAAAGTGAACAGTTTCCTGACTATGGAGTCAGAGAACTATGAAGGCACAATGGGTATTGCTCTAAATATTGTTTGTTTCACTTAAATATTTATTTTAATCAAATATTAGTGTGTGTTGGGCATATTGTTGTTTCTGCTTTTGCTTTCCACTTCAGTATCCAGAAAACTGTCTCTCATCTTGGCTTTGCTTGATTATGTACAACTGAAAAGATGTGACTATTTATACCTGAAAAGTCTTGGATGAAACCAAAGTCCAAACAGATATTTATTTAATGATATTTAAAGAGACTTATAAAAATATTTGGCCTTTATTACATTAATTGCTGACCTAAACTATAAACTATTATATTCTCTTTCTCAAGATGTTATTAACTTAGTGTCAAGAAATTTGGATCTTAAAATACGGACTGAGATTCCCAACTTTGCTAGAATAAAACTGTCAGGAAATTCAATACTGAGGACAGAATAATCTTCATTAAATGCAAATCTCCAAGCTTAGAAGGCATTCTTTTACCTAAGTTTTTCAACAGCCATCTAGCTCTTCAAGGACAAAATCCAGAAAACTTAGCTAAGATCATGAACCCCTTCGTTAGCCAACCCTTGTCCATCTGTCTTGTCTCATTTCTTGTCATCCACCTGCACCACTTTTACTCTGGCCACACTAACATGCTAGGCTTTCTTTTCCTCTTTATTCTCCTATGTACATATATTTAAAATAAATTTCCCAGTTCCCATCCTCTAAGATTCATCTCAGGCACTGGTTCCTCTTGGAGCCCTCCTGGACCTCCGAGGTTAGCACCGTAGGTTTGCCTTCATCATGGGGCCTCCATGTAGTACTGTAGGTGCTGACCTACTGGACACTTCCCCAAGGACAAAGCAAGCACCTCAAGCTGTGTCTTTCATCTCCATATTCCCAGCACCTTGCACAGCACCTCTCACATTTAAAGCACGTAAGTGTTTAATGACCAACTGACTGAACAAATAAATCAATTCAGAAAAGAACTATCTGTCCAGTTTGAATAGAATTGAGTGACGAAATGCTAAGGAGAGGTGATGATGGTTAAGGCTCCAAAAACAAACACGAAAAAACTGTCTTAAAAGTGCTTAACCAAATGGTGTTTATTTGAATGTGATTTAAATTTAAAAAAAAATCCTGCCACATAGTTTGGTTCAGTATTACTTTAAATTTAGAAAAAAAATCTGTATGTATAATGTATTTAAGTATGCATACGTTTCTTTCTACATCAATCTCTATCTGCCTATTATCTATCTGTCTATTTCCCCACCCCATCCTCCAGATCCTTCTCAAGTTCCAGAACATTGGCCACAAGAAGGGGAGATTAAGATACATGATCTGTGTGTCAGATATGAAAATAATCTGAAACCTGTTCTTAAGCACGTCAAAGCTTACATCAAACCTGGACAAAAGGTATGAAATCATTGCATTTTATTTGTTCTCTACGTAAAACCTCTGATGGAGTCTGCTTTTTTACTGCCTAAACTCTTCATACTTCCCAGCCAAGTAAGTATATTCTCACTGGCCTCACATAATATTCCCTACTTGGTGTAGGTCAAATTATCTGCATAAAAGAAAAAAGGGAGAGATAGGATCAGACTACAATACATGTTCTCCAAGTCATATTGTAATTCACTAGTCTCCCATGAAGATCAGAAAAGTCAACAATAGGCATGTTTTTAAAAATTTCTATCTTCTGGCTCCTGGCCAAAATAGCCATCCCCTTGGGAACCTTTGCATTCATAATAACTCTAGTCCCCAAATTACTTCTTTTAGTTATCATAAAAAGAACAAGTGGGCAGAAGAAAATGGAATCATTCTGCTTTTTGTTATAAAACTATCACTTCTAAGATAATATGGAATCATTATTTGTTAGTCCAACAATATATTAAATGTAAAAAAAAAAAAAAGCCACAAAGAAAAAGCAAGGCAATCACATAGAAATAAAAATAATTAGAATGAAATCATTGAAGATTTGGTGAAGACTGTTTTTATATTTTTATTTTTTATTTTTTGAGACAGGGTCTTGTTCTTTCACCCAGGCTGGAGCACAGTGGCATGATCACAGCTCGCTGCAGCCTCGACCTCCTGGTCTCCAGCTATCCTCCCACTTGAGCCTTCCAAGTAGCTGGGTCTACAGGCACACACTACCACACCCAGCTAATTTGTGTATTTTCTTGTAGAGATGGGTTTTCACAATGTTGCCCAGGCTAGTCTTGAACTCCTGGCCTCAAGTGACCTACACACCTCAGCCTCCCAAAGTGTTGGGTTTACAGGTGTGAGCTATTGTGCCCAGCCTGTTTTTATCTTGATAATAATTTATAATGTAGACCTAAGAAAAAATGATTACTATAATGTAATTATTTAAACATAATTACAGTTTTATCATAATATCTTAAGTTAAAAAATAAAACAAGCTAATCTTCTGTCCTTTGTCTGAGTCCTCTTCTCTCTGAGTGACAGCTGTTTTCATAGGTGGGCATATGTGGTCGCACTGGCAGTGGGAAATCATCGTTATCTCTGGCTTTCTTCAGAATGGTTGATATATTTGATGGTGAGTTGCTAACTAAATTTTTTAAGTGGCCATGTGGTGCTTTCCTTTAAAAAAATCAATTTACCTAATCCTGCAGAAATAAAAAGCAAATATTTATAAGGACTTTGTGCTCTACACATGGTTCAAGGCAGATATCCCAAATAAACAGCTCAAAAGTAAATAAAGGACATAGAATTGGGGAAATAAAATGATGAGCCTTAAACTCATGTCTATACGTTATTGCTAAAGCATTTTAATAAACTTGGTAAAATGAAAACAAGACCACCCACTTTGAATAGCAGTAGGTGGAGGTAGAATTTCAAGAGAAAGAAAGAGGGAGGACAACTGTCTTGCTTCCTTTAGATTAAACATATGTCTCTTTCCAACAAAGGAAAAAAGCACAAGGAGATAAGTAGTCTGCATTTTAAATTTTGGTACGTAACTCTTACCATCATCTGCTTAATAACATGGCTTAATGACACTGAACATTTTGTGAGGAGGCAACCTCTGCTGCAAAGTGATAAAGCTCATGATAACAGCATACACAAAACATGCACATTCATCCACCAAATTATTAATAATATGATACACAGGAGCATAGAAATAACTTAATCTTTTTTTTTAAAAAAAAAAGTCCCATTATTTAGTCTATCAAGTGACCTATAAATAGGCCAGCACATAAAGTATCTTGAATGAAAGAGGATCCAGCAATGAATTTGACCAAACTTAGTGTACTTGACAGTACAAGGAGTGCTTACTATTATTATCTGTAATGATTATGATTATTATAGTACTTTGCATGTTTATTGTACTTGACAGTTTGTATTATTGAATTTAATCTACACAACGGCTCTGTGAGAAAAAGAGGTCAGTTTATGAACAACAACATGGAACTATAGTAAATGTAATTTCTGTGGGGTTTAGATTCACGAGGTGAGCAGCTTATTTTTTCCATAGCTAGTAATAATGCACAGACACTTTAAGGACTTTCAGTGGGATTAAAGTTCTAAGGCAATTAAGTGATCAAAAATCAATTGACATTTTTCATTAAAACACTGTGTTTATGATCAATCATGTTAGGTTAGCCTGATCCTCGTGAGTCCAGACACATGATTTCAGGTCCCATGTGAACTATCAATGATTTATTCTGTTTTTAATAGCAGTAGGCTATTAGGATTTTAATACGTAATTTGTTATTTCTGATCTATTATTCCTGAAAGACATAGGTTAAGCTAATCTTGCCTACTCTAAATCTATCTGGTAAAAGGACTGCAGCTGCCATTCTGAGCCTGGCATCTTATCTCACAAGGCAATATGGTCTCTGCACAAAAGTGGTATGATTAACTGCATATATCATGGTGGAGAAACAACATCAACACTGCATAAATCTCTATAAGTCCATATGCAGTATGGAGAAATTTATTAAAACTTGATATTCATATCACAGAATGTACTTCTCTATTTGTAATGCATTGTACTATTAAATCAATACAGGAGTGAATGACAAAGATCCTGGTTTTTAAAGAGCCTATATTCTAGTTGGGGAACAGACAATAAAAAGATAAGTAAAGGTATATAGAATATCAGATTCTGATAAATCCCATGGAGAGAAATAAAGTGGGAAGGAGGATAAAGGGAATACTAGAAGGGAAAGGACTCAGGAAGGGATAAAAGTATTTTTTGGTTGGTATGATCACATAAACAGAATAAAAACTCTGAATTCCTTTAGGAGAAATATGTAAGAAAGACAAACCATCACCAAATGTGTATATTATGTAGAGACACATGATTTTTTTTATTTTACTTTAAGTTCTGGGGTACATGTGCAGAACGTGTGGGTTTGTTACATAGGTATACATGTGCCATGGTTGTTTGCTGTGCCCATCAACCCATCATCTACATTAGATATTTCTCCTAATGTTATCCCTCCCCTAACCCCCCACCCCCCAACAGGCTCGGTGTGTGATGTTCCCCTCCCTGTGTCCATGTGTTCTCATGTTCAACTCCCACTTATGAGTGAGAACATGTGATGTTTGGTTTTCTGTTCCTGTGTTAGTTTGCTGAGGATGATGGTTTCCAGCTTCATCCATGTCCTTGCAAAGGACCTGAACTCATCCTTTTTGATGTTTGCATAGTATTCCATGGTGTGTATGTGCCATATTTTATTTATCCAGTCTGTCATTGATGGACATTTGGGTTGGTTCTAAGTCTTTGCTATTGTGAATAGTGCTGCGATAAATATATGCGTGCATGTGTCTTTATAGTAGAATGATTTATAATCCTTTGGGTATATATCTAATAATGGGATTGCTGAGTCAAATGGTATTTCTAGTTCTAGATACTTGAGCAATGACCACATGCTTAAATGGAAAAGTTGGTCTCCTGAATTTCAACCCTGAACTAGGAAATAACTTTCAATTTGTAAACAAATATTATTTTACTTGTGATTTTACTATGTATCTGTAACTTCTGTTTCTCCTTAACAGGAAAAATTGTCATTGATGGGATAGACATTTCCAAATTACCACTGCACACACTACGTTCTAGACTTTCAATCATTCTGCAGGATCCAATACTATTCAGTGGTTCTATTAGGTAGGTAACATATTTAGCAAACATCTGTGTGCCTCGGGATTTAGCCTTTGACTCATAGAAAGGTTTTACTCAGAGTCATTTTTCAGGTCTGAGTGAACCGATATCAAGACAATAAAATCAAATATGCCACCCAACAATTTGGACTGGAAAAGCCTCGAGTTGCTAAATTAACCTATAAAATTATGTTTCCAGGAGATCTTCATCCCTTTCAGTTTGATTCTATGAAAGCCACTTTTTCCTCTATACTTAAGAACGGTGATGCTTGGCAGACTTTTTTAAGGTGTTCTATCTTACAGATATCCAGTCTAACTTGTGTGTCTGGCCTGACCTCAGCAGATATTCTGACTTTGGTTATTCCCTTTACCTACCCCTCCACCCCTTACAATTTTACTTCAGCCAAAATTGCTATGAATAAAGCTGCTACAGTCTTCATGCCTGGTTCAGGGTTTCCCACCAAAAAAAAAAAAAAAAAAAAAAGCGGGGGTGGATATCGATCATCTGCTAGCTGCTTTAAATATATTATTTGATTAAATTCTCCAACCATTACTCTAGGATACGTATTTATTATCCCCATTTTACAGATGGGGGTTTTGAAACTCAAAGAAGCTATAACTTAAACCAAGTTCCTACACCTAGTAAGTGGAAGAACTGCTATTCCAACTGCAGTTTGTCTGATTCCAAAGTCCATGTTGGCATCTGTATTAGTCTGTTTTCACACTGCTGTAAAGAATGACCTGAGACTGGTAATTTATAAAGGAAAGAGGTTATAATTGACTCATAGTTCTTCATGGCTGGGGAGGCCTCAGGAAACTTACAATCATGGCGGAAGGCAAAGGGGAAGCTAAGGCACATCTTCTCATGACGCCAGGAAAGAGGGAGAGTGAAGGGGGAACTGCCACACTTTAAAACCATCAG
This sequence comes from Macaca nemestrina, assembly GCF_043159975.1. Lineage (NCBI taxonomy): Eukaryota > Metazoa > Chordata > Mammalia > Primates > Cercopithecidae > Macaca > Macaca nemestrina. The sequence continues at coordinate 120,113,364 of NC_092134.1, forward strand.
ATCTCATAAGAATCCACTTACTATCATGATAACAGGATGGGGTAAAATGCCCCTATGATGTAATAACCTCCCACAAGGTCCCTCCCTGGACATGTGAGATTTGGAGCAAACTGATATCAGCATCGTCCCCCAGATCACATCTCTCATTTGATCATATTTTGTTCTATCTTGCTCCTAACCTCTATCTACTTAATTACAAAGAAGTGTTTGCCACTTCCTTTTACTAATTACTCTTTATTTTAAAGGAAAAATGTATGTAAGATTGCCTGATATTTAGTTATAAAACTACTTTAAAACTTCTGGATGTGTCAAGTAATTTAGCAATACCATAGTGAGTTTATATCTCCAAATATATTTATTATGAATACTACTTGATATGGTTTGGCTGTGTCCCCACCAAAACTTCATCTTGAATTGTAGTTCCCATAATCCTCAAGTGTCATGGGAGGGACCCAGTAGGAGGTAATTGAATCATGGGGGCAGTTATGCTGTTCTCATAATAGTGAGTGAGTTCTTGTGAGATCTGAATTTTTTTTTTTTTTTTTTTTTTTTTTTTTTTTTTTTTTTGGTGAGACGGAGTTTCACTCTTGTTGCCCAGGCTGGAGTGCAATGGCATGATCTCAGCTCACAGCAACCTCCGCTTCCTCAGCTCAAGCGATTCTCCTGCCTCAGCCTCCCAAGTAGCTGGGATTACAGGCATGCAACACCATGCCTGGCTAATTTTGTATTTTTTTAGTAGAGACAGGGTTTCTCCATGTTGGTCAGGCTGGTCTCAAACTCCTGACCTCAGGTGATCCACCTGCCTCGGCCTCCCAAAGTGCTGGGATTACAGGCATGAGCCACCACGCCCAGCGATCTGATGGTTTTATAAGGGACTTTTCCGCTTTGCTTAGCACTTCTCTCTCCTGCCGCCATGTGAAGAAGGACATGTTTGCTTCCCCTTCCACCATGACTGTAAGTTTCCTGAGACCTCCCTAGCCCTGCAGAACTGTGAGTCAATTAAACCTCTTTTCTTTATAAATTACCCAGTCTCGAGTATGTCCTTATAGCAGCATGAGAATGGACAAGTACACTACTATTGTTGGTGATGCAGCACAGCTTATCTAAAATAGTGTCATATGTTCCCATAGAGATGTATGTATGTAGCATCAGTCCTGCAGGAATATTTTGCTAGATACTATTTGGGTTATGCTAAGCATAGTTTGGAGCCAATGGATCTAGGTAACAAACTTGGTAATATGATATAATGTACATAAAGTTTTATAATGATATCATCAAGACAATTTTTTATACTATTAAGATTATGCATTCATTCATCAAGCATGAATTCAGTGCTTGCACTGCTCTGAGCACTGTTCTAGATGCTGAATATACAGCAGTGACCAAAATAAATGAAACTTACATTGTAAGGAAAGAAAAGCAATAAGCAAATATACATATAAGTTTCTCTATTTTGAGTTATTGACTAATTAACTAATTTTTCCCTCAGATTTAATTTAGATCCAGAGTGCAAATGCACAGATGACAGACTCTGGGAAGCCTTAGAAATTGCTCAGCTGAAGAATATGGTCAAATCTCTACCAGGAGGTCTAGGTATGTTTTCTAAATAGTATATTTATTTTTTATATATGCCATTAATCCTACATATGTCTATCTACATTTTATGCTATAATCACATAACTTTAGTGTTAAATCCCCTTATATTTAAAATAACACCCTAAAAGTCATTAGAATATTTCAAAATCTAATGTTTTTGCATGGGGTACAAGAGGGTGAACCCAATAACAAATTCTGTTCTATGTGACTACTCCAAAATATTACAATTAATACATTTACCTCTGCCATCTTTTCACAATTGGTGGGTACAGGTCATTGTAATGGATGTTTCCCTGTAGTTATTCTTTCTCAGTTGACCTGTCTGATCACCTACCATCAGGAAATGAATGGGAGGATTGCAGGAGCTGTTAGGTTTAAGTTTGGCACCATTTAGGAAAAGGCAGTTTTGCCACATTAGTAGCCATTTTCTCTGCTGCCAGGAGGGAAAATTCCTTTTATTTATATAACATAATTTTCTTTGGTTTTTTTATTTAAAACATTTTATTAATTTATTATTTTTCAGCTTTATCCATTTACTGAAAAAGGAATCTTTTTTCTTAGCTAAAAAATAGCTAAGCATTTTTTTAAGTCTTTCAAAACAGTAATCCTTTTGCTCAATTATAGACTAAGAGTAGATATTTTTCAGAACATAAAAATCTTTAAAGGAATAGTAATGTTATATCAATGACACAATTTTATCACATGAACAAACATTTATACCTTCAAATGTCTTTCAAAGTGGATTTATTAATTGATATCTTGGTCAAAATTTTGAAAGAAAATATGAGATATATAAATTTGATTAGGTCTGATTTCAAAAATTTTTATTTTATTTTAAACTAAGTTACTTTGTAGTGTTGGGTATTTTTTATTTTTTTATTTTTTATTTTTTATTTTTATACTTTAAGTTCTAGGGTACATGTGCACAACGTGCAGGTTTGTTACATATGTATACATGTGCCATGTTGGTGTGCTGCACCCATTAACTCATCATTTACATTAGGTAAATCTCCTAATGCTCTCTCTCCCCACTATCCCCTCCCCACAATAGGACCCAGTGTGTGATGTTCCCCTTCCTGTGTCCAAGTGATCTCATTGTTCAATTCCCACCTATAAGTGAGAACATGCGGTATTTTGTTTTCTGTTCTTGCAATAGTTTGCTGAGAATGATGGTTTCCAGCTGCATCCATGTCCCTACAAAGGACACGAACTCATCCTTTTTTATGGCTGCATAGTATTCCATGGTGTGTATGTGCCACATTTTCTTAATCCAGTCTGTCACTGATAGACATTTGGCTGGATTCCAAGTCTTTGCTATTGTGAATAGTGCTGCAATAAACATATGTGTGCATGTGTATTTATAGCAGCATGACTTATAATCCTTTGGGTATGTCCCCAGTAATGAGATAGCTGGGTCAAATGGTATTTCTAGTTCTAGATCCTTGAAGAATCGCCACACTGTTTTCCACAATGGTTGAACTAGTATACAGTCCCACCAACAGTGAAAAGTGTTCCTATTTCTCCACATCCTCTCCATCACCTGTTGTTTCCTGATATTTTAATGATTACCATTCTAACTGGTGTGAGATGGTATCTCATTGTGGTTTTGATTGGCATTTCTCTGATGGCAAGTGATGATGAGCATTTTTTCATGTGTCTGTTGGCTGTATGAATGTCTTCTTTTGAGAAGTGTCTGTTCATATCCTTTGCCCACTTTTTGATGGGGTTCTTTGTGTTTTAAGACATTGTTTTGTATTGTCTTGAGGTAGTATCAGTTTTAAACACTTGTGTAAAGAACACAACATGTACTCAATCACTGACAAAAATTCAGTCCTAGAGGTTGTACAATGTCTGACAAATAAATGATGACAGAATGAAAGAACAATGTGATTACTGAAACCACAGAGTTCATACTGTCTTTAACTCATTAAAAGGAACATGTATAATTTTTGACTTCTGCTTCTTTAATATCTTCTAAGAAAGCACTAGAAAAGATAATAGTTGATTGATTGATACTCTAAATTTAATATATAACATATAGTTGCCAAATTGTGTTATTTGACATCTAGTTTTTTAAAAATCAACCTATAAAATAAAATTATGTTTATCCATTAGTTTATTTGAAAAGGAGGGCCAACTCAAAACACTACATTTTATTATTTTAATTAAGTTTCAAGGAGAAAGTGTGCCACAACCAAAAAGTAAGACAGCATGTCTTTAAGGAATGTTTTATTGACTTGCCAGGGTCAGGTTGTGAAAGTAATTCCAGAACTCTGGATGAACTTTCCGTAATGATTTTTTCTTTTTTTGAGACAAGTTCTCGCTATGTTACCCAGACTTGAGTGCAGTGGCCATTAACAGGCATGATCATCGCATATTACATCCTCTAATCCCAGGGGTCAAATATCCTCCTGAGTAGCTGGAATTATAGGTGCCCCACTATGCCTGGCTCCCATAATAGTTTTTTTGATGTCTCCTGTGGAAAACCCAGCAAGTCTACTTGAGAAATTAATACATGCTTATAAAACTTTCTCTCTTGGCATTTAGAGATCCCCTCTCTCACCACTAATATTTGGAAAGACAGACAATTGCATCTTTCTAGTCCTCTTCATTAACATGAGAGCTGCATGCACCTGTTTAGAATTGTGGGCATAGTGTTTTGGGGTTATGGTACAGCACAGGCAACAGGGGATTGTATTTACATTATGTAACTGATGAATATTGTGCTCATCATCTTAGTAAAGATGACCAATTGCTTAATGAAGATTTGGTTCAGGCCAGCTTTAATGGAAACATTCCTTATCTCCAGCATCCTCTTATATGTAAGTTAGAATTTGGAGAATAAATACCTATTTTCCAATCATGACAAATTATAAGACTTTGATACCATTAGAATATCATCAATAGAAATTTTCCCCAGGCCATTAGGAAAAGGTGTTTGAATTCTAATAAAAAAGACATTTGGAAACAGAATTTATCTTAAACTCACAATAGTACAGTTTGTGAAATGTAGATGGAAACCAAAAAAAAAAAAAGAAAAGGATAATGAGGACATATCATTCATTTATCCATACAACAGTGTGTTATTCAGCTCCTGTGTAAGATGTCATAGTACTAGGGACATACTGACAAACAACAAGCCCAGTCCTTATCCACTTGGTACTTACAGTTCAGAAAGATGGTATAATTAAAAGAGAAGTGGAATTAGAGTTGAGAATATTCTGTATCTTATCAAGTGAGCTAAATGTGACTTTGGGCAAGCCATTTCATCTCTCTGGACCTTAGGTAATTATGTTAAGTAATCCCCTTAGAGAACGGTATTAAACAATTAAGTAATTCCCAAGGTCTTTCTGTCGTCAGAATGTTTTATATCCTACTATCAGAGGTAATTCACTACCTATTGTCATAAATGAGATGATTTAGGAACATCTTCATTTTCTCAAGCGGAGTTCCTCTTTGTGTTCCAGTCTGAAGTCCTTGTACCAGCACTAAGTGATATCCATCATGCTGTCATACAGCGTAATGTGTTTTTCATGATTTTGCCCAAGGAAAATGTTAGTAGCATTTCTTTAGTGAAATCCTTGCTTCTTTCTCTGATTTAGATGCGGTTGTCACTGAAGGTGGGGAGAATTTTAGTGTTGGACAGAGACAGCTATTTTGCCTTGCCAGGGCCTTTGTCCGCAAAAGCAGCATTCTTATTATGGATGAGGCAACAGCTTCCATTGACATGGCCACAGTGAGTGCATTATCTAAGCTTTTAAAATTGACGAATTAGAGAAATGTGCATGAAAATTACAATTTATTATTTCCTGAATGGGTTCTGAATCCTCAGTACTATTGTTTTGAGAATCTGCTCAATCATCTCCTTGATGAACTGATGATAGCACATTGAGAATTACAATAAATAGGACCTGACATATGGTTTAAAGGCATTCCTATTACCAATAAACATAAAATAAAGTTGCCACAACTTTTTGAAAATTTTTCAGAATAGTAAATTTCCAGGGCTTAGTTGATGAGAGGTACTGTACTATATTCAAGTACTATGCCATAAAAGTTCTGAAATGCAGTGTGAAAATCTCTGTTTAATAGAATCTATTGATAACCAACACCACTCATTATTTCCTAAAGCAATTTGAAGAAGAATGATTCACTGGGATTAATAATGGCTAGAATTAACAATGGCCTTCTCTATGTGTTTATGGTAGAAAGCCATAAATTTTGCCTTTTGAAATATATTTTTTGAAATTGTCAAATGTATCCAAGAAAGATCTGTCCAGAAGGCTGTGATTGAGTAGGTAAAATGTTACATTAAATCACAAACTGCATATGAGCTAGCAATTAATGTTCTTTTGAAAGTTAACTTGATATTAAAATTTGACGTCAGAAAAGACACATGAGGGTTATCATAAGGGTAATACTGCCTCAACAGAAAAGAGAGAGAGTGTGAATTCAATGATTGAAAGAATTCCTTCACTCTAAAAATTCAACCAAGATTTCCTCTAGGACAGAGATGGAATCTGTACCCAGAACAGTCTTTAAAATATAATTATAACAGTGCTTTGTGGTGGGTATAAAAAGAGTTTCTTCCTAGAATGTTCATTTATGTGTCAAAGTCCAAATTTGTGACATCAATTTTAGTTTTTCTTTTCTGACTCAAAGCTTAACATCATTACAGAATTTTGCTGGTTTCGAATACATACTTTCTGTGGTATAACTCAAGTGAGCATTTTGATACCCATTTAATTTCATTTTCTTCTTTGTGTTTCCTGGACATAAATCTATTACCCACTTCCGGCTGATCAGTGACTGACTTTCATTTGTGTTTTGAAGACACGTACAGAATCCAGCATGAACCTGCTGCTGGGGACTGCCCGTTTTTATGACTTCCACAGAAAAATGAGGGATTGAGAATGCTCACAAGTGATTCAGTGGAATATTGTCCTTGGGGTAAAATATTATGATGACAAAGTCATTCAGAGAAAATTTACACTTTATTTATTTTTATTTATTTATTTATTTTTTGCAGGAGAATATTTTGCAAAAAGTAGTAATGACAGCTTTTGCAGACCGGACTGTGGTGACAATAGCTGTAAGTATGAGAAGACAGAGTTGGTACACCTCTTTGGTTTTGGTTCTAACATGTTATCATCTTTACGTTTTAGCAAAATATACTTGTGTCGAATTATGTATTTCTCTGCTAATGTTTCTGTATCTGTGCAAAAAAAAAAGAAAAAGAAGATGTTTTGAAAGCATTGTTCTTTCCCAAACTGTCTGCTCTACCTAACTGACTTCCTTAAGCGACAATGATAGGACATTCTAAATCTAAGGATTCCAGCAGGTCATGGCCTCTGCTTGTTTACCAGATAAAATGGTAGTTCATATAGAATAATTCTCTTTTCTATAATCTGATAGTCTGATGAGCAGTTTCAGAAAGCAAATTCCTAAATTGGATTGCTTATTCTGCTACTATCTATACCTAATTTCTATGTTTCCATTCATTAATCTATTAAAAAATAGACATATCTCACAATAGGGGCAGGTAATTTTTTCTATTTTAGATAGCACCAATTAAATAGAAGAAGTGCTTAAATATTTGTAATTCACATTATAGCTGACTTACAATAGTCCACAGTTTTCTGTCTTTTCCTCTTTGCAAGTGGATTCTTGCTCATACTTAGTCTTCCTGCTTAATAAAAACTATTTTTTTTTAATGAGTCACTTGGACATTTATTCTTCTGCTGATTCTCTTCTCTTCTATTTTTCTCTCCAGCACCGTGTCTCTTCTATTTTGGATGCAGGCCTTGTTTTAGTCTTTTCTGAGGGTATTTTAGTGGAGTGTGATACTGCTCCAAATTTACTCGCCCACAAGAATGGCCTCTTTTCCACTTTGGTGATGACCAACAAGTAGACCATCGTGATCTATTGCGCCAAGTCTGTCATTCTCCGGTAGTTATCTTAGCAGTATCCCCTCAGTAAGGCATGGCTAATGCTGTGAATAAAGGGGAGGGCTGGGATGAGGGAACTAACTGCAGGGTGTTATTACAAAATCAGCTCAACCAAGTGCTTTCGTCATGCTCAGTACCGAATGGAGCTCATGCATGTGTTTTCAAATATATACATGCAAAAGAGAGTATTTATGAAGCCTATGAACTGAATTTACCTCTTATTCTAAGGACCAATTTCACTAGTCCTTAGGGATGTTTTTATAAGCATCCATAAAAATGCCATACACATTTCTTACCTGCCCTGGAGGATGCATTGTTTCATTTAAATAGTTACTTGAGTTTCATTCGTGAGTAATGGGAGTGGTGTATGGAGTGCTTGCTATGCTTCTACTTCCTTGGATGATGCATGGGAGAAACAGAACCCTTTGGAGTGCAGCTTTTGTCAAGATGGCAGGAAATGATGTTGCATCAGGGCCCTATTTCCTGCAAACTGCCTAAGTAAAGAAAAATCTACTTTCTCGAATTTTTCCAGTGAATTTTGTGGTTCCTCTTTCCTGGAGGAGAGTCACTCAATTAACTCATTGATATTAAGGTGTGAATGATTTAAGGGGTAGAATTGGTTAACTTTAAAAATAATTATTCAGTATTTTCAAGAATTTCCTTACTGGAAAAAGGTAGGGAGATATTTTGGAAGAGAAATAACTTCCTGCTGCCCCAAAACGGGTGGAGAGAGGGAGAGAAAACAGACCATTGCCTATTCAAAAGATGAATTTTTCCTACTCTGCATGAAGCATGGCATTGTTGGATGGTTCTGTTTAGTCTATATCTGGAAGATTACTTGAGCAAAATTTGTATTTTTAACAAAATGCTAGGTTTCCTAATTAGGTTACCTCTTACCTAATTTCTCCTACATTCACTGAATACTTTTCTATAGACTTATATTTCTTTCACTCATTCTTCATTTCAAAACCACTCATGTGAAGGTGGCCACTAGGATACCTAGAATTCCCTGCTCTCACCCGCCCCTAATACACATGAAGCTATCAAGGAAGAATCACTGTAAGATTTTGTAGAGGACCAACTCCTCATAACAGGCCCACAAAAGGGAGAGCACCATCATGCTTGTGGTAGACTCCTTGTAGAATTAACTTAAACTCTTAAAATCAACTGTTTTTCCTTCCCTGCCTAAGAGCTTATTACTTTGGTAGCTGCCACTAAAATTGTGGAATGCCTTAAAAAGATAATTTTCTCCAGCTTCTAAAAGGAAGCACTCACACACCAAAATAGTCCGTGGTATTTATTTCTGAAAGTGATTACACCATTAATTTATCTGGAACATTTTGAAAATTTTATCAATACGATTAGAATTGACATCACACTTTGTCAAGGAACAATTATTTGAATTAATGGAATAAAAACCAACTATATTTATTTCTGTTGGTCAAGATTTTTCAATGTTTTTATTTTTATTTTCTTCCAGTAAATATTATTTTAGAATATCAATGCCTTGTTTATAATATTATATTTATGGGTTTAGAGGCCAAATTCTTTTTTTAGACATCTATGATATGGCTATTGAACAGCTAATATTTTTCTGGAGGGAAAACGCACAGCAGATATTATTGGATAGCTTGTTAAGTTTCTTTTCTAAACGCATGGGTGTGCAAATGGCTCTGGTCCTTTCTCAAAGATAAATAAATGTTAGCCTTCAAAATCTTGTTAATTCCTCAGTGTATTAGGTTGGTGCAAAAGTAATCGTGGTCTTTGACATTAAAAGTAATGGCAAAGACCACGATTACTTTTGCACCAACCTAACACATCATTTGTTACCAATATTCAGCAAATGATAGGCTTGTCATGGGTGTTGAAAACTGGCACATGTTCTAAGCTGGCATCATTATCACATTCTGTATATGTTTTCTTTTCCTTCAAGTCATGAGCCACAGCTATAACTGCTGGCTTTTCTGAAAGCATAAACACTGAGCGCACCCCACCTAGATGGCCCAGGGCAGAATGTACGCTCTCAACTCTGGGGATGGTTTTAGGTAGGACTTTGGATTGTTCAGAGAAGCACTTTGGAAGACTGTGTATCAGCTAAACAGATGGCATTTCTAGGTTTAGAACTCTGGACAGGGACTCCCATCAGCACACTAATATTTTGACCTGCATAGTTCAGGTTCAGTATGGTAGTCCCTGGCCACATGTGGCTATTAGTTGAAATGTAGATAGTTCGAACTGAGAAGTGTCATAAGTGTAAAATATATACTGGATTTCAAAGACTTAATACTAATAGAAGCATGTAAAAGTTCTCATGAATCATTTTTATGTTGGTTACATATTGAAATGACAACATCTGAATAGATTGGGTTAAAATGTATTAAAGTTGCTTTCATTTGTTTATTTCTACTTTGAAAATGTAGCTCCTAGAAAATTTAAAATTACCTGTGGCTCCCATTATATTTCTATTGAACAATACTGATCTTAGCAAGAGTAAAAGCCCAGCACACAGATTTTTCCTTTCTAATTTATAAACATAAAAAATAATAGTAGTTGACATTTATTATTTGTTTGTATATGTCAGACAAAGTGCTGAATTTTTTTACATGAATTATCTCATTTGAACCTTATCACCCTTCTCTGAGGCAGGTATTATTACCATAATTTTACAGATGTGAAACTGGAACTATACAATGTTAAGTATATTGCTCAAGATTGCACAACTAACAGGTGGTAAAGCCAAAATACACAAGGCCTATTTATCTTCAGAGCCTGTTCTCTTAACCATAACACTGACATGGCAGGTGAATGCTCCTCTAAGGTATCAGAGAGCCTTATGAAACAGTTAGATGACAGGATGGAAATATCTCACATTTTGAAATTGGTAAACCTAATTTTCACACTGGTTCTGCTACTTATTATCTATGTGATCTCCTGGTTTTGCTTTATCTCTGTGAATGGTCTCCCCTATAAAGTGGAGAGAGATAACACCCACAGCTGAGGAATGTTCTAATGATTCACAAGAATGTGTGTGGAGCACTTAATATATGGCATATGCTCAGAAAGTGGTTGCTTTTGTCGTTGTTAGTTACTAATTAATCCGAAGGGCATCATGTGGAGAGAAGGAGTGGGTCAGTGGTAGTGATCTCCAAAGACTGAGACTGCATGTCTAAAGGCCTGGATAATCCATTCTATTACTGCATGCCAGAATGGACTTCCCCAAATTGTCATCCCGGAACTGAACCACTTTCCAGGGTTCTTCAAATTGTGTTATAGCCCAAAGAATTAGTGACTCTACACAAGAGATAATTATTGTTGACATTATAACCCAACGGGTTTACAATGACTTCTCTTAATTTAATTACTTGATAAACATTTTTATCCTACTTAAACTGAAGGTTTCATGAAATGATGATGCTGATATATTAGCTACACTCAAGTTAGTACAGCCCATAGAAAACCCAGCCATGTTGGCCATTGCTTAAAAGTATGTAAATAAATGATAATTTAAATAAGGACAAAAGGGGAGGTGTCTGTGATCCCTACATCTCGTCACTCACCAAGATAAACAAATGTCCCAGAATAATTCGTGAAATATACATATTCCATTGTTTTGGCTTGTGCCCTGAAATGTATAACAAATACGTGTATTCTTTCCACTCACAGCATCGAGTACACACTATTCTCACGGCAGACCTGGTTATTGTGATGAAGCGAGGAAATATTTTAGAATATGACACTCCAGAAAGCCTCTTGGCTCAGGAAGATGGAGTATTTGCTTCTTTTGTTCGAGCAGACATGTGAAGGAATGTCTTAAAATAATACATGTATTTAAAATAATGCAGTCATAACCTAATTAACGTTAATGGATCATCGGCTTGACCTCTAAGTGGCATCTTAAACTTTTACAGATTTTTGCACAAGAAGTTGACATTTATTTTTCCTGTTTTTTAAAACAGTTTTTCAAGGTATTATTGCATAATATGTTCATTATTGATGTTTTTATAGTGATCAAGCCACTCTACCTTTAAGAATAACTAGGTTGTATTAAAACATGTAAGCTACTTTAAGTGGTAAATCAATAGCTAAAGTTTTCTCGTAACTTTAAGTCTGGTAAATATCTCTCAGGCATGGAAGTTTCAATGAGTAATCAGTATTACTATACTCTTGTTTGTAAGAATATATTTTCCTTATTGTTTGAGTCTCTAGGGGTTATTGGAAGAGAATAAAAAAGGACATGTTTTCTAATGAACTCTCAAACTCAATATCTACTTTATGAGAATTTATTATGCATATTGCTTGTAAGCAAGTTATTGTATTCATTAACATTAATAATACCTATTTTTCTTAGGAGCCTTTTTTTTCCCTCTTGTTTCTTGTCACCAAGAAGTTATCACATTTATACTTATTCTATAAAGCCAAAGCCTTAGCCAGAAAGATCATGAAGAGTTTGGATATTTTAAAAACCATACTCAAATTTTCATTTTTTCCTGTCCTGTAAAGAGAGAATTCTTAAGAAATCAGTCATAATGTGCCTTTTCCAGACTGAAGTTCAAAGAGTGATTAGGTTCAGTCTTTCAGTGGCAGGCCAGCTAAACTTTCTATAGTTTAATGATTAGCTCTGGTTATGATCTTGAGCCCTAACATGCCACATTACTCAAGATTTACACAGACAAGTGACTTCATTTGGCACTGCTAATAATGGCAGGTGAACATTCCTCTCAGGTGTCAGATATTTCATATGAAACAGTCCAATGGCAGGCTGGAAATATCTTAGACTTTGAAGTTATATATATAACAAGTATCTATTTCTGGCTGGAAAAGTTTACCTCTTCTAGACACCCAATGGTGTCACACATGATCATTTGCTCCTGCTCTAATTTTAATGTACATATAAAAAATACCAAAAATGTTATTATAATTTTAATGAGCATGTAAACAGTGTATCAAAAAATGATGGAATATTAGTATTAGGTTTGCTTAAATGAAAATTAATAAATTCAGACATACTGAAAGTTACCTTCATTGTCATGTGAGCAACCAGTTTCTACCATTCTGTGCTCGTCCAGTGTCAATATCATTGATTTCATTTTCATATGAAGATCTGAATGCATTGTAAGATTGTGAAGAGTTATAAAATTGATGAATTAAGAGAAATTATGCTGCTTTCCTATAGTTATTATGTTCTGTTTATTGTATGGTGTATTCGCTCTTGGAAAATCTGTAATAGTTGTGTATCCAGAATATGTGTCCTCACCTGAATATTGAATCTTTATATTTACAAAAAATGAGTTCCACAAGGATGGACAAAAATGGTCCATGATATTTAGCTTAAATTGTAACCTTTTGTTGTGTTCAGAAAACTTCATTGGAAGAAAATAACCTTGTTTTCCTAAAGCTAAACAGAATAGAATTGGTACTTATTAATTACGTCTTGAAAATACATTCTAAAAATTCAACCACTCTCCTAAAATGTTTGGCATTTAAATATTTTGTAGGGCTGAATATGCATATTGCTTGTTAGCAAGTTATCATTCATTCTCATAGAGAAATGGTTTTTTACCCATGGAAGTAATCTTTTAATGATATTTTCTAAGTATATTGCTGTACAAGCAACATCAGTAGAAGCCTATCTAGTTACACTAAACTAAAGATCACATTTACCGTTCTTACAGCCAAGTGGTTGCTGGTCCCCTCGTAACTTTTAGTTACTTAAGTCGAGTAAATGTCTAATTGTTTACAAAACTAAATTGACTAAATAAGGTCAGGGATAATGTTTTTCATTGATTAACCACTTATTATACATATTATCTATTGAATATAAAAAGATTCATCTTGAAATAATATTTGACTACATAGGTACATATCTGTAAAAGATGACCACCTTAACTAAATCAGATTTTACATTTATAAATTTTATATTTAATTAGTCAAATCAATTTTTAAATCATAATTCCTTAATACATATAAGAAGCAAATAAATGCATAAAGCATTATATTAAAATACCAGGGTTACTTATGTCATTGACAGGGAAAAGACTTTGTATAAACAATTGTGCACCATCTATTTTTGTACTCTTACTCATGATCCATTTAAAAGTCTACTCAGTTCTAGATTAGATACCAGAAGACCCTCTAAGTAACTGATACCTGAGATTCGGGACCATGTCTTGTTTGCCATTGTGCCCTTGGAATTTAATACAAGTGCCTAACCCACAGTAGGGCTGATTGATTCACTGATTAGTTTTACTGTCATGTGCCTATAACTATAGGTTATTCTCTTTCCTTTTCTGTGTTGTGTTTATTCTATTTATTCTCTACAATATATAAAATGTATTTGTTCTCTACAATAAATGTGTTTATTCTCTACAATATATAAAAACATATTGGACTACTATTATAATAAATTACTCTTCTATTTGCTTAAAGAGGGTGATTATTTTTTCACTTAACGTTCCACTGAGCAGCAGCCAGGACTGGTCAATAGATGGAAATCAATGCCAATTTAGAGACAATACCTAGCCCTGCTTTGATAATCCTGTTTCACATTTGCCAGGGTCATGCACTTTCTTACTTTTGTATATAGGCTCCAGAGAAGTTTCCATTAAGTGAAACAGCTATATTAATTTTTTAAATATATCTTTATTTAAATAATCAGATGTCTGGACTTCATCCCAAGGTTTATTGATCAATTTTTATGGTTGTCTTCCAATATATCTTTTATCATTTATTTTGTAACACATTCTTTGAAGGTCTGTGATTTATAGTGCTATGATAATTCCCTTATTGGCTCATTATTCAAAGTTAGATGCAGTCTTCTAATCTTAGCCATTTGGCATAAGAATCAATAGCCAAGGGGATGTATCCTATACCTTATGTTTAATTTGTTCTTTAGTAACTACATATGATGCATATCACATTATCTCAAGTATTAACAGGATTCACCTGGACCAAATTCTCCAGTGAAAGAGCTTGTATCGATACTTCTAGTAAGTGCTGCCAAATGATATTCATAATTAACCAAGTTTGGGAATCACTGAGCTACATCAATCATTACACTAGTTTCCCTTTGTTGTGCTGAACATAGAACCATAAAATACTAAAGGTGATTTTCACATGCTTCCTTTCCCTGCTGATATTAGCTTATCCTGAATTGCTAAAACAAGCCTCTTGGTGTCACTGAATCAATTGCCTTAGTTCATCATAAAGGAAACATTGTTTAACGAACTGTATCTTAGCTGAGAAGTTATCAACAGGGACTCAAAACCTTATTTTCTTTAGTTTTGTTGTGTAATCAGCAACAAAGGATCTGAAGATAAAACTTTTTTCTCAAAGATGCAAAGTGTTTCAAACATTAATTGTATGTGCATGTGACCAATTTGAGATTTCACTATTGATGTTTCACAATACGGAAGGAAGGTAAATTATCTGTGATGATTATTCTCCTTCCCATCTTATGTTTTTTCTCAAGTGTCATCATTGCTGGTACATGAAGGTTGACATATTCATTCTACATATCTCATAAATGGGATTTAAGTTATTCCTTTTTCTATGGACAGTAGCAAATTGCCCTTAGCCAGTCACACTATGGTCACCAGTGCCCTACTTCTAAAATGACAAAGATAAAGGGAGCCATATCTGGCTAAATAAGTTAATTACCTCAAAAAGGAATGGACTGTAAGACTCAGTGCCACCAACCATCACAGACCATCACCAATTACACACTCCATATTCATGACAAAGAGTTTCATTTTCAGGCCATTATTTTTGCTAATCTGCCCACTGTGTAAAACAAGTAGCTTGGTGGCTGGCAAGATGGCCAAACAGAAACAGCTCCGGTCTGCATTTCTCAGCGAGATCAGGGCAGAAGGGGGATGATTTCTGCATTTCCAACTGAAGTTCCCAGCTCATCTCATTGAGACTAGTTAGACAGTGGGTGCAGCCCACAGAGGGCGGGCCAAAGAAGCGTGGGGCGTCACCTCACCAGGGAAGCTCAAGGGGTGGGGGAACTCCCTCCCCAGCCAAGGGAAGCCACTAGGGACCATGCCGTGAGGGATAGTGCACTCAGGCCCATATACTACGCTTTTTCCATGGTCTTTGCAACCCTCAGACCAGGAGATTCTCTCAGGTGCCTACACCACCAGGGCCCTGGGTTTCAAGCACAAAACTGGGCGGCCGTTTGGGCAGACACCAAGCTAGCTACAGGAGTTTTTTCTTATACCCTATTGGTGCCTGGAATGCCAATGAGACAGAACTGTTCATTTCCCTGGAAAGAGGGCTGAAGCCAGGGAGCCAAGTCATCTACTCAGCGGATCCCACCCCCATAGAGCCCAGCAAGCTAAGATCCACTGGCTTGAAATTCTTGCTGCCAGCACAGCAGTCTGAAGTTGACCTGGGACACTCCAGCTTGGTGGGAGGAGGGGAGTCCACCATTATTG
This sequence comes from Macaca nemestrina, assembly GCF_043159975.1. NCBI lineage: Eukaryota > Metazoa > Chordata > Mammalia > Primates > Cercopithecidae > Macaca > Macaca nemestrina. The sequence continues at coordinate 120,129,343 of NC_092134.1, forward strand.
AGGCTTGAGGAAGTGGTTTTCCCCTCACAGTATAAACAAAGCTGCTGGGAAGTTCAAACTGGGCAGAGCCCACTGCATTTCAGCAAAGCCTCTGTAGCCAGACTGCCTCTCTAGATGCCTCCTCTTTCATCTCTGAAAGAACGGTAGCAGCTCCAGTCAGGGGCTTATAGATAAAACTCCCATCTCCCTCGGACAGAGCACCTGGGGGAAGGGGCAGCTGTCTCACAGCTTCAGCAGACTTAAACATTCCCGCCTGCTGGCTCTGAAGAGAGCAGCGGATCTCCCAGCACAGTGCTCAAGTTCTGCTAAGGGACAGACTGCCTCCTCAAATGGGTCCCTGACCCCCTATGCCTCCTGAATAAGAGACACCTCCCAGCAGGTGTCTACAGACACCTCATACAGGAAAGCCGCAGCTGGCATCTGGTGGTGCCCCTCTGGGATGAAGCTTCCAGAGAAAGGAACAGGCAGCAATCTTTGCTATTCTGGAGCCTCCTCCTCTGGCGATACCCAGGCAAACAGGGTCTGGAGTGGATCTCCACCAAACTTCAGCAGACCTGCAGCTGAGGGGCCTCACTGTTAGAAGGAAAACCAACAAACAGAAAGGAAAAGCATCAACATCAACAAAAAGGACGTCCACACAGAAACCCCATCTGAAGGTCACCAACATCAAATACCAAAGGTAGATAAATCCACGCAGATGAGGAAAAGACAGCACAAAAAGGCTGAAAATTCCAAAATCCAGAATGTCTCTTTTCCTGCAAAGGATCACAACTCCTCGCCTGCAAGGAAACAAAACTGGACAGAGAATGAGTTTAACGAATTGACAGAAGTAGGCTTCAGAAGGTGGGTAATAACAAACTCCTCCAAGCTAAAGGAGCATGCTCCAACAAAATGCAAGGAAGTTAAGAACCTTGAAAAAAGGTTAGATGAATGGCTAACTAGCATAACCAGTTTAGAGAACATAAATGACCTGACGGAGCTGAAAAACACACACAAGAACTTCGTGAAGCACACACAAGTATCAATAGCTGAATTAATCAAGCAGAAGAAAGGATATCAGAGATTGAAGATCAACTTAATGAAATAAAGCATGAATACAAGATTAGAGAAAAAAGAATGAAAAGGAATGAGCAAAGCCTCCAAGAAATATGGGACTATGTGAAAACACCAAACCTACATTTGATTAGTGTACCTGAAAGTGACGGGGAGAATGGAACCAAGTTAGAAAACACTCTTCAAGATATTATCCAGGAGAATATGCCCCTAGAAAGCCAGGCCAACATTTAAATTCAGGAAACACAGAGAACACCACAAAGATACTCCTCGAGAAGAGCAACCCCAAGACACATAATTGTCAGATTCACCAAGGTTGAAATGAAGGAAAAAATGTCAAGGGCAGCCAGAGAGAAAGGTCGGGTTACCCACAAAGGGAAGCCCATCAGATAAACAGCGGATTTCTCTGCAGAAACGCTACAAGCCAGAAGACAGTGGGGGTCAATATTCAACACTCTTAAAGAAAAACAACCCAGAATTTCATCTCCAGCCAAACTAAGCCTCATAAGAAAATGAGAAATAAAATCCTTTACGGACAAGCAAATGCTGAGAGATTTTGTCACCACCATGCCTGCCTTACAAGAGCTCCTGAAGGAAGCACTAAATATGGAAAGGAAAAGCTGGTACCAGCCTCTTCGAAAACATACCAAATTGTAAAGACCATTGACACTATGAAGAAATTGCATCAACTAACAGCCAAAATAACGAGCTAGCATCAGAATGACAGGATCAAATCACACATAACAATATTAACCGCAATGTAAACAGGCAAAATGCCCGAATTAAAAGACACAGACAGATTGGCAATTTGGAAGAAGAGTCAAGACCCATCAGTGTGCTGTATTCAGGAGACCCATTTCATGTGCAAAGACACATATTGGCTCAAAATAAATGGATGAAAGAATGTTTACTAAGCAAATTGAAAGGAAAAAAAGCAGGGGTTGCAATCTTCATCTCTGATAAAACAGACTTTAAACCAAAAAAGATTTAAAAAAAAAGAAACAAAGGGCATTACATAATGATAAAGGGATCAATGCAACAAGAAGAGCTAACTATCTTAAATATATATATATACGCACCCCATACAGGAGCACCCAGATTCACAAAGTAAGTTCTTAGAGACCTACAAAGCAAGTTAGACTACCATACAATAATAGTAGGAGAATTTAACACCCCATTGTCAATATTAGATCAACGAGACAGAAAATTAACAAGAATATTCAGGACTTGAAATCAGCTCTGGACCAAGCAGACCTAGTAGACATCTACAGAACTCTCCACCCCAAACCAACAGAATATACATTCTTCTCAGTACCACATCAAACTCATTCTAAATTGATCACATAGTTAGAAGTAAAACACTCCTCAGCAAATGCAGAAGAATGGAAATCGTAATAAACAGTCTCCCAGACCACAGGGCAATCAAATTACAACTCAAGATTAGGAAACTTACTCAAAACCACACAACTACATGGAAACTAAACAACCTGCTCCTGAATGACTACTAGGTAAATAATGAAATTAAGGTAGAAATAAATAAGTTCTTTGAAACCAATGAGAACAATGACACAACGTACCAGAATCTCTGGGACTCAGCTAAAGCAGTGTTTAGAGGGAAATTGATAGCACTAAATGCCCAAAGCAGAAAGCAGGAAAGATCTAAAATTGACACCCTAACATCACGATTAAAACAACTAGAGAAGCAAGAGCAAAAATATTCAAAAGCTAGCAGAAGGCAAGAAATAACTAAGATCAGAGCAGAACTGAAGGAGATAGAAACATGAAAAACCCTTCAAAAAATATCAATGAATCCAGGAGCTGGTTTTTTGAAAATATTAACAAAACAGATAGACCACACCAGTAACCAGACTAACGAAGAAGAAAGGAGAGAAGAATCAAATAGACACAATAAAATATGATAAAAGGGATATCATCACTGACCCCACAGAAATACAAACTACCATCGGAGAATACTATAAACACTTCTATGCAAATAAACTGGAAAATCTAGAAGAAATTGATAAATTCCTGGACACATACACCCTCCCAAGACTAAACCAGGAAGAAGTTGAATCCCTATATAGACCAATAACACACTCTAAAATTGAGGCAGTAATTAATAGCCTACCAACCGAAAAAAACCCAGGACCAGACAGATTCAAAGCTGAATTCTAGCAGAGATGTAAACAGGAGCTGGTACCATTCCTTCTGAAAGTATTCCAAACAACAGAAAAAGAGGGACTCCTCTCTAACTCATTTTATGAGACCAGCATCATTCTGATATTAAAAGCTGGCAGAGACACAAAAAAAGAAAATTCCAGGCCAATATCCCTGATGAACATCAATGTGAAAATCCTCTATAAAATCTGGCAAACCAAATACAGCAGCACATCAAAAACTTACCCATCATGATCAAGTCGGCTTCATCCCTGGGATGCAAGGCTGGTTCAGCATACGCAAATCAATAAACGTAATCCATCACATAAATAGAACCAATGACAAAAACCACATGATTATCTCAATAGATGCAGAAAAGGCCTTTGATAAAATTCAACAACCCTTCATGCTAAAAACTCTGAATAAACTATGTATTGATGGAATCTATTTCAGAATAATAAGACCGATTTATGACAAACCCACAGCCAATATCAAGCTGAATGGGCAAAAACTGGAAGCATTCCCTTTGAAAACTTGCACAAGACAAGGATGCCCTCTCTCACCACTCCTATTAAACACAGTATTGGAAATTCTGGCCAGGGTAATCAGGCAAGAGAAAGAAATGAATGGTATTAAAATAGGAAGAGAGAAATTAAAATTGCTTCTGCTTGCAGATGACCTGATTGTATATTTAGAAAACCCCATCGTCTCAGCCCAAAATCTTCTTAAGCTGATAAGCAACTTCAGCAAAGTCTCAGGATACAAATCAATGTGCAAAAATCACAAGCATTCCCATACACCAATAATAGACAAACAGAGAGCCAAATCATGAGGCAACTCCCATTCACAATTGCTACAAAGAGAATAAAATACCTAGGAATCCAACTTACAAGGGATGTGAAGGACCTCTTCAAGGAGAACTACAAACCATGCTCAACAAATTAAGAGAGGACACAAACAAATGCAAAAACATTCCATGCTCATGGATAGGAAGAATCAGTATCATGAAAATGGCCATACTGCCCAAGGTTATTTATAGATTCAATGCCATCCCCATCAAGCTACCATTGGCTTTCTTCATAGAATTAGAGAAAACTACTTTAAATTTCATATGGAACCAAAAAAAACCAACCAAACAAACAAAAAAAAGCCCATACAGCCAAGACAATCCTAAGCAAAAAGAACAAAGCTGGAGGCATCATACTACCTGTCTTCACACTATTCTACAAGGCTACAGTAACCAAAACAGCATGGTACTGGTACCAAAACAGATATATAGACCAATGGAACAGAACAGAGGCCTCAGAAATAATACCACACATCTACAACCATCTGAGACAAACCTGACAAAAACAAGAAATGGGGAAAGGATTCCCTGTTTAATAAATGGTGTTGAGAAAACTGGCTAGCCATAGGCAGAAAACTGAAACTGGATCCCTTCCTTACACCTTATAGAAAAATTAACTCAAGATGGACTAAAGACTTAAACTTAAGACCTAAAACCATAAAAATGCTAAAAGAAAACCTAGGCAACACCATTCAGGTCATAGGCATGAGCAAAGACTTCATGACTAAAACACCAAAAGCAATGGCAACAAAAGCCAAAATAGACAAATGGGATCTAATTAAACTAAAGGCTTCTGCACAGCAAAAGAAACTACAATCAGAGTGAACAGGCAACCTACAGAATGACAGAAAAATTTTGCAATCTATCCATCTGACAAAGGGCTAATTTTCAGAATCTACAAGGAACTTAAATAAATTTACAAGAAAAAAACAAACAACTCCATCAAAAAGTGGGCAAAGGATATGAACAGACACTTCTCAAAAGAAGACATTTATGTGGCCAACAAACATATGAAAAAAAAACTCATCATCACTAGTCATTAGAGAAATGCAACTCAAAGCCACAATGCGATACCATCTCACACCAGTTAGAATGGTGATCTTTAAAAAGTCAGGAAACAACAGATGCTGGAGAGGAGGTGGAGAAATAGGAATGCTTTTACACTGTTGATGGGAGTGCAAATTAGTTCAACCATTGTGGACAACAATGTGGTGATTCCTCAAGGATCTAGATCCAGAAACACCATTTGACCCAGCAAGCCCATTAATGGGTATATACCCAAAAGATTATAAATCATTCTACTATAAAGACACATGCACCCGTATGTTTATTGCAGCACTGTTCACAACAGCAAGACTTGGAACCAACCCAAATGCCCATCAATGATAGACAGGTTAAAGAAAATATGGCACATATACACCATGGAATAGTATGCAGCCATCAAAAAGGATGAGTTCATGTCTTTTGCAGGGACATGGGTGAAGTTGGAAACCATCATTCTCAGCAAACTAACAGAGGAACAGAAAATCAAACACTGCATGTTCTCACTCATAAGTGGGAGTTGGACAATAAGAACATATGGCCACAGGAAGGGGAACATCACACACCAGGGCCTGTTAGGGGGTGGGGGTTAGGGGACCAATAGCATTAGGAGAAATACCTAATGTAGATGACGGGTTGATGGGTGCAGCAAACCGCCGTGGCACCCAAACCTACATAAAAAACCTGCACGTTCTGTACATGTATCCCAGAATTTAAAGTTAAAGAAAAGAATTAAAGGTCATCAGTGTACAATGAAGAAAAAAGATGGTGGAGAAATAGTTGCCACCTCTTAATGGCAGAACATTAAGCACAGGCGGAAATCGAAGGAATTGATGGCAGCCATGTTGCCGGCAAGCTACCACAACTACTGCGGACTCGGAGATTTGGGGGAAGTAGCAAGAAACATTATTTTCTAACTACCTAAAAGGTACAAAGGACCACTGAGGGTTCACTTTTTGCTCATTCCTCAATGCTTCTTTTCAGATCCTCTCTACTGCAAATGTAAGATTTCAAGACCAAAGTAATTGAGTAGCTTAATGCCGTAAAAAGTTGCATTTATTCAAAATGTAAACATAATTCAGCTTTTGGTGGGATTTTTTATTTTTTGTTGTTTGATTATTCACTTTTTACCTACCAAATTGCAAAACTTAAAATTCATGTTCAAAATTGAAGAGTGCACTATAAAGGAGACATTGTCATATTTTATAGTTGGAAATGTAAATCAACAATACTGCAGTGTGACAGTGAGTGTAAATGACATCAACTAGGCCAGGCATGGTGGCTCATATCTGCAGTCGTAGCACTTTGGGAGGCTGAGGTGGGAGGATTGCTTCAGACCAGGAGTTCAAGACCAACCTAAGCAAAAAGGCAAGACCTTGTCTCTACAAAAATAAAAAATTGTAATTAAAAAATTAGCTGGGCTGGGTGGTGCACACCTGTAGTTCCAGCTATTAAGGCAGCTAAGGCAGAAGGATCCTTCGAGCCCAGGAGTTAAAGACTGCAGCCATAATGGTGCCTGAACTCCAGAACAAGACTCTATCTCTAAAAAAAAACATAAATAAAAAGAAAGCTATCAACTAAAAAAAAAAAAAAATGTGGCCAGGCTCAGTGGCTCATGCCTGTCATCCCAGCACTTTGGGAGGCCGAGGCGGGCGGATCATGAGGTCAGGAGATCGAGACCATCCTGGCTAACACGGTGAAACCCCGTCTCTACTAAATATACAAAAATTAGCCGGGCGTGGTGGTGGGCGCCTGTAGTCCCAGCTACTTGGAAGGCTGAGGCAGGAGAATGGTGTAAGTAAACCCGGGAGGCAGAGTTTGCAGTGAACCTAGATTGTGCCACTGCGCTCCAGCCTGGGCGACAGAGCAAGACTCCATCTCAAAAAAACAAAAAACAAAAAAACAACATTTAACCTATAATGAGCTTAATATGAGCATTTACTCTTAGGAAAAATTGTTTTAAAGTTTGTTTGGGTTTTTTGTTTGTTTATTTGTTTTTTTAAGTCTCCAAGGTCTTAAACCTTTTGGTCACATCATGGGGAATCGAAGTGGAATCAAATCTACTTTTCAATATGAAGGTTTATTTTATTTCATTATATGATATGCACAAGACAGGGATCCTCTTTAATTTTGTGTTTAATTTAGCTTCATTATAAATGTTGGTCTTCATATCGTTATGCAAAATTTAAAACCAGAGTCAAACTGTCTCTGTAAAAATGGGATTCAGGAGACATTTTTGTTTTCACTCTTTTAACCAAGAATCTGAAGTAGTGGAACCCTCTAGAATAGCAAGTTGCCTAAATCAGACATGTTGTATGAGGCCAAAAAAATCAACCAAGGTCATTAAAAACAAAAAACAAAAACAAACAAAAAGAAACCATAACACAAAAATTAGCCGGGTGTGGTGGCGGGCACCTGTAGTCCCAGCTACTTGGGAGGCTGAGGCAGGAGAATGGCGTGAACCCGGGAGGCAGAGCTTGCAGTGAGCCGTGATCACGCTACTGCATTCCAGCCTGGGCGACAGAGCAAGACTCCATCAAAAAAAGAAAAAAAAAAAAAAGTAACTTGTTCGTAAATATCAACAGTGCAACTTTGGTGCAGTAGCTTAATGCTATTTAATTCCCATCTTTCCCTAAGAGAATGATTAAAGTATGTACTGTTTATACAACATTATCATTTATAATTAAGTGAAAGGCCATTGACCTTTAATATTATCAGAGCCAAGTGGATTTAGGCCAGCTCTTTGATATCTAGGCCAGCTCCTTGACTCACAGTAGTTTGGGCTTTTTGTTTCAACACTCATGAAGTAAAAAGTAATTTTAAAAATTCTTAAACTTTTTCAGACAGCCAAAATGTTCATCAGTTATTTGAACTTGGATGTAAACAGAATTTCCAGCTATTTGAATCGATTAAAGTGTCTGTTAACTCTATTTTATAGGTTACAACCCAAATCTATCCTCCAACGCCTCAGGACATGTGTGTGCACTGCATGCATACACATATACACACACATTTTAGCTTAACTTGCTGCCTTAAATAAGGTTATAGTTGCTATGAAACTTTGTATCACTAATGCATAGATAAATACAGGTAGTTAGAGTAGATGGCATAAAGAGAAATATTCTGACAGTAAATCTGTAAGTGTATCTTTCAGATCTAAATCACCTTAGAAAGAAATTTCACTTCTAAATAGATCATAAAATGTGTTTCCAGTGATATGAGATTCAGCCGTTCTTTTTATTTTATTTTATTTATATATTTTGAGACAGAGTCTTGCTCTGTTGCCCAGGCTGGAGTGCAATGGCATGATCTCAGCTCATTGCAACCTCCGCCTCCCAGGTACAAACAATTCTCCTGTCTCAGCCTCCCAAGTAGCTGGGACTGCAGGCATGTGGCACCATAGCCAGCTAATTTTTGTATTTTTAGTAGAGATGGGTTTTCGCCATGTTGGCCAGGTTCGAACTCCTGACCTCAGGTAATCCACCTACCTAGGGTGTAATCCCTCCCAAAGTGCTGGGATTACAGGCGTGAGCCACTGCACCCAGCCAACCTTTCTTTTTAAACTACTGTTTAAGATAACACTGGCAACATATTGCTGGGTTACAGTCAGGAGGCTCTTTTTAGTTCAATGAAGGGATGATAATGATTGTCATGAAAGGCGTTGAACTGGGCATCTATGAAAGGTGGTTGTCTCCCTGCTAGGGGATGCTGTGTGAAAACAAACTTTTGCTATTTCATCTTGATTGATAATTTGTTGAATATCTGCTGTGTTCATCTTTGAGTAACAAAATATAATTCGGTGAGATTATTTGTCAGTGTAGTGCATAGCTATGTAGTATATTTTAAATAGTATAAAATCTTAAGAAATAAGTATCTTTATTACACTTGATTTACAGATGAGAAACTGAGGCTAGGATTTAAATGATTTATCCCCAAATCACTGATTTAAATTCTGACCACCTGACTCTAGAAACTATGCTTTTAAACAGCACGGGGTAGGTGTGGAGAGGAGGTTGGTACTGAAATGTTACATCTGCACTGGAATCTAGGAAAAGCAGAATTATCAGATCTCAGGGAAAGTGAGGACTGGGACCTGTCTAGGGACAGTCAACTCCCTCAATTCCATCTCCCTGTCTCTACTTTCTCACTTTTCTTCTGCCCCATTCTTATTCCTGCCTATTTCTTTCTCACTTGTATGGACCATTCCTATCCCGAAGACTAAATCTTCTGGCTTCTCAGTCCACAACTATCTCCATTTCTCAGATTGTCTATTTCAAAGTATCAAGCAAGGAATCTACCTTGTGCAGTTCATCTTTTAATCTTATACATGACAAGACAACTGTGCATTACATCACTTTGGGTCAGGAGTCTACCTCTGACCTGAAGCTGTGGTCGGGTAGTATATGCCAGTTGGGAGTAATGAGGAGAAACTAGCACAGTCTAGAAAGTGATGTGAAAGCAAGAAGGCAAACACAAATCACAACCGGTAGTTCCAAAAAAAGACTAATGAGACTGGGCTGGCTACTGATTATTTTCTTTTGGGGGAAAAAAAAAAAAAGATTGAGAGAAGAAAAATCTTATCACATAAGCACTAAAATGAGCTGTTGTCTAAAATCCTTGGCCTTTCCTCTCCTGCTCTCTCAACATATCTTTGTTCCAGAGAAAGGGAAAGTCTAAAGAAAGCTGTACTTTTAAAACAAGAAAACAAAAAAAAAATCTCTTGCCATAAGTAATAACCTCCAAATATTGACTTTTTAGGCCCAAGTTTCATTTCTCTACAGGAATTACTGCATAACACATAGCTTACGAGACATTTTCTCACAACTTCCCACTCAAAACAAGCAGTAACACCCTCCCACCACCACCACAGAATTGCACTATCCCTAACACATATGATCATTACAAGCATATTTTGGACAGAAGCAGCCATTTTTCCCAGTGACCTATGACTTGTAGACACTTACATGGGCCAAGCACTTGGCCCAGGCAGCACAATTCCTATGTCCTTGGCAAACAAGAAGGAGAAGATGGCAAAAGGCAGTGACTTGAGGTGACAAGTTTTCACTTGAAAATAGGAGCTTCTCTTCTTTATTCCAGCTCGACTGAACTTCCAGCATATATTCGATGTAACAAAACATTATATTGGAAACACAAGGCATCCAGGCCTTTGGCCAAAAATGTAGGGGAAAAAAATAGAAAGCCTAATATTTCATGGGAAATTCTTGGCTTAAATAATATTTTAATAAAGCTTAGCTACATATGCCAATAAAGCACGGAGATGACATACTGATTTATGATTTAAATATCATTATAATCTCTGTAATGTCTAGTATCATCTTATATCAAACAATATGAAAGAGGAAAAATCGCTGGGGAAAAGAAGAGCAACATGAAATCAATTCAGATACCCATAGAATGTTTATTGCATATACCATCTAATTAAAAATTTGCTGTAAGGGTAATAATAACTAACATACATTGAGCAGATATGATATAAGCCTTACAAGTATAATCTCTTTTGATCTTGAACAAATTTCCCTGAGGTAGATATTATTATTTCCATTTAATAATTGAGATTCATAGAAGCTAACTTGCACAAGGTTTAGCGGAACTCAGAGGCAAATTCAACCAATCCGACTTCAAAGCCACACTCTTAGTCATGTGCTATACTAGAGTAAAGATTAATTTAGTGAAATCAATTATTTGTTTTGGGAATAAATGATTGATACTGTATGTGTGATGGTTGAGATATTGAGTGTCAAGTTGATTGGATTGAAGGATGCAAAGTATTATTCCTGGGTGTGTCTGTGAGGGTGTTGCTGAAGGAAATTAACATCTGAGTCAGTGGACTGGGAAAGGCAGACCCACCCTTAATCTGGGTGATTAGATAATCAGTTGCTAGCACGGCCAGAATATAAAGCAGGCAGAAAATGTGAAAAGGCTGGACTGGATTAGCCTCCCAGCCTACATCTTTCTCCCGTGCTGGATGTTTCCTGCCCTCGAACATTGGACTCCAGTTTCTTCAGCTTTGGGACTTGGACTGGCTCCTTGCTCCTCAGCTTGCAGATGGCCTATTGTGGAACCTCACCTTGTGATTGTGTGAGTCAATACACCTTAACAAATTCCCCTTTATATATACATCTATCCTATTAGCTCTATTCTCTAAAGAACCCTGACTAATACAGTATGTGACACATAATAAAGAATAATTATGTGAATCTATGTAGAATACTACTGAAAAGAGAACTGGATCAGGAGACCTGACTTCTAGTCTTGATTCTATCAACTGAATATATGGCCTTGGATTTATCATTTAAAGTCTGGGTCCCCATTTCCTCATTTGCAAAAGGAAAACCAAAACACATGACAATAATTAGCCTGCTGGCCTGAGGTTTTTTTTGTTAATCTCAAATAAAATGATGGGAAAATAACTTTATAAGTTGAAAAGCACATTCCAATATGAAATGTTAGTATTGAGAGCCCACTACATTGACCAAATCTTAATGAGCACTACATGAGATTTTTAAAATCACAGAATAAGTGTTTTATGTCCTCTAAAAACAAATTGTTTTTACCAAAGGTGAGATCATATATTCAAGAAGAGAAATTAAATAAAAACAGCTCCAGAATATTGATACCCTTGAGGTTCTGGAAAGGGAAAATGCAAAATCAGTCTGCTAGGGTAAAATCTAGATCCCTTAGGGAGGAAAAAAAAAACAATAAAATTAACTCACATTCGAAATTAAAACCACATGAGAAAACAAATACCAAGATTGGAATCTAGACACAACCAATAGGAATATCAGCACAATAACTAGAAATCATTATAAAACAATCTATAAGAAGTTTTAAAGTATGTATGTTTGCCAGTAAGCATGTGAAAATGTGTTCAACATCATTCATCATTGGGAATGCAAATTTAAAAAACTATCCCCTGAAATGGTTAAAATGACAAGGACTGACCATACCAAGTGGGATGAGGTTGGAACTCTCACATAACCGCAGAAGGAAGTGTGCACGGCGTAACCAGGAGTGGAATACTGGCAGTTTCTACTAAGGCTAAGTAGGTACCTATACCAGGACCCAACAATTCCATAATAGAGTATGTATCCAGGTGAAATGAATGCTTATGCCCACGATAGATCTTGTATAGAAATGTTCCATAGCAACTTTACAATAGTCAAATTTATAATAGTCAAACAAACATAGATAACCCATATGCCTGTCAATAGGAGAATGGATAAATAAATGGTGTTATATTCACAAGATGAAATACTATTACTGGAATATAAAACAACCAGGCCAAATTTCACACTCTGTTGAGTGAAAGAGGCAGGTACTAAAGAGTACCTACTGTGTGATTCCATGTATACAATGCTCAACTACAAGCAAAACAAACTGCTGATGAAATGCCATAAAAAGGTGAGCTCTGCTAGGGAGCAACTACAGTCTGAAAAGGGCAGAAGGAAATCTTCTAGGGTGATAGATATGCTTTATATCTTGATAAAAACCATGGAAGAACAACCAGAAGATATGGAGGATAAAATGAAAAGGTCTGAACTAGAGATCTCAGAGGAGAGAAAGAGAAAATGAGGAGGGTTCAAAGAGCCAAAAACTATTCCCAAAAGAAGACATTTATGCGGCCAATAAACATATGAAGAAAAGCTCATCATCACTGGTCATTAGAGAAATGAAAATCAAAACCACAATAATGCCAGCTAGAATGGCGATCATTATAAAGTTAGGAAACAACAGATGCTAGAGAGGATATGGAGAAATAGGAACGCTTTTACACTGTTGGTGGGAGTGTAAATTAGTTCAACAATTGTGGAAGACAGTGTGGAGATTCCTCAAGGATCTAGATCCAGAAATACCACTTGACCCAGCAATCCCATTACTGGGTATATACCCAAGGGATAAAAAATCATTCTCCTATAAAGACACATGCACACATATGTTTATTGCAGCACTGTTCACAATAGCAAAGACTTGGAACCAACCTAAATGCCCATCATGATAGACTGGATAAAGAAAATGTGGCACATATACACCATGGAATACTATGCAGCCATAAAAAAGGATGAGTTCATGTCCTTTGCAGGGAGGGACATGAATGAAGCTGGAAACCATCATTCTCAGCAAACTAACACAGGAACAGAAAACCAAATACCGCATGTTCTCACTCAAAAGTGGGAGTTGGATAATAGAACACATGGACACAGGGAGGGAAACATCACACACCGGGGCCTGTCGAGGGGTCGGGGGTTACGGGAGGGATAGCATTAGGAGAAATACCTAATGTAGATGACGGGTTGATGGGTGCAGCAAACCACCATGGCACATGTATACCTATGTAACAAACCTGCACGTTCTGCACGTGTATCCCAGAACTTAAAGTATAATAATAATAATGAGAAGAAGAAGAACAAAGAAATTCAGACTCAGACTCAGATGATTTCAAAATTATTCCAAGCTTTCAAGAAGCAGCTAATCCCTGCTCTATATAAACTATTTCAACCAATAGAGAAAGAATACACACTAATTCTTTTTACAAAGACTCATAACATTTACCCAAAATCAGACAGAGATGACACAGAAAAAAATAATACAGACCAATCTCATTCACAAATATTTATGCTAAAGTCCTAAGTAAATTGTTTAACAAACAAAATCCAGCATTATATTAAAATAACAGTTGACAGTGACCAATTGGAGTTTAATCTCAGGAATGTAAAAATAGTTTCAGTGACTTAATTTACCAAATTAACTGGTCAAAGAAGAAAAATAGATAAACTTGGTAGATACTAAAAAGACATTTTGTGTAATTCTTTATCCATCACTGATTTAAAAAACAGAAAAGTAGTAAAAGCATACCACCTTAAAGTGATAAATATATAAATTATATATTCCGGAAGTGTTTTATTAAATCACTAAGAAGAGAAAGCATGCCTGTTATCACCACCATTTTTTTTTTTTTTTTTTTTTTGAGACGGAGTCTCGCTGTGTCGCCCAGGGTGGAGTGCAGTGGCCAGATCTCAGCTCACTGCAAGCTCTGCCTCCCGGGTTTTTACGCCATTCTCCTGCCTCAGCTTCCCGAGTAGCCGGGACTACAGGCGCCCACCACCTCGCCCGGCTAGTTTTTTGTATTTTTTAGTAGAGACGGGGTTTCACCGTGTTAGCCAGGATGGTCTCGAACACCTGACCTCGTGATCCGCCCGTCTCGGCCTCCCAAAGTGCTGGGATTACAGGCTTGAGCCACCGCGCCCGGCCTCACCACCATTTTTGTTTATCAATAATCTAACAATACTAACAAATTCAGGCCAAGAAAAAATAAAATAATAAATAATGAATTACATCCTAATTATTAAGGATGCTGTATCAAAGTTATAATTATTTTTTAAAATATTGTTTTAGAGCCATGCGCAGTGGCTCACGCCTGTAATCCCAGCACGTTGGGAGGACAAGTCAGGCGGATCAGCCTGGCCAACATGGCAAAACCCTGTCTCTACTAAAAAAAATACAGAAATTAGCCGGGCTTGGTGGCAGGCGCCTGTAATTCCAGCTACTCGGGAGGCTGAGGCAGGAGAATTGCTTGAACCTGGGAGGCAGAGGTTGCAGTGAGCCAAGATCATGCCACTGCACTCCAGCCTGGGAGACAGAGCAAGACTCTATCTCAGAAAATATATATATATCTACATAGTTTTAGGTGTCCTGGGCCTGTGCTAAATCCTTTACATACTCAATTCATTTAATCTATACAACTCTGAGAGGTAGATGTGAGTCCATTTTGCAGAAGTGGAGATTGAGGCTCAGAGTCATTAAGTAGGTTATTCAAAGTCATCAACCAAGTAAATGACAGAACTGGCACGTGATCTCATCTTTCTGACTGTAAACCGCTGTGAACGTAAACAAGTTATGCTATAGCTCATGCATCTCCCATAATTTCTCAATTTTTTAAAGAAAGATTGACTTTCAAATCCATAATAAATTTTGAGAGATTATTTTATCATCCCATCAATTCTTACAAAAAATGAGGTAATTTGACATTTTAAATTAGAAACAACTCTCAAATATGTAATTCCAGTGTGAACCTGTTTACAAAAAATGACCTGGTGAAAGCTTTTCTGGCACAGAACATTTTTACCTTAAAAAAAAATGTTTTTAAATCATTTAACAGCAGAAAAAATATCCTGGGCCAAACAAGTCTAAGTATCACTTTAAAACTTTCAACCTCTATAATCCTTTCTATAGCTGACAGTTTTGAAAGGTGGCAATAAGGAGCTGCTCTACAGAGAGTTCTGGAAAACGTCAGGTTTCTCTTTCCAAGCATCGCGTGAGTCACTCATTTTGCAAAACATAATGACGTGAAAGCATAGCAATGGATCAGGTCATCCTTGGGAACTGCTTTTTTCCCTAAGAGTTTCAGAAATCCTGTGAAGAGTTCCTATGGCAGGGCAGATCCCAGGCTCATGTGAACTTGCCTTTCTTTGGCACGAGAACGTGAAAGCATAATTTCAGGCCCTGCAAAAATCAACAGTGACAGCCACTATTTCTCATCTTCTCTTGGGAGAGGCCCTACTAGCTTTATTTATAACTAGCATTTTGTAGACTACCAGTAGAACAGAATCAGCACGGGTACTCTTTCTTTGACGGAAGGAACTACTTTTCTCTTGGAGACACTATTACAGTAAAACATATGTGTTGATTTCTGAATCCCTATTTTATTACCAGTATCTTGGTTGGCCCCTTTTTAGTCCCCAGTGTCTTAATTAAATTCAAGAGTTGAGGAGATGGTAGTACAAGTATTGGTTAGTTATAACAGCACTCTGAGGGTTGGTAAGATCTCGAAAATATTCAGGTCTAGACAATGAAAAAAGAAATCTGTGGGCTATAACTTTTCCTTCCTACCCCCACAGCCTGCTCTGAGACCTTGACCATCACCAAACTAAAATCAGCCCTAAGATATTACTAACAGTTGATATTTATTAAGTACTTATCACAGGCCAGTAGCTATCCTAAACATCTTATATTATCTCATCTTGCCCTAAAAATAATTCTATGAGGTTCTAATACCTGGCTGGGCAAGAGAATCTCCAGGATAACTTTTAAATGTGCTTTATTTTATCAGAAGTGTGTATACCTTTTCATTAAAGATATTGTAATTTCTGGGCCAAAGATTCTATGTCTTATTCTATCCTTCCTCAACAGAAGTCTGGAGGGGCATGAAATCATATTACCAGGCATTTCTTGTGTAGCTGGACCATGGTTGGACAATCATCTCTTTGAGATATAGTCTAGTAAGAAAAGCGTAGGATTTGGAATCAGATGTTCTGAGTTTGTCATAGCTTTCTATCTACTTGGTAAGTGGCTTTGGAAAGTCATTTGGCTAAATTCTAATCAACTCATGTGCAAAACGAGGAAAATAACCCAATTCTCATGCAACTGTCTCAAGGATTAGGGTCAGTGATTTTCATAACCTAGTACCTGGCAGACTCTCAATCCTTATTCATTGGGTAAATGGAGAAAACAGTGAAGGGACTTCCCACTTTTCCCAGCTCTTCCTCTGCCTTTCCTCTTACCCATCTGCTATGTTGATTTCCTTATTGTTCTTTAAGCACATCAAACTATTTCCTGCCTCAAATCTTTCACACTTGCTCTGGGCTGCCTAAAGCACTCTTTCCCCAGTTGATCATACAGTTGATTCTTTATTCAAATGTCATTGTTTTAAACAGGTCTTTTTTGAACTCTATCTAAAACTGTCATCTCTGGCCCTCGTTACTTTTGATCCTTATCTTGATTTATTTTCTTTATACGTTTTACCACTATTAATAATTATGTAATGTATTACTTGTTTGCTAACAGCTTTCTCCCCAAGAATGCCTTGGAGCAGGGATGCTGTTTTGCTCACTTAGATGCAAATCAAAGGGTAGTTATAGTTTTGAGTGCCTCCTTTACTGACCTTTCTGATTCACACCTGTGAGCTTGCTAAAGTTTGAGGAGCTGAGCTTGCAAAGAAGAAATGGGGTGACCTTCTTTAAAACAGTGATGCTTTTCTGCACATAAATAGATACATATCTCAAAAAGAAATGTTTTCTGAATTCACTGGAACAAATAACTGAGAAGAGTTATATTGTCATTCCCATTCCATGATAACTCCAAAAAAGTAAGTTTATAACATGCTGTTTTGATTACTAGTTTATGTAACAATTTTATTAAGTTGATTCCAAAGCAATATGTTCCAAAGTGGTTTATATGAGGACACTAATAAAGCAGCATACTAAGCAAATAGACCAACCATTATTTGGTCAGCTAACATGACTCGTTTCCATTGCCATCTTGAAGACCCTCCAATTTTTTAAGTCTAATATGGCTCAGGAAATCCAAGAGTTTGAAGTCTACAAGTCATGTCAAATGCAAAGTCAACAACTGCAAGAATTTCACCCTTGTTCTCAAGGGTAGTTTCAGAAACTTTGCTGATTTCCATTTAGTAATCAAAGCAGTAGACAATTAGGAAAAGCATCAACCTAATATTTTCTCTACTTGTCTGAAGGCACTTGACAAGCTTTGTTTCTTAAGAGAATGAGAATGTCAGAAACCCAAAGAAAATGCTCATAGGGTCTAAAAGGAACCTGACAGATGCTGACTTACAAGTGAAGCAATATCTTTTAATTGCTTTTTAATTGCATAAATTTCTGCAACATGAGTAAATTCTAACAGGATTCCTGCATATTCAAGAAAATTATAATAGTAAATAAAATTAGCTGTGTTCTAGCCTTCTTACTGCTCTCCTCTGGTAGTGTGCAAATTAGTCTTCACTCCTGAAAGAACAATTAAGAAAATTATTGAACAGTTAAGAAAATATACATAACTTTTAGTGGACAACAGCATATAGTGATTGAATAGGCAGATGAATAAAATAAGCCCTAAGTAGTAAATGTGCTCTTGAAAATTAACTGATTTTTTTTTTTTTGCCAATTTCTCACCAGAGGCAAATTTAAATGTTCACTGTTTGGACCATAATATGAGGGAGAGCTAGAGGTCAGTCAATAATAAATATTTATTAAGCAGCTACTATGTGTCCAGAAAGACTTTTGGGGGATAGAGATATATGTCCATTAAGCTTAAAATCAAATTGTAAAGAGAAACTTAGCTAGCAAATGCCAGACAAGTTTAAGCATTGCTGACTTAGAGCAGTTAGGGAAGTTGCTAATGAAGGGAGAAATGGATACTTTTGCAAGAGTGTTCAATCTTTTGGCTTCCCTGAGCCACACTGGAAGAAGATGAATTGTCCTGTGTCACACGTAATGTACAATAGCACTAATGATAGCTGATAAGCTAAAAATCACAACAAAAAAGCTCATAATTTTAAGAAAGTTTTTGAATTTGTGTTGGACAGCACTCAAAGCTCTCTTGGGTTGCATGCACCTCACGGGCCACACGTTGGACAAGCTTGATTTAAAGGTAGAGCAATATAGTAAAGAGAAAGGTGAGAGGAAGAAAATTTTTGCAGACACCTATAGAAATAGACTTGAAAGTGAATTCCAAAACTTCACATTTCCTATGTGGGTTCTGAGAAATAGTTGCAAAACCATGAAGGGTAGAGAGAGATGAGAGAGAAAATGCAAGAGAGAAATGCCATGTTTTGAACACTATTCCTACTTCTTTTCATTTGACAAGTATTTACTGAGTACCTACTCTTGGGATCTCAGAACAATTTGAGACCCTGGGTGTGTGGTGATAATCAACAACGTGCTCTCATGCAGCTTCCACTTAGTGCAGAAAAACTAGTTGAAGGACAAAGACACACACTGTTTAAGGAAACAATGTAGAAAGGGAATACCAAGAAAAATATTTATCTGTAATATTCTTACAGTACACATTCTTTACCATTTAAAAATGACTACTATTTGTTCTTAGGCCTACTATTGTCAAACATTTACTTATTAATTCCTTAAAAATTGGTCTTTATTATGTGCCCTGATTTTGAATTAATCAGGTTAAATTACTAATAAAAATATGACATTCTGTTATCAAAGCAAGTTGAACTATTTAAAATTGCATATTTGGAAGAATATATCTCACTGAAAAAAAATGAGTCTGAAATACGTATTATACCAAAAGAACAGAATTTTCAGAGAATTCAGATATGGCTTTATTTTTGCAAATCTTCTCATAAATTCTCCAGAGCAGTCCAGCTCTTCTCATTCCAATTTTCTTGCTATTTTTCTGTTACTATGATAAATATCACAGTCACCTCTGACTTTTCCCTTTTCCAATATTGACTCTGTATAACATTCCTTTTGTATCTATTTGCATATTGCCCACTGATATTACCTATTAGCCCAAGACCTCATTCCTTCTCTAATTAATGTCATAGTTTCCAGCACCCTCTTCTGCCAGTTACAGAATTTTGGAGCCCAGAGGGACTATACTTAAGAAATGCAACCCTTAAAGCCATTATATTCTCTGCTTCTGGATCAATCCTCTTAAAACAGGCTCTTATTGTGTAGTTTTCTGATCAAAATCTTTCCATGGCTTACCACTACCTGCTGAGGAATCCTCAGATTCTTTTGACGAGCATTTAAGGCTGTCTATGCATTTTCAAGGCCCCAATTTGCTTCTTCAACTTTGTATTTTTCATTCATTGATTCAAAAATATTTTTTGAGCCCATTTGTAATGTAAATGGCGCTAGGGTCTTGCTACAAAGATGAGCAAGTCATAGCCTTGCCCTCTAGCAGTCCCCAGTTTAAGGGAGTGGGTACAGGAGTGGTGGGAGTGGGAATGACAAGTACATGAAAATCTCATTGAGAGTAGTGGTAACAGCACCTGCCCAGGGAGCACTGAACTCAAGTGTCCAATCCTGCTGTGTAGCCAGCTTGGCTTCATCAATGCTGATGTGGGCTGTCTTTTCTCTGCTTTTCTGTATACCCTAAATATATCTAGACTTTCAAAGCCTAGATCAGATGCCAAATAATCGATGGATTTTTCCTTAGTCTCCTACTCTTAAATATCTCTCATTTGAATTCCCATGGCATTTTTTAATTTCCTTTCCTATTCTTTTTTTTTTTTTTTGAGACGGAGTCTCTCTCTGTCGCCCAGGCTGGAGTGCAGTGGCCGGATCTCAGCTCACTGCAAGCTCCACCTCCCGGGTTCCCGCCATTCTCCTGCCTCAGCCTCCCGAGTAGCTGGGACTACAGGCGCCCGCCACCTCGCCCCGCTAGTTTTTTGTATTTTTTAGTAGAGACGGGGTTTCACCCTGTTAGCCAGGATGGTCTCGATCTCCTGACCTCGTGATCCGCCCGTCTCGGCCTCCCAAAGTGCTGGGATTACAGGCTTGAGCCACCGGGCCTGGCCTTTCCTTTCCTATTCTAATCACATCCCTGCTTGTATTAGAGTATATCTCTCTTGCTAAAACTGTCTGCCTCTCAAAAGCAACAACTATGACATATATTTACATATCTCTAGACACATAAACCTAAAAAAAGTTTACAAAGGTGTGCAATAAATGTTCCCCGGGCTAAAATAATGAATAATAATGTGTACAAAGTCAAAAGTAAAATAGAACAATGGCGGGAATTGACTGATTCTTCATACAGTTGTAAAACTATTATACTACATAAATTACTGCAAAAATTAATGACCGTAGAGAGGAGGACTACCACTAACAAACTAGGATCCTGGGCTTACAGGGGTTAAGGAGATCTAACCACAAGGGGAAAAAAATATTCTTAATTTGTCTTCATTAAAGACTAATTTTAGGTCTTTGGGTAATTAAATGAATACATTGTTTATGCTCCATACACTTTCGGCCCGAGTCTTGGAAAATACGTGAAACTTCCAAGAATTAAAGTTTCCATTAACGCAAGTGCCAAAATCAGGAGGCTTGACCTGTGGGAAAAAGCACATTTGTCTTCGCTGGCTCCTTTTCAAAAAGCTATAGATGGTTATTGTATAACCTTTTTTTGTACGCAAATGCTCTGTTTTATCATGCAGACCATCTAGACAGAGGAAGAAGCTGCAACATTTCAGAAAGCAACCAATTACTGAAGACCGAATGACCAGGCCTTATCAGCGCTGAAGTGTTAACGGCGGTCCCTGTTTGGGGCAAAATTTCTTCATCCGGAACCACTGCCAGTGGTTTCTTTTTTCTTTCTTTTTTTTTTTTTTTTAAGGGGTAGGGCGGGGGGCGGGGGGGGGCGCAGTCGCTGTTTTGAGGGGTGTGTGTGTGTGTGTGTGTGTGTGTGTTAATTCCCTGAAGAGTGGCTTTGGCTGGTGAAGAAATAGTTTACTACAGTGGGTTTCAGAACATCTTCCACCTGCATCTCTCCTAGCAGGTGGAAATTTAATGTAAATAATTGCGTGTGCCCACAGCTTGAACGCCTTGGAAGAATATTTTCTGACTTCTCTGCTTTGATTCAGTCAGAAGTAGCCCAGTTATCATGAAGAAGCCCAGTTATCTACCTAGGTTACAAAATAAAATTAAAACTAAATCTCCTTGCGTCAGTGAACTTGGACTCAGAAAGTTCTCTCCCCTGAGCAGAGAGCCTTTTAAAGACTTGTGTGTCACGCTGGCAGCAGGGGGTCGCGGCTACTGGAAAGGAGCTGGCTCTGCAGGTCCCGCCCTCCCCCGGGTCGTCCCTCCCTCTGGCCTGCTCCCTACCTCCCGGGGACTCGCGCTCGCCCCCTCCCCGCCCGCCCCCTACTCCGCGACAGCGGCGGCTTCCGAGGTCTGGCGTGCGTCAAAGCCCTAACTGGGAGGCTGATTTGTGGAGCATCCCCCCCCGGCCCCCCCAGTCCCTCCTCCTCCCACTGAAGTGGCCAAAGGAGTTGAGCTGAGCAGGGGGAGGGGAAGATCGACACCCATCCCCCTTCCTCTAGCCCTCCCTGCGTTTAGATTCAGTTGCACCTTTTATTATTTTAACTCTTCTCCATAGGACACGCAGCCCCCAATCTGTCCCTCCGGCCTGGGCGGCCCCTGGTCCCGCGCGCCAGGATGGGAGAGCGAGGGACCTGCCCGCGGCCCGCCGGCGTGTGCAAGGAGGTCCAGCCGCCGCGCCCGCTGCCCGGAGTCTGTAAGTTTCAAAGCTGCTCCGGGGGAGGGGAGGGGGAGGCTGTCTGCGTTCCCATAAATGATTTAAAATGCAAAACACCGGAGAGGCTTGCAGTGTTGGATGGACTTTTCGGGGTGCACTCCCTACTGCAACCCGCAGGATGTTGTCTGGGGTTTTTTTTCTCCCCCCGCACCTTGTATATTTGATTCCTTCGTTGTTTTAAAAAAAAAAAAGTTTTCAATTTTTCAATTTATAATATTATGATTTCCACAGGAACCTTTTTAACTGTTTTTTAGATGCAACTCATTCTTTCGCATTTAAAATAATTCTTATAATTTATAAATTCTATAGCACATCACTTATAATTTTGTCAGATTACACGTTATTTATACTGCGCAAGGAGTCACGGCCTTTGCTTACTTCTAAAAATAACGGAGGAAGAATTTCCCCTCTTTACTTTTAATATTGCTACATCATCTAAGTACTTTAATAAGTAAGTAGATCGTGCACCCAACTGGTCTTAATCTTCTTGATTGACGCCACGTGCTGTAGCCTTGCACTAATTTACAGACGCGGTTCATCGCAGAGAATTATCTTTGAGCCTGCTGTTTACCGGAAGGCTCTTGGTTTTGTTTAGCTAAGGCTATGCCCATATGTGTTCAGAATGATAAGAAGAATTGGAACAGTTCTTTTTATTAAAACCAAGTAATTTTTCTGAGATCCCAGAACTCAAGCACAAGCTAGATTCATGTTTGGGTTAGTGAAAAATCACAGTTTTGGTTTTGCATGTCACCTCGCGCATGTACAAACCTGTCCTTGAATACAAGGACCAAGAGGTGAGCATAGGGTGGGTTTTTAAGTTTTTAATGAATGTTTCCCTCGTGCAGGAGGACGGGTGTCCAGGGACGGAGAGGCAGGTGAGAGGCAGGTGGCTAAGCTGGCTATGGTGACAGGACGATGTTGGCCAGAAAGAGTATCATCCCGGAGGAGTATGTGCTGGCGCGCATCGCCGCGGAGAACCTGCGCAAGCCGCGCATCCGAGACCGCCTCCCCAAAGCCCGCTTCATCGCCAAGAGCGGGGCCTGCAACCTGGCGCACAAGAACATCCGTGAGCAAGGACGCTTTCTGCAGGACATCTTCACCACCTTGGTGGACCTGAAATGGCGCCACACGCTGGTCATCTTTACCATGTCCTTCCTCTGCAGCTGGCTGCTCTTCGCTATCATGTGGTGGCTGGTGGCCTTTGCCCATGGGGATATCTATGCTTACATGGAGAAAAGTGGAATGGAGAAAAGTAGTTTGGAGTCCACTGTGTGTGTGACTAATGTCAGGTAAGAATGTAGTGGGATGAGGCAGGGGTTGAAAACAGTAGAGAAAAAAATGTCAAAATGCCTTTTCTCTTATCATTCTGTTATTTAATTGAAAGTGAAATAAAGGGTTTGTTTTAGAATCTCCAGAAACAAAAAAGCACAATAAAGAACAAAACCTAACACAGTAAATATTTTTTTAAATGCAACTTTATGGATGAAGAGTCTCTGAAAATCTGAGCTTCAGTCCTTTGGACTAGCCTTGAAAATGTTGTACCAGTTATCAAAAAAAAAAAAAAAATTGTAATTCAGAGGATAACACAGAGTGCTTTACTCCAAAAGCACGCACATTTAGTTCAGTATGAAAAAGCTGCTGTCCGTAGTTTCAGTGTCCACAGGTAAATATCTCTGATCAATAAAAAAATATTGTGCTAGTGGACATTTTTCTATGACTCTTCTAACCCATGACACTTTCAGAAATAATAAGAAAAAAAAATAGGGAGGCCCTAGGGGGAGAGTGTCCTAGATTAAAAATCTACTAAAAAATGAAATAAATATCATCCCTTCTTTATCGAGATTATCATAACATAGCTAATTGCTTGCATAAGATTCAGAAATTAAAAGTTGTGCTAAGATTCAGAACTAGAAATTGCTAATTTTTAATGAAAATTAGTCCAAAATTTTATGGAAGGGGTTATATAAAAGCAATTTAATTTTGTACTCTTCTTTCAAAGTTTAAATAGAATAGGGACAAGACAGTTCTTAGATACCTAACTTTGGCTTCTTTCTCATATCATAAGTATCTCAAAGGCAGGTAAATTGAATTTGATTTCAGTGATTCTCCTCTCTTACTTTCACATGGTTTAAGAACATTTAGTTGAGGTGATTTGTTTCTTAATTTTTTTTTGTTGTTGGGAGGTGGAAAGAGATAAATTATATCAATTACCAAGATGTTCACTGTGAATCAAAACAGTAGTAATAATACTAGAAAATTTTTCAAAACATTTTTAAAAGAACATTTTAAATTCACATAGTTCACAAAGCAAGGAAACTTGAAAAAGCATTATGATACCAGGAAACTGTAAAGGATGGGACCTCCAGTGACTCTGAATCTTATGAAGCTAGCATATCACTGCAGAAAGTGGACCCCAGACTGAACTTGTCCACCTTTCCATTTGCTAAGTAACTACAATGCCAGCCTTTCAAGGAGGAAGGCAGCATTAGTGTGCGGAGATCACACACCACAGATTTCAGATCAATTTTTGAGGAGCAAAAACTATTGAATTGATGTATTGCTTTTAATATTGATTAGATATTCTTTTCTTTTTTCAAACTTGTCACGAACTGTTGTCTCAAAGAAAATGCAGTTGGAAAACATAGGAGATCATCAGTATACCAAGACATAAAGAAAACACAATACTTAAAATATCCATTAAAACATTCAATAGATATTCTAAGATCAAATATCATTATCTATAATATATCTCTTTAAGAAACTTACTGGCACTGATAATTGGTGAATCATTTTCATATCAAAATAAATTTTTAATCTAAATTATGATAGATACTGATAAAAAAAGAGATTAAAAAAATAACAGCAAACCTTAAAAATATTCATTCTCTCCCAAAGAGAATTTAAAAGGTGACTAATAATAATTCTAATTCTTTGCATTTTTCTCTTTGTAAATTCAATGTCCAATCATATCACTAAAATTGGAAACAACATTTTTCATTGAATATTCACCAGTATTTCCAAATAATGTTTGACCATTCTTCTTTTAGAGTGACTCACTTTCTCCTTCATGTATTTTCTCCTTCAAGGTGTCTCTTTGACTCCTTCATTTAATATGAGTCAAAAAATAGACCAATATATTTCCTCTTTCTCAATGTTATCCAGCCTACCTCTCTCTGTAACAGAACAAAGGAACAGCTAAACACTTTTATCTCTTGAGATTGTTTAGCATAGCAAGTGTCAGTAAAAAGCTGGATCTTCTACCATATGTAATATTTAGAATTCCTAAACAATATATAAAATATCCACATGAACAGTCTCTTAAACCATTAAAACAAATCATTTGGGATATTGATCATTAGACTGCTCTCTGAAGTATGGATACATTATCAGAAATCCGTGTTTTATCCATACCCCTTCTCTGGGGTCCATTTTTATTCTTCGCCATGTTTTGGGGCTATACCAGATATCTTTTTGTGGGTAGCTGGTGCAATAGGCAATTACTGTAGTTTTCCATGAATCATTTTAGCACCAAAAGAAATAGGCAACTTTCGCACTCCACTTAAAAACTAATCAAAAGAATAATCCACGTATTCTTGCTTATCCCTCATGGTTTTCTACCAAAGTGCACTGTATATACCAAGTATTCAAATGTTTTTAAACATTTTTCTCACCTGCTGTCTGTAGCATTAATAAATAGGTAATACTTTGAGAGATTGCTAAGGTGTGGCTTGTCTTCTATAAAGTTAGAGAAGTTGGAAATTGGGGTTGGGGGCAAAGATAAGACTAATCTCTTTTCCATGAAGAAGCCACAGCAGTACTAGTTGTGAAATTAAGTGCTATAAATTGATAGTAAAATGTGGTGCTTCTCATATGGGGTAAATGAGAATCACCCAAGAACTTTTCAAAAGCATCTTACCCAGATCCAACCTCAGCCTATCAAATCAGTGTTTATTCACTAAGATAGGGAGTAGATGTTCTATTTGAAAAAGCTTCCCAAGAAAATCCTACAACTTCTTGGTTCCTTCCCTTTGCTTCTTTCACAGGAATAGGCCAAAGCGAGAAAATTCAAGTTAGTACAATATTAATTGCAGATACACCTTAGAGATATTGCAGTTTTGGTTCCAGATCATTGCAATAAAGCAAATATCACAATAAAGCCAGTTACACAGACTTTTGGTTTCCCGGTGCATATAAAACATTTACATTATATTGTAATCTAATAAGTATATAATAGCATTATGGCTGAAAAATGTACATATCTCAATTCAAAAAATATTTTAATGCTAAAAAATGCTAATAATCATCTGAGCCTTCTGCAAGATGTGGTCTTTTTGCTGGTGGTGGGACTAGCCTCGATATTGATGGCTGCTGATTAATCCAAGTAGTGGTTGCTGAAGGTTGGGGTGGCTGTGGCAACTTCTTAAAATATGACAATGAAGTTTGCTGCATCAATTGACTTTTCTTTTCACAAAAGATTTATCTGTAATGTGTGATGCTGTTTGATAGCATTTTACCCACAGTAGAACTTCTTTCAAAACTGGAGTCAATCCTCTCAAAACCTGCCACTGCTTTATCAACTAAGTTTATGTAATCTTCTAAATTCTTTTTTGTCATTTCAACAGTGTTCACAGCATCTTCACCAAGAGTAGATTCCATCTCAAGAAACCACTTTCGTTGCTTGTCCAGAAGAAGCAACGCCTCATTCATCTGAGTTTTATCATGAGATTGCAGCAATTCAGTCACATCTTCAGGATCCCCTTCTAATTTTAGTTCTCTTGCTATTTCTACCACGTGCTCCCTCCACTGAAGTATCAAACCCCTCAAACTCATTCATGAGAATTGCAATCAACTTCTTCCCAACTTCTGTTAATGTTAATATTCTGACCTCCTGCCATGAATCACAAATGTTCTTAATGGCGTCTAGAATGATGAATCCTTTCCAGATGGTTTTCAATTTACTTTACCCAGCTCCATCAGAGGAATCACTATCTATGTCAGCAATAGCCTTATGAAATGTAAATTTCTTAATAGGCCTTGAAAGTCGAAATTACTCCTTGACTCATGGCTGTAGAATGGATGTTGTGTTAACAGGCATAAAAACAACAATCATCTCCTTCTACATCTCCATCAGAGCACTTGAGTGACTAGGTGCATTGTCAATGGGCAGTAATATTTTGAAGGAATCTTTTTTTCTGAGTGGTAGGTCTCAGCAGTGGGCTTCAAATATTTAATAAATCATGCTGCAAACAGATATGCTGTCCTCTAACCTGTATACTGCTACTTATAGAGTGCAGGCAGAGTCACTTTATATGCTTTAGGGCTTCCGGATTTTCAGAGTGGTCAATGACCATTGGCTTCAACTTGATGTTACCAGCTGCATTCGTTCCTAACAAGAGTTAGCCTGAACTTTGAAGCTTTGAAGCCAGGCATTGACTTCTGTCTAGCTATGAAAGTTGTGGGTAACATCTTCTTCCAATAGAAGGCTGTTTCATTTTCAACACTGAAAATCTGCTGTTTAGTGCAGCCACCTTTACTAATTTTCTTAGCTAGATCTTTTGGATAACTTGCCGCAGCTCCTCCATCAGCACTTGGTGCTTCACCTTGCACTTTTCTGCTTTGAAGGTGGCTTCTTTTCTTAAGCCTCCCGAACCAATCTCTTCTAGCTTTAAACTTTACTGTTGCAGCTTCCTCACTTCTCATCCTTCATAGAATTGAAGAGAATAAGGGCCATGCTCTAGTTTAGGCTTTGGCTTAGGGAATGCTGTGCCCGATTTGGTCTTTTGTCCAGACCACTCGGACTTTCTGCATCTCAGCAATGCAGCTACTTCGCTGTCTTATCATTTGTGTCTTCACTGGAGTAGCACTTTGAATTTTTTGCAAAACTTTTTCTTTCCATTGTTCACAACTTGGCTGTTTGGCACAACAGGCCTAACCTTTGGCCTAGTGTGGCTTTTGACTTGCTTTCCTCACCAGCTTAATCATTTTTGCTTTTGATTTAAAGTGAGAGGCAGCAAATATTTCCTTTACTTGAATGCTTGGTGTTCTTTGTAAGGCTATTAACTGACCTCATTTTGATAGTGCTGTGTCTCAGGAAATAGGAAATCCCGAGGAAAGGGGGAGAAACAAGGGAGCAGCTGGTCATTGGAGGAGTCAGAACACACACATTTATCGATTGTTTGCCGTCTTATATGGGCATGGCTCATGGTGCCCCAAACTAGGGGTTCCCAGTCCTTGGGCTGCAGACCAGTGCTGGCCTGTGGCCTGTTAGAAACCAAGCCACATAGCAGGAGGTGAGCAGCGGGGGAGCAAACATTACCTCCTGAGCTCTGCCACCTGTCACATCAGTGGGGGCATCAGATCCTCATAGGAGTGTGAACCCTATTGTGAACTGCGCAGGTCAGGGATCTAGGCTGCGGGTTCCTTGTAAGAATCTAATTCCTGATGATCTGAGGTAGAATAGTTTCATCTCGAAACCATTTTCCCCCCACACACCCCAGTATTGTCTTCTACAAAACCAGTCCCTTTGCCAAAAAGGCTGGGGACAGCTGCCCTAAACGATGACAATCGTGACATCAAATATCACTGATCACACATCATGGTAACTGATGTAATAATAATGAAGAAGTTTGAAATCTTGTGAGAATTACCAAAATGTGACACAGAGACACAAAGTGAGCACGTGCTTTTGAAAAAATTGTGCTAACAGACTTGCTGTACAAAGGTTGCCACAGACCTTCGATTTATAAAAATGCAGTAACTGCAAAGTACATTACAGCAGAGTAGAATAAAATAAGACATATCTGTATGAGATCTTGACATAGTCATTTACTAGTTTCTGCCTCTAGTTCTCCCTTTCGTCATTTCAGTATTCTCCAGAGCACCTAGAGTAGCGCTCTCCAACCTTTTTGGAGCCAGGGACTGGTTTTGTGGAAGGCAATTTTTCCACTGATGGGGTTGGGGGATGGGGATGGTGTGGGGATAAAACTGTCCCACCTCAGATCATCAGGCATTAGATTCTCATCAGGAGGGTACCCCCTGATGAGAATAGATAACCTAGATCTCCCACATGCACAGTTCACAACAGGGTTCGCTATCCTGTGAGAATACAGTACCTCCACTGACCTGGCTGGAGGCAGAGCTCTGGTGGTAATGCTGACTTACCCACTACTCACCTCCTGCTGTGTGTGGCCCGGTTCCTGACAAGCCATGGACCACTACTGGTCCCTGGCCTGGGGGGTTTGGGGACCCCTGAGTTAAAAGAACAAACTTAGATCATCAATAAGACTTTTCTTTCCAAATGGAAAACCATTCCCTTCTATTGAAAATACTAGTTGTTTGGAATAATGTGTTTTATACCAGGTTTTTTAGCACTGTGCTATTTCTATATGAGATACAAAATAAGTATTAGCTAATGATATGATTTTAAAGATTATAAATAATAATTTTACTCAGTACTCAGTACCTTCCATATGACTCAAGTCTCCTAAACATAGATATGCAATAAATAATAAACATCTACCTGCTAGAAAGTTTTACAGAGTAAACTGTGCCTTTGTGAAAGTGAAGTATGTCGCAATGTAAAATATGCCTTTATATAAAAATATATTAATCTTTTACACAGTTAGGCCCATCACTATGTGACCTGTGAAACATTAATAGAATGTTAATTAGGCCTTAGCTTAAAGGAGCTTAATGAATTAATAGAATGTTAATCTCCAGAAGTCTGGAGGTAGATGCATGCGAGAGAGAGAGAGACTGTTCTAAACACAGTTTAGAATTTTGCATTTTACAAGGTTAAGTTGGCTAGTCTGTCTGCAAGCATTTAATAGTCTCTAGTGGAAGAAAATGAAAAGTTCAGCCTGGCATATTATTTCATTATTCAAAATGTGACCTGATGGTGTTCTTTTCTGATATCCTTCCTCACAGGTCTTTCACTTCTGCTTTTCTCTTCTCCATTGAAGTTCAAGTTACCATTGGGTTTGGAGGGAGGATGATGACAGAGGAGTGCCCTTTGGCCATCACGGTTTTGATTCTCCAGAATATTGTGGGTTTGATCATCAATGCGGTCATGTTAGGCTGCATTTTCATGAAAACAGCTCAGGCTCACAGAAGGGCAGAAACGTTGATTTTCAGCCGCCACGCTGTGATTGCCGTCCGAAATGGCAAGCTGTGCTTCATGTTCCGAGTGGGTGACCTGAGGAAAAGCATGATCATTAGTGCCTCCGTGCGCATCCAGGTGGTGAAGAAAACAACGACACCTGAAGGGGAGGTGGTCCCTATTCACCAACTAGACATTCCTGTTGATAACCCAATTGAGAGCAATAACATTTTTCTGGTGGCCCCTTTGATCATCTGCCACGTGATTGACAAGCGCAGCCCCCTGTATGACATCTCAGCAACTGACCTGGCCAACCAAGACTTGGAGGTCATAGTTATTCTGGAAGGAGTGGTTGAAACTACTGGCATCACCACACAAGCACGAACCTCCTACATCGCTGAGGAGATCCAATGGGGCCACCGCTTTGTGTCCATTGTGACTGAGGAAGAAGGAGTGTACTCTGTGGATTACTCCAAATTTGGCAACACTGTTAAAGTAGCTGCTCCACGGTGCAGTGCCCGAGAGCTGGATGAGAAACCTTCCATCCTCATTCAGACCCTCCAAAAGAGTGAACTGTCTCATCAAAATTCTCTGAGGAAGCGCAACTCCATGAGAAGAAACAATTCCATGAGGAGGAACAATTCTATCCGAAGGAACAACTCTTCCCTCATGGTACCAAAGGTGCAATTTATGACTCCAGAAGGGAACCAAAACACATCGGAATCATGACAGCAAGATAACCCCCCAAGACAGTCTTTTATCAAGTTTCCATGGTTTATGCCAGGCACTGTCAGACTGAACCAGAGCTGGAACACAATAATGTGTCTTTCCACATTTTATTACACTAAATGATATTCATATTCAAGCAACAGCACTTTCTGTAGTAATAAAAAGTAACACACAAAGTGGAGGATTCATGGCTTATGCTTGTTTCATATGTGTAGAATTCTCAGTGATATGCTTAAGTTATGTGTAGGGGTGGGTATGCTCTCATTTCTCTCAATTTGAAACACAAGAATTACTAATAGTAACAGGCCTTGAGCACAAAATTTGGTCAAGAAATGAAATCTGTTTGAAATGCTTAGTTGGTGAAACCACAGATCTCTCTGTTACTAATGATCACTCTGGAAATGCGAATAGGAGGAGAAAAAACAAAATCATATTAATGCCTTTTGTATATCAACCTTCTCCTGTCTCCATGATACTGCATTTGGTAGGAAGCCTGAGGCAAAAACTGCTTAAGTGGATCTGTTTGTAAGTGGATTCGGTTCATTCACTTGGTCTGTCGGTGACTCCTGAAGGTCTCCTGGTCCATCTCATTGCAGCCTGTTGGGCAGAGCTGGACAAGGTGTCTTTGGAGGAAAACTAAGTCTTGTCTCATTTAGGACTGGGTTCCCAACAGTGACAATCACTTCCTTCAGCTTCTTACTTCTTCTTCTAGAATCCCCACAGGGAAATACTGTATTGAATATTTTATTAAAACATTTTCTTTGTACTCACTGTAGTTTTGTGATTCCTGTTTCACAAAATCATCCCAAGTTAAAACTCAAGAAAAGATGTTTTTAGAGCCATATAACAGAGATGTCAAAGTGATAATACTCACTCTCAGATTCCTCTCTCTCAAATCTGTTTGCTCCAAAACTAGCTTTTTTTGCTTTGTTTTGATTTTATTTCAGGTTTTAAAATGTCCTCTTGATTTTTCAATCTGAGCCTGACATACCATAAAAATGCTATAGGCTTTTTTTTTTTTTAATCTTCAATCTCCCATCTTAAAACTATACTTCCTTCCCAGTAATATCTGAATTTAGCTTGGTATTTATAGATGTAGCATTATCTCATTTGCTAAAGTGAGATTTTCAATCAACGCTTCATTTAAGCATCTTTAGTGCCTGCTTCTTCAGGGAAGGGATGAGAGAGGAGAGAGAAGTACTAGGTTAACAAGCTATATATGGTCTTATTCTTACATTTTATATAGCTAAACATCAGAAAGCTGAACTATTGTGAAATCTTTCACACAGATCTGGGGGTTTGTATTTATGAACATTGAAATAGGCAGGTAATTAGGAAATGTTCTGTCTTAAGACACATGATTCCCACCAGGTGAATGGAAATTGTTTATCAGGTCATTGAGTTAATCATTCCTGAAAGGGTTGTAACTGTTCCTCTGAACTCCAGACTCACAGATCAAACAGGCACCTGAGGCTCCACTTGGATACTGAACAAGCGTTTCAAACTTACTACGTCTAAAACCAAATGCTTCATTCTCACTCACAAAACCTGTCCTCCTCCCAGTCTTTCTTCCAATCACTTGGGCATCAAGTCATGACCTGGAAGTCGTTCTTGCTGCCTCTTTCATACCCTACATGCCATCCATTAGCAATTACCTCTTGGCTCTCCCTTCAAAATATATCCAGAATATGACCAATTCTCTCTACTCCACCACTTCCTTCATAGTCCAAGCAAGAATACTTGTTACCCAGTATATATGCATGCATCTGTAACAATTGTTTGAATATTAAAACATTTCTGTCTAGGTTGCTAAAGACTATCTTAATAAAACTTAACCCAACAGCAACTACGGAGGTGGATATCAGACCTCAAAGCAATTCTGGAACAGATGCAGGTTCCCACCTTCCCACCCCAGGGCAGCTGAGCAGACTCAGAGGCAGCTGCCACACCATCCAGCAATAAGAACATGGATAGCGGCTTCCTGCTGCTCTGTAGCAGCCCAACGTTTGTAGAGGTGACACAGGCTGTGCAGCAGGTGATGTCAGGACATAGTGAAGCTGAGATGTCCAGGGTCTAGAGAATTCCCTGGCACCAGGGGCAAAGCTAGCTATGGAGTACAGGCAGTTCCCCCAGCCACCGTCCAGCTGCAACTAAATGCTGAGTGTCAAGGACCTAATGACTGTCAATATAATGGGCATGTCAACGAAAGGTTATGAGGGGCTCCCTATGTCAAGCTGTGGCTCAGACAGGGACATCATTTAGCTAGAGACAGCCACACCAAACCAAAGGTTCCATCAACAATTTCTAAAAATCTGAAAATGTTTTAGAGAGTATTAAAATGATTTTGTGACCTATTTTGCTAAAACATATTTCACTGGGTAAGCAATTTTGACAACTATATAGTTTTAGAAGATAAGACTGACTCTGTACATATATATGTGTACATGTATCATTTTGCCTTATATATTGTTTCAATATTATTTATATTCAGTATTTTGGTTCTCTGCTTCTACCCTTTCTTCCACCTCCACAATTCATACAGCAGGAACAATATTTTTTTAAATCACAAGTCAAACTACATGACACCTCTTCTTAAAGCCCTCTTCTGCCTTTTTCGTTTTCTTTTTTCTTTTCTTTTTTGGAGACAAAGTCTCACTGTGTTGCCCAGGCTGGAGTGCAGTGGCACGATCTCAGCTCACTGCAACCTCTGCTTCCCAGGTTCAACAGATTCTCGTGCCTCAGCCTCCTGAATAGCTGGGATTACAGGCGTGTGCCACCATACCTGGCTAATTTTTTGTATTTTTAGTAGAGCCAGGGTCTTACCATGTTGCCCAGGCTGGTCTCAAACTCCTGAGCTCAGACAGTCTGCCCACCTCGGCCTCTCAAAGTGCTAGGATTACAGGTGTGAACCACCATGCCCAGCCCTTTTTATTTTTCTTAAAATGCAAACCAAAATCCTTACCAAGGCCGACAAGCCACTACATCTCGTTGTTAGCGCTCTTCCCCTCAGTGACTCCCACACTTTTCCACACTGGCCTTTCTGCTCTTTGAGAAAGAGACATACGGCTCCTGCATCATGAATTTGCTTCTACCTGGAGAGTTTTCCCTCAGAAAGCCTCATGAGTCTCCCCTGTCATGATTTAGTCTCTGCTCTAGTATCACCTCGTGAGGAAATATAGTATAATAGTTATACAAACAGACCCAGAAGCCAGACTCCCTAGGTTTCAATTTCAATGCTAACATTTAGCATCTGTAAGGCCTTGACAAAATTAGCTTCTTTGTGCCTCAGTTTCTCCATATATAAAATCAGAATGAGTGTAGTATCTACCTCACAAATTTGTTGTAAGGATTAAGTGAGTTAACATATACAAAGGGCTTAAAAGAGTATAATTCATTGGCCAGGACAAACACTTGAAATAAAGGATTTCCTTTATTTCAAAAAAGGCAAAAGGCAATAAAAGAAAAAAAAAAGGATTACCTTCAAACTAATTGGCTTCTTAGTAAATGACTGATTCAATGCATTACTCTTCTTCTCTAGGACAGAGATAAAAGAACTCTGCAACATGAATCTGATCTCTTGAAACCTCTGCAGCAGAGGCCCTTATATCTGCCCACTCCCAGTTGCTTTTCCTGATCCTTTGATACCTTTAACAGACACTTGCCTGTCCTCAAACATTGTCATGTGTAAAATACTACAACGTGTAAAAAGGAAACATTTTGCATACAGAGATTTCTGCTTGCACTTGTCTATCATATATTTATTCATTTAGTAATATATATTGAATGTCTGCCGGGTCTGACATTTATCATCTGGCAAAAATAACTAGGTGTGTCTATTTTCTTTAAGGAGGAGCAGAAATTGATAGCCCGGGTATATGCTGATTCTATAGTAAGTAATCAGAGATGGAAAGTATCAGGTAAGAAAAACTGGAATACATGCCAGAATTGTAAAAGAGACACTTTCATCTCAAAATCAAAATCCAAACATACTGCTAGTTACTGAGCAGGTATGGGAAGACAATGGAAGACCTAGAACTGTTGCACATACAGCTTTGCTGAGAGCTGGATGAGAAAATAGAACATTGTCCTTAGAACTATCATTTTTCCCTGCTTTATCCCCATACCACAGTTTTATTCGACAATTCCTTATTGTTTGCATCTTAACTCAAGACTCTCTCTAAGAAAATCATTGTTGCCCTTGCCCAAATATCCCTGGCCAAAATGTTCTGACATGTAAGTGTGTCTGAGAACTGACAGTTTCCCAGCAGCTTAAGGAAATGACCTTAGTTCCCAAAGAAACCCGCAGAAAAGTTAGTCATTTCATGAACATAGGGCAGCATTTTCTCCCCTCCAATATTTGGATTTCATTTTGTTGTAGTTGTTGTTGTTTAGCCACTTGGCATTCATGGAGCTAGAAGTTTCCCATTTGATAATAAATCAATTGTAGATAAAGAAGAATGAATGAAAAGACATCTACATCTCCTGGGACTCCCACTCCCAACTTTTGTTATTTTCAGCATGGAAGGTAGAGGCAGAACTGTAGTTAGTGTCTCCAAGGACCAGTGCATTAAAGTAACCATAACAAATCCTACAGGCTGTTTAAGAGGAAACCCAAGGGCCATGCTCTTCCCATGATCTTTATGCACAATTCTCATCAATGGTGATGGGAATTTCCCCACAGACCTAGAAAGGATGTGACTCTCAATTACACCCCTTGATAATCGCACAGATTCAAGTTTAAGTTCATGAAAATCTTAATCATTCTTTAACTTCAGATCAAAATATTATGTTGGAGCCCACTTTCATTTTAGGTTATTTACATCTTCATGAATACTCTTTTCAAGAGGTGTTCCAGTTCTCATGAAGATTTTCTTGGCTGTACCATATGGCACTCCTTCCTCCACTCCAATACTCCCGGGGTAGTTGGAATGAAACTGTTGCCTTACACTGAGTTTATCTTAATTATTTGAAGGAACAAAAATATTAAATCTGGATTTCCACATACTATTGGATTGCTTCAGTGAGTATGGAAAAGTGGAGGCTGAAACAGTTGTCTGTAAAACTGAAGTTAAGATATATAGTACTTCAAAGGGCTTCACTTATTTGCCATTGATTGTTGAAGAAAGTTCACATTCTTTACACATGATAGTTAAGACTCTTTGTGGTTTGATTCCAACATACCTTTCCTGCCTGATTTTCTAACCCTACCGAGAATACCTTATGAAGCTTCAAGTTTATTGAATGCTTCACTCACATTCTGCAAACTGCTGAGATTGAAATTCTGTGCTTTCTCTACCACAAACTATTGTTTTTACTAAACCTTCTGAAATTCTCCACCTAAATCACTCAGTTTTTTATCCTCACACATTTACCTCTATTTATTGGTTATTTCATAATAACTGGTATTATATAGCTTTTGAATATCCTAGACATCTCTCTCCTCTAGATTGTAAGTCCTTTCCCCAAATTACTTATCACGGTGCTTGCCTAAAATAGATGGTGATAGCAGCCTGACAGAATCCATTCTTCATTTTCCTACATAGAAACAGAGTTTAAGCTGGGCATATGAATATCCAGCGAGAGATTATACATTCCCAGTAGCTATGTCAGTTACTTATGGTCATGTGCCAAATCTGGGGCTCAATGTCCTGTGAACAGAAGCTAGTCGACCACTTTCAATTCTTGATTTTAAAAACTCTGAGTTTGTGTTTCTTGACCTTTTGCACCTCCCGTGGACTGAGCACATGTGTGATGGAAATCTAGCTTTGACCAGGTTGATGATGATAAAACCTGTGGAGTAAATAAGATGGAAATAACCTGGCACAGCAAATCACTTTGTGCAACAGTGCTGTGCAAGTCTGGGCTTCCTAATTTTAGCCAGTTACACAGATGAAAGTAAACATTAACTTTATTTTGGTAGGTTTTTTTGGCTTTTTTTTTTTTTTTGACTGCTTGTTTGCATGTTTTCTTACTATACTATAGTTTGTCCTCTATTCTGATTAATAAAAATGCTAAATTATCAAATGCAAAAGTAACCCACAGAATGGCAGAAGATATTTTCAATTTTATATTCTACAAAAATTCATCTCTAGAATGCATAAAAAACTCTTAGAAATCAGTAAGATAAACATGGGCACCCAAATAGAAATAATTGACAAACAACATGAAAAAAGTACATCACAAAAAAGAGAACCCAAAAAGCCAACACACATATCCAAAGACACTTGATTTCACTAGTAATCTAAATGCAAATGAAAAGCACAATGTAATGCCATTACACACCACCAGAACAGTTAAACTGAAAAAGATAAAGGCAAGTGTTGAAAAGGATGAGGAGCAACTGGAACTTAAACATACTACAAGTGGGAGAATATATTGTCATAATCACTCTGAAAAACTGTTTGGCAGGGTCTTGTAAAACAAAATGCAACAAATGCTATGACTTAGCAGTCCCACTTTAGGTATATACTCCAAAGACATACATAAAAAAAATTTATGGTATCACTGTTACTATAGGTCCAAACTGGGAGCAACCCAAATATCCATTTACAATAAAATGGACATGTAAGTATCAATATGTTTTTACAATGGACTACCACAGAACGAAAAGAATGAATAGGCCCGGCGCGGTGGCTCAAGCCTGTAATCCCAGCACTTTGGGAGGCCGAGACGGGCGGATCACGAGGCCAGGAGATCGAGACCATCCTGGCTAACACAGTGAAACCCCGTCTCTACTAAAAAAATACAAAAAACTAGCTGGGCGAGGTGGCGGGCGCCTATAGTCCCAGCTACTCGGGAGGCTGAGGCAGGAGAATGACGTAAACCCGGGAGGCGGAGCTTGCAGTGAGCTGAGATCCGGCCACTGTACTCCAGCCCGGGCGACAGAGTGAGACTCCGTCTCAAAAAAAAAAAAAAAAAAAAAAAAAAAAATGAATAATTTATAATGACTCACAATAACATCCATATATCTCACAGACACAGGACTGAGCAAATCAAAGCATATCTTTATGGTTCCATTTATATAAAATTAAAAACAGCCAACATGACTCTTTGGTGTTTGTAAGTCAGGACGTCGTTTATCATCAGAGGCAAAGGGATAGGAGCTGGAAGACAGCATGAGGAAGCTTCTGGGTCTCTGTGAATGTTCTGTTTTTTGAACTGTGTGCTAATTATATAGGTGCCTTCACCTGGGGAAAATCATTGAGCTGTACATTATAATTTGCGCACTTTTTTGTGTGCACAGTTCCTTTTAATAAAATTCAAAATAATGTAATCATCAAAATACTTTAAAGAAAAGAAAAAAGTGAAAAGTAAAACATGAATCTCTGGCCAGGCTCAGTGACTCACCCCTGTAATTCTAGCACTTTGGAAGGCCAAGGTGGGCAAATTGCTTGAGCCCTGGAGTTTGAGACCAGCCTGGGAAACTTGGAGAAACCCTGCCTCTACTAAAAATACAAAAATGAGCCAGACATGGTGGCTTGCACCCGTAGTCCCAGGCTACTTGGGATGGTTAGGTGGGAGGATTGCTTGAACTCAGGAGGCTGAGGTTGCAATGAGCCAAGATCGTGACAGTGCACTCCATCCTGGGAGACACAGCAAGACCCTGTCTCCAAACAACAATAATAACAAAAAGAATCACTTAAAACTAATCAACATTGATGAAAATCTACTTTCTTGTGTGGTAAATACACTGAAATTTTTTAGATTAATTGACTATCTAAAGACCCTATAAAATTTGTACATCATTTTAAAATACATTTATCTCCGTAAGTGTCATGGTCTGTTAGATGTATAGCTCATGCCGGAGTGTGAATATGACCATTCATTTAACAATTATTTATTTAGTAACTGCTCTGTACCAGGCATTGTGATAAAGCCTGGGGATACAAATTATAAACCAAGTCACCACAAGGTGCCTATAGCCTAACAAAGACATTTACCAAAAATGCCTGCAAAGGCATATTACAAGATAGTGGTTACATGCAGGAACTCTGGAGTCAGGCAGCCCTGGCTTCTCTGCCACTTACAGTAGTGGGACCCTGAACAAGTTCCCCTGAGCCTCAATTGACTTAATATGTTGAGTCAATTCGTACTATATTACTTAGTTTATATTAATATATACACTATATGGTATGTAATTTATTATATATAATATTTATATACTTATCATACTATATGTATTTATATATAGTTGTTTTGAAGTATTGATGAGAATTTGTGTTCAGTACAGTGTCTGGAATACAGTGAGTGCTCAATAAATCTTAACTATTATGACTACTATTGTTATTATTATTTTCGCAGCAGCAGCAGTAGTAGTATGGTGGTGCTCCCAAGGTAGTGTCAATTAAAGGGCAGGAAATAAAGAGACTCTCTAACAGAGAGGGCAATAAGGAACCAATGAAGAGGAAAGAACCAGTGAATTTATTCTAGATGGTCCTAAAATAACCATCGTGACTACATGGGAAAACAATAAGGGATGGGCCCCATCTTCTACCAAAAATGTTAACTCCTACCCAGCCTTCAGCTCATAAGGTACCACTTCCTCAGATCATGTGTCTAATCTCACAAACAACATGAATATCTTAGAACTCAGTATTTTAAGCCAGGAAAAGAGATAACAAGAGGGACTATCAAATCCTTTTCTCTGGTTCTCTGATATTCCTCTGCTTTATAGCAGAGGCTACAAAGGTACACTCAGAGGTTAAGCAATTTAGAACCAGTGAATCGTTAGAAAACAGTGAGCCTGAGAAGGACTTTTAGCCCAAAATGGTAATAGCTTACCATTAGCTCCCTTCAGTTGATCCCCTTATCTTTGAAATAACCAAGAAAAAAATTTTAAATCACACTTAATCTACAGCAGCCTGGGTAAACAAGAAAGACTTATCAGTGGGAAAGAAATTTTTAGAAATTCCTGGAAAAGATAAAGAGGCTAGAATGGACTTGCTGGGAAAACCAATCACAGCTGAGATCTATTACCCAGTTTCACTCAAAAGAAAGTATAGAGCTGCTAAACAAGGGGTTTTGCAACAAAAGTCAGGAACTATCCAAAGTTCAGAGGTGGTAGCTAGCGGCTGGGAACAGAAGCCAGAGCAGACAGCAATTTAGGGACATTGCAGAGCTGTAGGAGATCTGTACTGGTCTGCAGACAGACAATAATTGGCACTGTAAGTAACTGGGGAACTAGTGCCTGAGACTTCTAGGAATACCAATGGTACTTTGGGCCCTCAGATAACTTGGGCTACCACAAGTGATAGAAAAAGAATAGGGTTGCCGTTGAGCATTTGAATTAAAGTTTTATTCGACGCCCTTTGAAGTTTCTTAACATTTGGTTGCAATTTACATTTATAATTATATTGTACAAATATACTTTTTTGACAGATCACAATGTTGGCACTCTCCAAAGGGCCTAGTTTGACATGCACCATAAATCTCTTTCAAAAAATCACCCAGAAACATAATTCAACTTACAATATTTCCATTTTAGGTAGCACTACTCGTAAGCAGAAAGGATTTCTAGCATGACTTTTGTCTTTGTAGCTGAATAGTATTACCCTGGATTTGGGAGAGAAGGTGAACTCATTTCAAGAACGGAACTAGGTTTTTCAGAACATTGCAGTAGTTGTAGAAATGTGTGTTGTAATGGAGGCAAGCTACAGAGAAACATATAGAAAGCTTAATCTGGAATGCTGGAATGGTGAATATGGTAAATACAACTAAGAAACAAGGGGGAACTTATCAAATTTAAGTGAAAATTTTGATATTTGAATAAAAGATTTCCTGTGTGGTTACTCAAAATAAAATTATTCTGCCCCAGAATTCCTTTTGCAAATTACCCTTTAAACCAATTGTGTTTTATTGAGGAAAAATGTGATTCTTTTTTCTTTTTAGCCTTCTGTTATAGAAAATTTCAAACATATACAAAAGTGGAGAGATTAGTATAATGAACTGCACATAATAATCACCTCCTCAATAATGACCACGTTAGGGCCAATCCTTTTTCAATTTATCAGCTGTTGACTCAACTACACTGTTCTTCTCATAGTAATGGAAGTGATAATGGAAGTTTAAAAATAACAAAGCAGAACTTGACAAGGGCCTTATCAGGTGTTGTGCAAACAAAAGACTATGTGAACATTTTTAATGTGGAATAGCTTTTAAAGATTAAAACCAAAGAATGGAAAGACTTTGAGATGGGTCTTGAATGATGGATGCTATTTCAATAGGCAGAGATGGGCAAGAAGGGTAACCAAAGCATAAGATTACAAGTTCCATGAGGCCAGGAATGTTTTCTATCTTGCTTACTATTGTGTTTCCAATATTTAACAGCGCCAATCCTTGCTTGATAAATATATGAATTGATGAATCAATGCCATTTATTCTGCTTCAGTTACCTGGCCCTTGCCGGGTTCTGCTTTGTTATTTTTAACCTTCCATTATCACTTAGACTATAATTTTCTCTAGCAATGGGTTTTTTTACACTCATCTTTATATTTCATTACTGTGACAAGAAAAGTATAGTTGAGTCAACAGCAGAAAAATTGAATTAAAAGTCAAGAAATATCACAAGAATTAATGCTAAGATTTTACAAATGAATTCACAGTTCTGTTAGATTTAGGGTTTAAAGGATGTCTTTATGGAGCTAATCATTGATATAAGAATTTATTTTGTGATAGTCAATGGTACCAATCAGTAGTTGTAAAAGGCAGATAAATGACATAATTCTAAGACAAAAATCAATAACAAAGATTTTTTTCTTTTTGTTTTTTGAGGAAAATAAATGGTTCCATTTATATGGGCATCTAATAGGTCTAAGGGAACCATACTATGAATTTGACTTGAATTTTAAAAGTAGATGTAAATAAATAGGCATAACTACTCTACCTAAAATTTACAAAATGCCAAAACCATATTTAACTTTAATTTGCTAGAATCCCTATAGTGCACATTTCAAGAGGTGTCTCTCTTTTGTTGTTGACATGATTCAACTTAATTATGTGATTTTCCACCCCCTGTTTTATGTATTTGTTTTATTTTTACCTTTGCCTTTAACTGGATTTATAGACTAGTTTTTACCTCCACATACATAGGAAATGCTTGGAGAAAAATCAATGTGTTTTGTGTATATAATCCACCAAATTTAAACTCTTCAATTAACAAGTCACATATGAGTGCAGCCAAAAAGAAGTTTAAGGCTCTGAAATCAGGATTTTGAATCATCTTAAAATATAATTTGAAACTGAACACAATGTCTTAGCATTCTTTGCCACTTAATGCTACTGATCACTCTCATCCTTTGGGAAGTTCTTATCTTTTAGGACTTCAGTGATCACTTTGCAGGGTGTTCTCCTGCCCTGACTCTCTCACAGGCCATCTATTTCTGTGGTTTCATTGGAGTTGTCTATCTAGATGCCGCTCCACACACGTATGTTTATTCCTCTACACTACAGTAGCTAGTCTACAAACATTCTGCTGGAGAGCATGCTTAACACAGCAAAAACCAAATTTTGTGTATTTTCTAGGAGTCACCTCCTCATCTGTAATCTTTTGATGGTGAGACCCAGTGTTGAACTATAATTGCTTGTTCTTATCCCCTAAATTGTCCCTGGCCTTAATAAATCAGTCTCCAAATATCACAGATTTCCTCTAGCACAATGTCCCGTGCATCTGTCTCTTTTTACACTGTCTCTACTCTAGTCCAGGCCCTCATTCCTTGCTGCCTGGGCTATT
Source organism: Macaca nemestrina (assembly GCF_043159975.1). NCBI lineage: Eukaryota > Metazoa > Chordata > Mammalia > Primates > Cercopithecidae > Macaca > Macaca nemestrina. The sequence goes on from NC_092134.1 coordinate 120,172,090, forward strand.
GCAATGAACTCTGATCTGATCCTCAACCCTTTTTTCCCACTCATTCAACATACTAGCAATGAAATTTTCACAAAAGTGAAACTACAGTCATATTTTTTCTTCAAAAAACTCCAAGGTGTTCTCTTTCCTTCTTAAATTCAGATTCCTCACTTTGACACTCACTAATCTGCCTTCTGAATCCATCAGTCTCCCTCCTCTTGTCATTTATTTCCTTGATACAGACTAAATCTTACCTTTTTCTGTTCTCTAGAAAGACCTTTTCTTTTCTACTTTGCCATGATTCAAAATCCTGATTTGACTCAGGTATAAATAATTCAAGAGACGTTTTAGACAGGCTTCATCAGAGTCTATGTACAGGTACGGACAAACTGCTGTCAAACATTTGAGAATTTCCATGTTAAATCAATTGGTTGTGTTGGAGGACAAAGGCATCTCAGATGCTGAAGCATTTTGTCACAGCTCAGAGTCTAAAGCCTCTTCCCAAAGCATCTTTCAGTTTTCAGAGCCTTAAACTTCTTTTTGGCTGCACTCATATGTGACTTGTTAATTGAAGAGTTTAAATTTGGTGGATTATATACATAAAACACATTGATTTTTCTCCAAGTATTTCCTATGTACATGCTATGTCAAATTTCTTCTCCAAGTTGGGTAGAAAATCTCTGGACTTCCAAAAACTTTGTCTACTTAAAAATTCCAATAATATATCAGATGGAAAACTTTTACTCCCCTATCACTGGAAAGGCTGTAGCCCAAAGGATTTGAAGTGAATGGGTGGGGTAAGAGTGGTCTGCTCTTTTTATCCTTCTCCACTTCTCTCACCTTGGAGGAACAGCCTATTGCTAGAACATCTCTCCCTCTTCCTTTTTCACACCCTGGGTGTTAGGGAGAGAAGAGGGAATAAAAGAGCTGGTAGAAAATATATTACGTAACGGGTACCCAATATGTTTCCATTGCTTCTAGTGGCCTCTGCCAATGTCATGCTCTCTACCCACAAGATGTGTATGTATTTTTCTTGGGATGACTTAGCATCATTATTACATTACTAAGCACCCTGTCAGTGAGGGGCCTCCTACTCTCCATTTATTTTTTGTCAGTGGCCATGCCTTCACTGTCTCTGTACTAGTTATGTATTGCTATATAACAAATTACTACAATGCAATGGTTTAAAACAGGAAACATCTATTATCTTGCAGTTTCTGAGGTTCAGAAATTTAGGCATGGTGCAACTGGATCCTCTGATGCAGGCTCTCTTTTCAGGCTCAAACAAGGTGTCAGTCAGGGTCTCTCATGAGGCTTAAGCACGTCTCATCTAAACACTTGACTAGGAAAGGATTTGCTTCTAAGCTCATGTGGTTGTGTGCAAAATTCAGGTTCTTGGCATCTGTTGGACTGAGGACCACGGTAACTAGCTGATTGTTGGCCACCTGCAATTCCTTGTTGCAAAAGTCTCCCAACAGGGATGCTTGCTTCATCAAAGCATGCAAGCCAAGAAAGCAATGGAGAGAGTTTGCTAGCAAGATGCAAATTATGATCTCGATAATGAAATACTGGAGGTGATAGTCCATCATCTTTACTATATTCTGTTGGATAGAAGAGAGTAACAGGTAGTGAATACAGGGAAGCTGAGGTCACTGGAGGCCATCTTAGACCCCAACCTGCAATAATCTCCTTTGGGTAAGCCTGGACCCCTCCCATCTTCCTACCTTATTGTCTATCTTCCTTCACTTCATTCTTCATGTGGAGCTTCAAAAGAATTGAAGTTCTCTTCTGCATCTTGCAATGGCCACAAAGAACCTCTCTGGGGTGAGGGGTCCTTCCCACTTTCCCAGAGGCACTATACCACTGTTTCTTCTTTCTGTCATCACAATCAATTCCAGCAATCCTCACACCTTCTCCAAATGACAAGCTGACACTAGAGCTTATATTCAAGTACTCCTTGCAGATTCTAGGGAACACAAGTAAAGCCTTGTCAAGAAGTGGCCCATCCCCTTCATCTGAGAGGACCTGTAAGTTCTACAAGTTAGGAAACATCCTTCAGAGCATGTGATGGCAGTCTTCATATTTTACAGGCACCCCTAAGCTTCATGAACGAGTCTGTTAAACTGGTCTCATAGAGAGTAGGAGGAAGAATCACAGAACTTGCCACCAATCTGATGCTACTTGACTTTACCCACTATCCTTCATCTCATAGTCTTCTTGTACAAGCACAGAAAGTGCAGGAACGTTTGAGGGCTGTGACTAGTGGTCAGAGGCAGGTTTTGTCATCTATTGTAAATCCTAGGGGGATCAGGGTAAAGAGGATATCAGTTTTCTCTTGCTTAATAAAACCTAGTGGTATGGAATACTCTTTGACCCCAGGAGTTGAGCCCTATTTGCCAATTCTGAGAAAAGTCTCCCTAAGCATCCTTTTATATGTGCAAGTCTAAGAAGAATCCTAAGTGTTAGGCTACCAGAGCCTCCTCTACACCATTAACCTGTAATCCTGGATCCTTGTAGCCAATCTAAATACTGGTCCCATAGTCTCACTTTTTCTACATCCTGCCATATCTTATATTTAGTTGACATTTTTTAAAAAGTGGTCACTTTGTCCATTGTCCTAGTGATATTTAGGCTTTGCATTTTTAGTTATTGCCTTTCTATCCTGTGTCTTTTCATTCTCCCAAAGCAAGACAATCTCATTCACTCCAAAGCTTTAATTATTCAATGACTGTGAAATCTGAGCCTCAAGCCCCAATCACATCTTCATTTGTGCATCCCTATATTTAAATGCCCATTAGTAGAGCTCGCATAGAAGAGCTGAGGCTTCTCAGAAATGATGAGTCATTTCTCATCTTGCAGAGAAGAATAAAAAACTATAGATTCTTTGAATGTTACGATTAAAAGGAAACTCTGAGATTGTCAACCCTCTTCATTTATCAGATTAGGATCCTAAAGGAAAAGCTGTTTAGGAGAAGGCCAAATTAGTTTGCTTTACTCACAGTACACTGCTTTTTCTACTATATAATATAGTTGCTTGGAAAAAAAATTAAAATCATACCATATTTACCAAAATTGCCTATATTACAGGTATTATACAATTAAAATCACATAACGTATATATATGGTGTGATTTTAACTGAGAGTTGCTACATTTAAAAAAAACAAAACTTGCTTGGAAGTCTGTCCTAAGCTTACGTATTATAAATGAATTGTGCTTCTTTGTTTGATGAGAGTTGAAATCAGACCTCTTAAACAATGCTTACAGAAAGTACTGCTTCTCTTGTTACAATGGGTAGTGACCCATGTTGGGGGTGAGAGTACAAGTGAGTCTACCAGAATGTGAGAAAAGGAGCTTTTCTATTGCATCTACCAAAAAGGAAACTCCATTTTAGTTAGAAAGAAGCTTGCGTTAATTCAACATTTGGATGAGGTCCAAAGTCAGTTGCAGTAAATCTTGATAACTACTGCTTGTTTCAAGCTAGAGCCAAGCAGTTTGTTTACTTTAAACGCTTGCTCGATGGGTTACTCCCCTGGGAAAATGACCTTGTTTTCATCTCAGGCCCAAGGGAAACTTCTTATGCTGTGGAATCTTATTCCAGAATGTGTCTGGAATGAAGAAAGTTGCAGCCTATACTCAGCTAGCATCATCATCTCATTCATTTCATCAACAAAGCTTCTGACTTTCTAAAATAAAAGTAGGAGTACTTGGAAATTGTAACGCTTCCTCTCATCCTCCAACACCCTCATCCCCACCATCCAAAATCACAGCTGAGAATTGCTCAGTGCTACCTAGGTTACTTAGTTCTCCTTTATTTTTGGTGCCCCAGAGGTGATAGAAGTAACAACCCCCATACAGTCAGAGGAAACCCAGATGATTCTATGGATGCTGTGTGAGTATAAAGCAACTTGACAAGTAGGCCCACTGCAAATAACATGGGCATCTGGAAGGAGCAGAAAGCAGGTTTGGGTTGACATGTTAATGTGGAGCCTGTGGTCACTCTGCAATAATGCCCCTTCCTTCTTTATCTCCCGCCCCAACACACAAACAGTTGGGAACGCATTTGCAATGCAGATATTGGTTAGGTACCAGGTCTCTCCTGTACAAACTTCTAATTTGGAAATATTCCTCGAGGTGATAGTATCTCTTGATATCTCAATCATTAACTTGCCAACTTGATGTTTGCTTTTCTTTTTTTTATTATTATACTTTAAGTTCTAGGGTACATGTGCACAACGTGCAGGTTTGTTGCATAGGGTATACATGGGCCATGTTGGTTTGCTGAACCCATCAACTCGTCATTTACATTAGGTATATGTCCTAATGCTATCCCTCCCCTCCTACCCTCACCCCCTGACAGGCCCCAGTGTGTGATGTTCCCCACCCTGTGTCCAAGTGTTATCATTGTTCAATTCCCACCTACGAGCAAGAACATGTGGTATTTGGTTTTCTGTCCTTGTGATAGTTTGCTGAGAATGATGGTTTCCAGCTTCATCCATGTCCCTGCAAAGGACATGACTCATCCTTTTTCATGGCTGCATAGTATTCTATGGTGTATATGTGCCACATTTTTTTAATCCAGTCTATCATTGATGGACATTTGGGTTGGTTCCAAGTCTTTGCTATTGTGAATAGTGCCACAATAAACATACATGTGCATGTGTCTTTATAGTAGCACGATTTATAATCCTTTGGATATATACCCAGTAATGGGATCACTGGGTCAAATGGTGTTTCTAATTCTAGATCCTTCAGGAATCGCCACACTGTCTTCCACAATGGTTGCATTAATTTACACTCCCACCAACAGTGTAAAAACATTCCTATTTCTCCACATCCCCTCCAGCATCTGTTGTTTCCTGACTTTTTAATGATTGCTATTCCAACTGGCATGAGATGGTATCTCATTGTGGTTTTGATTTGCATTTCTCTGATGAACAGTGATGATGAGCATTTTTTCATGTGTCTGTTGGCTGCATAAATCTCTTCTTTTGAGAACTGTTTGTTCATATCCTTTGCCCACTTTTCCAGGAGGTTGTTTGTTTTTTCCCTGTAAATTTGTTTAAGTTCTTTGTAGATTCTGGAAGTTAGTCCTTTCTCAGATGGCTAGATGGCAAAATATTTCTCCCATTCTGTAGGGTGCCTATTCACTCTGATGGTAGTTTATTTGCCATGCAGAAGCTCTTTAGTTTAATTAGATCCCATTTGTCTATTTTGGCTTTTGCTGCCATTGCTTTTGGTGTTTTAGTCATGAAGTCCTTCCCATGCCTATGTCCTGAATGGTATTGCCTAGATTTTCCTCTAGGATTTTGATGGTTTTACGTCTAACATTTAAGTCATTAATCCATCTTGAATTAATTTTTGTATAAGGTGCAAGGAAGTGATCCAGTTTCAGCTTTCCACATATGGTTAACCAGTTTTTCCAGCACCATTTACTAAATAGGGAATCCTTTCCCCCATTTCTCGTTTTTGTCAGGTTTGTCAAATATCGGATGGTTGTAGCTGTGTGGTCTATTTCTGAGTCCTCTGTTCTGTTCCATTGGTCTATATATCTGTTTTGGTACCAGTACCATGCTGTTTTGGTTACTGTAGCCTTGCAGTATACTTTGAAGTAAGGTAGTGTGATGCCTCCAGCTTTGTTCTTTTTGCTTAGGATTGTCTTGGCTATGCGGGCTCCTTTTTGGTTCTATATGAACTTTAAAGTAGTTTTTTACAGTTCTGTGAAGAAAGTCATTGGTAGCTTCATGGGCATGACATTGAATCTGTAAATTACCTTGGGCAGTATGGCCATTTTTATGATATTGATTCTTCTATCCATGAGCATGGAATGTTCTTCCATTTGTTTGTGTTCTCTTTTCTTTCACTGAGCAGTGGTTTGTAGTTCTCCTTGAAGAGGTCCTTCACATCCCTTGTAAGTTCGATTCCTAGGTATTTTATTCTCTTTGTAGCAATTGTGAATGGGAGTTGCCTCATGATTTGGCTCTCTGTTGTCTGTTATTGGTGTTTAGGAATGCTTGTGATTTTTGCATGTTGATTTTGTATCTTGAGACTTTGCTGAAGTTGCTTATCAGTTTAAGGAGATTTTGGGCTGAGACGATGGGGTTTTCTAAATATACAATTATGTCATCTGCAAACAGGGACAATTTGACTTCCTCTTTTCCTAATCGAATACCCTTTATTTCTTTCTCTTGCCTGATTGCCCTGGCCAGAACTTCCAACACTATGTTCAATAGGAGTGGTGAGAGAGGGCATCCTTATCTTGTGCCGGTTATCAAAGGGACTGCTTCCAGTTTTTGCCCATTCAGTATGATATTAGCTGTGGGCTTGTCACAAGTAGCTCTTATTATTTTGAGATACGTTCCATCAATACCTAGTTTATTGAGAGTTTTTACCATGAAGGGCCGTTGAATTTTGTCAAAGGCATTTTCTGCATCTATTGAGATAATCATGTGGTTTTTCTCATTGGTTCTGTTTATGTGATGGATTACGTTTATTGATTTGCATATGTTGAACCAGCCTTGCATCCCAGGGATGAAACCCACTTAATCATGATGGGCAAACTTTTTGATGTGCTGCTGGATTCAGCTTGCCAGTATTTTATTGAGTATTTTTGCATCGTTGTTCATCAGGGATTTTGGTCTAAAATTCTCTTTTTTGTTGTTGTTGTGTCTTTGCCAGGCTTTGGTGTCAGGATGATGCTGGCCTCATATAAATGAGTTAGGGAGGATTCTTTCTTTTTCTATTGATTGGAATAGTTTCAGAAGGAATGGTACTAGCTCCAATTTGTACTTCTTGTAGAACTTGGCTGTGAATCCATCTCGTCCTGGGGTATTTTTGGTTGGTAGGCTATTAATTATTGCCTCAATTTCAGAGCCTATTATTGGTCTATCAGAGTTTCAACTTCTTCCTGGTTTAGTCTTGGGAGGGTGTATGTGTCTAGGAACTTATCCATTTCTTCTAGATTTTCTAGTTTATTTGCGTAGAGGTGTTTATAGTATTATCTGATGGTAGTTTGTATTTCTGTGGGATGGGTGGTGATATCCCCTTTATCACTTTTTATTGCATCTATTTGATTCTTCTCTCTTTTCTTCTTTATTAGTCTTTCCAGCCGTCTATCAATTTTGTTGATCTTTTCAAAAAACCAGCTTCTGGATTCATTGATTTTTTTGAAGGGATTTTTGTGTCTCTATCTCCTTTGGTTTTCCTCTGATCTTAGTTATTTCTTGCCTTCTGCTAGCTTTGGAATTTGTTTGCTCTTGCTTCTCTAGTTCTTTTAATTGTGATGTTAAAGTGTCAATTTTAGATCTTTCCTGCTTTCTCTTGTGGGCATTCAGTGCTATAAATTTCCCTCTACACACTGCTTTAAATGTGTCCCAGAGATTCTGGTACGTTGTGTCTTTGTTCTCATTGGTTTCAAAGAACATCTTTATTTCTGCCTTCATTTCGTATCTACCCAGTAGTCATTCAGGAGTAGGTTGTTCAGTTTCCATGTAGTTGTGCAGTTTGAGTGAGTTGCCTAATCCTGAGTTCCAATTTGATTGCACTGTGGTCTGAGAGACAGTTTGTTGTGATTTCTGTTCTTTTACATTTGCTGAGGAGTTCTTTACTTCCAATTATGTGGTCAATTTTAGAATAAGTGCGATGTGGTGGTGAGAAAAAATTATATTCTGTTGATTTGGGGTGGAGACTTCTGTAGATATCTATTAGGTCTGTTTGGTGCAGACCTGAGTTCAAGTCCTGGATATCCTTGTTAACCCTGTCTCATTGATCTGCCTAATATTGGCAGTGGGGTGTTAAGGTCTCCCATTATTATTGTGGGGGAGTCTAAGTCTCTTTGTAGGTCTCTAAGGACTTGCTTTATGAATCTGGGTGCTCCTGTATTGGGTGCATATATATTTAGTATAGCTAGCTCTTCTTGTTGAATTGACCCCTTTACCATTGTCTCTTTTGATCTTTGTTGGTTTAAAGTCTGTTTTATCAGAGACTAGGATTGCAACCAGTGCTTTTTTATTTTTATTTTTTATTTTTTTTGCTTTCCACTTGCTTGGTAGATCTTCCTCCATCCCTTTGAGTCCATGTGTGTCTCTGCACATGAGATAGGTCTCCTGAATATAGCACATTGATGGGTCTTGACTCTTTATCCAATTTGCCAGTTTGTGTCTTTTAATTGGGGCATTTAGCCCCTTTACATTTAAGGTTAATATTGTTATGTGTGAATTTAATCCTGTCATTATGATGTTAGCTGGCTCTTCCTTTCCATGTTTAGTGCTTTCTTCAGGAGCTTTTATAAGGCAAGCCTTGTGGTGACAAAATCTCTCAGCATTTGCTTGTCTGTAAAGGATTTTATTTCTCCTTCACTTATGAAGCTTAGTTTGACTGAATATGAAATTCTAGGTCGAAAATTCTTTTCTTTAAGAAGGTTGAATATTGGCCCCCACTCTCTTCTGGCTTGTAGGGTTTCTGTCAAGAGATCCGCTGTTAGTCTGATGGGCTTCTCTTTGTGGGTATCCTGACCTTTCTCTCTGGCTGCTGTTAATATTTTATGCTTCATTTCAACCTTGGCGAATCTGACAATTATGTGTCTTGGGGTTGCTCTTCTCGAATATACCTTTGTGGTGTTCTCTTGTGTCCAAAATATGTCCACAGTTTCTTCTGGTGGGTTCGTGGTCTCGCTGACTTCAGGAGTGAAGCTGCAGACCTTCACAATGAGTGTTACAGCTCTTAAAGGCAGCACATCTGGAGTTGTTCGTTCCTCCCAGTGGGTTCGTGGTTTCTCTGGCTTCAGGAGTGAAGCTGCAGACCTTCGTGGTGAGCATTATAGCTCATAAAGGCAGTGTGGACCCAAAGAGTGAGCAGCAGTAAGATTTATTGTAAAGAGTGAAAGAACAAAGCTTCCACAGTGTGGAAGGGACCTGACCAGATTGCCACTGCTGGCTCAGGCAGCCTGCTTTTATTCCCTTATCTGACTCTACTCACATCCTGCTGATTGGTCCATTTTACAGAGAACTGATTGGTCCATTTTGACAGAGTGCTGATTGGTGCATTTACAATCCCTGAGCTAGACACAAAGTGCTGATTGGTGCATTTACAATCCCTGAGCTAGACACAGAGTGCTGATTGGTGTGCTTACAATCCTTTAGCTAGACACAGAATGCTAGACAGAAAAGTTCTCCAAGTCCTCACTAGATTAGCTAGATACAGAGTACTGATTAGTGTATTTACAAACCTTGAGCTAGACACAGAGCACTGACTGGTGTATTTACAAACCTTGAGCTAGACAGAGAGTGCTGATTGGTGTATTTACAATCCCTTAGCTAGACATAAAGGTTCTCCAAGTCCCCACTAGGTTAGCTAGATACAGAGTACTGATTGGTGTATTTACAAACCTTGAGCTAGACACAGGGTGCTGATTGGTGTATTTACAATCTCTTAGCTAGACATAAAGGTTCTCCAAGTCCCTAGTAGACCCAGGAGCCCAGCTGGCTTCACCTAGTGCATCCCACACTGGGGCTGCAGGTGGAGCTGCCTGCCAGTCCCGTGCCATGCACCTGCACTCCTCAGCCCTTGGGCAGTTGATGGGCCTGGGCGCCGTGGAGCGGGGGCACTTGTCGGGGAGGCTCAGCCCCGCAGGAGCCCACTGCGGGGGAGTTCGGGCATGGGGGACCCAGGGCACCCTCTGCAGCTGCTGGCCTGGGTGCTAAGCCCCTCACTGCCTGGGCCCAGTGGCACTGGCCAGTCACTCCAAGTGCGGGGCTGGCTGAGCCCACACCCACCCGGAACTTGTGCTGGCCTGCCAGCACCGCACCCAGCCCCGGTTCATGCCCGAACCTCTCCCTCCACACCTCCCCTGCAAGCAGAGGGAGCCAGCTCTGTCCTCAGCCAGCCCAGAGAGTGGCTCCCACAGTGCTGTGGTGGGCCAAAGGGCTCCTCAAGTGCCGCCAGATTAGACGCCGAGGCCAAGGTGGTGCTGAGAGTGAGGGCTGCCTGCATGTTGTCACCTCTCACTCTGAAAAGCTGAAAATTATAAAAACCAGAGCACCTCTTCTCCTTCAAAGGATCACAGCTCCTTGCCAGCAATGGAACAAAGCTGGATGGAGAATGACTTTGATGAGTAGACAGAAGTAGGCTACAGAAGGTCAGTAATAATAAACTCCGAGCTAAAGGAGCATGTTCTAACCCATTACAAGGAAGCTAAAACCCTTGAAAAAAGGTTAGATGAATGGCTAACTAGAATAAACATTGTAGAGAAAACCTTAAATGACCTGATGGAGCTGAAAACTATGGCATGAGAACTTCACGACGCATGCACAAGCTTCAACAACTGATTCAATCAAATGGAAGAAAGGGTATCAGTGATTGAAGATCAAATTAATGAAATAATGTGAGAAGACAAGTTTAGAGAAAAAACGAGTAAAAAGAAATGAACAAAGCCTCCAAGAAATATGAGACTATGTGAAATGACCACATCTACATTTGATTGGTGTACCTGAAAGTGACGGGGAGAATGGAACCAAGTTGGAAAACACTCTTCAAGATATTATCCAGAAGAACTTCCCCAACCTAGCAAGGCAGGCCAACATTCAAATTCAGGAAATACAGAGAACACCACAATGAAGATTGTTTTTCTTAACTAAACAAAGAAAACTGCAGAAGAAGAGCTTTGTGACTGGGAGGAAGATACCACAAGGACAATTTTGGTGCAGCTGGTTTTAGCCCTTTAAAAAGCTTAGGAGGAGGGTGATTTGAACATGACTGTAAGCCATGATCTTACTATCCCTGGAAATCTTTGTGTCTGGAGAGCAGAGGAGAGAAAAAGAAAGATAAGGTAAGAAGATAACAAGGGACAAAAGTGAGTAATAAAACAATACAGACAAAATTAGGCTGGGGCACACTTGGTAGGCCATCCAGTTGACCCATTATAAATAGTCAATTCTAGGAGCCAGTCTTCCACTGCTAGCTTCTGCAAATACAGTCTTGTCTTCCATCTAATGTCATGTAAAAATTTCTTTGACCAGGACGCTTACTGAAGATACATTAAGATAGCAACAGCTTGTCTGGAAACATTATGAGAATAGGCTCCTTAGTGAAGATCTTAAGATGACTCAATTTTTGTGTCAGGTGAAGCAGCTGAGGCTAGAAATGGTAATCTGTGCAAAACAGAATCTGTGAGGGACATCAGACCAGCACTGCTGCTTCTGCTATTGCTAGTTATGGGGCAGAAGTTGAAAAAGAGAAATGAGGAATGAGAAGCAACATAAACTGAACGCTCAGATTCATAGACTAATCTCCTTAGTAATTCTTCAGCTATCTCAGACATAATCTCTAAAAAAAGAATGAAACAAACACGCCAAATCTGAATGGAAAAATAATCTGCTAGTGCTCCATTCTCTTGGAAAGTTTACTTGAGGCATTCTGGCTGAAATAATAATTCAATGGGGGAAGGAATAAGTGCAAGTCCCATTTTCTCATAACCAAAAAAGAAAAGTTGCTTACCCACACAAAAACTGCAGCACCTCCCCAACTACATTGGAGCAGGCCAGGAGGGAGGTGGTGTTTTCTTGGCAGTTCAGATTTTCAGAAACAAAAATTGTCCTATCTCATGTTCTATACTCACAGCACTCAGTGTTTATTAGTGGTAAGGTATTAATAAAAGCAGCATACTAGAATATAGCTTCCTTAGAGAGGTAGTCAAATTTTTATCAGGCTCTGTGGAAACCATTTAGTTTCACCAACTAATAGCTGAGATACAAATAAGTTTTGGCAAGAATCTAAGAACCAGGAATCTCTTGTTTAGGCCATGATTGCATCTGCTTATAAAGTAATAGTAAAACACAGCTGACTTGCTCATTCACAATGCTTGGATCATGAAATTCAATTATTGAATTCTAAAATTCCAGTAAGAAATACGTTGGCATTTAAGAAATTGGCTAAAAACATATTTTGCAGCTATAACTTTAACGAAAATAATGTTTTCGCAAACAGATAGAATGAATAGCTTGACATAGAAGACACTGGCTGGCAACTTCACTTATAGTTTGTAATATTTAAAGGGAACAGACAAATGGACTGGGAAGGTAGTATGTTAAAACACTACTAGTAATACAAGAGTAGGTTCCCTGAGAAAGATGATAGAGCAAGAAGTAGTGAAAATCTTATGGTAGTGTATTCAATTTTAAGAAAAAATCACTTATAACAATAGAGATTTACAAAACAGATAAATTTGAGATAGTCATTTACTTTATAGAAGACAGCTTCACAGAGTGATGTCAACAAAATGACAGACTGGGAATCTTCAGGTTCTCTTTCCCTGACAGAGACACTGAGTTAACAACAACAGTTCATTGGAAACATAAGAATAAACCATGTATCTACATTCTAGCTAGTTTGGGGGCTGCACAAAAGACTATTTTCCATCTCTCCTAACTCCAGGTGCTGACAGGACCAGTGGCATAATATGGAAGCCACTGAAAACAGAAGATAGCACTGCAGCATATTAGAGCTATAGTTTTGTGAGCAGATGCCAGCAGGAGCAAGAGATAAGAAAAGTTTTGAGAGGTCCCAGGACTTCTGAGTTTATTAGTGAAGATATTCCCTGCACAAGGCTAGTATGTAAAGTCTTGGAAAGGTGGTCGTGTATTTCAAATGCCCAAATCTCAACCAAAAATTACAACAATCAAGTCTTCTGTTGAACCCCTCTAGTGAATTTTTCAGTCCCTGTTATTGTATTCTTCAGCTCCAGAAATTTGTTTGTTTTTTTTATAATTTACAAAAAAAAAAATTGCTTTCCAATTTACAAAAGATTACAATGCATACAAAGAAACAGGAAAACATGGTACAAAGAACTAAAATTGAACTCCAGAAACCTACCCAAAAGAAATACATATCTATGCACTGCAATAAACAATTTAAAATAACTATTATAAAGATTCTTGTAAAACCGAAAACGAACCCAGATATACAACTAAGTAAAACCAGAAAAATAACAATGAACAAAATGAGAATATTAACAAAGGGTTAGAAATTGATTTTTAAGTACCAAACAAATTTCTGGAGCTGAAAAATACAATAATTGGATGGAACAAATCACTAGAGGGATTCAGCAGAAGACTTGGTCAGGCAGAAGACAGAATCTGTGACTTTGAAGGTAGATCATTTGAAATAATTGATTCAAAGGAGGAAAAAGGAAAGAAGGAAAGTAAAGAAACCCTAAGGGATGTATGAAACACTATATGCTTGATCTGTGCAAGCCAATCTATACATTATGGGAATGTCAGAAGGAGAAAATAGAAAAAAAGGGACACAGAGCTTATTTGAAAAAATAAAGGTTGAAAAACTTGCCACATCTGAGCAGAAAATGGACAAATTCAAGAAATTCAAAGAAATACAACCAGGATAAACCCAAGATACCCATCCCAAGACACAAGACACAACATAATTAAACTGTCTAAAATCAAAGAAAAATAAATAATTTTGGAAGAAGCAAAAGAAAAGTGACTTATTGCAGGCTAGGAAATTTTAATAAGAATATCAGTGGATTTCTCAGCAGAAGTCTTGCCTGTCTGAGGGAGTGTGATGATATATTCAAGATGCTGAAAAAAAAATTGTTAAGGAAGAATATTGTTTTCAGCAAAACTATACTTCAAATATAAAGATAAAGGAGAAATAAAGACTTTTCCAGATTTTAAAAAAAAGCTGAAGGAGTTTATTACCACTAGACATGCTCTATAAGAAATACAAAAGGAATCCCTCAAATTGAAACAAAGAGACAGTAGATAGCAACATTAAGCCATACAAAAATATAAGGCTCTCTAGTAATCTAAATGCATGGACTAATACAGTAGCCTGTATTATAGTAATTTTGGTGCATAAAATTTAAAAACATTAAAAATAACTGTAAATCTATGTTAATGGGTGTATAATATGTAAAAATGTATTTTGTAACATTAATGATAGAAAGTCAGGGATGGAGCTGTAAAGGAGTAGTTTTTTGATGTGATTGAAGGTAACTTGTTTCAATTTAAAATACAATGCCATACCTTTCAGATGCTGTATGTAATTGAAATAGTACCCACAAAAATATCTATAGAATACACACAAAAGGAAATTTAAAAAGAGTCAAAACTTGTTGTTACAAAGAATTAATGAAACACAAACGAAGCCAGTAAGAGAAGAAAGGAAGGAAAAAAAGTTATAAAATAGGGGTATCTAATTTTTTGGCTACCTTGGGCTACATTGGAAGAAGAAAAATTGTCTTGGGCCACACATAAAATACACTAACACTAACAATAGCTAATGAGCTTTAAAAAAAATCACAAAAAACAGCCTCATAATGTTTTTAAAAAGATTACGAATTTGTCTTGGGCCACATCCAAAGCCATCCTGGGCTACATGCAGCCTGCAAGTTGCAGGTTGAACAAGCTTGGTATAAGATACCAAGACATATCTTTCTGTATAAGATACATATCTTTCTGTATAAGATACAGAAAACAATCAACAAAATGACAATAATATCAAGTCTTCCCTTATCAGTAATTACTTTAAATGTAAATGAATTAAACTCTCCAATCAGAAGACACAGATTCGCTGAATGGGCTAAAAAAACAACAACAACAAAAAAAAACATGATCCAAGGACACTCTCTCTACAAGAGATTCACTTTAGACGTATAAATACACATAGGCTGAAACTGAAAGGATAGAAAAAGATATTGTATGCAAATAGTAACCAAAAGAAAGCAGAGGTTGCTATACTAATATCAGACAAAATAAACTTTAAATCAAAAATGTTACAAAAAGTAAAAGGGGGCATTATATATTAATAAAAGGCTTAATTTATGAAGAAAATATTTATAAATATTTATGCACTAAGCCTCAGAATTCCGAAATATGTAATTAAAATTTTGACAGAATTGGGGAAACAAATGTCAACACTGTAGTTGTAGGAAACTTTCATTTCCTCATTTTCAATAATAGAATAACCAGACTGAAGATCAATAAGAAAATAAAGGACTCAGACAATACTATAGACTAATTGGATCTATCAAACATATAGAGAGCACTTCACCCAACAATAGCAGAACATATATTTTTCTGAAGTGTACATGGAACATTTTTCAAGATACAACAAGTTAGGCCTTAAAACAAGTCTAACAAATTCTAGAAGATTAAAGTTATACAAAGTATCTTTTCCATTCACAATGGAATAAAACTAGAAATCAACAGCAAAATGAAAAAATGCACAAATATATGTAAATTAAACAACAAATTCTTAAATAATAGGTCAGAGAAGAAGTCACAAGGAAAATTAGAAAATGTTTTGAGACAAATGGAAATGAAAACACAACAAACCAAAACTTATGAGATGCAATGAAAGCAGTGCTAAAAGGAAAATTTATAGATGTAAATTTGTACACTAAAAAAAAAGAAAGACCTTAAATCAACAACCTAACTCAAGAAACTAGAAAAACAAGAACAAACTAAACCCAATGTTCTAATAAAACTTAGAGCAGAGATAAACTAAATCAGAAATAGAAAAACAACAGAAAGAAATCAACTAAACTAAGAACTGGTTTTTTTGAAGAGATAAGGAGAATTGACAAATCCTTAGCTAGATTAGCTAAGAAAAAAAGAGAAGAGTCAAATAAATCAGAAATAAAAGAGTGTACATTATAACAAATGTCACAAAAATAAGAAGAATAACAGAATATTATGAGTAATTTTATGTCAACAAATTGGATAACTAAGGAGAAATGGATGAATTCCTAGAAACACACACTTGTCAAGACTGAATCACGAAGAAACAGAATATCTGAACAAACCAATAATTAGAAAGGAGATTGAATCAAAAATCAAAAACCTCCCAATAAAGAAAAGTATATGATCAGATGGTTTTACTGGAAAATTCTAAGAAATATTAAAGAATTAATGCAAATCCTCTTGAAACTCTTCTAAAAAAATTAAAGAGAAGGGAACACATTCAAATTCATTCTATAAGATCAGCATTACCCTGATACCAAGGCCAGATAAACCACAAGAAAACTACAGACCAATATCTCTGATTAATACTGATGAGAAAAATCCTCAACAAAATACTAGAAAACTGAATTCAACAACACATTAAAAGAATTTTACACCACAACCAAGTGGAATTTATTCATGGAATGCAAGAATGTTTTGACATGTAAAAATCAATCAAATTAATATACTGCATTAACAGAATGAAGACCAAAAGCCACATGATCATTGATATAGTAAAATTATGTGACAGCATTTAATACTCTTTTATAATAAAAGTATTCAACAAACTAGAAATAGAAGGAAAATACTTCAACATAATAGAAGCCTTATATGAAACATCCACAGCTAACATCACATTCATTAGTGGAAAACTGAAAACTTTTTCTTTAAGACTGAAAGCAAGGTAAGGATCCTAGCACTTGTCACTTCTATTAATATAGTATTGAAAGTTCTAGTCAGATCAATCAGGCAAGAAAAAAATAAAAGGTATCCAAATTGGAAAGGAAGAAATAAAATGATTTCTATTCACAGATGACACAATCTTATATGTAGAAAACCTAAACATTCTGCAAAAATAAAAACTGTTAAAACTAATAAATGAATTGAGAAAATTTACTGGGTATAAAATCAACACACAAAATGAGTTGTATTTCTGTATATTAGCAATGAGTAAACCAAAACAAAATTAAGAGAAAAATTCCATTTGTAATGGCATCAGAAAGAAGAAAATACTTTGGAATAAGCCTAACCAAGAAGAGAAAGACATGTAAAAAACTATAAAACATTGCTGAAAACTATAAAATATTGCTGAAAAAAGTTAAAGAAGACACAAATAAATTGAACAATATTCTGTGTTCATGGATCGGAAGGCAATATTGCTAAAATGTCCATATTACCAAAAGTGATGTACAGGTTCAATAGGATCCCTATCATTAATCAAATCCCAGTGGCATTTTATTGCAGAAATAGAAAAATTTATACTAAAATTTGTTTTAGAATCAGAAAAAATCATACTAAAATTTATTTTAGAATCAGAAAAATTCATACTAAAATTTCAAAGGACAGCAAATAAGCAGAACAATTTTAAAAAAAGAACAAAGTTGTGGAACTCACACTTAACAATTTCAAAACATATAAAGCCACAGTAATCAAAGTGTGGTATTAACATAACAAATATAAACCAGTGGAATAGAATAGACGACCCAGAAATAAACCCTCATTTATACCATCAAACAATGTTCAACAAGGATGTCAAAACCACTCAATGAGGAAAAACATCACCATTCAACAAATAGTGCTAGAAAAACTAGATATTCACATGCAAAAGAATGGTGCACTGTCTTCTACTATACACAAAAACTAACTCAAAATGAATAAAAAATCAAAATGTAAGACCCCCAGACTCCTAAGTCCCTAGAAGAAAATATATGGAAAAATCTTTATGACATTGGACTTTGCAATGTTTTCTTAGGTATGTAACCTAAAGAACAGGCAGCAAAAGCAAAAATAAACAAATGGCACTACATCAAACTTTAAACCTTTTGTGCATCAAAGGACACAATCAACAGAGTGAAAGGGCAACCTATAGCATGGGAGACAATATTTTCAAATCATATATCTGATAAGGAGTTGATATCCAGAATACATAAAAACTCTCACAACAACAAAATCAAATAACCCAATTTTTAAAATTGGCAACGGATTTGAATAGACATTCAAATATCTATTTATCTCCAAAGATTATATACAAATGGCCAAGAAGCATTTGAGAAGATGGTCAACATCACTAATCACTAGGGAAATGCAAATTAAAATCACAGTGAGATACTAACTCATACCCATTAGGGTGGCTACTATCAGAACAACAGAAAATAACAAGCACTCGTGAGAATGTCGAGAAATTGAAACCCTGTGCACTGTTGGTGGGATTGTAAAATATTCCAACTGCTATGAAAAACAATATGGAGATCCCTCAAAAAATTAAAAGTAGAACTACCATATTATCCAGCAATTCAACTTCTAACCATACATCTAAAAAAATTAAAAGCAGAGTTCTGAAGAGATATTTGCACACCCATGTTCATACAGCATTATCCACAATAGTTGAGAGGCAGAAGAAATGTAAATGTCCATCAAAGGACAAATAGATAAATGAAATGTGCTACATACATACATACAGTGGAAT
Organism: Macaca nemestrina; assembly: GCF_043159975.1. Lineage (NCBI taxonomy): Eukaryota > Metazoa > Chordata > Mammalia > Primates > Cercopithecidae > Macaca > Macaca nemestrina. The sequence continues at coordinate 120,190,268 of NC_092134.1, forward strand.
ATTAATCAACCTTAAAAGGAAATTCTGATACACACACTACAACATTGGTAAGTCTTGAGAAAATTATGCTAAGCGAAATAATCCAGTCATAAAAACACAAATACTATATGATACCCCTGGTCAAATTCATGGAAACAGTAGAATAATTGTTACTAGGCTTGGCAGGACAGGGAAAGGAGCAGTTGTTGTTCGGTAAGTATGGAGTTTCAGTTTTATAAGATAAAAAAGTTCTGAAGATCTGTTTCACAACAATGTAATTATACTTAACACTACTAAACTGTATACTTAAAAAGGGTAAGCTAGTAAATTGTGTTTTTTTTACCATGAAAAAAAAGGACAATTTCATAAAGTTATACTCAGTAGAATTTTAAAAATATTGGATATATATTTTTCTCTTCGTAGATCCCCCATGACTTTTCTCTCAGTATCTACACATTCTAATATTAATAATAGTTCTAATTATTATTCAGAATACAGGTAGTAATTAATAGAGCCAAAATAGATTTGAAGCCAAATCTGTATAACTCCAAATCTGTGCACACTTTACCATACAAATGTAACTTTTTCTTTGCAGCATAGTTTTATTTTTTTTCCTAACACATGATCTAAAGGAAAAAGGAGAATGTTCATCTGAGATAAACCTCAAAAGATTTGTATTTTTACTTGAGAAGAAAAAGGAAGGAAAGTAATTAATCTTCTGTTCCATAGAAGGCCAGGAAGACATTCTGTGAGGAAGACATAGGTAGAAACATGGAAAGCAGAAAAGACAACTTGGAGGTGGCGGGGAGATAACAGAAGGTAACCAGAAAATGAGAAATTATAAGAACAGTTCTAACTCCTCACAAACAGCCCACAACTCATTATTCTCTGGCTCCCTCAAGAGTCTCACCTTTCTATTACCTCCATCTAGGACACTGTCTCTGCCAGGCTACTGGAGCTGCAACTGTGACTCATTTCTGAAGAAATCCCTATTTCTCTGTCTGGCAGTTGTGGGAAGTCTGGGAGAGTTACTCAGACCTCAGCAGAGAGAGAAAAGTATTCCAAGTATAATATCTAAATGCATATTCTCAAACACTACCACTCTTAGAAATTAAATTCCATAGTATTAAAAATACTGCCTTATACATTAGATGGCTTACAGGATGTAGAAGATTGCTGTTGATGCCCTGCCTAGGTCCCCTTTACTGAGAGGGGACACCCACCTACTGTGAGCTGGCTGCAAAAAGGACACAGCTCCACTTTCCTCCTAGAACTGCTGTGAGCTGACAGGAATTGCCTTGTATAAAAATGGCTGACCAGCATGGCGAAACCCCGTCTCTACTACAATGCAAAACTTAGCCGGGCATGGTGGTGGGCGCCTGTAATCCCGGATACTTGGGAGGCTGAGGCAGGAGAATCGCTTGAACCCAGGAGGGAGAGATTGCAGTGAGCCAGGATTGGGCCACTGCTGGAAGACAGAGCTAGACCGCGTCAAAGAAAGAAGAAAGGGAGAGATGGAGGGAGGGAAGTGAGAGGAGACAATGTGCTAACAGCCCTCACTCTCAGCGCCTCCTTGGCCTCGGTGTCCACTCTGGCGGTGCTTCAGGAGCCCTTCCGCCCGCCACGGCACCGTGGGAGCCCCTCTCTGGGCTGGCTGAAGCCAGAGCCGCCTCCCTCTACTTGCGGGGAGTCATGGAGGGAGAGGCTCCGGCGGGAACCGGGGCTGCGAGGGGCGCTCGCAGGCTAGTGCAAGTTCCCGCAGGCGCTGGCGCGGGCTCGGTGGGCGCGGGCTCGGTGGGCGCCGCACACGGAGCAGCCGGCTGGCGCCTCTGGCCCGGGGCAGTGAGCGGCTTAGCACCCGGGCCAGCAGCTGTGGAGGTTGCGCCGGGTCCCCCAGCAGTGCTGGCCCGCCGGCGCTGCACTCAAATTCTTGCGGGGTTTAGCTGCCTCCCCGCAGGGCAGGGCTCCGGACCTGCAGCCTGCTAGGTCTGAGCTCCCTGCCTGCAGTGGGCTCCCGGGCCGCCCGAGCCTCCGGGACAGGCACCACCCACTGCTCCGTGGCGCCGGGTCCCATCGACAGCCCAAGGGCTGAGGAGTGCAGGCGCGGCTGGGCACTGGTGGGCAGCTCCGCCTGCAGCCGGTGCAGGATCCACTGGGTGAAGCCAGCTGGGCTCCTGAAGCAGATGGGGCCTTGGAGAACTTTTATATCTAGCCACAGGGTAGTATGTGCACCAATCAGCACTCTGTGTCTAGCTTAGGGTTTGTAAATACACCAATCAGCACTCTGTGTCTAGCTCAGAGTTTGTGAATACACCAATTGGTACTCTGTATCTAGCTAACCTAATGGAGACTTGGAAAACCAGCACTCTGACTCTGTGTCTAACTCAGGATTGTAAACGCACCAATCAGCGCTCTGTGTCTAGCTCAGGGTTTGTAAATACACCAGTTGGTACTCTGTATCTAGCTAACTCTGTATCTAGCTAAGTAGCATTCTGTGACTCTGTGTCTAGCCCAAAGATTGTAAACACACCAATCAGCACTGCCAAAATGGATCAATCAGCTCTCTATAAAATGGACCAATCAGCAGGATGTGGGTGGGGCCAGATAAGGGAATAAAAGCAGGCTGCCCAAACCAGCCAAGGGCAACCCCTTTGGGTCCCCTTCAATACTGTGGAAGCCTTGTTCTTTCACTCTTTGCAATAAATCTTGCTGCTGCTCACTCTTTGGGTCCACGCTGCCTTTATGAGCTGTAGCACTCACCATGAAGGTCTGCAGCTTCACTCCTAAAGCCAGCGAGACCATGAACCCACCGGGAAGAATGAACAACTCCAGACACGCTGCCTTTAAAAGCTGTAACACTCACTGTGAAGGTCTGCAGCTTCACTCCTGACAGTGAGACCACCAATCCACCAGAAGGAAGAAGCTCCAGACACATCCGAACGTCTGAAGGAACAAACTCCGGACACACCATCTTTAAGAACTGTAACACTCACTGTGAGGGTCCATGGCTTCATTCTTGAAGTCAGTGAGACCAAGAACCCACCAATTCCGGACACAGAAGGAGAAGGGAGCGGGAGGGAGGGGGAGGGAGGGGGAGGGGGGAGGGAGAGGGGAAGGGGAGGGGAAGGGGAGGGAGAGAGGGGGGGAAGGGGGGAGGGAGGGGGGAGGGGTCCGAAAGGGGAGAGAGGGAGGAAGGAAACCTGCGAAGTTCCAAGTGTAGCTTGTGGTTGATGACTCAATAATTCAGGGCTACAAAAACTCAACCCCTTTGCCTCAATTGGGGACAATACTGTGGTACATTTTATGCTCTAGAGCTTCCCATGTGATGGGTGAAGCCAGACTTCAGCTGAAGCCTATTTTCGTTTGGCTTTCCCGGCTTCCCTGTCCTGCTGTCCCTAGTTTTTCACAGCTTTTTCTCATGTCAGCACTCCCTCAATAAACAACTTGCAAAAAAAAAATCTTAGTATCAGGCTCTGTTCTAGGGAACCAAACCTAAGACACAGAGAAAATAGATTTCTAAATCTAATTGCCTGAGTATCTAATTGGTATGTAAGTCTGTTTGTTTGTTTGTTTTTGGAGATGGAGTCTTGCTCTGTTGCCCAGGCTGGAGTGCAGTGGTGTGATCTCAGCTCACTGCAAGCTCCACCTTCTGGGTTCACACCATTCTCCTACCTCAGCCTCCGGAGTAGCTGGGACTACAGGCACCCGCCACCATGCTGGGTTTTGTTTTGTTTTGTTTCGTTTTGTTTTTTTTTTGTATTTTCAGTAGAGACAGGATTTCACCGTGTTAGCCAGGATTGTCTCAATCTCCTGACCTCGTGATCCGCCCACTTCAACCTCTGGAAGTGCTGGGTTTAGAGGCATGAGCCACTGCGCCCAGCCAGTATACAGGTATTTTTATAGAAAACTGCATTTCAGATTCTAACAACCAATCTATAAAAACATTTTTGAAAATAAGCCTGTGTATGCATCTAAAACTAAGAAACTTTTTTTTTTTTCAGGTTTTACTATGAAGTAGCCCAGATAAACACATATGTAGAGAAATAACTAAAGTTTCCTTCTTCCGGGTAATAGCAGACTAAATAACTCAGAACTATCCTCCTGCTGAAGGCAATAGGAAGTCTGGCAAAGTATTTTTTAATTCTGCTTAGAAGCGTCAGAGAACTAATAAAATAGTAAAGAATTATGAGACAAGATCCATGGAAAGATGGAAGCTTAAGGAGGTGAGCTAGAATTTGGAGGCACTTTTCTCGTGGGAGAAATTCACCAACTCTATCCAGGGGCTCCCAAATTAAGTGCACTCTTAGTAGCCTCTGAGAGATAAGGGTTCAGATAATTAACTCCAGAGCCTGCTGAAAAGAACAGGATTTATGTGAACATTTTGGGAGTAAGGATGAACCAAAAATAGGCCCTCCTAGAGATGGTAGCTTAGCTACCAATATTTTCTCTCTTTTTTTGTTGACTTTTATATGAAGTTCAGGGGTACATGTGCAGGTTTGTTATGAAGGTAAAATAGTGTCATGGAGGTTTGTTGTACAGATTATTTGTCGCCCAGGTATTAAGCCTAGTACCCCTTAGTTATTTTTCCAATCCTCTCCCTCCTCCCATCCCCCACCCTCAAAAGAGCCCTAGTGTGTGTTGTTTACCTCTATGTATCCACGTGTTCTCATCAGTTAGCTCCATTTATAAGTGGAAACATGCAGTATTTGGTTTTCTGTTCCTGTGTCAGTTTGCTAAGAATAATGGCCTCCAGCTCCATCTATGTCCTTGCAAAGGAAATGATCTCATTCTTTTTTATGGCTGCATCATATTCCATGGTGTATATGTACAACATTTTCTTTATCAAGTCTGTTGTTGATGGGCATCTAGGTTGATTCCATGTCTTTGCTATTGTGAATAATGCTACAATGAACAAAAATGGGCATATGTCTTAGTAATAGAATGATTTACATTCCTTTGGGTATATACCCAGTAATGTGATGGCTGGGTCAAATGGTATTTCTGTTTTTAGGTCTTTGAGAAATTGCCACACTTTCTCCCCCATGGTTGAACTAATTTACACTCACACCAATAGTGTATAATCATTCGTTTTTTCCACAACTTGGACAGCATCTGCTTTTTCTTTTTTTTTTTTTTTTTTTTTTTTTTTACTTTTTAATAACAGTCATTTGAGATGGTTTCTCATTGTGGTTTTGATTTGCATTTCTCTAATAATCAGTGATGTTGAGCTTTTTTTCATATGATTGTTGGTAGCATGTATGTCTTTTTTTGAGATGTGTCTCTTCATGTCCTTTCCCCACTTTTTAATGGGGTTGTCTGTTTTTTCTCATAAATTTGTTAAGTTCCTTATACATGCTGGATATTAGACTCTCATCAGATGTATGGTTTGCAAATTGTTTCCATTCTATAGGTTTTCTGTTCACTTGCTTGATAGTTTCTTTTGCTATGCAGAAACTCTGTAGTTTAATTGGGTTCCATTTGTCAATTTTTTCTTTTATTGCAATTGCTTTGGGGGTCTTTGACATGAAATTCTTGCCTGTTCCTATGTCCTGAATGGTATCCTATGTTGTCTTCCATGGATTTTATAGTTTGGGGTTTTACATATAAGTCTTTTATCCATCTTTAGTTAATTTTTGTGTATGGTGTAAGGAAGGGGTCCAGTTTCAGTCTTCTGCATATGACTAGCCAGTTATCCCAGCACCATTTATTGAATAGGGAATCCTTTCCTCATTTCTCGTTTTTCTTAGGTTTGTCAAAGATCAGATAGTTGTAGGCATGTGGCTTTATTTCTGAGTTCTCTATTCTGTTCCATTAGTCTATTTGTCTATTTTTGTACCAGACAGATTCACAACTGAATTCTACTAGATGTACAAAGAGGAGCTGGTCTCTACCATTTGTATTGAAACTATTCCAAAAAATTGAGTAGGAGGGACTCCTGCCTAACTTGTTCTATGAAGCCAGCATCATCTTGACACCAAAATCTCACAGGTGCAACAAAAAATGAAAACTTCAGGCCAATATCCTTGATGAACATCAATGTAAAAATCCTCAACAAAATACTGGCAAACTGAATCCAGCAGTACATCAAAAAGCTTATCCACCACAATAAAGTAGGCTTTATCCCTGAGATGCAAAGTTGGGTCAACATACACAAATCAATAAATGTGATTCATCACATAAACAGAACCAAAGACAAAAACCGCATGATTATCTTAATAGATACAGAGAAGGCGTTTGCTAAAATTCAACACCCCTTCATGGTGAAACTCTCAATAAACTAAGTATTGAAGGAACATACCTCAAAATAATAAGAGCCATCTCTATGACAAACCAACAGCCAACATCATACCGAATGAGCAAAAGCTGGAAGCACTTCCCTTGAAAACCAGCAAAAGACAAAGATGCCCTCTCTCACCACTCCCATTCAATGTACCATTGGAAGTCCTGACCAGAGCAATCAGGCAAGAGAAAGAAATAAAGGGCATCCAAATAGGAAGAGAGAAAGTCAAACTATTCTTGTTCACAGGCGACATGATCCTGATAATCCTGTATCTAGCAAACCCCATAGTCTCAGCCCAAAAACAACTTAAGCTGATAAGCAACTTCAGCAAAGTCTCAGGATACAAAATCAGTGTGCAAAAATCACTAGCAGTCCTATACACCAACAACAGACAGGCTAAGATCCAAATCAGGAACATAATCCCATTCACAACTGCCACAAAAAGAATAAAATGCCTAGGAATACAGCTAGCTAAAGAGGCGAATTATCTCTATAAGGACAACTACAAAACACTGCTCAGTGAAATCAGACATGACACAAACAAATTGAAAAACATTCCATGTTCATGGATAGGGAGAATCAATACCACAAAATGGCCATATTGCCCAAAGCAATTTATAGATTAAATGCTATGCCTATTAAACTACCATTTGGATTCTTTAGAAAACTATTTTAAAATTCACATGGAGGCCAGGTGTAGTGGCTCACGCCTGTAATCCCAGCACTTTGGGAGGCCGAGGCGGGTGGATCACAAGGTCAGGAGATCGAGACCACAGTGAAATCCCGTCTCTACTAAAAATACAAAAAATTAGCCAGGCGCGGTGGGGGTCGCCTGTAGTCCCAGCTACTCAGGAGGCTGAGGCAGGAGAATGGCGTGAACCCGAGATGCGGAGCTTGCAGTGAGCTGAGATCCGGCCAGGGCACTCCAGCCTGGGCGACAGAGCGAGACTCCATCTCAAAAAAATAAATAAATAAAATTAAATAAAATTAAATTCACATGGAACAAAAAAAGATCTTGAATAGTCAAGATAATCCTAAGCAAAAAGAACAAAACTGGAGGCATCATGCTAACTGACCTCAAACTATACTACAGAGTTACAGTAACCAAAACAGCATGGTACTGGTACAATACTTTCAATATTTCAAATTAAACAAATATAATCCTACATTGCTAGTAACCCTAGTCATCTACCAGAAATAAAAGTAAGTCCTTTCTGGAGTAAAATAATTTCATCCTAGGCTTCCAGTTATTTCTATAAGTAATTTACAAATACAAAGTATCTCAGTCAGTTTGGGCTCCATTCTTATGACTTAATTATCTCCCAAAGGCCCACCTTTTAATATCATCCATTATGGATTACAGTTTCAACACATGAATTTTGGGAAAAAATATGCAGTTTATAATGCAAGGTCTGACATACAATATAGTAATCCGACATAGCAGTAAATAAAATGACATGCACAAATCAGCAGGAACAACAGACAGTAGAGATGAACCCACAAAAACTCCACACAGCGGAGTTAGTAGAGAGGCACTTTAAAATAACAATAGTCATTATGTTCAAGAAAATGACAAAAATTTCAAAAATATATTGGAAATGGAAACATATAATCACAGATTAGAACTCAGTGGATAACATGATGAAAGGGTATAGCAGCAAGTAAACAGTGGTGAGGAGAGAATTACTGAATTGAAGGAGAGATCAGAAGAAAAAATCCGTAATGAAACCACAAACAAAAGGGTGGAAAACCTAGAAGAGAAGGTAGAAGACACAGAGGATAGAATAAGAATCTAATAAGTAACAAGACATAGAGTCTCAGAGAGACAGCAAAGAGAGAAAATGGTCAAAAGCAATATTTAAAGAGATAATGACTAAGAATATCTCAATTTGAATAAAACCACAGATTCTAAAATCTCTTACAAAAACCCAGAGAGTTAATTAATCAATTTCAGCTTTCTAAGGATAAAATTTTTTAAATTTAAGCATATTTTTAGAAGTATTATCTATAGAACAGAAATAATAGTCATACCACCAGGATTACTGTAAGATCATATACGGTAACACATTTGGACACTATATAGAAATTAATTGTGATTTCAGGTGTTTTGTGTTTTATTTTAGTACAATTCTAAATTAATTAATTTACTAAGGGTTAAACATCCTGTAGAAGTCTTGACACAATAATAAGTCTTAAAAAGATTAGGTAAAAATACTCCAAGAAATTAGTGGGTTTAACTCATATAATAAACACTCATTGCAATGTATTACTTATAATTTATTAATTGTTCTCCCTCTTAGCCTTTATAGTCTTTGTCTGTGATATTTATCAATCTTAAGAAGCTGTTGGAATACTCTGGAATTACTGGAGCCAAGTAGGATTTTTCTGGCATCAAGGAAGGAACGTGGAAGAAAATCAGCAGACTAAATGTACAACCAAAATTCAATAGTCCCTAAATGATTGTGGTATGGGATCAATATTCATTTATACGCATGTGAAGACAAATATCATGAAAGTTCCAGTATTTATATGATGCCCAAATAAGTCTTTTTTAAAAAAAAAAAACCATATCCGATTTTCTAAAACTGCCATTAGATAATTATAGAAAGTTACAGTGCCAGAAAGTTAGGAAAGCAGAAAACTTGAAACTAGCTCATAAACATTTCAAGAACCTAATGAGGGTTATTTTCACCTACAGATATTGATAAAACTCCAGAAGAGGACAGAGTAGACAGCCAAATTTACTATCCTCACATGACCTTTCTTGGTTGTTTATCATTTTTTGTCCTCTGCTGAATTTCAAATCAAGTGTCTCATGTTAAAGCAGGAGAAAATTTTACTAAGTGAATTAAAGGAACTGGCTTCCAGAGCCAAGTGAGCAAGGAAGCACCAAAACGATTTTTCCCCCCTGACACATTTACTTTCAAAATTTTAACTGTAGGTAGTTGGAATTAGGGATTCTTCAACCCATACTCCACTATCATAGTAGCTTCCACTCAGTACAATACTAGATGATTTTCTTTTCACATTAAATTTCATTACAATGTTTTCAGCAGGAGCCAAGTTCCCAAGAATGAAACACAATTATAGGTACAAGTTGTAACCATAGAAAATTAATAGTAGATTTAAAATTGTGTCAATAAATGTTGAGTTAATTTGCTTACTAAATATGTATTCAGTGATCACTTACAGAAAGACAAGCACAGAGGGAGAAAGATGAAAAGATACAAATCTAACTTGAAAGAGGTTATACTTTAGAGATGGACATTTATGCAATCCACAATTACAGAACTGTTCCATAACTGCTGAGATACATAACATTTATATAAGATATTCTGGAACTAGATGCAGTTGCTTCTAAGTATTGTTAGGAAAATTGCGGAAAACTTCAGAGAGGTGCATCAAAGAGGTAGGAGAGAAAGAAGCATCAAAAGGACCAGGCATTCTAGTCTACAAGAATAACTTGTGCGATTGACTTACAACACGCCAAAAAAAAAAAAAAAAGTGGATACTAGAAATTACAATATTCATGTTGCTGAAGCATGAAAAAAAAGGAAAAGTAGAAAATTAGCTTATTTAGATTGGTATGGACCAGATAATAAAATAATCAAGATTTCATTCAATAGGCTGATTGTTTTCAAAAGAACCCAGTGAATTTTCAAGCACCCCTGCAGAATCCAAAGAGGGACAAATAGATGAAGGTCCAGGCCATTTCTCTTCTAGTAGATGATATCATTTTATCCATTTTATATTTTGGGGATTCAAGCTATATTTCATTGAAAATCACTTTTATAAGCAATGAGAGCTACCAGGGAATGCTAGCAAGGTTTTCCCAAGAGCTGAATTCATCAGAATGTATTTCACAGCATTAGTTTCAAACATTTTCCATATATTTCCATTTTCAAAGCCATATTGTCCATTTCTAAAAGATAAGGAGATATGAAAGTAAAACAGAGGTAGACATACAAAAGATGACTGAGGGCATCAATTGGGTTCTAATAAACAGTATTTTTGCTGTTTTGGATCATCTTTAAGCAGATGACAACATACTATATATCATAATCCTGTTCCTCTTGAAGTTACCAGGTCTTGTTTCACAGTCTCAGATCTGTCTTTTAATGAATAATATTGTTACATCTTATATATACTTATTGTTACATCTTCTTAAATATACTTCAACATATAGGAATAATAAATAAATTAATCGTAGCAGAGCTCCTCACCTTAGGAAATATGAATCCATAATTCTGAATTCTAACATTACACAAAACTGATTTGTGTGACCTTTAATGAAAACTGAATTCTTGTTTACATAATGGAGAATTCATTATGTAGGGGTAGTCCAGGCATTAATCATTAAGCAGAGCCAAAAAGGAGAGAAATAGCAAATGCTTATCTTCAGATATCTCACCATAAAATCTCTATTTGGTAAAATCTAGTTGGTATGAAAAGGACTCTTTAAACCTTCCAAACTAATTAGAGCATTTTCAAAAATGTTTTCTTATAAAATATGCCTCCCCAAATAGTTCATACTAGTTATTTTGAGAAGGTGCGATTTTTAAAAAATCTGCATGTAAACCTCAAAATTCATTCTGCTAGTATTGATGAAAACATGGAAACAAGAATTATTGCACCATATGGAAGACTGTCTAGACAAGAATGTTATGGGTTATGACTGAAATAATTTATTATTTGCTGAGAGCCAACAGTATGCTTAGGATTAAGCAACACATCAAGAGAATAGGACTGTAGCCATTGAACTCACAACTTAAGCCAGACACACAAACAACCAAATCATAAATCATAACAGCTAAGAAAATTGTGTGAATTTCACAGGCATGAATTTGGGTGTTGATTTACTTTCTTAGCAATAAAAAATTAAGAGATGCCAGAAATAATCATCATAAAGACTGTCAATGCATGTTATTAATCTAGTCCCAGAATTAGCTACCTGACTGAATTTTAGAAAGCAGATTTGTGACATTTAACAATCACGAGAATGAGTATTTTTTGCAGCAACGTTTATAGAATATTTTATTGCATGCTGATCTTATGAAAAGCAAATTACGCTTAATGTTCGTACCTTCTTTGTGTGCATGTGTTTACTCATCCATTTTTCATTCTTTCTTGCCTTCATGATCACTGGTCTTTTAATAAATAAAAAGAGTAAGCCAGTTAGATTAATTTTCTGTTTTTTATCTAAGGGTACTTTTTTATATGCAATCATATGGGTATAAATGTCACCCAAGCTCAAGAAACCTCAAATATTGTTATTGTTGTCACCCTTCCAAAGAGTGTTAAAAGTATTAAACAATAGTCAGCTTTGAGATTAAAAACCTATGCTAGGGTTTAATTCATAAATATTCTGTGTTACCCTACTGTGAAAATTAGGTGGTTTTAGGTGGTGGTTTTTAGGCTTTGACTAACATAACATCTCCAGACCTTTGTTCCTTTACCTAAAACATGGGTAATACACAGAGTTTTGTAAGAATTAAATATGGGAAATCTATAAAACAGGTGGCCTTGGTAAAAATAACAGTGAGCAAGTATCTATTATTTAAATAACAATATAATGATGTTTCTGCATGTATGAGTTTATCTTGCCAGAAAAATATAATAAAACCAGAGCTAAAAAAACCAGAATTATCTACAGTAAAACCCCAAGGAAAGGACAGTATTTGCTTTGTTTATGTTTTTGGAGAAATAAAACGTTAAGAATTAGGGGAGAAATCTCCAAGAGACATAATTCTTTCATTTAAGAGCAATTCTATATAAAGTTCATAGCTGTTTAACAGGAGTGGATGCAAGTTGAAGGTTAGTGCTTTGAAAGTGAGTTGTTGAAACCCATGAGTGTGAAGTCATGTTTACCTAGATAACGTTAGGATGTCCAACAAACAAGATCCATGCATATGTCCAGAGAATGTAATACAGATACCTATATATAGTTAGAATAAGATCTTAGCAAGATCACATTCTATAAAAGGTGCTGCTTAGCTGGTTTGATACCTTAGTATCAAAACTAAGGTCAAAGTAGGGTACACATCGTCCAGACACACAGAATAATCCCTGCCCAGGCTGTTTAATACTGGAGTTAATGTAGATTACAAGGGGATTTGTCTAGATTCTATTTATTTCATTCCACAAATACTTCTTGGAAACTTATTATGTGCCAGGGATTCATAGACACTGGGAATACAAAAGAAACAGAGTAGGTAAAACAATAAAAACAAATAAGACAAACAAAAACTTTTATTATGCTTACCTTCTATTCAGGGAACACAGAAAATAAACACGCAAGTGAGTAAGTCTCCTAATATACTCAAAGGTGGTGTGAGGTATGGAATACAAAGTAGGAAAGGGGGAGAGAATGAGCTGGATAAATGAAGGATGCAATCTTAAGATCTAGACCAGAAAAGACTTCACTGTGAATATCATTGAAATCAAATATTTCAAGAAGCAAAATCTTAAACTAGCAATCCATGCGTATGTCCATGGAACAAACATGCCAAGAAGAGGGAAGAGCAAGTTCAAGTTTCCTAGAACAGCGCCTGGCATAGAGCAAGTATCTCTAATATTTCTTCAATGAAAAGGAAATTAGTGTTGGGCTAAGCAAGGTGAGTTTCAGGGAATGACAAGAGGAGGAGAGTCATTCTTTTCTTCTTTTGATGATGGGACACTCAACAAACAACAGAGGAGCAGATGCATCTGCCAGAGAGGTGATCTGGTTCTGCAACACCAGACGCCACCATGACCACTCAAGGCCACTGTGGCATTTACTTGGGATGGGGCATCTAATCCCTTGGTCCTGTCCTGCCCATTCAACATAACTTTGACGTTGTTCTCTTCAGTTACTAAATCCTTGGCTCAGCAATGAACTGCCACTCCCAGTAACTCTAAGAGGCAGCTCCTGAGCTCTCTCCCAGCCCATGGGCTCTAACGCAGTGCATTCCTGCCAGGAACTTCATTTCAGCCTCAGGTGCGGATGCAGGTACCACAACTTACATCTCTTTACATGATCAGCTCTACAGAGTCCACAGTAATGGCACTGCCAGTTTAAAATGGCAATTGGTACAAATCAGTTAGTCTACACTGGACAAATGTAAGGACAAATATAGCACTTATTTTTATTATTTTTCATATTATCAAGCAACAGTCATAAAGCAGTCAATTAAGTTAATTGAATTGGAATAAGGAGAAAATTGTTGATAATTACCTAGAAACTCACCTTCTGTATTTCACAAGGAAGAGAATGCAATTCAGAAAGTCTCAACAGTTTATGGCGTGCATGTTACAAATGTGTATGTCTTCTACGTACATTTCATGAGTTATAGTTCATTTACATTGGCTCACATAAACACTCAAGTCTCTAAAATTGAGTAGTGTGAACAGTGCCCAGGTTAAAAGTAGACTGGAAAGAATTTGCTAATATATACAACTATAATAATTTGAGAGGCTGTAACGAGCTGTGGGTTAGCCCGTCATTTATTCCTGCATCTCACCATGATCCTTTCCTGTAGCCGTTCTGCAGACATCCATTCCTTCCCTTCCCTGGGACAGATCTCACAGACGAAAACTCTAAGTCTCTAATTTATTGAACGTTCACTCTATGCTAGGCCCTGAAGGAAGGGGGCCACGTACAGTGTCTCTTTTAAAATCACCAATAACCTGGGAAAGAAGATAATCTTATTATCCCTGTTTTATGAAAATTAAAGCTCAGATATGTCAAATAATTTGTTCAGAGTTACATAGCTTAAGTTCCCAAAGCAGGATTAAACTGTGGGGCTTAAACTGTAGGATACAAAATTAAACTGTAGGATATGAGAACTTGAGATGTTTGTTATATTCTCCACATTCCCAAGTATTAATCCTGATAGGAGAGCAGGATCAGGCAGGGGCTGGTAGTGTCCACTTGACAATATTAAACAGCTTCCCAAGGGGCCCCCGAGGCAAACACTCTTCTATGTCTCCCTTCCCTCTTGGGAAAAAAAAAAAGCGCCTGATTTTATTTGAGATAGGAATGTACCTAGCTAAATACTTTTCTTATCATCCCTTCCAGTTACAGCTGACTATGTGACACATGACTAATAATATTTAAATAACAGGCTGAAAGAAAATCTGGGAAAGGCTATGTTTACTTAATAAATGAGGACAAGTTGGACCAGAATATTCCCTCCTTTATTCCTTTCTCAAATGTAGACAAGAAGCTGGTAGAACTGCAGGTGCCATCTTAAAGCCTTAAGGAAAATCACAGAGATCTTGGCAGTGAATTTGAACTGCTGAACCCACAACAGACCGCCTACCCTCAGACATTTTATTACAAAAAGAAAATATAGGCATACCTTGGAGATATCACATGTTCCCTTCCAAACCACTGCAATAAACTGAGTATTGCAATATAGCCAGTTACACATTTTTTGGATGCCTAGTACCTACAAAAGTTACATTTACACTACACTGTAGTCTACTAAGTGTACAATAGCATTATATCTAAATAAACAGTGTATATACCTTAATTTTAAATACTTTACTGCTAATGATCATCTAAGCTTCCAGCAAGTCATAATCTTTTTGCTTGCTGAGGGTCTTACCTTGATGTTGACAGCTGCTGACTGATCAAGGTGGTAGTTGCTGAAGGTTGGGGTGGCTGTGGCAATTTCACAAAATAAGACAGCAATGAAGTTTGCCATATTGATTGATTCTTCCTTTCATGAAAGATTTCCCTATAGCATGGGGTACTGTTTGATTTAATAGCAACAGGATCTCACTATGTTGCCCAGGCTAATCTCCAATGCCTGGCCTCAAGGGATCATCCTGCCCCAGCCTCCCAAAGTGCTGGGATTAGACATGAATCACTGAAACCAGCCTAGAACTTCTTTCAAAATTAGAGGCAATCCTCTCAAACCCCGCCACTGCTTTGTCAACTCGGTTTATTTAATCTTCTAAATCCTTTGTTGTCATTTCAACAATGTTCACGTTGTCTTCATCAAGAGTAGATGTTATCTCAAGAAATCACTTTCTTTGCTCATCCATTTGAAACAACTCCTCGTCTACTCAAGTTTTATCATGAGATTGTAGTAATTTCATCACATCTTCAGGCTCCACTGTTAATTCTAGTTATTTTTCTATTTCCACCTAAGTCACCTACAGTGACTTCCTCCACTGAAGTCTTGAACCTCTCAAAGTCATCCATTAGGGTTGGAATCAACTTCTTCCAAACTCAGATTAATGTTGATATTTTGACTTATTCCCATGAAGCATGAATGTTTTTAATGACATCTAGAATGGTGAATATTTTTCAGAAGATTTTCCCTTTACTTTGCCCAACTCCATCAGAGAAATCACTATTTATGGCAGTGATAACCTTACAAAGTGCATTTCTTAAGTAATACAACCAGAAACCAGCAAGTCAGAATGATTCCTGGATCCATGGACTTCAGAATGAATGTTGTGTTAGCAGGAATGAAAACAACATTCATCTCTTTGTACATCTTCATCAGAGTTCTTGGGTGATCAGGTGTGGTGTCAATGAGCACCCACCACCACACCCAGCTAATTTTTGTATTTTTAGTAGAGACGCGGTTTCACCATGTTGGTCAGGCTGGTCTCAAACTCCTGACCTCAGGTCATCCACCCACCTCAGCCTCCCAAAGTGCTAGATTACAGGCGTCAGCCACTGCGCCCAGTCCATTTATCATAATTCTTAAAGAATTTTCAGAACAGCCAATCAGCATTGACTTGAAATTAAAGTCATCAGCTGCACTAGCCCCTAACAAAAGTCACTGTCTTTTATGGGTGCAGTTCGTGACACTTCAAGACAATTACAATAGTGACATCAAATATCACTGATCACAGACCACCATAACAAATATACTAATAATGAAAAAGTTTGAAATGTTGTGAGAATTACCACAGTGTGGCCCAGAGACAAAGAGAGCACCTGCTTTCAGGAAAATGGCACCAGTTGACTTGCTTGATGCAGGGTTGTCACAAACTTCAATTTGAAAACAAAAACAATATCTATGAAGCTCAATAAAGCAGAGTGCAATAAAATGGGGTTTGCCTAGAAGTCTTTACTTATTTAAGCTATTTTTGACAGATATTCTCTTACCTGTAGACAGTCTTACTAGTAGCTGACACAGGCTCTTAGAACTCACCTTATCTTGGGGTCCATGCTCCTCCATCTGTTCAACCCTTACATCCCAAACACTTGCCATCAACCAAAGACTTAAATATTGCACAAAATAAAGAATTAATGTTGAGCTTGGCACTCTGATGCCAGCTGTTTCCATACTCCCCCAAAACTGCAATGTTTTCCCTTTCTGCCCTTTTTTCACTTTCTTTTATATATATGTTTGTTTCTTCCACTAATTTTTTATGTTTTCCAGGACAAGAAAGTATGCTAGCATATGCTAGGAATGTTTAAATACTTCCGAAATAAAATGCAATAAATCCAAGAGTAACCTGAACACTGAGAGACATTTTTGGTAGCTTTTGCTAGCTAATTAATGTTCAACACTTGCTTTCAAGATATTTTTCTAAACGGTAAAATACACATAAGAGTTATATCAAATATTAGTCAGTACCATCAAGTGTCAGACTAATATTAAAAATCATGTAATGATCTCTAGGTTATCACTATCTTACCTTGATTCTCATATAACTAATTAAATCAAGGAATATGTTATGATTTGATTTTATGTAAGTCCTAATCAAAAAAGGGCCATGTCTTCATTTAAGTAATTGGTATTATTAAATATGTGCTTAAGTACTATGAAACAGATTCCAGAGGAGAAAGATCTTAACCAGTGTATTAAAAATCTCTGTTGTCAGTACTTTTGTCCCTACTTCAAGGCAAGACTGATGTATTGAAGACTAAAATATCAGAAGAAATCGTACATCTTTCAAGGGATCTTCTGCTAAGTTTTACGACACCAAAATTCTAACTCAGCCCCAAGTCTGCTGAGAATGGGTTTTCATAGGCACATGCTTAAGTTTCTGTGTGACCAGAGGAATAAAACTGCTATCTCCAATTTGAAAATATTTCCAGAATCTGACATTCTCTCACTACTGACCGAGTCCAAGCCACCAGCATCTATCTTTTTCAACACGTGTGGCTTCTATTATTGGCTCCCTACAGTTCTAATCTCAACCCAGAAGCCAGTGTGATCCTTTTAAAACGTGATTGAGATCATGCCACTCAACTGCTCAAAAACTTACAATTGCTCTCATCTCATTTAGAATCTTCTTTACAATGGCCCTAAAGGCCGTCCACAATCTGTGCACTCACAACTCCCATAACCTCATCTCTTTCTACTCTTTTGCTGGCTTGTTTTGCTTCAGCCACTTTGACCTTCTTGTTGGTGTTTGATTAAGCTAAGCTCAGTCCCACATTTGGGCCTTTACTCTATTTCCTCTACTCAGACTCCACGGCTGACTCCCTTACCTTCTTCCAATCTTTGCTCAAAGCTTGTTTCTACCCTATTTGAAATTGCAATCCCACCACTTTCAATTATACCTACATCTACCCCTGTAATGGTCCTATATCCCCTTAACAGATTCTGTGGGTTTTTTTCCCCCAAAATATGTATCACCTAGCAATGCACAATATTTACTTATCATTTTTCTTTGTTGGCTTGCTTCTATTTTGTCTCCCAATGTTATAATAAAAGCTGTATGAGGGCAAAGATTCGTTAGTCTTTTTAACTGTTTTATAAGCACTTAGAATAGTGTGTGGTACATACTAAGAGCTCAATATTTTTGGAATGGAAAAGAAAGGGCCATGTCCTGATGAAACATTTTCAAAATGGCCAGGGTAGAGGATAAAATTCAGTCTTGTGAAAAGATACATTCTTTCTCAAAGTTACTGGAGTTTTCTGAAACCATTCATCTGCACCTGCTCTTGTGACATCAATAGAGGAATGAAATCACCTGATAATTAAAGTGGTCATCAGAGATGTGTTGTATTGTAACTTACAGCCATGGTTCTCAAAGTGTGGTACCCAGACTTGCAACATCAGTGTCATCTGAGAACTTAACAATAAAATTCTCAGCCCCTGGAAATCCGTTTTAACAAATCCTGTAGGTGATTGTGATAATGCTAACATTTGAGAACCACTAAACTTTCCAAAGTAAACATATTTCCTAAAGTGCTTTTTACTAGACTAACAATGATAGAAGGAAATAATGGAAGTTTCTGGAGAAAATCTGGAAGGAGAGAGAAGAAAGGAAGAGGACTAGGGGAGAGGAAGGAGAAGCACGATGGCTGCTTGATGAGGAACACGTTGTTATGATTAATTCCTAACATAACCTTTACAAAATTTTCTATAAATCTATAAAAGACATGACAAATTTCTTATAAACAGCTTTTAAAGAAATATATGTGATTGAATGTTTTGTGTGTAGAAATTTCCTTAACTGAACACTTTTGTCAACTTCACTCCTTCCTCTCAGGTCTTGATGTAACATCCTGATATTGTTTTTTCTCCCTGTATACCCGTCAGATTCGATGTTCTTCCTGGAAGTGGATTTCCTGTTATCTTTAGGGAATCTTTGGAGGAAAATACTCTTTTGAAAGCAGTTACTGAAATCCTTCTTCAAAACTTTTGTCATTTGTTTGGAAGTTTAACCTTCCACTTACATAAAATTTTCACTCTTGCATGTGCTTGTGACTCTTGCCACGTAACGTGTGAGCTCCTTTGTTCCAGGGACTTGGTACTATTAATCGTTGTCCTCTCAATGACAAATGATAGAAACTGACAAATAATAAATACTCAGTATATGTTTGATAAATCAACAGTGTTAACAAGAGATATTAATCTTTTCAAGACCTCGCTTCTCCACCTCAACTCTTCTACTGGATATCTTCTCTCTGTTCCCCCTTCTTGGCCCCAGTCCACCTCCTTGTACTCTGACTTCTTCTTAGGTTTGGCCAATGGAGAGTTATTATAGGAGACCGGACAGAGACAGAAGAGTGAGTTCAAAGTGTACATTCCCCTGCTGCCTCCTCCCTGTGTGGTCACCTTGAATTGACTGTGTCCCTTGACTTAAGGTCACTAATTCTTTCAAGGTGGCTGTGCACAGGCAGGTCTTCTTCTCCACTCTAGTAACCAATTCTTCCTTTTGTTCTTTTGGGAGAAAGGATGGTAACAGCTCTGCTGACACTAGCCACATGACTGCACCATCCTTTGTGGTTCCTATACACCCCACCCATACCCATATAAATAGATCCATTATTAAATCATCTTGAAATTATCCTAATCTAAATGTGTCATGTGTTTACTGTGAGAACACTAACTTTTATAACTGCTGGATTTTAAAAGTATAAGTAAAACTTCACATATTTTAAAATATTCGTCAACAACTGAGTTCTCAATACATGTGATTTTACATAAATATGCTTTTTTAATATTCGGCAAGTCTAATATCTTACATTTGGGAATTTTAAAACTCACCCCCTCGGTACTCTACTGTGGAGGCAGTGCAGAAGGACTCTGAGTCAATCTGTGTCTGTCTGTAAAATGCTCTGGTAGAGGCAGGATTCCTGCAAATAAATTCACATATGCAAAGGACTTCAGATAAGGCACAAGTACACATCTAAAACACATACCATTTGGTTTTTTGTTTGTTTGTTTGTTTGTTTGAGATGGAGTCTCCCACTGTTGTCCAGGCCGGAGTGCAGTGGTGCGATCTTGGCTCACTGCAACCTCTGCCTCCTAGGTTTAAACGGTTCTCCTGTCTCAGCCTCCCAAGCAACTGGGACTACAGGCATGTGCCACCACGCCTGGCTACTTTTTGTATTTTTAGTTGAAATGGAATTTCGCCATGTCAGTCAGGCTGTTCTTGAACTCCTGACCTCAGGTGATCCACCCGCCTCGCCTCCCAAAGTGCTGGGATTACAGGTGTGAGTCACCGCGCCCAGCCTCCATTTGCTTTTTGCAAGCATAACAAAAATCTTCCTGTGGGTATAATATCCTTGATTTGTTACTTATGCTTTTTGATCTGTTAGGTTGTTTATGTTTTAAACCATTTTTTTTTTTCAGCAACAAAACCACGTGTGGACCTTGAAAAATATACTTTGAAGTCTATATTTTTTTTAAAAAAACCCCTTCCAATGGTGCCAATTAGAAGCCAGGGTGAAGCCCAGTGTGTATCCCAGTGGCATAGGGTTAACATTAAGTATTTTTACCTGTTTAATTTTTTGTGTTTAATCTATTATGCAGCACACAATAGATTAGAAAATGTTTCCACCATTAGATGAGCAGGAATATAGAGGGAAAACTCACCTGCAGTGAAGAAGACCTCAGTTTTCCATCTTCAGTATAGCTTTTTGAAAAAGAAGTGGGATGAGCAGATTATATGTCAAATAAAGTGAGCAAACTGATTCAGCAAGGTGCCTGTGCTCTTCTAGCCATGGTGAGTCCTACAAGGACTGTATTTAGTGATGAGGAATAAGCACTTGTTGAGTGGCTATTAAGTTCTAGGCATTTTATCCACATTATTTCATTCAGTCTTTATAGTTAACTCCAAAAAGAATAACATCTCAGAAAGTTAAGGTAAATTGCCAAATATCACTCCATTAATACGTAAATTAAAAATGATAGGACTTGGAATACTGCAAAAAAAAAATAGATGTAAGTTCTTCGTTCTTTAAACAAGCTAACATTTAAGTTAAATTTTTCCTTCCTTCGTGACTTTTTCATACAAGATTTTTAAAAGGTTTATACTCTGTAATTAAAGTGAAGACCATCTTGCTGAGTTTGTCTTCTTTCAAAGCCATGTTAGAAACTCCTACTAACTCTTCATTAGATTTAGAGGGAATTAAGCCCTGCCTGCTCTTCATCTTTTATACACTCAGCAGAACAAGACCTTCACAAGCAAGCCTTACCCCTTTCTGATGATGGCAGTGCATTAATCCACCAAGAATATACTAGTATTGATATATACCAAGGAATTTAGTAAAATATAAGGCTTTTTCATTTAAGAAAAAAATAAAGGCATTAAATCATCCTTTTTCCTAAGAAGATATCACTTCTCAGGCTGAATTTGTCAAAGACCACCCCCAAAATCGGCTATATAAATTCCTGTGAAGGCCTGTTTAATTTATGGCCCAGGGAAATGTGTAAGTATTATAGAACCATGCCAAGAGACTGCTTAACTGCGTTAATTGAACTGAAATTTTCTGGGCCTTTACAAGACTTGAAATCTTCAAACGGGATTTATATACGCTTATTATATAATAGCCAGAAAAATAAAAGTGAAAGGAACTAAATAGACCTTTGGAGTGAATACCTCTTTCTCATGTAGACAGTTTAATAGCTTTTTGAAAAATAATACCATGCTATTAAAGATACTGTTGGAGGGCTTTTTTATCCATAAAGCAGTGGATTTCCTGTGAGCACTGCAGTATGTTGCCATTGGCTCATCACCACTGAAAGGCTGCTTTTGGAATCCAACACAACTGGATCTCTGTGATTACTCTTCAGCAAATTCACACTCAGCAAATTGTAAGAAGGGACAATAGGTCACTATCTCATTTTAAAAATACCATTTCCGTAGACAGGTCTCTGTCATAGTGATATTCACGTCTTAACTTTGAGCACTTATGAAGCAATTCATCTTTTCCATTTTTTTCAACTTGCTGCCAGACACCTTATCAGAGGAAATTAAATAAGTTCCCTTGAAATCTTTGTGCTCTGAGTAAACAAAGTGTAAGAAAAACTTTCAGAAATCATCAAATACCAAATTTTTTAAATATCAGGAATGTTTATATCTTTTCACACACTACTTTTAGTGCTCTTAATGGTATTACTAACTTGCAAAACTGTAAATGGCCTCAATTAAAGTGGCTATAAATAGTGACAGCAACAATTCATTGAACACACACACACTATGAGCCACTTACTGACTTGTACAATTGGCACATATATGCTCTCAACAGCTCCAACAAGAGACTCAGAGAAGTTAAATTAAAAGCAATACAATTAAAATTCAGTACCACGTCTGACTCACTCCACATTGTGATTTTAACCATGCAACAGTACAGCCTTCCCAGAATGAATCTAGAAGGTAAGCGATAACCAATTGCCCCTCTCCTTTCTCCAAAGATATTATTCATAATCTTCTCACAAGGCAAGAGAAGACAAGGAGCTTGATATGGTCATATTTTATCATACAATGGTTTTAAGAGAAGAGCAATGAGCCTGACTTCAGCCTGACAAACTGTTACACACCAGGCACATCACTTGTTGTCTTGTGATTTTTTTTATTTGTATAAATTATATATAACATAAAAATTATATACAAATATATGAAAAAGTATATAAAAATTATGTAACAAAGGAACATTATATGAACATTTGTGGGGAAGGTACAAAATGTTTTCATTGGAAGAATTTACATTTATTAAGGGCATTCCGTGGACATTCACATTCTGTCAATAGTTGAAAGGTATATATTTTGATCTCTTTTTTAAAATAGACTAAAGATAAAGTTAAGTACCTGGAGCAAGGCCACATGGCTATTAAAGTTATCATCTAAACTAAAGCACCCCCTCAAATTCTCAAATTGTGAACTGGTTTATCGTAATAACCTCACCATTTCCGGTTGATTTCCAACAGCTGTTTTTGTTATTGTTCTCGATGTTGTTTTCATTTCCTGCACCCCAATTACAGAGAGTTGGTTTCAGAATAAATCTTTCCTTCAGCAAAGATTAATTTGTCCTGCTTTAATTGTCACTAAATGGTTCACCAAAATATATAAGGTGGGCTCTATGGCAGTGGTTCCCAAACTTTGCTGATATTGAAATCATCTAGGGATCTTACACTACTCAAATCCTGTTTCTACCCCCCAGAAATTCTGATTTAGTTGGTATGGGCTGTGAACTGGGATTCCGGGTGTTTGAAAGTTCCTCAGGTTATTCTAATGTACAGTAAAATTTGGTTACCACTGTCCTGGCAATTGTTTAGACTTCTCTTGAACTGAATCTCCAAAACTCCCCAGCTCCTGCTATCAGACTATATTACTCACCATCCCTGCTTATTCCAGTCATCTGAGGACCTTCAAGACCTTCCTCCCATTCTTTGAAGATGTTAACAGTGGGAACTCCAGAACAATTACTGCCATAATTCTTGGCGATTTCCATATCCAGGCACATAATCCTTTCAACATTTTATCCTTTCAGATTCTTGACTCCTCTTCTGAACTGTGGTTATCCTTCACTCTACCAAAGTCACCTCTCAAAACATATCTCTGTATGTTTTACCAATAACTGCATTATTCTCAACCTCAAGTTCAATCAGGCCTCTCTCCAGCTACCACATCATATCTTTCTAGATCATTTGCTCTTGTCCCTTACTCAAAATATTACTTGACTTTGGACGTCCTCCTATTATTCTATCACCTTTTTACTGTGCCTTACCTAAGTCGTATTCTCACCTCCTTCTTATCCAGATTAGATTCTAGAAGTCATCAATGTAAACACTCCCTTACATATACTCTTGACTCCTTAGCCCATTTTCCCTTCCATCGTAGTCCTCTGGAAAAATTCTAAACCTAGCTAGATAGCATTCTCTGTGTAGTTCTCACATGCACCAAAGGAGGAGCACAGAGCTGAAAAAAGAAATGCACTCAACCATGCTCACCAGCCTCATTTTTATGACCATTAACCTCAAGTGGGCCCTTAGTGCTGCTAGGCAATTCGATTCATTTCCCTAATTCGTTCACTCACCCACTTTCAGATTGGTGATTCTTCACTCTGAGTTGATGACCTAGATTATTATTCTGCTGAAAACTGTGTATCAGTTTGGAGAGAACATTCATATGGGTCTACTACAAATCTATTATACCATCTGTATCTGAGCTTATATACTCCATTTTCCCTCATGCTCTGTGGATAAATCCTGTGTTCTTACTTAACACCACTGCTTCCACTGCACACTGGATTCTCCCCCTCTCACTTTCTTAAGGTAGTATCTCTCTCCTTCTCTAGACATCTTTTCCATTAGTATACAAACATACTCTAATAGTGCCTATTTAAAGAAAAAAGTCCTCCTTTGATCCCATATCTTCCTCTAGCGACTGCCTCATTTCCCTGATTGTCTTTACCGAAAAATTTCTCGTAAGAGTTATCAATCCTTAGTCTTTCAATTTGCTCCACAGTTATATTATTTCCCCAAAAATATCCTATTTTTGTTGTACCCACTCTGTAACAACTATGAAACTCTTCCATTGTAGTGCAAAAGCAATCATAGATAGTATACAAATAACTTGCAAGGCTGTGTTCTAATAAACGATATGTACACCAATAGGCATGTGCCAAATTTTGTCTGTGAGCTATGGTTTGTAGCAACTTGCATTATACAGCCCCTGTTACTTCCCTGAACCTAGTCTGTAGAATATAAACACTTGATAGCAAAGATTTTTATTAATAGTAGATGGTCAATTAACAGGCATAGTATATAGTGAATTGACATTTTTTAATAAATATTGAATGTTGAATAAATCTATTTCTCTTTTAGTCTTATTTTGTAATCGTTACTTTTTTCTGTGATATTCTGCATGGGTTGAACAGTGCCAAACGATATTTTTTGTTGTTCAGGAAGTAATTGTGTATGTTTTAGTTGAAGAAAGAAAAGTCCAGCTAGTGGACTTTTTTAGATTCTCTTTATGAAAAAATAAAATCAATCCTCTGCATGTTTTATGGTTAGGCACATTATTATTATTGTTTGGTACCTTTGAATTACATTTTCCTAAAAATTAAAAATGGAATGGAATCTGAATCAAATTGGATAATAACTGTGTTACTCCATTTTGTGTTGCCATAACAGAATATATGAGGCTGGGTAATTTACAAAGGAAAGAGGCTTACTTAGCTCATGGTTCTGCAGGCTGGGTAGGATGACAAGCATGGAGCCTGCATCTGTTCAGCCTCTGGTGAAGGCCATGAACTAGGTCAAAACATGGCAGGGAAAGTCAAAGGGGAAACAGACAGGCACAAAGTGGAACCAAACAGAAGGAGGAAGTTCGCTTTATAACAACCCACTCTCAAAGGAACTATTCCATTCTCAAAAGAGTGAGAACTCACTACCAGCAGAACAGCAGGGTGATACCAAGACATTTGTGAGAGATCCACCCCCATGACCCGAACACTTTTTATTAGGCCCAGCATCACCAAATTGGACCACATTTCAACATGAGTTTTTGTTGGGACAAACCATATTCAAGCCATGCAATAATCAAATCTATGTTTAATGTTTTAAAATTAAAGTAAATATTGAAGATCACAATCCATTTTTCTGAGGGAAGTTGTTTTACTTCTACACAAGGAAAATAGTCATTTCACAAACCATGGGAGACGCACCCGTGCTCAGGCTCTCGAATATACATCATGCCTGGAAACCCCCAGGAATCCTTGTAGAGTTGTTTCCAGTGAAAGATTGCCCCAAATACCATCAGAATCCCACTGCCATGAAACTCTAAATTTGTTAACTCAAAAATAGATGAAAAATGTGTAACTCTCAGCAGCCCATCTTACTGGCAATTGTCTATATCTACTCTGATTGCTTCCAGGATATGTTCAGGCCAAAGTATCAGTGTCTGTAATTTACTTATTTATTTTTCCAGCCATATAAAAATTTTCAATTTTACGATTTATATTGAAATGAAAGAAAATATTGTCTTCCTGAAGCTTTTTGATCTCCTCTGTTGTGTTCCCAAATTACATCTTAAAAGCATCATCCTAGTGCTCCTGAAAGTCATTATGGGAAAATAGCAAGGCCTCTCCTTTTCCTAGTGTCACAGAAAATGCAGGAAATGTTCAAAGACTGCAAGGAGTTCCCCAAACACAAAACGTTTTTGCTCAATACTTTCCTAGCATTTGCAGTCACATACATTTAGACATTTGTGATTCATTACTAGATCACTATTCTGACAAGAACATAAAATGAGAACTAAGAAAATGATCATCATTCTTAACAACACAGAATCTGCTCTTCAAAATTGCTGACAGAAAGTCAAATTAATAAATAGTATTAAACTAATTGAATGCATTTATCATCTAAAGATGCTCTTTTACACAGACAGTCTCGGAAAATAAGGCTACACTTCTTGTATTTACTCTGAAAGTAAAAATCTTCTGTCTGTATAGACCTTGAATTATCACTTTGTACTTTTCTAAAAACAAAAGTGCACTCAATTTACAATATGTGTTTCTAAATGAAAATAAACGACTTTCATTCAGATGTTTGTGAAACCAAACACAGACACTGTCATTCGAGAAGCAGAATTTATGGGAAAAGAAAGAGAGAAAAGATGGTTCTGGGATAGTTCAAATCCCAAAGGAAGAGAAAGACACATATCACTTAGCAAGAATTCCCACCAGAAACAGGACACATGCATTTCAGACAACAAAAAAACTGAACGAGACCCAAAAACAATAGACAGATAAGGAGGTTTAAATGAGTGAAAACTATTTTTTGTTGTTTATGTAATAGCCTTACAAATAGATTTTAGAACAATTTTCCAGCGATAATTTTTTAAATTTTACTCAAATATGAAAGTTGTTTAAGATATTTAATATTTTAATAAATATGGCTTTTAAAGGGCCATCAGTGTGCTAAAAAGTATCAGAATTAAAATATTTCCTTGAGGTTTACTAATGACAAAAAATCTCATGTGAGTATTTTAAAGTAAGGTAACAGATATATAATATAGAAGCTGTGAGAGCTACTTTGGAAAATCTTTTCTTAAAATGTTCTTTGTAGAATTAAGTTACCATCAGTTGAACACCCTACCTTTTGCACCATTAGACTAGTGCATAGCCTGGAAGTTAGTTATCTTCCAGCATAGGAGTGTTAGTCCAATTGAGAAGAATATACTAAATGCTATCAACTGTTGTTGTTATTGCATCTCAAAGAATATTAAGGTTTAGTGTAATTCTATGCAAAATCCCAAGCAGATATTTAACTTGGCAAATAATTCTAAACTTCTGTAAGATAAAATGAGCAAGACAAACAAGTAGATTTCTGTAAAGAACAGAATAGTAACATGAAAAATTTGTCTTACTAGATGTTAAAATTTACTATAAAGGTACAATAATCAAAACCGTGAAACTCGAACAAGAATGAATAGATCAAAGGAGTATAATCACAACCCCAAGAATACTCATATATAAAAAACTAATATATGCTACATGTATGATCAGTAAGAAAATACATAATCATTTAAAACATGCATAATACATAAGAAAATATCTGATAAGCAGAAAAAGAACTATTCCATAATGATCTGGGAAAATTTATCAACTATTTGAGAGTAAAAAAACAAATAATGCCAAGTGTATCATAAAGGTAAAAATTAAAAATTCGGGGAATTCCTCTTTCGGTTTTGGAGTCCCCCTCTCTCTGCCTCTGTATGAGGAACTTCTTCCTCCTGCCCTCTCCCTTCTTTCTTGTCTACGAAACTCTCCACTCCTTAAAACCAAAATAAATAAATAAATAAAAATTCCAAGCAGAAAAATAAAAACCAGGAGAAAATATAAACAAACATTTTCAAAGCTTTATATGGAAAAGTTAAGCTTTAAGAAATGGAAAACTCGGCCGGGCGCGGAGGCTCAAGCCTGTAATCCCAGCACTTTGGTAGGCCGAGGCAGGCGGATCACAAGGTCAGGAGATCGAGACCATCCTGGCTAACACGGTGAAACCCCGTCTCTACTAAAAAATACAAAAAACTTAGCCGGGCGAGGTGGCGGGTGCCTGTAGTCCCAGCTACTCGGGAGGCTGAGGCAGGAGAATGGCGTGAACCCGGGAGGCGGAGCTTGCAGTGAGCCGAGATCGCGCCACTGCACTCCAGCCTGGGCGACAGAGCCAGACTCTGTCTCAAAAAAAAAAAAAAAATAGAAAACTCACAAAAAAATTATTAAATTTAATTATTTGTAAATACTATCAAGAACTGCCAGTATCAAAATTAAAGGTAAACTCTAAAATGGAAAAACACTTCCAATAAATACAGATTCAGATAATGTCTTTAAGACGTAATTAATTCTTATGAACCTAAGAGCAACATATTACACAGCAAATTAAATTAAGAAGAATCACAAATGAGCAGTTCACCAAATAAATAATTTAAATGTTTATTAAACATATAAATTGATCATCTCCCTAATAAAGAAAGTAATTAAAAATAATAAGACAACTTTTGTCTATAAATGGAATGAAAAAAGTGCTGTGATCATTTTGGGGGAATTAGAAATTGGTAAAAGTTTCCTGGGAGAAAGATACACAGATATTTATCAACACAGTTTTCATAATAAAGTCAAAACTGAAACAACTTAAATGTCTAACAATAGGGGAATAGTTACATAAATTATGATTAGTAAGATTATGCACTTGGATAATATTCATAATCAGTTACTTTTTTAAAAAAAAATCCAGTAACAAAGCTATATATTGAATAATCCAAGTTTGATACCACACTCTCACACAAATCCACACACATATTTTTGTAGGAAAAAAAAACAGAAAATAGGCAATACATCATTTGCAATCTTTTGATCATTCAGAGTTGCCCTACTGTCTTGGTATTTCTTAGAATAACTGCAAGGGATATGTATTGTTATTTTTAAAAATTATTATTTAAAATAAAATGTATATGCAGTAACCATGCATATGTCTGATCTTCAGCAGAATTATAGGAGATAGTCCCTGTCTTCAAGAAGCTTATAGTTCCACTCACACATGTGCATACACATAAAAGACAAATCACATGTAGATGACAAGGTATATTCAAATATCAGTCCATGGAATAATCTGTATTTTGGAAATCTGAGGTATTGTGGATTAGAGTAGTCAAGGTGGCTGAGTCTTGAAGGAAGTTAGTCTGATAAGAACAGATAAGTGATCAAGACTTGAGAGCAGATAGGACAGGTCATGACACATCTTGAAGACAATGACAAAACATGTCTGGCAATATATCAGATGTTTGTATGCTTTTGATGGGTATTTTAAAGTTGAAAGGTATCTGGAAAACCAACAAAAATGTACTACTGTACTAACACATCAGAGTATTTACAACTTTCATTTTCTTGCCGAGATTCTATAATAGCTTGCCTCTCTGAGGAAAGAGGTAAAACTCATTTTTAACAGTGACCAATGAGTTAATTAAATGTATGAGCATTCTAAACTTTATCACAATTGTAGATAGGCAACATTTTGGCATTGTGACTACATCTCAATTCCTTAGAGACAAATAGAACTGTCCACTACTAATAGCGGCTGTGGCAAGTAGGGCTCATATATGTGCTATGCAGGAAAGACAGAACTTTCCCATGACCTAAAGAGACTCTGCAAAGTGACCACAGATGGTTTATACCAGAAAAGCTGGAAAAATTATATGAAGTCCTGTGAAAAACCTTAGTTTGGAAAAAAAAATAAGAGGAAGCAAATAAATAAGAGGTCACCAGCAAGCTCCAAATAAAAGGAGGTCTCTCTGAATCACCCTTTCTGAGATTTTAGCATATGGACTTTCTAAATCACAAAGGCCTGGAGAGAAGATGAGAACCACAGTGAGTTCCAAATCCCGGAGTTTATTATCCCATTGTTACACACTAGAGAGATTTATGGAGCCGCTCCCATAAATGTGGTGAGAGTGCTACAGAAATGACTTGCTCTCCCTGAACCTTTTTATAAAGATGTAAGGCAGTGTGCCAGGAAGAGTACTGAGGGAAGAGTGGGTGACTAGAACTTCAGCTATTCTGATAATTCTCTGAGGGAAATGGCACATCATACTTAACCTCACAGGGTTTTCACTTTCATTATCTGCAATATGAAGACAGTGTTCGAAATCAAAGTGGCACAACCAGTCACGAGCAAGCTGTAAAGACTGCTGCTCAGGAGTACTATCCAGAATGTTCAAAAATAGAAGATGCCAGCTGATTCCATACAAATTCCGAATAGTGTCAGGTACACTACAGATCGCAGGGGAAAAGTCTAATGTCTCTGGGCTCAGAGTTTGCAGACCAGGAGAGCTCTTGGCCTGCCTCTCTCACTTTACAGAAACAATACCTGACATTTGAACGCAAGCTAGCGTAAGAGTTGAAGTAAACAATACTTTATTTGTAAGATAAATAATAATTGCTGGTAAATAATATATCTAGGAGAAACATAATATTTTACAGATGCAAAAACTGGAAGCGTAGAGAAATTAAGCCACTTGTCAGAGATGAGACAGCTGTCATGGCAGAGTCCTCATGACAGGGTCGCCCTTTCCAGCAGCACCCTCTTAAGCAGTTGGCTCTGCCTTCCTTCAATAGAAAAGAGCTGAGAGTTGGCTGAGATTAGAAGAGTTAAGCACTTTGCAAATAAGGGCTCAGAAAGATCTATCTAATATAAAAAATAGAAAATAAGCACATTGACTTGCCTGTCAGAAAGATGTGTGGAAATTGAGACATGACCAAAAACAACTTACTAGGAAACAGCTATGCTTTCACATTGCTTTTAAATTTCATTGAGATGTTTTGAATCATCAAAGATGTAACCTCCAGATATCAATGTTTGTTACTTTTAGGCTACAAGTTTGTGGGAAATCAATCCTACAACTTTTTTTCTCACTATTAATCAAAAAATAATGATAATTTCCTGTAGAGGAAAGTTTTGAGAGGTAGTAATTAAGAGAGTCAACCCTGGAGGTAGCTGGCTTGGGTTAAATCCTGATCCCAACACTTAATGGCTATAGCAAGTTGCCTTAGTCACTACTGCATCCTGAATGCCAACCAAAGGGTCTGACACTTAAGAAACTGGTAATAAAAGTGTAATGAATTTTTAACACTTAATTTATTTTTGAAGCAAATGGGGACTTGGCGTTCTCTCTCTCTCTCTCTCTCACCCCCCACTCCAGCCCCCCAACCACCCACACAATCAAGACACGTTTTGAAAGGATGGTATAGCATACCGTTTCTGTTCTTTTCTTTCTCTTTCTTGATCACTTGTGAGAATAGCTGCTTCTCCTAGGACAGTGACATTTGTAGAACAGCAATGTGAATGCTATGTTATGAATATATTAACCATGGATTAAAATAGTTCCAACAGGTACAAATAAGAAATTTACATTTGGAGCCTAAAATAGCCAGTTTGTCTACTTTTGTCACATTAGAGGAATGGTTTCACTCCACTTGCCCTCCCATGAACCTGTCTGATTGGAGCCTTTTTTTTTTTTTTTTTTTTTTTTTTGAGACGGAGTCTTGCTCTGTCGCCGGGGCTGGAGTGCAGTGGCGCGATCTCGGCTCACTGCAAGCTCCGCCTCCCGGGTTCACGCCATTCTCCTGCCTCAGCCTCCCGAGTAGCTGGGACCACAGGCGCCCGCCACCTCGCCCAGCTAGTTTTTTTTTTGTATTTTTTAGTAGAGACGGTGTTTCACCGTGTTCGCCAGGATGGTCTCGATCTCCTGACCTCGTGATCCGCCCGTCTCGGCCTGATTGGAGCCTTTGACTAGCATCTATTTTTTTGAAAGAAGCAAAAAAAGGTAAGGAAGGGTTCAGAGAGTATCTCAAACTACCTAAGAAACACAAAGTTCCTTAGCTAGGCTTTGAAGTTTGTTCCTCTGAGCCTGTGGGCAAATAAAAAGCATTAGCAGCATTCAATGAAAAATAAAAAATCATCCAAGAAGAAACTAAATATTTTAAAGCATCCATAACCATTAAAATAAATAATAATGTAATGCCATGTGTAATCTGGAAAACAGGAAATGAGTAATTAGGGGGAAAGTTCATTTTAGTGGACCATGAATTGCCCTTAAGGTTTCTGACTGCCTACTTTAAATTACTATATTTTCATTGTAAATTCAGTTATAATTATATTACCCAATTTCTCTCAAACAATACAGACTAAGAGGTTTTGGTTAACATCCTAGCTTTATTACTAGCAAGCTGGACAATTAAAACAAATAATTTGACCTTCTCCAACTTTAGTTTCCACAAGTTTAACTGAGATAGTTGAAACAGATAATTTCCAAAGTTCTTTTTTAGTTCCAAAACACTATGAATTATCAGGCTAATAACAAAAATGTGATGTAGAAAACGAACTGTATTATAAATGCCTATTTAATGTTTTAATTCAGTAATTCAATAATAACGGTCAACATGTATAGAGCCAGGCACTTTTTGACACTTTATATGTATACATTTAATCCATCTAAAATTTCCATGAAATAAGTCCTAATAGTATCCCAGTTTTAGAACTGAGAAGACAAAGAGAAAGCACACTGATTATAAAGCTAGTGGTCAAGCAATGTAGCTGGGATTCAAACTCCAAGAAATCTGGCTCAGAATCCATGTGTTCAATTCTTCACTCTGTAATTCTTCTAGCACAAATTTCAAAATGCAGATCCAGAGGAGAAAGGACCCTACCCCTGGTACTATAGCAGTTGGTAATGATTCCATTCGTGCAAAATGTCATGTCTTCCTAGATGTGCTTTTTCAGGTAGAAAAAAGAATTTTGAAGACTAACATTTATTTTTTTTCCCAGAGAACTATTAATTACATATCCCCAGGCCCTCCCATCTTTTAAATATTTTCCCTAGTTATAAAATTACTTCATCTGATTGCTGGGATTTAAGAGTAATGCTGATTGGCCGGGCGCGGCGGCTCACGCCTGTAATCCCAGCACTTTAGGAGGCCGAGGTGGGCAGATCACCTGAGGTCGGGAGTTTGAGACCAGCCTGGCCAACATGGGGAAACCCTGTCTCTACTAAAAAATACAAAATTAGCCAGGCATGGTGGCGCATAATCCCAGCTGTAATCCCAGCTACTCAGGAGACTGAGGCAGGAGAATTGCTTGAACCCGGGAGGCAGAGGTTGTAGTGAGCCGAGATCGCGCCATTGCACTCCAACCTGGGCAAAAAGAGCAAAACTCCATCTCAAAAAAAAATGCTAATTTATTAATATTTTATTACTTTTGTCAAAACATGTAGAAGTGAATACTGCATAAATACCTCGATCCTATAGATATCATTAGCAGACGCCTTTGTTAAATATGAGTACTGGTTTCATAAAATATAATTACTATTTGTTCTAGCCAAGACTATCATAAAATATGGAATAGATGAAGGATAAAAATTATGCAAATGGTAACTTACCTATGCCTGTAAGTCTTATGTGAATGTGTATGTGCGTATAAATATGAGTTACTAAATACAAAGAAAGTCAGGTAAAATTGATTACGGCCTATTATCATCAATTCCTGAAGAAAAAAATACACCAGTAAAGTTTTAGGTATTACGTGTTGGTAAATTTGTATAGACTTACTGAGTTGAGTTCATATGGTCTAATTCAGATTAACTCAAGAGCATGTGATGAACTGTCACTTATTTATTCCATAACAGCAAACATGGGCTTCTGCCATTCTGACACAGAACAAAAGTAATAGAAAGAACAGGTATGGTAGCACTTCTCTGGAGAAAACTCCATATGGAAATTAAAAGCTGCCTAATCTCTCTTTACCACCTCCATTGTGGGAAATGCGTCAGCTGCTGATGCACGGAGGCCACATATGATGGGAATACGGGAGCTTCAGGTGATGAGGGAACGCATTCCTCTACCCCACACTTCCCAAAAGGGGAAAAATACATCTTCTTTTTTTTTTTTTTTTTTTTTTTTGAGGCGGAGTCGAGCTCTGTCTCCCAGGCTGGAGTGCAGTGGCGCGATCTCGGCTCACTGCAAGCTCCGCCCCCCAGGTTCACACCATTCTGCCGCCTCAGCCTCCCGAGTAGCTGGGACTAGAGGTCCTCGCCACCAGGCCCAGCTAATTTTTTTTTTTTTTTTTTGTATTTTTAGTAGAGACGGAGTTTCACAGTGTTAGCCAGGATGGTCTGGATCTCCTGACCTCGTGATCTGCCCGCCTCGGCCTCCCAAAGTGCTGGGATTACAGGGGTGAGCAACCGCGCCCGGTGGATAAATACATTTTCTACTGGAAAAAAAACCTGTAAAAAGCATACAACATACCAAATAAATTATGAAACATAACCCATGGTCATATTGCTCAATAAAAATCACTATTAAAGAAATTAAGATTAAAAAGAAAACCTTGGCAATATTAAACCCCAATAATCTGCTTCCTCTTTTGATATTTCAGTAGCATAACACTTATCACTATCTTAAAGAATGCGTACAATATGTAGGGTGTGCACTTAATAACTATAAATAAATATCTAAAATAACATACTATCAATGGCAATTTATCTTAATGCTTTCACTCTCCTGGGTTAATTTCCTTCTGAACAACATTCTAAGAGGAGTAAGAGAAAATACCAGTGGACTCAAGACCATAAACTGCATGATTTTGTTTATATTACATAGAAAAAAGCAAAATTAATCTACATTTTTCAAAGTTAGAATAGATTTGGAAGGATAGGTAATGAATGAAAGGGAGAATAGAAGAGGTTTTTAGGTGGCTGGGCGCAGTGGCTCACCTCTGTAATCCCAGCACTTTGGGAGGCCCAGGCGGGCAGATCACAAGTTCAGGAGATCGAGAGCATCCTGGCTAACTCGGTGAAACCCCGTCTCTACTAAAAATACAAAAAATTAGCTGGGCGTGGCGGCGGGCGCCTGTGGTCCCAGCTACTCGGGAGGTTGAGGCAGAAGAGTGGCACGAACCCGGGAGGTGGAGCTTGCAGTGAGCCAAGATCGCGCCACTGCACTCCAGCCTGGGTGACAGAGCGAGACTCCGTCTCAAAAAAAAAAAAAGAGGTTTTTAGGGTTCTTGTGATGTTCTGTCTTTTGATCCAGTTACTAGCTACAAGGATGTGTTTAATTCATCAAGCTGTCATAATAAATATGCTTTCAGTATACATACTTTAATTTTTAAAGTTTGTAAAAAATACTCTTATTTTTAAAGTTTTTTAAATTATATTCTTATGCATTAACAAACAACTATCAGAAAATATAATTTTAAAAAATATACTATTCAAACCTATTACAATGACTATCAAAAAAAATTTGACCATACCAAGTGCTGGGGAGAATATAGAGTAGTTGGAACTCTTATGCATGTTGCTGGGAAAGCAAGATGGTACAGTTTAGTGGTTTCTCATAAAGTCATGCACATGTGATGAGATCCAGAAATCTCACTCCTAAGTATTTTCACTAGAGAAA
Source organism: Macaca nemestrina (assembly GCF_043159975.1). Taxonomy (NCBI): domain Eukaryota; kingdom Metazoa; phylum Chordata; class Mammalia; order Primates; family Cercopithecidae; genus Macaca; species Macaca nemestrina. Next base: position 120,225,664 of record NC_092134.1, read on the forward strand.
TAAAAACTTATGCTTAGACAAAAACGTGCACAAAAATGTTTGCAGCAGCATTACTCAAAATTACTCAAAACTGGAATCAACCAAAATATCTCTCAAGGGGTGAATGCATAAACATACTGTGGTACGTCCATATAATGGAATACTCCTCCCCAATAAAAAGGAACAAACTATTGATACACAAAACAACATAGATAAATCCCAAATGCATTATGCTAGGTGAAAGAAGTCAGTCTCAGATTGCATACTAAGATTACATCCATTTGAAATTCTAATAAAGACAAAGCTACAGAGATGAAGAACAGATCAGTTCAGAGTTAGGAGTAGTGGGGACAATTTTACCTCAAAGGGGTAGTGTCTTAGTCCATTTAGTGTTGCTATAAAGACCATGGGTAATTTACAAAGAAGAGCTTTACTTGGCCCACAGTTCTGTGGGTTGTACAAGAAGCATGGCACCAGCATCTGCTTCTAGTGAGCGCTTCGGGCTGCTTCCACTCATGGCAGAAGGTGAAGGGCAGCTGGTGTGTGCAGAGATCACATGGCAAGAGAGGAAGCAAGATGCGGGGAGGGAAGTTCCAGGCTCTTTTTAACAACCAGCTCTCAGGGGAAGAGACACAGAAAGACAAACGTGACATTTTCTCACTTATATGTGGGAGCTCTAAAAGTAGATCTCATGAAGATAAATAGAGTAATCCCAGAGGTTGGGAAGAGTGTGTGTGTTGTGCAGGGGTTGGGGGGGTCAACGAAGACAAGTTGGTTAATGGCTACAAACAGTAAGTTGAATAAAAGGAATGAATTCTAGTTTTTGATAACAAAGTAGAGTGACTACAGTTAACAACAATACATGGTATATTTCAAAATAGGCTGAAGAGAGAGCTTGGAATGTTTCCTACATGTAGAAAGGATAAATACTTGAGGTGATGGACATCCCAAATACCCTGACTTGATTATTAGACTTTATATGCATGTAACAAAGTATCACATGTACCTCATAATTATGTACAGATATTATGTATTAACTTCAAAATGAACTTCAATACATATTTTGCACCATGTAAAAAATTAACTCAAAATGGATCATAGAGCTAAATGCAAAACCTAAAACTTCTAGGGAAAAAAGTAGGAGAAATCTTTGTAACTTTGGATTAGTTAATAATTTATTTGATATGATATCAATTGTACAATACACAAAAGAACAAATTGATAAGTTGGACTTCATCAAAATTAAAAACTTCTGTTCTTTGAAATATCTTTTCATAGAAAGGATATTTTTTATTATCACTGCTACCTGCAGAGATAGCAGTGAGCCAAGATTGCACCACTGCACTCCAGCCTGGGCTACAGAGCAAGACTGTCTCAAAAAAAAAAGAAAGAAAGAAAGAAAAGAATATCACATAATCCTGTATTTAGTATATATTTAAAAATTATCAAAACTCAGTAATAAAAATATAAAGAACCCAATTTGAAATATTGGCAAAATAAACTTGTAGAAAAATGAAATTGGATCCCTATCTCTCATCATATACAAAAATTAACTCAAGATGGATTAAAGACTTAAATCTAAGACCTGAAACCATAACAATTGTAGAAAAACACCTAGGGAAAATTATTCTGGACATTGGCCTAGTCAAAGAATTTATGGCTAAGACCCCAAAAGCAAATGCATCAAAAACAAAACTAAATAAATGGTACCTAATTAAACTAAAAAGCTTCTACACAACAAAAACAATAATCAAGAGTAAACAGCCTACAGAATGTGAGAAAATACTTGCAAATTATACTTCTGACAGAGGACTAATATCCGGAATCTACAAGAAACTCAAACAAATCAGCAAGAAAAAAAACAAATAATCTTTTTTTTTTTTTTTTCTTGAGGCAGAGTCTCGCTCTGTCACCCAGGCTGGAGTGCAGTGGCATGATCTGAGCTCACTGCAAGCTCCGCCTCCTGGGTTCGCGCCATTCTCCTGCCTCAGCCTCCTGTGTAGCTGGGACTACAGGTGCCCACTGCCACGCCTGGCTAATTTTTTGTATTTTTAGTAGAGATGGGGTTTCACCATGTTAGCCAGGATGGTCTCGATCTCCTGACCCTGTGATCCGCCCACCTCAGCCCCACAAAGTACTGGGATTACAGGCCTGAGCCATCACACCTGGCCAAATAATCTTATTTTTAAATGAGCAAATGGCATGAGCAGACATTATCAAAAAAAGATACACAAATGACCAACAAACACATGAAAAAATGTTCAACATCACTAATTATCAGGGAAATGCAAAATAAAACCATAATAACATACCACCATACTCCAGCCAGAATGGCTGTTTAAAAAACTCAAAAACCAACAAGTGTTTGCACAGATGTGGGGAAAAGGGAAAACTTGTACACTACTGGTGGGAATGTAAATTAGTACAGCCACTATAGAAAACAGTATGGAGAGTCCTAAAGAACTAAAAGTAGATCTGCCCTTCAATTCAGCAATCTCACTACTGGGTATCTACCCACAGGAAAGAAAGTCATTATATCAAAAACAAAAACACCTATGTGCATATGTTTATCATAGCACAAATCACAATTGCGAAGATATAAAATCAACCTAAGTGTCCACCAGATAATGAGTGGGTAATAAAAATGTGGTCTATATATGCCATGGAATTCTACTCAGCCATAAAAAAGAATGAAAGAATGTCTTTTGCAGCAACTTGGATGGATCTGGAGGCCATTATCCTAAGTGAAGGAACTTAAGAGTAGAAAACCAATTACTGCATGTTATCACTCATAAGCTAAGATGGCTACTCAAAGGTATACAGAGTGGTATAATGGACATTGGAGACTCAGAGGTGGAAGGGTAGGAGGTGGATGAGGGATGAAAAATTACCTAGTATGTACAATGTACACTGTTAGGGTGATGGGTACACTAAAAAGCCCAGACTTCACCACTATACAGTTCATCCATGTAACCAAAAAAAAATGGCTGAACCCCTAAAAGCTGTTGAAATAATTTTGTTTTAATGGGCAAAATATGTGAAGAGATATGTCACCAAAAAGATGATGTACATATGTCAAATAAACACATAAAATGGTGATCAACATTACTACCCATTAGGGACATAGAGATTAAAGTCATGCTGGGATAACATTACACACCTATTAAAATTCCTAAAATTAAAAAAAAAAAAAAAAAACTAATCATGTCAAGTGTTGGCAAGGATGTGGAGCACCTGGAACTCTCATTAACTTTTGATGACAATATAAAGCTGTAAAACCACTCTGAAAAAAAGTTTAGGCATTTAAGAAATTGGAGCTGGGCACAGTGGCTCAAGTCTGTAATCCCAGCACTTTGGGAGGCCAAGACAGGCGGATCACGAGGTCAGGAGATCGAGACCATCCTGGCTAACACAGTGAAACCCCGTCTCTACTAAAAAATACAAAAAAACTAGCCAGGCGAGGTGGCAGGCGCCTGTAGTCCCAGCTACTTGGGAGGCTGAGGCAGGAGAATGGCGTAAACCCTGGAGGGAGAGCTTGCAGTGAGCTGAGATCCGGCCACTGCACTCCAGTCTGAGCGACAGGGCGAGACTCTGTCTCAAAAAAAAAAAAAAAAAAAAAGAAATTGGAATACACATCTATCATATGTTGAAGACATTGCATTTCTAGGTCTTTACCCAAGAGAATTGAAAGTGCATGTCTAAAAAATGTATACACAAATGTTTGTAGCATCTTTATTTGTGATCAGAAAACTGGAAACAACACAAATGTGCATCAACAGTTGAATGAATTAATAAAGTTTGGTAAATAGAGACAATTGAATACTAATCGGTCATAAAAAGGAATGAACTGTTGGTATACATAATAACATAGATAAATGTCATAATACTATTCATTAAGAGAAAAGCCAAACAAATACATACTATAGGATTCCATTTATTAAAAAGACTAGAAAATGCAAACTAATTTACAGTGAAGGAAATCAGATGAATACTTTCATGGAAATAGGGTAGGTTGAGATGGGATTGGAATGAGGGACTATAAAAGAACATGAGGAAATCTAAGGGAATAATAAATATGTTTATTATCTGGATTTTGTTTATGGTTTTCTATACATATGCATACATCAAAACTTATCAAATTGTACCCTGTATTAGTTTTTTATTACTGCATAACAAATTATTGCAAACCTAGTGACTTAAAACCAACTTACCATCTTACCATTTCTGTGGGCCAGAAATACAAACATGAGCTAACTGGATCCTGTACTCGGGATCTCACTAGGCTGAAATCAAGGTGTCAGCCAGGGCTGTGATCACATCTGAGACTCAGGGGTCTCAGAATTCAATGACTTGTGGGTGTAGGACTAAGATCCCCATTATCTTGCTGGCTGCCGGCCAGGGATTCTCTCAGTTCCTAGAGCTTGCCCCCAGGTTCTTGTCACGTAGCCATCTCACAACATGGAAATTGACTTCATCAAAGCCAAGATTCTCTTTCTAGTGTGCTATGATCAAATATATAACCTAATCATGGGAGTGATGATCCTATTCCTAAGGCCTACCCATACTCAAGAGAGTCTGCTTGGGCTGCCATAACAAGATTCCATAGACTGGGTGGCTTAAGCAATAAACATGTATTCTCCCACAGTTCTGGAGGCTGAGAAGTTTAAGACCACAGGCCAGCATTGTCGGTTTCCAGTAAGGGCTCTCTTCCTGGCTTGCAGATGGCTGCTCTATGTCTTCTAATGGCCTTTCCTCAGTGCATACGCATGGAAGGGAAAAAGTGATTTATTTCTCATCTTTTTTTTTTTTTTTTTTAGATGGAGTTTTGCTCTTGTTGCCTAGGCTGGAGTGCAATGGTGGGATCTCAACTCACCACAACCTCTGCCTCCCAGATTCAAGCAATTCTCCTGCCTCAGCCTCCCAAGTAGCTGGGATTACAGGTGTCTGCCACCATGCCCGGCTAACTTTTTGTGTTTTCAGTAGAGTTGTGGTTTCTCCATGTTGGTCAGGCTGGTCTCAAACTCCCGACCTCAAGTGATTGGCCTGCCTTGGCCTCCCAAAATACTGGGATTACAGGCTAGAGCCACCATGTGCCTGGTTATATTTCTTGTCTTTTTATAAAAGCCTCAAATCCCATCATGAGGGCCCTACCCTTATAACCTAATCTAATCCTAATTATCTCCCAAAGGCTCTGTCTCCAAATATTATCATCACATTGGGGGTAAGGGCTTCAATGTATGAACTGGAATGGGAGGGCCACATATATTCAGTCCATACCAGAGAGGATTATGCAGTGTATGTACTCCCAGGAGTAGAAATTGGGGGGACTATCATAGAATGCTGCCTACCACATACCTTTTAAACATGTGCAGTTTATGTCCACACAAAATATCAACATACAAAAAAAAGACAAAATGATATAAGGGAAAGAAAATTATATTATAATCAGACTTCTGGACAGCAATGTTTTATGCCAGAAAAAAAATAGAATAACCTTTAAGATACACACATATGTATGTATGCCGTGGATTTTATATCCAACAAAACTTACCTTCAAGTATGAAGGGCACAGATGAATTTTTATCAGCATGCAAAAACTCAGGGAATGTTGTTTCTATTTTCCTCCTTAGGAATCTACTACGGTAGGTACTTCAGACAACAAAAATGAGTAGAAAATTATCGATATGAGGACTGAAGAGGAGTATTAAATATGTAGTTACTTGTAGAGCAAGATGGAGTGAACATTAAAGGAAGACAGCATAATATATAATGACTTTATATGTAAGCAAAGTAGTGAAGTTATAAAAAATTGATATAATGTGTAGAATACATGCAAAATATATTTTAACAGTTCTCAGTAATTTTTCATGGTGGAGATTTTGGTATGGTTATTTTAAGACTATTATGTTTGTAACAAGGGGTAAAGCAATAATTATGGGAAATTCTAATTGTATTATCTCCTGCATTCATGAGAACCAAGATTCTTGATACAAAAGAAAGTAGTTGTAGTTAAGTAAAAACACTCCCTGACACACACATCTCTCTCCCTAATTTTAATTGGAAATATACCAATATGATCTGATAAACTATTTTGTATATACATATGGATATGCCTATGGTATACGTATATGTGTGTCTAGATTCATATCTAGCAGTATTTTCTCTCTCATGCATCCCTTCCCACAGGAGTCTTCTGGCTACATGCTCCTGACAAGACAATCACAAATGTCAACTGCACATAATTCCTTGTGAAGGACAAAGGTTAAGGCTCTTTTCCACTAAGCCCAGTCCATCTCATTTCTCTGGCTTCCCTCATAAAATGATGAACAGTCTTTGCATCCATCAGTGATAACACAGTCTCAGCTTCCCATCTCCTGTGAATAAATTCTTGGGGGAATGGAAGCATCTACACACCTATCTAAAACAAACAGTAGTGTTCAGGCCTTAGGCTACATAAATCAAAATATGGGGTAGGGAGGATTTCTAACTTTGCAGAAACAAAGTTCAGCCAATACATACAATTTCTATTACTAAATAGTATGCTTAATGCTTCAATCTGAAGGTACAGTCAATCCTCCATCGCCATGGATTCCAATTTCTCAGATTCAACCAATCTCAGATTGAAAATATTGTGAAAAAATATATAAAAAGTAACAATACAATAATAAAATAATACAAATTTTTAAAACAACATAGTGTAACAACTGTTTATATAGCATTTACATGATATTAAGCATTATAAGTAATCTAGAGATGATTTAAAATATACAAGAGGATGTGCATAGTTGTATGCAAATACTATGCCATTTTGTATAGGGGACTTGAGCATTCACAGATTTTGTTATCCACAGGGGTGGAGGGTACTGGAACCAACCCCCTTTAGCTACTAGGGAAGAACTGTATTGCATTTTGGTTCCTTCACTGGATATCAGAGCTTCTCACCCAACATTAGCATCGGGAAACTCCTGGATGAAAGAGAAGATTTCCCATAAAAGCAAATTCCTGTACCACCATTGCAAGATAAAAAGTGATTACCACTCCCCACATGAGAAATTCTCCAAATTCACAACATCAAAGTCAGGAAGCTGTTGAGCATTCAGCATTCTAGAATAAGGCAACCCAAAGCTTTCATTGAACAAATAGAGTTTGATGGCACAGGTTTGTCAAAGTGCCATATGGTTTTTGAGTTCCTAAATACCACAAATGTCCCCAAGAAAATTTTTAAACACAAGTTATTCCTTCAGGATGCCAAGATTCCATAGGAACATTATCCTCTATTTCAAAAATAAAGTATAAAGCTATTTGAAAATAAAGTATCAAGCAATCAATGCCGAAACTGTAGGAAAGACTGAATGTTGCCTGCCTTTGGAAATCTGTGTCATTCCAGAACATAAACGCCAATTACCATATCTGCTCAGAAATATGTGTCAGAGTTCGAAGCTCTTTAGTGGAGATGGATCTTAGAGGCCTCTTTAAGACATAGGCTTTTAGAAACCTTCTGTATTAAAGCATGCTCTGGCATCCTTCCAATCCTATAACAGAATATAACATTTCAAAGCACTGACCTGTTAATTAGCTTATTTAATCTTCACTATGTTGCATTAATTTGTAATGTTTCTTATTCAATTAAGTAAAGAAGCTTAACTTCTAGATGCCCATGGATGTGTTTTAAAATGCTGCAAAAAGCATAAGCACAAAAAATTATTTTCCCCATTAGCTTATCATTAGGAAAATTCCAGACCAAAGAAAGGCATGGAAGTGGATGTTTATAGAGTAAATTTCTGGAAGCAACAAATGTGGAAGACACAGCTTTTCCTTTGTAGCTTAAGCCAGAATCAACCTACTTTTATCCAGGGGGTAAACTGAGAAAGAGAGAAAGAAAACTCTCTATCGACTATTGCATGCATGCCAGAAGAGCCTAGACTTTATCTCAATAAACCCCATATAGGTGTTATTATCCCACAGCTATATGTGTGGTCTGTGAAAGTACACCATCAAACCCAAATCTATTGATTATTATTGTAAGGCCTCTTTTCCTTCCCACAATATCTCACTGATGAAACCTGTGTTGCCTGGTCTGTGACCACATCTTGGTTAATTGAAGGAGTCCAGAAAATTGTTCTCTTCAGCTGAAAATAAAATCAGATCAACTGATGACTCCAATATATTAAAAAGTGGTCCAGATAATCCTGACTAAAAATACAATGGGCAAAATACTTTATCAATTTCAGACTATTTTTCCCGGTCTCTTGAATTTTGCATGTGAGTGTTTCATTTAAAAACAGCCTCATCAAGCCAAATTTAAAGAAGTATGTTCAAGTAGCCTTTTGTTCAGCATTATATGTTTTTCCCCCAATCTTCAGAAGATTTTCATTGCTATTTTTAAGAAACAAAAAAAGTTAAACAAAAAATTTTGTTTTCCAAGCTGAAACATGTACTTGTAAATCCAGGATAGTTAAACAAGAAAACTAGTCTCACAGAAAATACCTGGAAAATGAAATATGCAGTATTAAGACAAACTGAGTGAGGAAGTGGTCATTCAGTGGAGTAGAAACCGAGGTCATGTACATCTGTGCTGTGTGAGGGCCCACTTCATTTTTTGATAACTTCACTTTTTCACCCTTAATGGGGTTAAACCTAGAATGTGACAAGGGTAGCTTATGACAGGCGATTTTTTTGAAGTCACATTTATATGACTTGTACCACAAACCCAAAGACCTCTCTCTCTCTGACACAAACACACACGGAGTTTTATATACTTTTAATATACACAACCCAAGATAGTCTTTTACAATTTACCAGAGTCATTTATTACTTAGTGGCATTCCAACTCTCACACAAGATCACGATATTTCCTGTGCTTCCCTCCATGCACGTTTTGTTCACTTCTTTGCACAAGGAAACTGTGACTCTAGCATGCTGACTTGTTGTAGAAAAGAGAGTGGGAATTTTTGGCGATCACTTTCAATTTAGAGCTACTGGTTCATTTCTAGAATAACATTAAACAAGAGAATGATTTTAAAAAGAGAGCGAGAGAGAGAAATGAATGAATAGGTTATCACTGCCATCTGGTGGTGAAAATGCAAGAAAACAGGATATGCATTCTGATAGCTCAAAATAGAAATAGTTTGGGAAAAGCATTGTTTTATAAAATGTCAAAAAATGTTCAGAAGTTTAATTAAGAAATGATTATCAAATGTTTATGTTATTGATTTGACTCAGAGTAGTCGGAATACGGAATATATGATCGCTTCTGAGTCACTTTTTTTTTTTCTCAATTTCCAGGAACATAGAGGTGTTCCCACTTTTCAGGCCCAAAAACCATAGAAAAAGTTAAATGATCATTGTATCCGTTTCACCTCCCCATGGCACTCCTCCTTCACAGTTGTTATTTCAAGAGAACTAAGTATTTACAATCATGCTATGTGATGGGCGCAGCCTTCACAAGGGACATCTCATCACCTGTTTGCCTCTATCAGGCTCTGAAGGTGTCTTTCCTAGCAAGTTGTCAACATAATTAAATCACACAAACTTCAGGATGCCATTGCTTTTGACAGTGTAGAGTTTCAATGTGACAGACTTTGACTCTGCAGGGGGATTCCACAGCAGCTCCCATCATATCTAACCTTCTATTATACCCAAGCTTCTATCACACACTAAGCAACGGTGATCTCCCATTACACAGCATACTAAACTCTCTATACAGGAAATCAAACTTTCTTACGTTGCACACACACACCATTTGTTTGTTTCTGCTTTCATGACTTTATGCTTTCTTATATTTTCACTTGTACTTCTTTTTTTTTTTTTTTTTTTTGAGACGGAGTCTCGCTCTGTGGCCCAGGCTGGAGTGCAGTGGCCGGATCTCAGCTCACTGCAAGCTCCGCCTCCCGGGTTGACGCCATTCTCCTGCCTCAGCCTCCTGAGTAGCTGGGACTACAGACGCCCGCCACCTCGCCCGGCTAGTTTTTTGTATTTTTTAGTAGAGACGGGGTTTCACCGTGTTAGCCAGGAAGGTCTTGATCTCCTGACCTCGTGATCCGCCCGTCTTGGCCTCCCAAAGTGCTGAGATTACAGGCTTGAGCCACCGTGCCCGGCCCACTTGTACTTCTTATCATATTATCCTCTTCAACTACCCAGGTCCTTGCCAAATGTAAAGATTCACTGCCTTGAAAATACCTCAAAGATTATCTATATATTACTTTTTAGAGTTTGCTTTCTATGTGTCAGACACTTGTTTCAATCATTTTATGCACATATTATTATTTCCAAATTCTCAAAAAAAACTTTGGAGAATTATTATTCCTATTTAAGAGTGGAGAAAACTTGGCTCAGAGCAGTGAATAACTTAGTCTAAGTCTGCACTGGGAGTGGGTAGAGAAACAAAGTTTTGAAGCAAGTTCAGTTTAATTTAAAGATTAAACTCATTCCTTCCTTGCTCATCATTCTATCAGGGCTGTAGTGCACACACATGCACTCACACATGCACAGAAGTGTTCATGATATAAAGTCTTATATAACTGATACAATTAATAACATATTTGTGTTTAATCATAACAATACATATATGTTCTTACATCCCTTTCCTGTACAATATGAAAGGGATGTAAATGTTTCTCTCAAGAAAGTATGAATGACATTTCCTTTAGCAACTCCAGAGAACCCTCATCAGCTAATGAAGTGGTCTCTTGTTTAATAGTGTGGATTTCAAAATCAGAAAGCATTCTACCACTAGCAACTTTACAGTATTGCAAAAGTACTTGGCTTCAGATCTTCAGTTTTGCCACTTTGAAATACTCATAAACCTTTTTGAAAAGTAGGTGAGATAATCCATGAAAAGAGCTTAACTGTGACATGTTAAGCACTCAATAAAGGTTGGTGTTTATTTCAGTCTCTTTTATATACTAGATTTTCAATGCAGATTGATGATTAACTGTTTTCAGTGATGTGAAAAGGCTTTTATGAAAGGAAAAGAACTCTTATCTTCAGAATATTGAATGACTCTGAATGGTGACTCTAGAATAACAGGGCAAGACTCTATATGGGCTGTAGAATCAATCATATGAGCGATCTGGGTAGGACATCTTCAGATATTGGAAAATGTAGGGGACACCATGCTCCTGGGGTTTCTAGGCTGGCAGTGAACACATGGAAAATTCTAAATGTGAAAATGACAGCTTTGTCAGTTTGCTCCTCAAGGCCTGCCAAAGACTGCCACAGTCCCCGTCCATCTCTAGTAAATCACAGTAACTAATTCAGCTCCTCCCAAATTTGGCTTCTTCTATGACTTTTCCTAACATAAAAACACGAAAAAGGAATCGCAGCACAAAAACCACAGAAGTCCCCGAAATCATATCCAGATGAAACTTTATATGTTCTGCTTTCTAGTTTTGGCAAGTCATTGAAAAGTAAAATAGCAACCACTGTGAGAGAATTCTTATATTTCTGGAAAATGATGTTTAAATGTTATTTTTAAGGAAAGGAATGTTTATCCTTCACTCTGGGGAATGATAAAAATGTTCCCAAATTACCCTTTAAAATGTCAGTAATTTTACAAAGTAAATATATATATATACACCCACACACACATTAATTCCTCACTTTATTCTTCAAAAGGTTCTTTGAACCTATTGTTTTTTAAACAAAAGTTTAAACAAAACAACATATAACAAAACCAATTTTACCGTCAGCTACTTGATATAAATAAGATTCAGTTCCTACAACAAATTTCTGGTCACAAAAACATCACCAGACTTCTAAATAAAGAGCCAAAGCATTTCTAATATTAAACATAGAAAAATATTTGAGCTATACATACATTTTTTAAAGATGAATATAGTCAAGCAGGATAATTATCTACCCATTTATTCTAGCTCAGGGTTGTAGGTGACTGAGTCTGTCTCAACAGTTCAGGGCACCAGTCAGAAACCCACCCTGGATAGGCCGCCATCCCATCACAGGGCACACTTACGCACACACACTCACACTCAGATAGGGACCATTTAGACTCACTAATTCACTGAACGTGCATATCTTTGGGATGTGGGAGGAAATTTGACTACCCAGAGAAAACCCATGCAGACATGGAGAGAACATGCAAGCTTCACACAGACAGTGGCCCTAAGAAGAAGCGATAATTATTCACTCACCTGGTGTTTGAGTGTGTGTGGGGTGTATGTGTGTGTGTGTGTGCCTATTTCCAAAGATGATATTATTTATTAAACCACTGTCTCACTCCCGTGAGCACTGATACCCTAAGAATCCCACCCTTGCTATTGATAAGGAAGTGGGGAAGGGAAGTGCTGGGAAGGGAAGGGTGTGGTCCCTTTAAATGATACGGAAGTGGGGAAGGGCGTGGTCCCTGACTAGGGCTCCACCACCTGCCCTGTGCCCAGGGACCTAGGTGAGGACAGGCATTTTTGTTTCCTGACCAAATGTTGCATTTCACAAGACCACCCTGGCCTGCCACTCCCCCGTCCTGTGCCTATAAAAACCCCCAACACCCTAACAGGCAGACACACAAACGGCTGGACGTCGAGAGGAGCACATCACTGGAGGAACATGCAGGTGGCTGGACATTGAGAGGAACGCACCGACAGGCACCAGCAGGCCAGCAAGCCACCAACCGACGGGCAGAATGACACGGGCAGTCGGAGGAGAGAGCCCAGGCCATCCAGCAGCCCAACTCCAGGGGAAATCCATCTCCCTTCCGGTTCCCCCATTTCCTGAGAGCACTTCCGCTCAATAAAACCTTGCATTCGTTCTCCAAGCCCACGTGTGATCTGATTCTTCAGGTACACCAAGGCAAGATACCCGGGATACAGAAAGCTCTCTGTCCTTGCGACAAGGCAGAGGGTCTAACCGAGCTGGTTAACACGAGCTGCCTATAGACAGCAAAACTAAAAGAGCACACACTCACTGGGGCTTCAGGAGCTGTAAAAAATCACCCCTAGACACTGCCACGGGGTCGGAGCCCCACAGCCTGCCCGTCTGTATGCTCCCCTAGAGATCTGAGCAGCGGGACACTGAAGAAGCGAGCCACTGCCTCTGTCGCACGCCCTGCGAGGGGGACAAGGGAACTTTTCCAGTTTCACTATGACCATGGCAAAGGCTACATACCTCAAGATTGCCCACTGAGATTAGAAAACAATACAAAATCCTGACCCTTAATCTAGGAATCTTACTTCTAGGAATCAACCCAAAGATATATTAGCAAAAACAAAAAATACATCTGCTTAATACCGTTGTTTTTTTTTCTTTTTTTTTTTTTTTTTTTTTTTTTGAGACAGAGTCTCGCTTTGTGGTCCAGGCTGGAGTGCAGTGGCCGGATCTCAGCTCACTGCAAGCTCCGCCTCCCGGGTTTACGCCATTCTCCTGCCTCAGCCTCCCGAGTAGCTGGGACTACAGGCACCCGCCACCTCGCCCGGCTAGTTTTTTGTATTTTTTAGTAGAGACGGGGTTTCACCGTGTTAGCCAGGATGGTCTCGATCTCCTGACCTCGTGATCCGCCCGTCTCGGCCTCCCAAAGTGCTGGGATTACAGGCTTGAGCCACCGCGCCCAGGCCGTTGTTTTTTTTTCTTTGCAACTTTCACTTTAGGATTGGGGGGGTATGTGTGCAGGTTTGTTACATGGCTAAATCCTGTGTCATGGGAGTTTGGTGTACAGATTAGTCACCCAGGTAATCAGCATAGGACTCGATGAGTAGTTTTTTGATCCTCACCCTCCTCCCACCCTCCACCACCAAGTAGGCCTTGGTGTCTATTGTTCTATTCTTTATGTCCATGTGTACTCAGTGTTTATCTCCCACTTGTGAGAACATGCAGTAGTTTTCTGCTCATGCATTAATTTGCTTAGGATAATGGCCTCCAACTCCATCATGTCGCTGCAAAGAGCATTAGTTGTTTCTTTTTATGTCTGCATAGTGTTCCATGATATATACGTACCACATTTTCTCTATCTTGTCCATTGTTGATAGGCATTTAGGCTGGTTTCATGTCCCTGCTATTGTAAATAGTGCTACAATGAACACATGCGTGTCTGTGTCTTTATGGTAGAACAATTTACATTCCTTTGGGTATATACCTAGTAATGGGATTGCTGGGTTGAATGGTAGCTCTGTTTTAAGTCCTGCGAAAAATCTCCAAACTGACTTCCACAGCAGATGAACTAATTTACATTCCTACCAGTGGTGTGTAAGTGTTCTCTTTTCTCCACAACCTCACCTGCATCTGTTATTTTTGACCTTTTAATAACAGTCATTCTGACTGGTGCAAGATAGTATCTCATTATGGTTTTGGTTTTCATTTTTCTAACAATTAGTAATGTTGAGCTTTTTTTCATGTGTTTGCTGGCTACATGTATGTCTTATTTTGAGAAGTGTCTTTATGTCCTTTGTCCATTTTTTAATGGGGTTGTTTTTTCCTTGTTAATTTGTCTAAGTTCCTTATAGATTATGTATATTAGACCTTTGTTGGATGCAAAGTTTGCAAATATTTTACCCCATTATGTATGTAGGTTTTCTGTTTACTCTGTTGATAGTTTCTTTCAACTGTGCAGAAGCTCTTTAGTTTAATTGGGTACCAAACTGTGAGTTCGTCATAGATGGCTCTTACTGTTGCGATTGCTTTTGAAGTCTTCATCATGAAATCTTTGCCAGGATCTATGTCCAGAATGGTATTTCCTAAGGTTTCTTCTAAAATTTTTATAGTTTTGGGTTTTACATGTAAGTCTTTAATTCATCTTGAGTTGATTTTTGTATACGGTGAAAGTAAGGGGTCCAGTTTAAATCTTCTGCACATGGCAAGCCAGTTATCCCAGCCCCATTTATTAAATAAGGAGTTCTTTTCCCATTGCTTGTTTTGTCAATTTTGTTGAAGATCAGATAGTTGTAGATATGTGGCTTTATTTCTGGGTTCTCTAACCTGTTCCATTAGTCTATGTGTCTGTTTTTGTACCAGCACTATGCTGTTTTGGTTACAATAGCCTTGTAGTATAGTTTGAAGTTGGGTAGTAAAGTGTCTCTAGCTTTGCTCTTTTTGCTTAGGTTTACCATGGCTATTCAGGCTCCAATTTTTTTTTTTTTTTTTTTTTTTTTTTTTTTTTTTTTTTGGTTCTACATGAATTTTAGAATACTTTTTTCTAATTCTGTGAAAAAATGTCATTGTGGTAGTTTGATAAGAATAGAATTGAATCTGTACATTGCTTTGGGCAGTGTGGCCAATCTAACAATACTGATTCTTCCTATCCATGAACATGGAGTATTTTTCCATTTGTTAGTGTCTCCCTTCCAGCAGTGTTTTTAAATTCTTGTTGCATTTCTTCCAGCAGTGTTTTTAAATTCTTGTTGTAGAGATTTTTCACCTCCCTGATTAGCTGTATTTCTATATATGTTATTTTTTTTTGGCTACCATGAATAGGACTAAGTTTTTTTATTTAGCTCTCAGCTTGGATGTTGCTGGTGTATAGGAGTGCTAGTGATTTTCGTGCATTGATTTTGTATCCTGAAACTTTGCTGAAGTTGTTTATCAGATCTGGGAGTTTTGGGGAAGAGACTATGGAATATTCTAGGTATAGAATCATATCATCTGCAAAGATAGTTTGACCTCCTTTCCTTCTATTTGGATGCCTTTTATTTCTTTCTCTTCCCTGGTTGCTCTGGTTCTCAAGGGGAATACTTCCAGCTTTTGCCCATTCAGTATGATGTTGACTGTAAGTTTGTCATAGATGGCTCTTACTGTTTTGAGGTACATTCCTTCAATGCCTAGTTTGTTGTGCATTTTTAACATGAAGAGATGTTGAATTTTATTGAAAGTCTTTCTGTGTCTATTGAAATGATTGTGTAGTTTTTGCTTTTAGTTATTTTCATATGATGAAGCATATTTATTGATTTGTGTGTGTTGAATCAATCTTTCATATCAATAAAGCCTAGTTAATCATGGTGAATCAGCTTTCTGATATGCTGCTGATTTGCTTTTCTAGTATTTTGTTGAGGGTTGTTGCACCTATGGTCATCAGGGATATTGGTCTGAAGTTTTATTTTCCTGTTGTTGTGTGTTTGGCAGATTTTGCTATCAGAATAATGCCAGCCTCATAGAATGAGTTAGAGAGGAGTTTGTCATCTTCAATTTTTAAAAATAGCTTCAGTAGGATTGGTACCAGCTCTTCTTTATACACCTGGTAGAATTCAGCTGTGAGTCCATCAACTTCAGGGCTTTTTCTTGGTAGGCTTTAATTACTGATTCTATTTTGGAACTCAATTATGGTTTGTTCAAAGATTCAATTTCTTCCTGGTCCAATCTTGACCAGGTTGTATATTTCCAGGAATTTATTCATTTCTTCTAGGTTTTCTAGCTTCTTTGCACAGAGGTGTTCATAATAGTCTCTGAATGATATTGTGTTCCATTTCTGTGGGGTCAATGATAATCAATCATTTTTGATTGTGTTTATTTGGATAGTCTCCTTTTTTTTTCTTTATTAGTCTAGCTACTGGTTTATCCATCTTACTTATTCTTTCAAAGAACCAATTTTTTGTTTCATTGACGTTCTTTTTTTTTTTTTTTTTTGAGACAGGGTCTCACTCTGTCACCCAGGCCTCAGTGCAGTGGCATGATCTTGGCTCACTGCATCCTCCACCTCCTGGCCTCAAGCGATCTTCTCATCTCACCCTCCTGAGTAGCTGGGACTATAGACATGTGCCACCACACTCAGCTAATTTTTATATTTTTAGTCAAAACAGAGTTTCTTCATGTTGCCCAGACAGGTCTTAAACTTCTGGGCTCAAGTTATCCACCCACCTCTGCCTCACAAAGTGCTGGGGTTACAGACGTGAACCACTATGCCTGGCCTTGTGTGGTTTTTCACATCTCGGTTTGATTCACTTCAGCTCAGATTTTGGGTATTTGGTTTTCTGCTAGCTTTGAGGTTGGTTTGCTGTTGTTTTTCTAGTTCTTCTAGGTGTGATGTTAGGTTGTCAGTTTGAGATCTTTCTAACTTTTTGATGTGGGGATTTAGCACTGTAAACTTCCCTTTTTGCACTGTTTTAGCTGTGTTCCAGAGACTCTGGTATGTTGTATCTTTGTTTTCATTAGTTTTAAAGAATTTCTTGATTTCTGCCTTGATTTCGTTGTTTATCCAACAGTCATTCAGGATTAGGTTGTTTAATCTCCATATAATCATATAGTTCTAAGAGGTCCTCTTAATATTGATTCTTATTTTTGTTGTCCTGTGGTTCAAGAGTGTGGTTGATATGTTTTCGGTTTCTTTGAATTTGTCAAGAATTGTTTTATAGCTAAGCATATATTTAATTTTAGAGTATGTGCCATGTGCAGATGAGAAGAATGTATATTCAGTTGTTGCTGGGTGGAATATTCTGTAGATGCCCATTAGGCCCATCTGGTAAAGTATTGTATTGAGGTCCTGAATATCTTTGTTAGTTTTCTGCTTTGACCATCTGTCTAATACTGTCAGTGGGGTGTTGAAGTCTCCCTGGGTCCTCCTGTGTTGGTGCATATATATTTAGAATAGTTAAGTCTTTTGTTAAATTGAACTATTTATCATTATGCAATGCCCCTCTTTGGATCTTTTTTGATTATTGGTTTGAAGTCTGTTTTGTCTGAAATTAGAAATGCAACCCCTGATCTTTTTCATTTTCCATTTGCTTGGTAGATTCTTTTACATCTGTTTACTTTGAGCCTATGGGTGTCATTGCATGTAAGATGGATCTCTTGAAGACAGTGTACAGATGGGTCTTGCTTCTTTACCCAACTTGCCATTCTGTATTTTTGTAAGTGGAGTGTTTAGCTTATTTACATTCAAGGTTAATATTGATATGAGCAGATTTGATCATATCATCCTGTTGTTAGCTAGTTGTTATGCAGGCTTGATTGCGTGGTTGCTTTTTGGGTCAATGGTCTATGTACTTAAGTGTGTTTTTGTGGTGGCCAGTAACAGTCTTTTGTTTCCATGTTTAGCATTCCCTTAGGGACCTCTTGTAAGGCAAGTCTGGTGGTAATTAATTCCCTTAGCATTTGCTTTTCTGAAAAAGATTTTGTTTCTCTTTCACTTACAAAGCTTAGTTTGACTGGATATAAAATTAGTGGTTGGAATTTCTTTTCTTTTCTTTTTTTTTTTTTTTTTTGAGGCGGAGTCTCGCTCTGTCGCCCAGGCTGGAGTGCAGTGGCCAGATCTCAGCTCACTGCAAGCTCCGCCTCCTGGGTTCCGGCCATTCTCCTGCCTCAGCCTCCCGAGTAGCTGGGACTACAGGCACCCGCCACCATGCCCAGCTAGTTTTTTTGTATTTTTTTAGTAGAGATGGGGGTTCACCATGTTAGCCAGAATGGTCTCGATCTCCTGACCTCATGATCTGCCCGTCTCGGCCTCCCAAAGTGCTGGGATTACAGGCTTGAGCCACCGCGCCTGGCGGAATTTCTTTTCTTTAAGAATGCTGCATATAGGCCTCCAATGTCTTCTGGCTTGTGGGGTTTCTGCTAAAAGGTCCACTGTTAGCTGGATGGGGTTCCCTTTGCAGGTGACCTGCCCCTTCTCTCTAGCTGCCTTTAATATTTTTTCTTTTGCATCGACCTTGGAGAATCTAATAACTATGTGTCTTGGGAATGGTCATCTTGTATAGTATCTCACAGGGGTTCTCTGAATTTCCTGAATTTGAATGTCAACCTCTCTAGTGAGGTTGGGGACTTTTGTGTAAATGTTGTGGACAATATGTTCAAATATGTTTTCCAAGTTGTTTACTCTCTTTCCCTCTCTTTCAAGGACACCAATGAGTCATAGCCTTGGTCTGTTTACATCCCATATTTTTTTGGAGGTTCTGTTTATTCCTTTTTGTTCTTTTTTCTTTATTTTTGTCTGACTAAGTTGACTAGAAGAACCAGTCTTCAAGCTGTAAGATTTTTTCCTTAGCTTGGTCTATTCTGTTGTTAATACTTATGATTGTATTATGACATTCTTACAGTGAGTTTTTCAGTTCTATCAGATCGGTTCGTTTGTTTCTTAAAATAGCTATTGCGTCTTTCAGTTCTTGTGTTGTTTTATTGGATTCCCTAGATTTCTTGGGTTGGGTTTCAACCGTTTCCTGAATCTAGATGATCTTCACTGCTATCCAGATTATGAATTCTATGTCTGTCATTTCAGCCATGGCAGTCAGGTTAAGAACCATTGCTGGGAAGCCAGTGTAATCATTTGGAGATAAGAAGACACTCTGGCTTTTTGAGTTGCTAGAGTTCTTGTGCTGGTTCTTTCTCATCTATGCAGGCTGATGTTCCTTTAACCTTTAAAGTTGCTAAACTTTGGATGGAGCTTTTTGCTTTTATATTCTCTGAAGACCTTGAAGTTTTGACTGTGGTGTAAGTTGAGCTCAGTCAGCTGACTTCATTTCTGGATGATTTCAGATGGCCAACACTCAGCTCAGCAACTGTGGGCTGCACGTCCTAACCCTTGGGGGCTGGTAACAGGCCCACAGCTTTGTTCTCTGTCCACTTGAGGTTAAGCACCCCCTCTGCAGGAGGGGCTGAAGGGCTCTGGTCTGCTGACAGCACTCTGATGGGGGGTGCCAACAAAAGCACACCATCAGGGTGGTGGCAGCAGAGTATGCATGCACTGCCAGCAGCATCATCATGATGGGGTATACACGTGCTCACAGGGGTCAGGAGACAGCATCCTTTCTTTCTTTCTTTTTTTTTTTTTTTTTTGAGACGGAGTTTTGCTCTGTCGCCCAGGCTGGAGTTACTGTGGTGCGATCTCGGCTCACTGCAAGCTCTGCCTCCCGGGTTCACACCATTCTCCTGCCTCAACCTCCTGAGTAGCTGAGACTACAGGCACCTGCCACCACGCCCGGCTAATTTGTTTGTATTTTTAGTAGAGACGGGGTTTCACCGTGTTAGTCAGGATTGTCTCGATCTACTGACCTCGTGATCCACCTGCCTCAACCTCTCAAAGTGCTGGGATTACAGGCGTGAGCCACCACGCCCAGCAGCATCCTTTCATGAGTGCTCACAAAGGTGGCTGCAATGAGGCAGTATCCGCACATGCCAGAGGGAGTGGGGCAGCAGCAGTGAGGTCCACACACACATGCCAGTGACAACTGAGCTGTGAAGTCTGTGTGCATGTGCACACTGGCAAAGGGGTGAGGGGAGGTTGTAAGTGGATGTGCACCAACAGGGCCCATCTGCTGAAGCTCCCTGATTGTTAGGTGGAGTCTGCCAGTGAAGGAGCTATGGCAGCTGCCACCAGGAAGCACCCTAGTTGGGCATCCAAAGCTGTGCTGCAAATGGGCATGGCCAGGAAGGGACTCTGGGAGAGACTGGGAGGCAAGGGAGTGCACAGATCAGACTAGCTCCATCCCACGGGCAAAACCGTGCCACTCTGTCCAGGTGTGACAGGCAACAAAGGCCAAAGCCACCTAGGGGAGTGTAGTGAGCCTTGGGAATGAGTGCCCCTGGCCGTGCTCCACTGCCTCTATTCCTATGCAAACCCCTGTTGCCACTGCACAGGCTGGAGTACTGTCCCTGCCACCTCTTCAAGTAGCTCTCCTATCAGCTCAAGTTTCTGTGGGGGTCATAGAGTCTCCTGCAGCTGGAGGTCCATGGCAAGAGTGGGCCACTCCTTACCTACTTAACTTATCTCTTACCCCAGGAAGTGCTGAGGGCCAGGAGCGAGTCTTGGTGTTTGACTGCCCTGGGCAAGGTTCCCAGCTTCCTGCCCCTTCAGCCCAGGGTCTGCATCTTCCTTCCTTCCACTCTTAATGTCTTCCCTTCAAAGATCTGCTCAGAGTGTGCTGATAGTGCCTCTATGGGAGATGCTCTTCCTGGCTGCATCTAGTCGACCATCTTAGGTCTTCTCCAAGATTCTTCATTGAATCATTATTTATAATATCAAAATACTAGAAAGAAGTCAAATGTCCATCAAGAGGGGACTAAATTGGTTAAATAATGTACCCTTACACAATGGAATACTCTGAAGATGTGAAAAAAGAATAAGCCATATCTCTATAAATCTATTAATTACACAGGATATATTATGTGGTAAAAACAAAGTAGTGAAAAACTTGTACAATATGCTACCATTATCTGAAAACAGAATATATGTTTCTGTCTAGTTGTATTTAAAGAATCAATGGAATGATAAATCACAAAAATATTTTAACCACTTACAAATAGTCTAAGAGGGAATATGGAGTGGAAAAAAGAGTGAGAGGAGCTGGTTTTCTTTAAATACAGTTTATTTTATAAATTTGAATTGGGAACTATAGTTAATTCCTTTTTTTTGTTTGTTTGTTTGTTGTTTTTTGTTTTTTTGAGACCGAGTCTCACTCTGTTGCCAGGCTAGAGTGCACTGGCGCGATCTCTCACTGCAACCTCCACCTTCCAGGTTCAAGCAATTCTCCTGCCTCAGCCTCCCTAGTAGCTGAGACGACAGGCACGTACCACCATGCCCAGCTAATTTTTGTATTTTTGGTAGAGACACGGTTTCACCATGTTGGTCAGGATGCTCTCAATCTCGACCTCATGATCCACCTGCTTCGGCCTCCCAAAGTGCTGGGACTACAGGCATGAGCCGCCAGCCAAGTCAGTGAATGCTTTAGATGTTTTATACATACATAAACATTCTATATTAGTTATATGAATAGGTAAAAGTAATTTTCAGACACAATAATCTTTTCTGAACATCCTTAATGACAGTCTAAAGACAAACAAAACCTTTGAAAAAACACATTAACTGTTCTCTGTAATTCTTGTTGGTGGTAGTGGTGATGTTGTCATTCTGAGACCACTGAGTGTGTCTTATAGGATGAAGTAAAGAAACATGTTTGTGTCATTGACAAATAGGAATTTCAGTATGAAAGAAAGTAGCTACAAACATAAGGTTAATTAAGTAAAAGTAAAGTTCTGTCTTCCTGAATACTAATTGAAAATATTGGTGTAAACTCATGATGAATTTTATCCTAAAACACAAATTATTTCAAGTGTTCCTTACCTCTGTCCTCAGCAAAGGCCTATAACTAATGACCAATCTAAGAGTAATGAGTACTTTTGCACCCAGGTTGTGGTCTCTAAAGATTATTTTCCACTATATGGAAAGTGGGGTTCCTGGAGGAAGGACTGATTCCAAAGCTGGAGCAAGAAATTTACAAAATAAACTTGAACTATCTTGTTGAATCAGAAAAGAAGGAATGCCAAGATCATGCCCAAAGGACTCATTGACCAGCTTGAAGAGATTCCCACTGCCCCAAAGTTAGACAATTAGAGCATCAATAAGAACAATAAATACAGTCACATCACATGCATTAAACCTATGGCTTATAATAATATTCAAACAAACAACCTAACTCAATGGCCAGCTTTGGAGGATAATATGCAACAAAGTCATTATTTTGAAAATGAGTAAGTAAACGGAAAAAAATCAAATTTTATCCTGCTTTTTCTATATAAATGATAATTTAAGGTAACAATGATTACTGAGGATAGGTTTCTCGGTATAGAAATATTTCAGCTAATAAAACAGAAATGATGGAATATTCTATTATTCTCTTATAAACTGTAATGAATTAATGGATTTAGATAATGATTAATAAGGGCTTCTAAAATCACAAATAAGAAAACTAACCAGGCAGGATATACCTTTCTATGGAAGTGCAAAAAATCTATCAAGTATGATTGACAAAATAATAATAATTATTATATTATTATTCCAAATCTCAAGATCCTAAATCAATCAATTTACTGAAATTATAGAAATATATAAAATGACACCATAGCGATGCAATCAGCAAAATTCAGTTGCTACAACACAAATTGCAAGAGAGGGGAAAAAGTGATGGAAAGAAGCCCCATAGATTAAAAAGATTTGAGAGACAGTAACCAGCGGCAATGATGTATGAAGCTTATTTCAAATGTGATCCAAAACTAAAACACACTGAAAATAAATTACAAGACAATGGGGAAAATTTGAACACTGACAATACTTGGTGATATTTAAAATTTATTGTTAATATTTTAACAATATTAATGCTAAGTATAATAATGGAATTGTGGTTGTGTTAAGAATTCCTGGCCCAGCACAGTGCCTCATGTCTGTAATCCCAGCACTTTGGGAGGCCAAGGCGGGCGGATCGCTTGAACTCAGGAGTTCAAGACCAGCCTGGGCAACATGGTGAAACCCCATCTCTACTGAAAATACAAAAATTAGCTGGGTGTGGTGGTGTACACCTGTAATCCCAGCTACTCAGGAGGCTGAGGCAGGAGACTCACTTGAACCCTGGAGGTGGGGTTTACAGTGAGACCGATGGCACCACTGCACACCAGCCTGGCCAACAGAGTGAGACTCGATCTCAAAAAAATAAAATTAAATTAAAAAGAATTTCTATTTTTCAATGATACTGATATATTTACAAATAAGACTATGTCTTTATTTTGCTATTAAATGTCCTAGTGTGTTGGAGGAGAGTAAATAGAGCCAAAAAGGAAAAAGGTAACTCGAACTGGTGATGTATATATCGGAAATAGTTATATAAGTCTATTTTGGTACACATTTGAAAATTTCCATAATAAAAAGGACAAATAACATTGGAATATTTGCTGTTAACCTACAAGGACCTATATAACCTGGTCCATACCTATCCTGCAATCTCGTCTCATCACTCTTCCCTTGCTCATTTTGTACCAGTGACTCTGACAGCCCTTCTGTTCTATGAATATGCCAAGCTCTTTGTCTAGAGAAATATGTGAAAAAATAATGACAGAATTTTCCAAAAATTTTGAAAGACATCAAACATACACACAAGAAGGGAAAGGAAGCAGTAATTATTTATTTTCCTCTTTTCGATTAATTCTAATAGCCTTAGCTTTTTAAGGTACTCCATTCTGTGAAGACCTTCCACTCCAAATCCAACCTAAATCTGCAGTTGACCACCTGGGTTGACTTCAGTGGAGAAAAATCTCCTCAATCCCATCCTGACTGACTGGGTTTTGCATCATCTGAGTGACCCCAGAGACCAGCATTAGCAAGCCTCAGGTTAGAAGTTTTTAGCAAATGTAGGTTCTGTGATGCCTTTGAGCTAAGGTGCACTAGGATGATAGGGGAATAATAGTTCTTTCTTATTTAGTTTGATGTGGAAATAAGAATGGAATGAAACGGCTATCAATACAATGTCAGAAGTCTTCTAAAGGCACTGTCTTCCTTGATGGTTCTTGTTGCAAGGCAGCTGATCTGAAGTAGACTGAAGAGTGAGGCTGGCTTTAGAAACAGAGACTAAAAAGTGGGGACACCAGGCCAGGCGCGGTAGCTCACGCCTGTAATCCCAGCACTTTGGGAGGCCAAGGCAGGCTGAGCACGAGGTCAGGAGTTCAAAACCGGCCTGGCCAGCATGGTGAAACCCCATCTCTACTAAAAATACAAAAAATTAACCTGGCATGGTGGTACACGCCTATAGTCTCAGCTAGTCGGGAGGCTACGGCAAGAGAATTGCTTGAACCCCACAAGCAGTGGTTGCAGTGAGCCAAGATTGTGCCACTGCACTCCAGCCTGGGTGACAGAACATCTCAAAAAAAAAAAAAAAAAAAAGTGGAGACATCTGAGTTACTTAAGAGTGAAGAATCAAGAGAACTTAAGTGAAGTACAAAAGAACAACAAAACAAAAAAGATAAGAATAGGAAACAGAGAAGACAAAGTCTGCAAACTAGAGAGATTCTTTAATCCTCAAAGATTCATTTATAAGAATAGAAAACAAATTTTACTTTTGTGTTCAGGGCCAGCCATAAATATCTGTCCTTAAAGAGAGTAAGACAAAGGGCACATTTCAACAGAAAGGTGGATGCACGCAGAGAGTTATATAATTTTGCAGGCGTTCCACACATCTTGGCAAGGGCCAATGGCTTCAAAATCCAAGAATAGCTCCACATCTGATCTCTGACTGATTGGGAAGAGGAATATGCCTGGCATGGCAAGAGGAGAGCACTCCCAAAAATGATGAGCAAGCAAATCATTTTCTCTGCTAGAAACAGGTCAGAGAACTTTAGAGTGATGAGATCTGGAGATTCACAAATCAATGGTGGTCACCATTTTGCTGCTTTTAAAAAGGCAGAGGGCAGTTAATACCATTCATCTCATTTATTCAAACAAACACACTATTTGAAAATACATTGTTTTCCAAGCCCTGTACTAGACACAGAGAATACACCACTGGGCAAAAGAGGAATGGATTCTGAGGACAGGTAGAGTGTCCCTTCTTTCTCTATCAGTAAGTCAGTTCTCCAGAGCTGTTTACTGAGAGGCCAAAGGATTCTTCTAGGCTCACCTTTCTTAGCTGCCTTCCCTAACGATCCCTGAGAACTAGAGTTTAAAGTTGACTGAGTCCATAAGAGATTAACGTACAGTAACTAAGGATGTAAAACGATGTTCTCCAATGGCCAGAACTCTTTACTCCGCAGAATTTATTATAAGCAAGGAAAATAACTAAAACCTTCAAAAATTTAGTACTCAAAACAGGACAAAAGAACTAGATGAAACTTTTGTCTGCTTTACCACCACTACTGCAGTCACTTTAATCCCGAGATAGATAAGTCAAGATTAGCATCAGCTGTTTTGTCTGGGCTGGAGGGCAATTTATATCATGAAAAAAAAAATTGACAGTATCAAAGAATAAATTCAATTGTCTGCTTTATTCCATAAACATAAATTAATCCATTAAAAGTAAGTCAGCGCCTAGAAAATCGGAGAAGCTTTTTGTCTGTGAAAACTAGTATCAAAATTAAAGAAACTCAGGAAAAAATAGCCCCACTTAACAAAAAAGATACAATATCCAAGAACCATTAAATGATCAGATTATGAATAGATATATTTTATCCAGAATTGATGACCAAGCATGGACCAGGCTAGTCAAATACTCCTGAGGTTCCCAGAACATAACTGGGAGCAGAGTATCCAAGGTAAGTATTAAAGCAATGTGTCAACAAAGACTTTCGTTCCTCAAATGCCCCAGCACTTTAATGTTGAATTGTGATTCTTTTCTACTCTCAGCTTTGGCCTTGTTTTTGTGCCTGTACCTGCTTCAGACAGATCTTCACAAATAGTGTCTTTGGTCAGTTAACAATAGGTGGTATGAGGTCTTGATTGTGCAAAGCTGACAAGAACTTGAAGGCACCTACCTTATAAAACTGAAATCAGGCCGGGTGCGGTGGCTCAAGCCTGTAATCCCAGCACTTTGGGAGGCCGAGATGGGCGGATCACGAGGTCAGGAGATCGAGACCATCTGGCGAACACCTGGCGAACACGGTGAAACTCCGTCTCTACTAAAAAATACAAAAAACTAGCCGGGCGAGGTGGCGGGCGCCTGTAGTCCCAGCTACTCAGGAGGCTGAGGCAGGAAAATGGCGGGAACCCGGGAGGCGGAGCTTGCAGTGAGCTGAGATCGCGCCACTGCACTCCAGCCTGGGCGACAGGGCCAGACTCCGTCTCAAAAAAAAAAAAAAAAAAAAAAAAAAACTGAAATCAATGGGCTTAAAGGACATTCACTTTGTTGATAAAGTAGATATCACCTTGTAGAAACTGAAAAGGCCATATATAAGGAACATGAATAAACGTTTTTATTTAGTTATTATTTTGTTTTTTGAGATAAAGTCTCACTCTGTCACCCAGGCTAGAGTGCAGTGGCTCAACTCACTACAACCTCCGCCTCCCCAGTTCAAGCGATTCCCCTGTCTCAGCCTCCTGAGTAGCTGGGATGACAGGCACCTGTCACCACTCCTGGCTTATATATATATGTATGTGTGTGTGTGTGTGTATATATATACATTGAGATGTATATATATATATATATATATATACATCTCAATATATATATATTGAGACTGAGTTTCGCTCTGTCACCCAGGGTGGAGTGCAGTGGCGTGATCTCGGCTCACTGAAACCTCTGCCTCTGGGGTTCAAGTAATTCTCCCACCTCAGCCTCCCAAGTAGCTGAGACTACAGGCATACAACACTACGCCCAGCTAATTTTTAGTAGAGAAGGGGTTTACTATTTTTAGTAGAGAAGGGGTTTCACCATGGTGGCCAGGTTGGTCTTGAACTCCTGACCTCAAGGGATCTGCCCACCTTGGCCTCCCAAAGTGCTGGGATTACAGGCGTGAGCCACCAGCCATGCCCAGCCTGATTTGGTTTTGGTCATTGAGATTGGGAAGGGGGATAGGAGTTGGTGTTTAAAGATATCACCTATTCATTTTCTTGGATACACAGGAAACAGGAAACACAATTTTCCCTCATGCTGGAAGTTGAGTGCTCTCAGGGCATGGAGTGAAGGAAAGTCCTCATTTTGCCCTGAGCAAATGTTTCTTGGGTATGTGGCTCCCAGAAAAGATGTCAATGCTAAGTTCTCTAAGAGTACTAGCAACATGCTTTATGCACGTCATAACTGCTTCATAGCTATCTCTTCAATGTTTTTTCCTTAGTGCTTCCTAACTAAGGCTCCCATAATGGGAGCATCAGAGCTTGTACATTGGCCTTGCAGAAGCTATGCCACCACCACCACCACACAAAAACTTGGATTAAGATCTCAGATGCCTTCCCCAATAAGAGCTGTTTCAAATATCCAAACTATTGTCTTTATCTTTATTACCATAGTTTCCATAAACAACTGTAATTCATTAAATGCATACTATGTACTAGTGTTTTACATTTAGTAACACTAAACTTCAGAATGTTTCAGTTTATAGAAGAGTTAACTGAGACTTAGAAGGTTTAAGCAATTTACCTAAAACTACAAAGTTAGCAAGTAGGGGAGTCCTGGTTGAACCGTATGTCCCAGTCTTAAACTTATCTTCTTCGTAACTCTGATGTCTAATGAGAAGATAAGCAAAGCATAAGTAATTTTAAGCTTATGAAAAAAACAATAAAAAATCATAAATTAACAGAAAAATACAAATTTTCAGCACTACTGCTACATTTTCCAGTTACCTTTGTCTCTAATTGTGAATGATTCCATGGGAAAAATAGAGATGAATGCGTTCAGACTGAAATAGAAAATGTTGGAAGCACTCATGTAACATCGTGCACAGTATTTCTAGAGAACTTCCAGCAGGTGGCAGTATTTAAGAACATTACTGGTAATCACAACTTGGGCAGCTATTGCTGCAAAGAGAGATTGGGTGTCAAACAAAAGTCTTTTTTTTTTTTTGAGACGGAGTCTTGCTCTGTTGCCCAGGCTGGACTGCAGTGGCCGGATCTCAGCTCACTGCAAGCTCCGCCTCCCGGGTTCACGCCATTCTCCTGCCTCAGCCTCCCAAGCAGCTGGGACTACAGGCGCCCGCCACCTCGCCCGGCTAGATTTTTGTATTTTTTAGTAGAGACGGGGTTTCACCGCGTTAGCCAGGATGGTCTCGATCTCCTGACCTCGTGATCCGCCCGTCTCGGCCTCCCAAAGTGCTGGGATTACAGGCTTGAGCCACCGCGCCCGGCCCAAACAAAAGTCTTTAAACTTTGGCCCAAACTTGAATTTCCAGTTATTTTATTCATTGTCTTTGGAAAGACTCAAGAGCTAAAACATTACCTTTTTCTTATAATTGTTTAATTTGAGGTTCACTTCAACTTGCAGATATGGAACAGTGGTTTTAATAAATTACAGTAAATTTAGTTAATCTTATTTTGGAAATTGTGTAAGATCTTTGAAATTGTTCTAAATATCAGTTCCTTCCCTGGAATTTTGTGGACTAAGCCTCAGAGCAGTATTCAAATGGCTGTTATGTATTGTTTCTTAAATATCTAGAAGATATGCGAAATACAAGGTCAGGCTCTGCTGACAATGCGCAGGAATCGTTCAAAGGCTTACATTATATGCTTGGCATAGAAACAAACCGAACTGTTTGCCACATTTTCCTAACAGTTAAAACCTCTTGCAAACTATTCCACATTCAACATTTCTCTCTGCTCTGCAACACTCATCCCTCAGTCCTGTTTAGCAAACCGCGTATCTTCTAAGATCATCACTGTTGCTCCCACCTCCATCGGTTACACTCATTCTCCCATTAAAAAATTTTCTTGCTTTCCTCTTTTTCAATCCATGTACATATCTTGCTTCAAAATACTTCTTACAAAACATTCCCTAGGCATCATTCTTTGACTGCGTCTGTGTTCTTCTTTTGCAACTGTGTATTTTCTTAGAATGTATAAAATCAATTTTCCCATAATGTATATGTTGTATATGTTTATCTTGCAATTTTCAGTTGAACATGTGTCATAAATATAGGCAAGCAATAAGGAAGATTTTACCAAAGAAGAGAAGATTATCAGTTCATTAAGACAAAGTCCATCATGTTCCCTTTTCTGTATGGTATGTCTCAAAATTAAACTCATCCATTGTATTATTTTCTTCCTGTCAGTTTCATTGCCAGAGTCATAGTAAACTTGAAATGCTCTGACATAATTAACCAGCTGGGGAAAGGAGGAACATAATTGTCAACTAATTTAGGAAATGACCATGCTTATCATTGCTTGGATAATGTGTTCGTGTCTCACACACATTCTCATTTCCCTTTCCTTGTAAGTACATCGTGACAGGCAGAAAAAAATCCATCTTCTCTTAGAAATAGTTCTGTAACTTATTTTTCAGACAAACAAACAAAAAGAACTTTAAAAAGCAGCATTGAAAGAAACTAAGTGTGGGCCGGGCGCGGTGGCTCAAGCCTGTAATCCCAGCACTTTGGGAGGCCGAGACGGGCGGATCACGAGGTCAGGAGATCGAGACCATCCTGGCTAACACGGTGAAACCCCGTCTCTACTAAAAAATACAAAAAACTAGCCGGGCGAGGTGGTGGGCGCCTGTAGTCCCAGCTACTCGGGAGGCTGAGGCAGGAGAATGGCGTGAACCCGGGAGGCGGAGCTTGCAGTGAGCTGAGATCTGGCCACTGCACTCCAGCCTGGGCGACACTCTGTCTCAAAAAAAAAAAAAAAAAAGAAAAGAAAAGAAACTAAGTGTGGTTTAGGAAGAAAGGAAATACATTTCTAACCCAATTTATGCAGTATAGTTTTCCCCCAAGATTACCTATTTACTTTCAATACATGCTGACAGGCTGTGTTTATACAGCCCACACATAGATGAGGAAAACTTACACAGTAAACTCCTCACCTTCTGGGAGGACTTTGTGGCTCAGTAAAAATGACAGAAGGATTTCATGGAATGATACAGCTCTATATCCTAAACACCTTTAACCCAAGCGTTTATATGAATTTGTACAATAGCCACTAGGTATAAAAATAGTGTATCTATGCATCCTGGAATAATCAGCCCACATGAAGCCACCAGAAACTATTCAGCTGGTGAATGTATTACCCTTCAGATGGTGAAGTGTTTCTCATGCATTGGCAGTGGACTGCTCAATGTTTGGGAATGGCTGGAATAAATGAGAGGGTTTGTTTGTTTGTTTGTTTTGAGATGGAGTCTCGCTTTGTCACCCAGGCTGGAGTGCGGGGGCGCGATCTCGGCTCACTGCAAGCTCCGCCTCCCGGGTTCACGCCATTCTCCTGCCTCAGCCTCCCACTAGCTGGGACTACAGGCACCCGCCACCACGCCCGGCTAATTTTTTGTATTTTTAGTAGAGACGGGGTTTCAACGTGTTAGCCAGGATCGTCTCGATCTCCTGACCTCGTGATCCGCCCACCTCGGCCTCCCAAAGTGCTGGGATTACAGGCGTGAGCCACCGCGCCCGGCAATGAGAGGTTTTTTTAATCCTTCCAAAGTTATCTGTATTTTAAAAGTTTATAACGAATGAAGTGTCCATGTCTTGAGTGAGTGTGTGTGTGTGAGAGAGAGAGAGAGGGAGACAGAGAGAGAGAGAGAGAGGGAGACAGAGAGAGAGAGAGAGAGATCCTTTTTGGGAAACCACTGATGAGGCTGTCTGGACTCTCATCCTGGGAAAATGTACGCATGCATATACGCACAATTTTATATAAAATTCAGAGGTTTTATGGTTTACTGAAAGATTAGAAAGACTTACATCAATTGATATGATTTTAGGTCGTGCAAAAGATCAACTGAAACCCTTCAGGAAATAAAAATATTAGGCACGTAAGACACCCCCTGGTTTAAACACATACACACACACACCCCACACACACACAGCCAGAGTTGTTGACTTCAATTAGGAAGATGACGCATCTAAAGTCATCATTAGCTACCTCACACAAGCTCTGACAACTCCAAATTGCTTTTCTCTCCCTAGTTTACAGTTTGCCGTTCCAGATCTCAGTGTTTTTGCTCCTGTTCACCTCCTCTTTCTCTCCTGTCCAATTCAGCTCCACCTTAAGAATGAGTAGAGACCCTGTCTTTCAGAAAGCCTCATCTGGCTTCCTAAACCCTTTCTGTTCACAGCAAGGCCAGATGCCCCAAATATCACCTGCACAATAATACATCATTTCATACTGAAACAGGAAAAGTTCCCTTGTCCGCCTTGCAGGCCACGTGATGGGGGGTGTGGCTCACTTTTTCAGGGCCCCATTGCTCAAACCCCTAAAGGGAGCATCCCAGGGCAGTGTCTAGGGGTGAATGTTTACATGCTTACAGTTGCTGAAGCCCCAGACGGCGTGTGTTACAGGGAGCTCTTTTTTTTTTTTTTTTTTTTTTTTTTTGAGACGGAATCTCGCTCTGCCGCCCAGGCTGGAGTGCAGTGGCACGACCTCAGCTCACTGCAAGCTCCACCTCCTGGGTTTACGCCATTCTCCTGCCTCAGCCTCCCGAGTATCTGGGACTACAGGCGCCCACCACCATGCCCTGCTAATTTTTGGTAATTTTTGTAGAGACGGGGTTTCACCGTGTTAGCCAGGATGGTCTGGATCTCCTGACCTCATGATCCGCCTGCCTCGGCCTCCCAAAGTGCTGGGATTACAGGCATGAGCCACCGCGCCGGGCCAGGGCGCTCTTCTATTTTAACCCTCCCTAGGCAGCTTGATCCCCCGCCTTATCTCGAGGACAAGAGGGCTTTCTGTATCCTGGGGTTTCTTGCCTTGGTGTACCAGAAGAATTGGATCACACGTAGGCTTGGAGAATGAAGACAAGGTTTTATTGAGTGGAAGTAGCTCTCAGCAGATGGGGGAACCAGAAGGGAGACGGAGTGGGAAGTTGGTTTTCCTGCTGGAGTCAGGTGGCTCAGCAGCCTGGCTCTCCTCTGACCACCTCCTCCAAACCCCATGCTGTTCCTCCGGTGGATGGCCTGCCGGCCTGCAGATACTTGTCGGTGTGCTCTAGACTTCCAGCTGCTTGTGTGTTCCTCCGCCAATGTGCTCCTCTTGACGTCCATCTGCTTGTGTCTCTGCCTGGTAGGGTCTCAGGGAGTTTTATAGGCACAGGATGGGGATGTGAGCGGCCAGGGTGGTCTTGGGAAATGCAACATTTGGGCAGGAAAATAGAAATGCCTCTCCTCACCTAGGTCTGTGGGCGCAGGCCTGGGGGTGGAACCCTAGCAGAGGACCACAGCCCTCCTCTACCCAGCACTTCCCTGCTGGCCTTCTGTATCCATAGGGTCTCTAGACTGTGAGCCACTTGAGTGCAGGAACTCTGAGTTATTTAATTCTGCGTCCTCAGATCTTAACTCAGTGCCTGCTACTGAGAAATGTTTTTGAATGAATGAATAGTGCACATATGCGTGTGATACATGCACTCAGTATTTAAATTCAGGTGCCTTAAAGTTCACAACCCTTGACCTTGTGTTCAAGAGAACTTGATACAATACCACAGCCTTTGAACAAGCTTGTTTAAAAGGAGCAAGTAATCATGAATAAATGATCTTCTCTCTCACTTTCAGCAAAGTATACTTTGAAAGGAAATGGGCCAGTTCCCTTACGGGTGAGTTCTCAAGTGGTCAGTTTTTGGTATGTGAATTTTTATGATAAATATTTCCCTTTCCTTTTCATTACACTGTTAATTATTGTTGTATAAAGAAGTGTACCTGTCTGTGGCATAAAATTTTAACAACACAAAGTAACCTTTCTTCCTCCCCAGAAGCAACCATTTGTAGTATTCATTAACCTTTCACAGAGAGTCTAGGCATATTAAAAAATAAATGACATCTTTTGTTACAGTTTAAGACATCCATTCAGAGAAATAATTTGCTGTGGTTAAAATATTCTCAATATTTGACAGCTGCCATAAGGAAGAAATAGCATGTTGTAGAGGGGCTTCTTCAGGGACAGCCTGAGTCTAAGGTGCCTGTAAGGTTTCCAGGCAAATGTATCCAGAAGATAGCTAAAAGAGAGGTCTGAGGCTCAGGAGAGAAGTCAGGAGGTAGCGATCAAGGGTAACAAATTGTTGATGCCCCTGGAATGATGTAACAGCCCAAGCAGCATAGATGGTGGGCGAGATGCTGGCATCACACTAAATCCTAGGAAGCACCAATATATAGGACAGATGCAAGAAGAGCGAATACCCAAACCCAGGAAGTCTAAGTTAGGGTCACTCTAACAGCAGATTTAATAGCAGCAGATTTTCAAAATCAAAATAAGAGCAAATTTTATACTCTACTTTTAAATTACACTGATATGCACTAAAAAAGCCAGTATTGTGAATACTGAAAAGAGAAAGTATCAGTAGTTCAGTGAGAGATGGAAGAAAAAGTATCCATCAAATACCTATTGATGATTACTGTGGGCTAGGAATGTAGGAATATAATAGGGAATGGTACCGTCCCTTTACAGGTTCCTATTTCTGTGAAATTGTAAGTCTGGAGGCAGATGATCTTTCTTCCACATGGCTGGTGGAACATTCAAAGTGGAGAGATCAGTCTCAGGTTGCCCTGATGTGAATCATCCACTTACACTTAGGAAGATTTTGAAAACCTTGTAAACATCTATTTCCTAAGCTGTTCAAACCTGCGTCTAGGAAGAGAGGTCAGGAGTGCATCAAGGTAAACATGCAAAACATATCAGAGAAGAAGAATAGGAGGAGGAGAAGGAGGAGGGGGAGAGGGAGCATCACCAACGGGTCTGAGGCTTTCTTATTTTTATGTCATCTTCATTCATTGGTCTGCTTAACAAAAAAGGAAGCCACTGTAAAGACATAGAAAAAAACAAACATTTTTCCTACTCTCTACTCTCCGCAACACAATCCACATGGAACACCTCTGTGACCTCTGGGCTGGTCTCCAAAATGTGTGAGGATTTCTCTTGACCAACAATGAAGCTATTCTGACACCAGGTATGTGTAGATTTTCCCCCACGACACTGGCAAACAAGCAATTCTGCATCAGAAATCAGCTGGGTTAAAAAGCCGGGCGCGGTGGCTCAAGCCTGTAATCCCAGCACTTTGGGAGGCCGAGGTGGGTGGATCACGAGGTCAGGAGATCGAGACCATCCTGGCTAACACGTGAAACCCCGTCTCTACTAAAAAAATACAAAAATTAGCCGGGAGCGGTGGCGGTCGCCTGTAGTCCCAGCTACTCGGGAGGCTGAGGCAGGAGAATGGCGTGAACCCGGGAGGTGGAGCTTGCATTGAGCTGAGATCCGGCCACTGCACTCCAGCCTGGGAGACAGAGCGAGACTCCGTCTCAAAAAAAAAAAAAAAAAAAAAAAAAGAAATCAGCTGGGTGTCCTTTAATTCTATTCAATTCTGAGACTGTTTGCCTAGAGATAGCATCAGTTCCCACAGAATGAGGGCTCAGTCCCACAAGACAGCCCTCCCACTTCCAATGCCAACCAAAAGCCCCAGGTTATTTTACCTGTGCTGCTGACCAACTGGCTATAAATCAGGGTTCCCACGCCCCCTCCTCAAGTTTGATTAATTCGTTAGAGCAGCTCACAGAACTCAGGATTATTTACCAGTTTATTATTAAGGATATTACAAAGGATATGAAGAGATACATAAAACAAGCCATGTGGGAAGGAGAGTGGTGCTTCTATGTCCTCCACAGTGACACCACCCTTCAGGAACGTGGAAAGTCTCAGAACCTAGTCCTTTTTGGTTTTTATGGAGCCTTCATTACAGAGTCATGACTGATGAAACCATTGGCCATTGGTGATCAACTAAACCTTCAGCCCCTGTCCCCTCCCTGGAGGCGGCAGGGTGTGGGGAGGAGGCTGAAAAATTCCAGCCCTCTAATCTTGCCTTGGTCCTGAAACTACCTAGGACCACCAGCCACCAATCAACTCATTAGCAAATAAAAAGATACATCACTTTGGAGAGTCCATGGATTTTAGGGGTTGTGTAGCAGGAAACAGGGAAGAAGACTAAATATACACTTCATAGTACAACCACCATTAAATTATTTCCTGCAATATGTCTTGAACTCTTTTACGCACTGAAGATACAGAGATGAAAGATGAGCCTCTAGAGGTTTGCAGTGTAAAAGTAAATCAGCAGACTCTACCTGCTGGTATGAGTAGGTGTCCCACCGCTCCCAGGGGCCCCTTTTACATGCACAAGTGCACAGGCCATGGCCCAGACGGATATATGTAGAGGCAATAAAGGGGACCCTCCCCGCTTTGGGGATAAATAAATTATATAGGGAATTTTACACTAGGAACTGTTAGTCCTTTCATGGTTGCAGTTATGGGCATATCCTGCCACTTTATCTAATCTGAGCTCTGCGACAATCCGTTGCTATGTGTAGAGATGAGGAAGATTAAGAAAGATGACACTGTCTATTCACTGTGACATAGCTAATCATGGGAAAGCCTGAATTTGACCCCAGACACTCTAACAGAGAACATACACATGTGATCATCACCCTCTCTGCTTCCTGTATTTGCCTATCGTCTTGACCAAAGCATTTGGGATTAAACTATATGATTCTTATTTACGGGGTGGAGTGAAGGCGGTGAGGGTAGAGAGCCAAAGATAAGGTTTGAGACTCTTTAGAAACTTAGAACAGTTATCCACAAAATGTGTACTTTGGAAACCTGTATCAGAATCACTTGGATATTTATTAAACACACAGTCTCTTGAACTCCACCCCATCCCCACTGATTCAGAATCTTTATAGGGGATTTAAGAAATATTAGTTTGAACTGTGATACAATAGTTTTTAAAACTCCACTACTATAATTACAAAACATTGAATGTTGTACAGTTTAAAGGAAAATTCAGAATTTCTGAAAATGCTTCTAAATATGCAATACCATGCAGGTCAGCCTACATCTTTGCCATCTAAAGCACCTATTTTAAAGTAGGAAATTGAGCATTATTCACAAGTCTTGATTATATAAAAAGGCTCTGCAGCCACAATAAACAATTCTGGGCTTGCCAATGTAAACAACTAGAAAACTGAGCAAGACAGGAGAAACCAGTTTTTAGACATTATAAAATAGGCACAAGAATGTGATCCTTGAAAAATAGTAAAGAAGATAATCATTATAATTGCCTTGACTTTCTCCCTGAAGGGATTTTTTTGGACCACATTGGACGTACAAGTCCAAGCAGAACACTGCAGTCTCGCTGAGTCGGAAAGACAGGGACTGGAGTTCAGGAAAGCTCAGGCAGCTGGAATGTGTGGGGTGCACAAAAGACAGGAGGGCAGCAAGGAACCACTGTGAGGAGCTGCAAATGAAATGATTCTCAGAACCCAAAGGGAATCCGGAGGTATTCAAACTCGGGTCAGCCATTGTGTATGGATCCTGTTGAAGACCCAGAGCTTCAGTACATCGACCAGAAGTATAAACCTTGGTAATACGTATAAACCAGCCATACAGCAAGACCACTCTAGACCTGCTCTAACAGTTTAAAAACAAGCCTCCATAGCATCAAGCTGATCCACAAGTAACTTAAATGTCTGTCAAACAAACTTCCACACTCTTTATAAAATACAGTAAAATCCGGACACTTAACTTTCAGAAAACAGATGAGAAGGATATACTTTCCAACTCATCTTCTAAGGCCAGCATTAGCCTAATACCAAAATCATCAAAAAGTTACCAGAAAACTACAAACTAATTCTAGAGATCTAAGATGTAAAAATTCTCAGCAAAATATTAACAAATGAAATCCAATCATCTACTAAAAGAATACTACCTTGTGGCCACACAGGTAAGAGTTTATTCCAAGTGTTTCACGTGTCCGTGTGAAGAGATCACCAAACAGGCTTTGTGTGAGCAACATGGCTGTTTATTTCACCTGGGTGCAGGCAGGCTGAATCCAAAAAAGGAGTCAACAAAGGTGATGGGATTATCATGAGTTCTTACAGGTTTTGGGACAGGCAGTGGAGTTAAGAGCAATGTTTTGGGGGCAGGGGGTGGATCTCACAAAGTACATTCTCAAGGCTGGGGAGAATTACAAAGAACCTTCTTAAGGGTGGGGGAGATTATAAAGAACATTGATCAGTTAGGATGGGGTAGAAATGAATCACAATGGTGGAATGTCATCAGTTAAGCTATTTTCACTTCTGTGGATCTTCAGTTGCTTCGGGCCATCCGGATGTATACGTGCAGGTTACTGGGGATATGATGGCTTAGCTTGGGTTCAGAGGCCTGACAAGTGTAATCAAAGATAAATACTAAATCATTATATTAATACAAACAGATAAGGTGTTTGCTAAATTCAGCACCTATTCTTAATAAACAAAAATAAAAACAAAAACAAAAGCACCCCCACTGAATTTACTATCACACTTAATACTGACTTAAGGGCTTTCTCCTTAGATTGGGAACAAGAGATAGATGTCTACTCTCCTATCAGCTGCTCAATAAAAGTGCCGGTGCAATAAAGCAACAACAAAATAGTTTAAAAAGCATCTAAACAAGTCTGGATTGTTGAAGTTACACATAGAGTCACATAAGACCAAACAATGGCATGCTTGAGGAATGCACTGTTGCATCTCAATGGTCTGGGGATTCCAAAGAGCAAGTCCATACCCCTGTAAGTGTGGGGGATGAGGTGAGGGCTCTCTGTCAACCAATGAGACTTTATCCCCACCTGCAATTATTCCCTAAATAATTAGGGCAGGAAATGGGGACTTTAGGGGCTCAGCTTAGACAGGGTAGAAGAGGAAACTGTTTGGGTGAGGGAGAAGGGACAAGATGGAGGAAGGTGAACAAGAAGGCACCGCCCCTGTTACTTCCGGGTTCTTCATCACCAACTTACCCGCCCGCGGGAAAATGCAGCCGGCGCCCAGGAAAATGCAGCCGCGCCAGGGAAAATGCAGATCAACTGAGCAGGTGCTGCAGGACATCAATCCGAAGAGATTGAAACTTACCCAGCCACGCCTATGGAGACGGCCCTATCATGCCTTTATCCCACCCACTGCCCTCCCCCTTCCAGTACCAATGCATAAAAGTCCGCTGCCAGTAGCAGCCGGCCGGCACCGGCATTCCTGGACCAGAGAACCTCACCAGAGAGCGCTGGCGGGACTTCCCTGGCCCCCCACACCTGAGGACCAGAGAACCTCGCAGGAGAGTGTGCGCATATTTGCAATAAAAGACTGCCACTTTCTTATGTACTTTGGCCTCATGTTTAATTACTTAGCTCTCCTAAATTAAGTTACATTAAATTAAATTAAGACAGAAACACCTTCCTTTGTGAAACAGTGGCCTCCTTGTGTTCAAGGCTACTCCTTTTTAGAGGGAAGCAGTTCCCTACAATTTGTAGTTGGGTCCAGAGCTAAGAGTGACATCTGCAGAGGAGCCTGCATCTGTGGACTCTGGAATGGCTATCTATAGGTTCCAGTTTTAGGCTTTCTGTGTTATAATTCCCTTCTGTTTTTCTTAAACTATCTGATAAATTTTAATAAACATTATAACCTAATGTCTGCTCCCACTGGAGAGAATAATCTGTTATCATCCTTCTCCCAAGGAAAAGCAAGTGGCACTTGGGAGAAGCTGGTCTCAAAATGGAAGAGGGGACCTGCAGGAGAATGAAGCAATGGACTGAAGCCCTACCACTGATGGAGACAGGGAACAATCAGGACTGATTTGGGGAACATTGTATGCATTACCTAGGAGTTCCCAAACAGAGCTGGAAAGCAGAAAAGTGGAAAAATGACTAAAATGTCTTTGGTCTTATGGGATAGAGGCTCTGACTGTTGAAACTGGACATTAAATGGAAATGTGACTGAATAATCTAATGAAGGCTAAAACTCTTGGGCCACAAGATATAATTCTGCACATTCCATGCATAGATACCACTAACAGAGACAAAAGGGCTTGTTTTTATTTTGTTTTTGCTTTGCCAAAGGCCAACAGAAGAGGAAAGAAAACCATAAAAGTTATGGATAACAGGAGCCTGTAATAATTCTGAAAGAAACAATCCTACATGCCATATTTCCAAATGTTGAAAACTTAAAAAAGATCAAAATCTTGAAAATATAATTCTGGTAAAGATAATTTACAATTCTTTAAATAACATTTATTTACATTTTAAAAGGATATTTGAGAAACATAAAAACAAGACAGAATATTTCATAGACCACTTTACGTAATAAAATAAAATATTTTTATTATGTAAAGGTCTATTGTCATTATTGTATAAAGGTCTATTGTACAGACAACTTTACACAATAAAATATGTAAAATATGCATATTTTTGCAAGCATAAACACTCATCTATAGAGTCTCACAGGTACAGCAGTTATAGCAGACAAACCATATTCATAAAGAAATAGGTCAAAAAGCAAAATGCATAAATGCATATCACCATGGTGGGTAATTGTGTGCCCTTAGTTTTGTAACGGCAGTCATCTGAAGTACCGTGAAGGACAACATAAGTCTTTTGACAAGACCAATGAAAGATTGTGATGGGTTGCCACCGCATTTGCAGTATCCCAAAGAGCCGAGATCTTGTGAAATTTTATCTTTCACAAATGCAGATGTACAAGAAGGACATATTTTCATTTATTGAGGAAGCTTCATTGTTTTTATGTTGAGAACCAGGGAAGCAAATGTACCTCTCAGTCCGAGAGCGTCAGTACCTGAGGGACCACTGATGTAAGTTCTGGAGTCCAAGAGCCAACAAGTTAGGGGTTCTGGTGTCCAAGGCAGCAAAAGTCTCTACTCTCAAAGAGACTAATTTGGCCGGGCGCGGTGGCTCACGCCTGTAATCCCAGCACTTTGGGAGGCCGAGGCGGGCGGGTCACAAGGTCAGGAGATCGAGACCATCCTGGCTAACACTGTGAAACCCCGTCTCTACTAAAAATGCAAAAAAAAAAAAATTAACCGGGCGAGGCGGCGGGCGCCTGTAGTCCCAGCTACTCGGGAGGCTGAGGCAGGAGAATGGCGTGAACCCGGGAGGCGGAGCTTGCAGTGAGCCGAGATCGCGCCACTGCACTCCAGCCTGGGCGACTAAGCGAGACTCTGTCTCAAAAAAAAAAAAAAAAAAAAAAAAAAGAGACTAATTTGCTTTTTCTACCTGTTCTCTCCAAGTCCCTAGCTGATTGGATGGTGCCGCCAACATTGAGGGCAGATCTTCCCCACCTACACCACTCAGGCTCACACAGCAATCTCCTCTGGAAACATACTTGCAGATGCTCCCCCAAATAATTCTTTACCAGGTTTTTTTGGTATCCCTTAATTCGGTCAAGTTGACTCCTAAAATTGAGTCCACAAGTTCACCCCTTGTCAACTTGGCACCCACATGCATCTCCTTAATCACCCATACCTAATTTTCAAACAAGAAAATAACAAGATAATAATTCCACCAAACATGAGGTAATTATCATGTGATTGTGATTTTGGGGGGATTTTAGATTTCAGGGATTTGGACTTTAGGGATTTTGATCTTTTGGGATTTCAACATTCAGGATTATGGTATTCAAGTCTTTCAGGATTGTGATCCAAACTCATGAGAAAGCGTCAACTTTATTAGTTCAGAATAACAATAATATAGGTATACTTGGTTTCTCAAGTCACCTGCTTGGTCCTCTTCCAATTGTGCTTTTCTTCCTTTCTTTCCTTCCTTTTCTTACTGTTCTAAAGGTTTCTAATAAATTTCTACTCCTGCTCTAAAACTTGCTTTGGTCTCTTTTTCTGCCTTGTGACCCTCAGTCAAATTCTTTCTAAACCCCCATGCCAAAAATAAAATAAAATAAAATATTTTTTTTCATAGAAAGTAGAAAATCTCCTTGTCCCTGGGAGCAACACTGTGATTTCTAGGTTATTACCACCTTTGTGTGTGTATGTGTGTATTGACCATGGTCTTTTACTAGCTCAATATCTTCATCATTGCATAGTGGTTAAGAGTTATGGTTCTGGGATCTTGGAACCTTACTTTTGGGTTTGAATTTTAGCATCACCACTTAGTAACTCTGTGATCTTAGCCAATTTATGTGACCCCTCGGTGTCTCAAATTTCCCAACTGTCCAATAGGAAGAGTTTTAGCACCTAGTTTAAAGGGTTCTCATGAGGATTAAACATGTTATCATATGATAATATAGGCAAAGAAGCTAGCACACAGTAATACACTTTAGTAACTTTTAAACTCAGTACATTTTGACAATTTTTATTAAGTTCTAAACCTGTAAGAAAAATATACATATAATGGCATATTATTCCTCACGTGATCTAAGAGATCCAATATTTGAAATTAAGAAATATAATATGCCAAAAGTAAAGCTATCATTATGAACAGTAAGTAATTTACATCCGAGAAGGGTTGATTAGAATCTTATTGTTTACTAACAAAATTTCAACTATATATTTTATTTAGGTTGTGGGAGACAGAAAGGATGCACATTAATATATTAATGACAATTATCCCTAGGGAGAAGAATCGGGGTATGAGGAAAGTAAGGACTTTTGCTTTCTTACACATTCCCATATTTTTTCAATTCTTTATAAAAAATCATGAATTATTTAGAGAATAAAATTAAGATAATTAAAGAGACAGGATCTGACAGTACAGTATCACTTAATTAGCCAGAAGTTGGATTGTACCTTCTGCCTCTGGCTTTACAATGCTTCTTTGCCCCATTACACTATCATCTCTATTCATTAAATACTATTAGACATTTGTCTCAAGGTCAACATCATGAGTACACTTTGATTACACCATGAAGATTAAACTGAGCCATTCAAAGCACCTAGTATGGAATCTAGCCATAGTAGATGTGAATAAATATTAGCACCCTTATGTTCCACTCCCCAGTGGCACCTATTTTTTATTTAACAAATTTCATTTAAGTAATATCAGGGCTGGGAGTGATGGCTCATGCCTGTAATCCCAGAACTTTGGAAGGCCAAGGTAGGAAAATGGCTTGAGGCCAAGAGTTTGAGATCAGCTTGTACAACATAGACAGACCCCCATCCCTAAAACGAAAAACAGAAAACAAGAAAATCAACTACAACATCAGAACTCTGAATTTTCGGGGTTGCTTTTGGTTCACTTCTCCGTTTGTTTTCAAATTGCTTTTTGTTTGTTATTGCTTTTTATTTTCTTTTTTGCCATAGGCCCAAATCAGAGAAAACAAAAAGAGACACTAAACTTTTATATTTATATATGCAAGGCTTTTATATTTAAATACAGATGAGTGAAATGTTCCTTGTCATATTTTTGCTTAGGAAGCACCAGTGAGCATTTGGAGAGAAGGGTAAACACAGCTGCCTGGAAATGGCTTTTAGAAACCCATTAAACTGAACGATTTCAACCACTGGTGATAGATGAGGGTAGGAACAAATTCCTTCATGGTACAGAACACTGCAAGAAGTTACATTTTAACCTGTCTTAAATAATGAGTAAGACATAATAATTAACCTAAATGCTCAATCCACTCTCCAAATGCCTGAGGCAAATGTTCTCTCCAACGTTTTCTACTCTAAAAGTAAAATAAGCTCCTGAGTCCATTAATATTGCCTAAAAAACCTAGGTAGTGCTTGATATATTTTTAAATATTTTTAATATTTATTTTCTAGTTAGAAAAGCAATCTATCCACATTGCACAAACTGCTTAACATGAAGAAATGTGTATTTTTTAAAAAAAATACTCAATATTAAAATTGGTAAAATTTGAATAAGGTCCCTAGTTCAGCTTACAGTCGTGTACCAGTGTCAATTTTCTGATACATAACAATTTTGGCAAGTTTTTATGACTTTAAAATGAACATGAAACAAAACATTTTTAAAAATCACCCTTACTTGTAGTATTTTGATATTATTAAAGCAAACTAAATATGGCCTAAGAAGGACTCCATACTTCTATATTTGAGTCCTTGTGGATGAACTGTAACCTAGCTTAATAGTCAGACAAAATTGAAAATGTAACTTCTGTAACTGTAGCTAAGTCTTGGCCATTCCAGAGGCCATACTTCAACCATTCATACACTGCTAGTATTAAAACTGTGTTCAAATAAGGCAAACACCAAGCTGTAACCAATCCAGCCATTCTGTGTGTCACTTCCAATTTCTGTACGTCATTCCCTTTTTTTGTCTGTAATCTTCTTCCACCACGTGGCTGCGCTGGAGCCTCTGAATCTGCTGAGATTTAGGGGGGCTGCCCGATTCACAAAACATTCATTGCTCAATTCAATTCCTTTAAATTTAATTTGGTTGAAGTTTTCTTTTATCAGTATTGAAATAACAATGACATTGTAATTTCAAAGTGGTCAAAATATTACATCAGTTAGGACCTCGTCTATCATCAGTGAGGTTTGCTAACCTAAAATAGCCTAAGGACAAGGCTGGATTATATCGCCTTTTTTTGTTTTTTGTTTTTTGTTTTTTTTTTTGAGACGGGGTTGGAGTTTTCTCTCTATTGCCCAGGCTGGAGTGCAGTGGCACAATCTCGGCTCACTGCAACTTTCGCCTCCCGGTTTCAAGTGATTCTCCTGCCTCAGCCTCCAGAGTAGCTGGGACTACAGGTGCCTGCCACCACTCACCATGCCCAGCTAATTTTTATATTTTTTATAGAGACGGGGTTTCACCATATTGGCCAGGCTGGTCTTGAACTCCTGACCTTGTGATCTGCCCGCCTCAGTCTACCAAAGTGCTGGGCTTACAGGCCTGAGACACCGAGCCTGGTCTATGTTGCTCTTGATGCAGGAACTCTAATGCCATCACTGGCTTCTCTTTTGCTGTCTCTCATCTTATTCCCCTTGTTTGGCTCCAGTTTTAGACAAGTTTTTCCCTTGGGAAGCTTCGATGTATTTAAGGGGAGGAAGAGATGAGAGGGTAGAAAACCCCATGACTGTTTTCAAAAGTAAAGTGAATAGGTGCTAAGCAGAGAAACAAAATAAGAAGAATGTTCACTTTGGTAGATGAGCAGATAATGGAAAGTTTAAAAAATATAAAAGTATACATAAGCAATAATCATAGTTATACAAATTTATAACAAAATAGCACTTCCTTTTTTCCCCTACTGCCTCTAGAATTGCAGAAGGGAACGAAATACCATTTTCATCTGACAAACTGGACAAATAAAATTTAATAATATGCAATGATGACAGTATAGTAAGACATACGCAGAAGGGGTTCGGAATTAAAGGCTACAGCCCTTCCGAAAAACTGTTTTACTCTTTTACCCAGGAATTTTACTTTCAGAGACCTACGGAAGCAATGACAAATATAGATGACTACAATGTGCAATAATATCTACACAATGTTATTTACCATAGTAAAAAGCATAATGTCTCAAA
The DNA here is from genome assembly GCF_043159975.1 of Macaca nemestrina. Taxonomy (NCBI): domain Eukaryota; kingdom Metazoa; phylum Chordata; class Mammalia; order Primates; family Cercopithecidae; genus Macaca; species Macaca nemestrina. Next base: position 120,270,182 of record NC_092134.1, read on the forward strand.
ATATGGGAACAGTTAAATACGTCATGGTGTTTCTGAATGATTGAATATTTTGTAACCATTTTTTAAAAGGAAACAAATCTGTATATTTCTGTATGTTAAGAATGATCCCCGGCCCGTGCAGTGGCTCAGGCCTGTAATGCCAGCACTTTGGGAGGCTGACGCGGGAGGATCATCTGAGGTCAGGAGTTTGAGAACAACCTGGTCAACAGGGTGAAACCCTGTCTCTACAATAATCCCAGCACTTTGGGAGGCCGAGACGGGTGGATCACGAGGTCAGGAGATCGAGACCATCCTGGCTAACACCGTGAAACCCCGTCTCTACTAAAAATACAAAAAACTAGCCGGGCGAGGTGGCGGGCGCCTGTAGTCCCAGCTACTCCGGAGGCTGAGGCAGGAGAATGGCATAAACCCGGGAGGCGGAGCTTGCAGTGAGCTGAGATCTGGCCACTGTACTCTAGCCCTGGCTACAGAGCAAGACTCCGTCTCAAAAAAAAAAAAAAAAAAAAAAAAGAATTAGCTGGGCATGTGAAGGGGTGGCCTGCCCCTCCACACCTGTGGGCGTTTCTCGTTAGGTGGAAGGAGAGACTTGAGAAAACAAATGAGACACAGAAACAAAGTATAGAGAAAGAAAAAGTGGGCCCAGGGGACCGGCGTTCAGGATACAGAGGACGCGCGCCGGCACCGGTCTCTGAGTTCCCTCAGTATTTATTGATCATTATCTTTACCATCTCAGAAAAAGGGAAGTGGCAGGACAATAGGATCATAGCAGGGAGAAGGTCAGCAGTAAGACATATGAATAAAGATCTCTGTGACTTAAGTTTGAGGAAAAGTGCTGTGCCTTGATAGGCATATATAAACATCTCCATAAACCTTTTTAGTGCATAAAGAGCAGCATTGTGCTAGCAAGTCCCACCTTTCGCCCTAAGGCGGTTTTCTCCTTTCTCAGTAAACAGAATATACCATCGGGTTTTACACCGAGATGTTCCATTACACCGAGATGTCCCACCGGGACTGGCAAGAGACAGATGCTTTTCTCTATCTCAACTGCCAAGAGGCCTTCTTTCCTTTTACACTAGTCTTCCTCAGCACAGACCCTTCACAGGTGTCAGGCTGGGAGACGATCAGGTCTTTCCCTTCCCAGGAGGCCATATTTCAGACTATCAGATGGGGAGAAACCTTGGACAATACTTAGCTTTCCTAGGCAGAGGTCCCTGTGACCTTCGGCAGTGTATGTGTCCCTGGGTACTTGAGATTAAGAGAATGGTGATGACTTTTCACAAGCATGCTGCCTTCAGGCACTTGTTTAACAAAGCACATCCTGCACAGCCCAAAATCCTTTAAACCTTGAGTCACCACAGCACATGTCTCTTGCAAGGACAAGGTTGTGGGTAGGGTCACAGATTAACAGCATCTCAAATACAGAACAAAATGGAGTCTCTTATGTCTACTTCTTTCTATGTAGACACAGTAACAGTCTGATCTTTCTTTTCCCCATAGGCATGGTGGTGGGTGCCTGTAATCCCAGCTACTTGGAAGGCTGAGGCAGGAGAATCACTTGAACCCCGGAGACGGAGGTTGCAGTGAGCAGAGATTGCACCACTGCACTCCAGCCTGCGTGACAGAGCAAGACCCTGTCTCAAAAAAAAAAAAAAAAAAAAAAAATACCAAAATTTAAACACACACACAGAGAGAGAGAGAGAGAGAGAGAGAGAGAGAGAGAGAGAGAGAGAGTCTGCTTACTAGTTGTGTGATTTTGGTCAGGTTACTGACCTTCTGTGATTCAGTTTCCCCATATCCTTAAAATAAGAAAAATAAAAGTACCCACCATATAGGGTTGAAATGAGGATTACATAAGTTAATGTAAGTAAAGTAAGCATTACTTGTACTTAATTCATGTGACCACATTATTATATGCAGTTAATGCATTGCATGCCTGGCACACAGTACTATTTTCAATAAATGAAAGCTTTATGCAAATCATGTAGTACAAATTCCTGGATGTGTATTGCTTTGCAGGACTCTTAAGAAAACTTTAAGCAAGTGAACTCTAGAGTTTTCTAGCAAAAAAAATCTCAGTAATAACACTTTCCACCTCACAAATTAATGTATATTTAAAGGACTATATACTCATTCATATTTTAAATGAGCACAGGGATAGAAAGGAAACAGCAGCTGGACTTCTGGACTACAATTCAAGAAGTCAGAAAGAATAAGTGGTTGCTCTGAGGATCAGGACGGGGATCTGGGGATGAGAGAGGCAGAGGACTGTTTGTTTGTTTGTTTTTAATTTTTTTAATTTTTTTATTTTTTGAGGAGTCTCACTCTGTCACCCATGTGGGAACACAGTGGCCTGATCTCGGCTCACTGCAACCTCCGCCTCCTGGGTTCAAGCGATTCTCCTGCCTCAGCCTCCCGCGTAGCTAGGACTACAGGGAAATGCCACCATGCCCAGCTAATTTTTTTTTTCTTTTTTTTTTGAGACGGTCTTGCTCTGTTGCCCAGGCCAGAGTGAAGTGGCAGGATCTCAGTTCACTGCAACCTCCACTCCCGAGTTCAAGCGATTCTCCTGCCTCAGCTTCCTGAGTAGCTGGAATTATAGGCGCCCACCACCGTGCCCGGCTAATTTTTGTATTTTTATTAGAGACGGGATTTTACCAGCTTGGCCAGGCTGGTCTCGAACTTCTGACCTTGTGATCCACCTGCCTCGGCCTCCCAAAGTGCTGGAATTACAGGCGTGAGTCACCGCGCCCAGCCCATGCCCAGCTAATTTTTGTAGTTTTAGTAGAGACGGGGTTTTACTGTGTTAGCCAGGATGGTCTCGATCTGCCGACCTTGTGATCCACCTGCCTTGGCCTCCCAAAGTGTGGGATCACAGGCTGTCTGGGACTGTTTGTTTTATTACCAGCACTTGCATTCTCATTCTTAACCTTTTATTTGCTAAAAAAAATAAACTAAATAAATAAATAAAATAAAAAATCTATGTTTTGAAATGTGTACAGCTAGAGCATAGAAAAGCTAATATCTCCTTCAGGATTTCTGGAATAAGAAAAGAAGTATTTTCAACTGCAGTCCTTGGCACCAGAAAGGATAATAGGTCATGGTTCCAGGAAGGGGAAATATAGATGGCATCAGACGACTTCACATAATGCCCAGAGAATGTAGACCAGGTGCTTCTGTTCCCAGAAGCAGCAACCAGACCATGTCAAGAACACCATGTGGAAAGCAGTGGGGGCAGTTCTGGTTTCTAATGGGCTCTGCTGATCTTTCAGCTGATCTGCCAGAAAGCTCACTTTAGGCAAAAACTGAAATTGAATCTGGTGTGTAATTCACTATACATAGATATTTTATTCTCTACATAACTCTAGCAAGGATGAACCCTTAGCAAGTCAAAGGCTTACCTACCTGAGGTACCTTTCACAGATTTATCATGTCCCCCAGTAGGAGACAGCAAGAAGGCATTTTTCCATGAGTAGAACATATACAGTCAAAGTTTTTTCCATGACGTTTTTCAGATACCCAGAGAAAACAGCTTGCAAGGGCAAGAGATAAAAATCAACGTATATTCATGGCTTTGAGCCTACGCATTTTTTATCGACAAACTACTTCTAAACATCTGTCATTCAAGCACATTAGGGACCTACTGCTTAGCACAAACTAGTCTATATCCAAGTAGACATCACAATGAGAATTCATAGCTACTACTATGATTTAGAATTTAACTACCTGTCTTCTAAAAAGAACAGCTAACATGTAAATGGAAAAAAAGTACTCTATGTTACAACTATCTAATGAAGGGCTAGACAATTAGAATCGAATTATTTTGCTTTTTGAGATATTAAACCCTCAGTTCTCCTTTCCCCCAACTAGTATTGTGTTTCTCTACCTGGATCCTTTTTCTTCTTCTTGTTAGAGATACCCACCAAGGCCAGTTGCTCTCCATTTACAAGCATATATTGCTATTATAGTAATACCTCACCTAGGCCGGGCGCGGTGGCTCACGCCTGTAATCCCTGCACTTTGGGAGGCCGAGGCGGGCGGATCACGAGGTCAGGAGATCGAGACCATCCTGGCTAACACGGTGAAACCCCGTCTCTACTAAAATACAAAAAATTAGCCGGGCGTGGTGGCGGATGCCTGTAGTCCCAGCTACTCGGGAGGCTGAGGCAGGAGAATGGCGCGAACCTGGGAGGCGGAGCTTTCAGTGAGCTGAGATCCGGCCGCTGCACTCCAGCCTGGGCGACAGAGTGAAGACTCCGTCTCAAAAAAAAAAAAAAAAAAAAAAAAAAAAAAAAAAAAAACCTCACCTATCTGAAGCTCAGCTTCAAGGAACTTCAACTCCTTAAACTATTCCTAAGAATTAGGAAATAAGGAAAATTGCAAAGAAAATGATGTAAAAGAATCTATGTATCAATGAATGTCTTTCAAATCCTAACTCAGGGTTCATTTACTCATATTGTGCCTCAAGTTTAATAGGTATCTGCTGGGAGATATAAACGTACCTTATCAGAAGTGCTATGTTACCTGGAGATATAAAAGTGAATAAAGTACCCTCAAAGAATTTACCGTCCTAATAATATTAGCTAATCTGGTTTTGTGGCTACTGAAGTATAAAGACAGCAAAATAGAATTAACAAAGAATTCCCACAGAAAGGCATACAGATAGCAGCAAGATCAAAACTATTTTTGGTTCTATTCTTAAATAACAGAGTAATTTGAGGCCAGTCACTCAAACTCTAGGTATTCATTTGGATTAGATTATTTTTAAGTTCCTATTTTGTTCTCCAATTCTATGAATACAGTTTTAAAACAGTTCACAGTCTGGTAACAGGAGACTTTTTTTTAAAGCACAAGAAGTCAAAAAACACAGCAGAATGGAGTCATTTACTACAGGAGTGAATTACTCCATCTTCTGCAACATCATAAATACTGTTGACAACAGCCCACAGACTGGAAAAGCCCAGACAGGGAACTTGTATGTTGTTACATTTACATCCTTTATCTCATCATTTTAAAATTTATTGACTTGTTTATTATCTATGATCCTCCACTGGAATATATATCTCTCATGACAAATATTCTTTTGACAATTTTTGACATTAACATTTAGTTTTATAACTACATTTCTGGGAATTTTTTGTCCTTATGTCTAGATTAATTGGTTTAGCCATCCTTGCCTATATTTTTATGCCATAATTTCTCCCTTTCTTACATTCCTACTTTTGCTTATTTTTCAATATGTTGGCATGTAGTTTCCCAGTGATTTATTTCAAAATAGAATGGTATGAGGAATATATTTTCTGGATCATTGTATATATAAAATTGTCTTTTATGCATGAAAGATGGCTTGCCAGGGTATATAATTCTCAAATGTTTGAGGGCGGTAGCATGCTTTCCTGGCATTTAGAGTTATATACTAGAGCATTCACTTTGTTCAATCAGTTTAGAACACCTTGTGGCAAGGAATGGAAATAAGGGTAGAGGAAGGAAATAAAAACCTCTTTTCATTTTTTCCTACCTCATCTCCAAAGTTACACAGTAATGGGGATGGCAAGAAGAGGGATAAGTGGAGAGATATTTAGAAGTAAAGTCTGCAGAGCCTGGTGATTGACTTGCAAAGTAGGTGAAAAAGAAATCTAGGGTGGCTTCTAGATATCTTGCTAGGCTGACTTGGCTATTCTTGCTTCAAACCTGGATTTAGGGTTAATGTAATACTTTTGAGATTATCCTCCAAGCTCTTTTCCTCACCATCACATTTTAATTTGTAACTGGACTGTATCTTCAGTCATTCAAAGTCCCCACTAGCTGAATGATTTGAAGAGTTTGAGGCTTATGAATTCTTCTCAACAAACCCTTCTCTTAGTGATTCTTTCCTCTGAATTTTTATTGTACTTTAACCAGATTTCTATCGCCACTTATCACATTGTATTGTAATTGAAATAGGTTGCCTACTTGTCTATCGCCATTGGACTAGGAACACCTCAGAGGGCATAGTGTTATATTTATGTTTTTACCAATGCTTGGCACTGAGAAGAAACTGAAGCAATAATTATAGAATTAGTGGTCATATACAAGAAATATGCGTTTACAAAAAAAAACCAAACAAACCATTTTTCACATATAGGGAGTTTGTGAGATGGCTATATTTGAAAGCATTTTCATTATAAGAAAACAGAACTGAAGCCAGACTCTTCAGAATTCCTCCAGTTTATCATTCATTCATTTATTCATCAATGCTATATATTTAGGTACCAAGCACTGGCTGAGGGTTGAAGACGGAATGAATGACAACATCGAGCTCTGGAGTCGATCAGGGACTAAAAAAGAAAGTGCATCTCACTTAGTGGTCCCACCATTTCCCCTAGAGGGCAAAGCCGGACCTTGAGACCAGGTGGAATTGTAGGGGAACTTCAGAAGTCAAGGACCAGGCCTCATTGGCCTTGTCAGGCAACGAGTAAGCAATCAGTGCGTGTTTGTTGAAACGCGTTGAAAAAAAATAGTCATCTTCATCAAATGAACTTTAAAACGGAGATGATCTAAATTCAGATGTAGTTTTTTAAGTCCTTTAAAGTTTAACTGAAATGCAACATAGAAATGTATTTCTATTTGTACTAAATCTAATTGAACAACATCTAATCGATTTTGTTAAAATCCAGAAGAGTCGGGGATGGGCAAGTTTTAGAAATAACGTGGCCTCCGCATTAAAGAGCCTGCGAGATGTGAGACCAGCTGAGAGCGGAGGCCTCTGGAAGGTGACCCCCTTATCTGGAGGGTGGGGGAGGGAGTGTGCACACTTGAGCCCTTGTCCTTGAAGGGGATTGAGCGAGCCGAGGGGAGGGGTAGGCGGTGCTCGGGTTTCCAATCACAATGGAGAAACCTAAGAGGCTGCGGAGGTTGTGGGGCCCCGCCCCCGCCCCCTCCTCCCTCCTTGCAGAGCCGGCGCCGGAGGAGACGCACGCAGCTCACATTGTGTTCTCCGCACTGCTGTTACTGAGGTCTCCAGTGCCTTCTCCCTCCTGGTAGGTTTCGGCTCAGGATCCTGAATCCTGGCTCACAGAGTAGCCTGGTGGGACGTGCGGGGGAGTAATTGTGTGGGGAGCCGCGGGAAGGAGGAAGAAGCACATCTCTCCTCCGTGGCCTTTCGCTCTGAGCATCCGGCCTCGGGCCCTGACTCTGCCGCTCGGTTTGGGGCGCAGGGCGGGTCGTTCCCAGGCGGAGGAGCAGAAGGCGGAGGGTAGCAGCGGCGGCTTAGGGGAGTTCTATCAGGGGAGAGACTTGCTGCATTTGCAGCTAAAACCGGGCCCTGCTTGTCCTTGGTGGGTTCATGGCGGCCACATCACCCCCACGGCCTGCTGGCGGGAGTCGGGACACGTGCCCAAGTAGCTGGGGGAGGGGGACGGAACCAGGTGGCCTGTGAAGGCTGGACGATCTTTACCTCGAATATTTCAATCTACTACCAAGGTAATAGAGAAATGCCCCTGCACTCGCTGGGATGGGGAGAAAGGCACCTAGATGACCAGCATGTTTGGCGCTGTACTTATCTTTACCCGGCTCTCAGCCTTTCCGGGAGCTATGCGCCAGTTCTTTCCTGCAGGGCCTCTTTTCTTGATGCTTAGGTACTTCGTTTACTTTACCAGCCTTGGGTTCTCCGAGTAAGGAAGTCCTAGACTTGTCCCCACAGACCTTACTCGGGGAAATCTCTAGCTTCTGCCTGCCCTTGTGATCTGCTGTTGTTTGCTGCCTGTACCCTGAGGAGGACATGGTTTGTGCGCGCCGCGAGCAGTACAAGCTGCAGTAAGGGCCTGGGGGATGGGGGGAGGGGAGGAATTCAAAAGCAAAACCTGAATCTTTAAAAGATTACAGTGAGAAAGATTCTTGAAAGAAGATCTTTGTTCCTGAAATTAAGGCACTCGCTTATTTCTAATGATATATATCTACAGCAGTGAGGAGACATAAGGGACCAAGACTCAGACAAATTTTTACCGTTTGTCGTTCTTTTTTTTTTTTTTTTTTTTTTTTTTTTTTTTTTTTTTTTGAGGCAGAGTCTCGCTCTGTCGCCCAGGCTGGAGTGCGGTGGCGCGATCTCAGCTCACTGCAAGCTCCGCCTGCCGGGTCCACGCCAACGTTCTCCTGCCTCAGCCTCCCGAGTAGCTGGGACTACAGGCGCCCACCACCACGCCCGGCTAATTTTTGTTTTTGTATTTTTAGTAGAGACGGAGTTTCACCGTGTTAGGCAGGATGGTCTTGATCTCCTGACGTCGTGATCCGCCTGCCTCGGCCTCCCAAAGTGCTGGGATTACAGGCGTGAGCCACTGCGCCCGGCCGGTTTGTCCTTCTTGTTCCTTGCAGCCTGCACTCTGATGTTGGCACAGGCCCGTATATCATGCAGACCATTTTCTTCTCATTTCTTAAAACTCCTTTGAAGGAAAAATTAAAGAAAAGCACTTCCACCAGAAATATCTGAAAGAAAATCTGACTTGAGCCTTTAAATTGTACTTCCTGAAGTTTTCTAAGTTAAAAGGTCTGTCAGAATAACGAATCTGTATTTAGATAGCCACCGTTTCTGGATTTTCATTTTCCACTGTTTCCTGGGCGCCCTATATACCAAAATGATCGTAAACAGACCATCTGACAACAGTAAACTTAAGGGCAGAACAACTATCCATGTGTGTCCTTCGTTCAAGAAGAGATGCAGCATTCTTTCTTCTGAGCCTGCTTAAAATGCAGGCCCTGGCTGAATTTGCTTCATTTTAAGGTCATCTGTTTGTGGAGACACTTGCACAACATTGCATCTTTCTTCTCTCTTTAGCATCCACTAGGAAACTGTAAGTATGATCTGTAAAGGCGAAAAATCTCGTTTTAATTTATCCTTACAGATGGGAGGAAATATTTTTTGGAAAAAAAGTAGCTATAAGACAAAATAGTTGTTACACCGTTGTCTCAATTCAGATACTTTATTCCAACTCAGAGTCCTGCTAACTCTTACTTTACATATACAGTTAATAAACTAGGTTTATTGCTTAGTCCATTGCGGATTAGAATTAAAAGCTAGACTGGGAAGCACTGGTACAGTTTGAGACAGGTATGGTGGCCTCAGATGCGACAGTCTGACATAAAAAGTAAAAACCAAGTGAAAATAATGGACATTACAATGGGTTGCTAAAATTATAAGTAATAATAATGAAGAAAAGGCTTATTTGCCATCTGTATTCTCTGTTCAAGAAGGGGTGGTATATATTTAGTGTACTATAAATTGCCATGGAATTGATGTTTATTTCTGTAAGTTTTGCTGTTTTTTTCAGTTATCTAGAAAACATATCTGGTTAACTGATGGCACAGATACATTTGTTACTGTGCAGATCATTCATTTTCCAACAGGTTTCCGGTTTTTTTGTTTGTTTGTTTGTTTTTTACATTTTGGGGGTCTTTAATTTCGATGGTTAGACGGAAACTGTTTCAGAGACTGATAGTCTCCTAATGTGATCCCTGAAAGGACAATGTATTAAGTGTCTACTTTCCAAGAAGCTTCTTAGGTACCCTAAAAGGAATTCAGGTTGATATTTTTGCAGACTTTGCATAAAAATTATTGCCATTTTACAGTCACTACGTATTAAGTATGCATTGTATGTACAGTACACTGTAACACATTTTATGTGAGACAAAGTAGAAGAATCAATCCCTGTCTTCCGAGAATGATAATAACCATTAATAGTAGAAATTATGTTCAAAATTGGCCATTTATTCTTTTTATCCAAGCTTAAATATGAGTTAATACTAGACCCAAACTTAGTTTACATAGTTACATATACATTCTTCATAGGGGAAACAAATTAGCTATTTTACACATAAATGTTCAGTTCTTTAGCCAGAAATAGTAACAACCTACTAAATGCATAGACTCATAGGGTGAAGGAAGAAATCCAGTTCTAATGGGCTTCATGAAAGTCTCTACCTTAATGAATTCTTCCATTAAATGGATCTCCTGGTTTTTTGTTTTGTTTTGTTTTTTTCTTTTGAGACGGAGTCTGGCCAGGTTGGAGTGCAGTGGTGCCATCTCAGCTCACTGCAAGCTCCGCCTCCCCGATTCAAGTGATTCTCCTGCCTTAGCCTCCTGAGTAGTTAGGAAGGACTACAGGCGTGTGCCACCACGCCCAGCTAATTTTCGTTTTTTAGTAGAGACGGGGTTTCACCATGTTGGCCAGGATAGTGTCAATCTCTTGACCTCGTGATCCACCTGCCTCTGCCTCCCAAAGTGTTGGGATTACAGGCATGAGCCACCACGCCCAGCCCGGCCTCATGGTTCTTTAAAATACATTCTGCTTTCTAGAATATCATTAGGCTGATTTTAAGTTGTGCTTGAGTTCAGAATTACAACAGTATCATTTTAAGAATGATTTCTATTTGAATTTCCTATGCAGAGATATGTGTAATGTTTTGATTCTTTCCTTGCAGTGTAAAATGGCAACTCTTAAGGAAAAACTCATTGCACCAGTTGCGGAAGAAGAGGCAACAGTCCCAAACAATAAGATCACTGTAGTGGGTGTTGGACAAGTTGGTATGGCGTGTGCTATCAGCATTCTGGGAAAGGTACATTTCAAGAACACCATAGATGATAGAGAAGTTCAGCATGTGTACACAGTTTCTTTGGGCACCTTGGAATTTTATTATATCTCTAAAAGATTTCTTTTTTTCCTGAACAATTTGAAGTTGTAGATGTAATCCCACTTCACTTTTAAATATTTAAGCATGTATTTCCTAAAAGAATTATATTCTCCCTATGTGACCGTAATAGTTACTGCACTTAGAGAGTTTAACACTGATGCAATACTATCATCCAGCATATACTATGAACATTTGAAATTCTCCATGTTGTCAAAAATCTCAAAATCATGCCATTTATAGCTATTTTCACTTCAGTGCGAGATCATGTGTTTCATACACTTGTCATGTCTCTTCTTTAATCTGGAGCTGTTACTCAACCTTTCTTTGTTTCTTCTGTCATTGACATTTTTGTAGCATCCAGGTGAGTTCTGTAGAATGTCCCTCAGTTTGTCTGTCTGATGTTTTCTTGTAATTCAGCTCGGGTTGAATTTATTGGCTGGGATTGGAACTAGGTGATGTCATGTCCTCCTTTGTGCAGACACATGATGCTCAACTTGTATCATTACTGCTGAACTTAATCCCCTGGTTCAAGTGGTCACAGCAAGCCTTCTCTACTGCAAAGATCCCTTTCCATCCTTTAATTAATAAGTAGTCTGTGCATGCATGGCTTTGTGAGTTTGTGGGAATGTTCTGTTAAGCCCTTGAAACAGTTACCTATTGGTTTTATTTTGAAATGATTTCAGATTTACAGAAAATTTGTAAGAATGGTAAAAAAATAAAACTTTCATAAATACTTCACTGACATTTACCAATTCTTAACATTTTATTTATGCTCTCTCACCATATATACATATATACACGTGTGTATATATATGTATGCTCATAGGTAGATAGATTTATAGATACAGAGATCTATAGAAATAGATATAGATGTCCATGATATATGTGTCTATATCTATAGATGGCTTTTTTTCTGAACCATTTGAAAATAAATTGCAGATATTATGCCCTTTACTTCTAAGTCCTTTAGAGCAGCAGTCCCCAACCTTTCTGGCACTAGTGACCAGTTTCGTGGGAGACAATTTTTCCACAGATGTGGGGTGAGGGGATGGTTTCAGGATGAAATTGTTCCACTTCAGATCATCAGGCA